>NW_026606070.1:2395000-3595000 GCF_029834395.1 Sorex fumeus | reverse complement strand
AAATGCAGTCATATTCTAAGTTTTTTTTTCATTTCTACTAGATGTCAGAGCACACTGCAATTGAATTTTTTAAATCAATATAGCAAAATGAGGTGAAAAAATGTCAGTTCCCTTTTTTATTCTTTCAGGAGAGATATATTATTCGTAAGCAAAGTGACAGTGCGCATGGCCTTTGAGAGTAAATGGAGCTTCTGTGGACTTTGTTACACTTCAAATTCGAGCTCAGATCCTGCTCCTGTTCTTTCTCAGGTCTCCCTGAGAAAGACTTCATTGAGAGCCTTATGCAATGAAAAGCTGTCACTGTTTTGGTTTTAAATAGACTTGTTTCTCAAACTACTAAAGTTTCTATAAGGCAAAAGTCTACATAATGAAATCTCAATATTTTATTTATTCAGTTAACAAAAAAACCTCTACTTCAGAGATACTTGTCAGAAACTATCAACTCTGAAGACAGGCTCTAACTTCTTTCTGCACAGACACTCAAAACTAATGATAAATATAAACTACATTGATAGAGTAATTAAAATAAAATATTTTATAATTTAACAATGTTACTTCCATCTGTTGCCATTTCGCTAATGGTCAAGGTGACTGTGAGTTAGATCAGTGGTCAGTTTTCATTACACATAGGACTAGAATTGTTTTCACAGTTTTATATAACTACTAAGTCTTATTCACATGCTATTCAGGTCACGGAATCACTTTAGTTATCTTCATTTCACTGTTCATTCTTAGACTTCTATGACTCTTTTATTTTCTCAGTCTACTACATCTGCTTAAAATCACAATATTCAAAGGTCTTGCAAATGAATCCTTTTTACTCCTCTATTTTCTTCTCCCTCTGCTGTGTTGAAATCTTACAGTTTTAGTTCCATAAAAGTGCTGATCACGGGGCCGGAACAATAGTACAGTGGGTAGGGTGTTTGCCTTGCACACGGCCAACCCAGGTTCAATCTTTGTCATTCCTTATGGTCCCTAGGCACCTCCAGGAGTAATTCCTGAGCGCAGAGCCAGAAGAAACCCCTGAGCATTGCTGGGTGTGACCCCCAAAAGCAAAAAATATAAATAAATAATGCTGATCGCTTCTAAATATGTACAGTTCCTGACCGTTTCTTTTCTCCTGAATTATAGATATATTTATTTAAGTGAAGCCATGTATTTATTTAAGTGAAGCCAACAGCCTACTTACTAGTAGAAAACTCAACATGACCCAAACTGATCTCCTGTTACCTTTCAACCTCTTCACCTGCAGCCCTTTTAACTTTCGTTAATGAAGATTTCATCCTTCTTATTTAGACCAAAATGTTTGGCTATTCTCATTCTCATATTTCTTTCACCCAATTTTTTCTCTTGCAGCTCTTATACACTCTACCTTCAAAATGCATCCAACACTATTATCACTTTTAACACCACTAATACATTGGAATTTCTCATGCAAATACCTCTGAAAGTGCTCTCCCTTATCTCCCTTCTTCTGTCTCATCTCATACTGAAGTCTATTTTTTTACACAACGACCAGAGAGTTTCTTCCAAATATTAAGTCAGGTCAAGTCACTCCTTTGATTAGAATCCTGCCCTGTTCTTCAGTGTATTTTGTGCAGAAGCCAGGGTCCTTGCACAGACATGCAAGTTCACTCACCATCTGGTCTCCAGACTCTGATTATGTCTTTTGCTCTTTCCTCTCTTGGTCTCTCTCGCCAGCTTGGGATCAAAACCTGGGATAAGAGCCCTGAGGCCTTTGCAGTAGTTTTCCTTTTCCTCAAATACTGTCTTCCAGAAAGTTCCATAATTTACTCTTACCTTCATTAATCTTTTGTTCAAAACGTCTCTCAGTGAGACTTAGGTGACCTGAATTTTGCTACTTAAAATTGCAAATATTCTTCTACTCCACACATCATTTTCCTTTTCACTGAATAATTTTCAGCTTGACGTGTTCTTTATCTGAAGTAATATTTATTGAGAAAAAATAAAAATGTTTATATGTCTTAGGGACACATGTTACGTACCAGATCACCACAGAAGTGATTCTATCTCTTCATCACTGTCCACAAAGCCCTTCTAGTCTATATATTTTTGCTAGGGATGTGTGCAAAGTGTCACTGAGACTCTCTGAGTCCCTGAAGTAATTTCAGAGATTTGCTTGAAGGCAATTTTAACAAATCTAGCCATTGATAAACTAGGTGAAAATTATGGAAGTTTTCAGACAGAAAGAAGAAGGGAGTGAGAAGAATGAGGGGAGGCAGCTTTTGGTGGTGGAATGGTCTTGGAATTGGTGAAAGATACACACACATAGAGACTAAACCTTCCATTCTATATAACTGTAAGTCAGCAATGCCATACTGAAATGGAGGCTACTCCCTGAAATTCTATAGAACTATACACCAATGATAAATTGATAAGAACTTAAAATCTAGTTATCCTTAGTCAATGTGTGGAGGTTAAAGATGACTCCTGTTTATTTCACTTTGGTACAGCCTTTGGGGGGGTGTTTCTTTGTAAAGTGTGTATAATGGAATATCTTGGTTTAGAACAAGGGTTTGACAACCTTTTTTCTTGAATCCAAAAGATTTCAATGTCTTACTAGTTAACATAATAAAAAAGATAGCTTAAATTTTGTTGTCTCAGTTTATCCAACCATTTGTGGTCTCAGTTTACTCATCTATACAGTCATGTGATGAATAATCCTTCCTGATGTCATGAGAATCGAATGAATGGGGCCCAGAGAGATAACACAGGAGGTAAGTAACATCTCCAGTGTCACATTGTCCCACATGCTTGTTGGGCAGTGCCCTGCATCTCCGAGTGACATATGGAGTGCTCTGGAAGTCCATGAGATAGCTCTGACACTGCTGTGCTGGGAAGTCCTTCATTCTTGGATTCTCGAACCACCACCATAGTGATTTTCACTGAGAGTGGTCCTGGCCCCTTAGGCACCACTGATGAGGTCCCAGAGCTGCCTCCCACCCTCCACCCCTCATTAAATTAGTGAATCATTTAGAACTGGGATAATAATTAAATCTTAGTTAGAGATTAGTATAATTAATGCCTTAAGGTTGTAGCACTGTTTAATGAATGAATATTATTTTTGCTTTAAGACTTTGGTCTAAGTCTGACTTTATCACTAACCAGTTTTCTGGGATTAAGTAGGTTATTTGATGACTCTGCTAAATTAGAAAGCAAGAAAGCAGAGCACTGATTGTATCGAAGAGACTCTCTCTGGCTCTGAAAAATCCTGTAATTATTGGATCATACTGAAGATAGCATATTTCATGAGATTCATTAACTAATGTATAATTTGAATCTAAATGGATTTTGGAAATTTGTTATCTAGATAAATTTGAGATGATTAGGCCAGTCAATAGAACTTATTTTACATTAATCCTTATTTAATATTAAAATAATTAAGAGAAGTATAAGGATAATATGTGACTGAGAGAAATGCTAATTTGTAATAATTGGATAAGTATATTGTATCCCACAGATAAACAATATGCCTTAAAACTATATGCTGAGGCAGCAACTTTTTCTCATTTGCAGTTAACTTTTCTCTGAAGTAATACTGCAGGACTGTGTTTGCATTCATTTAAGTTTTAATTCTAGATGGCAATTTACATGTGGCTATCATGAAATCTGGAAAACTCTCCATTGTCACAGTTCTGTAGCATTGTAGCACTGTCCTCCCATTGTTCATCGATTTGCTCGAGTGGGCCCAGTACCGTCTCCATTGTGAGACTTTGTTGTTACTGTGTTTGGCATATCGAATACCTCACGGGTTGTTTGATAAATGGAAATTATATGCTTCTAAATATTGCTGATTCAAGAAAAAAAATGAGCAACTACTTTTCTAAATTTTTGTAAAGTTCAGACTTTTGACAGCCAGGAAAGTGTTCTATTAATTTTAAAAAATGACTTTAGAAGTAAAAGAGTGGTACTCAGTGAACATTCCTGACGGGGTACAGGGGATGATATGGGGTGCCGTGGATTGAACCTGGGTCCACAACATATAAGGCAAACACTCTGCCCACTATAATTTCACTCCAGCCCCAAAGACACATTTTTAAGTTTGGTTGTTGCATTTTAAATTATTGTAATGAATGTCAGTGCTATAAGTTTTAATGTTCCTGTCCATTCTTTCTCCAAATAGGTATAGCTTTTAAGCTGTAGAATTTTTTTGTACTTTTACTTAATAATAAGTGAGGGTCATAAGTAGTCTTTTTATTGCATCTTTTTATGACTATAAATAGTTTTGTTAAATGTATGCATATATATTCTGATGGGCTGGAGCAATAGCACAGCGGGTAGGGCATTTGCCTTGCACGCAGCCAACATGGCTGATCCGAGTTCGATTCCTCCGCCCCTCTCGGAGAGCCCGGCAAGCTACCGAGAGTATCTCGCCCGCACGGCAGAGCCTGGCAAGCTCCCCGTGACATATTCAATATGCCAAACACAGTAACAACAAGTCTCACATCACAATGGAGACGTTACTGGGCCCGCTCGAGCAAATCGATGAACAACGGGAGGACCGTGAGATATTCTGATGATAGATCTTTTTTGGTTTGTTCGTTAGTTTTTATTTTAGACTCCATGATTCATAACACAATTAATGATGGGTTTCGTGCATACATTGTTCCCACATCACACCATGTGCCAGAGTGTTACCCCACCCCACACCCCAATCTGTGTCCTCCACTGCTTGAGTGATGCTCAGTTCTCGGACTTGGTTGTCTTTGGCCATCTTCTATTCCCCTCCCGTAGGTCTGTATACCCCACAGATAAAGGACCTTTCTATATTGGTCCCTCTCCTTCTGACTTATGTTATTCCGCATGATTTTCTCTAGATCTATCCCTGTAGAAGCAAATTGCATGGTTTTGTCCTTTCCAATATCCCTGTAGCATACCATTGCTTATTTGGATAGTTTCTCTATCCAATCCAGATGAGTTTTGGATATTTGGGTTGTTTCCAGATTTTGGCTATTGTACTGCATTGAACACATGAAATTTTAACACTTAAATCTGAAGGGATTTCTGCCAAAACCTGCTGGGTTCCGAGATTTGTTCCTGAGTCTCTGGGATCATGGCCATTAAGCAGCTTGGTCAGGAGCCAGAGAAGCCGTTCATGGGCAATGACTTGGGGTCTCATTGGGGTGTGGAGGAAAGGGCCGGCTCCACCCCCATCCCATGAGGCCCCATGTGTCTCATCACTGAGGGTCCAAACCTGACTGTCCAATAGTCTCTGGAGGATGGCAGCCACCGAGCCGCCTAGGAGGAGCAGGCGGAGGGACAGCACCCTTTACCCTATGGGGTGGCCCGGTGACAGTAACCTACTGCAGGTCTGGACGCAGTTCTGCCAAAAGCCACTGGGTTTCAAGATTTTTTTCTGAGTCTCTGGGACCATGGCCATTAAGCAGTTTGATCAGGAACCAGAGAGGCCATGCCTCTAATTACATAGCTGAGCCAGAGCTGATTTGTGGGTGTGTCTCCCACATACCTAACTTTTGGCCATTTACTTTCTTGGTAAACTTTCCCCAAGTTTTTGGGGTCTGGCCAAAGGCACAGCAGAAATTTTGGGGTATCTGGAAGTCTGAAGGCTCCATCAAACTGCTGATACACTCGCCTCATAGGTACAGATTGACCTGTTGGCGACACCATACCCCCCTACTGTAATAGTCTTTCAGCAAGCTTACTTACAGTTAGATTGCAAAATTAACTAAAGCCTGGGTGTAGAGTAATAAATGGCTTTACAATTAGGTAATTGTTTTCCATGAATATTCTCACGTTAATGAATATTTTATAAGCTTCATTATACAGTCCTATCATTTTAGTATTGTCATTGAGTAATCTCCTTTAGGGACTTGCTACTACAAAATAACATTTATATGAAATGAGCTCAATAAGAGATTTAAATTCATATTCATTTTAATATCTTAGCTTAGTAACTGCCAGAGGAAATTATTATGGTGTAACTTCCTGTCATTGATGCTGAAGCTTTAACATAGAAGCTGAGTTACGGCAGACCTTGAGGCATATATGAACTATACACTTTTTGAAAAATTTGAAATTTTTTCATAATGAAATAAAGCAGTTTTTCCCTCAGTAATTAATAAGAAGTTACCTTGTATTAGGCTGCTTCTCAATAGAATAATTATGGCATTTATTTAATTACCAGGTAAAATCACATTGCAAATTGTGGTTTTAGAATTGCTTATAGCTTTTGTAACCTCCATGAATACTTATAATTCTATGTTTGGGGTCGAACGCATTTTGGAAATTATTTGCTTTTAGTGAGAGATGGTGTTATTAAAAGAGCAATATATTATTCTCTGGAGACATTTCTGAAATATATTAGAAAGTACTGTCCATTAAAAAATAAAAAAAAAGAAAAATTGTACAACCACTGAACTTGAAATTGTAATTTCAATTATAGAAATGTTAGAATTTATAAGAATATGAGAGCTTTAATTTACCTAAAATGTTTTGGCATAAAAAATACTTGACACAGGAAAGAGAAGAATGATAGACTCTATTTTTCAATCAGTTCATTTATCTCATATAAATGTTTCAATAAGCTCTTAAATTATTTGCATTTTCTTTTGATGCAGTAAGATAATCAAAGCCTGTGACGAGATTTAACCATTAAGGCCACAGAAATTTCACACATGAGTGACCCAGCAAACAGTAATAATGTTAAACAAACCCAACTACTTTCAGAATTCGTTGAATTGTCTTCTTGGCCAAAGTATAGGGTGGTGAAGAAACTTTCTCAACTTATGTAGAGCAAGCATTAAAATATGCTGCAAACTAGTATGTAAATCCGAAGGACATGCCATACCAACCTAATATATTAATGGTAGCTGTAACAATTCTGTTTAATAAAAACAAATAATATTTGTCCTTTGAAAGTTTTCTCATTGTTTTTAGGCATAAATATTTCTAGATCTTAATTTCTCCTAAATTCTTCTCTTTCATTTTGACTTTTTTGTCTTGTTTTGGGGCCTCAGCCATCAGTGCTCCAGGCTTACCCCTGGGTCTATGCCCAGGGATCATTCTCACTCCTGGGGGAAGGGGATTAGGGGACCGTATGTGGTGCTGGACATCAAGCTTGAGGAGGCTGTGTGCAAGTGTAATACTGCCCACTGTAGTATGTAATACTACTGTAGTACGTAATACTACTCTAGTATGTAATACCACTGCAGTATGTAATACTACCCACTGTAGTATTGCTCCAGCCTCTCTCCTTAGCTTTCCTTCTCTTTTCCTGGGTTGTAGTTATATTTCTCCATTTTCTAAGCCCCGATGTATATAACTTTACAATTGGGTGCAGACTTTCTTGGAACCTGTTTATAAAGAGTATGTTTTTTCGGAAATCTTTGGAAGAAAAAGGATACAATCTAAGAGGTCTGCTACTTCGTGTGAGTGACATAGCCTTAAGGAGGATCTCTCTGAAGAAAATAGAAATTCCTTCTCTTTTACCTCTTCCTTCTTAGAACCTGTGTGTTGAAATGAAAAATGAATCTTCAGTATACAACCGGAAACACAAAGTTAAACAGGCTTCCAAAGTCACCTGAAAGCCAGAATGGTCAAAACTGAGCAACCAACAGAACAGTTTGTGTCAGCCTGATCTTTCCAAGGTCATGCTCTAGCTATTCAGCAGGGAACATGTTCTCATGTTCCTTGACAGGATTCAAGTTCTTCAGAGAGAGATAATAATTACAAAACAGAAAATTTATAGTATAAGTTTCAGTTATTCTGTGACCAGTTTGTCAAAATTATTTTTGCCACATACAAACTCTTTTCCTCGCCATTTAATTTTTATGAAGTCACTAAAATGCATTCTCAGTTATTAAAACTGTTTAAGTCATCACTTTTGGGACTCTGGAACCTACTATCTTTTTTATCAGTAGGCAGAGTTACTAAATGTGAGGAAACATATACTTACATTTCTTTGAAATGTGTAACCTGAGACCCTGAGACAATATTCATCATTATAGGATTCTTGCCCGAAAAATAATTAAAAGAGTCTCTCAGAAAGTTGGATTTTTTTTTAACTTTTAAAACTTTTTTGGCTAGGAAATTTCTCTTGTAAAAGCTTTATCAAATTCCTGTTTCCGGAGGGAAGTAAAGCATTTTAAAATTATTACTTGAGCCCCAAGTTATTATAGGAAAATGAGACATAAAGCTTGGCATGGCTTATCTGAAAGTAAAGGAATCTTATTTGGGGCAGAATTTGGTTCAGCATCATAACAGACTAACTTCCCCAGGACCATCTTTATAGTAATATGACCAACATTTAGTCTTAAACATGGGATGCAGGAAATCTTGGGACCTATGTTCCCCTTTGTTTTATACAAGTCTTAGAAACCTTGTATAGCGGCATTAGCATGACATCGGTTGGCCTCATAGGTGGGAAAGACGCGGTCACTCTGACAGAGTCAGAAGAAGAAAAGTTCAAGTCCACCAGCTTCTCATGCTTGACAGTCGTGAATGGAAATTAGAACTAATGAAAAATAAATATGTTCCTTCATAAACAGATTATGTGAAAAATTAAACTGTTCTCATGTTTTAAACATCCAAACAGCTGAAAGTATTTCTTCTAAGTATTTTAATTAAGAAAAAAATAATAGCAGGAGAGTGACCCTGAGGTAGATATTTATTCTTAATGTTGTTATCAGCTGAGGTCATGTAAGACTCCTTAGAACAAAATGTGGCTAAAATGACATTGGATGTTTTTTGATTTTCAGATGATTTATTTATGAAACCAAGGATTTCATTTTGAGCATAGTTGAAAGGCTTAAAAATTATTTAGTGGCGGCCCGGAGCGATAGCACAATGAAGAGGGCTTTTACCTTACATGCAGCCAACCTGGATTCGATCTCCAGCATCCCATATGCTCCTCCCCCCACGAGCAC
This sequence comes from Sorex fumeus, assembly GCF_029834395.1. NCBI lineage: Eukaryota > Metazoa > Chordata > Mammalia > Eulipotyphla > Soricidae > Sorex > Sorex fumeus. The sequence goes on along the minus strand of NW_026606070.1, from coordinate 3,586,094 downwards.
TGCCAGGAGTGATTCCTGAGTGCAGAGCCAGGAGTCACCCCTGCGCATCACCGGGTGTGGCCCCAAAAGCCGATAAGATGTTTTTACTGGGGAGAAAACTCAATGGGCTGGAGCCTCAGATACAGTACCTAGCACTGTATTGTCCCCAGAGCACTGCAAGGGCGGCCCCTGAGCACTGATCTGGGAGTAACTCCTAAGCACTGCTGGATGGACCCCAGAACCAAAAATAAAATGAAAAAATTTTAATCTAATTTGAATAAAATAATTAGGACATTTGTGACTAGATTATATGTGTTAAAATTCCATTTTTGAAAAAATAAAGCAATTATTAAAAAAATAAAGCAATCAGATTACGCCACCAAAATGAAATAAAATAAAATAAAATTCCATTTTTGGATTGGCCGGTTCTTGCTAAATATTTCCTTTATTTTAACAAAAATGTGTTTTATTTTTTCCCTTGGATTTCAGATTCATGTCACTCTGCTCATCAAATTTAGGAATGCTATGAGGAGAGTTATTTTCAGACTCCAAAATGTTATGGCATTTTATTGATCTGATTTTATTTTTTCCCCTGATGGGAATCCACAGACCCTGCGGGTGCTCTTGGGATTAAAGTAGCAGGGGATTCCATGCAGTGCCTCGAGCTTGCCCTGGGAGCTTTTAAAGACTCTCTGAGCCATGCCCTGGGCCCTTTCTCATAGAACCATTAGTCTACGGAGCTGTGAGAAGAGTCTCAACACCACTGTCAGCTCCGGGGTCTGAATTCAGAGGATTCGACTCCCTCAGGCTTGAGGGCACTTGTAGCCATTGAATCATCTTCAGAGCCTCCATATTTCCCATTTCGATAGTCCAAATTGGAACACCAGATATAGCTAAATGGCTTTATAAAATGCCCCTAAAACTCTTCTTGGGAGTCTTCAATAGCAATCCTGAAGATACCAATACATTTTGATGGAAAACCTCGATAATGTGCCAGGAACTTCTCCTTTCCCTGAAGACAGATAAGCTAAAAAGAATCCACAGAAAACTTTTTTTATGAAGCACAAACTCTACCGGGAAGACTCAGACAATAAAGAAGATAAATAAGCAGTGATAGGGTAAGACAACACATCATTGGAGAAAGCGGAGCCAGGAAAAGAAATAGACAACAAGATGGAGGGACGTTCTATTTTTAACACAGTTGTAAGGGATGACCTTACTGAGCATGAATGTTCATCAAGGTGTCCAGGAAGGAGAAGGAGAAGATCCAAAGATCCTGTGGCAAAATCTTTCCTCAAGTCTGTCTGGAAGTGCAAATAGTAGAGTCCATTGGTGTCAGGAAAGCTATTTGCAAAATTCTACTTTTTCTTCTTAGAATGATAGAAAATAATTGGTATTGGGGGCTGGAGTGATAGTAAAGCGGGTAGGGCGTTTGCCTTGCATGCGGCCGACCTGGGTTTGATTCCCAGCATCTCATATGGTCTCCCAAGGACCTCCAGGAGTAATTCCTGAGTGCAGAGCCAGGAATAACCCCTGTGCATTGCCCGGTGTGACCCAAAAAGAAATAAAAAAGAAAATATTTGGTATCAAGAAGTTTGTCACATTTTACTAGAATCTATCTGAACATTGTCCTGGAAGCAGAATGTTGTTGTCCAAGGATAGAAGCAAGGTTAGGACATTCTCAGATAAATATATTGCAATTTTTTTTGTACATTTTGAAGTAGGGACAGTAGAATTTCTAGTTGATATACCTGGGATGTGAGAGAAAGTCAAGCCAATCATGAATCTAATCCAGGTTTCTCAACTGAGAGTGAGTTTACCTTTTAGAAATATTTGGCAATGCAAAACAACAATGAGATAGCATCTCACGCCCTGGGAGAATGGCACATACCATAAAATCTGGAAATAGCCAGTGTTTATGAGGTGTGATGAGAAAGGAACTCTCATCCACCTTTGGTGGGAATGTTTGTGGTTCAGCCTCTAAGGAAAGCAGTATGGAGATTTCTCTCCCGCAAAAAAAAAAAAAAAAAAGAAAAAAAGAAAAACCAAAACAAAAAACAAAACAAAACAAAAAAACCCAAAACTAATAGAATTCCCACATGATCCAGCAATACAGCAACACCACTTTTTAGCATCTGTCCCCCAAACTCGTGAGTGAGAATCAGGCAAGTGAGAATCAGGGGCCAGAGGCAGAGGCAGGAAAAAAGAGTCAGGGAGCTATCAGAGAAGGAAGCAGGCGAGGGGATTCCAGAGAGAGAGGCAGAAGGGGAATCAGAGGAGAATGGAGAAGAGGTTGGAATAAATTGCAATTGATTCCAACCACCCCACTCGAGCAAATCGATGAACAATGGGAGGACAGTGCTACCGTGCCATAGTGTATCCCCCAAACTTGAAAGCATTAATTCGAAAGGATATATGCATATACTTAATGTTCATCATTTCACTAAGTACAATATCCAAGATATGGAAGCAATCCAAATGCCCAACTACAGATGAACAGATCAAAAAGTTGTGGCATACATACACAATAGAATACTACGCAGAAAAAAATCTTATACTTTGCAACAATATGGATGGAACTAGAGGATAATGTGCTGAGTGAAGTCCGAATAAAAGGGACAGATATGGAATCATCTCTCTCATATGTAGGACTTAAAGATACCCAGTGAGGTTGCAAAAAAGGTCCAAAGGCAAAGTAAAGGACTGATCCACACAGCTAAGTCGAGAGAAGTGGGGGTTGGCTCCTTGGGGGAGAGAGACCAGTACACTGGTGATGGGTGTGCTGTTGGAATTATGTCCATGACAAACCATTATTAATAATACTGTAAATTTTAAAAATTAATTATTTTTAAAAATTCAATAAAAATAGATCTCCACAAAAGAGAGAGAGAGAGAGCGATTTGGCAATGCCTGGAGACATTGGATTGTCATAGCTAGAGAAACTCTCTGATGTCTCTAAGGGCTAAGTATTTTATGATGCACAGGGAATCTCTTTCACAAAGCACCACTGATCCCAAGTGTCAGCAGTGCTGAGCTTCACACACATTAAATCAAAAACGTTAGCCTGAGCACCTGCAAGGACAGAGTTGTCAGGAACAGAACGAGGAGATGATGAAAGGAATAGTTCTGGGAACTGCAATCAAGAGTTTGTCTATTTGATGTGCCTATGAGATTTTCAAGAGAGCAATTTCAATTATTACAATGTCATAAAGTAGAAATGAGATTAAAGTTTATTCTTTTAATTTCCTTCTGAAGGTCTTCTAGAAAATAAATTCCCACATAGAAGAAATATTGTCACAGATTGTGACCCCATTTTCCACAAGTCTTACCATGACTTCTGACATTCCAACCTTGTAAGAAAAATATCAACATAGTGACTATATTAATTTTCTTCCCCGATTTCTATTACACATTGTTCCAAATGATGCAATTCTTGTCTTAGGAAAATTTGTCTCCAAGCCAAGTGATACTAGCATGGGCAAGGCGCTTTCCTGGGTTGATTCCTGGCACCCACCCCATATGGTTCCCTGAGCACTCAGGAGTGATCCCTGAGTACAAAGGCAGGAGTAATCCCTGAGCACAGTCAGATGTGACTTCCAAACAAAAATAAAATAAAATAAAAATCCTGTGTGCTCAGTCTGATAAACTTAAAACTAAGTGACAAAAAGGGTTGTATCTGCAATTTCTTAGTACATGCTAGCTCATTCATCTTTTCACTCAGTATGTGTGTGTGTGTGTGTGTGTGTGTGTGTGTGTGTGTGTGTGTGTGTGTTTTCATAAAGAGATCTCCATGCTGGAATTTGCAGCAAACTGAAGAGGGAACAATGTGAGGTCTATTTTGCCTTCTCACTGGTTACCTCTTTTGGATCTGGGGCAAGTACCACACACCGACAAGCAGCATTTCTGATAGCTTCAAAGGTTTCCTCGTGCGGCCACACTTGAAAGTAATTGGTTTCTTTACACCTCTTCGTTCCTTCTTCAGAAAATAACTCGCTTTTCCCTCTAAGTCCAGAATGTTTGCAACTGAGCAAGGAGCCACACGAGCAGAATGTCTGGTTGCTAAGGGAACTTGGTCATATTACTTCTAAGTTAAGCTTGGTGGGTAATGTGGAAAAAATGGAATGTGCTTAACCTAAGATTTTTAAGCCTTTTAACTTTGCAGCTGAGTGCCTAAAATTGAATTTCTTAATTAACTGTCCCTCTCATCCTTTCCCTACACGCATTCCTTCCTGCAGGGAGAGAAGCCAACGAGTAAATACCTTACATTTATTTGCTTACCAGCCATGAAGCAAGGAAAATGTAAATGCTGGTAACTGAATTAATTCTCACACTTTAGTTAACATTACTCAACAATTTCCATTTTTATTTCCCAAATACCAGTTTTCTCTTAAAATATTGCGCTAAAGTAGCTTCAAAATGCATCTTTCATGGAAATTTGACAAAGCCACAGAATAATTAATTCACAGCTATTGGTTTCAGTAACCCAGATGTCCAGAGCTGGAAATGAGCTCTGTAAGTCGGGAAATGGTGAGACTCAGCAAAAGGAGGGAAATTGGCTGAATTAATTTCAAAGAAAATCTCTACCCGATGATCCTTTAGAAAGCTGTTGGTAGAGATAAACTGTGTTTTGTTTTAGAATTTCAATTTCTAGTTAATTAGGTATTTTAAGTGTTTTGATTTATCTTTACTTATACTATTATTAAGACTTCAGATATAGAAACAGTTGTAGGGGAATGCTTTGATACCTGTGGCTTCCTTTTTATTTTCTTTTTTGGTCACACCCGGCGATGCTCAGGGGTTACTCCTGGCTCATGCACTCAGGAATTACTCCTGGCGGTGCTTGGGGGACCATATGGGGTGCTGGGAATCGAACCTGGGTCGGCCATGTTGGCTGCGTGCAAGGCAAATGCCCTACCCGCTGTGCTATCGCTCCAGCCCCTGTGGCTTCCTTTTTGATTAGTTCTTACCAGTATATCTAATTTCAGACATTTTCTCAGGAATATTGCAAATCTGATTGACACATTTCACAAAACTAGAAAGTCATTAGGAACTAACATGGATTTTTCTGTATTCATGCATTATAAAAATTGATACATGGGTGCTTCAAAAGTTGAATGTGGAAATAGATAATGTCAGGAATGCAAAATATAGTTCATGCTTGATTATTAATCAGAAAAGAGGGAAATGGGAAGTAAATGCTGAAGGATTAAGAAATGATCAGGGAAGTAATATGACCACCCAGTTCCTTAGCTCTTCTGGGTTGACACTGTCCCTATGTGTTTGATGGAAATCACCCATAGACCAGCGTTATGCTTTATTTATTAAATCACCATTTGGTCCTTCTTTTTAGTTTGTAAGTGATAATGTTTCTAAACATTATCTGATTTTATTCACCAAAAATATAGGTTGTACTTAATTTGTCTCTTATTTTTTGTTCTTTCTCAAATATCCATAAATTATTTTACTGAAATTTCCCTTAGTAAATTAATGCTTTTTGATTTAGTTTGTTTTCAGACCAAATTCTAATTTAAAAAAAAGTGTAAAGGAGTCTTTTTTTTCCCCTCCTCTAAATTGCCTATTGGCTTGCTGCCTGATTCTGTTGAGGATAGCAGCAGTTACTTAGCTACTGGTTTTCGTCATCTGTTTCTAGAAATAAGATGGAAAATCACTTAAAGTGAATGAGTCTGGTAACAACCAAAAATTCTACATAATGAGAGTAAACAAATACAAAGATTTTCTCAAGTAGAATCTTAAATTTCTCGTTTTATAAATGTGGAAAAATTATGCACATCAGATATGTAAGTCAAAGATAATTTAAATGGTGACAGCAAAGATATCTTGAGACGCTTCTAGTTTTGTGACTCTCTTGGCAGACTGATTGTATACACCAACAGAAGTCAGAATTTGATCCACTTTTTCCCTGGTTTCTCCTAATCCTTTGTTCATGGACTTATAATTTGCAACCAGACTTGTAATTTTGTTTGTCATTGGAACAAAGATTGTTAGAGCAAATGGAAAACACTATCCTGCTTTCCTTCATTCATGCAGTCATCTATTCCATAACTAGTAAAATAATTTGGAATATGGAGACATTGTGCTAGCTATGGAAACCATTAAAAAAAGAGAGAGAGAACAGGCTCTGGTCACAAAGAGTTGGTGGGGGAAATGAAAGGTAACTGAGAAATTTGAGAATTATAGTAAATTTGTGACGTGCCACATAAAAATAGGCACACATGGGATGTGTATACTAGTACAAAGAAAAGGCATCTTCCTAAAATAAATATTATTTAATTTTTAATATGGGCTGGAACAATAGCATAGTGGGTAGGGTGTTTGCCTTGCATGTAGCCGACCCAGGTTCGATTCTTCTGTCTCTCTCGGAGAACCCGGCAAGCTACCAAGACTATCTCACCTGCACGGCAGAGCCTGGCAAGCTCCCCGTGGTGTATCTGATACGCCAAACACAGTAACAAGTCTCACAGTGGAGACGTTAGTGGTGCCTGCTCGAGCAAGTCGATGAACAATGGGAGGACAGTGCTAACGTGTAATATGGAATAAAAATATGAGTAAAGTGAGATAAAGAGAAAGTGAAGTGACTGTCTCTGCAAAGTGCCCAGAGTTGGGGGAGTGGTTGGGGAGGAAAGAAAAGTGCCTGTCACAGAGGCAGGCAGAGATTTAAGAGGGAGGTTCGGGTGGGAGAGGGAGACTGGAGATATTGATGGTGAGAAATGAGTCATGTACATTGCTAAAGTGTACATTTGGAACATTTGGATGTTGGAATATTGTTTGACTGAAACTCAGTCATGAACAACCTTGTAACTGTGTATCTCACTATGATTAAAAAAAATGGTTTTCAATTAAAAGAAAAGTGCCCAGAGGATTTTGAATACCTTGCTTTTTCTGAGTTTGAAAGAAGGTATCACTGTACCACTGTATCACTGTCATCCCGTTGTTCATTGATTTGCTCAAGCGGGTGCCAGTAACATCTTCATTTGTCACTGCTGTGTGCTAGTGTAGCCCGAGGGTGTATTGGGGAAACTTTCAGGGTCAGGGGGATGAGGACCATCATTGTTACTGTTTTTGACATGTCAAGTATGAAAGAAAGTACCTCGGGAAATAGAGATATGGGTGTATGGAGGTAGTCCTTCCCAGTGCTTATATCAAGGCTTGGAACTTGATTCAGAAAGGATTTGGGAGGAGGGTCGTGAAGGGGGTAGGCTCTCAATCAGCATTGTCCAACCGTTTTATACCTGCAGAGCATTACCTGTCCTGAATACTGCCCTATGGACTAGCAATCATTACCAAGTTGGTGGACCAGTGGTTTTCAATCTTTCTAAGCTTGTGGACAAGCATGAGTCTGTGCTTACCACTGCTCTAAACTAAAACGTTGAATAGGCACATCAGAAGGATTATTCTGGCTCTAGTTTTGGAGAAAATAAAGATTGGGGAAATAACTCAGTAAAGATTCTAACTTCAGACATTGGAAAAATAACCACCAAAGAGAGGCATCAGTGGTCTTAGCCAAGATGAACACTTAAATGAGACATATTTAGATTCTGCCTTCAACGATAGAATGTTAAATGTTTCCATTTATCAGAATGCAAAAGAAATCAACCGAAGCTCATATTATAGCCATGATTTTTTTGTTCTCTTAAATGTTTTGGGGTGATACATCGTTGCCCCCTTGATTTAAAACACTAAGTGATAATGACAACTTTTTTCATATGTTTCTGGGCCATTTGTATGTAGAAGTAATACCTTCAAAAAAAAGAGAAAATAGAAATGACCAATAAAATTATTTCTAGGTGCTAAACATGTATAATATATATATATGTCTATGTAAGTATAATATGATTTATTTGACATAAATTGTTAGAATTGCAACTTGCTAGTGTGGTCTGTGTAGAATTCTGAAACCTGGATAAGTGTCATGTTAGCCAGTTCAAGTAAAACCACCCCCAAGTCATCAACACCACAATCATATGTGCACGTTATACACATAAGAGCATGTACCTTTATATATTATATATTTTCATGATGTATAAAGGTAAAGGTAAAGGCCCTCCCGTTGATCGTCGATTTGCTCGAGCGGGCCCAGTAACGTCTCCATTGGAGACTTTGTTGTTACTGTGTCTGTATAAAATATCAATAAAATGATAAAAGGGTAGAATGCACTATGTACTTTCAAACATGTAGAACAAGGCTCTTATATGATGCATGAGGAATCTGAATCTAGTATATTTTAGTGCAATGAGTTCACCACAGGAAACTGGTAGAAAACTACTTTAATTCAAGCCCTATGTTTGCACCTGGGCATTTTATAGGGTAAAACCAGTGCATAACGTCGTTATTTTCAGTAATTTAGAGAAAACAAACCCCAGGTGTTTGCAAGCCAGACTCTCTACTTAAATGAGAAGGTATCTCAACACCTTTATTAGGGCTTAAGTACTGATCCACAGAACACTCACCCTTGTAAGGAGGCCAGGAAAAGTGGAGAAGGAGAAGGGTGATGGGGAGTGATAAAGACATGTGACTGAATTTGGAAGAGGTGATTGCAAACTCTGATGCTATCCAACACAAAAATTCTCCAATTTGAGTACTGTATAATTGATGCGTTTTTACCCAACACGTGGCTAAGTTTGTGTCATTGCCTACAGAACATGGCATATAAATGGGACCTGAGTGTTCAGTGATGATTCCAGCATATCATCTCATACCACAAAGACTGGCACACATCAAAATGAACAAGAACAACCAGTGCTGGTGTGGATGTGGGGAGAAAGAGACTCTCTTTCATTGTTTGTTGGAAATGCCAACTAGTCCAGCCTTTTTGGAAAACAATATGGACATTCCTTAAAAAACTAGAAATTGAGACGTGGCCGAGCACATGTGGTGCCCGAGCACATGTGTCGCCCGCATCTCCCCTCTTGAGATGTGTACTTTCATGCTTTCGTGTCTAACTTTACTCTCTCACTCTCTCTCCCTCCCTCCATACCTAAAAATCCTCCAAATAAAATCTATTTACTTCACTGCTTGTCTACTCCTGAAATTCCTTTCTGCGAGGCGAGACAAGAACCCAGCAACCCTGGGTCCCGAGTGGCAGAGGTGGGTGGGGAGAAAGTGACTGTCTTTCTCCTCCCCGCTTCACATAAGTCACCCGTGGGGCCCACCGACATCAGATGGCGACCACGAAGGGACAGATGCAGTGAAGAAATCCACGAGGAAGGAGGTAATCTGTGGAAAATCTGCTGTGGAGATAACTTCAGGAACCCAACCAATTCATTGCCTGGGGCCCATTATAAACTAAGAAACAGCCCCGAGACAGCCGGTTTTCAACCCCTGAGCCGCGTGGGACGGGCACAGAGGCCCAGCTCTGGGCAACAAAGCTGAACGGCTCCAATTCCAACAGGTACAGCCCGCCCCCAAGGGTCTGTGTTCCTCTCTGGGCACGCGCAGCTAGAAACAGCCCTGAGACAGCCGGTTTTCAACCCCTGAGCCGCGTGGGACGGGCACAGAGGCCCAGCTCTGGGCAACAAAGCTGAACGACTCCAATTCCAACAGGTACAGCCCGCCCCCAAGGGCCTGGGTTCCTCTCTGGGCACGCGCAGCTAGAAACAGCCCCGAGACAGCCGGTTTTCAACCCCTGAGCCGCGTGGGACGGGCACAGAGGCCCAGCTCTGGGCAACAAAGCTGAACGGCTCCAATTCCAACAGGTACAGCCCGCCCCCAAGGGTCTGGGTTCCTCTCTGGGCACGCGCAGCTAGAAACAGCCCCGAGACAGCCGGTTTTCAACCCCTGAGCCGCGTGGGACGGGCACAGAGGCCCAGCTCTGGGCAACAAAGCTGAACGGCTCCAATTACAACAGGTACAGCCCAACCCCAAGGGCCTGGGTTCCTCTCTGGGCACGCGCAGCTAGAAACAGCCCCGAGACAGCCGGTTTTCAACCCCTGAGCCGCGTGGGACGGGCACAGAGGCCCAGCTCTGGGCAACAAAGCTGAACGGCTCCAATTCCAAACAGGAGACATTCCCAACTCCTCGCCCAGTGCCAGGGACTCTTTCTGGAGCCGCGGCCGCTAACGCGGCCGCGAAATATTTTCCCACTACATATGCCATAGGAACCATAAGCTAACTTCTTAGATGGAAACTTCTCTATTTTAGCTCAGCCACTAGAAATACAGTTGCCAATAACTCATAAGCCTATCTTAACTCACACTGCATATCAAGCAGAATAGTAACACTGAACGTGAAGGACTAAACCACACCTCTCACAATGGTAAAGCAACGCAAAAGCCCACCAAACATTCATGTTGAAGAGTCTAGCCCAGATGACACCAACAGTACTGTAGTGTTAGACAACCTCTCTGACAAGGAATTCAGAAGGGAGCTACTTAGGATGCTTAGGGAATTAAAAGAAACAATGGAAAGCAATGCCAATAGAAGACAAGAGGATCTGAAGGCAGAAATGAGGAAAATGCAATCAGAAATGTCAGACCTGAAAAATCTCGTAGGCGAATTGAAAAGCTCAGTGGAAGGCCTCAGCAGCAGAGTAACAGCGGCTGAGAACAGAATCAGTGAGCTCGAAGATGAAGTTCAGAGACTCTCCCAAAAAGAGCAGAAAATGGAAAAGAGACTCACAATTCGGGAACAGATGGCAAGAGAAGATCGTGATGAAGCCAAGAGGGGTAACATAAGAATTATTGGAGTCCCAGAGGGACAGGAAGAAAACCTCGATGAAGAAGAAACTGTCAAAGACATCATTGCTACAACATTTCCAGAGCTGAAGAAAACTTGTGACCACATTCAGGAGGCCCGAAGGGTACCAGCTAGAAGAAATCCGAATAAAAATACCCCAAGACACATTCTGATCAAAATGACCAAAACCTTAGACAGAGACAAAATTCTGAAAGCAGCAAGATCGAAGAAAGAAATCTCTTACAAAGGAGCATCCTTAAAATTCACAGCTGATTTTTCTGATGAAACCCTCATGGCCCGAAAACAGTGGTGGGACATAGTAAAAAAACTCAATGAAATAAATGCCTCCCCCAAAATACTTTTCCCAGCAAGACTCTCATTCATAATAGAAGGAACAACACACAGTTTCACAGACAAACAACAGCTCAGGAACTTCATAGACTCAAAACCATGGTTACAAGAACAACTAAATGGGCTACTTTAAGGCAAGAAAGGCCCCTCAAATACACCCAATTTTAACATAACAATGGGACAAAATCCCATAACAATAATCTCTCTCAATGTCAATGGGCTAAACGCACCAATTAAAAGACATAGAGTGGCAGGATGGATTAGAAAATTGAACCCAACATTCTGCTGCCTGCAAGAAACGCATCTCAATAGTCAAAGCAAACACAGACTCAGAGTCAAAGGCTGGAAAACAATCCTACAGGCAAACAGCTCCCATAAAAAAGCTGGGGTAGCCATCCTTATATCAGACCACATTGATTTCAGAGTGAGGAAGGTCATAAGAGACAGTGAAGGCCATTACTTATTGATCAGAGGATCTGTACAACAGGAAGAACTTACAATAATAAATGTATATGCACCTAATGAGAGACCAGCAAAGTACTTAAAACAACTACTCATAGATTTGGAAAAAGACATCAATAGCAACACAATACTAGTGGGAGACTTCAACACTGCTTTGTCACCTCTTGATAGATCAACCAGACTCAAGCTTAGCAAGGACATACTTCATTTGAGGGAAACAATGGAAGAAAGGGACTTAGTAGATATATACAGGACACTTCATCCACAAAAAGCTGAATACACATTCTTCTCAAGCGTACATGGAACATTCTCCAAGATAGACCACATGCTGAGCCACAAAACATGCCTCCATAAAATTAAGAAGGTAGAGATTGTATCAACAATCTTCTCAGACCATAATGCGCTGAAATTAGAAGTAAATCACACACAAAAACAGAAAACTAAATCAAACACCTGGAAATTAAACAGTGCACTATTGAACAACGAGTGGATTAGACAGGAAATCAAAGAGGAAATCAAAAGATTCCTAGAAACGAATGAAAATGAGAACACGAGTTACCAAAACTTATGGGACACAGCAAAGGCTGTGTTAAGAGGAAAGTTTATAGCTCTACAAGCATTCCTCAGGAAGGAGGAGCGAGCACACATAAGTAACCTAACCTCACAGCTTAAGAGCTTGGAGAAGGACCAAAAAAAGGAGCACAACCCGAACAGGAGAAAGGAAATAATAAAACTCAGAGCAGAGATTAACGAGATGGAAACCCAAAAAACAATCCGAAAGATCAATGAAACCAAGAGCTGGTTCTTTGAGAAAATTAACAAGATCGATAAGCCTCTAGCAAAACTCACAAAGAAAGGGAGAGAGAAAACCCTAATAAACCGAATCAGAAATGAAAAGGGGGTCATTACAACAGAAACCACAGAAATTCAGAGGATCCTCAGGGAGTACTTTGAGAAGCTTTATGCCACGGAACATCAAAACCTCGAGGAAATGGATAAATTCCTAGACTCCTACAGACTCCCAAGGCTGAACCAAGAAGACCTGGAATACCTGAACAGACCTATCACCATCAAGGAAATTGAAATGGTAATAAAAAGTCTCCCCAAGCACAAAAGTCCTGGCCCGGATGGATACACTAGTGAATTCTTCCAAATCTTTAAAGAGGACTTACTCCCAATACTCTTTAAGCTTTTCCACGAAATTGAAATATCAAAAACACTTCCAAACAGTTTCTACGAAGCAAATATCACACTGATACCAAAAGCAGACAGAGATACCACAAAGAAAGAGAATTACAGGCCGATATCCCTGATGAACACAGATGCAAAGATCCTCAACAAACTACTAGCAAATAGAATCCAACTACTCATCAAAAAGATCATACACCATGACCAAGTAGGATTCATCCCAGGGATGCAAGGATGGTTCAACATTCGGAAATCAATCAACATAATCCACCATATCAACAAAAGAAAAGATAAAAAGCATATGATCATATCAATAGATGCAGAGAAAGCATTTGATAAGATCCAGCACCCCTTTATGATGAAAACCCTAGCCAAAATGGGTATAGAGGGGACCTTCCTCAACATAATTAAAGCCATCTACCACAAGCCTACAGCAAGCATCATCCTCAATGGGGAAAAACTGAGAGCCTTCCCTCTAAGATCAGGGACGAGACAGGGATGCCCACTCTCTCCACTGCTGTTCAATATAGTACTGGAAGTACTTGCAATAGCGATTAGGCAGGAAAAAGATATTAAGGGCATTCAGGTAGGAAAGGAAGAAATCAAGCTCTCACTATTCGCAGATGATATGATACTCTACTTAGAGAACCCAATAACTTCCACCAAAAAACTCTTAGAAACAATAGACTCGTATAGTAAAGTTGCAGGTTATAAAATCAATACCCAAAAGTCCATGGCTTTCCTATACGCAAATAGTGAGAGAGAAGAAAGCAACATGAAAAAAACAATCCCATTCACAATTGTGCCCCAGAAAATCAAGTACCTAGGAATCAGCTTAACTAAGGAAGTAAAGGACCTGTACAAAGAAAACTACAAAATGCTACTTCAGGAAATAAAAGAGGACATGAGGAAATGGAAAGATATCCCCTGCTCATGGGTCGGGAGACTTAACATTGTCAAAATGGCAATACTACCGAAAGCATTGTATAAATTCAATGCAATCCCTATAAGGATACCCATGACATTCTTCAAAGAAATGGAGCAAACACTCTTGAAATTTATATGGAACAATAAGCCCCCACGAATAGCTAAAGCAATTCTTGGGAAAAAGAAAATGGGAGGAATCAACCTCCCGAACTTCAAACTGTACTACAAAGCAGTAATAATTAAAACAGCATGGTACTGGAACAAAGGCAGAACTGCAGACCAATGGAACAGGGTTGAATACACTGACATCTCTCCTCAATCATATGCTCATCTAATCTTTGATAAAGGTGCAAGTAATGTGAAGTGGAGTAAGGAAAGCCTCTTTAATAAATTGTGTTGGCATCACTGGATGGCTACATGCAAAAAAATAGGCTCAGAACTCTGCCTAACACCATGTACAAAAGTAAGATCAAAATGGATTAAAGACCTCAACATCAGACCAGAAACCATAAGGTACATTGAAGATAAAGTTGGCAAAACCCTCCATGACATTGAAGCTAATGGTATCTTCAAAGATGCCACGCCACTGGCCGAGCAAGTGAAAACAGAGATAGATAAATGGGACTATCTTAAACTAAGAAGCTTCTGCACCTCCAAAGAAACAGTGACCAAAATACAAAGACAGTCTACAGAATGGGAAAGGATATTCACCGAATACACATCTGACAAGGGGTTGATATCCAGGATATACAAAATACTGGTTAAACTCCACAAGAAGAAAACATCCAACCCCATCCAAAAATGGGGCAATGAAATGAACAGAAACTTTCTCAAAGAAGAAATCCGAATGGCAAAAAAGCACATGAGAAAATGCTCTACATCATTAATCATCAGGGAGATGCAGATCAAAACCACAATGAGATACCATCTCACACCTCAGAGACTGGCCCAAATTCAAAAGAACAAAAGCAACCGATGCTGGCGTGGATGTGGCGAGAAAGGGACACTCCTTCACTGTTGGTGGGAATGTCCACTGGTTCAGCCCTTCTGGAAAACAGTATGGACGATTCTCAAAAAATTAGAAATTGAGCTCCCATTTGACCCAGCAATACCACTCCTGGGAATATATCCCAGAGAGGCAAAAATGTATAGTCGAAGTGACATCTGCACTTGTTTGTTCATTGCAGCACTCTTTACAATAGCCAGAAACTGGAAGAAACCTGAATGCCCAAGAACAGATGACTGGTTAAAGAAACTTTGGTACATCTACACAATGGAGTACTATGTAGCTCTTAGAAAAGATGAAGTCATGAAATTTACATACAAGTGGTACAATATGGAAAGTATCATGCTAAGCGAAATGAGTCAGAAAGAGAGGGATAGACATAGAAAGATTGCATTCATCTGGGGGATATAAAGTAACAAAGTATGAGATTAATACCCAAGAATAGCTGAGATCAGCACCAGGAGGATTACTCCATAACTTAGAGGCCAGCCGGGTATCCTAGAGGAAAGGGCTATTCAGATAGAGAAGGGAGCACCAAATAAAGGATGTTTGGAGGATCCTCCCAGGAGGGGAGATGCATGTCGAAAGTAGACTATGGACTGAACATGTTTGCCACTCAATGCCTCTTTTGCAGACCACAACACCCAAAAGGAGAGAGAGAACACAGGGGATTGCCCTGCCACAGAGACGGGGGGATGGGGGGATGGGGGTGGGAGGGATATTATCCATGGTGGTGGAAAATGGGCACTGGTGGAGGGATGGGTATCTGATCATTGTATAATTGAAACCAAAGCACAAAAAATTGTAAATCTACAACTTTAAAAAAAAATAAAATAAAATAAAGGGGAAAAAAAAAAAAAAACTAGAAATTGATCTTTCTCATGTCCCCAAGATACCACTTCTGGGACTATATCAAAAGCACAGTAGAAATGACATCTGCGCCTGTATGGTCATTGCAGCGCTGTTCACAATAGCCAGAATCTGGAAACAACACGAGTGCCCGAGAAAAGACCACTGGTTCAAGAAACTTTGTTCATCTACACAACGGAATACTATGAAGCTGTTAGGAAATATGAAGTCATTAAATTAGCCTATAAGTGGATGGTCATGGAGAGTATCATGCTAAGTGAAATGAGTCAGAAAGAGAGGAACAAACATAGAAGGAGTGCACTCATTTGTAGAATATAAAATAACATAATATGAGACTGACAACTAAGGACAGTAGAGACAGGGCCAGAAATATTGGTCAATGGTTGGAAGCCTGCCTCATGAGCTGGGGGAGAAGGCAGCTGGGATAGAGAAGGGATCACTAAGTCAATGATGGTTGGAGGGATTGTCGGGATGGGAGATGTGTGCTGAAAGTAGATAAAGGACCAAACGTGATGGGCTCTCAGTATCTGTATTGCAAACCATAACGTCCCAAAGTAGAGGGAGAGTATGGGGAAAATTGTCTGCCATAGAGGCAGGGGGATGGATGTGATGGAGGTGGGGGTTAATCTGGGAGAATTGGTGGTAGAAAATGTTCTCTGGTGGAAGGATGGGTGTCCGATCATTATGTGACTGAAACTCAAACATAAAAGCTTTGTAACTGTATCTCATGATGATTCAATAAAAATTGTAAACATTTCAAAGGAAAAATGATGGTTCCAACACAGAGTAAGGTTGGGAGGAGGTGTCGTTCTCTAAACTTCTAATGTTAGTATCCTCAAAGCCAGTGGAGGAGTATAAAATTATTCTCTCTGACATTTACTTGAAATATGTTCTCAGAATTGTAACTACCCGTAGTATTTGGGACTGCATCGATCTGGTACTGAGAGCTATGTTAGCCAATTCAAGTAAATTTACTCCAAATCACCAGTACTTCAGAGTAGAGAATATTAAATTGATTGTTCTCCGTCTCTTACGTGATTTTACATGCTGCACTTAATCACCTAAGCAGATAAGAGCTAGATCCCACTTCTCTTCTCCACTCTCTATCTCATTCTTAGAATGGCACCATCACAGAAAATAGGGAAGAGAATATAATTTATGGAACCAATTGCATTGCTTTAATTTTTTGTTTGTTTGTTCTGTTTGGGGTTGGGCAGTACCTGGTAGTACTCAGGGCTTTCTTCTGACTCTGTGCTCAGGAGATCATGACTAGCCAGGCTTGGGGAACCATAAGTGGTATTTGGGATTGAATCTGGTTGGCTGTATGCAAGTCAAGCACTTTACTCATTGCACTATCTTTCCAACCCCCTAGTTTCCCACTCCCTCAGGTCCACTTTGCCTTGCTCTTATCTCAGGAATTTATTTGTTCTTCATGAAATTGGCATTGCCTCTTATACCACTTCTTGCCTATAATGTCATTTGCCGGCTTTCCTTTACATTTCCATGAAGGAATCTCACTTAACACTGCTTATGCACTTAAGATCTACTCGAGCGGGCCCAGTAACGTCTCCATTGGAGACTTTGTTGTTACTGTGTCTGGCATATCGAATACTCTCGGTAGCTTGCCGGGCTCTCCGAGAGGGGCGGAGGAATCGAACTCGGGTCGGCCATGTTGGCCGCTTGTAAAGCGAACGCCCTACCCGCTGTGCTATAAGATCTACTAAATTAAAATATCTTGGATTAAAGGGCTCAGGTATGTGTTTAGAAATGCATCTCCAGGTCACATGCAGTTAAAAATACAGTCCTAAGAGATAATATCTACATTTCTTTGTATAGCATACAGAAATTTTACATATCTCCTACCTAAGACATTCTCAGATGACATCTCATATTTTGATTTCTCTAATACTGACTCCTTGTAGGAGAAGGCAGATTTTCTTTATGCCTCAGTGCCTAGGTACCTAATCTTACCTCAGATTGCATTTCCTTTTGTGAATAAAATTGTCTTCCTAGTTTTAATTTTTTTCTACATCTTTCTACCCTTCTTGACAGGTATTAAAAAGTATTTTCTATATTTCTGTATACATAGGCTCATTATAAAACAGATTGTTTGAATTTTTCCATGAAATCAAACACGCTTACATTTTCATTTTCCATTAAATTGACTCAAAGTCGGCAGTGAAATAAAAATTTGTCAGGTGAAAATATGTGTAAACTAATGAATGTGTGAATGTGCAGAGATGAATTAAGAGAGCTGCATCTAGAAAAGGAAGCTGTGAGATGTTTATAACTACAGGCTTTTGGTGCAGACTTTTAGGTTGAAGCCATGAGTGTAAAACTTCTGTTTCTGTTAGAAAGACACTTTATTTTTTCTGGTATCTTGAAGAAACCAATCTTTGACATGCCCCAATATATTCATGTGACTGAAAGCAGAGTTTTCTGAAGAATTTTCCCTATGTGACATCGAAGGTTGGGGAATTATAGCTAGTTACCTGTAAAAGTGCATACCTGATGATGTCTCTGCTAAATGGAGAAATGTGTGAAGAATAAGTCATGGAGAAGTGCAAAAAAAAAGTCTCTAAAATCAGAGCTAGGAAACCTAAAAACAATCCACCAGGATTTGAAGTAAATGTTCACCCCAACCCCCATTTGGGAGGCAAAATTTCCAGAATTTAACATATTCTGTCCATGTGGGATCCAAGCATAAGCTTCAATCTATGAAACAATGAGTGAGTTTCCTCTGCAGACAGCTCTATGTTCTATTCCCAGT
The DNA here is from genome assembly GCF_029834395.1 of Sorex fumeus. Classification (NCBI taxonomy): domain Eukaryota; kingdom Metazoa; phylum Chordata; class Mammalia; order Eulipotyphla; family Soricidae; genus Sorex; species Sorex fumeus. The sequence continues at coordinate 3,567,849 of NW_026606070.1, read as the reverse complement.
GAAGAAACAGATACAGCATCTTGTGTGATATCACTAGTCATTTTTTGTTATTCTGCTGTGTTTTGAATGTTCAGGTTTATCAGAACCATGTGGATTAAATTTCTCTTAAAAATTCTTCTCGTGCCAGAACAATAGTACTGGAGTTTATACACTTGCCTTGACTGTAGCTGAATCCACCTATGGCATTTGGTCTCTGGAATACTACCAAGAAATGATTGCTGAGCACAGAGCTAGGAATAAGGCCTGAGAACCACTTGATTTTGGCCAAAATGTAAGAAGGAAGGAAGGAAGGAAGGAAGGAAGGAAGGAAGGAAGGAAGGAAGGAAGGATAGAAGGAAGGAAGGGAGGGAAGGAGGGAGGGAGGGAGGGAATGGAAAGAAGGGAAAGGAAGGAAGGAAGGAAGGAAGGAAGGAAGGAAGGAAGGAAGGAAGGAAGGAAGGGAGGGGAGAGAGAACAAGAGAGAGAATGAGATAGGGAGGAAGGAAGAAAGAAAGAAAACTCAGTTATCAAGTCAGCCTACTGTAGCAATTGTGCTTTGATTTCAACCAAAATAAAGAAACAAATGTCTGTCTGTTTAAAACATTCAGTTGAATTATGATGGTCGAAGAGGAAACTATGTAGATATCTTCACAGCAAGGAAACTTTTTCAGTCAATACCCAGGTAGGATGAGAATTGGGAGAAATCATTACTTTTAAAGGTTTGCAAGTGGGAATAGAACATACTTCTCGACACTCGCTGTTTTGTTTTGTGTAATTAAATGTCTTCCCTGCTGAGCACTTGTTTTCTTTTCTGGTGGTTTCAAGTTCTGCAAACTAATGATCTAACAGTTTGTGATTTTCAGTAATGCATTGAATTTATGTCATTCGTTCTCTACGAGCTATAGATTTATGTAGACTTGAGTTCCTCTTGGAGGACTCAAAGGAGTGTGAGTTTCAGTTTCATGAATCTGGCCAGTGGCTGTAGTGTGGTTTTGACAGAGCAAATGGGGGAGGAGGTTTTGGTCTAACATAAAGATGAGCTCCCAGAGTGAACATGTCTAAACTCTTACAGTTGTGTAGCCCTTCCACCCAAGCTGCTCTCTCTCTCTCTCTCTCTCTCTCTCTCTCTCTCTCTCTCTCTCTCTCTCTCTCTCTTCCTGTCTGTCTGTCTCTCTCTCCATCCCTTTTACTTTTTGGGTTGCACCTGGCAATGCTCCTGGGTTACTTCTGGCTCTGCACTCAGGAACTACATCTGGCAGTGCTGAGGACCATCTGGGATGCCGGGGATTGAACCTGGGTTGGCTGCATGCAAGGCAAATGCCCTACCTGCTATACTATTGCTCCGGCCCCAAATCTGTGTTCGCTTTAGGAACCTGGTCTTTAAGGCTCCCTGTTTCAGACATGCATTTGTGTTGGCCCAGCTGGGCCAATTCTCCATACCCCCAACACACACACACACCAGAATGGTACAGAATGTTCTCAAAGCAGCACATGGGCTGGAAAGACAGGCTGGGTGCTTGCCTTACATGTGGCCAACCCAAGTCAGATCGCTGGTACCACATATGGTCTCCTGAGCCCCATCCCTGACCACAGAGCCAGGAGGAAACCTGAGCATATTCAGGCATGGCTCCAAGCCCCCCACACCCCACCACCACCATCCCATAGCACTGTAGCAGTGTCCTCCTGTTGTTCATCTATTTGCTTGAGCAGGCACCAGTAACGTCCCACAACAAATTGTAAGACTTCTTGTTACTGTGTTTGGCATATCGAATACGTCATGGGGAGCTTGCCAGGATTTGCCATGTGGGCAAGATACTCTCAGTAGCTTGCCAGGCTCTCCGAGAGGGGCGGAAGAATCAAACCCAGGTTGGCTGCGTGCAAGGCAAATACCCTACCCGCTGTGCTATTGCTCCAGCCCACCACCACCACATAGCAGAAAAAAAAATTGTTTTAACTATATCTATATCATCTGCCCATTCATCTCTTGCAGGTTTCCCTTAAAGAATAAATGTGGTTTGTTGTCTATTTCTTAAATGCTGGTGCTGCTTCAGGTTCACTTTGGTTATTATAACTTCACTGCAATGACTTCATAGTGTGGGAAATGAAACTTCCTCGTGCCTTTTTTTTTATTTCTCTGCATCTCGGCTAGTGTTCCTCGCTCTGCACTTTCTTTTACGCTTTCTGATTTGTTCTGTGAAAGCAATTTTCAGGGTATGGGCGAGAGAAGAGAGAAAAGAGAGAAGCTTTCCATTCAGGTTGGGGGTGCTGGAAACGTGTTAAGAGAACATTTATGTGACTACACATAATTCATTCACATAAATGTTCTCTTAACACGTGCAGCAACTAAAGTGGGTGCAGGCACTCAGGTTGTTATTGTCAAGCCCTCAAGCTCTCATGAAAGGGAAACAGGAGGCCAGAGATGAAGTGGCCGAATCCAGAAAAGCAGATTGAGTTTAAGAGAAAGCGAAGGAGAGCCAAGGCAAAGCAGTAGCTCCGAGATTCTGGGAGGGGACTCCTTAAACAGGATTCTAGAGCAAGTCTTCCCTCTTTCAATCATCTTTCTAGAAAGTGGGTTTTGTCTTGATGGCTTCGCTGGAGTAGGTCACCACATCTTCTGTCAGTCTGGTCATTGATTGCGGTTGATGGAACTGATCTTATCCTGGAGCTATGAATCCAGCTAGAAATCTTACAAGAGTGGGGATGCCAGGGTATCTTGAGAACCCCTTCCGTTTAGACAGTAATTTATCTAGAGCCATCCCGTTTTCCAGATTTTTAGTAGGACCCTAATTCCAGGCTGAGTTTTGGCTGTGGTTAATTCTCTGTTTGAATGAGGGAAAGCAGCATTTCTGTGCTTTTGAATTCCATGCCACAACTGTTCTAAATTAACAACACAGAGGCTGGATGGATAGTTCAGTGGGTAGGGTGTTTGCCTTGCATGCAAACCCTGTCCTCTGACCACTGGCAGGAGTGATCCCCGAGAGCAGCCTGGTGTATTTACAACCCCTCAAAACAACAACAGTCCCCAAACTAACGGGAAAACATAGTTAATTTTAGACTTTCTGAGTCTAATAAGAAATCTGTAGTCAAAAATGACCCATGGGAGCCGAGGATATGGTACAGCAGGTGAGGTGCTTGCCTTGCATTGAGGCTGACCCGGCTGGATGCCTGACATCACATACGGTTCCCTCAGCACTGCCAGAGTGATCCCTGAGTGCAGATCCAGGTAGTAACTACTGAGCATCGCTGGTTGTGACCCCACCAAAACAAACAAACAAAAACCCAATAAAACCTATGACCTACAGTGTCATAACTCAGAAGAACTATACTGGTCTTTTCCCTTAAGAATATTCTGAGCTTCTGCACCTCCAAAGAAACAGTGACCAAAATACAAAGACAGTCTACAGAATGGGAAAGGATATTCACCGAATACACATCTGACAAGGGGTTGATATCCAGGATATACAAAATACTGGTTAAACTCCACAAGAAGAAAACATCCAACCCCATCCAAAAATGGGGCAATGAAATGAACAGAAACTTTCTCAAAGAAGAAATCCGAATGGCAAAAAAGCACATGAGAAAATGCTCTACATCATTAATCATCAGGGAGATGCAGATCAAAACCACAATGAGATACCATCTCACACCTCAGAGACTGGCCCACATTCAAAAGAACAAAAGCAACCGATGCTGGCGTGGATGTGGCGAGAAAGGGACACTCCTTCACTGTTGGTGGGAATGTCCACTGGTTCAGCCCTTCTGGAAAACAGTATGGACGATTCTCAAAAAATTAGAAATTGAGCTCCCATTTGACCCAGCAATACCACTCCTGGGAATATATCCCAGAGAGGCAAAAATGTATAGTCGAAGTGACATCTGCACTTGTTTGTTCATTGCAGCACTCTTTACAATAGCCAGAAACTGGAAGAAACCTGAATGCCCAAGAACAGATGACTGGTTAAAGAAACTTTGGTACATCTACACAATGGAGTACTATGTAGCTCTTAGAAAAGATGAAGTCATGAAATTTACATACAAGTGGTACAATATGGAAAGTATCATGCTAAGCGAAATGAGTCAGAAAGAGAGGGATAGACATAGAAAGATTGCATTCATCTGGGGGATATAAAGTAACAAAGTATGAGATTAATACCCAAGAATAGCTGAGATCAGCACCAGGAGGATTACTCCATAACTTAGAGGCCAGCCGGGTATCCTAGAGGAAAGGGCTGTTCAGATAGAGAAGGGAGCACCAAATAAAGGATGTTTGGAGGATCCTCCCAGGAGGGGAGATGCATGTCGAAAGTAGACTATGGACTGAACATGTTTGCCACTCAATGCCTCTTTTGCAGACCACAACACCCAAAAGGAGAGAGAACACAGGGGATTTCCCTGCCACAGAGACAGGGGGGATGGGGGGATGGGGGTGGGAGGGATATTATCCATGGTGGTGGAAAATGGGCACTGGTGGAGGGATGGGTATCTGATCATTGTATAATTGAAACCAAAGCACAAAAAATTGTAAATCTACAACTTTAAAAAAAATAAAATAAAATAAAATAAAGGGGAAAAAAAAAAAGAATATTCTGTACCTGAGAAGGGAAAGGATCAGAACTCTCTTGACATAAGCTTCCCAATACCCTTTGTAGGGTATAGTTAAGCCTCCCCACCCTTCCTGGTGGTTGGAGAGGTGCTGACCGCACAAAGTGATCATTTTTAAAGGAACTAATAATGTTTTGGCCAAGGTTAAACCTTGATTGACTTTAGAAGTGAAAGAGGTTCTATTGGTACCCTGCAGTGAGCTGGGGAGCAACATTTTAGGAATTATTTTCTTTAGTAATGCTTCTCCAGTATACTTCTACACACCCAGTGAAAGTGTCAGTAAAAACCAGTAAATATTAAAAAAAATATTTGCACCCTGAGCATTCAGTACTTCCTGGATATTGAGCAGGGGCTGTTGAGAGGAGGCCCTGTGTTCTCACTGGGTTCACTCTCAGCTTGCAGAGCACAGCCCTGAGCTACCTCTCTTACTGGCCTGGTTAGTCCCTTCCCAGAAAAGATCACTGTATCACTGTCACTGTCATCCCATTGTTCATCAGTTTGCTCGAGTGGGCACCAGTAACGTCTCCATTCGTCCCAGCCCGGAGATTTTAGCAGCCTCTCCTTACTCATCTTTCCAAATGCTGCCGTATTAGAGGCTCTTTCAGAGTCAGGGGAATGGGACCCATTATTGTTACTGCTTTTGGTATATCAAATACGCCACGGGGAGCTTGCCAGGCTCTACTGTGCTCAGAAAAAATAGTTTTTACTAATCTTGTCAGAGCATCTCTTCGTAAGTGGAAAGGCCCATGTACTCCATTAACTATTTTCCACTATGTTGGACTGGGAATACACAGTTTCCTTTTTAATAAAGTAGTTTCTTGCTTAAATGACCATCCATTAGTCTCCTTTTGGAAACCCTGTTGGAATGCCCCATTGTTTCTCTCCTTCAGAATATTATCAATTAATGAAAATATTCTCTGGATGGGGCATAGAATAGAAACCCCCCAAATAGAAGAATTACTTCTCTCTCTTTTCTGTGTTTATGCAAATAACTAGTCAAGTTTACTAAAAAGCAAACTTTCATAAATTCAAAGTGAGAGTGGAGAGAAAATGGTTTCAGTGACTTGGTTTTATGATTCTAGCTCTCTGGAGGTGCTTCAGCAAGTATGTTCCTTTAGGCCTTCCTTAAGAGATTAGCCCTGCCGGATAATCTGGAAGAAATGTGTTTGACTAATAGGAGCGCCTGGTCCATGAAGTGGCTGAATATGCTGTCCTTCCTATGAGAGGACAGTGGACTAAGCAAGAATCTTGCTCAGAGGAACTTTATGTCAAAATGCAGTGAATAATTGCTTCTGCCTGAGCCTGCCAATGGTTAACGGAATTAGAGTAAACATATATACTGATTCTAAATGTGTTTATTCAGTCATACATGCTCATGACACAATGAGCAAAGAAAGGCCTATTTAATGGCTAAAAATAGTCCGATAAAGCTTGAGGAAGACAAGTTAAAGTTATTGGAAGTAGTATAGGTCTCCAAAGAAACAGCAGTAATGCACTTCAGGGCCATCAAAAAGGAGAAACTGAGGTAAGAAAGGGAAAAAGCCAAGCAGGTACTATAAGTAGGAAGACTGCCCTTATTTTTTTTCCATTATACCACTTAAATCCATACAGAGGCTATTTCTATTAAACCTCCCTTATATCTTTTTAACAAAGAGGGAGTGGGGGGGTTGGATAAGCATTAGTAAAATAGGTTAGGATGTTGAGATGATTCTTTTCTGGTGTCTGTTGTCTAGATTATTAAATCATCTAGGATATTCAGGTTATCAGTACATTATAACCAAGCATATTATGATATTAGAATGATAATTATAATATTAGAACTAGAATATTATTGGAATTAGAGTAATAATTCTAATATTATTAGGTTATTAGAATGATAAACGAGGTTATTAGGTCATTTAGGTAATTAGGGTTATCGATATTCTATACCAGTAATTCTTTGCCTAGGGCCACATTCCTTATCTTGCTTTCTCTGTTTCTCTTGGTACTTACCACAGCTTGCCAATTTACCTACTGGGACAACTCAGTATTTAAAGACTGCATTCCCTTGGGTTACTCATTATGTGTAAATTTGAATTAGTGTTCTTGGTCACCTAAAAACCTTTTGCTTTGTAACTGTAAAAGCCATATTTTGAGAACCCACACATCTGATTCCCTGTGAGATTTTTCAAAAATGCGAATTTACTTATATGAAACAAAGCATGTCAAAATTTGCAAAAACGCACCTTATTGCTTAGCGCATGTTTGGTGGTGATAAAAGCATCACAATAAATTTGTACTGTCTGAAAATCTGGAATACAATATGTGTCTCAGCTAACTTCTGATTAAACAGTGCTATTCAAGGACCTGATTTAATTTGACATTGTTTCCTTAAAGTTGTTGCCTAACCATTTGATGAGTTAAGTGAGGATTTTAATACCATTAGTTGTTCATGTTCAAAAATCTCATACAATCTTATGCTGATCTGGAGTCTATGTTTTCCTAATAGGTTAGTGGCCTCTTCATCCACATCCCTGTCTATACATCAGCACCTTGATTCTCAGTCCTTAGCTTTTATCAGAACTTCCTGGAAGTCTGATTTCTTAGGTTGCAGGAAGGCCTAGTAATTCACATTTCTAACAGGGTTGTTGGTGCTACACTTTAAGAACCACTTCAGGGCTCCTAGTCAGGGCGCTCAATTGCTGAGTACAAACTTGGCAAGCAAGAGGGTTTGACCTCTGGCCCTTTATGGTTCCTGAAGTGACCTCCCTCCCCCACACAAAAAGAAATAAATTACAACTACTGGATGGGACTCAAAAATAAAACAAAGCAGAAGGAAAAACTCCACAATATCATTAGCACTACCAGCAGGAGATCAAAACCAAAGCTCATAAATTACACTAGTGTTGTCAAATAGCTCCATTTAATATTAAACTCAGAACTGAACTCCATCCCCTTCCCCACCACACCCCTGTTTTTCGAGCAGTGTGCAGAGCTTATTCCTGTCTCTAGTTCAGGAGTCATCACTAGCAGTGCTCCGGGAACCATATGTAATGCTGAGGGGGGAGGGAGGTGGGAGGAATTGAACCTGGGTCGGTCCTTTCTGAGAACTTTAGTGGTTTTGTAATCATGTTCTGAAGACCTATGGGATATTGCATAGGTTACTGGAGGAGAGGGAGCAACTTTGGTGAGAAAGAATTTAAATAAAGGTTTCTAATCTTTGCAGATGAAGACTGACGTTATGTAGCAGAAAAATGTTGGCCAATCTAGAAGTAAGAATTCCACTGAAACACCCAGATGTACCTCACCCTGATATACTGTAGGGCATGGACAGTTGTGAATAAAATCACAGTTTCTTTCATGGAAGTGAGGCAGAATTCCAAACAGTAAATGTGTGATGTTGTCATGTCCCCTCTTAAGTTCTCTCTGAATATTTTCTGTAGGGGAAATGTGCTTTTCGAGAGACTCGACCTGGACCTGCCATTGTGAGAAATGAAGCAAACAGGTCTGGGATACTAGAGAGTCACTGTCACTGTCAAATTGTTCGGTATTGCAACATTTGTGTGAAATTTCAGATACAGAACTGAGCAAAATAAATATGGCAACTTCCATGAGTCTGTAGGGATGCGTTTCTGGGCATTTTTCTGGCAGGAAGTTTCCGTAGTAGTTCAAGTTGAGACCAAACTCCTCCCAATAGAAAATGCTCTTGGATTTCAGCCCTTGGCAAAGTGATGCTAAAGGAAACCACGGAGTTGGTGCAGTGATTCAAGGACTGAAGAGTAGCTCCAAAGTGTGTGCTAACTTCAGTTGACATTTTGTGGAGCTCGAGCTGGCTTGTGACTCCCCTCATTGGTGAAACAAAGCCTGCTTCATGTTTGAGCAAGCCCCCAAAGCCTTCATGTTCCTCTGCTCACAAACCTCATGTGGATGGAGAGAGCCAATACGATTCACACACAATAACTCTTGCCTCCAAAGACATCCTTGGCTTCTACTCTGCAGTGGGGTGACATCTTGCACTCAGCCTTCATTTTGTGGCTTTGTCATCCTTTACTAGATTGATACTACCTGGAAGACTCCAACATTAAAACAGAGAAATAAAGAAGAGTTTCCAAAGTTGCTCGTAATTGATGGGCTGAGATGATGATAAAATTAATGGCAAGTTTTTATTGTGTAACTTGATTGATATGGCATTTATCCTCGCAACCTTGAGCAGACTGCTCTCGTGCACAAGATAATTTATCTCACTGAGACTGTTTCTGCATTAATATTTAAAAATGAAAAGCGTAATAAATCCGTCCATAGTCCATGCGGCGGATTGCAAAGCCTGCCACCTGTTTAAGGTTTTAATGAACTGTTCTGCACTCAGCAAAATACCGTATCAAATTAATGTTGAAATTTTACTTTGCTACTGCCTCTCATATTCCAAAAACTCCAAGAGATCTTTTTTTGCAGAAATCCTCTAAATGGGGGCCACACTGATGCTGATCTTTTTATGGAATTCAACAACTGTGAGTCAAGCTCCCCCGAATTCTTCTTTCTGTCCACAACTGGATTGGGGGTAGAAGGTTGCATGAGTGAAGAACCGTCTGGGGTCTCTGCCTGTTATCTGGAGGTCTTTTAACCCTCAGGGTGTGCCGGAGTAAGGGAGTGGGGAGAGGATTATGAGATAAGTCGGACAGGGTGGTACCAAGTTGGCTGACAGCACGGACTCATCTTCTGAAAGTCTTCCACAGTTTTGTTTCGCTTCCTTGATTGTTCTGTCAAAAGATGTGATCGTGTACAAGTTCAGCAGCACTTCACGGGAAGGGTCACTAGATTTCCTATTGGAGGGATATTAAAAGGCTCAGAGATCAGCAGGATTTGATCCAGGGATGCTGCCCCCTTGAAGCTAGTAGGAGGGTGTTTTCAGTGGCAGGGGTGAAAAGACAATTAACTGGGGCAGAGCAGAGCACTCAGGTTGGGAAGAAAGCAGCGATTCTGGGCAGACAGCTGGCCGCTGAATCCGGAAGATTAGAAACCAAGGTTATTTGCAACAGCACATGCGAGCTTCTGCACTGGGCGTCTTCCCCACGGCATCTGCATAAGACTTTAATCCTCCAGTTTGGGGGTGTCATGTTTATACACTAAAAATTATCTGTTCCCCTCTCCTTGCAGACGATCCATATTTTAGGGGTGAATGGGATTCAAGTTTGGCACCCAACCTAGTTAGGTGCAGAGACGAACCTCCCCACTGTTGCTGAGAGTGACAGTCAGGGAAGAATGAACTTAATTACCTTATTTCACATTCAAGGTATATTTTCCAGTGAGTTTTTGGACATGGCAGGTTGCTAAGGGTATGTCCATTTTTGATACTGCTGCTATTGTTTCTGCTATTGACGATGAAGCGATATTTTAACCATGAACTCTTATGAGTCTTCTAATAACATTTGAGTAGCAAAATATTTTTTGATATTTTGATTTATTTTAACTGTTACCCTTAAAAGGAGTAAAGTCCAGAGTTGCTGCCTACAGGTGCTGCCTTGCATGGAATTACATAGCCAAGGACAGTGATGAAGGCCTTACAAATGCCAGGAAAACAAGCATCAACTACTGATTATGTGGGCATGATGTTTTAGTTTTTAATTATATACACTCTTTCACCCAATTATTTTATTTGGGGGGATGGCACACCTACTGGTGCTCAGGGGTTATTTCTGAATCTTGGCTCAGGACTGACCCCTAACAATATTCAGGGAACAATGTGTGGCTCTGGGTATTTTAAACTGGTTGGAAGAATTCTAGCGATTGCCTTAACCTTGGTTCTGCCTCTCTGCTCCCTCATCAAATAATTCTAAAAGCAATATTTTCATGTGAGAAGTACTATCACCCTTTAATATAATTATGAAATATAATATCCAAGTTAAACATAATTAGAATCTGGGTCTAATGCCCATACTTTTTCACATTTGTAATAATTTAAAAATGCAATTTAAGAGGCATTTACTAAAAGGCAGAGACTCGCAAGAGCCAAATAATAAAGGCAGCTGGAGAATAAACAATACCAAAATATTTAGGCTTATTCCAACTGTATATTGGGGGCTGAAAAGAAATAGTTAGGCAGTATCAATTACTCAAATTGCAAACTCATGGGAAATAAAGTGTATTTGTATTTTTATATAATTTGCATTAATATGAATTCGAGATCTGTTTTGATAATCACAACATGATTCATACAACTCATATTTACTTTCAGTTGAGAGATGATTGCTCTTATATTCAGAATGAACACTGAATCTCCCACGGAAGGTCTTAAAATTTGTCTACTTGAGACACTATTTCAACCAAGACATTTTTGTGCAGCCCTGAGTATATAGGGACATAAGATAGGTATACAAATGAAATATTTCCTGGCAGTAAATCATAAATTTAAACAACCACATTCAGTTACATGAGCTTATATGGAGTCTTCACCCATGACTTAAGAAGCTAGGATCTTTCCTAATAGCTGCATAGTATTCCACTGTGTAGATGCACCACAGTTTCTTTATCCAATTGTCTCTTCTAGGGCACATTAGTGTATATATATATATATATATATATATATATATATATAAGTAAAGTAAGTAAAGGCCCTCCCGTTGATCTTCGATTTGCTCGAGCGGGCCCAGTAACGTCTCCATTGGAGACTTTGTTGTTACTGTGTCTGGCATATCGAATACTCTCGGTAGCTTGCCGGGCTCTCCGAGAGGGGCGGAGGAATCGAACTCGGGTCGGCCATGTTGGCTGCTTGTAAGGCGAACGCCCTATCCGCTGTGCTATCGCTCCAGCCCATATATATATATGTTATATATATATATATGTATATATATATATATAGCTTTTTGGGGGTCACACTCAGCTATGCTCAGGGGTTACTCCTGGCAGTGCTTGGGGGACCATATGCAATGCTGTGGATTGAACCTGAGTCTTCCATGTACAAAACAAATGCCCTACCTGCTCTATTATCATTCCGGTCCTGTTTCCAGATTCTGGCTATTGAGACTAGTGCTACAACAATCATAGAAGTGCAGATGATGTTTCTGTAATGCATATTCTCAGAACTACTGTTGCTGGATCAAACGGGAGCTCAATTTCTAGTTTTTGGGGAATGTCCTTATCGTTTTCCAAAATGGCTTGGCCCAGTTGGTATCCCTACCAACAATAAATGAGAGTCCCTTTTTCCTGCATCTGTACCAGCACTGGTTGTTCTTGTTCTTTTGGATACGTGCCAGTCTCTGTGGTGTGAGATGAGTGAAGTGAGTCAGAATGAGAGGGACAGATATAGAATGATTGCATTCTTTTGTGGAATATCACTTAATCACTTGACTTCCCGTTAATCGTCAATTTGCTCGAGCGGGCGCCAGTAATGTCTCCATTTGTCCCTGTTACGTGCTAGTGTAGCCCAGTGGCATCTGTTCATTCTAGGAACACGAAGAGCCTCAAACCAATCGTTCAGGATCTTGATGAAGAAGTCCGACCATCTGGTAGGTGGGTGGCCACGCGGTCTTTTGACATCCCGTGGAATCCAGTCGGTAACAGCTCTAGTTCAGCAGTCGTCTCCAAATCTCATTACGTGTCCAGCCCATCTGATTTTTGACGCCTTGGCAAATGAGCAGCGTCCCTGATTCTTGATCATTGATTGAGGTCGGAACTCCGGATTCTTTCTCTCACTTGAGTGAAACATGATACTCCAAGCATAGCTCTTTCGATTCCTCTTTGGGAGACCCGAATAGCGTTCTCATCCTGTTTGCATAGGGCCCAGGTCTCTGAGGCGTATGTTAATGCAGGAAGAATAGTGGAATCAAAGAGATGTGCCGGATGAAGAACCTCCAGCCTCGGGCACATCTTTGTGGAATATAAAAATATATATAATATGGGACTAATATCCAAGGTCAGGGAAAACAGGGTCCAGGAGGACTAGTCAATGGAAGCTCTCTACAAGAGTGTGAGGGGAGCAAAGGGCAGTTAGGAGAGAGAAGAGGCCACTATGACAATAATAGTTGGAAATGCTCCTTTGGACAGAAACTGAGTGTTGAAAGTAGATAAAGGGATATACCTGATAACCTTTCAGTAGCTGCAAACCGTAATTCCCAAAGGGGTGCAGGGAGGGGGGTAGGAGAGAGAGAGCGGGAGGAGGTAGGAAGCGAGAGAGATAGGGAGGGAGAGAGAAGAAGGAGGGAGGAAGGGAGAGGGAGAGAAAAGAAAAGTTCCTGCTATAGAGGGAGGGGTGGGGCAGGAAGCAGGAGGGAAACTGAGGACATTGTGGGTGGAAAATGCACACACTGGTGAAGAGATGGATGCTGGAACAGTATAGGACTGAAACCCAATCATGAACAAGTTTGTAACTGTGTATGTCACTGTGATTCAATTAAACACTTAAAAAGAAAAACAACATACCCAAGCAAGTATAAAACAGTACATGGTATTAAAGGAGAGAGAGAGAGAGAGAGAGAGAGAGAGAGAAGAAGCAGCAGCTTGGATCTAGAGAGGTCCCCAGAGCCTGTTGGCCCTCTGTCATGGAAGTCATCCTCTCAGAACAACAGAAAGCACATCTGCACTCCTCCTTCTACTTAGAGAAGATTCTGGCTCACACTAGTCACCACCCCTCAGTTCATGAATTTTCTATCCTCATCACGCAAATCATTTCCATTCTCAGTGAATATCTAGCCCTTCCTTCATGTTCTGTGTAATTCCACCACCAGCAGTGCCTTACATGCTGACACGGAATGGGGAATTCTACCACTTTCTTTTTTTTTTCCAGACAAACTCTCCTTTCTCTGAGAGTCTTAACCAGTGTCTATCTCTCTTATTCAGTTCTTCTCTCCCATTACAGGTCCTAGTTTAGAGTCTTTTAAAAAAATTGATTGCAAATGGACATGGGGAACTAATTAGAGGAAATATATTGGCTTCCTCCAGTTGGACTTTTTCCCATATTCTAGATCGGAAACTTTCGAACTTTGGTAATAATTTGAAGGTGTTTCTTTCTAGTTTGCTTCCCTCCAAGAATGTTATACTTCGTTCCAGTGACCCAAATGTGAGTCTGTAGGTCGTCATTAGCCAGTAAGGGAACTCAGAGAGAGGGGAACTTATTGTGGGTCGGAGTAGTAGAACAGCAGGCAGAACTCTTGTTTTTACATGGTGGAACCAGGTTTGAGTGTCATAAGTTGCCAAAGCCCAATAATCTCCTCACACAAAAGTAAAAGAAACATCACAGATGATCCTTTGTATTTTCTTCTAATAACTTATATATTTTCAATTTCTATTTTTGCACTTATAAATTTTTAATTTATATTTACTTCTGACAATTAAGTGATAAATACTAGAGAGAGATTCAGAGCACATCTCATTTAAAGAATGGTCCTGGCAATTAGGAATGTGTTTTGTGTAAATACACTGGATCTCTTATATAAAAATTACTGTAGAATTTTCACTGAGTTCAGCAGAGCAACTGTAAATGTGCAGGGGAAAAAAAAATCTAGCAGAATTTTAAGACTTGGAACTAAATTAATGTCCTAATTTATCCAAATATTTATTCTGAAGATGCATTTCCCTAATTCTTTTTTCAAACAATGAGATTAACTAAGAATGTGTACAGTGTACTAAAAGAAACCAATCAGCCCAAATAATTTCGGCATGAGCAACTTGACAATCATATGACATATGACTCAAGTCTAATTTGAGTTCCCCAGTGAACAAATTCTTTTGGTTCTGTTTTGGATGCCAGGAATCCCCTCCCCCTCCCCTTCGTTTTTTCCTTCCTCCAAGAAGCACCACAGACCTAACCACATAATGACCAGTGTTTGACTCAATTACACATGATGTAAGCTCAAGAAGCCCCTTACTAACACACATGACACTCAGTTTTCCATTTCCTTCCCTGGGCTCAATCCTCTTTGCAAAATTGAAACCAGTTGTAGCTGTTAAGCAGGAGATAAAGTTGTATGAAGCCTCGGGAATGCAGCAGGAAATCACACACTCATCTCAGAAAGTGTCACTTTTTTCCTTAGGAAAGGCCAAATAATTTATATCCATGAAACTTAAATATAACTATTCAGAAAAAGGTATGTGAATTCCTGTATGCAAAATAACAGCAAATAACAACCCCTTTGATCATCTCCATAGAGGAAACTGTACTGCCAAGTTGAGGAGTTATAGATCAGTTCTGTTGATATGTATTTACTATTTATGCCTTTTATTTCCATTTTAATGGAACTTTCAATTATATAACAAAATGCGTTCTTGTAAAAGCATAGGGAAAACTGAAAAAATATTAGTGAAGATTTATTGAGCACTTTCTATTATTGAATGCTGTTCCAAATTATTTATATGGAATATATATTTCAATCCTTCAGTCTTTAAAATAATCCTAGAAGAAGGAGACTAGTCATATCCCAACTTTACAGAAGGAGAAACTGGGGAAATTTAAAAGACTTTCCCAGATTAGCAGTTTGTGAAGAGCCTAGTTTAAGTAATTCTTTCCTGCTGATTTGTAATCCTTAATATTTTTGTTTAACCAACACCCAGCAGTGCTCAGGGATTACTCCTGTCTGTAACCAAGAAAGAAGCTCAGGAGTCATGCCTGGCAGTGTCCAGGGGACCATAAGAGGTGCTGGGGACCTAACTCACGTAATGCCACATGTAAGGCAAGTGCCCTACCCTCTGTACTCTCTCTCTCCAGCACAAGTTTGGACTCTTAATCACCATCTTACACTCTTCTCTAAAGGACAGGCTCTCAGGAATCATTGAACAACCCGAGCTGAACAACCCTCAGAGTACCAGCCCAGTGTCCCACTGCCATTACTCCAAAAACAATTGTCTAGAAATGCAGTTTAGCCACAGATAGACATGTAGTTCTGATATTTCGATTGTGTGAACTTAGTTTCTCAAAAGTGTGCTCTCATTTGAAAACAGTTTGCTAATTTCGAGTATGACCTGAAAATCATGAAGTATGTTACTTGAATGAGACTAGTCATGGTTAGGTTGTTTCACATGTTAGCTTGTTTGAGTATTGGTCATAAAGAGGCTTCATCCTGGGCACTGGTGGTGTAAACGGAAGGGAACCAAAGACAGCAATCCTGATGTCTATCTTTCCAGGCAACAATTTGACCAAGACGTCTTGTTGATATGGTCAAAACAACAAATACTTCATAAGATTTGCTCTTAAGTAGAACCAAGAACAAGGATAATATCTCAAGTAGTCTTAGATGCTGAAGTCTTGAGACTTTAAGATTAAGTCTTGATTTTTAAGATTGTTGAGATGCTTGCTGTTTGACTGGTAATTGCCAGAAACTAGATCATATGGATTCTTAACTCTTTTTCTTTGGAGAAGTTCCTAAATTTTTTTTCCAAAATGGGTGAACCTGTCAACATTCTCACAAGTAGTGAATGAGGGTACCCTTTTGTTCACAACACCCATACCAACACTAGTTGTTTTAGATTTTTGTAATGTGTGCCAATCTCACTGATGTGATGTGGTATCTCATTGTTGTTTGATTTGTATTATTTTTATGATAAGTGTTGCAGGTCATTTTTTATATATATATATTTTGGCCTTCTGTATGTCTTCTTTGAGGAATATCTATTAATTTCTTCCTCCTATATTTTGATGGGGTCAGTTGTTTTGGTTTTTTTTTTTTCCTTGTAAATTTCTACAGGTGCTTTATAGAGCTTGGATATAACCTGTTGTCAGATGAATGATGGGAAAATACTTTTGATCACTGTTTTGACATTGTGTGTGTGTGTGTGTGTGTGTGTGTGTGTGTGTGTGGTGCAGAAGGTTCTTAGTTTGATGTAGTCCCATTTTTTTTTATCTTTGCTTCCATTTGCCAATGGCTCTGAATCACTAAAGATACCTCTAGATTCAATGTCATGAATTGCTCTACCTATGTTTTCCTTATTATTTATAGATTCAAGTCTTATCTTGAAATTCGTAGAAGAATTCAATCCCTAAACAGTTTTTCTGATATAGGTTCTTAATCTTACTATTGACACATGATTTTTAGCTTCTATAATTTCTTTGTTTGCTTTTGGGCCACACCTGGCTGTGCTTGGGGCTTATTCCTGGCTCTGTGCTTAGAATCATTCCTGGTGAGTTTGGGGGACCATATAGGGTACCAGGGATAGAATTCAGGTCTGCTGCAGGCAAGGCCAATAAATTCCTTACCTGCTGTACTACCTTCCCAGCCATGCTCCTGTAATTCTTACTGTGGAAAGTGAAGAAAATTATTGCTTTGATTTTTTTATCACTATATAAAAATGAAATTATAAAAAATATAAAAATATAAACAATGAAATGGTGCTGACATGGGACTATGGTAGTCTTTTTTACCTTTGGAGGGCTTCTAGTATCTAAAACCATGACCCTGCGGCATGTACAATAATGACTAGGTTTGTTTATACAAAGATGTTTGTCCCTAGTGTGGGTGTGGAAAGGTAATTAGCTAATTCCTAGTTTACTTACCCATTAAAGACAAGTGAAAAACTGAAAGTCACTATAGTATAATCAGAGTGTTCAATCATGCCACAGATGGAAAAACAAATCAAATTCTTGTCTGAGCAATTTCTGGCAATATCATACTTTGAGATAATATTCCATTGTCATAGCAAGAGTAATTATTAGTGAAAGATTTGTGCTCTATTTGATTGTCACTGACCCTGAAATATTGTGATGAATATGTTAAAGATTTAAAGCTAAGTAAATCATGCTTAAGTCATTTAATGAACTAGAACAGCAGGAAGTCAAATAAATTAGAGATGAATGTTTTTGAATTAACTACTATTAGTTAATATTCATTAGAGTAAATCTATTTAATTTTCTCTTAATCGGTTTTATTTGAAAGGGGGAAAATTCATTGATATATTATGTAGTGTTTGCTAGAATGTACCCATGATACATGGCACACCAATGCAAATACAGCTACATAGAAGACATGTACTCATAAACTGTAGCTTCAATTTTTTTTTCTGAAGGAAATTTATTGAGTATGATAAAAACAGTTTAGGGCAAACAGAGTGATGGTCTAGCATCTATATTTATACATAGATAAAAGGTTATTAATATTTTGGAGCGAAATGGAAATTGTTTTCTTTTTTAATGTTTAACCTTATTTGTATTTACTGGTTTTGGCATATTGAATACGCCACGGATAGCTTGCCAGGCTCTCCTAGAGGGATAGAGGCTTTTGGGGCAGCCTCTAATCGCCCTTGTAGGTGTTCCCATGGTTCAAACCATATTTGAACCCTATCAAATATGATGTGGCAATCCTGGAAGATGGGTACTAAGTGTCTTATGATATGTTGAAGTGGCCGCGTGGTCTGGAAAGCGTCCTGGAGCATGGCAGTGTCTGGGCAGTGGAGGTAGTGGAGGTCTGCCAGTGAGGTATTTATCTGGTACTGGTAGAGTAAGTCTTCTGTGCATAGTCTAATCCCTGGGTCACTGGTGGTTGGTGGAAGCAGACAGGGCAGGGGAGGGTGGGGCTCCTGGTTTTAATCCCTTTATCACCTGTGGTTGGTGGGAGCAGGCAGAGGATCTCTGTTCCCGGGTCCGTTGAGCCTGGAATCCAAGGTCTCAGAGTTCCACTTATCTTGTTCTGTGGGACTTCACTTGTGCGTGAGTCTCGGCCTGAGCATCCAGAAAGCATCTGGAGAGTGGCGGCAGCTGGGCAGTGGAGGCTAGTGGACTTCTAGGTCAAGAAGTCAAGATGATGAATGACCTGGCACCTGAGTTGCACAGAAGGAAGAGAGCAGCTTGGAATGCCTTCAAGAGCGTTGAAGAAATAGCTAAGAGGACGAAGAACTTCCGGATTTGGGCACATCTCTTCAATTCCACTTAATCTTTCTGCATTAAGATATGCCACAGAAACCTGGGCCCTACGAAAACAGGATGAGAACGTTATTCGGGTCTCCCAAAGAGGAATTGAAAGAGCTATGCTTGGAGTATCATGCTTCACTCAAATGAGAGAAAGAATCCGGAGTTCCAACCTCCATCAACGGTCAAGAATCAGGGACACTGTCTCCTTTGCCAAGGCATCGAAAATCAGATGGGTTGGACACGTAGTGAGATTTGGAGATGACCGCTGGACTAGAGCCGTTACCAACTGGATTCCACAGGACGTCAAAAGATCATGTGGCCACCCAGCTGAGATGGTCAGACTTCTTTGTCAAGACTCTGAATGATCGGTTTGTGGCTTTTTGTGTTCCTAGAACAAGCAGACGCCACTAGGCTACACTAGCACTCGACAGGGATAAATGGAGATGTTACTGGTGCCCTCTCGAGCAAATCAATGAGTAATGGGATGTCAAGTGATCAAGTGAACCTTATTTATTCATTACTTAGAAAACTCATTTTTGACTGGATTTAGACTTAGAGGTAGAAACTCTCAAAGAAGACAGCCTCGTCTTTTGGCCATATGCACCTGGCATTTCTTTTTTGCCTCCTTAATTCTCTTGGCAAGGCATACGGCACACTCTGCACCCACTTATTTTCCTTGGTAGTTATATCCTGTGCAGTATGCTGGCATTGAGTGACAGGATACATGGAGTTACAAGACACCCAGTCTTAGGTGCTCTGATCCTCAGTTTCTTGCCTTCTTAGGGGCCTCTTGACAGTATACTGGCGAACATCACCTTCTTTAGGGAGAATGGAAAGCTTGCAGATTCTGCTAGCTCTTTTGGGCCCTAGACGCTGAGGCACAATAGCCTTAGTGAGTCCAGGAACATGCTTCTCCCCCTTTTTTGTTTTTGCAATGACCAAGTTGAGAACACTCAAATTGGCATCCACAATGCAACCATGAACAGGTTTGCACTGTGTTTCACTGATCCTCCATGGTCTCTAACGGGAAGGCCCCTTACTCAGCAGCAGTAGGACTCCACGGTGGGTCAAGACCCCCTGCTTCATGAGGACAGCTTGCTTATTGTTCCCACCACTCATCTGGACCACTAACCCCCTCCATTCTCCCAAAGGCTGCAGTAACTTCCATTACCACTTGCTTCTTATGAAAGGTGCAAAGTTTGAGTTCAGTGTCTACTCTGGTGATTTTCTGGCAGTTGGGTAAAGATGTTCAGCTTCACGTTCAGACTGGAAGCTTCCAGACATAAGAATGACCATAGCTTTTCAGAACAAATTCATTATGGTAGGAGTTTTTTCTTAAAAGCTTATTAGGGTAACAACTTTTTATTTCCTTGAAAATGAGTTTGACTCTCCCTTATTATTGAGTTCCTTAAAAAATACATTGAGTGTGATCATTTCTTCTTGCTTTATCATCAGCTTTACTAGAGTCTAGCATTCATTTTAAAATAATAGGCAGAAATTATAGTCTGGAAAAGATGAGTGCATATTCAAGAAAGATAAACTTCTTTCATAATCCAGCCATCCAAATGATTTGTCAGAATCATTTTGAATTCATAGGTGGTTTCCTCACTTTTTCCTAACCTATTTCATTTCCACATTTCATGGTTTTTATGGTATTGTGTTATTTTAAGTTGAGTGTTCTTTTATGCCTTTTACATTTTTGCATTAAATGATAGAGTTGAGAGTCAGGAGAGTTGGAAGGGCACTTTTCTTGCTCAGAACTGACATGGGTTTGACCCCCAGCACCGCATATTGGTCACAGAGCTCCTCCAGGAGTAATCCCTGAGCACAAAGCCTGGCGTAATCTCTGAGCATCACCTGGTGTGACCCACAAACAAAAAACAAATAAACAACAACAACAAAAAGCCATCAAAAAAATAAATAGCAAGTTAGTTTGCTGGAAAAGGTTTGCTGACATCTCTTGTGTAAATATTTTATTTCCCAAGGAAATTTTCAACTTCATTCACAACAGAATGGTACCCACACTGGGTCCTCCCGTCGTTCATCAATTTGCTCGAGCGGTCCCAGTAATGTCTCCATTGTGAGACTTCTTGTTACTGTGTTTGGCATATTGAATACTCTCGGTAGCTTGCCAGGCTCTCTGAGAGGGACAGAAGAATCGAACCCAGCTCAGCCGGGCTGGCTGCATGCAAGGCAAACGCCCTACCGCTGTGCTATCATTCCAATGGGTAAAGGTACTAAAAAAACATTTCCTCATCCTAAGGTAGAGATTGCTGTCTCTCAACTGGGCGTTCAGTTTTTCCGAATCCTTTGCTGACATATCTGGCAGGATCACTTGATCACGTGATCACTTGACTTCCCATTACTCATCGATTTGCTCGAGCGGGCACCAGAAATGTCTCTATTTGTCCCTACCACGTCCTAGTGTAGCCCAATGACGTCTTCGCACTCCAGGAACACAAAGAGCCTCAAACCGATTGTTCAGGTTCTTGATGAAGAATTCTGACTATTTGTAGGTGGGCGGCCACGCAGTCTTTTGATGTCCCATGGAATCCAGTCGGTAATGGCTCTAGTCCAGCGGTCGTCTCCAAATCTCATTACGTGTCCAGTCCATCTGATTTTCGACACTTTGGCAAATGAGACAGCTTCTGCCGCATCTACCAGCACTGCTTCTCTTCTCTCTTTGAGGTCTTCCGTGATCGCTTCTCTGCACTGCTTTGCGAGCTCAAACATTCGCTTGCAGTTGCCTGAGGCTTGCGCCAAGCCACGTTGGTGAAAGAGCTCGAGAGTTTTCGAAGACAGGTGTCTTTTTGTGGCTGTCTCTCTCTAGGAGTTCCTCGCACAATCATGGAGTTGCTGAACCAGGCGATCGTATTCCTTGCCAATGTTGTCAACAATGGCATCTTCCCATGTTACCACAATAGTGCCAAAGAGCTCCCAGTTGGTGGTCGTTCTGGGAGTTCTCAGATACCATGCGGAAATCACAAGATGAAATAACAGGTTGTTGAGGAGCATTCTACCCTGGAAACATCAATGGAAAAATCAGCAATAAAAAAAGACGATGATGGGTCTGACGGCCTTCTTAGGAGGGTTTATCTGGGGGTACAGTTTGGGTATAGCAGGGAATGTTAAGATCAGTAGCTAATCAATGCGCTCCAATGGAAAACACAATAAAAATTTGATGACAATGGAGTAGAGCATACGCTCTGTGTGCAGGAGATCCAGGTTTGATCCCTAGTACCATGTGTGCCCAGAGCACTGTCAGGAGCAACCCCTGAGCACCAAGCCCAGAGAAGTCCCTGAGCAGGACCATGTGTGGCCAAAACAAACAGAACAAACCAGGAAGATTTGGGTCATGAAAATAATACAGGGATTAAGCCTTGCATGCAGCCAACACGTGTTCAGTCCTGGCAGCACATATGATCTGAGCACCAACAGTTGTGATCCTTGAGCACAGGGTTAGGAGTAAGCCCTGAGCACAGCCAGGTGTATCCCTAAAATAAGTAGAATATCATCTCAGCTGTAGACTATTAGAAGACATATCTAGAGCATCTGTAAATAAAAGTTCTAATTTTATGTTGGCTTGCAAGTAATGTAATCAACCATAATGCATTTCTACATATACATGTATACACACATTTCATTTTCATTTCATCATCCTGTTAATCGTCGATTGCCTCGAGCAGGCCCCAGTAACGTCTCTTTCATCCTAGCCCTGAGATTATATTCACGGCTCTTTAGGAGAATGAGACCCATCATTGTTACTGGTATTTGGCATATTTGGTACGCCACGGGGAGTTTGCCAGACTCTGCCCTGTGGGCAGGCTACATTCGATAGCCTGCGAGTTTGTCCAAAGTAGGAATGAGATAATAAGATGTCATAAAGAAAAGTTCTGATAAGATGTCGCGGCCGCGCGGTTCCGGGATCTGAATTTTATAGTCTCTGAGTCTTGGCCGCTGATGGGATTACACGGCGCCAGGGGGCCAGGTGGTGGGTGTGACCCCCGCCTACTGGAATTTGGAGGATCTGGGTGGAAGATGCTTGACTCCAATTTGAGTAGGCTTGGAGATCTCGGCCCCGGAACCCGCGTGGCTTTGTCCCTCTGCCAGTACCTTCATGTGTGCGGAGAGTGGTCTCAGCATGGTGGTGGCTGGTCCTGGAGGTCTTCGGCTGCCGGAGCCCCGGTCGGGGCGGGGAGGAAAGCTCGACCCGCTCCCCTCCAAGGGGTCCCGGCGTACACGCCACGTATACACACATATATGTGTGTATATATGTATGGATATTGCACCAATCCCCTACTTCTGTATATTTTTTTTTTGTTTTGGGGGTCACACACGGCAGTGCTTAGAGTTCACTGCTGGGCCTGTACTCATGGTTCACTCCTGGCAGTGCTTATGCAGTGCTTGGCATTGAACCAGCACCTGCTGTGTGCAGACAAATCACCTTAATCCTTATACTATCTCTATGGAACATTTATTTTTGATTTTGGAGTCACACTTGGTGGTGTTCAGGGCTCACTCCTGGCTCCGGGTTCAGGAATCACTCCTTGGAGGGCCTGAGGGACCATATGCAGTGCCAGAAGGTGAATCCAAGTTGGGTACACACAGGACAAGAGCTTTGAGTGCTGGACTATCTCTGACTCCTAGTTTTAGTATATCATAGAGAACTACTTTTTCATTAGCATTGACAACTAATTTGAAATGGTTATGAAGAAAAATATCCCTGTTTCTAAATTCATGGAGCTTAAATAGTATTTGTGCTTGGAAGAAAAGCAAACTATGCATAAAACTAGAAAAAGTTGCTTAAAAGAACCCAACACAGTTACAGAAAAATTCAATGGTATAAACATGTTAATATTTTCCGAAAAGAGAGGTGACAGATTTGCATCAGATGGAAATCAGATGGACTTATTTTCTGAGGAGAGGAAAGATAAGAAGGCAGAGCTTGGATTTAAGGTTGGGCCACAGGATAAGAACTCAAGGTGGTTGGAAGGATATTGTGCATTTAGAGGAAAGAATGAATAAGACCCAGAAAGTGGACAAAGGTGTGGAAGAGGTTTAGACTGGAGAAAAGAAAAGATAATGTCTGTAAGCAAAGGACATATATGGAAAATGCTGGAGAATAATTAAAAATACAATCGGTAGAGCCCATTTGAATAAAGCTGTCAAAACTTCATAGAAATACTGATGCTTTTTACCATCTTAATCTATTTATGGAGTCAGACACATGCATTTTATGAATAACGCATCAGTAAGCTGTGAATTTGCGTCTAAGGGGAAGGGGAGGAGAGAGCATGCAGTGGGAGGGAGCGTCGGCAGAGGCTGTACCAGGCAGCCATGCTTAGGATTTAATTATGACCTGAGCATGGTGACAGTTTTTCGTAAAACTCAGTTATTTTGAGTGGATCGACACTTCCACACCTTCATCACTCTACTGCTTGGGATCTTACTGGAGAATCTGTGGAGTCAGTCCTTTGATGAGCTGATGGAAAAGTAGGGGATTGGCAGGATTCCCCAGGTGCTTGAAATGGCAAAAGGGGCAGTGGGGATGCCGAGTGGGAGGGTGTGGTAGGAGTGATGCTCTGTCACATGGAACACTGTACAGATTATAGAGCAATGGGGGGTAGGGACCCTTCCTGAGTGGAGGGGGTGAACAGCTCATTCCCTGGGATTCTGGGCCAGAGGACGTGCTGCTGGTTAGGTCCTGAAGCGTGTGGTCCTGCGGATGCTCCAACGTCATGAGGACTTCAGGGACGTTTCCTAAGGTGCTTGGGGGTCTCCAGCTAATGATCAAAATCCCATGTGAAGCCCGAAGTCAACGTGATTCAGACTCATTCCAGGCAGGCAGCCTAACCATCCCACAGTACTCTCTCCTGATCCCCAGGTTCCAGAATTATTATTTTTTAAAGAACAATAAACAAGATTTAGGAGAAGGCAGGGTGTTAATTGGATGTTAAATGTCTCAACCTTTATTGGGTGCTATAAATTGAACATGAGGCGTTTCTGGACTCCTGTTTTCATTGTTGAAACGGTGCGATCTGAATGGCTGCCATGACAACAGGTTGCAGACCAAGTGGCAAAAGCAGCAGAATGGTCATTTTCTCAATTCTGGATGTGGTCAGTGAGCAACCAGGATGATGTTCTGGCTGGTTCTTAGTGAGGTCTCTGTGGCCTGTACATTACCATTTTTTTTTTACTTCATTCTCTTATAGCTGATTACATATCTTAGTTGGGTGTGTTTGTGTGTATGTGTATGTGTGTGTTAAAGTATGTGCTTGACGGCCACAGCCCCAGAAGCACAATGACCTAATGCAGAACCCAGCAGCTTGGTGCAGAAAAGTGAAAGGACTATGCGTTAATCCAGGCAATCATTTCTGCCCAGAGGGGAAAGGGTGTTGCTCCCTTCCGCCCTCCTCCCTTTGGAAAGAAAGATGGCGGCCACATGGGAGCCTTGTGGACAGCAGGTATGAGCCAGGGGAGTGGGGGCGACTAAAACCTCATGGGTCGGGGGGCGTTCCGGTCCGTCCTTCACGCCCTACCGAGGTCACCAGTCGCCCCCCGCGAGCGGCTCTCCAGCACGGCCATGGCCCCAGAAGCACAAGGACTTAATGCAGAACCCAGCAGCTTGGAGCAGAAAAGTGAACGGACTATGCGTTGATCCAGGCCATCAAGTCTGCCGGAGGGGAAAGGGTGTTGCCCCATTTGCCCTCTCCTCTCTGGAAAGAAAGATGGCGGCCACATGGTAGCCTTGTGGACAGCAGGTATGAGCCGGGAGTGTGGGGGCGACTAAAACCTCATGGGAAGGGGGGCCTTTCGCTCCGCCCTTCACGCCCTACCGAGGCCACCGGTTGCCCCCCGCGAGTGGCTCTCCAGCACGGGCACGACTCCAGAACACAGAAACCAATTTCTTAACTATCTGACTTTCAGTAGAAATACCTTCAGGGTCAATAGGTAAAATAGCAGAAATCCAAAACCAACATTTAATTCTTGAACCCAGCTGTAGAAAGCAAATCACTTCACAATGCTTTTTCAGCATGTCTGATTTGGGGGGGGGGGTTAACTCTAAAAAATAGTGGTGAATCTTTTATTGAAACAATGAATCTAATCAAAGCAGATAGAGTGTTAACTAGAATTCATCTGCCTCACAGGGACGGGGAGGGGTGGGGGGTGGGGTTTTATTGGGGTTCTTCATGGTAAAAAATAAGTTTTGGTAAAGGGAAATGTGTTTGATATTTGCATGACTGAGACATAAACCTGAAAGCTTTGTAACCTTTCCCACAGTGATTCAATAAATAAAAAAAAAAAAGTATGTGCTTGAAGGGAGAATGTGAGGGAGGAGACTAGAGACAAAGAAAGGAGAGAGAGAAAATACACATTTTGGAGGAACACAATAGTCGTTGTAACAGCAATGGATCTTTTGGGGCTGTCTCCCCACACTCCAACGTTCCTTTCCTTGTTTTCTTCCTTTATCACTGATCCTTGGTCTAGAGAAGGATTTGAATCAGAGAACATTTCATTTATCATTTCATTGTCAGCACTTCCTGTTTGTCTCCTTCTGGAAGTGTTGACTCACACCAACAACTTTTTTTTTTTTTTTGCTTTTTGGGTCACACCCGGCAATGCACAGGAGTTACTCCTGGCTCATGCACTCATGAATTACTCCTTGCAGTGCTCTGGGAACCATATGGGATGCTGGGGATCGAACCTGGGTTGGCTGCGTGCAAGACAAACACCCTACCAGCTGTGCTATTGCTCCAACCCCTTAATATCCTTTTTTTTGCGGGGGTGGGCGGAGACAGTGCATCCCCCGTGGTGCTCAGGGGCCACTCAAACAGCTCAGAGACCACGTCAGGCATCTCCCACACACAAAACACAAGCCGCAGTCCTGTGAGCTCAGCATCTTAATCTTTTCATGAAGAAGTAAGCCGGTTCCAACAGGGGAAGATTTTTCGGACACCCCAAAAGACCACTAGGGAGTCGCATTCTGGCTACTCTTCATCCTTTGGAGATCGTCTTATCTATTAACTCTTATTTAGGGCACCTGGGGGTAGTAGTTCCTTTAAAAATTTACAAATAAATGTGCATCTTGAAACACCTTGAAGTTTTTTCTCTTGTGGAAAATATGGTGGCAGTGTGAAGAAGAAAATAATCACATAGCCCAGAGATAACCACTCATATTCCTCCTAGCATTTCCCTCTGTGTAGATAGATGCATTTTGTAGGTAGATCAAACTAGATCGATCCCATTTTTTTTCCCTTTTGGGTCACACCCAACAATGCTCAGGGATTTCTCCTCACTCTGCACTCAGGAATTACTCCTGGCAGTGCTCAGGGGACCAAATGGGATGCTGGGAATTGAACCCAGGTTGGCCGCGTGCAAGGCAAATGCCCTACTCATTGTGCCCTACTCCAGCCCCACCACACCAACAACTTTTATCCAAAATCTTTACTTTCCTAAGAGACAATTATGACTCCCTAACACCCTGCCATATCACAATAACTTCTGATCTTACTAATTCTGCTTTACTTTTCTTCTTTGCATAATCATTATCACCTTCTAAGATACATTTTTTTTTATGAATTCACATTTTTCCCTGAGTCACTGTAACAGTTACTAAACACTGGGATCTTTATTTTGCTCACGAATGTATCTGAAGTTTCTGGGATGGTTCCTAAACCTGTAAAAGTAATTTCATAACTACCAAATGGGAATTTGTACATCTCTTAAATTCAGTGCCAAGGATACCGTTTTCTTTCTCTTGACCATTGTTAATTTGGAGTGGAGGGGCACCTCCCAAGTGCTCAGGAGACCTAGACCCCTGCTGGCAATTCTAGGCCAACCAGCCAGTGGTTCAATGGAAGGGGTCAGATCTGATGAGGAGGACCTGCAGCGCTGACCATGCTTAAGGGACTCCAGGGTCACGCCCAGAACTGCGCCGGCAGCCTCCAAGGTGGTTGCATATGATTTTGGAGGGACCATGTGGTGAGGTACGTGCCTCACTGTACCATCCCGCTCCACTATCTTCTGCCCCTCCCATCGTTACTTTTAAGAAACCGTTCTGCTGAAAGATAATACGGGGATGTTTAAAATCAGATATGGCAAAAGGTTTTGTACTTTCCTAAAGATATCCTACAGCTAGGGCTGGAGATAGAGTATAGCTGGTATGGGGCTTGATCCTGGCCATCCCAGGTGCTCTCCAAGCACTGCCAGGAGTAATTCCAGAGTGTGGAGCCAGAAGTAACCCCTGAGCATTTCCAAGGGCACTTCCCTCCCCCCCCCCCCCCCAAAAAAAAAGAAAACAAAGAAAAGAAAAGGGAGAAAAGATATCCTATAACCGATGTAAGAAGGGGAGCAACTATGCAGGTGTATTTTGAAGATGGAGCTAAGAGGAGTCACTCAGATACTGAGTATTTATCAGTGGTAACCTTCAGAGTTTTGGTTGACTAATCTGGAGAGTAAAAATGTGCATTGACTGAAAGAGGAAGGATTCTGAAAGAACCTGTGTTGATTGAGGTGGAGGGGGGAAGATGTGAGACTCTGTTCTGGTCCTGCTAAGTTTACAGTGTCTCTTAGACATCCAGGTGGAAATAAGAAATGAATGTGCAAGAGCAAATTAAATCTGAACTGATATTCTTAATGTTTACATAGTATGTTGAGTTCATAAAAGTAACTTGTATCAATGTGAGTTTGATTTGAGTCGGTGTACTGTGTGCTAACTTTAAAATACTGCTGAGGAAAAAAAGGAAAGTCCTTTTCTTCCCCCTTTTTTTCTTTTGTCATATAGGTGGCTATATTTTTTCTTTATAGTGACTCTTTAAAAGGCAGACAAGTAAAAAAATCGATTTTTCTGATCATTTCAGGTAATTATACTCATTGGTGCAGATATAGTTTGCAATATTTCTTCCTTAAGAGATTTTGTTTGTCATGATTGCCACTCAATATTTCTTTTGCAAACCACAACACCCAAAAGAAGAGAGAGAACAGAAGGAAATGCCCTGCCACAGAGACAGGGTGGAATGGGGGGATGGGGGGTGGGAGGGATACTGGGATCCGTGATGGTGGGAAGTGGGCACTGGTGGAGGGATGGTATTTGATCATTGTATAATTGAAACCCAAGCACAAAAATGTGTAAGTCTGCAACTGTACCTCATGATGTCTCACTATTAAAAATTTTTAAAAAAGAGAGATTTTGTTTGTTTGATTTGGGGCCACCCAGCCATGCTCAGGGCTTACTCCTGGCTCTGCATTCTAGGGTCTCTCTTGGTGAGGCTTCAGGTACCCTCTGGTTAGCTGGGGATCAAACACAGATCTGCAGTGTATAAGGCAAGAGCCCTACCTGCTGAGCTATCTCCCTGCCATCCCCCCTTCAGAGATTTTTTCCCTGGAATAAGTTGATTTTCTTTGTTTTGATTTTTTTTTAATATTGGAATCCCACCTGGCAATGAATGCTCAGGACTAACTCCTGACTCCGCATTCAGGAATCGCTCCTGTTGTCTCAAGGTACCATGTGGGACATTGAGGTCAGATGCAGCAAGGCAGGAGCCCTACCCATTTTGCTATTGCTCTGTCCCCTGAGTTGTTGAAGAGGACATACTTCTTTGTAAGAAATTGAATGAACACTGGGCATTTTATTAGTCTGTTACTATAACTGAAGAAGATTGAGCTAATTTTGCAAGAAAGAGGAAATGATTGTAGCAAGTCCTGCTATCTCTACCACTTTCAGTTACTGGATTTCCTTCTTAAATCCAACCACACCAGACACCGAACTCCCTTGCTATTTATGACACGTTCCTCCCTATTTTCTGTGTTGCCAAACAGCCACCAGATACTGGAGTTGTCTTTGTTGTTTGCATGTTTGGAAAATACTTCATCTTGTACATCAGTGTATACTACTTTAAAATCTGTTTGGAACAGATTTACAAAACAGAAAAGTCTCTCCTTATAATTTTCTATCTGATCTGGTCAGATTTGGTTGGTTGCAATGTTCTGTTTCTAAGATGGATGATTTCTTGGGTGGTCTGGTCAGACATAGAGAAACCTAGTAAACGCTCTCATTAGCAGACAACACTGAGATAGTGACATCCAGAATCATATGCAGATATACATGCCTCTGTTTGTATTGTGTGCATTTGTATAAGAAAAAGAAAGACTCAGATGACCAAAAACATGTGGTAAATAGATTTAATAAAATTCTTTTTTAAAAAAAAAACTGATCATACAAACCACCTGCAGTGTGGTCAAATCAAACTTCCCTCATGTTTTGTCTGACTCTCAAAATAACCAGAGATTTGGAACCCATCTCTCAGTCTAGGAAAAGGATTCAAATGTCTACCCATCCATGGCACATTTATTCCATCTTTATTCCATTCTAGTCAGCCAGTGAACACATGTGTTAACTCTTTTTTTAAATTATAGAATATATATAATTTTTCTCTTTATAATTGTGTTATAAATAGCATACAGATAAGATGAAGGGAAAGGAGGAACTTCAAAGGGGAAGTATAGACTTACATTTTGGTGAAAAGGAAAAATAAAAAAGAGAAGTGAAACTAGATTTTTAAAATGTATAATTTGGGAGGTTCGTAGAAACAGATGTACATTATAATTACTCAGTTTCTTAAAATTAGAACAATGTGCTCATTAAAATTATTATTTTAAGTTAGTTCCTATCACTATAATTATTTAGTTTTTATCATCATAGTAAATAGATTTCAACGATATAAATAAAGGTATCATTCGTTGTACCTCTTTGTGTGAATTACATAAGTTAAATTCACAGATTAATAAATGAATTTCACTGAATCTTGATTATCCATGCTATTAGTGTTATATTTATAACGTTCAGAATAAATATATTTTGTATTTGTATCTTATTACCAATATGATTATTTATTAATTGCACATCCAATCACAGAATACTGATTCCTCCACTATCATCCGAATTCCCTTCCCTGCCACACCTTGTACCCCATTACTGCCCTGGGTTCCCCGTTTTATTGATCACACCTTAGGGTTTGTTTCCAAATGACTGTGATCATTTTTTTCCCTTGTAGTCCACATCTGCACAAGATCATCTGTTTTTTTGTCCTTTTCTTTCTGACATCTGAGCATAACTTCCTCCAATTCCTTTTAAGTTACAGCAGACTTCATGAGTTCATCATTTCTCATAAACAAATAGCATCCCAGTATATACAAATACCAACATGTCTTTATCCTCTTATCTGTTTCTGGGTAATTGGGTTGTTTCCATAAGTTGACTATTGTAAAGGGTGCTGTGCCGAACATAGGTTTACCTATGTCTGGTTTTTTTTTGTACTTTTATATTCTTGGGGCAGATGCCCAGGAGTATAACTGTAGTGTCATATGAAAGATCTCTTCTTAATTATTTTTAGAAGTCTCTGAACCATTTTTCAAAGAGACTGAACTTGTCCCACTTCTTGCACCCCCCAATCCCTTTGTTAAATTAAGTTAGCCTTCAGTGTATAAGGATTTAGCCTTTAGTTCTCAATTCTATTCTATTAATCTCTTTCTTTGTTCCAGTACCACGGAGTTTTGATTACTATAACTATTTACAGGGCTGGAACGATAGGACAGCAGATAGGCCTTTTGCCTTGCACGTGACTGACCAGGGTTCAATTCCTCTGTCCCTCTCCGAGATACCGAGACTATCCTGCCTGCACAGCAAAGCCTGGCAACCACCCTGTGGCGTATTTGATATGCCAAAAACTGTAACAACAAGTCTCACAATGGAGACGTTACTGGTGTCCACTAGAGCAAATTGATGAACAACGGGAGGACAGTGCTACCGTGCTAGCTATTTATAATATAGTTTATTTTCTGGGAATAAATGCCTTCTATCTCCCCACATCTCAGGATTGCTTTGTATATTCGGGGAATTTTATGATACTATACAAATTTTAGAAGTATTTTTGGTATTTCCATGAACAATCCCGTGATCACTCCTGGCTCTTTCTCAGGGTTCATTAATTCCTATGCTCAGAGCACCATATGTGGTGCCAAGGATCAAAGTGGGTTCAGCCATTGAAAGAAAAAATATCTTTTTGTCTTTATTTACTTATTTTTTTGCTTTTTTGGGTCACATCCGGCGATGCACAGGGTTTCCTCCTGGCTCTGTGCTCAGGAATTACCCCTGGCAGTGCTCAGGGGGCCATATGGGATGCTGGGAATTGAACCCAGGTCAGCCGTGTGCAAGGCAAATGCCCTACCCGCTGTGCTATTGCTCCAGCCCCTATCTTTTTGTCTTTAATATCTCTACCTCTATACATAAACTGGGTTATTCATTAGACATAGAATCCTTAGGACAATCTGCATTTATTTATTATTTTGTTTTAAATAAACATATATTAGTGGTGCAAATATATGTGAATCTTTGTCAGATGCTTCCTAATCTTAGCTTTTTTAATCTATGAAATGAGATATAACTACATCAGAGGGTCATGGGGCCAATTAATAATATAAATAGCATGCACATTTGTTTAGCAAAATAATCCTCTATAAATGTTAGCAATCTGCATGATCAACATCATTATACTATGCTATTTACTTTTATGATTGTTAATTAGAACTTTATTTGTCTTTGTTAGTTTAGCCATACAAACTTAATAATAAAATTGACTTCAGAGTTTCTAATTAGTTTATCTATTGGTTCACTCAGCTCAGTAATGATGTTAGCTGATCTAATTTGAATCTTTACTGGAGTGATTGTGTTAGTTGGGGACCAATGAAATATGGACCCAAAATATGTCGGAGTTTTGATATTAAAAAGTATTTAATAAATACTATATATGAAGCATTTTCTTATAAACTCCATATATATTAGTTCATAATTATGTAATATAGTGAGTGATATTTTTATACCATTACAAACTAAAGAATTTGAACCATGGCAATATGACTACAGAATAAATTTAACTACAGACTACTCTGCCACTGGAAAATTGTTACATAACCAGATGACTTTCGTATACAATTTTATATGCTTCATAAAAATATAGCATTTGATAGTCTTTAAATAATCAATGCATATATGTCATTTAAAACTTTTTTAAAACGTTAGCTGTTAGAAAAGCTGAAGTCATAAAATTTACATACAATTGGTACTACATGGAAAGTATCATGTTAAGCGAAATGAGTCAGAAAGAGAGGGATAGACATAGAAAGATTGCATTCATCTGGGGAACATAAAGTAACAAAATAGGAAACTAACACCCAAGAATGGCCGAGATTAGTACCAGGAATTTTGCTCCATGGCTTAGAGGCCAGCCACACATGTTAGAGGAAAAGGGAGCTCAGATAGAGAAGGGAGCACCAAATAAAGGGTGTTGTGAGGATCCTCCAAGGATGGGAGAAGCATGCTGAAAGTAGACTATAGACAAAACATGATTACCACTCAATGACTCTTTTGCAAACCACAACACCCAAAAGGAGAGAGAGAACAGAGGGGAATGCCCTGCCTCAGAGGCGGGGGGGGGGGGGGGGGGATGGAGGGGATGGGGGTTGGGAGGAATACTGGGATCCGTGGTGGTGGGAAATGGGCACTGGTGGAGGGATGGGTACTCGATCATTGTATAACTGAAACCCAAGCACAAAAATTTGTAAGTCTACAACTGTACCTCACGGTGTCTCACTAATAAAGTTTTTTTTTAAAAAGTTAGTTTCCTTCCCTGAATGATTCCAGGACCCAGGAGAACCAGGCATTGCTGGACTTTCTCCCCAGTTTATTCTCTTTGTCTCAGGCAAGACTTGTTTAATGAATTTTGTTGAGGGGCCAGGGAGATGGTGCAGGAGTTAGTGCATGTGAGGCATGTGGCAGATCTTGGTCAGATCCCTACCACCATATGGTCCCCTAGTCTTGCAGGGTATGGAACTGAAGGTCCCTCAGCAATGCTTATGCAGAAACTCCCAAACTTCAAATAAATAGTTAAATATTAGTCAAGTGAATTAGTAAAATTATTTACTTCAAAGAATAAATATGTCCCTTTTAAAGTAAGGTAAAGTAAAGGCCCTCCCGTTGATCATCGATTTGCTCGAGCGGGCCCAGTAACGTCTCCATTGGAGACTTTGTTGTTACTGTGTCTGGCATATCGAATACTCTCGGTAGCTTGCCGGGCTCTCCGAGAGTGGCGGAAGAATTGAACTCGGGTCGGTCGCTTTGTAAGGCAAACGCCCTACCCGCTGTGCTATTGCTCCAGTCCCTTTTAAACTCTTAAAAATTCTTTATAAAAATGACAATTCAAATAAGGGATATAAATAAGTAATAACATTCTGGGATCTTTTTTTGCTGCTTTTTTAAAATAAAATTTGGGAGGGCTAAAGTGAGCACTGTACTCACTGTACTATCTCTGCAGTCCCAAGTGTAGAGTTCTGTTTAGTTATTGTCATGGAATTATTGCCTTATATATTCACATCTTATACAACTGATTTTGTCTTTTTTATATACTAAGCTTCTTTGCTCTGATCATCGAGATCTTGCAACATCCCATATCAATATAGTGAGACAATGAACTCTTTCTTTAAAAATTCAGAGTATTTGCACCTGTTGAATATTGTTACTCAAGAACTCAGCAAGAAATTGTTGGTAGCAAAGGATACGTCATATCATATTATTGTACGTAATATTAAAAAATATTCTATGCAGTGAATGGGAAGTGAGCAGGGAAAGAAAATGAGTAGGGAAATTATTGGAAGTCAAAAGAGAGCAAAACATTGTTCTGTGAGTAAAGAGAGGAAGAAGCTCATTGTTCCTTTAGGTCTCTTGGAACCTGAGGAAGCCTACAAGTTTAGGAAATATGTTTAGGAGATATAAACTGATGCAATTAATGCAACTATGGCCAGACTGCTACGTGCTATGGAGAGAATTGGCATGAAAAAATATTTATTTAGACTAGGGGCTGTAGAGGCAGTGCAGCAGATACGGTTCTTGCCTTTCATACAGCTGATTCGATTTCTTCCCCAGCATCACATGTGGTTTCCTGAGTTCCATAGGTGTGATCCCTAATCACAGAGCCAGGAGTTAGACTAAGAATAACAGGGTGTGGAAAAAAAAACAAAAGCAAAAAAAACAAAAAAAAACCAACAACCAGCAACAGACAACAACAAAAAAACTATCTTTTCCTCCTCCCTAGCTTTCAGACATTCTGCTCTCTAATAACCTCCCGAAATGAGCCTGAAGCCTGAAGTCAAGAGTCTGTTTTTTGCCGTCAGAGATTAGAGTTTTGTAATAGAGAAGAGTTCGGGTGTGGAGAAGACCCAGTTCTACTACCAAGAGAGAGTAACAGAAGCTCACATCATTTTGGCCCAAATGCATGCGTCTCATGGAATTGGAATCTTCCTAATTCCCCATTTCTTTTATTCTTTTTTGGGGGGAGGGTTGGCTCACACCCAGCAATGCACAGGGGTTACTCCTGGTTTATGCACTCTGGAATTACACCTGGTTTTCGGGGAACCATATGGGATGCTGGGAATCGAACCCGGTCAGTTGCATGCAAGACTAGTGCCCTACCTGCTGTGCTATGGCTCCAGCCCCTAATTTCCCATTTGAGGCGTCACCTTTCTTTTGTACATACCGTAGCACTGTCCTCCCGTTGTTCATCGATTTGCTCAAGCGGGCCCAGTAACATTGTGAGATTTGTTGTTACTGTGTTTGTCATATCGAATACATCACAGGTAGCTTGACAGGCTTTGTCGTGAGGGCAAGGTACTCTTGGTAGCTTGCAGGGCTCTCCGAGAGGGGCGGAGAAATCGAACTCAGGTCAGCCCAGTTTGCTGTGTGCAAGGCAAATGCTACCTGCTGTGCTATTGCTCCAGCCGGTACAGGAGAGAAAAATTATGACACTCTTTACATCTGCCTTTTCCTGTACTTAAGCTATGACCTATTGTTCTGTATAATTCTTAAATGTTTATCTAATAATGTATTAACATGAATTCATGGCAATTCTGCGGCAGTATCTTGGTCACCCTGCTGAGGATGTCAGTAGCAGAGTGGTACCAAGTTGTAAGAGGCGGGTTTCTTAAATCTCCTGCATCGCTCAGACTGCCACTCTGGTTACCAGTTGTTATGGTTACCGAGGACAACAGTGTCTGCTTGAGACTTCTGCATGTCCATACATTGCAAATTGTCTTGACTTTCCAATCATTTCTGTACATCCTTTTTCTACTAATTCTACTGTGTTTTATATATATGCCTCTATTTATCTCAGGTTATTTGGTGCTGTTTCCTTGGTTTTGAAGATGACCTATTCATATGTCACTGAATCTTTGTACACCATCTTTTTAAAAAATCATCACCTTCTGAATATCTGTGGTAGCTATTCAAACATCACTATGACACATTCTTCCTAAACTGCTATTGTTTTTCTACATATTTTCCACTTGTCTATAGTTATTTATTGTGATATTTTATCTCTGAAAAATAGAGTCTGTTTCTCTCGAACAGCTCATTTCACTGAATCATTCTAAAAATACTATCTAAGACATGGTAGTGTCTGATGTATTATTTTTGAATCAGACAAAGCACTTGAAATGTACTTGTTTATTGGTTTGGTAGTTAATTTAAAGGAACTTTGAAAGAATCAACTCCACACAAACAGTGTATACTTTTTGATTACATCATCTTAAGTTTATCATCTTAAAAGAATAACAAAGATTTAACTTTATTTATTTATTGATTTATTATTGATTAAAGATTTATTGAATGTTCATGATAACAGAGAAAATTATTTTCAACCATACAAGATAAAAAAGTATGTATATATCCAAGAAAACTTTAAAATGGCTTTTATTATTATATTTGCATAACAATAGTTAATTTTTGAAGGTAATTATCTTTACTGTATTTCTCAAAATCAATATATGTTTTATGTGTATATATGTACAAAGATGGGAAGGTTTTAGCACTAGTTATCTATAGTCTGGAGCACTAGTTATCTATGGGCTGGAGCGATAGCACAGTGGGTAGGGCGTTCGCCTTACAAGCGGCCAACATGGCCGACCCGAGTTCGATTCCTCCGCCCCTCTTGGAGAGCCCGGCAAGCTACCGAGAGTATTCGATATGCCAGACACAGTAACAACAAAGTCTCCAATGGAGACGTTACTGGGCCCGCTCGAGCAAATCGACGATCAACGGGAGGGCCTTTATCTATAGTCTAGGTAGCACTGTAGCACTGTCCTCCTGTTGTTCATTGATTTGCTCAAGTGGGCATCAGTAATAGCTCCATTGTGAGACTTGTTGTTACTGTGTTTGGCATATCGAATACATCACGAGTAGCTTGCCAGGCTTTGCCTTCCGGGGGATACTCTCGGTAATTTCCAGGGCTCTCCGAGAGGGCTGGAAGAATTGAACCTGGGTCAGCCACATGCAAGACAAACGCCCGACCTTCTGTGCTATCCTTCCAGCCCCTAGAGTAGGTAAATGATATTATTATTTTGTGGATTAGCAGTTTATTAAATTATAAATAACAACTATAAGCCATTGCTCAATTATGGACTTTAGGTACATGGCTTCTATTCAAGATGTCTGAGTTAGTTATATTCATTAAGGTAAAGGTAAAGGTAAAGGCCCTCCCGTTGATCATCGATTTGCTCGAGCGGGCACAGTAACGTCTCCATTGGAGACTTTGTCGTTACTGTGTCTGGCATATCGAATACTCTCGGTAGCTTGCCGGGCTCTCCGAGAGGGGCGGAGGAATCGAACTCGGGTCAGCCATGATGGCCGCTTGTAAGGCGAACGCCCTACCCGCTGTGCTATCACTCCAGATGTTATATTCATTAAATGACTTTAATTCCTGACTGAATTGATAAATTAGTCACAGTTAATGTTTATCAATCACCACATATATGCCTTTTTTAAAAAGTCTATACTTGAACTATTGTTTTGAACATCACAGGCTATTTTTTAAAATGAAAATACAGTCTGCATAATGTAGAAATTGATAATGAATATAGACATTATAGCAAAGGTGTCTAATTAACAGATACTTTTAGAAAGGAACTGGGGCCAGAACGATAGTGCAGTGGGTAGGGTACTTGCCCTACTCTTGGCTGACCCATGCTTGATCCCAAGCACTCCAGATAGTCCCCTGAGTCTACCAAGGTAGAGCCAGGAGTAGGCCATGAGCACCATTGGATGAGGCCCTAACTTCCAAATAATAATAATAACTTAAATTATAAATAATTTAGAAGAATAATCAGTTTTAGAGTGATGTAATTTGTGATTTTATCCATGATGTTTTGTATATGCATAGCAGGGAAAGAATTCTATTTTAAGGCTTAAAATTAAGCAATAGACAAATATGTACACATATAAAAGATACAGTGGAAATATACTAATAAATAATCTATCTGAAAGGTTAGATGGATGTTTAAAACTAAGTCAAATCACAAATGCAGTTATGTCACAAAGTCATTTTTGTTTCATTGAATAAATTAATAATTAAAATAACCACTTTTTTCAGATAGAAACCACACAAATTAAACTCAACATAAAATAAAGGTTTAAATTTTGATGAGTATTTTCCAAGTGTGTCGTACTTTTGAAGCAAAATGAAATTCATTAGCCAGAGGTCACGAGATATAATGGTAAATATAGTTTTTTCTTGGAAAATAAAATAAAAGCAGTATCTCAAACACCAACATACTATTCCCTACCAATTCCTTGGGTACTTGTTAGGGGGTAGTATGTTTTAGCTCTTTATATACGGGGAAGGGGACACAGAGTTGTTGACTACAATTTCTTATATTAAACCAAGTAATATGAAAATTGAGTAAAATATTACTTGGACCAAACATTTCTTCAAACTGCAAAAAATGGCAACATAACGCAGTGGACAAGACTATAGACCTTTTTTTTTGGGGGGGGGGCGCATTCTATTATGATCACAAATCCTGTTATGCCTTGCACGCGGCCTCCAGTTCAATCTTCAGCAACCTTGTAGGGTCTCCTGAGCACCGCCAGTAGTGATCCTTGAGCTCAGAACCAGGAGTAAACTCTGGGCATGGACCCCCAAAATTACAAATAAATATTTGATTAATGTTTTTCTCCATAATTAAAATAGAAGAATGGAAGAATTAAAATTAAGAAGTTTTGTTCTATAATTTGATACTATAGCATTTTTGTCTGATAATAAGTTAAAGCTACAATTAGAAGTTGTCCTCCCTACTACGTCACAATCACGATCACGATCCTCCCGTTGATCATCGATTTGCTCGAGCGGGCCCAGTAACGTCTCCATTGGAGACTTTGTTGTTACTGTGTTTGGCATATCGAATACTCTCGGTAGCTTGCCGGGCTCTCCGAGAGGGGCGGAGGAATCGAACTCGGGTCGGCCGTGTGGGCTGCGTGCAAGGCGAATGCCCTACCGCTGTGCTATCGCTCCAGCCCTACTACCTAGCTGTTAGAAAAGATGAAGTCATGAAATTTACATACAAGTGGTACAATATGGAAAGTATCATGCTAAGCGAAATGAGTCAGAAAGAGAGGGATAGACATAGAAAGACTGCATTCATTTGGGGAATATAAAGTAACAAAATAGGAGACTAACACCCAAGAATAGCCGAGATCAGCACCAGGAGGATTACTCCATGGCTTAGAGGCCAGCCAGGCATTCTAGGGGAAAGGGCAGCTCAGATAGAGAAGGGAGCACCAAATAAAGGTGTTTGAAGGATCCTCCCAGGAGGGGAGATGCATGTTGAAAGTAGACTATGGACTGAACATATTTGCCACTCAATGCCTCTTTTGCAAACCACAACACCAAAAAGGAGAGAGAGAACACAAGGGATTGCCCTGCCACAGAGGCAGAGTGGGATGGGAGGGAGGGGGGTGGGAGGGATATTATCCATGGTGGTAGAAAATGGGCACTGGTGGAGGGATGGGTATTTGATCATTGTATAATCGAAACCCAAGCACAAAAAAATTGTAAATCTACAACTGTACCTCATGGTGTTTCACTAATAATAATAATAAAAAAATTAACAATCGTGAAAAAAAAAGAAGTTGTCCTCCCGTTGTTCATCGATTTGCTCGAGCGGGCCCAGTAACGTCTCCATTGGAGACTTTGTTGTTACTGTGTCTGGCATATCGAATACGTCACGGGGAGCTTGCCAGGCTCTGCAGTGCGGGCGAGATACTCTCGGTAGCTTGCCGGACTCTCCGAGAGGGGCGGAGGAATCGAACCCTGCTGGGCCGGGCTGGCTGCGCGCAGGGCAAACGCCCTACTGCTGTACTAAAATTCATTAGTCTTGGGCCAGAGAGATGGAACAGCAGGTAAAGTTCTCGGTTTGCCTATGATCAACCTCGATTCAATCCCTAATACCACATCTAGTCTCCAAGCACCACCAGAGTGAGTTATCGTCAAACTGAGAACCAGGGATAAGCCCTGAGCACTACCAGGTGTGGCCAGAAACAAGCAAAAGATAAGAAAAAAATTTAAAATGTTAGAGTAGCAGTGTCGAGGCACTGTCCTCTTGTTGTTCACCGATTTGCTCGAGTGGGCACCAGTAATGTCTCCATTGTGAGACCTGTTACTGTTTTGGCATATCGGATACACCACAGGTAGGTTGCCAGGCTCTGCCATGCGGGTGGGATACTCTTGGTACCTTGCCGGGCTGTCCAAGAGGGACGGAGGAATCAAACCTGGGTTCACCTCATGCAAGGCAAACGCCCTACCCGCTTTGCTATCGCTTCACCCAAAATGTTAGAGTATCTTTGGTAATTCATTACATGATATTCAAAGCTTTCTTGACAAGAGACATAATAGTCTCTTGAACTAGGGTGCGGTAGTAATAGAACTAGAATAGAGTATAGGTAATGACTTATTTACATTTATGTCTTTTGCAACTGATTAGAAAATCATGTCAGTCATTGAGCTAGGGAGTACTTAAATAGGACCAGGATTAATTTTACTTTCATTTGAATGAATTTAATTCAATATGCTTTTGAAATATCCAAATGGAAGTGTCAAATGACATCTGGATATATAAAGGTCTGAGGCTTTGGATTAGTGTCATGTATATGATATATTCTTATTTATAGTTGTTTATTAAAGTCATAAATATATACGATACATCTTGAGTCTTGAAGAGAAAATATATTTGCAAAACTCTCATATCTAGAGACAGCAAAGCAGACTACACTCAGACAATAGAAAAGTAACAATCTGAAAAAACACAAAATCTAGGAAAGCAGTTGATTCATGAAAGAGTGGTTAATAGCTCTGTGTCCTCCATGGAATTAAAGTGTGCTGACGACTGAAAATTGCCAACCCTACACCTGGGGAAAGTCATATAATTGGAATTATTGTTTCTAAAAGCTAGACTAAGTGATAGAAAGGTGTATAAAAATTAGTTGATAGTATATTCAGTGCATGTATAATCAGGGTAGAGAACTATTTGCTAAGCAAAAAATAAATTAAGATGATTGTTAAAAGATTGAGTCGAAGTAATTCTTAACAGGATATATTTTTCAATAAGTCTCAGCATGAATCCACTAAAGGCGTGATAAATAAAAAGAGGAAGGGATAATCAAGAGAGACTGTGGTGGCGATGGCTAAATTAATATCTCTCCCCAGGTTTTCACAGTTACAAACTG
Organism: Sorex fumeus; assembly: GCF_029834395.1. Taxonomy (NCBI): domain Eukaryota; kingdom Metazoa; phylum Chordata; class Mammalia; order Eulipotyphla; family Soricidae; genus Sorex; species Sorex fumeus. The sequence goes on along the minus strand of NW_026606070.1, from coordinate 3,526,858 downwards.
GGAAATATAGCACCAGAATCATAGAATTGCTCTGACAATTAAACAATAAAATGCTAGTAGTCTGAGTAAAAATTTTGGCTTGCAGTATGAATTTAATATATTGGTACTTAAAAATGAATCCAGCACCTGGCAGAGTTTTGTATGTAGTTGATACTCAATAAATATATGCTTACTGTTACCTAGATAGTTATACTGTATGATTTAATTAGCTGCGAGCAAAATTCCTGATGTATATTTACATATCCTAGATTTTGAATGCCCCTAACTGAGAATGAGTTTTGACATTTACCATCTGGTGATTTTGATGTTTTGTGTATTTGTTTCCATAGGGTACTATTTTTCTGCCTGGAAATAAAGTTGTTGAGCATCCTTGCAATGAAGAAAACCCAGGAAAATTCCTTTTTGAAGTAATTCCAGGTAAGATATTTTTCTGGTTCTCTTAAATTATTGCCATTCCTTGTTGGTAAAAGAGAAGACAGTTCAAACAGCCTTAATCATCGCTATGAGCATTAGTTGAAGAGGCGCTTGTCAAGTTCTGTTGTATTTACCCAGCTAATGACTATAGGTTTGTACATTGGCATAAATGAATTTGTGCACATGTGGATACATAACCACATGATAATTGTTTTTCATTTGTTATTGAGGTTTAAGACTTGACCAGAAGTCATGATATGACATTTATAAATATTTGCTGAAGACATTTATTTTCCAGTGTTTTTATAATATGAAATTCAGCTAGTGGACATTTTTTTGCTCCTTTGTCAAAGATTTGTTGGCAGGTGTCATGCTTTGTCTAAGCTGTATCTTAAAGAGATGAAAAAAAAAAGTCAAACAAATGCCCTCCTATAAGTGACCGATGAGATGTTGTAGTTTTGTTACTCACCCAAACATTTTCACATGTTTGGCTGGAAGTCTTGAGGACATCTCTGCTAAACCATCAGCAGAGATTTCTTCAACATCTGCTCATTGCTCCTAGTATTTACATCCTTCGTTCACATAGTATTCTACACCCAAATTTCTTCAAACCCATGATCTACTTTGATCAGTTCCTTCGTCCTTTCTTAAATCTTGATGTTAAAGGAATAGTTCTAGATATATTTTAATAGCATTGACTCTAGTTGATAGAGTTTATGGGATATTGACATCGAGTTAGTCACAATCTCTGGACTGTAAATGTATTTTTGTGTAATCAATATGTAATTCCTATCAATAATGCTGTTACAAAGGCAGCAGTCAATCAAAACATTTCCCCAGACATATAAATCCTGGGACTCTAAAATGTGAAAGCATATTTTCCCCTCAATGAAAACATCTGTGCCTCATGATGGAATCCATGACTAAATGTTGATTAACGCAGCTGAAGTGCAGAAAGGTTAGTCAGATGCGTCGTGTTATTTGTTTCCCCGTGGGGAGAACATATTGTAAGAAACCTGAATCTTATTTGCCTTATTAAAATCTTCTTATTCTTCCTGCTTAGTGGAATACACTGAATGGAACCACATTCCAGATGTTTCAAAGGTCTTTGAAGTATCAGTGGAGTACATTTCCATCCCTATTTATTCTTAGACATTAATGCCTATTGGCTTTTTAAAATGGGCATGGTGATATTTTGATGGCTTTGACTATTTTGTTTTATAGTGAAGACTTTATTTTTTTTTTGTTCGATTTACTGTGCAGAGATTTCGTCTTTGGGTAAATATTCTTTAACATCAAATAGATGTGTATCATCAAGATTGTTCTAGAGAAAGATGTATCATCAAATTCAGCAAGTCACAAACTTTTCTAATCAGCCATTCCTAGGCATGGGTGGGAGTCAATACATGTGACATAATGACTTTTAATGAGCAAATTTAAAGATATTTAGGATTCTTGGATGTGGAGTATGAACATGAACCTTTTAAAAAAATCGTAAGTGGGAGACAGAGAGATAGTACAAGATAGTACAGAGGGTAGGATGTTCCGGCTCCTCATATGCTTCCCCAAGCCTGCCAGAGTGAACCCTGAGCACAAAGTCAGGAGAAAGTCCAGACACACCCAGATGTGGCCTGCAAACAAAAAAACCTAAAGGAAATTGAGGATTGTCTAAATAATAATGGATTGAAATGTACTGTGTCCATAGCTCATTTGAAGACTCTTGCTGGATCATTAAAGATGGTATATAGTAATTTCTTTTTATGGGGGGGTGGTATGTAGTAGTTTCAAAATTAGGCTTTATAGTGTTGAATTATCCTATGGCATACCAAAAAAATTTTTCCAAACACTTCTCTTAAAAGGGAGGTGGAAAACCAATAGCAACATTGAGAATACAGCGTTTGTGCGATTGATCTAATTGATTGGGACTTCCTTGAATTTCTTGGTATCTCAGATGAAATTTTCAGTGCACAGACGTTTTCTGTGCATTGTATTTACATGAGAACATGGGAAAGTCTACATCATATTATTTTAGTCAAGTTTTGCAATATATGCTATAAATATGCTATAAAAACCAGCTCCCGGAAGAGAACAGTGCAGTCTCCTGCCCCTGCGCCTGGCTGTCCTCGCCGCGGCCCCTTGGAGGGGAGCGGGTTGAGCTTTCCTCCCCGCCCCGACCAGGGCTCCGGCAGCCGAAGACATCTTATTATGACATCTTATTCCTACTTTGGACAAAACAACCAAAACAAGTTGGTTGTGTGCAAGGCAACACATCTTATTCCTACTTTGGACAACACACGGCAGAGTCTGGCAAACTCCCCGTGGCATACCCAATATGCCAAATACCAGTAACAATGATGGGTCTCATTCTCCTAAAGAGCCTTGAATATAATCTCAGGGCTAGGATGAAGGAGACGTTACTGAGGCCTGCTCGAGGCAATCGACGAATAACAGGATGATTTGTGATTTGTGATTTGTGAAGTTTTGCAAAATTAATATTATTGTAATATAAAGTAATAGTTAACTTTTCTTTGCTAGTGGAATCACAGGTAATATTTTCTGATTATCCCAGTTGTGTAATAGTTTGACATGAAGAATCTGGAGAGTTCTAAGAGAGTTTTCATTTATCAAGAAGTGTTGGTGACAGGGAACATTGCAGAAATGGTCATTGTACGGAATCCTCTGCACATGTATTAGGCACCAGAATCTCAGGACACACACCTGGTCTATCACCTGATCCATGCTTATTTTTTTTTTATTAGTGAAACATCATGAGGTATAGTTGTAGACTAACAAACTTTCGTGCTTGGGTTTCAGTTATACAGTGATCAAGTACTCATCCCTCCCCCTGGTCTATGCTTGTTTCCTCTTTGGAACTCTCTTGATTGTCACGTTCGAAAACTCATCTTAGCAACAATATTTATAAATCAAACACCGTTCTATATTTATGGATATGCCTCAAGCCCAATTACCCAAGTTACATAATGAATAGAATTGAATATTTTAATTCTACCTTCCAATATTTTCACACAATGAGTGACAGCATTTTGTCAAGTGTTCTAGCACTGTAGCACTGTCCTCCCATTGTCATCGATTTGCTCGAGCGGGCCCAGTAATGTCTTCGTCGTGAGACTTGTTGTTACTGTGTTTGGCATATCGAATACGACATGGGTAGATTGCCAGGATTTGCCGTGTGGGCGAGATACTCTCAGTAGCTTGCTGGGCTCTCTGAGAGGGGTAGAGAAATCGAACTCGGGTCAGTCAAGTTGGTTGTGTGCAAGGCAAACACCCTACCGCCGTGCAGTGTTCTAGCATTATATATGTACAAACACAGAGCATTAGTAGTATGCTATATGTCTTTATTAGTTGTTAATGTATGTTAGGTAGGTAGGGTTTTTTGCTTTATTTAAGTTTTTCTTTTGCTTTAGTCTGAAATGTCTATAAAGCACTAATCGTGTGCAGATAATAAAAAAAATTTCAATCAGAAGAAGCTCTCTGTTCTTTGTTTATTACTTGTTTAGATTCATTTCTAAGCAATGTTTAGGTTTTTGTAAAATCCCATCTGAAAAAGCCCTGCCATGATTGAAAATTAAATTCTCAATTTTCAATGAAATTTTCAATAAAAAATCTACCCCAAGAAAATTAATCTTTCTCAATAATACCATGACTTTTAGGATTTCATTTCAATTTCCCCCCTAATTTTTCTACTTATTATTCAAACATGAAACTTTGGCCAAATTGGCAAATTTTTCCTGTCAAACATGCCAAATTTTAGACTTTTATGGCCCATGCTAAGCTTTTGGGAAATGTGACTGGGAAAAGAATGTTGGCAGACCTTTAATATATAGAGCTTGAAGAAATAAAATGCACTCGGTACCTTAGTGTCTCAGAATGTATTCAGGGAAAGTGTTCTTTGTGGTTTTTTTTTAAGTGTAATTATAGCACAGCGGGTAGGGTGTCTGCCTTGCACGCAGCCAACATGGCCGACCCGAGTTCGATTCCTCCGCCCCTCTCGGAGAGCCTGGCAAGCTACCGAGAGTATTCGATATGCCAGACACAGTAACAACAAAGTCTCCAATGGAGACGTTACTGGGCCCGCTCGAGCAAATCGACGATCAACGGGAGGGCCTTTACTTACTTACTTTACTTATGGAATAATAATGATTTAACTTTCTTAGGAGAATGGTCCATCAGAGAGAAAAAAGAATCCTGATTCAGTCAGATGGTGGCAAAAGCCAAAAAGAGAGGAGCGGATACATGCTTTACCTAAAGTTAGAAAGAAAGAATCTTTCTTCCTCATTGCTGTGTTTCTCATGCCTCATGTAGTATAATGTAAGGTGCGTAATGCATATTTATTTATGAGCACATTTACCAGGTTTAAGGAGGATTCTGAATCTTATGAAATGATTCTATTCTAACTACTCCCAACCTGAATATACTGAAATCTTACTGCCTGCTCTCTGGGAGTTGTTTTTTTCCCCATCCCTAGGTAGATAAAGTCCTTTGTTATGTCTCAAGTGGCCACTGCAATAGAGGGGAAATCCTCACTTGTTCCCTACTTCTCCATCTTCAGATCTAATATCAGAAAAAGAGAGAAGAGAGAAGGCAGTAATCTTCCTAAACAAAAACATTGAAGATTCTCTAAAGATTGACTTTCTGCCAGGGTGCACTTGTGGATTCTTTTTTTTTAACTGTAAAACATTAAATAGATAGATTTTTATTACTGGTGGAAGTATATTAACCTAAATATTAAATTGCAGTCTTACACTATATGACCATTTTTTTTATTAGTGAAACACCATGAGGTACAGTTATAGACTTACACATTTTTGAGCTTGGGTTTCAGTTATACAATGATCAAGTACCCATCCCTCCACCAGTGCCCATTCGCCACCACCACGGATGCCAGTATCCCCCCCCATCCCACCCTGCCTCTGTGGCAGGGCATTCCCCCTTGTTCTCTCTCTCTTCTTTTGGGTCCTGTGTTTTGCAAGAGAGGCATTGAGTGGCAATCATGTTTGGTCTATAGACTACTTTCAGCATGCTTCTCCCACCTTGGGAGGATCCTCACAACACCCTTTATTTGGTGCTCCCTTCTCCATCTGAGCTTCCTTTTCCCCTAGCATGTGTGGCTTTACCACCACTAGAATTGGAATTCAGTTCTCCTCATACGATTCTCTATCTTATGGATAGTTCTGTAGCACTGTAGCACTGTCCTCCCGTTATTAATCAGTTTGCTCGAGCGGGCACCAGTTGTTACTGTGTTTGGCATCTCAAATACGTCCCGGGTAGCTTGCCAGGCTTTGCCATGCAGACGAGATACTCTCAGGTAGCTTGCCGAGTCACGGCATTGTGGGAACAATCAATAGTTCTATTAGGTGAAAAATTAACGAAGGACTCAAAGGCCAGGTTCTTTTTCTGTGCTTATGTATCTACTGGGAGATGCACATATGCCACCTGCCAGATAAGGGCAAGCTCTTTCCCCACTGCTACCTCCCTCTCCCCTGCATTTTCCCCCATGGAGGATGAGCTTCTAATCCAGCTGGTTTGGTGATTTTCCAAGCTTTGCGAGTGCTTCACTTCAGGCAAGAAATGACTGACAGTTCTAGCACCCTTTAAATTTTTTAAGAAATTCTTTCTTCCTGGCTTGTTTTGGCGGTTGAGAAAAAAAAATCTATCTCCTCACCACCAAATAATAGCGTTGCTCTTAAAAACGGCTTTCTCCAAATCCACTTCCCCTTTCCTAATTGTCCTTTCATAATATTGAAGAGGAGGGACATGAGGTTTGGGATCCTTCTCTGAACTGTGTTACTTTGAGGTCAAGTGGCAGAGCAGAGCTTCCTGTTTGGGAAATTTAGAAGGTGAATATTAGCATTTTATTCTTCCTATGTGGATCTTAAAAGCAACTCAAGGACAATGAGAGATGGTTTTGATCTCTGTTATTAATTTCAGATTGAATTTCTAAGATGCACGCTCTGTTCGAGTGGGTCTTGGGCCATGCTCCAGCAGAGGGAGACACACTGGAGGGGAGGAGGGGACTGTGACCCAGCATATCTGTGTCACAGGAGCCTTAGCTGCCCCCAGAGGAGCAGGAGTGCCCTCACCGATGCTCTGAACCCCGGGGACGGGGCTTGTTTCTCACAGTCTAGCTCTGGATCGCCAGGCTGAAGGACAAACTTGATGTGAGAACTTCCCTGTTCTAGAAAAGAAGGAAATTATGTGAATTACATGTAATTTGTATTTCCAATCATTTTAACAGCTGTTAAGTGGTATGGGAGACTGGTTAGTCCTTTGACTATAAAAGGTAAACTTCTGGGCTGAAAGGATGCTACAGAGGGTAGGATGCTTGCCTTACAATGGGTTTGATCCCTAATACCGTATATGGTCCCTCAAGCCCCACTAGGCGTGATCTCTGGACACAGAGTCAGAAGTAACCCCTGAGTACAGTCAGGCGTGACCCCAAAACAAAAGAACAAAAAGACTTTAAAGAACTCTGTATCTGGGAAGTTCCTAGTATGTGATAATCTAATAATTATTATGTAATAATGATTCTTCAACTCCTACATATTTAAAAGGAAAATAAGAAAATAATTTCCAAGGATATCTTTGAACCATCAGTAAGTAATAAATCAGCTTCTGCAATCTTAACAAAGTTTTATAGGAGCTTTTATAGTATCAATCGTCCTATCTGTGTTAAGTTTTCTAGAGTTCATCTAGGTTCCGTGATGTGTCTTAAATGACATCTCACTAGAAATCCATAAGAGGCTCTATTATGATCTTCATTTCCGTATAAAGAAACTGAGGCACAGCAAAGGAATTTGACCAAGGTTAACTAGCTTTTGAAATTGTGTGTAGTTGTATAGAAATGGGCTGGAGCAATAGCACAGGGGGTAGGGCATTTGCCTTGCACACGGCCCACATGGCCAACCCAAGTTCTATTCCTCCGCCCGTCTCGGAGAGCCTGGCAAGCTACCGAGAGTATCTCACCCCCACGACAGAGCCTGGCAAGCTACCTGTGACGTATTCGATATGCCAAACACAGTAACAAGTTTCACAATATTACTGGGCCCGCCGGAGCAAATTGATGAACAATGGGAGGACAGTGACAGTGACAGTGTATAGAAAAATAATTGAATGTGATTAGTTTACTTTTACAAAGCTAAAGTTTCAGGAAATGAGAATTAAGCTTAGACATATTCTGACCTAAAATATGCCATATCAGTTTATTCAATACAAATATATGAAGTTTTTAAATTATGTAAACTGTTATTAATTACCATTAGTCATCTTTAATTAGAATGATATTCTTGTATATTTTCTTAGCCCATGCATTTAAGGGTGAGAAGTTGGGCACTTAAAGTGAGAACAGGCATTTATATGTTTTACACATTGATAACTTTCCCTGTAATTTGTGTTAATTAAGACACATCTGGTAGTATGTGCCAGCATGCATGCATTAAATCTCGTAAAAATGGACACTAGGCAAAAATGTCTTCTTGTTGTTAGAATATTTATTATAGAGTATTTATGATAGGGTCACAAGTACACTCCCATGAAGAAATGGGGAGAAAAACCTATTCACCTTGTGAGTAGTAGCCTTACTTAAATATAAATAACAGTGCCAAAAGAGAACTCGCCATCCCTATGTTTTCCTTATAAAAAATTATGAGTTACTGTGATTCATTCTTTTTATTACATAATTTATATTACTGACATTGTTCTCAACTTCTTTACAAACTCCGTACAGCTACTAACCAAACTATCTTTCATTACCTAGCCACCAAGTACTGTAGCTAATATTACTTAGATGCTGGCAGTCCACTGACCTGCATTGTTTTTCATCTAAACAAAGACCCATTATAGGTTCAAGGCCAACTACCAATATTTCAGTCTCTCAAAGCCCCAGTTCTTGATACTGTTGATCTGGGATCGGATTAATAGTATCTGGATGTCTCAGATCAATAGCATCAAGAATTGGTTGCTTTTCTTATCTCCTAGAGAAAGAACAGAACGGGATACATTTTTTTTTTAATTTCAAAAGAGGATAATAAATGAAGAGCTGAATATTTTTATTTCTGTGGACACAGAGGGAAAAAATAATGTGGTTCTCGTCTGCCTAAAAATGAAATTTAGCCCTACAGAAAGGGAGAAAGCATCACTGATCTCACCTTTAGTCATGACTGCTAGATAGTTGCAATTCCACAAAAATAATTTTATGTTGTTTCTGTGCATTTCAATGAAGTATTTTAATTGTAATCACTTTCCAGGAGGGTTTTTAGGAGCAAAGCAAGAAAAGCAGAAAATGGGTAACTTACGGGGTTAGAGCGTTAGTTAGTTAGTACTGGGGTAACCGTGCTCATGTTGTATGCAGCCCATTTTTCAATGCTGACACAGTGCATGGGGCCTACGCATGAGGAACGACTACTGAGCACAGAACCAAGAGTCAGTTTTAAGCACGGCTATGTATGATCCCAAAATATAAAAATCAAACAACACAAAGAAAAATCAGGAAATGGATCACTTGAAAATCCTATCAATGCATTAATTTTTTGCAAGAAAATGACTTATGTAAATTGCAAAATCTTTTGGGGTTTCAGAGATTCCCTGAAGTCTGTTTGTTCCAGATTTAGAACTCTGGTTCTTTGGGAAGCCAATTCAGGAAAGAGAAACATTGATTTTTATTCATTCTCCTTTTCTCTGATTAGCTGTTTAACTCTATGGTCTTGTGTATGTACTTTTATTCATAACATGGGTGCACAAACTTGACCTTTCTCTCTTTCTCTCTCTCTCTCTCTCTTTTTCTCCTTCCCTCTCCATCTCTCTTTCTTTTCTTTCCTTGCTTTTTGGGCCACACCCAACCATGCTCAGGGGTTACTCCTGGCTCTACACTCAGGAATTGCTCCTGGCAGTGCTCAGGGGATCATCTAGGGTGCCTGGGATTAAGCCCAGGTTGGCCATGTGCAAGGCAAGAGCCCTGCCAGCTGTGGTATCACTCTGACCCTTCTTTGCTTGCTTACTTTCTTGCCTTCTTGCTTGTTTGCTTTCTTGTTTTTCATCCACATGGAAAAACTTCTGCAATGGCTCAAGATTTATTCCTGACTTTGTGCTCAGGGGTCACTCCAGGCAGTGCTCAGAGGATGATATGGGTCATCTGAGATCCAACCTAGATGGAAGACAACTTGTCCACTATATTATCTCTCTGTCCCCAAATGTGACAGTCTTTACCTATCAGTTGTTATTATATGGTGTATAGAGTACATTCCTCTTGGATCTTGGATTATGTGACTCTACCAACCTAGTTGACGTATCTACAGAACTTTTCCTATATAGAGTATTTGATGCTTCTAGAAACTTTAAAAATCTTTAATTTGTAAAAAAAAGCAAAACTTTCTGAAGTGATCTGCACAGTTGCATTTCATAGCAGAATTATTTGAGAAATAATGCTGAGAAATATGCCTGGATGTCTCTAAGGAAAGAGAATAGTTTGGCCAGCTTTTAATTTCTGAAAACTTATGTGATACAACTCCAAGGGTTTATCATTTTTTTTAGGGTTTATCATCATTTCTGTCTGTAGTTGCATCTCCTTCTAGGATGAATAAAAATATGAATGATATTTGCTGTCATTTAAACATGCAAACCAGTATTTGCTACCTATTTTACATGAAAATGTAGGAATATTGAATAGCTTAAAAGCTGGCTTTTTTTTTTTTGATCATTAGTTAAATACGCTGCTAAGACACTCAGTTTTACAACACTCTCTTTATCTTAAGTTTCTTTCTGTTTTGTGTTAATACTGTTACTTAAAATCCATGCAATTATATTTATCTAAAAGTATCTCTAACAATCTCTCCTTTGTTTGCTTAAGTCTGTAGGCAGCCCTAAAGCATGCTCTTTTCCTTTTTGCTTAGTTAATATGTGCAAATCATTTAGAGAATGTGAGTAGGAGTTGTTTATGGTAAGAAAACATAATTCTATATACACAAGTAGTTCTGAGCATGACTTCTGTAAGTGCATGGGTGAAAATCAGCATATTTTAGCCACTATATATCCTTTTATTTTAAAAGTATTTGGAATTTTTGTTTCCGAATTCTCTTCCTACTCAAAATGCCTTAGAATATACATTTAAAAGAGGCTGTTATAATGGCACAAGGGCACGCTTACATGTTTGCAATCTCATGAAGTTCTGGCTAAGTCTGTGTTAACTGCAAGACATTGAGGGGCATTTATGAATCAATGAGGAGTGTGCTTTTTGGGGCCTAGATACTACAGCGGGTAGGACACTTGCTTTGCACTGGGCTGATTCTATTCGAGGCCCCTGGCATCTCAATTTGGTCTCCTGAGTCACCAGGGGTGATTCCTGAGTGCAGAGCTAGGGAGAAGACCTGAACACCACCTGGTTTCATCCTCCCCAACAAAAACAAACAAAAGTATGATCTTCTGATGACCCTCTGAGAAGTGTCAGTCTGAGGAGTGCTGTCTTGTGCAGTATGTAGACATGTTGATCCATTCACATGTAATTCTAACATTTACTTTTATGCTAAAACAGTCCTCATTATAGCAAACAAAGTACTTCACAATGCCTTTACAGCAATTCTGATTATTGGGGGGGGGGGTTCTAAACAATAATGGTGCATCTTTTGTCGAATGTAATTAATGTAGAGAAGAGTTAAGTGGAAATCATCTGCCTCACAGGCATTGGGAGGGGAGGGAGGGGGTATATTGGGGTTCTTGGTAGTGAAAAGTGAGTACTAGTGAGGGGAGAGGTGTTTGATCATTGTATGACTGAGACTTAAACCTGAAAACTTACGGGGCTGGAGTGATAGCACAGCGGGTAGGGCATTTGCCTTGCACGCAGCCGACCCGGGTTTGATTCCCACCATACCATATGGTCCCCTGAGCACCGCCAGGGGTAATTCCTGATAATTCCTGAGTGCAGAGCCAGGAGTAACCCCTGTGCATCGCCGGGTGTAACCCAAAAAGAAAAAAAATCTGAAAGCTTAGTAACTTTTCCCACAGTGATTCAATAAATAAATATAAGAAGAAAAAATAAATAAATAAATAAAATTATGAAAAAAAATAAAACAGTCCTCAGCAAGTGTTTCCTGAAAAGGACAAATGAGTGAGTATCTTAGGCTTTATCATCAGGAATTTTCTGTTGCAGTGGCTGAGATTGGCATCTTTTAGCCAATATTATATATTCTTTTGTTTTAAATGTGTTCGGAATTTTAGGTTGAAAATTCCCTTCCCACTCCAAATGCCTTATAGTGTATATTTGAAACGGCTATTACAATGCCACAAAGAGTAATTTGTAACATTTGCAATCTCATGGAGCTCTGACTAATACTACTTTGGTGACTGTTAGCCATGGGGGAGGGGGGTGTTTATGTCCCTAATGATTGTGACTGTGTGCCAATAAAATGGGCATGGTTGCATTCCAATAAAACTTTATTAAGTAAAGTGCTGAAATTTAGATCTTATATAAGTTTAGAATGTCAAAAAATATTCTTTCTTAACTTCTCCATCTGCTAGGGAAAAAATACAAGGTGGCCACAGTGTGCTGACCTTGGGTTGGATAAAAAAAGCTCACCAATGAAAAAGAGGCAGGAGATACTAATATAAATCACTAATCCCCGCTGGTGCCAGTTGAGCCAGAATTAGCACTCAGACAGCTTGTCTCACCAGGCATGGCACTGCCCTCTGCCTCAAAATCATGATATAGGAGCTGTTTGCCAGCATTTTTATTTAGAAACTCCATTTTTTCAAATAATTTATATTTTTCTCAATCATGATGAATGAAAAAAGTCTTAGTGGCCAATGAAATTCTGCATTTGAACTATTTTAGCTTAGTTCTAACTCTAGATTCTGACCAGAGATAAACTAAGCGATGTGTCTTATTAAGAAATGAATTTCATTAATGGGAGATTTGGTATGCTGAGCATGAAAAGTATTTCCCATACTCTGTTCAGTGCAAGTTCAAGGAGATATTATTCATAAATATTCTGAATCCCTTGGCAGATCAAATAAGTTTAAAGTATCTTCTGAATGTTCCTTTCTTTTTTCCTTTGCTTTTTCTATTCCTTTCTTTCTTTTTTTAACAAAGCATATTGGCATCTTAAAATTCCAATTTTATTTTTTTTCACAAAAAGTGGCGGTACCTTGTTTAATGGCAAAATGAGCAGACTACGTGTTTAAAAACATTGATTTATTTATCTGTCACCAACAACTCTACCTTCAACCCTAGCAATTTTCCTATAATATCAATAATAACAATCAGTGCTTACTAGTAAACCCTGCCGTATTATGTTTGCTATAACCACATTTGTGATAGACACCATTCTCCTCAGTGGTATGCTGCATCCCGTTTCTTTTTGTGTGGGGGAAGGGGTTGGTGGTTAGGTCACAGATGCTCAGGGCTTATTCCTGGCTCTGTTCTTGTGGCTTAGCGAGGCTCTGTGCTCAAGGATCACTCCAGGCAGTGGTTTTGGAAATTGAACCCGCACCACCTGCATGCAAGGCAAGTGGCGGACCTGCCTCTCTCTTTTTGGCCACTACATCCATATTTCTAATAAATGCTAAATTCAGGTTTCAGACCCCTCCACGCTCATAAAATCACCCGTTTCTTCAGCCTTCTTTTACCAACGTACATCCAGTTTATTATCGAGTGCACAGGTGCCAAGAGTAAAGGGAGATCAGGATGGCAAATGGCAAACTGAGGTTGAGGATTTGGACAAGAGTCTGCTCTGGTCTTCCTTCCTTTTCCTTGGTACTCATACTTCTTAGAGTGTCTAAAATTTTCTTGCTCATTTTTTAATTTGTTTTTTCTTTTATGTTGTTTCTGGGTCACACCTGGCTCTTCTCTGAGGCTAATCCTGGGTGTAGGCAGGGGATCAAACACAGACCTCCTGCGTCCAACGCATGCGCTCATTTCCCTAGCCTCCTCTTTTTTAGATTTGAAGTTCTCAATAAAGAAAGGATTTCCCTAGCAAGATATAATCCAGAGAAATACAACCACAGGGAAAAAGAAAAAAAAAAACAAAAACAAAAAAACTTCCTGTGAAACTCTTTCTTTCATAATAACACCAACAGTTTGAAGCACTTTGTCTGCTTTCTCAGCTTGATTAGATTGGGAAGCACTGAACAATTATCAGATAAAGGATACAGGTAAATACAGACATCTTGTGAATGCATAATGAGGACCAAGCCTCAAAGAACAATGAGACCGGGAAGTGCTAATGTTGACACCTTGCAGAGTGATTAGACGCTAACACTAGCTAACACTAGCTAGATACTAATAGTATCTGCTCAGTACTGATTATTGAGTTAATTTAAAAAAAAAAAGAACTCATCCTTATTAGCTAAGAAGTGACTGCATTGAATTAACCAAAATTAAAGAGTTCTATAGCTCGGAATTCATAATATTACACTCCTCTCTCTCTCTCCTCTCTTTCTCTCTCTGGACTAAGGTGAGCCCAGAATATGCCGGGTGCTTTGCTGGATGTAAAGGCAGTTGGTGTGGGCGTGTGCAAGGAGAAGGGATCCTCTTCCGCAGGAACTTAGAGATGAGAGTAACCCATCGTGAAGAGGATGCTGTGGTAGAGACCCAGTTGCCCCCCGGCAAGGAAGAGAGGTGTGAGACTCCACTTTATTTTTTTATTCTTTTTTCTTTTTGCGGGTCACACCTGGCGATGCTCAGAGGTTCCTCCTGGATCTGCACTCAGGAGTTACTCCTGGTGGTCCTCTGTAGACTATACGGGATGCCGGGAATCGAACCAGGGCCGGCCGTGTGCAAAGCAAATGCCTTCCCCACTGTACTGTCGCTCCGGCCCGCCAGAGACTCCACTTTCAAACAGCACTAGAACCCAACTCCAGCTGTGTCGGTAGGGATTCTGATTAGACATTCTAGAACACAGTGACTTTTTTGTAAACATCACAGAAGACACTGCCTCCCGAGTTATGGTGTGTGTGAAGGGTGGAGGACCATCTGGGACATCTGCCTGTCCTGGGCAGACCCTCGCTGCAGAGCCTGGGCAGTTTGAGCTGTTGTATAGGGGTGCAGCGTGGAAGTATGAACTGGGGGACACCTGAGTCATGTTCCATGGGATGATCAACATAGTGACAATGAGGAAAGAAAAGATCAACCTGGTCTTTAAAAAAAATCAAGGAAGTCTTTCTAGCAGCTGGAAGTCTGTGGCTGGACTGGAGAGGAACTACTGGGTTTTCATGAACTGGCTACAGGGGGGAATCTTTCAGGCAGTGTAATTATTGGCAAAGGCCCGAAGGAGTTCTGAGGCCAGAAAGGATCCAAGCAGAGTCCGAAGAGAGACATCCTAGATTCGTTGCTGGAGGTCTGGCCGCTGGCTCTCCCTTCTGGAAGAATCGCCAGAGACCAGATCCTAAGGGCTTGCCAACAGTTAGATGCCAGGATGCTCTCACTCAAACACTCAGTTAATTTTGCAAGAATTTATAAGGAAATGCTAATCAAATGCTTCTGTTCCAAACATGGGACTCATAAACCGAAATTCACGCTTCCACACTGCATTCTAATTGCAGCACCCCTGCTGTGGGACCAGAGGGTTGCCACGTGTAGAAGGCACCAGAGGGTCACACTGGCACTGTCCTCTAGGCGAAGGACACCGTGTCCCACATCAGGAGGCTTTGTCCTGAGCCCCCTGAGCCCCCACTTGACTGGCCTTACTTTGAAAATAACGTTTCCTGTGTCTTTGACAAGAGAGGTGGGGAGGAGTGTTTATTAATACTCTAGCAGGGCTAACAGAGTGCCAAGGATGGAACAGCTTCGGCGGTCGAACTGGTTTCTTCCCAAAAGTTAAAAGTCCCAGATCAAAGTGTGTTCCTCCTGGCCCTGCACTCAAGAATCACTCCTGGCCATGCTCGGGAGACCAGAGGGGATGCCGGGGATCGAACCCAGGTCAGCCTTATGCAAGGCCAATGCCCGGCCCTCTGTGCTGTTGCTCCTGCCCCAGGATAGATTTGTTCTGATGACACAACCTGGCCTTCAGGGTGCCTGCCTCCTCTCTGTCTCACACAGCCTCCTCTCCATGCACATTTATGTACCAGGTTCTTTCTCCTATGATATCACTCATCCTGTTAAAATAAGGCAGGCGTGATAGTACAGCAGATGGTCCCCTAAACCCTCCAGGAGTGATGTCTCAGCACAAAAGCAGGAGCAAGTCTTGACTACTTCTGGGTGTGACCCCCAAATCAAAACAACAGCAACAACAACAATAATAATAATAATAATATCTACTGGAGTGGCCTCCCTTTCACTTCACTACAATTAAAGAGCGCTTCAAGGACCCGTTCCTGGGTAAGATTCTGAGACTGTTGATGCTTCAGTATATTGTATCTGGGGGAGACAAAGCTCAATCCATCAGAAAGTCAAAAAGGAAGCTCAGATAGAGAAGAGAGCACCAAATCAAGGGTGTTGTGAGGATCCTCCCAAGGTGGGAGAAGCATGCTGAAAGTAGACTATAGACCAAACATGATTGCCACTCAGTGCCTCTCTTGTGAAACACAGGACCCAAAAGAAGAGAGAGAGAACAAGGGGGAATGCCCTGCCACAGAAGCAGGGTGGGATGGGAAAGGATGGGGGGGTGGGAGGGATGCTGGGACCCGTGGTGGTGGAGGATGGGCGCTGGTGGAGGGGTGGGTAGTTGATCATTGTATAACTGAAACCCAAGCACAAAAATTTGTAAGTCTATAACTGTACCTCATGGTGTTTCACTAAAAAAAAAAAAAAAAAAAAGTAAGTACCACTGTTTTTAGGCTTCTCTTCTGGTGAGGCCACCCCAACTTTTCCCTCCCCTCCTCCCCTTCCCCCCAACCCCCCCCCCCGTTTGGGCCAGACAGGTCGTACTCCCAACATGTTGCTCAATAGCGCCTCCTGGAGGTGTCCTGGGGACCATGCAGAGCTGGCACCGCCCTGGGCCTCACAGCTGCTCGGCCCTCTGCGCTTCTCCCGGATGCCATGTCTCTCTACGTGGGCCATCGCCTTCCCCTGTTTCTTACCACTGGAGACCCAGAGGGCCCCTTATAAAAACAAAAAGCAGCAGGAATGCAGATCTCACTCTGTTACACTAAGCCACGATCTACAATTCCCCTTCATTCATCTCAGAGGTGTGGGTGCCCCAAAGCTGTGCTCTGCCCAAGGATTCGTGATCACTGGGCTGGTGGGTCAGTGAGGGCATGAGGTTTCCAGTTCAGTGCTGGGCCAACCCAGGGGCCTCCTTGGCCTCATCTGATGGTACTTTGAGTACCATGAACCCTGGAGTGGGCCCTATGCTCTGTGCCTGGATCCCGGTACTCCTGTACCCTTCTGCCTCCACTTAATTATTTGGTCACTGTCCCTGAATTCCCATTGTTCATCGATTTTCTCGAGCAGACCCAGTAACGTCTCCATTGTGAGACTTGTTGTTACTGTGTTTAGCGTATCGAATATGTCACAGGTAGCTTGCCTGGCTCTGCCATGTGGGTGAGATACTCTCAGTAGCTTGCCGGGCTCTCCGAGAGGGGCGGAGGAATCGAACTGGGGTCAGCCAGCTCGGCTCCGTGCAAGGCCAACGCCCTACCCACTGTGCTATCACTCTAGTCCAATTATTTGGTAAATATTGAAAAGCCTGAATATATTAGTATTAACAAATTACATGCATGTAAAATATCAATAGCGTACCTAAAGGAATATCAGCTATTTCCTATCTAGCTATTCTACTTGGCAAAATTGTCCCTGAATTTAATTTTCCCCTAATTTTGTTTCCAGGTTTGTTTATCGCCGTTGCTATTTTAACACTGCCTGAAGGAAAGAGACTAGACATCTAGTCTTGCCTGGGTGTCATGCTTGGATTTTTTTTTTTTATTTAAGTCCAGATAAATTTTATTTGGGAGTAAACTCCTTTCTAAAAGCAATGCAGTAATGCATTAAACACTGCTGTGATTTGTCTAGTCAGGGTCAGGAAACCAGAGGGAGCCCTTAATAGATCTTATCCATTTGCCCAAACCGTCTGTGGTGAATTACCAACTTGTCATTCAGGGTGTAGGAGAGCAAAGAGTATCAAGACAGCAATTAAGCCTTCGGGAAAACGATTAGTGCAGGGCATGACACGATGTAGGGTTCATTTCTATGGCACCAATCACATTGTCTTTCTCGTGACTCATTTCTGATGTGTCACTTGCTTACAGGAATCGCAGGGGAGATAATGACAGGACTGTGCTTAAGGGCTGTTTGGCTCTAATCTAGGGGCTGTGGTTTGTCATAATGGGCTCTTTGGAAGACAAATCATTCATTTCGAGATGGGGATAGCTGCTGCAAATCAATTACCATTTGAATATTAATTTATTTTGTATTTTATTTTTGATCAGCCTCTTCCCCCAACAGATAACCTCCTGCCGACTTCATTTTATGGAAATTATCCCGATTTCCAGATATCAAATATATTAAATTACATCTGCTGTTTGGCCCTTTTCCTCTCTATTGTATTACAGCATCATCTGTTTTTATTCCCAAACCTCCCTTCCTAAAAATCCTACCTTTTCAGGAGTCGTACCCTATGGATTGGACTGATTTTCACTTATTATATAGATTTGTCTTCTCTAGTAATTATCATATTTTAAGCATATAAAGTAGCCGGAGTATGATTCTTGCCTAAGAAGTAATTTTATATATGAAAAGTTCTGAAAATGTGAACATATTCTCGTTCTTCTATTAATAAAAGATCGTCTTAACCAGTCTTCTACTCTCTCGGTCATCTCATATCTTTTATTGTAACAAACATGCTCTAAATGCTGTATTCCAGTCCCCAGGTTTAGCAATTTGCCCTCCCATAATGCTTCACTGTATTTTTCACGTCATCATTTATGTCATCAGTAGTCATTTTTTTAATCCCCCTGAATATAATGCTGACATTTCAGTTCTCATAATAATTGCCCCATTCTGCCTTTGACACTGCTGATCCCCCGCTATTTCCTGAGATATCTTCTTTACTCAGCTTTGAAGACAACACACTCATGGTTTTCACTGCTCGCTTATCCCAGTGTAAGCTGAAGAGTCCTTGTGCTCCGTCTCTGGGTTAATGGCAGAGAACTTCAGAATTCGAGCTTGTGCTCAGACCCTATTCTTTTCCTTACTTTCTCCTGGTCTGTCTGCTGTCACTGATGATATGTAAAATAACCTTTATTTGTAGAGTGACTCAAGTGCTGTAGACAAACGATGTAGAAAGGATAAAATCCTAAATTCAGAGGGATAGTGTTGACATCCAAATCCAACTAGTTCATCTATTTTAAAAAGTAAGTCTGTGCACCCCTGTACATTTTATTTTTCCCTTACCTCTCTGAACACGAACCACACTTTCTTTCGGTTTTTCTAATTTCCCATAATTCGTTCTAGCCACAGAAACTTTACATAAGCTATTTTCTCTTCCTCAAATGCTTCCTTTACATCATTTCAAAGTATTCAACAATACCCGCTATTTGACCCCCAGTTTGGAAAAACCTACTCTTGATTCTTATTTCCAGTTTGTTAAACCATTATTGAAGGCCCATGATCTATGTCTCTTAGAATTTTTTTATGCTTCTGTTATGTTTTTCTTTCACACAAGATGCAAGTTCCGTGAGTTAGAACTCTGCTTTGGTTCCTCATCTTATTTCCAACAGAGGGCAGACTTAATCACATGTTTCAATAATACATTTCATATTTGCTGAAGAAGAGAAAGAAAGAGATGAAAATATGGAGAGAGAAGAATACAGGAAAGCAGGAAATGAGGGAGAGAAAAATGACGGGAAATAAAGAGAGAGAGAATGGGCCAGACAAGGCACTTGCCTTTCACGATGCTGACCAGGGTACAGTACTGGCACCTCGTTTGGTAGCCTGAGCCCACCAGGTATAATTCGTGAACGCAAAGTCAGGAGAGTGTCCTGAATCTTCCGTGCACCCCCAATCCACCCTTAAAAATGAGAGAAATGAAAAATAAGTGATAAGGGGGGTGGCTAGAGAGACCAGTACAGTTGATAGGGGCTGCCTTGCACATGACTGACCTGGATTGGATCCTTGGCACTCCATATGACCCCCTGAGTCTCACTGGAGTGATTCCTGAGTGTAGAGCCAGTAGTAACCCCTGAGCACTATCTAGTATGCCCCCTACACACACGCCAAAAAATAAATAAAGGAGAAAAAGTGGTTCCATTTAATTTAGAAATTAGATAAACTCTTGGCTACTAATTAGGAACCTTGGGTGTTACATAAATTTTGTCTGTTAGGCCCAATTTTGTCTCTTAGGCCCCTTTTCTCTCTTTAATACCCTTCTTTTTTTCTCTCCCTCATTTCCTTATTTCCTCAATCCTTTTCTCCATATTTTTATTTCTTATTTCTCTTCTTCAACAAATATGTATGGTTATGAAATGTATTATTAAAACATGTGATTAATGGGGCTGGAGCGATAGTACAGAGGGTAGGGCGTTTGCCCTGTACACGGCTGACCCGGGTTTGATTCCCAGCATCCCATATGGTCCTCTGAGCACTGTCAGGAGTAATTCCTGAGTGCAGAGCCAAGAGTAACCCCTGTGCATCACCAGGTGTGACCCAAAAAGCAAAAAAAAAAAAAAACCAACGTGATTAATTCTGCACTCTGTTGGAAATAAGATTTGATTCAGTTCATTAGACATTTAGTAAAATCAGTTCTAAGCCAAATAGTTTGTGTCAAGTTCTTATGGCTTATTATTGCAAAGAACATCCATTAGAAGTAAAATTGCACTGACCCTGCTTGGCAACACCCATCAAGGTCTACAGCTAGAGAACCAGAGAATGGCAGAGATGCACTTCGGCTCCTGCTGTATTTTGTAGGCAGGTGTCTATTTCCCATGGCATCCATTTCTCATAAATGAAATTAACATTGCAACGTGGAATTTCCCAGCACGTGCTGTAAGTCAGTGTCCGCAACTAGTGACTCCTAAATGAACATGGCCACCTGTATAAATTATCCCCGCGAGTCTACCATCAAGTTCTCTCTCTTTAAGAGGTCCTCATTTTCGCTGTGTAACAATCCAGTGGCAAGTCCCAGTAACATTGCCGTCCATCCTATCTCCCGCCATGGATGTGATAAATTGATGTGTGAAAATCAAATCACCCGAAAGGATTCATTGAATAAAGAATGGGAATCCATCTGAAAGTGAAGTTAATTTTAGTGTGTCTATCTAAGATTGAATTTATTTTTCCTGTGTTCTTTTCCTTCTCTAAATTCTGGAGGTTTTGACATGTACTACAAATGGCCTCTCTCCTCTGTCAATGTGAACTGGCCTCCAGAGCTAAGCCCGCCCGCTGTGCTCCATCTGTGACTGTTAACCTCTGTACCTCGATGGATTTCATGGCTCCTTCCTTGGAGATGAATGTCCTCTCCTGTACTTTGCTGCATCTCACAGTAACTCTTCATTAGTGGCCAGGGACACAAAGTTTCAGAGACATCAATACAGTAGGTAGAGCTAGTAGTCATGGGACTCATTGCACATGGGGAAGTGTGGGCTAAACACCAGACATGTTTAGTCTACTGATCATTAACTTCCTTACAGAAAGCATCAGTGGCAAGATTGGCTGAAAGCTTCATCCTCTTCCAAATAAGCTACTTGCTCCTGAAAATACTAGGGAGGCTTATTTTTTAAATGTTTAAATGTGGGACTCTGATTTAGCTCACTTCACTGGCATTTGCAAACTTATACTTACCTCGAGGTTGCTTGTTGGAAAATATGGGAAAGCTTAGAATCTGATGCCCATCGGTATAGGGGAAGTGTAACGAAATGGTTTAGAGTACCTGTCCATGGTGAAAAGAATGAAGATGACTCACTCTTACAGACTTGGCTTCATTGTTTTGGAGCATAGCTCCCTGTATGAATAATCTCTCTGCCAAGCTGGGCTGGAGTTTCTGCATGCACAAAGGATTCTTGAAGGACTTGACAATTAGACATCTATCCTTTAGCAAAGTTGGAATCCATAGGATTCCCCGACCTATTTAATATTGAAAATAACATCTAAATGAATCTCAAAGATTCACCTAATAAAGTAAGATTCTATCTTTAATACCAAAACAAAATAATAATAGGGAACACATTTTCCGTCGAATGTCTAGAGGATTTAAAATAAATAAATCTTCTCTTACACTATGAAGAATATATTTTACTTCTGAAAGGACGCTTAATTCAAAATGTGTTCCAAATTAGTTAA
This sequence comes from Sorex fumeus, assembly GCF_029834395.1. Classification (NCBI taxonomy): domain Eukaryota; kingdom Metazoa; phylum Chordata; class Mammalia; order Eulipotyphla; family Soricidae; genus Sorex; species Sorex fumeus. The sequence goes on along the minus strand of NW_026606070.1, from coordinate 3,505,227 downwards.
TACTTTTTTTTCCTATCTCATAGAAAAATAAAGAAGTATTGTATTGGCATACCTGTCACACACACTTTATATGAACTGTCTCCAGAGCAAAAATAATAAAGATTGAAACCCACAGTGAGAGATGCGTATCTGTGTTTTCAGATGTGGCTAAAACTGCAATAGGAGACCTAACATATTATTTTCACTTTTGAGAAATCTGGAATTTATATCAGATAACATTCTTTGCTTCTTAAGGCTTCATGAGTTCTGCTCATTCTTGTAGCATCCAGACTATTGACTTACTTAGTGATGCTGGGATTGAACTCAGGGTCCTTGTATATGTGGCAGGGCCTCTATTGTTAAGCCATATCTGAGTGCCCCAGACTATTATTTTTCATCTTATATTAAATTTATGAAAATTACATATTTTTTATTCTTTCTCTTAATATTTTTACTCGAGTAGTATTGATTATAATCATATAAAAACTTATATATTTTAGGGTTACAATGTGAAAAATACCAGGTTCAAGCTCAGAGAACCAAAATCCTGGTACTCCATTCCACTACACCTTTTTAGCCTACTCCATTCAAAATTAATAGCCTCAAATTTAAAGTATTTATATAACTAAAGGCTTAATTATTATTTCATTAGTATTTCCAGGATAATAGATACATTTATGTTGTCTTACTGGTCTTATTGTCTCTGTCTTACATATATTAGTTATATCATGATATGGGCTGTGGTGATAGCACAGCAGTAGGACATTTGCCTTGCATGCAACCAGCCCGGCCAAGCCGGGTTCGATTCCTCCGACCGTCTCGGAGAGCCCGGCAAGCTACCGAGAGTGTCTTGCCCGCACGGCAAAGCCTGGCAAGCTACCCATGACGTGTTCAATATGCCAAACACAGTAACAACAAGTCTCAAAATGGAGATGTTACTGGGCCCGCTCGAGCAAATCGATGAACAACGGGAGGACAGCAGGATATCAAAATGATAGAATAATAACTATTGATAGACTTGTGCTTAGTATTAGGACCTTATGTACATTTTAGAATTTTCTATTAGTTGAATTAAACATAACATTTTTACAGAATTTTAGCTAAGTATAAAAGCTTAAGGTACTTTTTTTAAGATCAAAAACTAGCAAGTGAGTAAGAAAGTTTAGATACAAATTTTCTTTTAGTAAGTTAATTTGGAATTCAAATGAGAAAATCATCAGATCAGATAAAATAATTTGAGCTCATATTAGATATTTGGAACATGGTAAAGGTAAAGGTAAAGGCCCTCCCGTTGATCGTCGATTTGCTCGAGCGGGCCCAGTAACGTCTCCATTGGAGACTTTGTTGTTACTGTGTCTGGCATATCGAATACTCTCGGTAGCTTGCCGGGCTCTCCGAGAGGGGCGGAGGAATCGAACTCGGGTCGGCCATGTTGGCCGCTTGTAAGGTGAACGCCCTACCCGCTGTGCTATCGCTCCAGGAACATGGTATTAGTCATTAATTATCAATAAATTTTAGTGATTGAAATTTTCTTTAACAATTCTGGTAATAAGTGTTTCTATATTTTACATCATAAAATTTTTCTTGTTAAATTAATATTTGATTTTTATTCTAAATTTGACCAAATACTAAATGGTGGCATTCGAATTGGTTGACATATTGCTCTTGACTTTCTTTCTCATCTACTTTTTCATATTATTTGTATCTTTGTTAATACATGTTACTCTCTATTTTGTAATTGTAGTCATTCCAGTGGGTATGAAGTGATATTTCCTTTGGTTGATTTGTATTTTATTAATGACTAATGATGTTTAATAATTTCTTATATGCTTCTAGTCATTTTTAACTTTCCTATTTACTCAGACACTTTATTTGTCAGTAGAATTTTGCTTTTCTTTCATTCTTTCTCATGAAAGGTTTTGGATTTGGTTTGGTTTTTTTGGTTTTTGTCTTGTTTAGTTTTGCCTTAGGGCTGGAGCGATAGCACAGCGGTAGGGCGTTCGCCTTACAAGCGGCCAACATGGCCGACCCGAGTTCGATTCCTCCGCCCCTCTCGGAGAGCCTGGCAAGCTACCGAGAGTATTGGATATGCCAGACACAGTAACAACAAAGTCTCCAATGGAGACGTTACTGGGCCCGCTCGAGCAAATCGACGATCAACGGGAGGGCCTTTACCTTTTACCTTTTAGTTTTGTCTTGGGGTCATACATGGTGGTGCTCAGGAGTTACTAACAGCTCAGTGCTTGGGAGATGACTCCTGGCAGTGCTCAAGGAATCATTTGTTACAAGAAAATGAACTCCGGCCTTCTGCTTGTAAAGCATCACCTCAATCCAGTGAGCTATCTCTAGCTTAGTGCAAGTTTTATTTCTATTTAATAATTTATTTTCATTTGGGGGCCACACCCAGCTGTGATCGGAACTTACTCCTGCCTCCGTGCTCAGAAATCACATATGGCCATGCTTGGGGAACCAAATGTGGTGCCAGGGATCAAACTTGAGTTCACTGTGTGCAAGGCAAATGCTTAGCTGCTGTCCCATCTCTCTAGGTGAAAGCGAGTTTTATTTCTAATGTTGATTGTTTATAAATTCCTCCAAAAATATATGATTCACAACTATTTTTCTCGCCATCCATGTGGTGTTGTACTTTTGCTTACCCGATGGTGTCCTTAAAGCCCAAAAGTTTACATGTGAAGTCAAATTCGTCTATGTTTTACCTTGGTCACTTGTCCTGTATCAGAGAGGACTTTGCTTAAGTTTTCTTCCCGAGTTTTTATAGAAGTTTTTATAATTTAGCTCTTTGGCTTAAATTTGTGATGTGTGTGAGTGTGTGTGTGTGTGTGTGTGTGTGTGTGTGTGTGTATCTGTCTGCCTGTGCGTGCACGCACCTGTGCCTGCATGCAAGTCTGAGAGTGGATGGCCTAGGACAGACAGGACAAGGCTTGAGTTGTGGGTGTCCAGTTGTTCTAGGAGCATGAGTTGGAAGAGTACTACTCCCCATTGAATCATCTTGGCACTGGTTTTATTCTTCCAAGCTTTTAGTGGTTCACAGGGATGAAGTCGGCTACAGACAGCACAAGACTAGGCATGTTTCCTCAAAGCCCTCACTGAGGAAGCTCCAGCCATTCTCCTGCTGCTGCCGCTGGCTTGCTGGAGGGAGCAGGGCCCTGACCCCGGCTCTAACCTGGCATCACCAGGGATTGCCTCTGATTTGATTAAAGTCATGAGAGGAAACGTAGCCTTTACGGGCAGTGCCTCACCTGGCTTGCCCCTTTCCTCAATTCTGTCCTGGACAGCTGCTTGCGCTGCCACCGGGCTCCTGCCCTCCCCGCCACCCCCCGCCCCTGCAGAGTGGACTGGACCATTTACAGTTCTCTTCCTGGTCTTTCCTCTTCCGGATTGTCAGCGAGCCCTCAAGGGGATGAGCAGCTCAGCATCTGGCCTGACTGAGGATTTCCTCCCCCTTATTTCCACTTGGCATCCAGTTCTTGGGGCCAGAGCGATGCCCCAAGAGGCTGAGCACATGCTCTGAACTCTTGGTACTGCGTGCTCTTTGGAGATCTTCTGGGAGTCACCCCAGAGCCCTGAGCCAGGGGAGCCACGAGACACCAATGTTTGTACCTCCCCCCCCAAAAAAAAGCAACAACAACAACAACACACACACACATACACACACACAACCAGCATCCAATTAATCAGCCAGGGATGCTGACTGCACTCCAGGTGATGCTTCCAAACACGGACCTCTTTTTACTGTCGGTCCATCCCTTTCTCACTCTCATCTGGCTCAAGACGTTTCTCCCTGGGATTCCTGGCATCTTTTGTCCTTTCCCAAAGATCACTCTGGCCGCATGAAGCCTCCCACAGGTCCCCTTGCACCCCACCCATGATCCGATCTCCATCTGCTGCTTCATCACCTGCAGACCTGGTCCTAGCCCTGGCCCCTCACTGCAGCTGCCACTGGCTTGTACGTGAGTTCATCAAACTCTCCCACTTCTTGGATGTCAGTCTTGTGCAGTATTGCAAGATGTCTCTCCTGGTATTATTGTAATACCTTTGTCTTCTTTTCTGGTTCTTTGTTTTTTCATTTCTTTTTTCGCGGGGGGGGGGGGGGAGGAGCGTGGGAGGTCATATGTGAATGTGCTCAGGGGTTATTCTTTGGCTCTGCTCTCAGGAACAACTCCTTGTAGGCTCAGGGGACTATATAGGATACTGGAGACCCGGTTGGCTCATGCAATGCAAGTACTATACCTGCTGGACTGTCATTTCGGCCCCATCTGCCTAGTTCTTACTCAGATATCAATTTGAAACCAATCTTCTTTCCAATTCTGCCTTCAATCAGCTATTCTTGAAGACCTATCTTGTTCACGTCCTTTGCGGGACTTGTATTCAGAATTTCATAACTTGCTTGGCTCCTTTAAATTGCTTTATTTGCCATTATGTTCTGTGAGCTCGGCTCAGAGTCAGCTTTTAATAAACAGTCAGATGTCTTTCTTTCTTCCTCTCATTTTTCTTTCCTTCACGTAAGCAGAAGATGCTAATCCTTTCTGTATTTTTTCAATCCATGGTTTGGTTTATTTTGAGAAAAACCCCTAATCATGCAGTGTTAGGAGATATTTTCAAATTTAATATTACCACACAGATGTTCCTACTAGGGTCACACTATTCCAGAAACACAGACTCCCTGTACACAACAGGATAACAATAACAACAAACAGTTTGGGGGGGGGGAGAGGATGTTGGGACACACATGTTGTTGCTTATGACTTATTTCTGGCTCTGTGCTCAGGGCTTATTCCTGCCAATGCTTGTTTGACCATTGATGGTGCCAGGGATTGAACTAGGGTTGGCTGCATGCAAGGTTAGGACCTTTACTCTGTACTTTACTCTCAGCATTAATTGAGAATTGATTTTTCCCCTCTCCTTATGCTTAGATTTTCTAATTGAGAAAAATTTTCAGAGTCACACATGCATATTCTCACACATGAGCAGACACACACATAGCTTAAGGTCACTTTTTTCAAGATCACTATCTGGTAAAACATCAAAGTCAGGATTCCCTTCTCAGAAACACTCTGCATTTTTCCCCAGGAGGTACTCGTCCCTCAGTACCAGGCAGGTAGATAGTTTTGCCCATGTGACATGAGAAAAGAATCTATAAAAGTGAATACTGTGATTACCTTGGAGAGAGCTCTTAAAAAGCTATTATTTTTTCCCAAATGAAAAAAAAAATCATTTTTAATTAGGTTGTGAATGTACTTCTATATTGCCAAGTGTTGCTTTTTCTTTTTTTTAATTTTTATTAGTGAGACACCATGAGGTACAATTGTAGACTTACAAATTTTTGTGCTTGGCTTTCAATTATACAACGATCAAATACCCATCCCTCCACCCATTTCCCACCACCACAGATCCCAGTATCCCTCCCACCCCCCATCCCCCTTCCCACCCTGCCTCTGTGGCAGGGCATTTCCTTTTGTTCTCTCTTTTTGCAAAAGAGGCAATGGGTGGTAATCTTAAAAGCTATTATTATACAATTTATAAATATGTGTTATATAAAGAATGGTATGGTGGAACATATTTATAGATAAATTATTAAAGGACTCCAAAGTAAACAAAAGAAAGAGATTTTTAGCAAAAATAAAGGTAAAGGTAAAGGTAAAGGCCCTCCCATTGTTCATCGATTTGCTCGAGCGGGCCCCATAACGTCTCCATTGGAGACTTTGTTGTTACTGTGTTTGGCATATCGAATACGTCACGGGGAACCTTCCAGGCTCTGCCGTGCGGGCGAGATACTCTCCGTAGCTTGCCGGGCTCTCCGAGAGGGGCGGAGGAATCGAACTCGGGTCGGCCATGTTGGCTGCGTGCAAGGCAAACGCCCTACCGCTGTGCTATCGCTCCAGGGCTGTTTTTTAATTTCAAAAGTTCTTTTTTTTTCTTTTTGGGTCACACCCGGCATTGCACAGGGGTTACTCCTGGTTCATGCACTCCTGGAGGTGCTCAGGGGACCATATGGGATGCTGGGGATTGAACCCAGCTTGGCTATGCACAAGGCAAACGCCCTACCCACTGTGCTATCGCTCCAGCCCTCAAAAGTTCTTTTCAAAAGTTAATTTTCAAAAGATTATTTTATGGTGACATCATTAAACGTGTCCAACTTCTTGTTCTCTGAACGTGACTCTTCAATTTCTGAGGATTCATTACTGGTTCAATCGGGCATGTTCCTGGCTTGGAGACTGAAAGGCATGCCAACTAGCTGGTAAACAAAAGCAGTGTGTGCAGAGACCCCTCAGATGCCAGGATCTGGGCTGTTTTCATTCCCTTGAGTGAGAGGAGAGGAGGGGCGGTAAGACTGAAAATGACTGCAAGTGGAGAGGAAACAGAATTTGTTTCAGTGGCTACTGACCTGGTGCAGCTCATTCCTGTTCGAGGGAAGAAGTGTGTCAGGGAGATAGTCCCAATCAGCCCACTGCTGTCCCTGTGTGTGTGTGTGTGTGTGTGTGTGTGTGTGTGTGTGTGTGTGTGTGTATGTGGTAGCTAAGTGTTGCAAAAAGCAGAAGGCACTATGCCATGTGGTCTGATTATGTAGTTACATAGCATCTGCAAATGTCTAAACTTGTCCTGATATGTGTGTGTGTGTGTGTGTGTGTGTGTATTGCATTTGAAATTTAATATGGGAAATCTAGGTCATATCAAGACCAGTGTGGTTTACGTGAAACATAGGACTCTATGTTTGTGTCTTGAGTGTCAAATCCTAGCGCCTCTTCAGGGGCTCTAGATCTCATGGACAGTGTGAGACTCTGAATACCCACGCAATGAGGGTTGTTTCTGAAATCCACACGCCTCAGGAGGAGGTTTAAGGCAGAAGGAAGCCCTGTGTTGTTCAAACACGATTAGATGGTTATCTGTCTGGGGAAAGGAACCCGGAGGTCTTGAACCCAAGCATGGATATATCAGTCACTGTCATCATGAACATAATCAGGAGAACGAAAGCGCTTTGGAAGTGAAATGGGAAGGCAAAGGATTCTGAGTGTTTGAAAGAGTAAACTTAATAATAACAATAATAATCATAATGAAAATGATAGTTGCCAGAAGATAAATAGTGTTTCTGTTTGTTGTCTCTTATTCTCCCACAACTTGTCTCTGCAAGTTGACAAGAGTGCCAGAACCATAGACTTATTCCTGTCCTACCGTTAAGGGAAACATCCCACAGCACAAAGGAAAATAAACTTAACTCAGCGTTAATTACATACCAGCAAATCTTTTACAGATGTCGTTACTTCCTTTTACGTATCAGAAGCTAGAACTAGGTTGCAGATTATTTACAACATAGAGCTGTAATATCAAGGCTACAAACTGCTTGGTTATTTGACTTGTATATTTAATGATTTCCGGTTTTCCAACCTCCATATTTACTGATAGTTGCTCCTACGAATTCTAGAATTATTCCATAGGAGGATTTTAGCCTCAGTATCTTAAGAATAATTTTTTAAAGTAAATCCACTCATTATGAAGTTTTCCCCACAGGGGTTCTGCTGCATTTGTTTTGATTTTCCTATATAAATTCAACATTTTCAAACTATTCATAGAAAAAAGTGGAAAACATTTTCCCTTGAAAAATGCTTTTCATTTTGTGAGACCCCAGAGTATTTCACTGGTAACATCGCAATTCAAACATGGTTAGCATTAAGCTTCAACCCCGGGAGTCAGGGAGCCTGGTTTGTCTTCCCTGCAGTGGTTATTTTCTTGACTTCAAATCCCTTGGTCCTAGAATTTATGAATTTTCAGAATTCTGTTTTTAATATCAGTAACATCCCTTACTCTATATAAGACCTATAATTGCAAGACCAGGGAGATAACTCAAAGGGCCGGGTACATCCTTTACCAGGAGACCAGGTTCAATCCACAGCATCCCCCGAGCACTGAGTATGCAGCATCACTGAGTGATCCCAGTGTCCATCGATCAAAACCCAAATTAGCAAATGTGTAAATAAAATATCATTCATGAGAATGAGAGATTCAAAATGGATGACAATTCACTGAGGATACACTTTTTCTTTTTGGTTTTTAGGCCACACCTGCCTGGACTTGGGGCTTACTCCCTTGCTCTGTGCTTGGGGATCGCTCCTAGTGGTGTTCAGAGAACCATGTGTGGTATCAGAGATGGAACCTGGCTCAGCGGAGGGCAAGCACCTTAAATTCTGTACTGTCGCTTTCTTCTCCCCGTGTATATGCTTCTAGAAATTGGCTATTGGGAGTTGGATGCTGGTTCTCTAAGAGGAGAAAGATTGTGCTTCTACTAAGTATTTAACATGTACTTTTAGGCCAACAACAGCGTTGTTTGTCTCCATGATATTCTGATATTTGATGTTTCCGTGACATAAAGGAGACATGTTTCAAAAGAGACAAATGGGTTGAGTCATCTTTCATATTTTCCATTATGCACTGATGCTTTTTACACATAGTTCCTGAGTCTTTAAAAAGTATACTTATATCATAAATGCCCTCATTTCATCAATTTTTTGCACACATTTTAGTAAGGGATTAACTAGGTGGTGTGGAATATCATAGATGGGCCTTACGACACAGTCAGCCATGAAGTTTCCCAATCACCAATCTGTATATTCTCAGTATCCTTACTCCGAATTCTAACCTGTGTTTAATTATAGATGCAAGGTTCAAGTGAAGGACTTTAATCAGGATTCTCAGATCTAGTTAAACTAGCACTTGGGGAAAATGAAAGGGGAGTAAGTAGGATAGTAGATACCAAACAGCAATATTGCATGTATCTGTTTGCACACAGTTGTAGGAGATAGGAATGGAAAAATCATTTAGGGATAGCAACTCAAGATATTTATTATATGACAGATTGCAAATCACCGTGGGAAGTGTGTAACATAAAACAGTGTTTTTTTCTGCAAAATAAAGTACAAGAGAAATTCATTGATGTATGAGTTTTCAACCACTAGACTGACCTGAAGGCTGGGAGTCTGTTTTCATTTCTACAGGGAATACTGGCTCCTGGCCTCACCCACATATTGGTACAGGGTAGTACAGTCTTGCATCCCAATCACTTCTTGGAATACACACAGTCACTAAAAGACTGAGGAAGCAGACGCACCAGTAAATGACCACAGTTACATGATACCTTTGCTGTATCTTAATTAAAATTAATTCAAGACTAGATTTCTTTTTTTTAATTTACCCTGTTCTGCAGTGAGAGAGTTTCTAGAGTGGCAAAGGTGTTGTAAAAAGCAGTAATGTGAGAATCTATTTTTTTTTTTTGCTTTTTTTGGGGGGGTCACACCCGGCAATGCTCAGAGGTTACTCCTGGCTCTGCACTCAGGAATGACTCCTGGCGATGCCCGGGAGACCAGATGGGATGCTGGGAATCGAACCTGGGTTGGTCGCATGCAAGGCAAACGCCCCACCCACTGTGCTATCACTCTAGCCCCTATTTTTTTTAACTGTTTTCTCAGATGGAAAAAAAAGTAAACTTTAAAAAAAAAAACGGGGTGGGGGGCGGGGTCGCTTACTTGATGATTGTGAAGATTGACTTAAAGATTAGCTTCCAGAAATGAAGAAGCTAAATTAAAAGTTTACTATATAATTAAGAATTGCCATGTAGGGTCTGAGCTATTAAAATTGTGAAATGCCATCCTCCCACTTTTACATACATGGTTGATTATGAAGTGTCACGCTCATTTTTTATTTCTCAGCAAACTTTCTTGTCCCTTTGTCCCATCACCTCGTCCAGAAAAATTCTCACTAAACTGCCACATTGGAAATAATATGTTTTTTTTTTGTATTTGATTGTTTTTTTTTTACCGTGAATTTAATTTATTGTATGTCTGTGAATCTCATCTTTTTTTAAACATCCATCTCCGACCTTCACATCTTAAATGGATGCTGGTACCCTCTGGCTGTGTGGTCTGGCTCATCAGGATATGGGGGGGCGTAATGTTGCCAGACCAATGTATATCTGTGCTTTGATCCTCGGAGAGCTAGATTACCCTGGAACCTGAACTATAGAAAGAAAGAAACTGAAGGGGGAGAAGCAAGAAGAGGCCCAGACACACTCGTGGAGAAGAAGTCTTGTCTCTATGTATCTGAACCATAAAAACAACAACGGAAGCAGGAGATCCAAATTGCAACAGCCAAATTGAAAATTGTGCCTGCGAAGGCAGTTCTGGGGTGGGAGAGAAAATGGGGGAGTTGACTCTTGTGATGTAATAGGTTTATAAAACTGTATAACTGCAATTCAAAGTTGTTCAACTGTGAATAACGTTGTATGTAAATCACAGTGCCTACATAAAAAAAAAATACTAATTGTAAAAAGCTTTAAAAAGTGACCAATGAAAATATCACCACACGGTAAAAGATCTAGTAAAGTTATTTTAAAATAATTTGTTTAAAAGATAACCTTGGATGTTATTATTTAAGTTTCTGTTGAGCAGAAAAGAAGTACCAAGCTTGAAACAAGAAACGACAGAGTGACATTAAAACGTTCCAAATGGAACATCTACAAAGTAGATTCTGAAACAAGTAGTTTTATATATTTAATGTAATCCTTAGAGCAGAAGAGTCCATAAAATTATATTATAGGTTCAATTGAATTTGTCGGGGAAGGCAAATAATTTAGGTTAGCTAGTCCCTTGTTTTTCCTGCCTGATTCCTGGGGTGGGTATGTGCAAACAGTTTAAGTCACCATGTACAAAATACACAGCAACACTGCCCTCTACGGTTTCTCTGTAAGGTTGCCACTCACCTTCAAATGCAGGAACTGTTAGTTTTAAGTGAACACAACTCAGATGGAAGGTTTGCAGTGTGTTTGGATTTGATTTCTGCCATGGCAGTAAGCAACTTGAGGCATCTTTCTTTGTCTAGCTAGCCTGCCTGCCTACAGAAGTCAGAGAATGCAAGTACTAACACAAGCCTTGTTGCTATAAATAAGGAAAAACAGTTCTTAAAAGATGTACACAGGCTTACTCAGATTAAGAAAGTGTCTTATCTTCGGTAAAGTCAGTGACCTACATATAGCTCAGGAGAGTGTTTCAGTTTAAAAGCAGTGACACAGCTAGATAGTCGTCTCTTTTGAGGTAGAGAAAGCACTGGCAGATTAAACTCCCTTGTGCCTGGTCTTGAAAATTCTAAAGTAGGAAGAAAATATGATGGAAATTAGCTTCAAGGTCAGGTGTCTGTGTTTAAAGTTTAATTGTAGATGCCTATGAGACAGTAGGGCTGGAGTGATAGCACACGCGGTAGGGCGTTTGCCTTGCACACAGCCAACATGGCCAACTCGAGTTCGATTCCTCTGCCCCTCTCGGAGAGCCCGGCAAGCCACCGAGAGTATCTCGCCCGCACGGCAGAGCCTGGCAAGCTCCCCGTGACGTACTTGATATGCCAAACACAGTAACAAGAAGTCTTATGATGGAGACGTTACTGGGCCCACTCGAGCAAATCGATGAACAACGGGAGGACCATGACCATGACCATGAGACAGTAAGAAGTGACTAGTTATATAAAACCTTAAGGCTTAGTATAAAAAATATGAAAATAGAATGGAGGCAGAAATATATTTTATCCTACAAATATGATTTAGAAAGGCAGAATTCTCGGGTACATAAAGCCAAATTCGTATTTTTCAAGTCTGCGTGGTACACTATGTGAACTTTGTCAGGTTGTTAAAACTCTTGGTACTTCCACTGTGAAATTGCATGATGATTACATGTAAGTACTACCTGGGTTTTTGCTAGCATTATATTACTATTTTAAGAGTAAGTATTAGAATAAATGTGCTTATAAACACATGCAAGTTGTAAAGGAACTGAGTGTTCAATTTCATGTGGAGGATGCAATTTACTAATTTAAGGGAAAAGGTAGGGGCAATAGTATAAGGAATTAGCAGTTATTTTCCAGTGTTTGAGATGAAATTGCTGCTTAGTCTTAGAGTAAATGAAGAAAAACTTTCCATTTGAAAGTATCACCAATGGTTTTTTTTTTCCTGCTCTTACCCTGCTTGCTATATTCTTTCACATCTCTGTCACCCTCACTTTTGTCAGTCTGATTGTCCTCTAACATGTTAGGATATGGACACCTACATCTCCTGTGATGTTCTACACCTCCTCTCATGCAGAGATAATGAATACATTGTGTTTATCTCCTGCCCAAAATTCCTAGTGCTGAGACATCAGCCCAACATGCAGGAGACATTTAATTTCGGCTCACCAGCTCTGGCCATGGGAAGAGAAAGAAAATTTTGCCTCAGGGATATAAACCTTGCTTGTTTTTTGAGTCACCACCCGGCTGTAGAATTTAGGAACGTATTTTATTCTTTCTCTATAAACTGCCTCCAGTTTACCAAGTTTTATATTCACATAGTTGCTTCTTGTTGCAGGAATATAGAAAACACTTTCCGTGCTATCTCTGCTATATAACATTGTTATGCCTTTAGAAAAATCTCACTTCATCTTCCAAAGGAGGGAAAAAAAACGATTCATTATGTGTCTGAGGGATTATTAATTGCTGTTGAAGTCATAGGAAATACACATTAAAGATTTATCAGGATTCTTCTGTTCTCTTGTAATCTTATAACTGTTAAACTATGAATTACTTGCATATTCTTTGAAAACCGTGGTCCTTATAAATAAGATCTTAATCACAGTGCATTTTATTAGCCTTAAGTAAAAGTGATTTCAGAGTTTCCTCTCCATGGCATTAGCAAGAGCAGCTACCATCATCCAACTGTGCCCTCCAGTGTGGGACCAGAACCAACTCTAGGAAGGTAACACCAAATAAATCACAGTATCAACCCTGATGGATTTTTTTTAGTAGGAGAAAACAAACCAATAAAATTGTAGTTACTACTTAAGTTTCAAGTAATGATAAATGCAATGGTGTTTGGTTTTGGTTTGCAGGCAGTACTCAGGGCTTACTCTGGGTTCTGCATCCCAGGCCGGGGACCAAATGGAGAGCCGGTAATGCTGTTTCTCTAAATAAATCAGAAGATTGCAATATGGGACTGGAGCGATAGCACAGCGGGTAGGGCATTTGCCTTGCACGTGGCCAACCCGGGTTCGATTCCCACCTTCCCATATGGTCCCCTGAGCACCGCCAGGAGTAATTCCTGAGTGCAGAGCCAGAAGTAACCCCTGGCATTGCTGGGTGTGACCCCCCCCAAAAAAAAGGAGGGAGGAGGAAGAGGAAGGAGAAGGACGAGGAGGAGGAGGAGGAGGGGAGGAGGAAGAGGAAGAGGAGGAGGAGGAGGAGGAGGAAGAGGAGGAGGAGGAGGGGGAGGAAGAAGAAGAGGGGGAGGGGGAGGGGGAGGAGGAGGAGGAGGAGGAGGAGGAGGAAGAGGAAGAAGAAGAAGAAGAAGAAGAAGAAGAAGAAGAAGAAGAAGAAGAAGAAGAAGAAGAAGAAGAAGAGCAATATGGAGTGGTGGGAAGAAGTTTCTTGTCACTGGAATCACAGTTCCATTTTGTTACTCCTGACTCGGCACTCAGGAATTACTCCTGGCGGTGCTTGGGGAACATTATGTGATGCTGGGGATCGAACCTGGGTCGGCCGCATGCAAGGCAAACGCCCTCCCTGCTGTACTATGGCTCCGACCTCAGTTTTCAAATTTTTATTAGCATCTCTGGTTCTAGAACCAGAACAGGGACTCTAAGAGGAGATTTAGAAACTGCAGAGCTCAAGAGAATCAGGGCGGCTGTACCCAGGCCCCATCAGATATTTTCCTGCTTGGCTTCTTTCTGGCACCCCGGAAATCAGCTTGCCTCTCCCTATCTCTTTCTCTCATTACTCCTTTCTTTCCATTGAATCTCCCCCTTCCTTTTTCACTCGAGCGGGCCCAGTAACGTCTCCATTGGAGACTTTGTTGTTACTGTGTCTGGCATATCGAATACTCTCGGTAGCTTGCTGGGCTCTCCGAGAGGGGCGGAGGAATCGAACTCGGGTCGGCCGTGTTGGCCACTTGTCTACTGAATAAAATTTTGAGACATCTGCTCCCTTCTACAGAGTTTTCCTATGGTTTCACAGCATTATTTGAATTTTGTCTATAATCTTTTTTCCCCCTTTGGGAGGGGGCTCCCAAGTGTTGTTCAGAGAGGGGGGCAGGCACCCATGTTTCTAAGGCCACCCCGGCCTTGGGTTCAGAGCAAGGGCCTTCAGAGGGGCACTACTAAGGCTCGGTAGTGCTGGGGTACCCAGTCACTCCGGCAATTTGGGGGCCTCGAGGGTTGCACTCAGAGATACTCGGAGTGGAATCATGTGGAATCGAACCCAGATTGGGCACTTACAAAGACACATACCCTAACTTCTGTACTCTTTCCCAGGCCCCTTTAAAATAATTTTTTAAATTATTGTAAAAACACAACAAAAATACAAATTGCATGAAAACTATATACATACAAATTAGTGTCTTACTGAGTTACTGTCATAGATCATTAATCGCCTGACCAGATTTCTATACATGAAACTGTGTATACAATCATCATGTCTGTGTACTTACTGATAAGTAAATGATTCATAAACACCCAATCACTTGCAAATTTATTGGTTGTGTTCTTGTTTCATTCCTTTTTATCACTTGATTTCATATGCGTTTGATATCAGCTAAAATTAAAGTTATTCATTTTAATAACTGCATGGCATTTCTTTGTGGGAATAGAGTAATAATTAAGTTTTCCATCAAATTTTTAAAATTTTATTTGAGACATCATGATTTACAATACTGCTAATGATAGGGTTTCATGCAGATAGTGTTCCAGCAACAAACCCTCCACCAGAATGCCAGCTTCCCTCCACCATTGTCTCAAGATCCCCTCCCAAACACACCCTCCCTTCCTCACCCTTGATAAGTTCATTTCTGTAAATCAGTGCTCAGATTCTGTTGCCTTTGACAATTCTTCATTCCCTTGCTGTGTTTCTTTATATTTCACATACAAAGAGAGACTGTTGGGTAACTGTCTCTCTCCTTCTTACTGTGTTCAGCACAATTCTCTATAGTTTCATACATGTTGCAGCAAATTGCATGATTTCATCTTTTTTATAGCTGAGTAATAGTTCATTGTGTATGTACCATATTTTCTTTATGCAATCATCTCTTCTTGGACACTTTGGGTTATTTCCAAATATGAACTATTATTGCATCAAGTTTTTAATGGACATTTTGCTTGCCTACTGTATTTGTTATTACATGTTTAATGGACATTTTGTTTGCTTACTGTGTCATTACAAACAAACCAGTAATTTCATGAAGCTGTATTGGCATCATAGCTGGTTCAAATGCACATGTATTAAAGGTATATGTTAAGGGGATCATAAAAAATTTTATGAGCCCTTGTCAATACAGGCAATTGTTTTTGGTGTAACCTATACAAAACTTAAATTTCTAATAGCTATTGAAAAGGAGAGGAGATATATTTGAAGCTAAGTGCAGTTGGATCAAGTGATAGAATCATATCGATTTCTACCACTGTCATATCATAGTTTCCTATAAACTAAAACCACATTTGCATTCAGGAATTCTCCTGAGTGAAAACTTCCCATTCCTCTGGTATCCAGACCAAGTAAATGAACAGGGGAGAGACAGAATCATGAAGCGAGATCCGTGTTGATTTCAGGACGGCATTGGTAAATCTTCATGCTAGACTCAGTTAATGAATACAAGTAAAATACACCTTTAAACAGGTGAGGGCCTGAGTGATAGGACAGCAGGTAGGGTGTTTGCCTTGCACACAGACCACCTAGCACCATATGCACTGCCGAGCACCACCAGGAGAAGTCCAGGTGTGGCCCCAAAAACCAAAACCAAATTTAAATAATAGGTGAGATCATTTCCATAGCACTGCTTAATACAGAATTTGATCTTCAGTTCTTGCACGATAAATCTACTTTTCCCTAGTCTCTCTCTTCTTTTAACCCCTCTCACTCTTGTCTGTGCTCCGAGTTGTCATACTGCAGTTAAACAGGAAGCACCCTTGCATCACACACAGCTGGAAGCTACTTTTGTCCAGGGAACCAACCGCATTGAGCTGCTGTGTCCATTTCCTGGGCACTCACTTCTACTGTCCAGGTGTAGAGCCCAGGCAGGGACCTCAGACTCAGACCTCACAAGGTTTGAAAAGTCTTCATCCAAGTTCTTGTGTGCAGTCTCTGCGGATCTCAGGGAATGAGCATGACTTCCCTGATGTCATTGTGCACCGTTTGCAAACGATCACTACCTGTCAGCAAACAGCAGGCCCTCTTTTCCAAACGTTCTGTCAGGGGCCTTCTCTTCGAGCGAAAATCAGTCCTCTGAAGTTTGACTTCTGTTTTGAACCTGTTTTGGGCTAATTATCTGGTCCCTTCTGCATGTTGAACTACGTATGTGTTAGTTTTGCTCTTGGAGTTACATGCAGACATTCAAATACTGTTTCAGATATGCCGTGCATCTCATTAAGGGCTACACAATATGGATTAAGTATGAATGGCTGTTCCTGTTTCACGTAGGAGAAAGGGACATGTGGTTGGGGTCAGCGGGAGGGCTGCCAAGGACGTGGGGAAGAGACGAACACACTTTTTGACCCTGGCTTTGACGTTTAGGGTCTCCATTCTGTGGGGGAAGTTGCTGTAGCTCTGTGTGTGTCAGTTTCATTTTCTGTAGAATGGAGTTAATAAATCCCACTAAAATGAATAGAGAGGGTTTTGGTTGTAGTTGTTGTTTTACCAGTGGTCCTCGGGGTCTGGTCTTGGCTCTGCTTAGGCATCACTTTGATTGGACTCAGGGAACTCTTTGAGATGCTGAGGATTGAACCCAGGGCTGCTGTGTGCAAGGCAAGTCCCTTACTTACTGTACTATCTCTTCAGCCCTGGGCTGTGTTTCTCATTTGTTACTTGAGAAAATAGGTGCAAGATGTTTGGCATTATACATGGCACAAGGAGACATCAAAGAATTATTAACTTTAATATGTGGTTCTCGATTACTGGATAGACTTACTTGTAAATTCTACCAGAATTTTGAGATCATGGAGAGTTTATGGTCAGAGATGATATAGCATGAGTTTTTGCAACATTTGCTAAAACATTGTCTTCCAGAACAAGAACTGAACCTGTTTCTGGCTAGTTATTTAGTGTATATTTAGGTAGGGAATGTTTTTGCATGGCTACAAGAGAATGAGGGAATGGAGACATATGTGTCTTCTGAAATTCCCTTGTCACTTGTTTAGAAGATTAAAAACTGCGCTTCTTTCCTTTTGGGGGGAGTTTGGGTTGGGGGCATACCACATCCAACAGTGCTGAGGGCTCATTACTGGTGGTACTCGGGACCATTTATGGTGCCAGGGATTTTACCAGTACAGTTTCAGGCAAGGTAAGCACCTTACCCCCCATACTATATCTTTGGCCCCAGAATATATGATTTTAAAGCTAATTTCGCTAATGCCCAAAAGTAGGGAGAGAGTATGGGGGAAATTGTCTGCCATAGAGGCAGGGGGAAGGTTAGAAAGGGGAGGGTATAGTGAGGACATTGGTAGTAGAGAATGTGCACTGATGGAGGGATGGGTGTTTGATCATTGTATGACTGAAACTCAAACATGAAAGCTTTGTATCTATATCTCATGGTGATTCAATAAATAAATAAATAAAATAAATTTTTAAAAAATGAAACTAATGTTTTACTGACAAGAAAATCTCTTGTAGAATGAAAGGCATTTGAATTGTCTAGAGATGTTCCAATACTGGGAGTACAATCTGATCATTTAAATTATGTCCTTCAATTTTATTCCTATTTTATCTTCTGGGCTTAACAGTAATGTGAGTAATGTCACTACTTTCCATAAACCTTTAAGTCTAGGAAGAGAAGAAGACTCAATTATAGTTCTCAGTACTGTACAGTGATGACTATGTGAAGATTTCCTTTCAAAGCCTCTTTACACATGCACTGGTAATAAGAACTGTCATCTCCTCCATTAGCTAGAAACCCTCTATCTTAATGCTGAAGTAACTTAGTCTTTGAATAGGCACATGGTTAATATTAGTGTTTCAAAGTCAACATAGAGCAATTTATAGGCCCACACATAATAATTTATGCACTAGTCGATGACTTCCTGGAATATTTCCTGTTAAATTGGTTTTGAAAAAGAACTGTTCACTTCCGAAGTCTTTGGTTAGGTCAGCATAATTCTTTTGCAAATGAGACAATTTTCTTAAAAAGATGTTTATTTAGCAATAGTTTTTTACTAAGTAATATCTTTCATTTAACTTTGACTTTGAAATTATAATTCTCATTGACTCTACACAGCACATGTTTCTCATGTATTATCCTTTTAAGGCTGACTTTCTTGATATCTTGGATTTTGTCATATTCTCTAGAATGGTTTACATTAAACTGGGAAAAGAAGATGGAGGGCAGAGAGAAGAGCGAAAGCGAGAGAGCAAAAGAGAGTAGTGCAAGAGAGAAAGGGCAAGAAATAATTTAATAATTTGGCTGAGTAGACTTGGAATTTTAAGTTCTCATGAGCAAATGATGTCTAGCTTTGACTCTTGAGACTTCCAAAAAATAACCAAGGGCAAGTAGTAAGAAGATTTAAAGTCTGCTGAGT
Source organism: Sorex fumeus (assembly GCF_029834395.1). Classification (NCBI taxonomy): domain Eukaryota; kingdom Metazoa; phylum Chordata; class Mammalia; order Eulipotyphla; family Soricidae; genus Sorex; species Sorex fumeus. Next base: position 3,486,670 of record NW_026606070.1, on the reverse strand, counting down.
ATTGAACACAACCATTGGGAAAAAGGGCATTGAACTACATCAGAACTGAACTTTGTCTGATTTGGACATTTGTGAATCAGGTGACACCGATCCAGACACTTAATATTTTTATTTCTCTGTGTGCAATTATGTAAAATTAGGATAATTCCTGTCTTGTCCATTTCTCATGGTTTTAGAAAAATCAGATTGGATAATGCATGTTCAGAAGCTTGAATAAATTGTTATCCACATGAAGGTATTGGTGTGGATCGCCTCTTTTTATATTCAGTCTGCTTTTTTGAGAAAAAAATAAGTTTTTGATTCATCTAAGTCCTCACTGTGATTCTCCTCCAACAATTGTCAGTAAATTTTTTGATTTCATGGTTCCCCCTAGAATCATAAAACATGTTTTTTGGGGTTTTTTTGAGGTCACTTACCATCCTAACATATTTATGGTCGCGGGGGGGGGGGGGGGGGAGTCTCCCATTCTGTTAACTCATTTACCTGCTAAGATTCATTGCACATAGTTCAGAAAAGGTTCTCGTGATGAGTAAGTCTGTTTCTTATCTCAGTACAATATGCTTCTGAGTGTATCTGATGCCAGATGGCAGGATGTAAGCATGTCGGAGCTTGTAGGGTGCCCAGAGTTACAAAATATGAAATAACAACGCCAACACACTGTTTTCACAATCACAAATTCTTCAGTACTTGGGTAAAGTGTTTTCTTTCTTAATTTTATTGGAAAAGAAATGTATTTCCCTAGTCACTGATGGGGGGCAAGTTTCAGTGATCTGTGAAATGCCTATTATTTAATACAGGTTATGACTTGGAGCACTGACTCGTGTTTTGTGCCTAGCATCTCCTAGCCAAAAACCAAACAAACAAAGATACTCTGATATGCAATAATGTTTCCAGTTACGATAGCCAGTGAATGATCAGTATACTCATACCCTCTCAATGATTTTGTTTGTTTTGTTTTGTTTGGGGCATACCTAGCGATGCCCAGGGGTTACTCCTGGCTCTGCACTCAGGAATTATTCCTGGTGGTATAATTATAATGTAAATACCTGAAGACTAAATACCTGAAGACCATATTGGATGCTGGGGATCGAATCCAGCTTGGCCACAAGCAAGGAAAATGCCCGACTTGATATACTATTACTCCAGCCCCTCGATGATTTTTTTAATACTCACAATCACATACAGAGTCACATATGGTAAGTATTTAGGCAATTCTGTATATTTAGTCAAAGTCACATTTTTAAGAAATTATTTATTTTAATCCACAACAAAAAACAGAGGTCTAATTTTAAAATGTTGACATGTCAATTTCAAACATTTTTATAGTGTAATTGCAGGATATCAGTTAGTAACCTTTGTTTATGTTTCTCAAAAAAAGAGCCCATGTAGCTAAATCCTTATTACCCTAAAGTATAAAATTCATAATTTCTCAATAAAGTAAGAGGGCATGAACAAGGTAATAAGATATTATGCCAACTCTTTTTTTTTTCCTTAAAATTTTATTAGTGAAACACCATGAGGTACAGTTGTAGATTTCCAATTTTTTGTGCTTGGGTTTCAGTTATACAATGATCGAATAAAAAATATGGAACACTTCACGAATTTTCGTGTCATCCTTGCACAGGGGCCATGCTAATCTTCTCTGTATTGCTCCAATTTTAGTGTATGTGCTGCTGAAGCGAGCACTCTTTTTAATTTATTTTTTTCAATGACTTGAAAGTTCTCTGTAACTTTAACAATTTGTGAGTCAAGGAAATCTTCATACTGTCTAGTGAGAAAAATTCTCGTCAATCACACTTAAGACAGCACGAATACCTCTGCCACCTTTGGTGCATTTAGTCATGCTTTATTTAGCTCCTGCAGTTGGCTTCTGCTGACCTCTTGGGCCAGCACTAAGCTCACAGCCTGCTTAGTGAGTCTCTGCATAATTCCACAGTTCTAGTTGACCATGGCAGGAGAGGGCGGCAGGGAGGGGGCAGAGATGAATAACATTACAGGGCATTACTGTGGCCCTAAGTAATCTTAAGTATGTTCCGAAGTTATTTTTGTGTTTTCTGGTTTGCCTTCTGACCAGAGTTGAGCAGTTGTCTGAACGTTCTCGGAATCTAGATTTTTCCCCCAGAGGTCAGATGACCTTTCTTAGCCTAGAATGAATAAACTTGATCTGTGGGTCACATTACCTCGCTGTTCCCCAGACCTACCTTCATCCTGCTTGGAGCCCTTTGTGAAGGTTGGGTGGGGGGCGGGGACCAGATATTCACTAAAACAGCCAGGAGTCATTGGAAGCAATTTGGGTTGTGTGCGTGTGTGTGTGTGTGTGTGGGGGGTGACTTGCTAGATTCTATTATGTGATTTGAAGAGAAAAAAAGACTCTAAGAATTGAAATGGAAAAGTTTATGCATGATTCCTTCTGTTTAAAATACTTGGCTGGACGGTAGTTCAGTGGGTAGGGTGCTTGTCTCATAGATGCTGACCCAGGTTTAGTTCCTGGCACTCCCTATAGTCCCCCAACCACTGCCAGGTATGATCCCTTAGTGCAGAGCCTGGTCTTAGCCGAGAGCACTACCGGGTGGACTTAATTAAATAAGTAAATAATAAATAAATTGAAAAAATTAGTAAGGTTCATTATTTGTGTGTGTTTGCTGAAACAAACATGAATGAACAAAAAGCCTACCCTAGTCTAATGCAAGCAGTCGGTGCGTCCCTGGCATTGTTCAGCTCCATTCCCTGCAGGCAGCAGCGTGGATAGGAGAGAACAGGCCTTGAAAGGGTCTTCTCCTGTGCCTAAGCTAGCAGCTGACCACTGCCGAGTGGCTATTGCAGAAGTCCTCATCCCACTGGTGAGACTGAAGGACAGTGGCTCTGGCCAGAGTTGACCGGTGAGAGGAACAAAGGATGCCAGAGGCGGGCATGTCCCTGCAGCAGCTGGAGCACCACGTCTGCATCCCGAACTCCATCCTGGCAGGGCGTTTGCATGGAGGGAATGCCTCTCACACTCTCTCCTGCTAAGGACACTGGGCTGAGGGTGGGCAGTGTTTGAGGAATGGCAGAAACACCCAGCTCCTCTGGGGCCTGGGCAGGTGTGAGGGAGGGAGGACGGTGATCGGGCGAGGGTCCGGGAGCGTTTGGGTGCAGGAACAGCTTGGTGGAAGGCGGGGCGGCAGTGGGGAGCCGTGGACCTCTCAGAGCACAGATGGTGGAAAGGCAGAAATGGAATCACTGCTGCAGAAAAGATGGGTGGGCTGCCCTCGGGGCATGCCCGGGGACAAGAGGTGAGGGACGGGAATGGCTGTAATTTCTTCTAATGTGGATTGAGTATGAATATTATGTTTTTTGATCATTATGCACCTTTGAATGTATCCCAGAGGAAGGTATAAATTGTACAGTTCGGTGCATAATTAAAATTCCACTTTCTTCCCCGAATGTGGCTCTTGTTATTAAAAGGAAGAGCAATATAATACACCATGGTGCATTTGCCTTTAACCCTTACATGACTGGAGGAGTGTTCGTCTCAAGCTCAATTTTGCTGTTTCTTTTAGAAACCTTTTTGCTTAGAGGCAAACTTAGAAATCTACAGACACCGAGAGCTTGAGGAGGAAGACTGCAATTATGCCTAGGATGAAGGTATAACTGAGAGCTAATGGAATCTAAATAAGGGGAAGATTACTTCCTGCCAAAGAATCAGGAAATAATTTTATGGAGAAAGTGACATTTGGACATGCTCACAAAATGTATGTACAGTGTTTACAGGCAAGATGGTAGAGATGATGTTCTAATAAAACAGGAGCAGAATAATTCACTGGAAACTGTCTTGCTTAATAAAGAGACATGGATGCTTGTAATATTGACATAGAGGTTGAACTCCGCTTGTAAAAGTCTTTACTTGTAGAATGTTCAGAAGCTGGAAATCTAGAGGTGGAGATGGCCTGGGACTATGGCCTCAGGGGTGTGCAGCGTGGACCGTGATTTACTCCCCCAGGCGTTATGGTCCTTGAACTCTGCAGGGTCTGGCCCTGTTGGGTCCTGCCACCACAAGCACCTGAATGGCACCATGTCCTCAGCCCCTTGCGTTGAGTCACCTGCCATATTGGCTGAGAACGGTCAGCAGTGACCCCAGCACTTCCTGGGGAACCCTCCCATCTTCAGCCAAGAGGCAGCATCTCCGTGTCTCTGCAGGTATGGGATAGAGACATGCTAGGAAGTGGGTAGCAGAGTCCTGGCCCTAGACAGCGAGTCTGTATAGTTGTAAGATGGCAAAGCACCAGGGAGATTCTATAGAACCAACCGCATGGGTCACTGGAACTTCTACAAAAGGTGCCTTCTTAGTTCTGGGAATAAGAAAGATAGTCCTTTTTTTTTCTAATTTTTTATTAGTGAATCACCGTGAGGTACAGTTACAGACTTACAAACTTTTGTGCCCTGGTTTCAATCATACAATGATTGAGTACCCATCCCTCCATCAGTGTCCATTCTCCACCACCAATAAGTCCAGTATCCCTCCCACCACCCCCACCCCATCACCCCCCACCGCACCCACCTCTGTGGCAGGTCATTCCCTTTTGTTCTCTCTCTCCTTTTGGGTGTTGTGGTTTTCAATAGCAGTATTGAGTGGCCATTGTGTTCGGTCCATAGTCTACTCTCGGCACACATCTCCCATCCCGAGCGGGTCCTCCAAACACCCTTTATTTGGTGTTCCTTTAAGAAAGATCGTCTTCTTCAAAGCTCATAGACTCTAATGAAGCATCGGTTAGGATGTCTCCAAAGACAATCTCCCCCCATTTTCAAACTTCAACACTTGAGAGAGACAATGAAGAGGTTAAGAAAAGAGAAAATGGTGTCTTGTTCTTTCTAAAGTGTTACATATAGTTGATAGTTGTGGGTTGGGAGCTTCATTTATTAAAAGGAAAATAATTGGGGCTGGAGAGATAGCACAGAGGGTAGGGCGTTTGCCTTGCATGCGGCCAACCCGAGTTCGATTCCCAGCATCCCATATGATCCCCTGAGCACCGCCAGGAGTAATTCCTGAGAGCAAGAGCCAGGAGTAACCCCTGTGCATCACCAGGTGTGACCCGAAAAGCAAAAAAAAAAAAAAAAAAAGGAAAATAATTTTTTCTTTCTAATTTCTTCTGCCAAAATATTGGCTTTGCTTAATACTTGTTCGCATATTTAATTCAAGTTTTTTGTCGAACAGTAATTTTAATGAAGTGTCTGATTTTAACCATAAATAATAAACAAGGCTTAATCTCTAAATCAAGGGAAATTTAAATGGTTCAGGATTGCACTATTTTAATAAGGTAAAGGTAAGTAAGGTAAAGGTAAAGGCCCTCCCGTTGGTCGTCGATTTGCTCGAGCGGGCCCAGTAACGTCTCCATTGGAGACTTTGTTGTTACTGTGTCTGGCATATCGAATACTCTCGGTAGCTTGCCGGGCTCTCCGAGAGGGGCGAAGGAATCGAACTCAGGTCGGCCGTGTTGGCTGCTTGTAAGGCGAATGCCCTACCGCTGTGCTATCGCTCCAGCCCAGGGTTGGAACGATAGCACAGTGGTAGGGCATTCGCCTTACAAGCGGCCAACATGGCCGACCCGAGTTTGATTTTAATAAATTATAATTTTATTGAAATGATATTTACTGTGATGCTGAATTGATCTGAGAATACTGAAGTATTATATATCAAAATTTTGAAAATAATTGGATCATATAACAAAGTTTGCTTTTAGACTCTTATTGGTACATTTTCAACTACCTGAAATCTATATTTCAGACATTTATATTTAAGACTAAGAAAAACAAACTTTTCTTTTGGAATAGTTTTCTTCACTATAGCATTGAACTTTGCATGTGGAAACAAAAAATGACATTTTCTTTCTGCTGTTTGAGTATTCAGCTCCCAACAGGAAGGGCAAAAAATAGGACCAAAAGCCCGTGACACTTACCTTTGGAGCAAGATTTGAAGTTAATTAAATCATTGCCATATGATGTTGTTTGGACTATAATTGCTTTTCTAATGAGATGCAGAAAGAACAGAAAGCTCTGGCGCCAAGCAGGACAGAGCTTGGAAGAGTTCAAGTCCTGTCACATAAGTGATTCTTGAATAATTGCCCTCCAAAGAGAACTGACTAGCCCCAGGTAGTTCACAAACTGAACAGTGCACTGGGCCTCAGGTTCCTTTCCTGCTTTCCAATTTTGACAGATGTGTATCTGTTCTGTTCCAGTTGTTCATGTAAAAATATTTCTGAACTCCCTGCCTCTGCCTGTTTTCAGTCATAGATCAGCATTACTACAGCTTATCAATAATTTAAAAAAAATATGGAAAACAGCAGTAATGAGATCTCTATAGGCATTGCACTGTCAACAGGAAAAATGAAGACATGGTAATGAGGAAAGCATTAGTTTGATTACTTTAGGAGCGATAAGTTCTCATTTTCTGTTGTGGTATTGAACCTGCAATTACCTCCACAAATAGTGCCTCAGATCACAAACAGACTGGGGAGAGCCAGACTTCTCCCTAATTTGATTTTCCCTTGGATTCCATGCTTTATCAAAGTTAAATAAATATGCAACTAAGTCTTGTTGATGCATCCAATCTTTTTGTTTCTCTAAGTTTTTGGTGATTCTCTAGTCGCATAATGTGCAAACACCTCTCAGGGGCATGGAAGATTTATGACTCCAACTTCCTCTCTCAGGACAACTTTGTAGCAATTGCCTGCATGGCCCCTGAAAGGTCCCACTGGAAACACTAGATGTTTGTTGTCCTTTTGTTTCTATGAGTGAATTCTCTTAGACACTCAGTGATGTGCTTTGCTACGGTCATTATGGAAAATAGTAAGGAAATTCCTCAAAAGAATAAGAATAGAATTATCCTTTGATCTAAATTTCCAACTTCTAGGCATTTATCAGAATACTAAATCACTACATCAAAGAGATAAATGCAGCACCATGTTCATCACAGAGTTGTTCATAATAACCAAGAAACAGAAGCAACTGAAGTTAAGTAAGAGGAACCAGATGATGTAGTATATAGACACAACAGAATACTACTCAAATCTAGAAAAAGGAGAAATCCGCTATTTTTCAACACATGAATTATCTGGAAAATATGTTGAATGAAATAAGTCAGATGGAGAAAGACAAGCACTATATAATTTCACTCAACTTTAGTAGATAAAAAAATATAAGCGCACGAGGGAAAAAAAAAAGCAAGCTGTTAAACTGTAAGAACAAAGAAGACCTCTACTCCAGGGCAAGAGAAGTAGGTCAATCCTGCAAAATAGGGTGAAGTATAAGGTGATAAATATAAGTAAGAATCCTGGTGACCAACATAGTGGTAATATATAGAATTGGTTTATAACTATGTATTTTGGAAGCTGTATAATTATATAAGCAAATATTACTTCAATTTAAAAACAAATCGGGGGAAAAAGAATGAAGAGGGTGAGAGAGAATTATCAGTTAGTCCAAAATAAGTTTTAAATTTATAAATCTGTTCTCTTTGAGATCTTGTGAAGGTGAAGGTTTAAAAGAGCAGAAAAGGGGCTGGGATTATATAGCACAGTGGGTAGGGCATTTGCCTTGCACGCGGTCAACCCGGGTTTGATTCCCAACAGCATCCCATATGGTCCTCCAAGCACCGCCAGAAGAAATTCCTGAGGCCATAAGCCTGGAGTAACCCTTCTGCATGGCTGGGTGTGACCCAAAAAGCAAAAACTAAAAAAAAAAAATTGAAACAAATAAAAAAGCAGAGAACTCTCCAGAAATAGGCACTTGGGGCCCCTGGAAGCTTGCGAGATGTTCAACCTCATGGATGTGATTCTTCTTTCCTTGGAGAGGAGCAAAACTTTCAATGAACCAAAATGTTGTCGGGCAAGGAAAGACTGGTTCCATGGTAACGGCTGTATTATGATCAACAGTGCTTTTTTGTTTCTTCCCCAAAGTTCCTGTTTATGTCTCAGAGCCTTTATATTGTTTTCTTCAAAGAAATGCACCAGTTGGCCAGTGCTCTGGTCAAATTGCTTTGCTAGTGAGTATAAATACATCTCATCCATGGACACCTCTTTTGGCATTCTGCTTTAGCTCATTTTTTCACTGGATACAGCATGTGGTTATAAGTAAAAGATTCTATCTGAAGAATGTCCAAATACCAAGCTAGATAATACAGCAATTATCAGTATTATTCAGTTGATTTCTATTTTTATTCAACATCCACAGTGTGTGATTGAATTCCGACATCAGTATTTGATGGTGTTTGAATATTTGTAGGGTGTTCGGAGGGGTTCCCAGCCATGTGGAGCCCTGGGCCCATCTGGGTAATACTCAGCTGCTGGTATGGGCCCAATGTTGGGTGCGTGGGCTTTGTGGTGCAGTTGTTGCTTGGGGACTGCAGTGCCAGGGAGATGGTGGACCAAATGCAGCATGGACACAGTGCTCAGGGGCCTCCAGGGCCCTACGTGGAAGGTTGTGGGGACTATGCAGTGCTAGGGATTAAAGTCGTGGGCTTGAGCATGCAGAAAGATGTGCTCTGTCCTTTGAGAAGTCTCCCTGGTCCTTCCTATGGGACTTGTTCTATGAAAATAAAGCACTGTAGCACTGTCCTTCCGTTGTTCATTGATTTGCTCGAGCAGGCCCAGTAATGTCTCGTTGTGACAATTGTTACTGTGTTTCGCATATTGAATACGTCACGGGGAGCTTGCCAGGCTTTGCTGTGCGGGCGAGATACTCTTGGTAGCTTGCCTGGCTCTCCGAGAGGGGCAGAGGAATTGAACTCGGGTAGGCAGGGTTGGCTACGTGCAAGGCAAACGCCCTACCAACTGGGCTATCGCTCCAGCCCATGAAAATAAAAAGGAAAATAAAGAAGGCAGTCATAAAAAAAAGAATCTAAGAGAAAGCTATCTGCTGTCCTGTTACCAAGATACTTTTTGATTAATTTTTTTCTTTTCCAGATCTAAATGGCATCATTTTTCAAATACTGTTATTAAGAAAAGAATGGTTTCTTGAAAAGTGACAGTGCTAAGCACTTTGCATGTTGTATCTAAATGATTGATTTTAAGCAAATCTCAATAGATTATTGTCTAGCATGATAAATTATTATCTGTTTTAAAAATTAGGGAAGAGAGGAGAACCAAAGGTTTTTTTTTAATGCTGCTGTCAAGGGTGCTAGTTAGCTGTGAATGGTCTTGTCCATCACACTTTGAGTCTGTGTTTTAACATGTTGTCTTATATGGGATGGCAGGGGGCACAGGGCAGGATGGTCTCACTTGTCTGTGGATATAGATCATGATCACGATCATCCTGTTGTTCGTCGATTGCCTCAAGCAGGCCCCAGTCACGTCTCCTTCGTCCTACCCCTGAGATTTTAAAGTGCCATATTCAAGGCTCTTTCAGGGCTAGGAGAATGAGACTGGTATTTGGCATGTTGGGTACACCACAGGGAGTTTGCCAGACTCTGCCGTGTGGGCAGGTTACATTCGGTAGCCTACCAGGTTGTCCAAAAGTAAGAATGAAATAATAAGATGTTGCGCGGCCGCATTTGTGGCCGCGTGCTTCCGGGAGCTGGGTTTTGTAGTCTCTGGGTCTTGACCATTGATGGGATTACACGATATAGATATAGAATGAATATAGAATGATATGATAAGGGAATGCAGTGAAGGAAAGGGGCTATTCCTAGATTACCCTTGAGCCCACGGTATGGGAGGAGGATAGAGAAGGAGAGAAGGGGGATGTGTGAAGAGGCAAGGGGAAGCAGTGGGGTGGGGCAGGAGTCCAGGGCCTCAGGTACATTGGTGGCACAGAAAAGTGGTAGAGCTGCATATGCGTGCCAGGGTCAGCAGCACGGAAAGCATCAGATCCATACGACAGCAGCCAAACTTAAAATTGTGCCCATAGAGGTGCCAAACTGGTTGGGTAGGAGGGTAACTGGGGACACTGGTGAAGGAAATTGACACTTATGATGGGATTGGCACTAAAATATTGTTCAGCTAAAATTCAACTCTTCCAGCTTTGTAAATCACAATTTTTAAATAATTTTTAAATGTAGCCTTTGATAGTTAGGGGTCCCCTCAACAGCTCACTCACCAAAGGAGAAGGAAGCAAATTCTTTATATTAGTAAGTAAAGTAAAAGTAAAGGCCCTCCTGTTGATCATCGATTTGCTCGAGCGGGCCCAGTAACGTCTCCATTGGAGACTTTGTTGTTACTGTGTTTGGCATATCGAGTACGTCACGGGGAGCTTGCCAGGCTCTGCCGTGCGGGCGAGATACTCTCGATAGCTTGCCGGGCTCTCCGAGAGGGGCAGAGGAATCGAACTCGGGTCGGCCATGTTGGCTGCGTGCAAGGCAAACGCCCTACCCCTGTGCTATCGCTCCAGCCCTTTATATTATAGTTTCCATTTGGGGAGAAAGGAGTCCAAGATGACATGGAATAAGACTTGAAATACCTACAATTTTTATAATGTGCATATATAAAATGTAAGGGCCTAATGTCTTAACTCTTCTTTTGAATGACTGATTTTTTCTTATTACCTAAAACAAAATGTCTCTGAAGATATCATTGTTGAATTTTGCAAACAGTATAGCAGCAGTGTGGAAAGTTTCGCTGACAGATTTTGGTATTTTATGGTTGCAGGAAGTCAATATTCCAAGCAGAATGATTTGGTACAGTTACTTAGCTTTGAAAAACCATGCAGAACATACTCATTTGTGATAAATCACTGACATTCTGCAATGGAGACTGGGGCTATTATTTCCTTGTGTTAGGAAAAGAACAGTAAATGCAGAAAACCAGAATTATATTCCATGTAACAAAATTTGCAAGATGATTAACTAGGGTGCCTAGGGCACTTACATAAACAGCTGTTTCTTATATTTTCCAGGTGATAAAACCTATTAGTCTGGCAACTTTCAGAAAAGCCATTATATATACTCCAGTACCACAGAGTAACTCAAATCCTTCAGGCAGGGATACATCCACTAAGAGAAGAGACAGTCAGAATCTTGATGGGGATAGAAAATCAGGCTTCGCTTGGCAAAGGGAGGAGTTCAGGGTTACTTTATCATTTACTTTTTGGTTGATTTGCCTTTTGTTCTTTATTTTTTTTCTAAGAAATCTGTGTTAAATATGTCTCTTACCCTCCTGAAATGTCATTACTGATGTGGTGACAATCTCTAATTTTTCAGAATATGTAATAGAATATCATCTAAGTACTCACACACTTCCTCCTGCCAGGTTTAAGAACTCTGGGGTTGGGGGCTGGAGCAATAGCACAGCGGGTAGGGCGTTTGCCTTGCACGCAGCCGACCCAGATTCAATCCCCAGCAACCCATATGGTTCCCTGAGCACCTCCAGGAGTGATTCCTGAGTGCAGAACCAGGAGTAACCCCTGTGCATCGCCAGGTGTGACCCAAAAGGCAAAAAAAAAAGAACTCTGGAGTCTTTCATACTAACAGCCTTAGAAAATGTGTAAGCATCAATGACCAGGATTGATCATTACTAAATTAACCTGCATGTATATCCAAATGTCAGGATCCTGTATTTCCAATTTAGGGTATATATCATACTTATAACAGGGGTGGAGGAGGAAATAGACTTGTGAGGAAATAAAGTTGCAAAATAAATTAATGAATAATTATGCAGTTTAAAATCATATATGACGGTGAATGCCAATAGGCTTACTAACAATACTGAGTTTCTTTTAGAAATTGATTTTTTTTTCTTTTTGGGTCACACCCAGCAATGCACAGGGGTTACTCCTGGCTCATGAACTCAGGGACTATTCCTGGCAGTGCTTGGGGGACCATTTGGGATGCTGGGGATCGAACTTGGATCCACCGCGTGCAAGGCAAAATGCCCTATCATCCAGCCCCAGAAATTGAATTTTTTAGAAAATTTACACAGGCAATGAAGCACATTCCCAGACAATAACAAGGAATCATTGCAATTTGATGAGTAATCTTTTTTATTTTGTGTGGAGATAACCTTTATTGATACCATTAACCAGATACCATTAACTGGTTTGATGCAGCGCCTTTAACCATGAAACTTGGTATTGATTGAGAAGAAAGATGTGACATTTTGTTAGTGTAGAGCTGTTTACAGAAATAAGAGATACATTCCTCTCCTTTCTTCCATCATCCAGAGTAATTGCTTTTTACCAACTGCTAAAAAAAGAGAAGAAAACAAGAACATTTTAAAATGTTTGTTCTGTTTCTGTGAGCAAAGAAAACTGTTCAAGTGTGAGAGCATTTTCTGACCATCTCAGAGTGAGGTCTTTTATATTAGGAGTTTTGGGTTAATGTAAGCGCGTGTCTTTTTCTTTATTATTATCTTCCTTATACAGCTCTTCATTAGTAAGTAAACAAAAGTAAAGTAAAGTAAGGGCCCTCCCGTTGATCATCGATTTGCTCGAGCGGGCCCAGTAATGTCTCCATTGGAGACTTTGTTGTTACTGTGTCTGGCATCTCGAATACGTCACGGGGAGCTTGCCAGGCTCTGCCTTGCGGGCGAGATACTCTCGGTAGCTTGCCGGGCTCTCCGAGAGGGGCGGAGGAATCGAACTCAGGTCGGCCATGTTGGCCACGTGCAAGGCGAACGCCCTACCCCCTGTGCTATTGCTCCAGCCCTTCTTCATTAGTATTTTCTTATAAAACATATTCTTTGATATGTATTTATTATTAAAATAGATATTAAGGAAAATCCAGAAACTTTTGCCTATTGAACAAAAAAAACTGATTACCTATGAAATATTAAATTTCTTTCTGCTTCCATATAGTAGAAATAAGATAATTTCTATTGAACAACAAGCATAGGAATCAAACCTTTAGTTTGAACTTGCAAGCTAATATTTAAATGAAAATCAACCTTAGATTGAATAGGCTAAACTTTCTGGAGAAGAATTGTTTAGTGTGTGATAACAATTGCTTAAAACTATGCTTTCAATTTCATTGGCAGAGATTTACTTGAGAATCATCGTGTCTGTGACTAATTAATGTTATTAATCAATCATGTTAATTAATCCATTCATTATTATGAGTTAATAATTCATATTTTAATAGATTAAAATACACTTATGAAAATAATGGTCACATCTTTGTTTTGACTTATTTGTGGAGTAGATTCTTATCTCCAAAGTGCGATTCACAGATTATGAAAGAATGGTGTTCACAACGGTAGGGCGTTTGCCTTGCATGCGGCCAGCCCCGGCTGAGCTGGTTTGATTCCTTCACCCCTCTCGGAGAGTATCTTGCCCACACGGAAAAGCCTGGCAAGCTCCCCGTGGTGTATTCCATATGCCAAACACAATAACAACAAATCTCACAATGGAGACGCAACTGAGCCCGCTCGAGCAAATCGATGAACAACTGGAGGACAGTGCTACAGTGCTACAGTGTTTACTATGATATAGTAAGGCATACAGTGTGACTTATTAAAAGGTCAGAGGGAAAGATTTGTCTTTCAATATCAGAAGCACTGAAGACTTAAACAGAGCATCTCACAACAATAAAAATCCAACCAGGTTACCTGGGAGGGAGGAATAGAAATTATATCTATTTTTTGGTATATGAATTACCACTAAGGACCAAGTTATTAAAGCACAGAAAAACTGTATTCAAATTTTAGTATTACATTTCAGTCAGAGCAGTAGTAATTTTTTTCTGGCTGTTGTTAAACAAATGTCCAATACAATTGTAGAGAGAAAGAGAATCTTATCCCCAAATATGACACGCTTAATTAGAATTAGACTCTGTTATCCTTGTTTTTGTCTGGCAAGTGATTCTCTATCATGCTAGCTGCAAAGCACATTACATGTTCGTATATACTCTGCAATAGTGCTTACATGATTAACTTTTGTTTATAACATGCCCTTGGAAGAAGCTATTGAAGAAAGAAATTTCTCCAAATTTTTAAAGTCTTGAGACATTCTGAAGGTACAGCCAAAGACACATATTAATTCCTGAGGAATTATCTACGCTTTGGGGGAAAGATAAACAGTGTTGTTACAAGGTGGGAAGGATTTCAAGGAGATTCATCCCGACAGCCTAAGAGAGAAGAGATCGATCAGAAGGAGCTGCAGTGGTAGACAGGAGCAAGGTGAAGTGAATTGGCATGACAGCTTGAAAATATGCTAAATATGCTATCATTCCACAAAGTGGAAAGATAAAAATAAAAAATAAACAAGAACTTGTAACAGCGAAGAAAATGTAAATAGAAAAGTACCAGGACAAATGAGGTTGAAAACTATCAAAGATGACATAAAAACATGGCAGAAATCGAATGCCCTGCATCAGAACCCAATGCTATGCTTTATAGAAGAAAATGCATTTTATAAAGACACCTTGAATCTCAGAGTTTATAGCTCAAAGACCGGTGAAACAACAGAAAACATGTTTCTAATGTGAGAAAGCAAACTGAGAAGTTGACAAGAATTTTATGAGTCTAACAAACGCATTAGAATAAAGAAAGATAAGATGATACAATTGAAGATGAGTCACTGGAAAACTTGAAATGGTCCTGGTGTAAGCAAAAGGCAGATATAAAGAGATGGTGAAACAGAATAAATATTTGGTATCTTGGGAGTGTAAATAACCAATAAGGTAAAGGTAAAGGCCCTCCCGTTGATCGTCGATTTGCTCGAGCGGGCCCAGTAACGTCTCCATTGGAGACTTTGTTGTTACTGTGTCTGGCATATCCAATACTCTCGGTAGCTTGCCGGGCTCTCTGAGAGGGGCGGAGGAATCAAACTTGGGTTGGCCATGTTGGCTGCGTGCAAGGCGAACGCCCTACCCGCTGTGCTATCGCTCCAGCCCAATAAATGCACTAGCAAAAATATTTAAAAACATAATGAAAGACACAAAATAGATCGAAAGTAACATCTGAATCTGCAGCTTAAATGAGGATATTCAGTTGATAAAAAACACAATATTTGGACAGGCCCTGGTTATCTAACATCAAGAGAAAGAATTGTACCTTCCTCCAGATGGTACAGGTTCTATGTATAGAAAGAAAATAACCAAACAAAGCAGACTTTCTCCCACCTTCCAAAAGAGTAGTCTAGAGGATATTAAATAGCGCTAATAAAAATGCATCCAGGAAAGGGAAAGCTACAGTAAATTATAGTTCTCAATTATATAATGCCCTGGCCCTCCTGAAAAGACTTCTCAAATGTGAACTTCAGGAAACAAAACATAAATCAAAATAAAAGACGAGAATGAAAGTGAGATAAAATTCCACCGTGACAATGGCCCGACTTAATTATATGACTGAAATGAAACCATTGAAGCAGATAAAAGATTATGGTTAGCACATTGGGAATGTTTAGATGTATAATCAAATAGCTGCAGAGAGATGTATTCAATGGTGCATATTGAGGCATTGTTTAAAATAACAAGAGTTGAAAATATCTTCGATATCCGTAGAGGAGTCTGTAAGTGCATTATAGAATATCACAATACCAAATTGTCCTTTAAAAAAGAAGTGGACTCTGTAAGGATAGTGTTTGTGACTTATAAAGTAACAGATTAAAAAACAAGAGTGTTTGTGACTTATAAAGTAACAGATTAAAAAACAATGTAAAAGCACAAAAGTAGGTAAGGAAACTGAAGGGGGGAGAAAGATGATCGCCTAGTTGTGCATATATATGTGTGTGTGTGTGTATATATATATATGCATATGTATATGTTTGTATTTGGTTTGGTTTTTAGGCCATACTCCTTGTTGAGGGCTTACTCCTGACTGTGCCAGGAATCACTCCCAGTGGGCTTGAAAGACCATGTGGGATGTTGGAGATCAAATCTGTAATATGTGCAAGGCAAACACTCCACCCCTTATACTATCTCATAGCCCCAAATTGCCCACATTATTATCCTAATAACTCAATCATGCTGTGAAAAAACAAAGAATGTGATTAAAATTAAGTTATATGTTCATTATTTGAAGTGTATAGTATATATTCATACTGTATGGCATATAGTATACGATAATTATATAATTAAATGGAGGGTCTAGAAACAATGGAGTGTTCAGCTTTTGGTTCCGATGTGCCCATACCCATTTATAAACTCTTGATCATTTCACTACCGTGGATTTTGATCTGAGTCTCCGCATTTAGATAACCAGGTTTTCTGTCAGCTCCGTGGACTTGTATCATCATTTTCTTCCCCAGGTTTGGGATGTTTCATACTATTGTTTATTTCTATATTTTATTGTAGTTTAGGGTAAATGGTTATAGTATTGTTGAAGTAGATGGTGGTGATGTACAAAGTAACTGATCCCCACAAACACCCAACTTGCTCTCAGGATACTACCCCCTATTCCTGTGACATCTCTGATCTTCACCTTTTATGTCTCTCTCAAGCAATGTATTAAGGGTTTGTTTGTTTGGTGTGATTTTTTCTCTCTGCCATCCTGACACTTTAACCAACACACACACACACACACACACACACACACACACACACACACACACACACACCTCCTGTTTAAAAATCTGGACCAGCAACAGGGAGTTGAACTACTTTTGTGTTCCCAGAAGGTGGCGGTGTAACATTATTGATTTGATTTATTTTTTTAACCTCTGCTGGTTGGTGCTAGGGTGTGTGTTTGCAGCTGTTCTGTCGGCAGAGTTGGGGAGATACATGTCGGATTCCATCCACAGTTGAGAATGTCCCAGGATAGTGAAGGGTCTTTGTGTTTGTGATTCTGCCAATATCCCAGAATCTAATCTTGAGTCTCCTCTGGAGTCCCAAATCTAATCTTGGTTGTCTCCTCACTTTCAGTGGACTATATGAAACCAGTCCCGAGGGGCAGAGGGGGGATAACCTAGAACCCTTTCACATTGTCAAAGGACCCAGACTGGGGCCCACGCCGGTATGGACCAGAAGCCAATTCCTTCATGTGGACCATCTCTGCATGAAGGGCTGTGCCTCTACTTCCTTCTCCCCAGGGGAGAGGCCTGGGGTCAGCTGATCTACCACCTCTGTCCCCAGCTGTTTGAAGCATTCTGTCAGGTGAAACAGTTGGATGTAAGGCCGAAAAGATTAAGTCCATAGCAGAGGGCGTAGGTCCTTGGGGTCAACCTTGGAGTTTGGAAACTTGACTCCAACAGCAAAGGAAGCAGACAAAAATAATAAAATGGCACTGCTTCAAACTGAAAGTTTCTGAGCAGTGAGAGAAACAGATGTCAAGATAAAAGGACTCCGGGGCCAGATAGCACTTCATTTGCATATGGCAACCCTGATTAGCTTCAATTCTTGCATCACGCATGGGTCCCTGAGCATGGCTGTGAGTGATCCTTGATCACAGGACCAGGAGGAAGTCCCAGACACTGATGGGTGTGGCCAGAAAGGGAAAAATAAGTAAATAAATAACACAGAATAAAATCGTGTTAAAGGTTTGGAGATAATAATCTAGTAGGAACTGTATTGCCTGTAGCTGACCTCGGTTCTATCCCTGGCACATGGTTCCCCCAAACCTGGAATGATCCCTAAGCATGGAGCCAGTGTAAGCCCTGAGCACAGTTCAGTGTGATGCCCCCCACCACCCCTAAAAACAAGAAAAAGGAAAGACTTCCTGCTGTGTGATAGCACAGCGGGTAGGGCGTTCGCCTTCCACGCGGCCAACATGGCCGACCCGAGTTCCATTCCTCCGCCCCTCTCGGAGAGCCCGGCAAGCTACCGAGAGTATTCGATATGCCAGACACAGTAACAACAAAGTCTCCAATGGAGACGTTACTGAGCCCGCTCGAGCAAATCGACGATCAACGGGAGGGCCTTTACCTTTCCTGCTGTATGAGTTCAGAGAGCAGATATCTGCATTTATGAGATATAGCTGAACTTTCAGGGGTGAACTTCATGTCGATTGGGCACACAGTGATGGGTTTTTTGGTGAGGAAAACCAGAAACATATGCTAAATCCAGTGTTACATCAATTAAAAAAAATAAAGCTTCTAGAAAAAAAGTTGTGAATGTATTTATGTATGTCTGTGCCAAGTTATGTTTGTAGATTAGATGATCAATACAGTGATCGATATGATAATAGAAAAATAGGTGGATAGATCATCTCTGCATGGATGCACAGCATGTTGTCAGTGATGAGTTTATTTTAGGGAAAGGTGGTCCACTGGGCATATGCAGCAGTGCTCTGGTTTGCTTTTGACACCTGGTGATACTTGGGGGGATGGGTGGAGCATTTAAGGTGCTGCTACCTGAAGCAGCATTGGCTCAGTCCTGAAGAAATATCCATAACCCCTGTGCTATCTCTCTCACCATGAGTGATTAGTCTTTAAGGATAGTAGCACTGTGGCACTGTCCTCCCGTTGTTCATCGATTTGCTAGAGCGGGTCTAGTAACGTCTCCATTGTGAGACTTGTTACTGTTTTTGGCATATTGAATACACCACAGGGAGCTTGCCAGGCTCTGTTGTGCGGGCGAGATACCCTCAGTAGCTTGCCGGGCTCTCCGGGAAGGGGCGGAGGAATCAAATCCCGGTCGGCCCGGTCGGCCACATGCAAGGCAAACACCCTACCCATTGTGCTATCGCTCCACTTAAGGATAGTATTTTTTTTTATTAATTCACCATGAGGTACAGTAACATAAATTTCATGTTTGAGCTTTGATCATATGGTCATCAATTACCCATCCCTTCACCAGTGCAGTTTTCCAACACCAAAATCCCCAGTATCCCCCACCACCACCACCTCCACACTTCCCCCTATCTGTATGGCAGACAATTTGCAAAATGACCCGGGTTTGATTCCTCTGCCCCTCTCGGAGAGCCAGGCAAGCTACCGAGAGTATTTCGTCCACATGGCAAAGCCTGGCAAGCTATTCATGACGTATTCAATATGTCAAAAACAGTAACAACAAGTCTCACATCTCACATTGGAGACCTTACTGGTGCCTGCACAAGCAAATCGATGAACAATGGGAGGACAGTGCTACAGTGCTACTCTTTCTCTACTTTAGTTACCTTCGATATTTCTAGACCAATCTCACCACCCCTTATATTTGTATCACTTGTTATGCATAGCATATAACGTTGCTCTAGGAATCCTAAGATTTTAATAATTAGGATCTAAGGAAATTGCTGCAGCAAGTTGCTTGGGTCCGAGATTCATTTCTGTGTCTCTGGATGGTGGAGCTTAAGCAGATGGTGGGAGGATGTGGCGTCATCTTGGAGTCCCATAGGGTGGGGAGAAGGAGAAGGGCCCAGTCCTCCCCTGTCCCATGAGGCCTGGTGTTTGCAGCCACCGCCACAAGTACCTAGAGCTTCTTGCTGACTTCTAGAAAATGGTGGTCGCTGGAGCTCCAAGAGGGCGGTGGAAGGGACGACACCTGTCCCCGTCTGGAGCAGCCCAGCAGAAAAGGCCTATTGCAAAGTCCTGGGCCATCTCTGACGCAAGTTCCTTGGGTCTGAGATTCGTTTGTGTGCCTCTTTAAGGATAATATTACTGAGGCTTAAGAGAAATTTAAATGTCAAATTTTCCATCATATACTCATTTTCTGAAAATATGTTCGATATCAAAAAGAAACCAAAGTGATATTTAAAAAAAATGTCGACCTTATGTATATTTTGTTGCATTGAAGCTTAAGGTTCAATAACACAGTTTTGAGGAGTGATTTGTTTTCATTATTACAGAATCACAGTTGTATTTCTAAGGAACTGTCAAAAAAAAATAGACCAGGGAGGTTGCTTCTCTATCCTTTCCAATGATAAGTCTTGTAAAAGTGAGTTCATTCTTCCCTTGTAAAAAAATGACAGTGTAGAAAAGTAACTTTATACTTCAGGGAGAAAACTTATTTTTTTCTGCATAAACTCAGGAAGCCTCAGTGTGTTGTAGGGGTCCAAATAATCCTAGCATATAAAAACTATTTTGCACAATGTGATTCATCATTTTATATCTGATGACTGTTCTCCTAAGTAAATTCTACTCGTCCTTCTTTTCCACTCGAAAACATGAAATGCCTCCCCACTGCATTTGGCTGTATTCTTGGGAATCTTAAATATCATTATTTTATTTGCCATCAGAGTTGTTTTCTCAGTAACTGGCCACTTTAATTTCTTTATGATGTAACATATATCTTTCCAGGCTTCACATAAAAATAAACCTCAAGCAAATTTATAACATATGGTAAACAATTATCTCAGTTGAATCTTGGAGAATAGTTGAATTTCACAGCTTAAAACAAACTCTAATGTAATCTGACTAAATCTTCTCATTTTATAAAGGAAAAAACTAAGTCTTCGTCAAATGTTTTCCTCAAGGTCACACAACAAGATGTTGGCGGAACGAAGATTCAAGGCCTAATTAATTCCGGCTGATGGGCTTTGTCTGAGTCTGGAATGTTTCCTTTCCAACCTATGTCAGTCTTGTCCCCTAACTAGTAAGGAACCTGCCTTGCTTCCTACAGTGGAAGGAAAGAGACTTTTCTCTCAGAAAGAATTCTGGAGTAAGAAAGCAGATGGAAACTTGATGCTTATTTATATTGTTTCACTGGTGATTTAATTAAATGAGAAACCAAGTCTATTATTATTTTTAAGTAAAATATCTGTGGGTACCCACCATATGCATTATTGTAGGTCAAAGATACATGGCATGTGCTCATTATCTTCAATATTTATTATAACTGTCATTGTTTATTGTCCTTTATCATTTGAAATAAACCAACAAGAGAAAACATCATCATATTCCAAGGAGTTTAGTTGTCGTGGCTTTTATAACTGTTTTGAACATGATATACAAAGTGTGTACAATTTTTTTAATTGTCTTGTCTTGCCTCTCTTTTGGAATGAGTCGCTGTAGGACCTGTCAACTCATCCACTATCATTACCTGGAGTTCAGAGCTAATGTTTATCTTTAGTTAGAATGGCAGATGTCCAGGTATGGCTTTTAGAGCCCTAATTTCCACCTTACTCTTGAAGAGTCAAGGTTATCTTGCCCTTAGCAAAACATAGAATATGCAAGAGAAGAAATTTTCCTGCTTCAACGTTACGATAAACCCTATTGCTTATTCCCTTTTGGAGCCGGGCATTTCCCATACTGTTTTCCTGTCTTAAGCATCTTGCCTCCTATTTTCTGGATCCATTGAGATGGATTTATCCTCAAAGCTTCATGCTGCTCAAAATTCAATATTTGACTTGATTTTACTAGGATATGTTCAAGTCTACCTTCATTTTGGTTTCAACTGACTTTCCTAATTTGGAGTGTGCACAAGTCTTCGAGACTTAAAAATAGATTATGAGGACTAATTTAATGAGCCTGCAAGCTACCCGTGACGTATTCAGTATGCCAAACACAGTAACAACAAGTTTCACAATGGAGACGTTACTGGGCCCACTCGAGCAAATCGATGAACAACGGGAGGACAGTGAGAGTGACAGTGAATTTAATGAAAGATTTTTGCTTTTTAAGGATTACCAAACTTATACTTCCATACAAAAATTTATGTCTATAACTGTACCTCATGGTGTTTCACTAATAAAATAAATAAGTAAAGTAAGTAAGTAAGTAAAGGCCCTCCCGTTGATCATCGATTTGCTCGAGCGGGCCCAGTAACGTCTCCATTGGAGACTTTGTTGTTACTGTGTCTGGCATATCGAATACTCTCGGTAGCTTGCCGGGCTCTCCGAGAGGGGCGGAGGAATCGAACTCGGGTCGGCCATGTTGGCTGCGTGCAAGGCAGACGCCCTACCCGCTGTGCTATCGCTCCAAAATAAATAAATAAATAAATAAATAAATAAAAATAAGGACTGTCGGGAAAAAAAATGTCAGTACAGTTAGTTGTGTGTTGATCTTGATTATGCAGATACTTACAGAAGCTAAACTGTTTTACCTAAGAAAAACACTAAACTTTTTCAACAGTTCTAGCTAAAGAACAGTTAACATATGGCCAAACTCTTTATCAAATAAACTCTTCTATTTCTGATCCAGATTTGGGGTTAAGAAGATGTCCAAAATGTCTGATTTACCTCCTAGTTATAGGCACTTCGGTGTGAAAGAATATCGGTTTTATAGTCCAGTGGACATGACTTTAAATTCTGCTACCAATCTTTCAGGTTATGTGTCTTTGTTTCTTCATACGTAATTTAGGGAGAGAATAAAACCAAACTGAAATTTAGGCTTTTACATAATGAGGAAGTACGGAATGTTATGTAATCTTGAGAGTGGATACATCTTTCTGAAATGACTTTAGAAAGATTTCAATAGTTTTCTTTTTTCTTCTGTGGAAAATCTTAAGTATCTTTTGAAGCCATTTTTGTTTCTCTGTCCCTACTCTTCCATTTCAGACCACCACTCCATCTTCTTTAGATTAAGAAATAACCTCTTATGCATCCCTTATGCAATCTGATCCTGAATTCTTTCTCCATTTTAGCATTCTAGAAACAAAATATTCTGTTAAAAACCCTTCAGTAGTTACTCCTTCAGGATTTAAACAAATACTCTTTAAAAAAATACTCTTATGCCCAGCATTTGCCCATATTTTCCTTCTATGCATTTCCTTCCATGTGTAAAGACATGGACTAACACAGACTAACATAGCTCATGACTCACACTAGTTCAGCTTTTCGGACCCCCCTGAGTTACCCAAGTGCTCTTTCTCTCCTCCCCGGGGATGTTAGCCTCTCCCTCTCTTTTTGCAAGATTCAACCCAGTCACATAATCTTCAGAAGCTCTTTTTTTTCTGAATCACCATGAGCTACAGTTACAAAATTCTTATATTTGAGTTCAAGTCAGAAGCTTTGTTTCATCATGCCCATCTTGGCTCTCTGCAACTTCAGTGATCTTGCCTGGAACCCCATGCTGATCTCCTCATTAGCTTGGAAACTTTTTCTATCTCCACAGGGTAAGCTTTCTAACATTGATTTTTGCCTTTGTCTTTATACCCAAAATTTGGCACATTATCTAGAGTCAATAGAAAGGAGCTTCAACAAATCAAATGGAGAAAATACCTTCCCTAGGAAAATTTGTCTTCTGGATCAAAATTATAATCCCAAGAGATATAAAGAGTGATAATACAAACCTATTACCTAGCACAGATCTTGCTCATAAAATATAATCAAACAGAGGCCAGAAGAATCACTCCATGGCTTGGAGGCCAATCTCATGTGCTAGGGGGAAAAAGGCAAGTGGGATGGAGAAGAGACCACTAAGTAAACAATGGTGAGAGGGATCGCTCAGGATGGTAGATGCATGCTGAAAATAGACTATGGACTAAACATGATGGCTGCTTAGTACCAGTATTGCCAACCTTAAGACCCAAAAGGAGAGAAAGAGTAAGAGGAAATGTTTCTGCCACAGAGACAGGCGGTGAGAAGGGGTGGGGATGGCAGGACGGATACTGGGAACCTTGTTGGTAGAGAATGGGCATTGGTGGAGGGATGGGTACTCGATCATTGTTTGATTGAAACATAATCACCAAAGTTTGTAAATCTGTAACTGTATCTCATGGTGATTCATTAAAATAAAAAAATTAAAAATAATATATGTAATAAAGAAATGTTCATAGGAGCTAGAGAGCTTAACTCATGTAATGACTTCAATTACATATATAATGTGATACCCTACATGTTCAAGGCATTGTATAGCCACCTAAACAGCAATGGGAGTGACCCTCATGGCCCCAAGACTTCATCATAAGGCCAAAGGGCTGACCATCTGACCTGCATAGCAGAACTGAGTATTGCAGGGAGTGGAAGCCGTATTACTGCACTTCCTTGCTCCCCGTCGCAGCTGGGAAGACCCCCATAAAAACATTGCACCAAATTCACTTAGTAAATACATGCCACTGTCTGCTTGGATTAATATGCAGTCAGTACTCTAGGCACTACTTTTGTTCCCACAATAATAAAATGAAGCAAGTATAAAACAAAAATAAAAATTTTTTCAATGATGTTATTTGCTACTGAGCAACACTATCTCATGCATGGGGTTTCTTCTATTTCATTGATCTGAGAAAAAGACTGAGGTACTTCACTCTTCACAATAGAGTCTCCCTCCCTGCCTGCTTTCCCACCTGTGGCTATGTCTTATGTGTGCAGCCAGTCACACTGTCCCATGTGAGTCTGAGCCCAGGACCCAGAGCAACTGACTCCCTCGTAAGGTAATTAGGAAGCAATGGGAGGTGGGGCAGGAGAGAAAAAATCCAATATACAGCTTACTAGAAAGCTCTGAAACAGTGTGGTGAGAACTGAGATGGGAGATTTAAATTATCTGTGAGTTCACCTCTCTAAAGCTATTTAGTCTAGCCACTTTTTATTTAGAAAACATACAATGGATGCGAGGATTTAGCTTCAAGTCCTGAAGAGTTGGCAGCTGAGAGAAGTTTCCTGAAGCCATCTGGAAAGGACAGGATTTGTTTTCAGACACTTGCTATTTCAAGGCAACTACTGTAGAGTTTAGGAAAGAAAGGAGCACTGGGGACATGCATGCACACAGGGATGTAGCCTGTCTTTACATGTGGGAACCCCAAATTTGATGCTTGGCACTGCATCTTCTCCCAAGCTCCAATATAAAAAAAATCTTGGTGCAATATGTGGAGTATCCCTTAAGCATGCCAGATTCCATGCTCTTCTCAAAATAAGAAAACACATGGACTTAAGCCTTCTAGCAAATATAAACACACATCTGGTTAGCCACAAACATCCACAGGAGACACAGGAATCTAGATACAGTCACTTTCCTCAGAGTTTGAGATTGCCACAGCAGAGACAGATTAATTGGCTGAGTTAACTGTAGAAGTAGATTAATCTTTGCTTATGACTTCAGTGTTTGTTGACTGGAGAGTCATAACCCAAGCTGGAAATGCAATTAATTTATCAAGAAGTATTTGTCAAATGCTTCCTTTATAGCAATCCTGTTTCTGAATGCCAGAATAATGTAGTTGAAAGAGCTCATATTTTGTGCTTCTGATCTTATTTGTTGCATGTCAGATTTATGACCTCATAAAACTTATTCTAAAGGAGATATTCTTACCATATTCGAAGTAATTAATTAAATTAATGCGTACATTTTTCCAAAGGGGAGGGGAATGTCATGTAGTAGGAATTACTACTGTGAAGAGAGTTCAAAACAGGAAATTGGAATAGAGAGTGTGAAAATTAGACATTGGGAGGATATTGGTTAGGTTGAGATGTTGGAAAAGCTTTTGCTTAGGAAGGGAGCATCTGGAATGAATCTTCGGAAGAATCACGAATCACGACGAATCACGACCATCCTGTTATTCGTCGATTGCCTCGAGCAGGCCCCAGTAACGTCTCCTTCATCCTAGCCCTGAGATTATATTCAAGGCTCTTTAGGAGAATGAGACCCATCATTGTTACTGGTATTTGGCATATTGGGTACGACACAGGGAATTTGCCAGACTCTGCCATGTGGGCAGGCTACATTCGGTAGCGAGGACAGCCAGGCGCAGGGGCAGGAGACTGCACTGTTCTCTTCCGGGAGCTGTTTTTTATAGTCTCTGAGTCTTGGCCGTTGATAGGATTACACGGCTCCAGGGGGCCAGTTGGTGGGTGTGACCCCCGCCTACTGGAGTTTGGAGGATCTGGGTGGAGGATGCTCGGCCCAAATCCGAACAGGCTTGGAGATCTCGGCCCCGGAACCCGCGTGGCTTTGTCCCTCTGCCAGTACCTTCATGTGTGCGGAGCGTGGTCTCAGCATGCTGGTGGCTGGTCCTGGAGGTCTTCAGCTGCTGGAGCCCTGGTCGGGGCGGGGAGGAAAGCTCAACCCGCCCCCCTCCAGTCTTCGGAAGAATATCTTTTTTTATGAATATTAGGGGGAGGGACATTCTAGAGAGACGATAGAGTTGGGTTATAAAATAATGTAGGGATGATAAACAGGAATGAAATAACACAGAAGAGGGAAGCATTGGGTTTTATCCTCAGGACCGGGGCCTCCATTGAAGAGTTTGAAGAATGGGATGGTGGAAATCATGGGTCAGTAGGAGTTTGGAGAGGAATGGACACCCCTGAAAGAGAGGCAGCAGAGGAATCAAAGGAAGCCGGGGAGGAGCTCTGGGCAGGTCTCTTGGGAGAATGAACTGTGTGAGGAGACAGGGAGCAAAATAAACCTTAGCTTGAACTGATTTGAGAGAGCTGGTGCTGGATGGAGTTCTTGTTTGCAGAAGCTCTGTGAAACTGTTGAAAATATCCATGTATGACGTCTCCTCCCAACCGCATAATATTATTGTCCAGAAACTCTTCAGCAGTCCCTTCCCTTCACTGCTGTCGCGAATAGCTCTCTGGGATTCCTGGGTAAAAGCCTTCTTCTGGTGTTACTGTGAACCTGAAAACCGAGAGGAGGCCCTCAGGAGTTACTTGCCAGTGTTAATCTAGCCTGCCCCGGAGTTCACCTCTGTCTGCTCTAAGTACTTCTTCCATTCCCTGAAATTCAACTCCCTGCTCCGAGCTTCAAAACACAGTAACCATTCCTCTCTCAACTACCCTAGGATTCTGAATTCCAGGGCATGTCCAGAGTAGGGCAGCCTGGAGTGTGTCCGAAAGATCTAAATATAGAGAGACAACGTGGTGGTTTTTTTTTCCCCCTCAGTGGTTGTATATGGTTGTGCTATTTTAGATTGTGTTGAATTCACATATTGGCAGCACATGAATCTCTTCCCCAGGCTAGATACAAACCGTGCCATGACTTAGAAGGAAAGTTTGAGGGTCAGTTTCCTGTTGCTTTCACCAGTCACCAAAATTGCTAGTTTCCTTTTTGCTTAATCTGTGTACAGGACCATTGGTTCTTGAACCCAGTACCTATAATTTATTGTCTGTGACTCATCCCTTTGCAGCTCCAAATACCCTGCAAGTATGTGACTAACTTTGACACCTTTTATTCCCCTTATTTCACTCAATAATGCTGAACCACCTGATCCATTCCATCTAAATCTTCTTGGACCTTTTCACAGCCTGTTTCTCTTTTAGGATTTTAGTTACATTTCCTATCTGCTCTATTTTCCTGTTTTTTTTTTAAATAGATGCCAAATGTTCAGTCTTAAAAGCAATGTATAAGAAGTAAAAGGAAACTTGAAAAGATGAAATAAGGGTTAGCCCACTTGATATGCATTAACATATCAAACTTTTCACATTATTAATATATTTTGATATATGTATTAATGTTTGGGAGATTTACCTTTCACAGAGTTGAACTGAAAAAAAATCAACTGAGCATAAAATAATCTTGACATTTTCTCAAAAAATATAAAACATGGATCTTATGTTTATTAAACCTTTATGTGTTTTAAATATCAGTTGTCTATTTGCCAGGATTGGAAAATGTTGTACACATTAATTTCTCAAAATTTGGGTTAATTTAATTTAAATTTTTTTTGTGTTTGATCATAGTTTCATTGCCTTTGCCATAGACTAGGACAAGAAAAGGTATGGTTTGTTAATAGTGTCCTTTAATTGCAGCACAAATAGGTTTTAATATAAAGGACCAAAATCAAAGAGAAAGACTGTGGAACTAGGGAAATGGTACGGTAAGTAGAGCACTGACCCTACACACAGCTAACCTGGGTTTGATGACTTGCTCCTGAGCACCACCAGGAGTGATTGCTGAGCACAGAACCAGGAGTCAGCCCTGAGCATCACTGGGTGTGGCCCAATCCCCACTGCCCCCAAATAGAAAGATTAATGGTGGCGAGAGCACTTTATTTTGGCTTTTCTAACCTGAGGAAGGATGATGTTGAGAATGAGAGACTCCATAGATAAGAAAGTAAAGTTTGAAGCATATCTGAAGTATGAGAATGGAGACAAAGGTCCCACCTAAGCTTTCTGCTTTTCGTTGAAAACTAGATACTTCTAGTGTCTAAAAAATTAGATATCTTCTAATTAGATACATTGCTTGTTTTTTAAATGCATTCTGCAAGGGTTGATGAAATTCAATTAATGTTTTTAAATAGGTAAATGAATGCATACATCTTAGAAAGGAAAAAATTAAAATTAGTCCTTTGGTTAAAGAATAATAATTTTTCCATATAAATAAGAGAATTAGATACATTATTAGATTGTAATTTTCTTATATTAAAATTCATCAATAACAAGAATAATCCTGTTCATGTGGCAAAAAATGTCTTGCTGGGCTAGAGAGTTTAAGGAAGGCCCAGGAGGCTCAGTCCCTGCCATGCTGAGGCTACGCCTGGAACTGAAAATTCAGTGACCCCTGAGCACTAACAAGAGTGTCCCCCCAAAATTCGAAGGGAATAAAAAGCCGACAAATTGTAAACGAAGGTCTTTTTGTAAATAGAGATTTGTTTCTACCCAAGAGCCATGTAGCAAACACTGAAATAATAGAAATGAAAAACTACCTGTCACTGTGCCTTCCTTGCAGAATCAACCCCTTTGGGGCTGAACCAATAGCACAGCAGGTAGGCCATTCCTTGGCACCCCGTATGGTCCCCTGAGTACCACCAGGAGTAATTTCTGAGTGTGCAGAGACACGAGTAACCCCTGAGAATTGCTAGTGTACCACAAAAACAAACTAAAAAAATTATTCTCTATCAGGACTAAAAGATACAATAGTTCCTGAAGAAAAGGCAACTTCTGAGACATTAAATATTCTGGAAAATTGGCAGAGGGGAAGCTTGCTTCCAAAGTTGACAAATAAATGGGATATTCTAGGGAAACTTTGAGTATCGAGGGTTTTAAAGTGAGAGGAACTGCTTTCTCTGAGAAAAGATAGCTCTCACACTGCATTGTGTTAATGGTCTCTCCAAAATAATGTGAATATTTTACTGGGATAGAGAGGAAGAGTAAACTGTTTCCTCTCTGTGCATAAGAATAGCAGAAAGAACATTGAATTTAACATGTGAAACTCAGTACGTCCTAGTTAACTGTCACACTAATTAGCCCTGGGATTCCCCAGTATGAGAAAAGTCCTTCCTCAGAACGTCACTTTTATTATTTATAGATGAGTGCATTGTGCTAAATTACTTTGAAAATCCTGATGTGTTTTCAGGGCTTCCACTTCTTCTACCTTTTCTTCGTGCTTTTTTCTAAAGGCTCAAATACTACATTATTTAAGGTATGTTCCCTAGTAGTTTTTTTTTTTTTCTCTCTGTCTCCCTCCCGTCTGTTTCTTCAATATATGGGATAGGAGTTTACTCAGTAAGTCAGAAGGGAAGAAGGAAGAAAATTAGACACAGGAAGAGTTTCTATCCCCCTCTACAAGAAACTTAAATGTAGCTGCCACCGCCTTGAAAGGAACAGTTTATGTCCAAACAGCCTTTCCCAGACAAGCGCCGGGCTTTTTTGCCAACAGAATTAATTTTAAACTGAAGGCAGTAGCCACTTAAACCAGAGTCGGCCTTGGAAACAGCTGTGAGTAGACAAGACCAGTTACTTATAAGGTACTGTTTTTACGCATTGCAATCTCCTTCAGGCTTCATTTGTTCTGGGCACAAGTCGTCTGCCTTGCTTTGACCTTTCAGTTCCACCTTACTTCTAGACAAAACACTTCTCACAGTTATCTTCTCTTCTGCCCTGGGTCGGTGGCTGCTGTAGCTGAAACCTCCGGTGGCCTTTCCTTTTGTTTTCTGGCCCAGTGATTGCTGTTGTTTTATTGTCCGGCTGCCTGTGACTTGGTTCCTTTGTTGATTTTCTTCTGGGTGGCTGTTGTGTTGTGGGCGTTCTGTTGGCTTAAGAGGGAGATGCTTTGCTCTTCCAGGATGTACAGAGAGCAGGGCGAAAGCATCTTCAAGGTGAGGTATAGAACCAACACGGAGCCAATCAGTGAATGAGCCAAGGCAGGGCAGCAGGGCTTACCCAGGGGCTACCTCATGCTACCCCCTCGCTGCTGGGTGGATCTCGCCTGGAAATCTTTCTGGATTTAGGGGTTTTACCTCGAGTTTGCTTTGAGACTTCCTGGCTCTTTGGAACCTTTCATCCCCCGCACTCTCACTAATTAAAAATTATCTGGTAAGCTTGCTCTTTTGTTCTTTTTTAATGAAGTTTATCTTGCTGAAGTACCTGAAGGGGACAGACATTTCTAAGAATAAAACTATTTTCAAATCACTGAGCTATGGAGATACTCTCGGAGCAGAGCGAGAGCCAAGGTCCAGGGTGGCAGTGGAAAGGACTTAC
The DNA here is from genome assembly GCF_029834395.1 of Sorex fumeus. Taxonomy (NCBI): domain Eukaryota; kingdom Metazoa; phylum Chordata; class Mammalia; order Eulipotyphla; family Soricidae; genus Sorex; species Sorex fumeus. The sequence goes on along the minus strand of NW_026606070.1, from coordinate 3,456,602 downwards.
GGTTCCCACCCTGCCTCCACCCCCTCACCCAAATGTCACTCTGTTCCCAGAATCCCAGCTGACTGAGGTGTGTTTAATAGCGGTTGGTTAATAAATAATAGTGGAAACAGCTAAGGAGTTATACATGTGTGGACTTTGGAAGCATAGGTTTCATTGGTTAACACTGAAGACTAAAGTTTTTAGACAGAATTTAGCCACCTTTAGAGGGTTAACTCTGCAACTACGATGTTGTTGATTTATCCGTGGAGAAGCAAAATCCAGCTTAATGCTCTTACCCAGATTCTTATCATAAAGACAGATGGTAGAATTACCATAGGTACACAGGGTAGATCATCCAATAATGTCATGATATTTTGGGGGGCCACTTCTCTGGCCTATACGGCAACTATTTCGTATGTCCAAAGGTCATATATGCTCTTTAATGCAGTCCTTATGTTTCTAAGACTTGTATTATTATTATTATTATTATTATTATTATGGAAAATCAACTTCTTACTGTTGTGGGCTCTTTGATATCCTCAAACATCTCTCTAAAACCACAGTCTCACCATTAAAATTATTCTTGGAATGCTTCCACACACAAAAAAAATAGACTATCAAAAATGTTAGGAATTAAAAGCTATAACTTTATCTATGGGCCCAAGAGATTCTTTTATGAGAAAAGCGCCCGTGGTTAAGCGCAGAGATGGTGACATCTATTTTAGGTGCTCAGGAGATTTTTGATTTGTGTCCAAGTTCTTAGTTGTGTTCTGTAGTGGCAGTTGCCATGGAAGTGGCCATGCGGTAAATCAGGCTTTGCTGCATCTGATACAGAAATGTTGTTTGTTCTCCTTGTTATAATGTGACTGGATGTATGTGTCAAGGAATCGGTGACTAACCGAATCCCAAGGGTTAGACTTCATCAGGTTCTAAGAATTCTGTCTTAGTCCATTCACACATAAACGTTTTATGTACATGCATTTCTGGGGGAATAGCTTAATTTGCTCTGTGTAAGACTTTGTGTGTGTGTGTGTGTGTGTGTGTGTGTGTGTGTGTGTGTGTGTGTGCTATGCATCTCAGACTAAAATGAGTCATTGGTTTTTCAGTAATCTTGCTAATGCTGGAAACCATTTTTGTTACTCGCACGCCACATCTAAAAAAAAAATGAAAAGTAGATGAATTAAGCATATATATAGCAGTAACTAAACCCAGGGCAATTCTAAATTCCAACTTTAAGTATAGCTGGTTGCTAGTTTCTTTATCAGAGTTTTCTTTATTTTTCTGTTTGTTCGTATGGGGCCACACCCTGAAGCGCTCAGGGTTTACTCCTGGCCCTGCACTCAGAGCTCATGACTGGTGGGCTCAGGGGACCACGTGTGGTTCTGGAGATCGAGTCCAGGCTGGACATGAGCAAGGCATGTGTGCTCACGGCTGCCCTGTCTCTCCGACCCATCTCAGAGTTTTAGTTAGAAATACACCGGGAAGGTCTTTTGTCATAGAGACTCTGTTTGCCAAGGTTATTTTTAAAATACAACTTTCGCCTAATCACTCTGGCAATTGTTTCTGGCGTCAAACATCTCGTGGTGCATTTGATACACTTTTGCTGTTGGATGGGGCACCATCTGCACAGAGATTGGCATGAGTACCAGGATTCAAACTGGGCTCTCAAGCATACAAGGCCTGCACGCCAGCCTTTCTCTTATCTCTTTGGTTTGAAATAGTGGATTACTGCCTTTTCTGTCTGCAACAGTGAGTTTGGGGCCCATATGTTTGGAACTATTCTCTAAAAACTCAAAATTTTGCTCAATTTGTCCCTTATTTAATTTAAATGGCTTAGTGGGGTGTGTGTGTGTGTGTGTGTGTGTGTGTGTGTGTGTGTGTGTGTGTGTGTGTATGTGTGTGTGGTCATACTCGGTGGTGCTCAATGCTTGCTTCTGGCCCAGTACTCATGGGTCACTCCTGGCAGTATGATCACAGATCACTCCTGGCTCGGGGAACCCTGGACAGTGGTAATGAGTGGACTTGGGTTGGCTGTATGCAGGGCAAGTGCCTTATCTGCTGTACTGTCCCTCCTGCCCAGCCACTGAGTTATTTTTAAATGATATGCTATTAAATTATAACTCAGTTCTTTAAGTTTCAAAGTAGTATTTGAAGTTGTGAAGTAACAATTTTCTTTACTTTGGACCAAAGTAAAGTTTAACCGAACATTTTTTGTTAAGTATGGTCTAACCAAAATTCATTTTTTTTACTATTTAGGATTTTTTTAAAAATTAATTGAACATCATGAGGTACAGTTGGAGACTTACAAACTTTTGCGCTTGGGTTTCAATCATACAATGATCGAGTACCCATCCCTCCACCAGTGCCCATTCTCTACCATCAATGATCCCAGTAGTCCTCCCACCCCCCTCCCCACCCACCTCGGTGGCAGGGCGTTCCCTTTTACTCCCTCTTTTCTTTAGGGTGTTGTAGTTTGCAATAGAGGTAGTTAACATGTAAAGTCACATATATTTTACCATGAAATCCATATAACCACAAGGCCTGATTTGAAAATTCCTAAAAATTCAATGTCATTGTGAATAGCTAGTTAGGGAGACTTCAGTTTACAAAGATAGCCTTTAAACAAGGAGAGGGAGATAAGACAAGATTAACTAATGCAGTAGTAGTCCTGGGGAAGCCCATAAAAGGATCATTCCAAGTGGGACTCATCAGAAATCTCCAGAAGCCTCAGAAGCCAGCTCTTTTGAACTAGAATTTGGTGAACAAGATTCACAACTTTCAAAGACTATCAAGCTAATTGCTGTAAACTGTGGACATCGGGGAGAAACTGCCAATATTTCTGACACAGAGAAAGAGATCATTACTTTGTTCTCATAATAATTCACAGTTACTTCATTTTCACTGAGAATCTTTGAGGAAAGAAAAGATGATGAAAACAAGTCAAATATGTCCTTACATGTTTATTTTTGTTTAATGGGTAAATTGGCACTTCTAGACAGTTTTAGAGGTGTTATAGTGAAAAATGAAGGGTCCCTTTATACATCCGAGTCATTCAATATGGGTTTGTTGAATGAGCAGAGTGTCCAGTTCTTAAATTAAAAAGGTACAAACAAGACTGTGAACCAGTGTTTATACTTTATACTTAAACAATTATTAAACAATACTTAAACAATTATACTTAAACAATTATTAAAATATTTGTTTTATTTTTTCCAGATCTTTCTATGAAATATTTAAAATGCTAGTAAGTTTCACATAGTGTGAAATCCTTATCAGTGAGCCATGGCTTGGAATTGTCAGTTGCCCTGAAGACAAAGTACTAGTTGCCTGTAATGGCAAACAATCATTTTGGAAGTAGCATTGGAGGACATGAATGTTCATTTTTCTGTACACTTCTGCTGTGCCTGTTTTCCTAAAGATGCTGTATAATTCATAATACTTTTGCTACAAACATATGCTACATCTGTTATTTTTTTATTCAGAAAAAATTATTATTATCATAATGAGGATGACAACTTATCAGGTAAATGTTATTGGGGGGTGTTTGTTTGTTCGAAAACCATATGGGTTGCTGGAGGTCAAACCCAGGCTTGTCACGTTCAAGGCAAATGCCCTACTTGCTGTAGCATCGCTCTAGACCCTCTTTTATAGATTTATCTCTATCTACATATAATGTGATATCAATTGTTTTCATTTTATTTTCAAAAATTAATTCGGTAATGCAAATTTGAATTCTACCTCTTTCCATTTCACGTGATATTGGAAGTTTCTTTCCATCTTTCAGGACATTCAGCTGTGTGACGTTCGATTCAATGGCCATGTTGCACATAACAGAACATGTGTCTCAGTGTTGGGGATCTGTGTTGTTTCAGTGTGCTTTCTCAGGAATTATATAAGAATATGTGTTTATATATTATTTGTTTTGTTCATCTTGCAGCTACATTGAGTTAGAAATCGGCAAGTTCAAATCCCTCTTTTTTTTTTTTCTTTTTTTTTAGTTTTTATTAGTGAAACACCATGAGGTACAGTTGTATACTTACAAATTTTTGTGCTTGGGTTTCAGTTATACAATGATCAAGTACCCATCCCTCCACCAGTGCCCATTATCCATCATTTACATTTTTTTTTGCTTTTTGGGTCACACCCGGCGATGCTCAGGGGTTATTCCTGGCTCATGCACTCAGGAATCACTCCTGGCGGTGCTTGGGGGACCATATGGGATGCTGGGAATCGAACCTGTAACGGCCATCTTGGCTGCGTGCAAGGCAAACGCCCTACCCACTGTGCTATTGCTCCAGCCCCCATTTACATTTTTTTAAAAAACATTTGTTAGTGAAACACCATGAGGAACAGTTGTAGATTTACAAATTTTTGTGCTTGGGTTTCAGTTGTACAATGATCAAATACCATGCCTCCACCAGTGCCCACTTCCCACCACCACGGATCCCAGTATCCCTCCCACCCCCCATCCCCCCCATCCCACCCTGTCTCTGTGGCAGGGCATTCCCCTCTGTTCTCTCTCTCCTTTTGGTCAAATCCCTCTTTTACAGAGTAGGAGAACTAAACTCGGGAACACTGTTCTCTAGCTTTTCAGTCTAAGTCTTAAGTTCATCCAGCAGAAGTGTTGACTGGATGACAAATGTATTCAGGGCCAGAGGTGAAAGCATAACTTCCTTCTGTCTGAGTAAGAGGTCAACCATGTACCCTATTCTCTGAAAATCCCCAGGGAAATAAAGAGTTCTCATACTGGAAGAAAGAACTCAAGATATTATGCCAAAAGTCATTATTACACAAGAGGTGATAAACATATAAGACCTACGGGAACATTTTTACAAAGCTGTCGTTTTGTTAATGAGTATCTGCTAAAACATTTCCTGAGCCACTGTTGTTTATAGAACTTTAAAACAAAGTATTTATGAGTCAGTGCTGCTTTGCTCTGCTATGAAGCCCTTTTGATGCACCATTGTCTTTTCCTCAACATACCACCATAGTTCAATTCTCTACTGCACAAGACAAACACTCAACTCTCTCCATCAAGCTCTGTCTTCCTTTTGCCACGATGAATGTGTATTTTGGTCTCAGTTTCCTCATCTTTCTCTAAGTCTATAACTCTTTTCTATTTGGCTATTTATTTCTACCACAATATTGACGTTACCTCTTACATGTCACTAATGATTTCTTATCTTAATGCAATTAAATATTAACCCCAATAGAATTTATCCCTCTCCCTGGTGCTGTTTCTAACACTGTTTACATAATGTTCTTCTTCAGTTTTTATTTCTGTTTTTTTGACATTAGGGATCTTGTACTAGTCTGTTGTTCTGCTCTTATTTCTTGGACTGTCTTTAGAAGATGAAAGTTTCTTGCCAGCTCTATGCACTGAGTGTCTATTTCTTCCTTCTTTTCCCTTTTCTTTGTTCCTTGGAAGTTTACGTCTAATCCTATGGCTTCATTTTAAGATATTTCTAGATATGTGGGTTGCATACACTGTGTATGAGTTATAATCAGAATTTCCCTTTTCTCGGGTACACAATTGTATCATTCGACTTGGAAGAACCTCAATTTGCCCTGTTGGCTGCCTGGGACCCTATATTACGCAGGACCCTGTACTACTCCAGGCAATGGACCAAGAAAACACCACACTGTTTCTTTATTTAAACCAGCCCTTTACCTTTCATCTCTTTTCTCACTTCCTGTACAGTCAAGTGACAGTTTTTTTTTCATTGAAATTTTAAATTTTGTGGGTTATGATGTTATAAACTTTGGATAAAGTTATATTGTTCCATGCTTTTTCAAGCGTAAAACTTCATGCTTCTTTAAGTGTATAAGTCATCACCAAGTTTACCAAGTGACAGTTGTTACAGAATTTTAAAACATGCTGGGACCAGAGATATATAGTACAGCTGGTAGAATCCTTGCCTTGTATGGAGTAAATTGGTGTTTGATCCCCATCACCCTATATGGTCCCCTGAACCCCCTGGAAGTTATCTCTGAGTGCAGAGCCAGGAGTAAACCAAGATTAGGGCTAGGTAAGGAGCAGTAATCAACACACCTCCACCAACAAAAGCTCATATATTCCCCAGCTGGGAGGACAGCTAGCTAAAGGGTGAGGGAAGAGAACCAGGCAGTAGTATTGAAACACACAGGTTAATGATGGCCCCTGGAGCCCTGAGCACTGTTTGAGAGCCTTCTCCACAAATGATGCATGTCCCTAGATTTTTGGTCTCTTCAGTCCCATAATTATCTAAGATCTTTGCATTTCATTGAATCTTCTAATAATTCAGTTTGCTCTTACTCTCTTTTTCACTGTTTTCTCCACTCATTACCATTCCAGTCTACCATGCTGCTGGCAATAATAAAGTTAAATTGAACACAATTTATATGTTCCCCTGATTTTCTGTGTAACTCTACTAGATGGTTAAGAACAAGACTGTGGATTTGAATTTCAAGAGTGCAGATCCAGTTCTGGCACATTTTAGATTGAGCTTGACCATGCTTAATATTTCTAAGTCATCTTCTCATGGGAAATAAGGATACTAATAAGGATTGGCAGACTCTCAGTAGTCAGAGCACTTGTCTCATATGCACCCAAACTGGGTCAACCCTTGTTCAACCATCTGGTTCCCTGAGGATTTGGGGCTTTGGTCTGAGTACCATGAGCACTGCTGGGTGACCTTGGTGGCCCCTGATGGCAGGGCCTAAGAAACATTGCATCCTCAAGAATCAGCATTGAGCCAGTAGCCTGTTTGCTGACTGTTGCCGGGATTAGACCTCACATCTCCTGGCACTGTTTGGAGGCCCCCAAGAAGCAAAATATACTAATAATGGCTGCTATAAGACAAAGTGCTCATGTGTTGTCTCATGTGCTCCTTTATTTAGTGTTCAAAAGGGCACTTTTAAATTCAATTCATTCTAAACATTCTGAAAAAAAGCGAATCCAGTGAATTACATGTTTTCCAGTTTACTTACATCTACACTAAAGTTTAAATCTGATCATATCAATGACTCTGACACAATCTGAGGTGATAATAAACCAAATGCAAATGGAACTGTGTTTCATTTAGAGATGGCCACTTCCTGCCCCATTTGTTGCTTTCTTTATTTTTTATTTTTAATTTATTTTTATTTTTTTAAATTTTAATGAATCATCGTGAGATACATTTACAGACTTACAGATTTTCATGATTGTGTTTCAGTCAATGTTCAAGTACCCATCCCTCTATCAGTGCCCATTCTCCACCACCAATGTTTCCAGTAACCCTCTCCCCATCCCATTTGTTGTTTTCTTTTTTCATGTTCTTTGTTTATTAAGAAAGGAGGACAAGTAAAGTAGGAAAGCGTTTCTTCTTCTCTAATAACAAGTCAGTCCATGCAAAGAAGCTACTGTTCTAATTCATTGCTTCTATGTGCTTTTTGTTAAAAAAATCTTTCAAACACAACTTGGTAGGTGCAAAGTAAACAAGTGGAGTGACCCAGAATCTAGCCCATGCTTTTAACAGTAGATTGCCTCACATGCAGACAGAATTTCTTTCATTTTAGAATTCCATGCACTGACATAGTCAACTTGAAGTGGAAATGCTCCAAAGTAATGTCTATGACTCTAAGATGCCAGGAATATTATTTCATCACAATTTTATCCTAGACTCATAGGTTTATTTGGTTTTTCTAAATCAACATACGCCTGTCACTTTGGGTAGATAAACTGACCATTTGCCTTTTTCTCCAACATTGGGTTTTGAAAGCTATTAATAGTATCGCCACTGATGTCTTACCCCCAGAGACTGTTATTTATGTCATAACACACTCTTTTTTAGCATCAAAGAGTTGTATGACTTATTTTCTGCCCTGTAATAATTATTCTGTTACAAATTAAAGTCATATAAATTTTACAGTAAGAGAGTACAGTATCAGAATCTTTAAAATCTTGTGTTGGCCCCTATATATTGAAATAAACCAGTCCAAACCAGCTGAGTGACTTAGCAATGATCACAAAGTTGAGTCTAGCATTTATTTCCTCTGTAAGAACATACTTTTCAGTGATGGTTTCAACTTGTTAGAATACTTCGCATTGAAATATCTCAAAATCACAACAGAAATAGACGTAAGAGTTCACTTTCCTTCTCCCGCCCTATCTTAGCATCCGTAAGAATAACTGGGATCCAGTGTATATATGAATTACCCGCCCACTTTTTTCTTTGAGAAGCTTTTTGTTGGAGTGTCTTCCAAACACTACTGCCTTTGAACTTCTTTACCTCCCCAAATGGAAATAAGTGGAATGTATGACAAATAAAATAATGAAATATTTATAAATCATCCCCAAAGGCAATCCTTATGTTTCACAGTGTTCTCTGAAGTAAAATCCATCTCTGTATCAGAGATACACTCGTACATTTCAAAACGTAGTAGAATTACCTTATGAAAATTTATGATATGAAATATTGTCTTTCTTATGCACATATTGGAAGAAATGGCTCTGGATGACTAATTTGTTAAGAGTGAAGATTCTGCTCCATCCCCTCAGGGTTATCAGTATTTCATAAAATTTCTTGGCTTTAGCGTTTTTCTGAAGTTACTTCTTGGTGCTTCCTGTCACACATTCGTTCATCTTGTCTACTGTTCTCCAGTCTGGTCTTTCTGGAAAATTTTCCCTTTCCTGAGAGGGTCTCACTGACTTCATCCCCGCCCTTCACCTCCCAAAGCTCTCTACCACATTTTCACCGTTTTGCTTTTTAACTTCTTAAGGGCCTACTTCCCTCGTGACACTGAAAGCTTCTTGAGAATGAGAGTTTTTTTCTTAGACGCTCACTTGGTTACTGATTAATGTAGGGAATGTGCTGAACAGTGTGTGTAAAATTTAAAGGTCTAAGATTGCTCAAGATTGGCTTCCTTGCAAACACCACATTTGGTTGTCACAAAATCCTGTGTGCCTCTCGGTATTTATATTGCAAACCATAATTCCCATAAGTAGTGAGAGAGAGAGAGTATGGGGGAAATTGTCTGCCATAGAGGCAGGGGGAGGGATGAGATGGTGGAAGGGATACTTGGGACATTGGTTGGTGGAAGATGTGCACTGGTGGAAGGGTGGGTGTTTGATCCTTGTATGACTGAAACTATTGAGACCAGTTGTAGTTACTGGTTTTGGCATATCGAATACACAGCGGATAGCTTGCCAGGCTCTTCCGTGCGGGTGGAATACTCTCGGTAGCTTGCCAGTCTTTCCGAGAGGTATAGAGGCTTTTGGGGTGAACTCTAATCACCCTTGTAGGTGTTACCATATTTGAACCCTATCAAATATGGTACGAAATAGCTAAGAGGACGAAGAACCTCCGGCTCCAGGCACATCTCTTTGATTCCACTGTTCTTCCTGCATTAACATATGCCTCAGAGACCTGGGCCCTATGCAAACAGGATGAGAACACTATTCAGGTCTCCCAAAGAAGAATAGAAAGAGCTATGCTTGGAATATCACGTTTCACTCAAATGAGAGAACGAATCCGGAGTTCTGACATCCGTCGACGATCAAGGATCAGGGACGCTGTCTCATTTGCCAAGGTGTCGAAAATCAGATGGGCTGGTCACGTAATGAGATTTAAAGACGACCGTTGGACTAGAGCTGTTACTGATTGGATTCCACGGGATGTCAAGAGACCGCGTGGCCGCCCACCTACCAGATGGTCAGACTTCTTTGTCAAGGTCATGAACGATCGGTTTGAGGCCCTCCATGTTCCCGGAGCGAAGAGATGCCATTGGGCTACACTAGCACGCGACAGGGACAAATGGAGACGTTACTGGCGCCCGCTCGAGCAAATCGACGACTAACGGGAAGTTAAGTGATTAAGTGATTAAGTGATGACTGAAACTCAAACATAAAAGCTTTGTAACTGTATCTCACGGTGATTCAATAAAAACAAATAATGATTATAATATCTCACAAAAAATCCTGTGTGAAATAAGGCACTTGAAGTTATAGAGCTGATTGTTGTATTAGACACCTGGTTAACTGGAAAAAATAAATACACAGGTAAAAGAATGTGAAATTGCCTCTTAGAAATAGTCTAGGGGCTAGAAAGATAGTATAGAGGATAAGGCACTTGCCTTGCATGTGGCCAAACTGGGCTGGATCCCCGATACCACATATGGTCCCCTGAGTCCTGCCAGGAGTGATCCCTGAAAACAGAGCTAGAAGTAAGCCCTGGACACCAGCGAGTGTGGCCTCAAACTGAAAATAGACAAATGAATAATAAAATAGCTTAAGTTTTTACTCCACATATATTTTATTTCATCTTTATTTTGATTTCATAATAAAATCAGATAACCATTCTGATGTTTTATTAAACTTCATTTATCTTAGTTCTTTCACCATTTGTCATAGTTTCATTAGGCCTTTCATGATATAGAGAATTATAATCAACCCTGATGCTCAAGAAATTTGTGATACTTACTCCAGTCTCATTTATTTTACAACTAATATTGCCTTCAGAAAAAAAAAAAAAAGATTATTTAGGGAAAACAAACACTTTAAATAGTTTTGCTCTCAATATCCTTTTGGGTTTCAAAAGGCTAACACCATAAATCCTCAAGATTCAAAGTTCAAATTATAATATAAACAACAACATTTTGTTTGTTTTTAAAATGATCTCCGAGGAACAGAGCAGATAATGATTCTCGTGGGAGCAGGGAAGGGATTTTAAAGGAGGGATAATCCCAAGGAACAAAGGGAACCTAGCTGCAAAGAAGATGCTGGAGTTCTGAATAAAGTTTTCATGTTCTGTAACTCTCTTTCATGGCATAGTTCGTGGAAGATAAAACTGAAAACTTCGATAAGTGAACGGTTCTCAGAGTAGAGGCGTCTGTGAATCACTTCCTCTGTAAAGTGCAGGGAGGTCATGAAACTAGAGCTGTTTTATAGCACTGGTCTGCATGATAGCAGGTCATTAGCAATGTATGGTTTCTCTGCAGATAAATTCAGAACTGCTCCCCAACTTTTTCCCATGACCCCAGTGCAGCTAGAAGAAGAGAAAGAATAGTAAGAAACCCACTCTGAAGTCCTAGGAGTCAAGGCAATGGAGAGTTAGTTGCAGAATCTGTGGGCAGAAGAATACACACACATATTACATGTATGGCATATATATATATATATATTCACACACATATATATCTCACATAGTCATCATTATGGAAACATGGAACCCAAACTACAATAATTAATCTTTAAAATGTGTCTGTTACGGAGGCAGGCTAAAGGAGGGCTTGGAGGTAGGAAACCTAAGGACATTAGTGAAGGGAAGTTGATCCCCATAGTGTAATTGGAACATTGTATACCTGAAAGTTTAGTATCAACACTGTTGTTAAATCATGGTGTCTAAATTTAAATATGTATTTGAAAAAAAGATAACACAATAGGGAAAAAATTAAAGGACAGACAGGATAAAAATCTCTCACTGGCTTCCTGAGGGGCTTACCATTTGTTCAAAGAAGATAGGCTAAATTTGGACTCACCAAGAATTCCCTATGAAGGGCTGAGTCTTGAATTATTGACTTACTGATGTGAGAATTTTCCAAACTCATAGTCTATTTTAGTGTTCACTGTTCCTCTGGGATATCTCTGGAATTTCTTGACTTCTTGGAGCAACTTGGTAGCGGTTTGGGGATGGTCCAGTTTCTTACTCCCCAGTGTATGGGTGGGAGAGGGCAGGGGTGGGGGAGCTGAATGCTCCAGTGAATTTGTGTGCATGGATGGAGCAGGACCTTGTCAGGGTACACAGTGCAAATGCAGTCTCTGAGCAAAATATCTCCTCTGCAAGCTCAGGCATGGCATTGCTGAAGATGAACATTGAGGTATGGTTCCACCAGCAGGCAACATGGGGAGCACGTTAAAGTACAATTGACATCCAGCCAGTGATCTACAAGAGCATGGTGGCAGACAGTAGAAGAAGAAGTCATGCTCAACAAGTCAAGAGACTTTTGTTCCCAGGGAAATCAATCATGGGATTGGCTGGATTTCAGGGATAGGATGTAAGTCGAGTGAAATGGAAAACAAGATACAGGCTCCATGAGCAACTGACATTAGCCACTAGCTAGGAACTAAGATACCTAAAAAGGAGAAAATAAGAGCTGGAGATTTGGCTCCCATGGTAAGACTAAACGCCAAGCATGTGAGCCCCTGAGTTTGGCGGCCAGTCCCCAAAGCACACCCCGCTGCTGAGACTCAAGGTAACCACTGGGCACTGCAACACTGGGCTGAGCACGGCTATCAGTAGCTCCTATAAGTTACCCCCTAGAGGAGAATCCAGAATCTTCTACTAGAGAGTATGGGCCACTGTAGCACTGTCCTCCCATTGTTCATTGATTTGCTCAAGCAGGCACCAATAACATCTCACAACAAACATGAGACTTGTTACTGTGTTTGGCATATCGAATACATCACGGGTACCTTGCCAGGCTTTGCCATGTGGGTGAGATATCTTGGTAGCTTACCGGGCTCTCAGAGATGGGAGGAGAAATCGAACCCAGGTTGGCCATGTGCAAGGCAAATGCCCTACCCACACAAAATTAAAAAGTTCAAGGCTTCTGCACCATGCAAACCAGTGAGAGGCATTGACTATGAGTCAAATGGTAGTAGAGTGAAGCGAATTCAAAGTACTAGTAATCAGAGCTATCCAGGAATCCTGCAGGGTTCTGCCTATTCTGAATTTTGTATTAAGAAGATTACTGGAAGATGGAAAATCGGTGCAACCCATTTCAATAATATAGAACTCCCAGAACTGGGTATGCTATCCCCTCTTTCTGAGATGCGATATTAAGGATACTTCCAAATACCCTTGAGAAGTTCTATCCAGCCATCAGGATAGTTTTTCTTTCAAAGCTATTGGGATTTTACATCACTGTCACTGTCACTGTCCTCCCGTTGTTCATCAGTTTGCTCGAGCAGGCCCAGTAATATCTCCATTGGAGACTTTGTTGTTACTGTGTCTGGCATATCAAATACTCTCGGTAGCTTGCCGGGCTCTCCGAGAGGGGCAGAGGACTCGAACTCGGGTCGGCCATGTTGGCTGCGTGCAAGGCAAATGCCCTACCGCTGTGCTATTGCTCCAGCCCAGGGATTTTACATAACCTTGCTAAATATTTAATTAAAATGTTTTGTTACTTGAGTGTGAGACATATTTCAATGCCTTGATTTTATTTTCTCTTGGCTTCTCTCAATAACTTCATGAATACGAGATGTTTTGGAAGGTACAAGAACCATCTTCATGAATTGCGTATGCTGGTGGTTCATAGTTTAAGAAGCAATACTTGAAGTCATCTAAATGTCTATAGAAATTTGGCAACTAGTTCACTATATTACACCTCTCAGGTTTCTTCTTGATCCCCAGGGGGTAGCAGAAGTCACTGTTTCTCATACAGTGTATTTTGTTAGAGGCTATGTAGTGGTTGTCATAACCATGACATAGACCAAAACTCAGACAAGTTTAATTCAGAATTCAGGACATATTTTGTTGAGTACTTTTGATTGGTGGGTGCTTAAAAGCAGTGCTCAGGAAACCTAGGGATTTCTTCTGGCCATTCTCACCAGTCAGATATGTGGTTTATGTGAGGTCATGAGATTGTAGTACTAATCTGGCTCAGAAGTGCTGGGAATTACTCAGGGATTTGCAATTATTCTGGCAATGATCAGAGAACATATGGTGCTAGGGATGAAACCAGGGACAGTTGCATGCAAAACATTTGCATTAACCCCTGTAAGATATCTTTGGCCCACTGACTGCCTTTAATTGTTATCATATCTAAAATTTTCATTGTTAATTGATCTTATTGACATTACTATCTCTTCTGAAATATGAAAATGGTTTTAATTTATATCTGAAAATAGCCAAAGCAATGGTACATCAGGGAAGACACTTGCCTTGCATACAGCCAACCTATGTTCTAGTTCCAGCACCTGATGTGAGAACTGCCAGAAGTGATTCCTGAGTACAGAGCCAGGAGTAAGCCCTGAGTATTGCTGGGTGTGCCCCCCAAACCACCCCCCACAAAAGAAAGGAAATGTACCTGGAAATATTTGACTGTATTTTTGTTCTTTTCATAGTTACATATCTCTTTTTATGGTGCATTAGAGAACAACTACAGACTTTCGGTAGAATAAAAAAAGAATATTTAGGATATTTACAGTGTCTCCTTTAGAATTGGAAGCTGGGAGACTTGCAGTTATCACATATGGGAAAGATTTCCATTGCCTGACTGAGATCTAGTTTGATGTAGCATAAATGGCATTTTCAAGAGCTCTAGTTTCCCAGATTTTCCATGGTTACAGTATATGCTCTTGTCTCTACCGAGAAATATGCTAGTCTAGGGAATAATGAATAAGCGTTCTTTCAGGCACTGTGGTCATCATCTTTTGTTTTCAGCCAAGTTTAGTGTGACTGTTTCACATATGATTTTGCTCTTCTTGAACTAGATTGGAAAAAATGAACACCTGGTTTAAAACTAAATGTACCAGTCACATAACCGTGAACCAGTAAGCATTTGTCATAACTCAAGTCTGTTAAGAGCAAATAACGGGTTTGTTTAGTGTATCAAGAGTCTAGCATGAGCCAGAATTTTGTTGTGATTTCCCCGGCTTTTTTAAAATTTAATTTTATTAGATTGGCTTTGTTTGGGAGTCATAGCTAGCCATGCTCAGGGGCTACTTCATGCTCTTTTGTGGGTCATGCAATGCCACATTTTGAATCTGGGTCTCCTGCAAACAAAACATGAGCTTATCCCACTGGGCTATCTCTCTGGCCCCATTTATCAGTTTTAACCCAACAAAACAATAACAAATACTCTAAGCAAATATGATGAACTACTGTAGGAAGCAACTTGACTTTAAAAAGAAAATCTAATTGGAACTAAATTTGGAGTATTTTTGCAGAATTCTTAAATATTTCTAAATTAGCCTTCATATGTTCTGTATTATAAATTCTGTTATCATACCTGATTCATTTAGAATATAGGCATTTATCTGAGGGTGAAGATAGAGCCAATAATGTAAAATATGTCTCTCTACCAAAAGCCATGAGACATGACCCCAGAAAAGAAATTATTTGTGTTCGAATTCTGTCATGAATTGTGTTGACCAAATATTTCTTGTGCTATGGTCTCCACACAAGCAGACATTTTTCCTCTGTCTTAAAGTCAGTCGTGTTCATGTAACCAACGTGCTTTGGTCAGTGCAGAATGAGCAGAAGCGATGTGACTTTCTTCCAAGTGCCAATTTCTGTTCCATTTTCCCAGATCATCATGTGTTCTTTCTACTAATCTGAGACTTTGTTCACACACACTAGGGTTCTTGAACGACTATAATGAGCTGAGACCCATATGGATACACAACAAATAGCAGTGGAAGGTAGAAATAAATTTGTTATGGAAGTTGCCACTAAGGTAACATTATTCAGCATCTCCGATCTGGTACAAATATGGAAAGGTAAGGAAAGTAAGAAACACAAACTATTAGTGCTGGAGTGGTAGTTCAGCAGGTCAGGGTTGCATGTGGTCAACCCAGGTTTGATCCCTAGCACCCCATAAGGTCCCCAGGACCTGCCAGGTGTGATCCCTGAGTGCAGAGTCAGAGGAATTCCTGAGAATGGCTGGCTGTGGCCCAAAAACAGACAAAAAGCCCACAGTGTTTTGATGGAATGGATGGAGATTGTCAGCAACATCCAGTTGTACATTGTAGATATATTAAATGAGTTTTAGCATCAACCTAGAGAAAATAGTTCTGTTTGTTCCCTGTGAAGTTGGGGTTAATTTAGACCTCCTTTATTAAGCTATTGTTGCATTGCAACATTACATAGGTTTAAGGTGTGCATAATTATAAATCAGTATCTGCCTATAAAACTTTATCCTAAATAATAAAAAATGAAAATATTTGTTTTTTTTTGCTTTTTGGGACACACCTGGCATTGCACAGGGGTTACTCCGGGTTCATGCACTCAGGAATTAGTCTTGACGGTGCTCAGGGGACCCTATGGGATGCTGGGAATCGAACCCAGGTTGGTTGCATGCAAGGCAAATGCCCTACCTGCTGTGCTATTGCTTCAGCCCCTAAAAAAAAATTTTTTTTTAAAGAATGCTAAACCTTACATTAAAACCCCAGTTCCATTTCTGTCCAGACAATTGAGCCTGTATCCCAATTGACTTAATCCCCTTTCTTCAGGTTTGTGTTAATGAGCTAAGAATCATATTGAAAAGTTCATGATCACATGTCAGTGAAAACAGTCATGTACAGCAACATGGTCAATATTTGGGAATGGGAGTGAAAACTGTATTTTTCCTATTCATCCTATTTATAATGAACATCAAGCAGTTTTATACTTGAATATGTAATAGGGAAAATGGAATGCTGTATCCCAATAAAATACAGTTTTGGCACATTTTAGTGCGTGTTCTCTGATGAAATACGATTATTAAGATTTAGAGAAGGCAGAGTTCGCTAGTTCTGAAGAACCATCCTAAGCTCAGAGGCACAGAAAGACTCTGCAGCGCTATATACTAGCTGGGGAAGACAAGCACTCGCTGACGCTTCTGGCAGAGACTGTCCCAAGGAAACATGCTTGAGTATTGGAAGCACCTCGTTTCCTTCCTGCATGCCCTTCAATCCTATTGGTTGTCCCCCTCATCTTCTGCCACGGCTTCCCCAATTAAGTGATTTCCACCTGCAGCCTTCCTGGAAGCCAAAGAAGTCACTTAACCCTGGTTCAGAAATTTAGAAACGCTGGGACTGGGACTGGAGCTATAGTACAGCAGGTAGGGCATTTGCTTTGCACATACACTTGACCCATGTTCGATTCCCAGCATCCCATATGGTCACCCGAACAGAGCCAGGAGTAACTTGTGCATCGCTGAGCGTGACCTCCCTGCACCCCACCCCCCCAAAAGCAGAAATGCTGCATTAGGGTATATTCCAATGCTTGAGTCCTTACAGTATCTCTTAAAATTGTCTCATTTGGGGTTAGAGCAGAGGGGTTAGAGTGCTTGACTTGAGTGCAGCTGATGCAGTTTTCAGTCCCTGGAAACATGGATGTTTCCCCAAGCACCGTCAGGAGTGATCTCTGAGCAGAGAGACAGGAGTAAGCCCTGAGCATTGACAGGTGTGGCCCCAAATCCAAAAGAAAACAAAAATCTCTCATTTTGCATCTCTTTGCAGAGGCCTGGAAGCTTACTTAAACCCTCTGAAGCCCCTGCCTTTTTCCCTCTGAAATCCAGGCCAAATTCATTCTTTTTCCTTTTCTGCTTTCTGGAGGCTTGGGTAGTGTCTCACTGGCAAAGCACATGCTGTAAGTGTCTTGGTTCAATATTCAACCCAAAAATAAAAAGATAGAGTTTCTGTCTCTTCATCCTTCTTAACTGCCCCCTTGCTACTAATTATTACCTATTTTCTATTAAAAGAAAAACTCCAGGAATAAAATAGGTCAGCTCAGTTCAGAGTAAAACTAAAGAAAAGGAAAACCATAGCATTAAAGACAAAATGCTGTAATATAGGAGAAAGCTAGAACCCAATGGTTCTTTGTCTATTTGACACTTTCATAAATAAGTGCCCTGCCACAGAGGCAGGGAGGGATGGGGGGGGTGAGGGGGATACTGGGATCAGTGGTGGTGGAGAATGGGCACTGGCGGAGGGATGGGTACTCGATCATTGTATAACTAAAACCCAAGCACAAAAATTTGTAAGTCTACCACTGTACCTCATGGTGTTTTACTAGTAAAAATTTTTTAAAAAAGCAATACCTGAGTTAAAAAAATTAAAATTAAATAAAAGAATAAATTTAGAAGGATCTAGCCCTTTCTCATTGATATGAAGTACCATACAACTTTTGAATAGACAGAACTCTTTGCGAAAATAACTATTGTAGTTTTTTTCTGAAAGTAGCTAGAGCTAACAGGATAAACCACATATTCTGACTCAGTCCTCCTAAGGAACTCACCTTAACATTATTCTAAGAGGTATTTTTGACAGCTTATGAGCAGTGTTTCAAAATGACATTCACTTAAGAAATAGTTGATATTTCTCTCCTCCTCATATCATCTCCGCTTGTCTCTTGTTTCTTAGAAGTTATTTGATCCCAAGAGCTTCTGTATTTTCCATTTCAGAAATTCTGAGCATCAAGTCAATGTAGCATAGTTCATTTAAAGCATAGAACAGTCTGTAAGACTTGTCAGGCACTGCTGAAGCACATCAACAAATCGCATCCATCAAGTAATATTTGGATTTGCTTAACTCGGTGTCATTATTTAATTAGGCCCAAGTTTGTCACAGCTAGGATAGAATACAGCTTTTCTGTATTGAAGAACTTCATGTTGAATTGGGGGAATAATTTTCCTGGCCCCATATATTAGAGACTGTGAGACACAAAATTGACACGTATACAAGAAGTATTGTCAACTCTCAGTTACATAATGCCAATAAATTTTTTTAAGAAAAACAACTTGTATTTGCAGGAGTCATAAATGCTGCAACTTGCACTCCCTCTTCGAGTATGACAAATTATGTGCAGTTTTCTGTGCTACCAGGAAGTGGCACAGAATGCATATGTTTTAACTTTGCCCAGATAATAATTTTTGATTCGTTTATTTGCATATAAAATATTTCTAAAATGAATGGTTCAAGAAATTTTTAGTAATAATTCTTACTTCGTGTCGACAGTAGGTTTCTGTGCTGAAAAGTTCTTAAGGGAAGAAAGTTGAATACATGATCTGTTCCTGCATCTTGAGTGATCCATTCATAGACATGTATGCTTTGATCTCGAGGCATGATTTTAAAAGAGTAGAACTGGAAGAATACTAAACTTGAAAAATATAGTCCACACAATATGAGAATGGGGTTATTAGAAAATTTGTTTTTCTGTTTCTTTGGTTTTGGGGTTCCATCCAATGGTTCTCAAAGACTCATTCCTGGGTTTGGTCACAGGGATGACTCCTGGTGGGGCTCAGGGGACCATAGGCTACCAGGGATGGAACCTGGTCAACTGTGTGCAAGGCAGGTAACCTACCCACTGATTTATCTTTCCAGCCTCGGAAATTTTAGAACATATTATTCAGAGAATAATCAAAAGATAAGGTGGTTCTTTCTTTTGAAATTATTTTTGTATGGTACCTGGAAAACTCTTTCCCAGCACATTCTGTTTTTAAACAAGTCTTAAAAGTTAAAAAAAATTATGACCCTTAGTTCGTATATACTCATTTTATCTAGAACAAATGTGATGAAATGAGATTAAGCTATTTTCTGTCATAAAAGTAGTTTCCTCAAGTTCAATTTGAAAGGAAGAAATGAATAGTCCCTATGTGTGTCTTTTTAAATACTAATTTACAAACTATGGTGCACTCGGTATTGCTCAAAATACACAAAAGAAGTAGAACCTTCTTGAAAATTTATTATTCACTGTTAAGTATGAATAATACAAGAATATGAAGAGCAAAACGAGAGGTGCATAAATAAGACTTCAGAGGAAATTTATTGAGGCATCACTTGAGAAGAAATACTGTGATTTATTCAATACTATATAGCAATAACTGAGAAAATTTACAGTGTGATTCTTGCTGTGTTCTTTAGGGACTCTGTTCCTCATGCTGAGAAAGGAAGACAGTATCAATAGTTTAGTGAAAATTCCGAATGTACGTCACAAAAAGAAGATAAAATTATGCATTTTAGAGCTTTAAGAAATGCACTCTACCTTTTTGAATACCAACAGATATATCTATTTTCTCTTCTTGCCATTTGTAAAGGTATTTGAGTCTAATGCAGGGGGTATTGTCTTATAAAGTGATGTGTGCCTGTCAAGAGATGAGTCAGAGGTGAATGGCCTGAAAATTTTACATCTATTAGAGTTATTCAGAGTAACCTGTAAATTCTTCCCTCTATTTGGACAATGGAGGCTGAGTTTAGTGCAGGAGAGTGTTGGGTACTATCCACTTATCTGGTTCTGTGATGATGGGAAAAGAGTGTTGGGTCTGGCCAGGTTAGACATAACTGAACATATTCATGTAAGCAGCTCTGCTATTATGGTATACATGTCAAAGTGAGCAGCTCTGGTATCAATAAGAAAATTAATACTCTTACTTGCCACATCAATAGTCCCCTTGAATTCAGCCCCAGTGAAATTTCTTTTGGACCCCACGACATTCCCAGGGTCTGCCATCATCATGAAAGATTTTTGTCTCATCCATATGTGTCTTCGGATGTCATCATAGTCCGCTATGTCAGGATGTCAGGGGGAGCTGGCTTCACCTTCTTATTTCCTGGCGACTGCAAAGATGCTGGTCACAGTCCCCAGGGACTTAGGACATTTCCTCGTTCAATGCTCTCTTCACTTACACAAGGGGCAGGTCCTGGCATGGCTGAAATATCTTTGGTTATTCTTCTAGTGCCCAGGTTGGTGCCCAGTAAGCAGATGACAAGGCCCTGGGAATTATCCAAGCTTTTACTTGGCTGGTGTTGAAAGGTCAGGGTGAAAATTATTATTTGGTTTTTGGTTTGTTTGCTTGGAGGACAAAAGGGGACAAAGTAGCTGTCATTTTTGAGCCTGACATCCATCTCTAATTCTATTCTACTTGTCCTCTAGCTTTTCTGTTTCTTCTCAGTTTTTAAACATCTTTAATGCTGCTTCCATAAGGATGCTTAGAAGCTGACATCCAATGCCTGGAGAAAACTAGCTTATACAAACTAGCACGATCCAAATGAACTCTCCATTCTAACTCTGTGGGCCTACACTGGTGTTTTTGTGCATTGCCTCAGCTAACCTAGATTGAAAGAGAGCCAGGTTTTATTGGGGTCCTATGTTATATATCTTGAAGTTTTCCATAAGTGACAAGCTTAACAATATCTTTGTTTAATCCTTCTATAATGCAGGAGATCACATGATACTTCCTCCAGGGGACCTAATTTGATAGCATCTACTCCTACCAGATATTCTCTAGGTTGTCTAGCATTTGATTCATGAACATGTCTTTGAACCAAGACCCAACTACCACTTTTCTCTTCCAAAATACAGCAAATGGTTAGGATAATGTAGACATAATGTCATTTAAACTCTAAAATTAGAACTATACCTTGGAATTCCTTCATGAATCAGAGAGAGTCTTTAGAATAGTTTTTATCTTGTTTTTGATTTAGGCTTTATGGAGAAACTAAAAAGCAGCTGGAATTGTTGTTGTCATTTTTCTTTGGAGACCACACCAAATGCTGCTCAGGACTTATTCTTGGCTCTGCACTCAGGGATCACTCCATTCAGTTCTGTGAGGACCATATGGGATGATGGGAATTTGAACCCGAGTTGACTGCATACAAGTCAAGTGCCTTGTCCACTGTATTATCACTCCAGCCCAGGAAACTTGGATTCTTAAAGTTTCCTATTCTTCATTTGGAGCTCTCTTAGGGAGAGCATTGAAATTTCTTTTATAATGGGCCACCCATCTGGTAACTGCATCTGGAACAGATGTGTTAGGGGGATCATTGGCTGATGTTGGGGGAAATCAGGAAGAGGAAAGGGAGGCAAGGTTGAGTAGCTAAAGCTGTGTGTGGGTGGGTGAGGATTATGATGAAGAATTAAGGGTTAGGGGACTTCCAGAAAAAGAAGGGTCATCCAGAAGATGAGGAGTACTAGAAA
The DNA here is from genome assembly GCF_029834395.1 of Sorex fumeus. Lineage (NCBI taxonomy): Eukaryota > Metazoa > Chordata > Mammalia > Eulipotyphla > Soricidae > Sorex > Sorex fumeus. Next base: position 3,434,982 of record NW_026606070.1, on the reverse strand, counting down.
ATTTCATAAGGCATGTATGGCAGATTTCTTGAAGACTAATGTTTTGTTGGGTAAATGTTTATCACTGAATATGGGGGCTTCTGATAAATTTTAATCTGGCAATAATACACATCTAATTGAAGGACTGTGTTACAGCTCAGCTTCCATTTGAAGGGGCTGGAGAGAAACTGCAGAGAGTACGCTTGTACTTGGCTCACATGGGTTCAGTGCCTGGTACCTGGATGGCCCCATAAGTACTGCCAAAAGTTATTTCCGCTGAGCACTGCCTGATGTGACCCCAAAACCATAAAAAGAAGGAATGAATGAGGAAGGAAAGGAGGGAGGGAGGGAAGGAAGGAGGGAGAGAGAGAAGGACAGAGGAAGGGAGGGAGGGAGGGAGGGAGGGAGGGAGAAACATTAATCCCAAATCATGCAAAGAATCATATTCTTTCTGAGTAGAGGAAGCGGTAACAATTATCCTACTTGACGATCATGCTTCATATTTGAAGGTCTGTTTCCATTATTCTGAAATAATTAATAATTATTAATTCATAATAATTGCAGCCTGCCAAAGTTTTTTCTCTGCTGACTTCTCTACTTATGTACAGGGATGAGGGAGGTATGGAAGGAGGGAGGGAGGGAGGGAGGGAGGGAGGGAGGGAGGATGGATTTGCATTGGCATCCTTGAGTAACCCATAACCATGACCTTGAGTTTGAGAGAACAGGAACCTTTACCTGTCAACCAAAATAGCTAAGAAAAAAAGTGAGAGAGGGACAGGAGAGATTAGGGTGTTGTAAGTCCTAGTTTCTTCCTTGAAACCTGACTGCTGAAGATTTGTGATGGGCATTCATCTACTCAGGAGTGTATATAGCCAAGGCAATTTGCTGATGCAAGAGTGGTGAAAACCTGGTAGTCTGGGTCTGGAGGAAAGGCTGAAGGGAAAAAATTCCAAGAGTCATTGAAAATGATCACATGCAAATATCAGTTTCAAACTACCAATCTTTGTGTTTACTGGAGAGTTGTTCTAACCAGGACTCCTCCATTCTTAGTGGAGAAATGTGGAAATCACTGACTACCAGCTCTTGGCATAAAATGTATGAATTAGTCTGACAACTGCTGCCTATCTGTCAAGCATCGGGAATCCCCGAAACCAAGACAGGAAGGAGAGAGGAGTATCCCTGTATGGGCCACCAGATGTCTGTGGTGTTGGCGGGTCAGTAAAAAGTTTACCAAATTCAGGTGCCGAAGACAGGGGTTGATAAGGCCACACTTGCAAGTGTGGATAACCCCGCAGGTGGGCTAACCTTCGGGGAACAACATGAGCTGGGTTTAAAAGGAAGAAGGTTGCACTATTTTGGTGGTGGTCTAAGTGGTCAGCTTGGGATACCTGTAGGTATAATCAGGGAATTCCTGCTGGTCCCCGGAGAAAGCTCCTCGTGGGCTCTTTCCCTCTGCAGTCTTGGTCTGTGCAAAGATCATTTCCAACTCTGCTCAAGCAAGTCCTGCTCCAGCTGAATATCTGAGGGGCTCCGATTTGGGGGATCTGCCTTCCATGGCTCTGCTCTTTGTTCCAACTTCATGATCTCTTCAGTTTTGATAGGTGAGTGTCCCAGTGGCACCAGGTGACTGCAGGGTTCCAGCATCTCACCCCTGTACATAAGCAGAGAAGTCAGTGGAGGAAAAACTTTGGCAGGCTGGAATTATTATGAATTAATAATTATTAATTATTTCAGAATAACGGAAACAGACCTTCAAATATGAAGCTTGATCATCAAGTAGGATAATCATTACCGCTTCCTCTATTCAAATAGAATATGATTCTTTTAGTTCGCATGATTTGGTATTAACGTTTCTGTGTGATTAAGGCTTGTAACACCCTAATTGCTCCTGTCTGATTCTTCCTAAAAAAAAAAAGAAGCACACTAACTTCTTAGTATATGGTTACATTGATTCCATCCTAGTATGACTTGTGTTAATTTCCTGAGGGAACATGCTTGTCCATGCATGGTGAGGTGTGCTGCATAACCTTGATCCTGAGTTCGAGTTGTGAAATATACTCATAGTTCTTTTAAAATGGTTTAGACAATGGGCTGGAGTGATAATACGGTGGGTAGGAGGACACCTGTCTTACACATGACTGACCCGACTTCACTCCCCAGCACCACATCTCATACCCTGAGCCCTGTCATGAATAATCCCTGAGTACAGAGCCTGGAGTAAGCCCTGATCACCGTGGGGAGTGCCCCGCCCCAGATCATTTTTAGACCATATTCTAAGTCACTGAACAAGTTACATTCATGTATAACTTGGAAAAAGCTTGCTAGATTGAACTTCGTATTAATTATATGTGAATATCTAGTCTATATTTATTTATTGGACTTTCTAATATTATTTTCTTTATATTACCATTCTTACTTTTCTGACTCTTCTAATTGGAAATCTTTTAGCACTAGCTATAGAAAAATAATGATAGTCAACATGAGCAAAAAAAAAAACAAAGGAAATGGATGGCACATTTATTATACTACTAAAGTGAGATAGTAATACAGTGGTACCATAATGCAGTGGTACCTTATACATTAGTTGGGAAGTAGCAGTCTGACTCTAATGAAGAAAGGAAAAAACACAGTGTCTTTAGCAGGGAAATGTGAGTGTGAGAATTATTAACTCCAGAGCAGTACTATGTTGTGGGATAGGCTAGTCAGAGTGAAAACTCACTCGAGGGCCAGAGACATCATACAGTAGGTGTGGCACTCTCCTTGCACACAGCCAAGTAAGATTCAGTTCCCAGTACCACAGATGGTTTCCAATCCTCTCCGGGAGTGATTCCTAAGCATAGACATAGTAGCAGCACTAGGTGTGCCCTCCACCAAATCCAAAACATACAAAGAAATAAAAAGGAACAGTCAAGAGTGAAAGAGTGTCTCCAGAGAGCAGCCAGGATTCCCAGGGTGCATTGAACACCCAAGGGCAAGCCCACTCCCAGCTGAGGGCCACGCCTTCTAGGGAAACGTCCACCTGTGGCTCACTGGACGACTCAACAACCAGCTGTGCTGCTCCGGCAGAATTTTCTAGAAGTCCCCCCTTTTCAACTTGCTTGTAAATGACAGCCAGCAATTTTGCAGGGAAGAGTCTCCTTGGAGGCACTCTGCTTGCAGAACTGCCTGAGGAGATACAAGAGAAGCTGCCGGCTCCTATTCAAGTCACTGCATATTGTAGCAGCTTCACTCTGAAAAAAAAAAAAAAACAGTGAATTGGAGGTAGGCTGGTAAAGCTCTGTGGACATGTGGGAAGTGGATGCTGAAGAAGTTACAAGTAGCCTGGAGCCTGCAGGCTGACACAGGAGCCTGGAACCAAATGCCTCAACACTTCCTCTCTGGTGCCCCCCTTCACTCTCTCTCGCTCTCTCTCTCTCTCTCTCTCTCTCTCTCTCTCTCTCTCTCTCACACACACACACACACACCATGACAACTCCTACCCCCTCCCCCGCCACACACACACACACACACACACACCATGACAACTCCTACCCCCTCCCCCGCCACACACACACACACACACACACACACACACACACACACCATGACAACTCCTACCCTCTCCCCCCGCCACACACACACGCACACACACACACACACACAGCCCCTGATGCTGAAAACATGATGTCAACTGGCAAAGGAAACTTTTTTTTTTTAATGTATCACCATGTCCTGGTTCGATTTCTCCGCCCCTCTCGGAGAGCCTGGCAAGCTACCGAGAGTATCCCGCCTGCACGGCAGAGCCTGGCAAGCTACCTGTGGCGTATTCCATATGCCAAACACAGTAACAACATCTCTCACAATGGAGACAGTACTCGGCCTGCTTGAGCAAATTGATGAACAATGGGAGGACAGTCCTACAGTGCTACAGTATCACCACGAGGTACAGTTAGACTTACAAACTTTTGGGCTTACATTTGATCGAGCATCCATCCCTTCACCAGTGCCCATTCTCCACCACTAATGTTCCCAGCATCCCTTGCGCCACCCCTACCCCTTTTGTGCTCCCCTCTCTGTCTAAGCTGCCTTCTCCCCCAGCAATGTGCGGCTGGCCTCCAAGCCATGGAGTGAACCTCCTGGTACTTATCTCGGCTATTCTTGGGTTAGTTTCCCATTTTGTTACTTTATATTCCCCAGATGAATGAAATCTTTCTATGTCTGTCCCTTTCTTTCTGACTCATTTCGCTTAGCATGATACTTTCCATGTAGTACCACTTGTATGGAAATTTCATGACTTCATCTTTTCTAACAGCTGCATAGTACTCCATTGTGTAGATGTACCAAAGGTTCTTTAACCACTCATCTGTTCTCGGGCACTCAGGTTTTTTCCAGATTTTGGCTATTATGAGCAGTGAAGCAATGAACAGAGAAGTGCAGATGTCATTTCAACTGTACTTTTTAGCCTCTCCGGGATATATTCCCAGGAGTGGTATTTCTGGGTCTAATGGGAAGGAAACAGTTTGTAAAGGAACCAGACCTACTTCACAGAGCAGGCAACAGAGATGAGTATTCAGCTACCATAGTAAACTCGAAAATGTCAGATGACAATAGTAGGATATTCTTTTCTTCCTTTCTCAGTAATGCTTTCCTCTAGAGCGGCTTTATTCTGAGCTGACTGTTTCCATACAGTATTTCAATGAATCCAGCAGCAAATTTCTTGGCAATTGGAATGAAAATCACATCACGGAATATTGTTGACTCTGATTATTACGTGACTTTCGCCACACGCCATTCCCAAATCAGTGTGACCAGCGAATGATGTAATACTTTTCTCCACTTTATTTGGAATTACCCTTCCTATCCCTCCCCTCATCTGAGTGCCATATCCACAAAAGTGGGTTGTTGCTAGGTAAAACAACCAACTTGGAACAACATAGCTGCTGTTATTGAAGAGAAAAGCTATAAAGGTTTTTTTTTTTTTGCATAACTTTAAAAACTTTTCCTTAGATATCTTGGGACTTCTTTGTTTTTTAAGTCATTTTTACAAGCTTCTAGAATTTGAATCAAAGTCTTTTTTTTATTGCCAAAAGCATACTGCAAAATAGGGTGAATTCGGAAGGTATTATGTTGAGTGATAAAAAGAAATCTCAATGGCAATATGCAGCACAATTCCATTTTATGTAACATTTTTGGAATGCCAAGATTACTGTCGAGGACCCAGCTATGATTGCAAGGAGGTGCAGTGGGGGGAAGTGTGACTATTGAGGGCTAGAATGAAGCACTTTCTGTGGGCGATGAAATGGCTCTTTCTTGAGATCACCCTGGTGGTTCGACAAATCATTACTTGTGATGATATTTAAAGGAATTAATATAATTTGGACATTTTCCAGCTGCTAAGAAATACATAGAACTGGTAGATTATTCCCTAGACTTCCACAAAATAAATATGTGACGTCCATTTGATACTTCCAGTTAAAATTTTTCAGTATGAGAAAAGGATAGTTCACATTAAGAAATAATTCAAGTTAAAAGGTTTTTTCCCATAAAATACATAATAACAAAATTTCTAAAGCATATAAATGCAGCTTCAGGATAAATGTAGAAATTGCAGATGAAGTATGTCTCAGTCATTGGTTTATTGATAACCTGTAATTTTAAACTGTAAATATTTTTATAGATTTTCATTTTTCCCCTTTCCTTTTGGTTCTTCAAAAATAGCAAACATCTGTAAGACTAAGTTTATAAGCGATAAATTTGCTAAACTTAATTCTACTGTCTATTAGAATGCTCTCCTGATTCATAACAAAGTCTCTCGAGGTTCCACATACCTTTATTTTTTTGTGATTAAGAAACATGAAATAATCATTTTAATGACCATATATATTTTGGGTTTGATCTAATTTTAAGTACAAGCCAGAAAAATAGTGTCAAGTCTAATTGCAATTTAAATGTGGCCTACAATTTTCCATATGATTAATGTAAGCTTCTCTTTTTCATAGGACTGATGAATTGTTCTGTTATATGGATTTTGTTTCCAAGCTAAAATTTAAATATATGCAGAGTACCTTCCTCCAGGTACATCAAGGATCATGTTTTGTGAGATCCTCTAAAGTCAAAGAGCCAATTATATCTTGGGAAATATAAACCTTGGTACTGTAGAAATCCTTTGAGAACTATGTGATTGTTCCCTGTCAGACCATGAGCTTTGAAAGCAGCAGCCAGAAATGAGCCCTCTAGTCAGGAAGTAAGTTTTACCTCAGCATCATATTAACCAGATTCTGTGAATGGACTATTAATTCACCTGTGTGTCACATGACCCAAAGAATGAAGGACAAGACCACAACTCCAATACATTTACTTGAGTTGGGCTACTCTCACAAAATTCCTGCAAGGTCTCCATGAAATTAATACATATATGGAAAGCCAGTAACACTAATAAGTTATGAGCCTGGACATTCATTGACAAATAGACATTTGACTATGTGGCTCTAATAACAAAATCACGCAATTTGTAGCAACATTGATGCAGCCAGGGGTTGTCATGCAATAATATCATGCACCCTTGAAGTTGGTCTGAATGAAAGGGACAGATTCAGAATGCGGGACTTACAGATTCACAATGAGATTGCAACAGAGATCCAAAGGCAACAGAAAAGGGGAACTCACAATTGTTTGGGGGGCGTTAAAGGGAAGGGAGTTGGGGTCCTTGGAGGAGGGAGACAAGACACTGATGATGTGTGTGGTGTTGGGATAGTGTCCATGTGTAACCATTATTAATAGTGTATTGGAAATCAAAAAAATAAAGGAAATAACCCTCATATTGTATACCCTGGTGCCTAAAGTTAAACTTTAAAAAATAAAGTATATGGGGCCTGAGGAATAGTATGGTGGTTAGACTGTATGCCTTGCATATGGCCAGCCTGACCCAGGTTTGATCCCCGGCATCCCATCTGGTCCTCTGAGCACTGCCAGTAATAATTCCTGAGTGCAGAGCCAGGGGTAACCTCTGAGCATCACCAGGTGTGACTCAGAAAGACACAAAAAAATTCACTATAGCAATCACCTAATAATTAGACTAAACAATTTCACAAAAGGTGGTGCTAGATAGAATTATGTCAAATTTTTGAAGATCAGAATATATGAAATATCTTTTTAAGTAGGTGAAATTTGTTGGCTAGGATCTATCCATTTGACAACATTTGAATAAGATTTGGTAGCCCTGATTTATTGGTTTCTGAGGGTTTTCATCAAAATACTTAACCACTCAGGACATCTTAATAGTGTCTCTTTGACGTCGTTGTAAAGACCAAATAAGATTTTATTTCTGTTTCTCCTCAGTGAAGATAATTTCCACCCACTCCCTACCCCTGTCTAAAAGCTATAGTATTGAGTTTTTTTAAAAAAAGGTTTGATCTCTTGATCTCGGGTCAGAGAGACAGTACAGCGAGTGAGGCACTTGTCTTGTACTTGGCTGACCGGTTTGATCCCTGCCACCACATAGGGCCCCTGAGCACTAAAGGCAGAGCCAGGAGTAACCTGAGTACCTTTGGGTATGACTCCCCCCATTAAAAAAAAAATAAGACTTTCTGGCTAGAGGGCTAGCTCAAAGACTTTGTGCTTTGTGCAGTGGAGGTACGAGTTTGATCGCCATCACCACCTGGTCCCCAGAGCACCTCTGAGACCAGTCCCCCAGCGCCAAGTGGGGAGCGGCCCTCAGTTCCCACTGGGTTTTGCTAAAAGTGAGCAAACAAACAACCAACGCTATGATTTTAGCTATTCAGCACCACCAGACGGATGCAATTTGGAAGCACAGAAAGGTGCGCAGCTTATAAGCTACAGAGTCACATGTCCTGAGAAATGGTTCAACTTCTTTCTTTTGAAACAAATTGTTTTTTCGTTTGAGGGTCGTACCTGGTGGTGCGGGGGGAAGGGGATTAAGGGGTGTCACTCCCAGATTAGTGGAGGGGTTAGACTGACTTGCTCAATGATTCTGTACTCAACTCTTGAAAAAAGCTTATGGATGTCACTTAATACTCATGAATTATTTTCTACATTTGCAAAGCAGTGATGAGGTGTATAAACTTGGTGCAAAATGCAAAATCAAATAATATATCTAATATATTAGGTGTTAACACTAATTGGTGTTAACTCTCATTGTCTGATGCAGAGGTCAACCTGGAGCTCTTTACTGCTGTATTTTGTGTTTCATTCACGTCAGTTTCATCTGGGTCTTGTTTCCATCCATGACGGGCTTGTATGTGAGCAAATGACTGTGATCAACTCTTGTATTAGTGGAGCTTTCAATGATCACAGTTTTCAAGATACTAGAAAGATATTAGAGCTAATTTTAAACGGTACAGAACTTCTGATAACATGGCTTAACTGAAATAAAGCTTCATTTATTTGCTTTCTGATTGATACTTTCCAGGATCTGCATTGCTGGGTGAAGGGCATAAGGGCTTCCTAACGCTTTCATTAGACCACCGGGAAGCTAAGATAAATAGCATTTTGATACCTACAAATTGAGAGCAATTTCCATAGGTTTGCTGTGTTGCTAATTTTAGAAATTTATGCTACTGGGTTATATTCTTCTCTTCTCGCTTTGTGTATATCTCTTTATGTCGTGGTGTTGAAGCGTGTTTTTGTTTCAAAAATTTATAGCCACAATATCCCTTTGCCATTGGCCCAGCTTGACTTTTTAAAGGTAGTTCAAACCTTTTTTTTTTGCATGATTTATTGTGTGCCTGACCAAGAAGGGACATATAAATTGACTTTGGAGCAGTGTGTCTATTCTCTTTGCAAATTTTTATTAGAGTAAGAAGCTCCTACTGGCTCTGAAATACTATTGATTGTTATAACTATAAGCAACTCAATTTTTAACCACAGGAAGAAACTATCTATAGAAACATTCTTTTGATATATAATTCTTTTAATACAGAGGATACTCTATATGTATATGTATAGATAGAAACTGTTAGATTTCGGAATATATTTAAAGATTTTTAGAGCTCATTATGTTGAACTTTATAGTAAGTGTGGTATAGAAACAGTTGGAGTTCTAGTTTTTGCTTGGCTTTCATAATTTGGTAAATAATTTAGTGCCTTTTTGTAAGAAGCTCTTTCTTATACTTATAGCTAACCTTGAACATCTACAGTTTTATCAATAATGGCAATAAAAATATATTGAAATATAATATAAAATTTTGATGTAAAATTCTGTATAAAATATTTTTATAAATCATTAAAAAGCATAATTTATTGGAAGTTTTTTCTGTTTATGAGAGTTAGATAATACTACCAAACAACAATTAAGTGAATTTTGTTTTATTAAGCAAGAAAAAAATACATATTTGGACTAGGTATCAAATAAATTTATAGAGTGATAGCACAGCAGTAGGGCATTTGCCTTGCATGCAGCTAGCCCGATCGAGCCAGGTTCGATTCCTCCGCCCCTCTCAGAGAGCCCGGCAAGCTACTGAGAGTATTCAATATGCCAAACACAGTAACAAGAAGTCTCACAATGGAGACATTACTGAGATCACTTGAGTAAATCGATGAACAATGGGAGGACAGGACAGTTCAAAATTACTAGGTTTTATATTTTTTCATCTTTCCACCTTTCCACAAATTTATGAATGCCTGAGAGAACTTGATTATTTAAAAAAATAAAATAAAAAGATGCAGCATTTGTATAGGACCTTCTGTTTTTTAAAACATTTTATTTTTCTATATTCTAGTAAAAGCTATTTAGTGTAAGACTTTCCTGGATTTTCTCTTGAAAGCGTGAGTAGGAGACAGTGTTCTGATATTTCCAAAAGACTAGACTATATCCAAATGTACACAGAATTCCCCTCTGCAGATTTTTAGTTCGGGGATTCAAAGCACTTCGGAGGTGGGACAAGGATTTGGTTTGGATGTCACACCCAGTGATGCTAAGGAACTGCATCCAGCGTGGAAGGGCGGGAGACTCCTCGGCCACCAATCTCTTGCTGAGATCATCCTGGGAACTTTCCACCATAGCTTTGAGTACTCTGTGTATTATTGAATGGCATCTCACCATTTTTACCCCTTTAACCTCTGAGTGCTAGAGCTGCCATTTTAGATGCAAATAGATGCTGACATAACAAGAGGGACAGTAGGAAACCAAGGTTTATTGAACTGCAGGTCTATAGCAAACATAAACGCAAATCCATTAGTGAATGTGGAGTTACAGGAAAAGAAAGCCAGAAATACGTGTTATCTTATATGTTTGTACTTGAAACGGGGAGGATAGCTTCAATGCTGATTATTCCTTGCAAAGTAGAGGCTTCTGACCAAAGAGCTAACTTGTTTTTCCCCTCCCCCCCCATTCCTACCCCTAGCCCCCCTTCTAAGAAGTGCAGTAGATGCAAAGGTGATATTTAGTTCCCATGAGTATTCAGTGTGGGTGAATGAAATAGTCCCCCAGAGCAGCAGTTGGGTAGTTACCCAGCCCTTTTGACAACTTTCCTGGCATCTGTTCCATGGTCATTTTTGCGGCACAAATCTTCCATTAACAAACACCAAGGACTTTAATTAACAGAGCATATCAAGGAGGGGAAGTCTGATAAAATGACACCATCTGGAATAGAAGATGTAAAAAGCTCTCTGCAGCTGTGTTGATTAGGGATTCTATTAAAACTCGTCTTGATCACAAACGATTCCCCTGCTGTGGAGGGTTAACAGCAAAGTCTTTATGATGTGAAATACTTTGCTCAGGTGTGCTGCCGCCTGAAAATTTCCTGAGTTTCAGATTTTTCCTTTGACCTTGTGTTAATACCCCATTAGCACTCATTAAGTTTGCAAGCTCCACAAAGACTGGTGTTCAGGATCAACTTTGAGCTTCTAGAAGAAGAGCCATCCAGTGACTGACAGTGCCCACATCCTTCAAGAGTTCTTAAAAAAAAAAAAAACTCAGGAATTTAAATAAAGGAAGACAATCACCTTAGGAAAGCTCATAATTCAGATTTTTCCTATTTAATTTCAGGGAGGGCTTTGTAGACTCTTAAAACACTCAAGATAAATTTGTAGATTCCAGACCATGGTGTCTCTTTTTCAGATAATCTTTAATTTGTCTTTAGTACCAGGAGCATTATAATCCATTTCTTTGTAGTGATTGACATCATTTAGCTACTTTTTTTTTTTTGGACAAGGTGTTTTTTTTCTTTTTGGGTCACACCCAGCGATGAACAGGGGTTACTCCTGGCTTTTCACTCAGGAATTACCCCTAGCGGTGCTCGGGAGACCATATGGGATGCTGGAAATTGAACCCGGGTCAGCCGCGTGCAAGGCAAACGCCCTACCCACTGTGCTATCACTCCAGCCCCTGGACAAGGTTTTGAACGCTCCTCAGTACACATGAACTTTGGCTGCAGAATTTAACTGCTCCAGTTTGGTTCAGGGTAACAGTTCCCAGCTGAATATGTTTCACTTCTGACTTAAAGGAATAATAAATTCAATCTGTTGCAAATCATCAGTTTTGGCTTCCCGTGGTCTGCATATGGGTCAGGGGGGACAGGTCTTAAGGAGATTCTCTAAGAGGAGGTGTTTCTAGAGGACCAGAGCCTGTGCATCTTAGCAGTAAAACACTTTCTACCAGGAGAGTTGGACATTTCTTGCAGCTTTGTTTGTATGGCAGGATCATTGTTGAAAAGATCTATTTGGCAAAGACAAAACATTTTTTTAATGTTTAGCAATAGTGGAGATATGTTTGAAATCATAGATTCCCCTTCTCTGTGTACTTGAGGGGAAAGTTTTAAAAAGCAGTTCCAACAGGCCAGAGGGAGATGAAATACTAGCATAATAATCATTCCCTGTGGAAGTCACTCTTAAGTTTTTAATTGGGAACCTGGATTACAAATTCAAGAGAAACTGCAACGCAATCCCTTGATATCTGATGAAATAGCATAAGAATGGGAGTTAAGAAATAAATATTTTTCAACAGCTCTCATTTTAAATTCCATTCTTTTCTAAAAATTCACAATTCTAAAAATTGAATAGTTTCTACTTACATTTTTTATCTGTACAATGATAATACTTTATAACTTAAGAATGACGTGATGGGGGCTGGAGCGATAGCACAGCAGGTAGGGCATTTGCCTTGCACGCAGCCAACATGGCCGACCCTGGTTCGATTCCCAGCATCCCATATGGTCCCCCGAGCACCGCCAGGAGTAATTCCTGAGTGCATGAGCCAGGAATAACCCCTGAGCATCGCTGGGTATGACCCAAAAAGCAAAAAAAAAAAAAAAAGAATGAGATGATGAAGAGAAAGCTTGAACTGGAGGTCTGCCTCAAAGGGATGAGGGTGTATATTTTGCATTCAGGAGACCCACAACCTGATGCCCACCCCACCACCAACTCCAGAAAAAAAATCTAACAATTGCCTCACAACAGGCAACTTTTACTACTTATGGCTTCTTTCTCATCTTAGTCAAATTTACAACCACCTGAATAAATCTTAGCATGTTTCAGATGGCTAAAAAAGAGATGTGATATTTTATTAATTAAAAAGAAAACACACACTTTCCTGGAAGAGTTATATTTGTATTTTCAAATAAACCTACGGCAACCAGTGTCAGAAAGATTCTGTAATGCTATCATCTCTCCGTCAAGAATAAAAACAACCTCTTTCTTTTTATAAATTATGTTAGTATGTGTAGCAATAAGAAAGTTATCCGATGACGGATTCAGTTCCAAAGAGTTCCATTGTTTTTCTCATTATTTTAGGTCAAACCCTGAAATTCACATTTCCAGTTCATTGAAACAAAAATCAAAATCAACCTTGCCATTATCTTGCTCATCTTCATTGTGTCTTTATCACCCCTCCAAACTGTTGCTATATTAAATTATCATAAAGAAGATACTCAAGTCTTGATGCCAACTGGGCAGGAATGATCTGCGCTGAAGTATCTCAGTATGTGAATGGTTCCATTTCTTTCGTACTAAGAGGTGTGGGCTGCTGGGTTTGTCCAGCGTTGGAGTCCAGAGCTGGGCGACCATGACTTTTCTCCAGGTCCTCTTACATCACCAAAGGTCCTCCTCTGCTTATTCTTCCCACTTATTCCACTCCCAGCACCCCTAATACCCCTCCCCTGCCTTCGCCACATTTTTTTCCTCTTTGATATTTATAAATATAGCATGAATCTGTCTTTATTGGGAGTAGAAGGATTTTTCCTTACTGATTAACCCTAAAACATATTTTTTATTTACTTGTTGACAGTTTTACGTACTTGTTTGTTTCTTCTTGTAATGAAAGAGACAAGACGTTCCAACATTCTTGTCATTTCCCCCAATTCCCAAAATATGCTTTTTATTTTAGTCTGGTTCTTTAGAGAAAATGTTGTAGCAAGCATAAATTAAAGCATTAAATCAAGAGTTTTTTTTAAAGTGTTCTGTCCTAGGAGTGAGTGATAAAGGGTGTTCTTAGACCTTGTAATTCCAATTTGATAACTAGGCTCTCGACCTCTGAGTATTTTAGTCCTCTTTCAACTGCTCTTACCTCTCTGCCCTGTTGACCTTTTCTGATTCAGTGTGAAAACTTTGGTTGTTTACAATCGTGTTCTCCTTGATATCCTTAGATTATCTCCAGCAGAGATCATTTGTTTGAGTTTCTCAGGTAAAGTAGGATTATGCCATTCAGATATAGCCAGCATTTTGTTTTGCTTTGTGTGTGGGGGGCCAACCCTCATGGTTTTAGGGTTACTTCTGGGTAGACTCTCAGAGATCAACTCTGAGGGCTTGAGGTGGTGTAGGATATTGAATCTGAGTGGGATGCATACAAGGCAAAAACCCAGCCCCTACAACCAGCGTAGCACAGCGGGTAGGGCGTTCGCCTTACAAGCGGCCAACATGGCCGACCCGAGTTCGATTCCTCCGCCCCTCTCGGAGAGCCCGGCAAGCTACCGAGAGTATTCGATATGCCAGACACAGTAACAACAAAGTCTCCAATGGAGACGTTACTGGGCCCGCTCGAGCAAATCGACGATCAACGGGAGGGTCTTTACCTTTACCTTTACCTACAACCAGCATTTCTTAGCCTTCCTCAGAGATAGGAATAATATGAAACTAGATTTGCAGATTTTCTCAGGTATTATATGCCCCTTCTCTCTGCCTATCTTCATAATATTCCTAAAAGTCATCAGGTCAAGAGAAATTATCTGAAGTGAGTGAATGATGAGACTAGAACTCAAGAGAGTTCTCCTGCTGCATTTACTCTTTCAGTCTTGTCTGGAGATTTCTTTTTATAATTTTCATTTTTATCCACATACTGAATATCTGTTAATTGGTGATTAGATACCTTTGTTATTTAAGAAAAGAACATAGAGTGATTAGGTAAAAATAAAATGATACTTTTGGATGAAAGAAGGGAGGTAATTTCTTTTTTTTTTTTTTAGATTTTTATTAGTGAAACACCATGAGGTGCAGTTGTAGACTTACAAATTTTTGTGCTTGGGTTTCAGTTATACAGTGATCGAATACCCATCCCTCCACCAGTGCCCATTTTCCACCACCAGGGATCCCAGTATCCCTCCCACTCCCCACCCCCCTCCCCCCATCCCATCCTGCCTCTGTGGCAGGGCATTCTCTTTTGTTCTCTCTCTCCTTTTGGGTTCTGTGGTTTGCAAAAGAGGCATTGAGTGGCAATCATGTTCGGTCTATAGTCTACTCTCAGCACGCATCTCCCATCCTGGGAGGATCCTCCCAACACCCTTTATTTGGTCCTAAGAAGGGAGGTAATTTAAAGATGACTCTGGACAGAAACCAAGCTCTTTACATCATATGAGATGAGCCTTCTTATTTCTAAAAGTCAAAGAAATGGTCATTGTAGAATCATTCACAAGTCCTCTCTCCTTTCGTCATCCAAAAAGTAAGTATCTGTCCTTAAGTATCGAATTTAAAAAATTCATTACTGACATCCTGTTAAAATTTGGTGAAAGCAAAGGGAGATGACAATCCAGGTCACCTGGTTTACTGCAGAAGGATATTCTATTAGTACAGCTCCAAAAAGGAACGAGACAACTTTTTTGCCCATCACTATAAACATATACTGAATTTACTGACAGATTTCTAGTCATCATTATCAACTTTTGCTCTAGAGCCCGGCAAGCTACCGAGAGTATTCGATATGCCAGACACAGTAACAACAAAGTCTCCAATGGAGACGTTACTGGGCCCGCTCGAGCAAATCGACGATCAACGGGAGGGCCTTTACCTTTACCTTTACCTTATTATCAACTTTATATTCAGGAGTATCCAAATTAAGTAGTGAAAGGAATTTAAATTAGAAAACAAGTGAGCCCTTACATTTGAATAGCAGGAAGAAGAAAAATAAAGATACTATTCTACAAAATTAAGAAACAGTCATATCTAGCCAGTTATCTAGAGATCCATATCAAAATAATGTTGAGAAAATGATATAATGAATTATTCCTATGTTTCATCACATAAAGATTCCAGAGACTTACTTTAATTCCATTTAAGATTTAGTCACCCATGGAGCAGAATCCTACACCCCATAATGTCTCTGGAGGCTTGCCAAGAGTGATCTCTGAGAAGAGAGCTACGGGTAAGCCCAGGTGTGGCCCCAAAATAAAACCAACAAAAGACCCCCCAAAAAACAAACAGTCATATTCCGAGGATTATAATGCAACCAAACGTATCTATATATGGAAAATTTATTTACCATTCTATAAGCATTCATTTTCTCCCACTATTCTATGTATTAAAACTGCTTTGGGTCTGTGAGTACAGTTTCCAGCATTCCTTGTTGTTGTGTGTTTTCTGGCTCTCAAAAAAATTCTAGAGCATTGTATAACTGAAACCCAAGGACAAAAATTTGTAAGTCTACAACTGTACCTTATGGTGTTTCACTAATAAAAATTTAAAAAAAATTTCTAGAGCAGCAACCTTGGAAGATAAAAGTCAGCCTTCAACAGCAAAGCCAGGATAGGACTTTTCAGACCAAAGAGCTGATAGAAGTAGAAAGGGGTGTGTGTGTGTGTGTGTGTGTGTGTGTGTGTGTGTGTGTGTCTGTGTGTGTCTGTGTGTGTGTCTGTATGTGTTTGGGGGAGGGAGTGACAGATGGCAAGAAACTTTGCTTGATGATGATTTTTGACCTCATTCCCATGTGTTCAGCCTCTTGCATTGGAAAAACAGATTTTTTGTTCGTTTGTTTCCCAAAAATTTATTTGCGAATTCATGGTCTTTAGAAACAAATTCTGATTTCTTTACTGTAGCTATGCAATTTGGGGCCAGTTCCTTAAAATTCGTGAGACTCAATTTCCTCCTCTGTAATATAAGATTTTAAAAAATGGGAAAATGAAAATTTACCTTTCAGACCTTGGAGGAGTAATAAAAAAGTATGTAAATTCTTTGTACCATAATCAATGCTCAATAAATGGTAGACCTTATTATGGAAAGTTCTTTTTAAAAGGTTCTACTTTTTTTTACCATAGAAGTTTATTGATGGCTATATTAGTATTTTCTTCTTTCATTTTCAGCACAAAATAGTTCTGTAACTTTGAAAAACTCCCATAGCCTTTATATGATTTCACACATGAAATAACAAGGAGAGTATCTTTATTTTAACCAAGTTTTATTTTCTAAATTCTAGATTCAAATATAAGGAGAGTATCTTGAGCAGTCTAGATCTCTGCTGCTAATAGCATGTTACCATTTTACTCTCCATCTTAATTAAAGCAATGTACAGGTAGATGCATCAATGTGCTTTATAATGCAGGATAGCATGCTTTCTGCAGCATGAACTTTGAGTCCAGATGACAGGTATTCCTTCAGTTAACCTGCTGAGTTATCATGGGCAAGATATTAGGTAGTAATAGCTGTCACTGTCACTGTCCTCCCATTGTTCATCGATTTGCTCGAGTGGGCCCAATAACATTGTGAGACTTGTTAATGTGTTTGGCATATCGAATACATCACAGGAAGCTTGCCAGGATTTGCTGTAATAGCTGATTAGAATTAATTGCCCATTTCTATAAAATACAAGGTTCGTGAGAATTTTGATTACTCAAAAAGTAATACTAAGTACTTCTGATTGTTTTCATAATATTCGTTAAGTTCCCCAAAAGTTAATTCACACTACCTTTAGCATCAAGATAAATGTAACTCAAAATCTATGCTGTAAGCTGGAATCTTTTTCCATTCTCCCCCCTCCCCCCCAGAATCCCCGCACCTCCCCACCCCCGCCAAATAAACACACTTTCTATTGCCTTATTCTCAGTCTTAACTCTCAAATCAAGCTCTTGTAGTTTTGTTACGAAAGAAAGAGTCTCATGGGGACCCTTAATATCCAGTTTGCTTCCCCCTCTTTCCTTGCGTGTTTTCTTCACTTCAGGAGATACGTTTCCATTAATAAGATCATTGTCGCCTTTCCAAGATATTTTTACTTCTTAAATTTTTTATCGAATCATCGTGAGATACAGTTACAAAGCGTTCATGTTTGAGTTTCAGTCATACAATGATTGAACACCCATCCCTCCACCAATGCACATTTTCCACCACCAATGTCCCCAGTATTTCCCACCCTCTCCTCCCACCCCTCCCCTGCCTCTATGCAGACAATTTCCCACCATACTCCCTCTCTACTTCTGGGCATTATGGTTTTCATCATGTTTGGTCCTTTATCTACTTTCAGCCCACACCTCCCAACCAAGATTTTTTAGAAGGCCTCTTGCTTTCACAGTTTATCAGTCGTCTTCATTAATAGCCAATAGTCTATTTTATATAAGAATTCTTACAAAGGGTTTGGATGAAACAAAAAAAAATAAGAAGTAATGAAATCATCTGTGAAATACCATCACAGGGACCTGCCCCAGCTGCACTGTGGAACTTCCCACTAGCCAGAAATATAGTGTCTTCCTGTACTTCTTGAGACCCCTCTTTATGTATTTCTTTCTTTTTCTTTTCTTGGGGGAGGGAACTTGGGGACCACACCTAGCAGCACATCAGTGCTTGGAGTTTCATATATGGTTCTGGGAGGCTCAAACTGAGTTGGCCAATATGCAAGACAAGTTGCCTTACCACTTGATCTATCTTTAACCCCAGGAGATTTCCTTTAAAAAGAACACCATTAAGGAATAGGGTTTGATCCCTGGAGGCCCATATGGTTCCCTGAACCCCACTGAGAGTGATCACTGAGTACAGGGCTAGGAATAAGCTCTGAGTACTGCTTAACGTGGTCTCAAAAAAAAAAAACAAAAACAAAACAAAACAAAAAAACAACACATTTAGTAATAACTATATTACAAACAGTCACACTCTATATTAGACTGAGAATAAAGACCACGGTACAATATAAACAACCTCTGGTGCTGCACATCAGTGGGTTGGTGGTCACAGCACACATAAACACAAGACTTTCTTTTGCATTTCTGCATAAATTTCCTTGAATCTAGCAGCTAGAGAGGTCAATCTACAATGGGGGAAGGACATGAGTACAAACCAAGAGATGAAGCCTTGTAGAAAAGTAGAAATAACACAATGTACAGTACAATGTTCATGTAACTTTGGGCAAAGGATTATTTTAACCTCTGAATATAAATAACCTTGATTGCAAATCTCCTTCAGTCATATCTATGAGCTATTGTCTAATTCTTCAAAGTGTAAAATTCTTCAATAAAGTAAACTTGCTTGTTAGGCATCTGTCATATCCTTAAATGAGTAGTACACATTGGATTCAGATTTGAAGAGAACACTTTGAAATGTGCAGGGAACTGTACAAAACAATTTGGTGAAGGATAGATAAAAAGTGGCAGTTTTCCCATGTAATTTTTTAGGAATACCAGTTTCATATTTGGTCATATTATTTAAAAATAGGTTTGATTAGTACTCTGAAGTTAGTCCTTTTTCTTTTTTTCTTCTTTTATTTTCTTTTTGGGTCACACCCAGCCAATGCTCAGGGGTTACTCCTGGCTCTGCACTCAGGAATCACTCCTGGTGGTGCTGGGGGACCATATGGGATGCTGGGAATTGAACCCGGTTCGGACGCGTGCAAGGCAAACGCCCTACCCACTGTGCTATTGCTCCAGCCCTCAAGTTAGTCCTTTTTCATGTTGAAAATGTTTATTGAGGTATTTAATAATATAAAATCATGACTCAGATTCTGAAGTCTGGACTGGAATCTGTCCTACTTGGATAACTTCTTGTTTTGATGAAATTCGTAGCATGAACTGTATCTGATATTACCATAATCTAAGCAATTAAAATGAGTCACTAGTCATCTTTAAACTACATACAAGCAATTATTGCATAATTAACTACTTTCTGGATGATATCACTATTATATTATAGTGATACTGAATTTCCTTGGGCTGGAGCGATAGCACAGCGGGTAGGGCGTTTGCCTTACAAGCGGCCAACATGGCCGACCCGAGTTCGATTCCTCCGCCCCTCTCGGAGAGCCCGGCAAGCTACCGAGAGTATTGGATATGCCAGACACAGTAACAACAAAGTCTCCAATGGAGACGTTACTGGGCCCGCTCGAGCAAATCGACGATCAACGGGAGGGCCTTTACCTTTACCTTTACTGAATTTCCTAAAGCCTCGTTTCCTTATCTTTGAAATAAAAATAACTGTATTTGCAAAATATTTGTGCCATAGTTTCTTTTCCCTCAGAACACTGATGAAGAAGGCAAAATATAAACTTCTGTCAACATGTGGGCTTCTCTTCCTTGTGTGCATTTTAGGCTAACACGAAACCATATAAATCAGAAAAGGGACTCTGGAGACCGCATCAGAGTGTGTGGTTTCATCATCCAAAGAGTATCAGTTAGACAAACGAAGACCCCTTTTCAGGGATTCCACTATTTCAATTTTACTGAAACTAATGTTCAGAATTTTGGGTGAGAAAGTGAGATAGGTTTAAATAATAATTTTTAATTAGAAATAGGAGACACTTTTTAGTTTGCTTTCCTATCCTGGGTCCTTTTTCTCCTCAGTGAAATCTGTGTGTATTCTCCCCTACTGCCAAAGTATAACATCTATCTTGATTTTGTGTTGGAAATGGAGAGGCTCACTGCTTCCACTAGCTTGTTCCCACTTGTTCATTACTAGTCTTCTCCTGTATCTCCTAAGATGTCACAATATTTCCATTATAACACATCATTTGCCATTATAAAAGTTTCTTATTTTAAAATGGAAAATGTCATGGGGATTTGTGGTGAGAAATAGTTATCTGAAGAAATGTCTTGAGAATCACTACTTAGTTGACTTAAAAAGTTTTCTGCCACAGCTGTATGGAAATGCTTACAAATTCATTTCTTTCCTTATCATTCTTTTATTTTTTTGCTTTATGAAAAAATGTTGACATGAGGATGGTCACAGTAATATCTGAAGAGTAAGTACATTCCCAATTTCATTGTATGAAATTTCTGTTAATATTTCTTTTGAAATATAGCCTGTTGAACTAATGAAATATTTTTTTCATATGAGGAGGATTTGTAAAGATTTATTTCAATTTAAAAAGGAAAACGCCTGACTATGCCTACTTATCAAAAATAAAATGTGCAGCTGAGATTAATTTGGTCTTGTGAGTTCAGTAACAGGTGTTGAACTCTAGACTGAGTCCAAATATTCTTGGAAGGCCTGATGACTTTTGTGTTCAATGCTTCTTTCCTGAGGAGTTAAATTTAATAGCCAAGTCTGCCATTTACTTAACAGGTTAAAGTTAGTTTATTATCTTGTAGTCTGAGTTCTCTACCAAATTGAAAAATGCTTTGAACCCAAATGATGTAAAACCCATGTAATACTAGCAATGCAAACACTCCTTTAAGCTCCTCTCTTGCCCCCCCAGAAATTTGTATAGACAGAGAAGAAAGTTGTCTTTGATATATGTCTAAAGAAATCTATTTATAGAAGAGAGTAATTTTTCTTTGTCTTATGTGTACTCTAAGTTCTCCACTTTCCATGAATTTGAGTTTTAACACACAGAGACATTCAGAAATATACATATACAGACACAAACACGCATTTGCCTCTTTCCCTTTTTTTCTATTCTATAAATTAGTGAAAGCAATGACTCCATATTTTCCATATATTATACTAAGCATCTAGAAATTTTTACATGTGCCCATACATTTTTAACAGATGATTAGAGTAATGGTAATAGCAGATCTAAAGACTGAATATCTTTCTACTTGTTGAGACTATAAGCTTCCTGAATTAGATATGTCAAGAAATATATTTCAGAAAATGCTATCTAGTTATCACAGTTTGTTTCTTCTGGTTCTCTTTATTTCTTCTATTTTTTAACTACTTGGTATAGCTATCCTTGCAGATTGTTTACTTCTTTAAAACATGAAGAAGAAAATAGATTTCTATAATCTCACTAACAAAAATAAAAACTAATAAGTTACCAAGAATGTTTTCAGAGTTTTCTGTTGTTAAGAATATTTATACAAAGTTGAAATGAAATGACACACGACTATCTAGTATGCTTTAAATGTAGGGGAAATTTCAACTCACTAGTCATGTTTTTTAGACTCAGTTGTTTTCTTACTTTGACTTAAATATGTATATTCATCTAATTAAATGACATTAAGGGACTGCAGTGGGGTTGTGTTTTGTGGAAAGGAGGAGCGACACATATCCCAATGTCTGAAGAAAATTTCAACAGGGTTTGGGGGTGGGGAGGTGGGAGGTAGGAGGTAGGGGCTCTAAGGAAGGGCCAGCTCAGGGTGCTGTGTGGTTGAGTCCTTCTTGCAGGTCATAGGAGGGAAGTGATCATTGTACTGCAAGACTGTAATTTCTGTAATTTTACCAACAGATCAGTATTCACAATATCTTGATTGTCCATTTAAAAGTAACTTTTTCCTGTACTCACAAAGGAACATATTTAGATTTTTTGTGTGTGTGTGTATCTCATTATGCATACTCCTGAGTATTTCTTTTCTCAAAAGTTACTTGAATGTATTCAGGCAATTTTTCAGTAAAAGCAGAATAGTGGCTCTTTATATCTTACAGTGGAAATTACATTTATGGGTACTTTCTTTTGCATCCAGAAAAAATTACCATCAACTTAAGAATATGCTTGAAGGAAAAGTCAATTATGGCTGTTCAAGAAATGTTCAATTTCATGGTCTTTGTAAATTGTGAGAGTTCTCATACATTCCTTTGTGCATCCTTATTAGATGGTTGGAATGCAAAACTATTATGTATTTCAGATACTCTAAATGCTTCCTTAAATGATCACTGCTTCAGATGATTTGCCCTTTCATGGCTCATGGCCATTTTCCTATGGAGTTGCTTGTAAAGCCTAAGAAAAGGAATCAATTTGAAGGGAGTGACAGGGAAAAATGTGTTAGAAAAATACTTTTTCCCATTAGTTCTCAAACAAGAAACAAGTCTGTTCTACTAATTCATAAATCCAGGTCCACCCTAAATAGAAAGATTCTGCGTATTTTAGGCTTTTGAATATCTGTGTGAAGTTGAACGCTGCCACAGGGAAACATCAGGAAGATATCATCCGTTGGCAAGGAACCAAGAACCAAACAAAACCCCCAAACATCTTATTTACTTTATTCACTGACAGCAAATATTAATCTCTGCTTCCAGATGCTTTCTCCCAAAGTTTAAATTCCACTGGAAGCTTCATTTCAATGCATGTTTTTGAAAGGAGGATCTCAAACATCCGATAAAAGGACTCAGCTGTATCTCTCATTTCTGCTGTGGAATTATACTTAGGCAAAAATCAGCTGTAGGCTTTGGGCCAAAAAAAAAAAACCTTAATAATTTGAAGGAAGTACCTTATGATAAGTTGTTTTTAATAATTTCTAACTTGAGAGTTAACTGTTGCCAGTAGATTCTGTAGCACTGTCCTCCCGTTGTTCATCAATTTGCTCAAGCGGGCCCAGTAACGTCTCCCTTGTGAGACTCATTGTAACTGTGTTTGGCATATCGAATACGTCACGGGGAGCTTGACAGGCTTTTGTCATGCAGGTGAGATACTCTCCGTAGCTTGTTGGGTTTCCAGGTTTCTGGTGGAGAAATCGAACTCGGGTTAGGCGGGTTGGCCGTGTGCAAGGCAACTGCCCTACCAGTAGATTCTAACTTACTGAAATATCACTGTAATCGTTTCTAATTTTTAAAGAAATAACTCTGACAGTGGTTGTTTTTCCATACTTTATTCAGAAGCAATATACAGCAAAGACGATAAGGCGCATTCAGGGAAATGCGTGATGAGAGTAGACTATAGACCAAACATGATTGCCACTCAATGCCTCTTTTGCAAACCACAGCACTCAAAATGAGAAAGATAACAAAAGGGAATGCCCTGCCACGGAGGTAGGATGGGATGGGAGGATGGGGGGAGGGAGGGATACTGGAACTGGTGATGGTGGAGAATGGGCACTGGTGGAGGGATGGGTATTCGATCATTGTATAACTGAAACTCAAGCACAAAAATTTGTGAGTTTCAACACCCAAAAGGAGAGAGAGAACACAGGGGATTGCCCTGCCACAGAGACGGGGGGATGGGGGGATGGGGGTGGGAGGGATATTATCCATGGTGGTGGAAAATGGGCACTGGTGGAGGGATGGGTATCTGATCATTGTATAATTGAAACCAAAGCACAAAAAATTGTAAATCTACAACTTTAAAAAAAACAAAATAAAATAAAGGGAAAAAAAAAATTTGTGAGTTTACAACTGTACCTCATGGTCTTTCACTAATAAAAATTGAAGAAGAAAAAAAGTAAAAAATAAAATAAAAAATTATAAAAAATATACAGCAAAGAGTGGAAGAAAGCAACTTTTTTTTATCATTTTTTTTTTATTAGTGAAGCACCATGAGGTACAGTTGTAGACTTACAAATTTTTGTGCTTGGGTTTCAGTTATACAATGATCAAATACCCATCCCTCCACCAGTGCCCATTCTCCACCACCACTGATCCCAGTATCCCTCCCACCACCCATCTCCCCATCCCACCCTGCCGCTGTGGCAGGGCATTCCCCCTTGTTCTCTCTCTCTTCTTTTGGGTACTGTGTTTTGCAGGAGAGGCATTGAGTGGCAATCATGTTTGGTCTATAGACTACTTTTAGCATGTCTCTCCCACCCTGGGAGGGTCCAGAAAGCAACTTTTTATCTACGTTTCTAGATACTCTGCATGTCATGATAGGTGATCTTTGTGTTTTATACTTGCTTTTTAGTAAAACATGAGTGATACCAATAGAAAAATGAGTCACAGGAGCCTCAGTCCCAAAGGCTTGTAAAACATCTTGTCTGTTTACATGTGGGTTGGTAGAGTCTTGCAGATGATATTGTTGTTTGGATCTTCTTTATTAATCTAATTTAATAACTAAGATTAGAATGCCTACCTGTTTTTCTCTACTCTTCATCTTGACTTATTACTAACTCATTCAGTGGCTTACTTATTTTTCTCTCATTAATAAAAATATTGAGTCCAGAGCAATAGTAGGGAAGGCCAGGTGCTTGCCTTTCACGTGGCTGACCCGCTCTGACCCCCAGCACCACATCTGACCCCCAAGGTCAACCAGGAGTGACCCCTAGACAGAACCAGTAGTATGCTCTGAGTACTGCTGGGCGTGGCCCAAAGCCCTAAAGAAGAAAAACATCTAAAACAAACGGATTCTATTTGCAGGAATTCAATCCAGTGTTTTCTTTCAAAGGCTAAATTTAGGGATGGTAAGAGGGCTGGTGTTATAAAGGAATCTTTGGATGGGTCACTTTGCAGATGGGAATGTTAAAAGCAGAGGCAAGGTATATTTAAATGTCCCCTGACACTTTCAGAGAAGAATTTCAAAATAGGGGAGAGAGAGATTGAAAGCAGGGACAATTTAGCTACCTAGAAATTTGTTAGGAATTAGACTACAGTCTTGCAGATACAATTTCACTCTTTCTCTTACAGCTGAAAGCAATACTTGAAAAAAAGATTTTAAAAGAATACTCTTCGGTACTACATTTCTATCTCTGCCTCCAGCTTTCCAATAAAAATTGTAGAAAGAACCTGGCATTTTGTTAACATTCTCAGACTCCAGTTACTGAAAATTGTGACTTTTCCACTGAACTACAAAGCATATTTGGGAAAAAATTTGTCTTTTCTGCCACATGGAAGATTAGAATTCTTTATAGGCATTCCCAAGAATCTAGTAAGTTAAGCAAATTTTCAGAAATAATGTACTGGGGAGGGGGGCTGGAATGATAGCACAGCGGATAGGGCATTTGCCTTGCACACGGCTGACCCGGGTTCGATTCCTCCGCCCCTCTCTGAGAGCCCGGCAAGCTGCGGAGAGTATCCTGCCTACATGGCAGAGCCTGGCAAGCTCCCCATGGTGTATTCAATATGCCAAAAACAGTAACAACAAGTCTCACATGGGAGATGTTACTGGTGCCCACTCGAGCAAATTAATACAACGGGATGACAGTGCTACAGTGCTAATGCATTGGAAATATGTTGGAAAAGAAAGTGATAGTCTACTATAGAGAAAGAATTCTGAACTTCTTAAATCTGATGATAAACATTATAGCCTAAAAGAAAAAATATATACAAATATTGGCAAAAATAATATGGTATCCGGCAATGATTTGTTGTTAAGAAAATGCCAAAACAAACTGGCGACTTTGGTGAAGGGAAGTTACCCTGGTGACGAGATTGGTATTGGAACATTTATGCCTGAAACTCAATTATGAATAACTTTATAACTGTAATTCATGGTGATTCAATTAAAAATGAATAAGTAAGTCATTAAGATATCAAACTAGGTTTTTCTAAAAATCTGCAATCATCATGAAAGTTAACTTTCCATCTAAATACCCTCAAGAAGTTTTCCTGCCGATTTGCATTATTGCCTTTCCTATTGCACTTTAACAGTCAAAAATGTTTATTGCACTTTTGACAAGTCAAAAATGTTCTGAGGGGACACATCCCAGCCACCCAAGGGCATACTCCTGGCTCTGTACTCAGGGATCAAGGAACCATATGTGGTGATGACGATCAAATCCACTGTGCTGTCTCTCCAACCCGAATGCCAAACGTTTTTCCTTTCTCTTATAAAATTATGCGTTAACAAACTTACCATGCATGCATTTATTTTAATTCAAGCTCCACCGCTCACTGGCAGCATGTTCAGGCGAGTTATTCTCATCTCTGAAATGGAATAGGAGTAGAGATCTCACAGCATTGTTATGAAGATACATGGGGCTAATGTTCATGAATCTTCTAGCCCTATGTCCCATGAAACAGGCGCCCACGCAGTTAAAGGTCTCAGTTCCCACTGGTCACCTTTGTCTACCTCCTCTCCTGGCATTTCCCTTGTGCAACCTAATCTCTAAGTAATGCATACATAATAGTAAGAACGTGAGCATGAATGCCCAAATGCATTTGCTCCTCAGTTAACTCAGCAGTGAGTTTGGCATTCCACTCCCAACCTCTTCCCTTCATTAATCCCCACTGGCAAGTGAAGCAAAGACCAGCTGAACTGTGCGAGCAGCCCAGAACATGAGCATTTGCTCTCAGGGCTTCAGCTCACTCATCCAGTTCTGCCTCAAAGACCAAATGAAGCTCCCGTTGTTCATGGAGCTGATTCCAGCCCTGTGGTCCCTGCCATCGAGAGCGGTCACTCAGAGGACAGCAGTTCAGTACAATCTTGAAATCTACTTAGAACCCACTTTATGCAAACCCTGCCCTGAAGGCCCAGGGGCTTTCCGTGCGAACACAGAAGGTGATTGATTCATCAGTCGACTTCCCGAATTGGTGACTAAGGGGATGAAAAAGCCAGAAACACCTCTTCCTAGTACTCGAGCATTTCCCAAGCATTCTCTCCTTCTTTTCCATTTCATCTGCACCAACCAGGAGACAGACCAGAGTGGGGCTGAGTAACAAAGTTTCATCAAATTCGAAACCCAGAGATTAGACCAGTGGTTCAAGGTACATGGCTGGTGCACAGAGGCAGGTGGAGAAAGGGAACATGGCTGGAGAGGATATTTCCTATTAAGGCAATC
Source organism: Sorex fumeus (assembly GCF_029834395.1). NCBI lineage: Eukaryota > Metazoa > Chordata > Mammalia > Eulipotyphla > Soricidae > Sorex > Sorex fumeus. The sequence continues at coordinate 3,408,028 of NW_026606070.1, read as the reverse complement.
CATCTAAATTCAGTAAGTAATTTTGCCTCTAAGAGTAAAAAAAAAACAAACAACTAAGAGAAATCATTTATGGGATGCACTTAGAAGTTTAAGAATTGCTACTTCTCCACTGTTGATAAGAAAATAGAAATATGGGTAATGAAAACCTGGAAAGATTCTACTGGAAACCATCTGTAAATTTGTTTGTATCTGTCTATAACACATATAGGTAGAATGATGATATTTCGTGCAAGAAAAAAATTTCTTGAAACCTCTCCAAATTAAAATGTGCTTAAGTCAAGACTAATCTTGATTTAAAAAGGTGGTAGGAATTTTTATGGGAAATTTTAATTGATTCTTCCAGTCAGGGCTGGAGCGATAGCACAGCGGGTAGGGCGTTCGCCTTACAAGCGGCCAACATGGCCGCCCCGAGTTCGATTCCTCCGCCCCTCTTGGAGAGCCCGGCAAGCTACCGAGAGTATTCGATATGCCAGACACAGTAACAACAAAGTCTCCAATGGAGACGTTACTGGGCCCGCTCGAGCAAATCGACGATCAACGGGAGGGCCTTTACTTTACTTTACTTTACTTCCAGTCAGCACTGAGATACACACATCTTTATTATCTTTTTTAATATGGGGCAGTGGCATTGCCCAATTCCAATATGTGCAGGAAGCAAGACTTCATATGAAGGCTTTTGAACAAATGATGGTTTTACTTTGAAAAGTTTGATTTCATTTGGCAAATATTTTAGTTTTACTTTAAGTCTTGTTACCAGTATACTGCCAATCTCTTTACCCCTTCCATGTCTGCGTGGATATTTAAGAGCAGTTAACTTGTGTGTGTATCTGTGTGTTGGGGTGGTGGATGGGATAAGGGTGGGAGGGAGGAGAGAAAGAATGAGAGAAAGCAGAAAGGGGGGTGGAGAGAGGGGTGGGAGATGAGAGAAAGAAAAGAGGGGGATGGGAGAGACATGAGAGAGGCAGGAAGGGGAGGGGAGAAAAAAGGAAGAAGAAAGAAAGGGAGGGAGGAAGGAATGGCAGAAGGAAAGAGAGAGAGAGGCAGAGAGAGACATGGAGAGAAAGAGGGAGAGAGATAGGGAGAGGAAGAGAGAGAGGGACGGGAGGAGAGAAAGGGAGAGGAAGAGAGGGAGAGAGAAAAGGAGAGAGAGAGGGAGACAGAGGGGGAGAGAGGCAGAGGAAGAGGGAAGGGAGAGAGAGAAGGAGAGGGAAAGAGGGAGAGAGAGGGGGGAGAGAAAAGGAGGAGGGAGAGAGAGAGGGAGAGAGAGGGAAAGAGAGTGCCTCTGGATTAGCAGATTGGCTGGTGCCCCACGAGATTCTCAGCTTTACTGCATCCCTGACAGTTGCAGTAACTCTTGACTTATGGATATTCGAATCCCTGAAAGACAGCATGTCAAGCTTCAGCTTATTCCTTGACGGTTTCTGCTCTCCCTGTAAACTCTTTTGCTTTTGCTCACCTTGTGGAGACATTGCAGGACTCAGCACTTTTACCTGAGCTCAGTAGCCAGGGAGCCCATTAGTCTGGGGGGAGCGGGCAGTGGTTGTCATTCCTGAGTGATGGAGTCATGGGAGAAACTGCAGTGAACCAGCGGACAGTAGGACGGAGCTGAGCCGCGCTCGAGTGCGCCTCAAGCTGCTGGGTCAGAGCAGCTGCCGCCTCCCTGCCGGCCCCGTGCAGCCTGCAGTTGTCACTGGCCACTGAAGTGTGTGATTGTGCAAGGTGAGAGCGGGCTGCGTTCTTGTTCCCTTGGAGCCAATTTGCCAGGTATTTCTGTTGTGTTTGATAACTTGAGCCTGTTCGTATCACCCTAGATTCTGGACCCAGACCTTGTGGGATTCGATTAATCCCCCTGCGTTCTGTCCGAATCATTCACTTGTGCAGTGTCCAAGCTGGGGCAACAGATTGGAGACCGTGCTGTTCTCAGGCTGAAATGTGATCAGCTGAGTGCCATTCTCTGCTATTCTTTCATTAATTGATCTTGACAGATGCTGGAATCATTCACATAGAATTCCAGGGCTACTTTAAAAGCATCTCAGAAACTGCTCCTGATAGAAATCGGAATTGTGCGTGTATATTTTTGAGTCTTGGCGATGATCTATTCTTGGTTTCACCTAAGTCTGTAGTGGTTAAAATTTGAGAGAAAGTACAGTGCCTCAGAACTGATCTGGTGATAGAGGAGTGAGTTTTCTGTGGTTTGCTTTCAAAGTGAAAACTTCTATTTGGCTACCGGTGTGTGTGTGTGTGTGTGTTTGTGTGGGGAAGGAAGAGTACAGACGTGTGTGTGTGTGTGAGTGTGTCTATGTGTGTCTGTGTATATGCAAGATGTTAACACTACTTGAGAACCCAGAGAAAGCCATATAACACTTTTCTATATTGATATAATTAACCAATCAGCCATATTTTAACATGGGAGCTTCATGCTGTGCGTGCAGAGACGTACACTAGTGTAGCACAGACAGACATGATGTACTTCTGAAAGGATCCGAGCACGTGCAGGTAGTTACTGCAGGTTAATATTCAAATGTATTTCTGGTTAAACTGATATACTGGTCATCCTACACCAGTTTTTTTTTTAATTTTTATTAGTGAAACACCGTGATGTACAGTTGTAGACTTATAAATTTTTGTGCTTGGGTTTCAGTTCTACAATGATCCAGTACCCATCCCTCCACCAGTGCCCATTCTCCATCATTTACATTTTTTAAAAAAATTTTTGTTAGTGAAACACCATGAGGTACAGTTTTAGACTTACAAATTTTTGTGCTTGGGTTTCAGTTATACAATGATCAAGTACCCATCCCTCCACCAGTGCCCGTTTTCTACCACCACGGGTCCCAGTATCTCTCCCACCCCCTATCCCCCCCCATCCCAGCCTACCTCTGTGGCAGGGTATTCCCTTTTGTTCTCTCTCTCCTTTTGGGTGTTGTGGTTCGCAAAAGAGGTATTGAGTGGCAGTCATGTTTGGTCTATAGTCTACTTTCAGCATGCTTCTCCCATCCTGGGAGGATCCTCTCTACACCAGTTTTATATGTGAGTTTCTTAATGGATTAAATGCTCTGCATTGTTATACCTATAAAAATATATAAGAGTTCTGCATTCATGAGGCTTATACTCCAGAAAGGGAAATGTATGAGTATTTAATAGTGCAAAATGAGGGTAAGAAAACTCTTATTAAATAATAAAAAAGGCGAATATAAGATATTAAAATGAGAAATGTTGCAATGAAATACTAAGAAGATACTCAACTGCTGAAAATTTTTGTGTCCAATGAAATAACAATAGCATATTTAAAGAAATTCGGAGTCAGCAGAAATGATGCCAAGAGCAAAAATTCTTAAAACATATTGTGAGCTTGTGGAATATACTTGTCCATCTTGATCAAGTTGAAGTTTATTGCCTTGATAAAATTAGGTTGATAGAATCAGAATATTTTTAAAGAAAAATTTAAATTCTCGTTGAAGATTTTTCTCTGGGTAGACTTTAAAAACAATATAGTAAGTTATATTAAAATGCAGTGGACATTGATCTTAAGCAACATAATATCAAAGCAATATTTTCCATCATTGAGTCATGTCAGTTTAGAAAAAAGACTCTCTCGCTCTACACGAAAGAGTGTCGCCTATTTATGCATGCTAATAGACTGAGTTCCTTGGCCGCATGGTTTATTGCTTCCAGACTATTAGGTCAGAGAGGACTGGTAAGCAGGAAGTCTCTAGCTATTGCTAGTCTCTCTGTGAGAGTGGAAGCGGCAATGTTTTCATTTGACAGTATTGAGCTCAAGGTGAACAAAGACTCAGTGATCGCCCATTCTATGTTGAAAACTACACTACTTTGACTAATGTCGCCATGATCTGAAAGTTAACTACTACCTTATTTTATTTGGGAAAAAAATCAGTTTACTGTGGTGTAACTGGAACAGATAACATTGCACATATTTAATATATATAATTCAGTGGGTCTGAACATAGTTTATACCCCAGTGAAATCATCATCGTGTTTGGCTGATTGAAGACCTACATGAACCAATCATTTCCTTCTTCTTTTCCCATTGGTTTCTTTGGGACTGATTCTTAACTGGATCAGTCAAGGTGCAGTATCGTGCTGCTAATTAGAGATACTGTGATATCTGGCAGGGTCTAAACTTACTCATCAGGTCAGGCTGAATCTTCACATTCTTTAAACAACTCATTTCTCACCCCCAAACACCTATTCTTTCTGCTTTTGTAGGGTTTGACAGTTTTTATTTTATTTATTTATTTATTTATTTACTTATTTTTGATTTGGGGGCCACACCCTGGAGTGCACAGGGGTTACTCCTGGCTCGGTACTCAGGTTATCACTCCTGGTGGTGCTTGGGATGCCAGGCAAGCACCTTACCTGCTGTATTATCTCCTGCCCCGACAGGTTTTGTATTTTCATTTTAGACATCGTGATTTAGAATTCTGTTAATTATATGAATTCATGGATACCTTAAAATGACGGATCATGACTTTGGCATCGTGATTGAGATGTGATGACGCATCTCTATCACCTGACAGACACGGATGTATCTGTATTTCTGTGATGATCACAGTGCAGTGTGCTGAAAGGAGGCATCTGCATCTGCCATCCTGCCCCCACCTCCCATTCAGAATTTCAGTTATCTGTTTCATGAACTATGCTCAGTGAAATAGTCAAGAAAAGCCTTAAAGGAAGCCTGTGTTTATTCTTTAGATAACTAGCTTACTGATATATGCAAAGAGATTTCAACAAGACCAAAATATTACGAGTATTGGCCTCCAAACTAAGCACATTATTTCTGTGCAGTTAAGTTCTCCTGGTGTAAAGAAAAGATTTACCTTTGTGTCATTAACTCTTTCCAAAGCTTCTTCCTAAATTGTGCCTCATGACATCTCTTCTTTCAGCTCTGTAGTTTATTCTAGACTTTAATTTTACTACGTCCTTAAATGTATGGAACTCTTTTTCCCATTGACCTATATTCCATTTTTCCTCCTTGACTGATTCTGGGGAAACACCCGTGTCCCCTGCAACTGGAAGTAACACCTTCTCTGTGAGCAGGACCACAGGGTAAGGAGTGCAGAAACGTGGACTAAACACAGGTAGGAGTCCACCAGGCCAGCATTCTGCTACTAGAGCAAGCCGCCTTCTTTGTCAGGTTTGCAAAGTTCCTTATTATTTCTTTATGCATACCAACACCGTTAAATGTCAACAAGGACTCTTCATGAATTCATATTGAATGTCTTTTGTGGTAGTACATGGGTTTGACTCAAAGTGGCATCAATAGTCTTTATGTCTCTCTACCTAATTATTAAAGTAACTAAGTTCCATTCTGCATAGTAACTTCTCCCCAAGTAGCATTCATTCAGATGAAGTGAAGAGAACTTGCAGCTTTGGAATGTTACTTACAAATTCCTTAAAGGAAGCCTAGATTTTTGGGGGACAAGATCCATGGGGACGGAGGAGTGGGGCATAAGGTGCCTCAGTGGCTCACGATGCCTTCCTGGCAAGCGGGAGGCTAAGGGTTGACAGCCTGGTGTCTTCTGCCTGTCACAGCTCTGCTCAGAGCCTGGGAGTTTGGACCTCTAGCCAGGAAAAAGAAGCAAGGCAGGTTTGGTGTTTGGTTTGGCTATTCTAGAAAAATCTTCTAAGGCCACAGTATCCGAGTCACCTTAGTGGACCTCTGGGGCACATCCACTTGGCAACCAGACTAGACTCAGACGGTAGCTGGCAGTTGTCCCATGGAAACAGAGGCTAAAATTATGGTACAAGTCAGCTTAAGAGATGAGCCTCACTTGCCTCGATGCCAGTGTGTCTTATAAGGAAATGGGATGAATGAAGTCTGGGGATTGAAAGATGACCACATAATAATGACCAGATAATGACCACATCACCTTGGTTGTCATAGGAACTACCCCCAAAGCACCTTATCTCAAATGCACATTTTTACAACCAAGCATACTTTTTTTTTTGCTTTTTTTGGCGATGCTCAAGTGTTACTCCTGGCTCTGTACTCAGCAATTACTCCTGGCAGTGCTCAGGGGACCATATGGGATGCTGGGATTCGAACCCAGGTCAGCCGCATGCAAGGCAAACGCCCAGCCACTGTGCTATAGCTCCAGCTTCACACTTTTTTTAACCTCTATAATTATTTCTACAAGGGGAGGCTTCAGACTTGACCTCAGTGTCTATGCTAACGCCTCATCCCATAATAGCCATCTCTTCACCCCACACGACAAATGATAGCTCAGCTGGTAAGACACCTCCCTTGCATATGGTCCCTCATGCCCTGCCAAGAGTGATCCCAGGGCACAGAGCCGGGTGTAAGCTCTGAACACAGCCAGGTGTAGCCTCAAAAACAAAACAAAATTAAACTCTACATTTTAATCGGCAGTTCAAATGATCTCTTGAAGACCATTCAGGTACAACATACAAAGATTTCTAAGAAGGAACTTGTAGAAAATTGTTGCAAATTTTCCTATTAAAGATATAAATTTTAGGAGAACATTCCAGAATAACCCAGCACTCAAAATAAAGATGACCTTTTATGTTTCTTCTGATATAATATTTTGAATGTGCTTTGCATAGCCTGATGTAAAGTATTAAAAATGTATAAGGACAAGCTGGAGGTCCTCTCTTCTCTAACAACTTTGTAGAGTATAGTTTTCTTGGACTGATAACTCATGATAATGTGTTGTGTTAAGAAGGATGGCTTTGTGGCTAGCAAGATACTCTCATTTTCTTCCTGTTTCTCCAAGTACAGTGTTCTAAAGGTAGCTTCTATATTCAGAGAGAGAGCATCAGGTAAGAGTCTATTGCCATTGCAAAGATAGTGGATTATACATAATTCCCGAAGGAGGGAGTCCTATCATAGGGCTTGGAAGTGGGGGGACACACAGGGAAGAACCAGGGTTGGTCAGAAGGGGCTGGAGAGAGATGGAGACAGAAGCCCAAGTTTCTATTGTGTCTTCTTGGGAAAGGAATGTACAAGGCATTGTGAAATGGTTTAAGACTGGCTGATTTGAATGGTTTCTACACCTGAGCATGATTGCATAGGCACCCTAAATTGATTTTAGCAGGTGGATCGGGGTCACAGTATCAGAGCCCTGTGAAAGCAGGTGAAGGAGGTGATTGGGAAATGGGATCTGAATTGATGGGTTTACATATGAAATTGTGTCCAGGTCAGCACTTACTATCTAGAAATTAGCCTGCTCTGAAAGGGCCAGTCTGTCTAATAACATCAAGGTCCTAGGTATTCTGATGCTTTAGCATCATAAATGCAGAAAATCAAAAGGCATGAATAATACAAATACACTCAAACAGGCACTGTCTACTTGATTTTGCTGAATAGGGTAATCTCTGGTTGGTCCACTGAAGTCAGTATTCTCGACACTCAGCATGATCCATCATGTGCATCAAATAGTGAAGCCCAGATATAATTTTTTAAAACATTCAATACTTTGAAGTACCAAAAGATTGAAAATAGCTTTATCCTCTTTACTGAATAAAACATTTAGCCTGTCCAAGCTGGCTACTCAATGTTTTATTTATTCTAACAAATGCTTCCATATCGAAGTTCTGGTCAAACCCTAAATGTGGCTAGAATTACAAAAGCAAGTGTTTCTTTTCACAGTCACCATTCAGATTTAATTGGACTTTTCTCCTAACACACTGACACACAATAGTTCATAGTTGATAGTTAAATGAACAAACCAATGATTATGTCAGCCAAACTTATTATGAGACATTTCTAGAGATTTCATACGAATCTGTTTCTATAAGATACTGACGGTAAATGGATCAGAAAAGGGTAACATCTCTTGACTATGTTTCTCAAGTGAAAACTGAGAAAACTGAGTGAAAACTCTCAGGTGAAAACTGAGAAAACTGTGAAAACTCTCATTTAAAAATTCATTAACATCTCTGTTCTTTCAAGTAAATATAAAGTGTGGTAAGTGACAGCCATAAATTGAGTAGTAATTTGGGTTGATCTGAACTGGCAAAACTAAAAACTGCCACTTCTAATCTCTACCTGAATTAACAGAACTGTACAAAACAATAAAAAGAATAAAAGTGTTAAATAAGATAATTAATATAAAATTAGAATAAATCATCATGTGATGAAAATAACCTTTAATCAAGGGAGGAAACAACTTAGAAGGATAGTGCACTTGCCATTTATTCCTTCTTCAGATTTTAAGCATTTAGGAAAAAAAAAGCTTACATGTGCTATTGAGTAGAAATGGAATTTTAAAAAAAGAGAGAGAGAACAAAAGGGAGTGCCCTGCCACAGAGACAGGGTGGGATGGGGGGTGGGGAGTGTGAGGGATACTGGGATCCGTGGTGGTGGAGAATGAGCACTGGTGGAGGGATGGGTACTTGATCATTGTATAGCTGAAACCCAAGCACAAAAATTTGTAAGTCTACAACTGTACCTCATGGTGTTTCACTAATAAAAATTTTAAAAAATTAAAAAATATCTCCTACTTAGTCTCTCTATTCCAATTATTATCATATCCCACAGGAATTTAGTTTGTAATAAGTATGAAATTGTAAAACAGCGAGGGAAAGATGAATCAGTTGCAGTAGGAATTGACACAACTAGATCAAAATTTGGGGGCAGGTGGGCAGTTTAACCCTTTGACCCAAATCAGTTCCTAGAGGAGTGGTAATTTTTATTTTTGCTTTTTTAAAATTTTTTGCTTTTTGGGTCACGCCCAGTGATGCACAGGCATTACTCCTGGCTCTGTACTCAGAAATTATTCCTGGTGCTGCTGGGGGACCAGATAGGATGCTGGGAATTGAACCTGGTCCGTGACTTGCAAGGCAGATGCCCTACCTGCTGTACTATCGGTCTGGCCACAAGGAGTGGGAAATTTATCGGAAATGATGATCCTGTGCAAAGGCTCAGAGAGCACTTTTAACTTACCTACAGAGGAGATGCTAAGTGCAGCGTTTCCTCTGCAGCGGGGAGCAGGAGTAGAGTGAGTGCCTCACTGCCCCCGGGGTGTCTGGGTTGGGTGGCAAAGCTGGCACTCAGCATAGCAGGAGAGAGTCACAGTGGTGCTTTCTCTTTGACAAAGTCCCTTAGTCCGTCCTCTGTGTCAAGCCTCCAACCCCCTGAGAGGAAGACTTTTTTTTTCTTCTTTTTATTGAATCACTGAGAAAACAGTTACAAAGCTTTCAGGTTGAAGTCTCGGTCATGCAATGATCAAACAGCCATCCCTTCACCAGTGTGCACATGTTCCACCACCAAGAACCCCAGTATACCCCGCGTCCCACCCCACCCCTGTCTGTGTGGCAGATGTTCTCCACTTTACTCTCTCTTTACTTTGATTACATTCAATTTTTTGACAAAAGACCCACCATTATTATTTGGAATTTTCCCCCAACAATCAGACCTGCCGAAAAGGCACCATTAGATCATTTGTTTTCTGTTGCTGATAATGAAGAACATATGATGTAGAGGCTGCATGATTTTGGATTTCTGATATTTTAGTAATTAAGTCCGGAGGGATTTCTGCCAGAAGCCACTGGGTTCCAAGATTGGTTTGTTTGCCTCTGAGATCATGGCCGGAGGAGCCATTAGTGGGTGGCAACTCGGGGTCTCCTCTGGGCGGAGAAAGGGGCGGAATACTGGTTTTTATTTATTTATTTATTTATTTGCTTTTTGCGTCACACCTGGCGATGCACAGGGGTTATTCCTGGCTCTGCACTCAGGAGTTACTCCTGGCGGTGCTCATGGGACCATATGGGATGCTGGGAATCGAACCCGGGTTGGCCACATGCAAGGCAAACGCCCTACCTGCTGTGCTATCTCTCCAGCTTCAAGACTGGTTTTTAATCCAAAGTTGATGATCTCTATTTAATTTGGGGACCAGATATATATTGGAGATGGGGATTGGGTGGGATGGGCGAGAAATCTGATTTCTTGCTTTGAATTTTACCTAAAATCTAACTCTAAGATTTATCCTAAATCTAACTCTTGGATGAGTATCCGGAGTGATTCTTTCTGCCTCTGTCTCTGTCTCTGTCTCTGTCTCTGTCTCTGTCTCTGTCTCTGTCTCTGTCTCTGTTCCTGTCTCTCTTTCTCTTGCTCTCTCACTCGCTCTCTGCTAACTACAGGTTTCTGATCTATGATTCCCACCAGCAAACAAACAAAGCCAGCTGGGTACTGTCTTTTGAGTTGCTCTCAGATCAGACAGCAGTGATTTTAGAAACTCTCAAGGGACGTGTCTTGTTCAGGGAGCAGAAGGTCATAGATGGGAATGCTTCTTCTTTAGGGTCTATAAACCATTTCCTCTCTTTTCATTCCTTGTTCCTCTACCTCACTTCTTTATCCTAGAATTCCTCCCTCCCATGACCTCCAGGACTTCCTCAAGGCATCCTTTGCCCTGGATTAAAGAAACGTTCTGTCACTCATGCTAGCTCCTCCCTCTGGTGGGCTGGAGAAGTGCAGTGTTCCTAGAAACGGAGGAAGCGGATTTCAGATTCGTGGCACTTCAGGAGCCCAGAGGATCGCTCGCTGTACTTGGGTCTTCTGCTTTGTGATTTTGTGTTAAGAAATTCACACAAATTTTACAGCATTTTTTGGTTTATTTGTAATAGAAACTTGGCAGCTATGACTGGTTTCTAGAACAGTCATGATGAATTTAGTTCAGGCACTGAGACTAGAGGCCAGATATATCTATGCTAAAATTTTTAAATAGGGCATATAAAGTTCATTAGATATACAAAAAACTCTTTCTTAATATTCAGAAATAATTTATATTTATTAAGAATAGCCACTAGGTCAATGGGATTGATTCTAAAATCGCTGGGCTGTTGTTAGATTGTAGGAAACATACTTGAATTTTTAAGTTTCAGGTTTTATATCTGTAATATTAGTGAAAATCCGTATTTTAAGAAAGAGTGACATGCATAATAATATTGGTGAAAATCAATATTTTAAGAAAGAGTGACATGCATAAGAGTGAATGCATATGAACGTGTTTATGGTAGACAATAAATGACTAAAAAGGCAATTGGCAGATATTGGGAGTAGCGATATTTTAACATATGAAATTGGCACAGAATTTGATTGTAAGGGTTACTTTGGGAGGAATCATCATACAGAATAAGGAACAAAATGAAGGAGAAAACGAAAGCAGGATCAGTCTGGCTATCAAATGGAGAACTTACTGATATTGCATGTAACTTCTTATATAACTTGTCTAACATACCTTATACAAGAAGGTACTTATTTATGTTTGAAGAGTAAAAGATGTATTGAGATACCCTCAGTGAGGATGCAGAGAACTGCACAGGTTTTGCTTTACCGACAGAGAGTGGAGGATCCTAAGTACGTGGTGTTGGTAAAAATTTACCTTCAGGGGCCGGAGAGATAGTACAGCAGGTAAGGTGCTTACCTCACACTCAGCTGACTCAGGTTCGTTTCCTGACATCCCCTATGGTCCCCCAAGCCCACCACAAGTAACCCCTGAATACTGCCGGCTCTGGCCCCAAAACAAGCAGAAAAGAATTTACCTTCAATGCTCAAAAATAGTGAGATGGCAAACTAAGAAGTGCAGATTTTTTGGAGCTCCAGTGTGTTCTTTGTCACTGGCAATCAAAGTATGGAGAGCGCGAGACCAGAATCCCATGTAGATGCAAAGGAATGTTATATCTGTCTAATCTGAGAGGAGACTGTGACCTCAGCGAGTACTGCCTTGCCAAAACATGGATCCAGACTGCACACTGGAAAGGCTATTAATCTAAAGGAAATGCCAGAATGGGATGAGAGCCTCAACAGGGAGCCTCAACATTTGGTGAGGAGCAGACGCCTCTCACTCTTTGCTTAACTTAGCTTCTTCAGGTCTTGCCCGTTGAATGCCAGCAATCACCTTTTTGCTCTACTTCTCCGAATACATCTTCAGAAGAGTGGTGCTACTTCTAGTTGGGAGTCACTGTGAGTGTACAAAATTGGGTGAACTCTTTTCAGAAATGTAGTCGTCAAGGTGTCAGGATCAAGAACTTCACTTCCTTGACATCCAGGAATCTTGTAAGCATTTTTAAAAAATCTTTTGAGAGTGAACCAAATACCTTGTTACCTATAATATAATAGGTAATATACTGTTTTGTTGAGGAATGTGTTGCAATCATGTTTGGTGCATCAATAAATGTAGGGTCACATCATTTAACCAGGGAGGGAGATTAGCCCATCTCATTTTGCATACAGTCTCACATATAAATCTATGTGGGTTTATTTCTCTATGTGTATTCATTGCAACTTTAATAACTGAAAATATTTTAAATTAAAAAAACAACTTTGTTTTAATGTGGAAAAATTGCGTTGAAAATGAAACAGTTTTTAGGCCAGCAGTTTTAAATAAATTATGGAATAACATGTACCAAATGTACTACAAAGCAATAGCAAAAATAATAGCAAAAAAACTCATAAAATTAGTTTAAGACCTTTACCATATACATTAGGACTAATTTATGTAATTATTATCTTTTTTGTGGGGGAGAAGCATCCTTGGGGTGCATATCAGCAGCTCCAGCAAGGTGCTTGGAGGTTGATCCAGTTGGTGGTCAGAGACCACAAGTGCCTGCAGGCGCCCACCCAGGGTTCCATCCCCAGCACACCTGCTCCCCTGAGCATTACAATCTGTGCCCTAGAGAGCTCTGAGCACTATTGGATATGGCCCTGGAGGCCCAAGAGCATTTCAGAAGTAGACCTGCAGTCCCCAGTCCCACAGGGCCTGAGCAGTACCCACATCTTTGGGCCTTAGCACTGAACCCTGACCCGGTTGGCTAAGTACTGCCAGCAGTGGGCTCTGAGCCCACCAAGCATTGCTTGGGAGACACTCAAAATATAGGGTCTTTTTTTTTTTTAACGATCTCAAAATGTAAAGTCTTTTTTCCCTGTTGAAGCATATTCTGAAGTTCTCAGGTCAAAATTTATATATCTCTAGATAGAAATTGTACAGATGAGGACATTGAGGCATACAGATCGCTATAGATATGACACAGTTCAACTCATAGCATTGATTTGGGAGAGGTGGGAATATGGAACCTGGGAAACTTCAAAGATAACACAAAGCATTGTGTTATCTCCATGTTATGGAAATGATGGTCAGTGGATTAGCATCAGGGGCACCTCAAAGCTTGTTAGAAATGCAAAACCTCATGTTCCAACCTAGTCCTAGACAGAAGGAAGAAGCTGTATGTCTACCTACATCACCAGTTGTTACATTGTGTATTAACGTTTGTAAGGGTGAATGATTGTACTCATTTGTGGGATATTAAAAATAAAACAAACAAACAAAAAGCATGGTATGAGAATTATACCCAAAGAGAGTAGAAACAAGGGCCAGGAGGACCGGTCCATGGTAGGAAGGTTGCCACAAGAAGGGGTGGGGTGGGGTGGGCAATTGGGAAAGAGAAGGGAGCATTGTGACAATAATAGTTTGAAATGGTCACACTGGAAAAGAACTGAGTGCTGAAAGGTGTCAAAGTGATATGCATGATACCCTTTCAGTGACAGTATTGTGAACCACAGTGCCTAAAAATAGAAAAAGGAAAATGAGAGAGGGAGAGAGACAGACAGACAGACAGAGACACACAAAGAGAGAGAAAGAGAAGGAAAGTGCCTTCCATAGAGACAGATTTTGGGGGTGATGGAAGACTGGGGACATTGGTGGCAGGAAATGCACACCTGTGAAGGGACAGGTGTTGGAGCATTGTATGCCTGAAACTCAATCATGAACAACTTTGTAACTGTGTATCTCACAGTGATTCAATTAAAATTTTTCAAAATAAATTTTTAAAAAAATTTTTTTAAGCGCTTTCTTTTTTTAAAATTTTTATTAGTGAAACACCATGAAGTACAGTTGTAGACTTACAAATTTTTGTGCTTGGGTTTCAATCATACAATAATCCAGTATCCATCCCTCCACCGGTGCCCATTCTTCACCACCACAGATCCCAGTATCCCTCCCACTCCCCACCCCCCATCCCCCATCCCACCCTGTCTCTGTGGCAGGGCATTCCCTTTTGTTCTCTCTCTCCTTTTGGGTGCTGTGGTTTGCAAAAGAGGCATTGAGTGGCAATCATGTTCAGTCTATAGTCTACTCTCAGCGTGCATCTCCCATCCTGGGAGGATCCTCCCAACACCCTTTATTTGGTGCTCCCTTCTCTATCTGAGCTGCCTTTTCCCCTAACATGTGTGTCTGGCTTCCAAGCCACAGAGTAAACCTCCTGGTACTTATCTCGGCTATTCTTGGGTTTTTGTCTTCTATTTTGTTACTTTATGTTCCCCAGATTGTAAGCTCTTTCACCTACAACTATATTTACCTACTTGAATTGCAAGATCAACATCAAAAAGCAGGGCACATTATGCTAAGTGTGTGTATAGTGACTGCAGCTCATAATTCCAGTACATCTATGTAGCTCACGTCTTCACAAAGATGACACTGTTCTCCAAGATGCATTTGGGAGGGAAGTTTCAGTTACCATTAATTTCCTGGACTATTCAGAAAGTGAACGCATAAGATCATCCTGTACAAAGATTGCTAATTTTTTAAAAGCCTACCTTACTTTGCTTGTAAAATTTGTTTCTGCCAGACTGGTGTGTAGATTGAGTTGACCAGTTAGCTGAGTCATGTAGCTTCATTTTAAATTAAGTTCTTGTAAAGGAAAAAAAAATGGAAACAGTAAAGGGGAAAAATAGACATTCAAGTTCGCAGATCATATTCAAATGATTGAAAACATGTGGTGTACATGTTTCTCCCATGGTCTTTGTGCTTCCCTAAAAATGTAATTCAACCGGAAGTTATGGTTATAGAGTCTGCATTACATGAAGACAGATGGGGAAAAAGCTGTTCAAAGCAAGGAAGACATAACTAAAGTTTGCTCTAGACTCAGCGTGGACAAATGCTTGTCATACCAGGAGCAGATGCCCCTTCCTAGCAGTAGTCAGGCTGTGGGTACAGTTCTCATGTGGGCACGTAGAAAGACAGGTGATTGTCCACAGAACTAAAACATTCTCAGGAGGCATCTGTTCTCTGAAAACTCAGAATATAAGGAAATATGTAAATTATATTCTCAGTCTATTAAAACTACCCTGAGTTTCACTGTGTGGAGATGCATTTTTTTAACTGAAAATCAGAGAACTCTCAATAAGTTTGTAATATGCTCATAAGATCTGTACTTGATTTCAATTCCTAATTAAGCATTGGTATTTTCTGATATGATAGCTCTATCATATATTGAGTAAAGCCATATGTTAACAGTGTAATTGCAGTGTTCTTTTTTTAATTAGTTTTTGGGTCACATCTGACTTTGCGAAGAGCTTACTTGTGGCTCTGTGCTCCGAGATCACTCCTAGAGAGCTCAGGGAACCTTATGGGCTGCCGGGGATCAAACTCAGGCTGCCACATATAAGGCAAAAGCTCTGCCAATGGAACCATAACTATAGCCTCAGCACTCTTTCACTTGATTATTCTCCCTGCTGACAATATTTATTGAATTTGAACAAGGAGACAGTATTGTAAATATATGGAATGATTAATAAGCCACTTTTATAAGTGCTTTTCATACTTAAATATTAGTCATTCTCACAATATTATACATTACAGGTCAAAAAAAAGTAAGTTGAGGAAATTGTACAGATGAGGACATTGAGGCATAGAGAAGTGTAAAAAAAAATGCATCTGATTTGCCCTCTGAGTCAGAATTCCAGACTCGAATTCCAGAGCCTACCGTGAAGATATCTCTCAAGACAAGCCCGCAATCATTAAAAGGTCAAAAAGCAACTCCAAAATATGTTTCACTTCCTTAATATTATCATGTTTATTCTGGATTTGGGGCCATACCCAGCAGGTGGTCAGAGCTTAGTCCTGTTTCTGTCCTCAAGGGGCCATCCATGCTGCCGGGGATCGCACAGCGGTCAGCCTGCATGCCAGCCAAGACCTTAACCCCATGCTCCGTCTCTGCCACTCCTCAAAATGTGCTTTAAAAATATCTTACTGCATACTTGTACGGTAGTCATGCCCCTCCTTTTTTGTCCACTTAGTCCGGAACTGTACCCTTCATCAAGTAATACACTTAGGCGCGTTTATTTTCAGCTCTAAAGTAAATTAGAAACTTCCAAAGACTCCATCCCTCTTGGAAATGGCACACCCTCTGCACACGTAGCTTTGTCCTCTCCCTGCTCTCAGGAGGCTGGAGTGGACGCGGCTGCTTTTTTGTCTCCATGCTTCTTCTCCTTCTTCCAGCTCTTCATGTTTGTTGTTGTTCTTGTACCCATGTAGTTCTAATAGGTCCATAGTTCAGTTGAGCGATTGAGCATTTTGCATGGCACTACCGTTAATAACAAGCACCTGTTGATACCATTTCATCAGTGTTCGACACCTTTTTAGTTTCAGACAGCAAGGAACAGTGACAAGGAACTAGAACTGGGTTCCACTCCCGTTGCTTTGGAAAACCATCATTGAACAGAATAGACTCGTGAAAAAGAATGACACTATTTTCTTAAATATTGACAATAGTAGGATGCATTTTTTAGTTATAAGCACCTTGCCTCCGGTCACCTTTCCCAGAAAAGTAATGTTTCCATATGTATTGATTAGATTTTAGAGATCAGGGTATGGAGACATTCTAAGTGGCCCAGAGTCTCAACTTTTGTCATTGTTAGTTTTCCAAATTAGAATCCCTGAGAAGTAATGTTTGCATTCATTTTATCACTGTGGGAAAGGCATTAAGTTTGCATTTGTCTGGTCATCTTTCCAACATTTTTGAGGCTAAAATAGTCATTAGTTTGAAATAAATTTGCTCCGTGTTGACTAAGCACATGTAAAATAAATGGTGATTTTTTTTCAATGGGGATTATTTTAAGTTACAAAGTTTTTTTCTTAAAAAACTTAGTGCTTAAATATGCTTGGAGAAAACAGAAAACTAGGCAAAACAATACACATGATCCAACTTACATAAACTTTGTTTTTAAATATTCCTGAGGAAACTCGTACAGATGGATGCTGGACTGACCCAAGGAGGAGAGCAGATGCCTTGCATATGCACCATACCCCGAGTTTTGATCTTTGCACCAAGTGGCCCTCTAAGCATAGTCAGGTGTGACCCTGGTGGGCCCAGAATTTCTGGAATGACTAACTTGGAAAAAAGAAAGGAAGGAAAAGATAAAACTAGTGCCAAGCTGACAGCTCCTTACTCAGGGACATGAGGAACTGTTTTTCCTCAGCTGCATTTTCAAGCTGACCTTTGAGCCATCCACTTGTGTCATTAAGAGGCATGAGGGACTGAGAAGCTTCACAATGGGCTCAAGGTCCCACAGATATGCATGATGCATTGAGGGAACACAGGAATGTTTGTGTGTATGTGTTGGGGGTTGTGGGGGATGTGAATGTGTGTGGGTGGGTGTGAGAGAGTGTGTGTGAGCATAAGTGTGGAGATGTGGGGGATGTGTGAGAGTGTGAGTGTATGGTGTGGGTATACATGTATGTTAGTGTAGGTGTGGGGGCGCAGGGCATTATGGGTAGGCTGACTCTTGGTCTCTTTCATACTGGCCTTATTTCACGTGACTTGTTTCAGATGAGGTTTCTCACTCATAGCTTCTGTGAATATGAGGTTTTGAATACTTAGCAGGTCTATCTTTGCTAAATGGCTCTGACTTTGGAATTATGTATCAACATAAACCCAAGGACTATGACAGTTTTAGAAATTAATATCCTATATGCAATGTCACAAAAATATATTTTGCAAAATTCAAATATTAATTTCATTTTATTTATTTATTCATTTATTTGAAGTAAAACATATTTTATTTGGAGGGTTTTTGAAGGTATGGAAGGGGAGAGAATGAGAGAGAGAGAGAGAGAGAGAGAGAGAGAGGAGAGAGAGAGAGAGAGAGAGAGAGAGAAAGTAACATGCTCAAGAGAGAACATGGGCTTCTCCAAGGGTGGAGAGAGCCTTAATTTCATTTTATATTGGGGAGGGTACACCCAGCTGTGCTCAGGGTCTTACTCCTGACTCTGTGCTCAAGGGTTCCTGCCAGGATGAAGGACCACATGTGATGGTAGGAATTGAATCTCGGTCAGCTGCACGCGATCCAAGTGCCCTACCTGCCGTACTTTCTTTCTTGACCTTTTTTTCACATGTTTTACGCAGATTGGTGGAAATGACCTTTAAATTATTTCTATTTTTACTCCTTTTGAGATTTCGATGAGTCTCTGGAACAAGGTAGATGTGCTTACATAGCAGTGGCAGTGGAACATGTGTGTGGCTGTCAGGGCTTCCAGAAGTATGGGAGGTTGGGGAGACGTCTCCCATCCCAAGTGGACCTGAAGTTCTGGGGAGATTAGGTACTCTCTGGTGCTCAGTCCTGAGGCAGTGTGGTCCTACCAAAAGCATGGCAGCAGCTTTTGATCCTTACGATGTCTTAAAACTATTATGTCATCTGACTTATAAGTCACCTGTTATAAAGTCCCATGGTTAAAGTTAGAAACAGATGGAGAAACATTATGAAATTAGACAACACATGTCAATTTATCAAATATGACATTGTTGGTCATCTTAGATGCTTTATTTTATTTCAGTTATATATTTTTTGGATTTGAATTTGAACTTTTAAGGGTTCCAAAGGCCATTTCCTGAGAGGTATTAGAGTAGCAAACTAAACATTTGATAGAGACTTATGATGCAAAACAACCTCACAGCACAATGATGATAGAAATAATAAGGTATC
Source organism: Sorex fumeus (assembly GCF_029834395.1). NCBI lineage: Eukaryota > Metazoa > Chordata > Mammalia > Eulipotyphla > Soricidae > Sorex > Sorex fumeus. The sequence goes on along the minus strand of NW_026606070.1, from coordinate 3,389,289 downwards.
ATTTATTATTCATTTGAATGCTTGTGTATTTTAATATTTTGAGAGGATGATTTGTATTCAAATATCAGACAAAAAGGAGCCTCTTCCACAATTGATGGCCCTAGTATTTTTCCAAAGAGAGACAAAAAAAATCACTACAATATCCTGCAACTCATAAATATATACTCTCAGAATAAATTAGCTTGAGCCTCCTTTAAAACAACTTTGAGAGAAAAGTAAGGATCTCTCCTTTGTTTTTTTTTTTGATTTGTTTGTTCTGTGATGTAGCAGGGATCCTTGAATTGAATCCATTAAAATGAGCCACAAAACATAGCACAGTGTTCTTCACAACCGTATTGGACTTTTATTATGTTTTTCAAAAAAATTTACATTTTGTTCACTTAATGAGCACTCTAATAAGTCATACTGTTAGATGAGAAAGCTTAAATTCACTATTGTAATTCATGTTTATGTCTCAGGTCATGAGTAATTGAAAACTGCATGAAATGAGTGAAGAGGAAATTACTTTTCTACTTATAAAATGCTATTAAATTGATTTTCAGATGTGAAAATGAGTAGGGATTTTGCAAGTCTGATCTTCTTGAATTCTTGCAATCTAACATACATCATTTTACTTCATATTGCATCATATTCTGAGCTAAGATTTATTGCCACATTTCTGTTGTAATTAATTTCATGGCAATTTTAAGACAGTTGATATATGGTTGATATGAATTAGAACAAGAAATTTAAATATTCAAAGCTATTACATGAAGCTGCTGAAATATGTATATATGCTCACCAGCATTGACTTAATTAAAATATGTAGTTCTCTATATGTATACATGTCTGCCCTTCAATATAAATTTTGACATACCAAAATATTTATTTAAAATGGGATGTCTGACTAGTTTTTTCAGCTCAACAATGCACTAGTGATACCTCCTATTTTAATCAAATTGAAGTAAGTTGACAAATTTTCCTATTTTTCCAAATAAATCAGTATAAGATATTATTTTTCTTTAACAACTATTTCACATGGAATCCACATTTTTTATCAGACAAATTCTTTAAGGAAAAAATCGTGGTGAAAAATATGTTTTTAAATTATTTTTTGGATTCCAAGAAGTTGGGATTTCTCTGTGAGATGATCAGAGTTATTACACTGGAATGATCACAATATTGTTTTTGTTTTATAGGAGAGGAAACAGCTGAAGTTTAAGAGATGGAAATATTTCCCCAACTATTAAATAGTAGAGCAAGGGGTATAGAGAGATAGCACAGTGGGTAGGGCATTTGCCTTGCATTTGACCGACCCAGATTTGATCCCCAGCATCCCATATGGTCCCCGAGCACTGCCAGTAGTGATTCCTGAGTGCAAATCCAGGAGGAATCCCTAAGCATCGCCACGTGTGGCCCAAAAACTAAAAAACTAAATAAATAGCAGAGCAGATCTAACATTATTGGGTCTCAGACCAAGATAGACAGAAGTGTGTGTGTGTGTGTGTGTGTGTTGTACCCTAAACATCTACTTTCTCCTGACCTCCTTTATTCCTTTTCCTTCTCCCTCCTCTCTCTCTCTCCCTCTCCTCCTTCTCCTCTCCCTCCCCCTCACACTCTCTTTCTCCCTCTCCTCTCCCTAGACTTACTCAGGATTCCGTGTTCAGGAATCACTCCTGGTCAGTCTTGGGGAACTGTCCTCTGTGAAATGAAACAGGGGTCAGCTCCATGCCAAGCAAATGCCTTACCAGCTGTACTATCTCTTCAGCCTCAACAAGAAAAACCCTTGTTTTTCTTTGTTTCATTTTGAGCTTGGGGGTGGGGAAGAGCATGTTTGGGCCACACCCACTAGTGCTCTGGTCTTATTGCAGGCCCTGTGCTCAGGAATCACTTTTGGTGGTGCTCAGGAAAACATATTCAGTGCCAGGATTGGTCATGTGCAAGGCCCACCTTAAGCCCTATACTATGTATCCGACCCTTAGCCAGCTGTACTCATGTGAGACAAGAGGAATTCTCACCACCATTTAAAATAACCAAAGAGATTTAATGTGTATGAAATAAAATATATAAAACAGTATATAAAATAAAATATAATGTGTGTATACTGTTCTGTGTCCCATTTGATTTGAGGGAAAAAAATCTACTAAGATAAAATGATCTATATAAACAAGAAAAGTTACTGCTATGTGAAAGACAAAAATGACAAGGTTAATCTTGATTACTGACATGAGGCACATATGAACCAGAGAGCTATTCTAATTTATTCATATTGTTGCCCAAGAAAAACGTTTTCTGATTCTCATTCTATATGTAAGGACTGAGTAAAGAGTGGAGCTCAGAATAGAACCCCGGCAGTCTCAACCCTGAATCTGGGCTGTTAAACACTGTGCTATTCCACCTCTAAATTATAATTATGAGCACAGTCCCAATACTAAACAATAAACAGAAATAATAATAAACATTGTTCTCATAAAGCATTTAACCTCGAGCATGTTAACGTGGCCTCCCTCTTAAATAAAAGACTCTAAAAGGCAGAAATATACCTCTGAAATATTTCGATTAAAAAAAAATTTTTTTTTTGCTTGTTTGTTTTTGGGACCACATTCAGCAATGCCCAGGGGTTACTCCTGCTCTGCATTCAATAATGGGGTTGGCTTATGTGCAGGGAGGTGCTCAGGGCATCATGGGATATTGAGGATTAAACTTGGGTGGGCCCTCTGCAAGGCAAATGCTCTACCCACTGTACTATCACTTTGGGCCCAGCTTTAAAAATTTTTTAAAAACGTGTTACCCATCAATTATGCATCTTCCAACTATACTTGAGTAATATGAACGAAAATGACTCCAAAAGAGAAATTGTCAAGGTTTCTCTTGAAATGAATGTCTTTAATGAAGATGATCAGGATGGCAGATGATGATGTTTCCCATATCCTCGCCTGAAAAGCAGATGGGCATTTAAAGCCTGCATCCACTGTATGTGGATAGTGCACAGCCTATGTAAAATCAGTACACTCTTTCAGCACTGAGTTTAGAGCACAACTTCTCAAGTCAGGATGCCAGCATTCCAATTTGACTGTCTCTGGTACCTCGGTAATACTGGGCCAGTTCCTTCCCTTTGCTCTTTTTGTAGCCTCATCCATAGATTAGGATTAATACTCAGACCTGTGGTGGAGCTAAGGAGTGTGAAACTTTTGTTGTTATAAGACAATGCAGGAAATTCTCCAGGCCCCTGACACATAAAACCTCACAAAATCCACCTTACCTCAATCTGGGCCCATCAAATCAGAAGCAGCAAAGAAAAACAAGTCAGTTATTTCACGGTTGTGAATCCACACTGGAGAGAACTGGCAGGGCCATTAGAAGCACGTCAGCTGTGACAAAAATAAGTCAGTGTTTGCAGAATGGAGGTGGTGTCTGCAGGACCAGCTGTCTGGAAGAAAGGGGAATGGATGGTGTTTCCTTTCATGTTGAATGTAGTCTGTCAGCCAGCTGGTGTTAGAGAAAGCAAAGGAAGCTTAGACTGATCGAGTCAAGTAAATTGTGTGACTTGTTTCATTTGGTTCTTGTGACCTGATGGTGGGTTGTGGAATACCTCTCACACACACATAGTGAACTAGATTTGGGGGAATCAAATGAGTGTCAGTCAAGAATGGGAAGTGGTGAATGGGATTCTCTTGAACTCCAAGTCTGTCAGGTTTACCATTAACTATCATTCAATAATGGGAAGTAAACTCATCACCAACCAGTTGGAGTTAGGAGTACAAACCAAAAATATCACAAGAAGAAATATCAATTTTCATATTAAATAGGTAAAAATATATAGTCAACAAATGCTTATTTGTAAATAAGTTATAATTTCTTTCCCCTGTGATTTACTCAAAAGTTTCTTGTGTATTTGTTTGTTCTCTTTATAATTAAATTTTCTTCTTTCTAATTACCAAGTTAGTGGTGGAAAGGAAAAGTCTAGATAACATGAATATTAGGTGTCTAGTAATAAATTTAAATATTTTTAAAATTTTAAGTGTATATGGCTATAAATACTATACCTTGTTCCCTATAAATATCTATAAAAAGTGAACTCACAAAAGAAATTTGTCATTGAGTCAAACTGTAAATCACTATTAGAATTTCTATGAGTGTTTAAGTTTTAAAATATTTAGTGATAGTAATGTAATATGTTTAGATTAATGCTCTCATTAGAGTGCTACACTTGGGACCTTGCATGCGAGTGATTCAAGTTCGATCCTCAATTTGCCAAACAGTCCCTGAACACCTAAGAAGTGATGCCTGACCACAGTCAGAAGAAAGCCAAAGAACAAAACAAAAACCAAAATCCTATACTATTCAGACAGTAATTTTATTATTCCTATATATCTTATAGCAAAATATAAATGAACAGAATTAAAATGTGAAAATGTTTCTGGAAACCTATATTGTAATTCATGTCCTATTATTACATGGATTTACAAATAAAGATTAAGCAACTAGGATGTAGCAGATCATATTAGGTCAAGACATAAAATATAAAGTCAAAATGTAAATAACAGAAGGAGCAAAGGATATCTGTGATTAAAAAAATCTGAAGAAAGCTTAATAATTTGATACTTAAGCTTTTTTGTCTCATCCATTCTGTATCAGAACAAAGATGGTGGATATTAATCTTTCCTTGAAAAATGTAGATTTTCCTTCACAAAAAGATAGTGAATTTTTCATTAATGATTAACAATCCCATATAGCCATTATTCTAATTATTTGAATAAATATGAATTCACAGATTGCGATATTATAAAAGTAAAATAGAGTCTATAACAATAACTTAAATTATTTTAAAACAGTTTCTCTCATTAATATAAACTTCTATGTAACAATAATTACAGAAAAGTTTCATTTATAATTTCTCATGAATTAACAATTTTCTTGGAAATTTAATGTTACAAGAAAAATTTCTTTGACATATTTTGTTCTGTAGAATTAATAGTGCAAAATTGAAATGGCATGGAAGATAGTGCAGTATTATTAGATTAAAACAATATGAATTTTTATTAAAATATAACTGTTTTGGGAAAAATGTTTTTCTTCTCTGGTTTTCCCAGAGTGTTGGTGTGTCTGCATATGTGAGTGTTTGTGTGTGTATGTATGTGTGTGTGTTTGAGTGTCTTTGCCTTCTGAGTGTGCAGAATAGAGCAGAGGAATGTACAGTCTTTCGAAAAGAGGAAAACCCTCCATTTTATTAGCATACATATCAATTGGTGCTGGGACATTGATTGTGCTACAGAGACAAAGGGATATATTTTTGGTTAAAAATATGTAACTCATGGATTTGGTTTTCAAATTGCTTTCACTTAAGTTCAAGTCTAAGAAGTGTCACATCTAAGTCTATGAAGTTGTATGAAATTTAAAGAATGATGATGTCTATAAAATTAACAAGATACCATAGTAAAATGGCATTAGTCATATGGGAAACCCATGTATTTACTAGAAAGATTCAGGAACTTGTTTGAAGTTTCACTTAAGGGTTTAACCCACCCAGCTGAGGGCCGTACGGGACTGACTCCTGGTTCAACACACAGACATCACAACAACGGTGCTTAGGGAACAAAGTGTGCTTTCAGGGATAAAATCAGCTGCAGTTGTGTGCAAGGCAAAGGACACAACCCCTGTACTGGCTCTCCAGCCCTTGAAAATAAACCATTTACTGCATGGTAAAATGTTTCATTTTATTTTTTTTAAAGATGTTTGAGTATTTTTGTTTTTTTCTTTTTAAAGTAAGCACTGTGGTTTACAATATTGTTAATGATAGGGTTTTGCACACACAGTGTCTCACACCATCCTTTCCACCAAAGTGTCCTCCACAACTATTAAGACCATAGAGTGGGGTCAGAGGATAAAACGGAGGGTGTAGTGCTTTGTCTTAGTTTACATAGAAGTGGACATTGAAGTGGTATAAAACATAATAAACTAATTACATGTTTTTAAGTCTTATTATATATGAAAATGTAGCACTAAGTTTTAATTTTTTACTTTCTACACATATAGAATAAATGAGATATCAATCATGATACATAAAAATCATATCTGGATAATATTGATTGACTCTATTGGTATTTTAATCAATGGTTCTATAAGAATCATACATTATGGAAATTGTGTAGAGATATAGAAGATTTAGGATTATTTAGGAATATAGAGTATTTAGCAATATAGAAGAAAGCAAACACAGTGTGCAGACGCTGACACAAACTAAGACCATAACGAACTCTTCGGTATAATCTGCTGAAAGCCGAAGACATAGTCCAAAAGTTAAGGCATACACCTTGGGTGTAGCTGTCTCTGGTTTGGCCCTTAGCACCATATGGTGCTCCAAGCATGCAGCTTTGGGGGCTCTTGGGTACCTCTGGATGTGGTGTTGGAGGACCCCGGTACTGCTAGAGTGTTCCTGGCTTGCACAGCTGCCTGAGCTCTGCATCCTCAGACAGGACCACTAACCCACCAGGATGCTCGGCTGAGCATTGCTGGAAGTGGCCATTGGCCTCTTGAGTGCCACTTAGGCGGGAAGGAAGAAAGGAAGGAAGGAAGGAAGGAAGGGAAGGAAGGAAGGAAGGAAGGAAGGAAGGAAGGAAGGAAGGAAGGAAGGAAGGAAGGAAGGAAGGAAGGAACTACCAGGATGTGGCCATTGGCCTCTTGAGTGCCACTTAGGCGGGAAGGAAGGAAGGAAGGAAGGAAGGAAGGAAGGAAGGAAGGAAGGAAGGAAGGAAGGAAGGAAGGAAGGAACGAACTACCAGGATGTGGCCATTGGCCTCTTGAGTGCCACTTAGGCGGGAAGGAAGGAAGGAAGGAAGGAAGGAAGGAAGGAAGGAAGGAAGGAAGGAAGGAAGGAAGGAAGGAAGGAAGGAAGGAAGGAAGGAAGGAACTACCAGGATGTGGCCATTGGCCTCTTGAGTGCCACTTAGGCGGGAAGGAAGGAAGGAAGGAAGGAAGGAAGGAAGGAAGGAAGGAAGGAAGGAAGGAAGGAAGGAAGGAAGGAAGGAAGGACCAAGTTAGGACGAGTACCCTCCATGTCCTGTTCACTTCTGCATCTCCCGCAGACAGCTCTAGACCAAGCATATCACAAGTCATTAATGAACTCTTTTGTTTGTTTCAGGGCCACACCCATCAGTGCTCAGGGCTTAATCCTGACTCTGTGATCTGGGGAACAGATGGGATGCCAGGCATCAAACTAGGGTCTGCCTCATGCAAGGCAAACAGCCTACCTGATGTACTATCGCTCTGGTCCCATCTATTAACAGACTCTTATTAAGTAAATATATGGAGCCTCTAACCTAAAATATACACTATCAGTTTAGGCTACTTTGTGGTGATGTTTTGAGATTAGGAAGTTAAACAATTCGAATATTTTACTACTACATGACCTGAGCAATTGTTAGGAACAGTTCACACATAGCATAGTTGTTTTTAACTACTAAAATAGCAGAGGCCCTTATCCACCTAGTGAAGGATGTAAAAGCTAATTTTATACTTCTCCTACCTAATACTTTAACTGGATTCCAAGTAAATAATAATTAAGTGTTTGAGATCATTTACTTGGGGATCAAGATTTGGGAGTGTTTTATTAGTGTAAGAATATTGGAGTATGCCACATTTTTATATGTTCATTGTATTTCAGTTTTTATTCCAATTATAATTTGTGAAAATAATAGTATATGTGGTAGATTTCAAGGGAAATAGTGGTCTGAGTGTGGGATGGGTTATCAGAAATTGAAGTGGAGTTGGTGGAACGTTCACTTGCGTGACAGGGATCTGATAGATGTGTCATTGACCAGGAGGTTGGAATTTACTGTCCTGATATTAGTTTTGCCAAGATTGTTTTGCACCTTATAGGATTTATCACTTACAACTTTAACCTTGTCACAAGAAAATAGTGATGTTGCTAGGAGCAACATACTTTTTTTTTTTACTTTTGAAGTCAAATTTATTGAATAGTGTTTGGTCAATAAAATAAGTACCGCTATATTTACTTTATATAACCCATGATAATTTTATATCACAATTGTAATCACGTATATTCATATGTGTGTGTGTTTTGGGACCACACACCTGTCAGTGATCATGGGACCGTATTTGATATTGCGGATGGAACCAGGTCTGCTGTGTGCAAAGCAAGTGACCTACCCACTGTACTATCTCTCCAGCTCAATTTTGTGGGGTTTTTTTGTGATAAAAATTTCAATAGACAATTCTATAGACAATTTTATTGTATATACAGGAACGCTATTATAAATACACTGTTAACCAATTTGATTTCTTTCTCTACTAAAAGGACTATATCGACAATCTTAGAGAATTGTTGCTATAAATTGCCATTGTAAGATTCTAAAACTAAGGCCCGTAAAAGCAAGCAAATTGTTAAAGTCACATAGCTAGTAGGGGGCAAAGCACTATACTAACTCATCTGTCTTAGCCTCAAATTATAGAAACATTAATGCGTATATGAATGCAATACATCACAGTATATCTGTGCGCACAATTTGAAATTTAAATACACGATTTGCATTTGCTTCCCAGCATTTTTCTGTGCCTTTAGGATTCTCTTTTGTTTCTTAAAAGCTGTGGTTATGCATCGCTAAGACAATGGAATTGTTTACCCTAAATCACCTCACTCAGGGAGAAGTAGAGCACAGCTTTCTCAATTACAAATATGACGCCAGCTAAACTTGGGATAAGGATCCATATACAAGTAGGGGATGGGATTTTGGGGGGCTTGTGTCTGTGTGTGTAAGTTAATATAAGAAACGAAGAATAACAATTTCCACTGGTTCCATCGGTGGATATTGAGATCACACCGAAACTCATATTGTCTAAATTTAAACTTTCAGCTATTAAAAAAGCTATTTTGAGCTACACAGAGGATGTTAGTATTAATTGTTTGATGTATTTTAATATAAAAATGGATTTTTTAAAAACTGTATTTATAATTTTATTATTTCTAGGAAGCAAAAAAAAAAAAAGCCAGTAAAAAACTTCTTCCCATTCACACTTGTTTTCACTCTCTGTCCCCAGGGGGAAAAAATTGGGTCATTTGAGGCTGGAGGGATAGTATAGCAGGTAGGGTGCCTGCTTGTATGTGGCCTAACCGGGTTCAATTTCTGGCATCCCATATGGTCCCCCAAGTACCACCAGGAGTATTTCTTGAGTGCAGAGTCAGGAGTAACCCCTGACCACCACCAGATGTAATAAAAAACAAATAAAAAGAATGGGTTACTCTACCTTTCATTATTGTATATCAGTATCGTTGATTCATGTCACTTTTGTTGAGATCATGAATATAATATCTAAATTTTACTGGGTGGTCTCCCTACTCATTGTTCACTCAGGAGGCCTGGAACACCTTCTGGGGATTCTCAGCCAAATGAGCCAAAGGGTTCATGATAAAGTCAAACGAATTGCTCCTGCTTGGGCCCTGTGGTATCAGGAACTACCCAGGACTCACCCCACAGTGCTCAGGTCACAGAATTGAATCTGGGTTAGTACATCCAAGACGTGTGTCTTAACCCCTGGACTGCCTCACCAGCTCTAATTCCAACCTATTGGTCTTAATATCTAGCTTACTGCTACTACCATAAAATGAGTCAGGCATAGAATATAAACCATGCAATTATTGATCATTAAGATTAGTGCATGTCTTTTTATTTTCCTATTGGAGTAAGTATAAAGTAATTAGTTCCCATCTAGTGACAATGGGATCATTATTAATTTCTCACTGTGATTATTAAAAACCGTTTACAAGAATATCTTAGAGAAAGATAATTTGTTGATATTTTCATTATTCTTTTTCTCCATTACATGTATATCTGAGAAAAAATGATTTCTGACCTGTTAGTTGGATAAAAACAACATGAATATGATTTTCACAGCTTCATTTCTGAAGTATAGCTAAGTGTTGTATTACCCTACCCTATAAGAATGAGAATATTGTTAAAATGATTTTATCACTGTCTAGAATAATACTTCAGTGCAAAAATTACTGAAGAGTTACCATCAGCAACTTTTAGAGGCTAGAATATAATTAAAAGTAATGTAAGTATGCTTTCTTCTGATACATCAGATGAAAATTATAAGTGAAAGGGAAAATTTTAGGATACATACCTTAGTAAAATGTATTGTATATTATCACATTTCCATTGATATATCACATTTTATTAAGACTTTCTGGAAGATATGCAAAATATTTTAGTCAGTAGATTTTATAAAATGATATTTGATACCTATATTTACTATTCACTAATGATCAGCAGTAAATTTTGAAGAAGAATTTGAACATCCCCCAGTATTTTAAATAACTGATTGAGGTAAAATAAACACATAACCCTATGTTACTTTAAGGTGTATATAAGGTTAAGGTTAAGGCCCTCCCGTTGATCGTCGATTTGCTCGAGCAGGCCCAGTAACGTCTCCATTGGAGACTTTGTTGTTACTGTGTCTGGCATATCGAATACTCTCGGTAGCTTGCCGGGCTCTCCGAGAGGGGCGAAGGAATCGAACTCGGGTCGGCCATGTTGGCCGCGTGTAAGGCGAACACCCTACCCGCTGTGCTATTGCTCCAGCCCAAGGTGTATATATACATATGTATATTTATATAAGGTGTATATATATAATTTTAATAGTATAATATAATCCTGAGGCCAAATTTGGACAGAGACTCCCAAGCAGTGCTCCATAGGCCCAGAACCCAGCCAACCAGACTGGTTATTAAACGCAAGTGTGAGAATACAAGGTTGGGCTTCCCTGGGCATCTCAAGGTCACACCTGATGGCACCTAGGAGCCTCAGGGTTATACCCAGAAATGCCAGAGAAACCATCTTGTGCTGGGAATTGAACCCAGTTCTACACATTCTAGGCACGTGCCCTACCATAGACTGAATCATCCCCATCCCTAACCTCAACAGTTCTGCATGGCATAAAAGAGTTTTTTGGTTTTTTTTTTTTTGTCTAAAATAACATATGTTGAAAGTGTTCTAAAACATTATGTCTAAATCTCTAAGTCTCCTCAGAAAATTTCAAATTTCCATATATCTACTTCCTAGTTATTTTTATGCCTCTTTTATCCCTTGAACTGACAAAACCTATAAGACTCTTACTTTAATGACTTTCTTTTAAGCCGGGAAAGTCTAAAGTAAAATTGGTGTCCAAGCTGAACCAGGGAGTGAGATCAGGCAGCTTGTAAACTCTTGATCTCTGGGGGATTGCCACTTGGCGTGGTATTTTCAGAGATGACTTCACAATATAGGAAATAGATACCAACCGTGTTTGTCACTAATTCCAAAACCTAACACACAGCATTTCCAAGAATGAAAGAACAGGAGCAAGACTTGAAAAATCTAAAGTCCTGAAGTTGTCTTCAGAATAATGGACTATTTACTATTTATTGTGCCTTCTTTCAAAAATTCCATATTCCTGTTACCTTGGATTTGTTCCTGTAGAAATAGTACTGGTGTCATCTACTTCATCTGACTTCTTGAAGATTCTAGTTAACATTTAACATTAGTGGAGACCTTTCCAGCTTAAAAAGCAGCCTTTTTGTGCATTGGCTCATTAAATAGTCTCACTGGTTATTGTGCTGGGGACATTGAGTTCTGTGAATCTGCTAGCATTGAATTAGCAGTACAATATGCCTAGACATTATTTGTATGTGCATATTAGAAAGCGAGAGACCATAAGTCAGAAGACAGAGTTCTTCAGATGCTAAACCCATCCTTTCCTTCACATAAAACCTAAATACGATATGAGAGCCTGATATGACTTTTGGCACATAGGAAAAACAGCCACTATGATATTCAGTATACTTTTTGTGTGTACATGTATTTTATATGTTTCTTCAGTAAAACTCAGGAGTGAACTATTTAAATAATTTGCTAAACATGTTGTTAATATATGGGAAACTGTCCAATTATTTATCAAATGATCTATATGATTTTATATCCTCATCCAGTTTGTATGAGAATTCAATTTAATCAATATTCTTTTTGGTAAAAAAAAGATTAGGTAATAATCTATATCAAACATTTGTCATCAGATAATTCCCCTTTTCTAACATTAAGATAATAGAGTTCTTTTAATATTTTATTTATATTTTTATATTTGGGGATTTGTTTAATGATCATGGCTTGATTAAAAAGTATACATATATTTTTATATTTGTTTTATATTGCGTTGGGCTGGAGCAATAGCACAGTGGGAGGACGTTTGCCTTGTACGCAGCCGGCCGGCCAAGCCAGGTTCAATTCCTCTGCCCCTCCCGGAGATCCCAGCAAGCTACTGAGAGTATCTTGCCCACACGGCAAAGCCTGGCAAAGTACCCGTGATGTATTCAATATGCCAAACACAGTAACAACAAGTCTCACAATGGAGACGTTACTGGGCTCGCGTGAGCAAATCGATGAACAACGGGAGGACCATGACCGTGACTGTGAATATTCATTTTTCCTTTCAATTTTATTCACTTATTCAATTTTATTCAGCTTCTTAGTGGTACATCATTGTGGTTTTAATTTGTATTTCCCCAAGGACAGGTGATACATTTTAAAGAAAAGAGTTCTATTATAAGATTTGGCATCGTAGACCAGAAAGATTGATCAAAGGACATGCTTTGCATACAGAAAGCCTGAGTTTGATCCTGACACCTCATGGTCCCCCAAGTACAGCCAGAACTGACTCCCAAGCACAGAGCTAAGAGTAGTCCAAGCTCTTCTGGGTGTGGCCCCCAAATAAAAAACAACACACACACACACACGCACACATACACAAACACACACACACACACACACAAAGACATCAGAACCTTAAAATAGATTGACTTGAAGAATGTTCACATTTATTTGTTTGTTTGGGGGCCATATCCAGCAGTGTTGAGAGCTTACTCCTGGCTTTGTGCTCAGGGATCACTCCTGGCGGGCTCAGGGATCACTCCTGGAGGGCTCAAGGATCACTCCTGGCAGGCTCAGGAGATCAGGTGGAAGGCATGTACCCTACCCACTGTATTATCACTCTAGCCCCAACATGGTTCACGTTTAAAAATGCAAGAAATGGTGATTAAGTGATAAATAGTCTTGACAGATGAATCTGGAAGTTCCCCATAACACACAGGTATATTTCAGTAGTATAATCAGTTGTTTAAATGCACACTGAGGGACTGGAGCAATAGCACAGCGGGTAGGGCGTTTGCCTTGCACAGAGCTGACCTGGGTTTGATTCCCAGCATCCCATATGGTCCCTCAAGCTCTGTCAGGAGTGATTCCTGAGTGCAGAGCCAGGAGTAACCCCTGCGCATCGGCTGTATGTGACCCAAAAAGCAAAAAAAAAAAAAATACACACTGAATTCTGCAGTCTGATTATTGATGCAATCTTGTTTTATTTGAGAAGAGTAATCCATTTGCAGATTTTTTCCTCTTAGGATATTGATGTAAAGCTGGACTTTCAGCATCTCCACTTTTAATAGCTGGGTGGGGAATAGCTAGGTGCCAAGAGCAGTTTCAAGGTCAGTAACACTGAACTTTCTCAAATGTGGGTTCAGATGCTTGAATACAGGGAGTATTTTTACTGATATAGTCAGCTTGCTGCACTTTGGAAGTGTAGCTTCCAGTTTCATTGGAGGGACTAAAGCTACTCATGGGAGAATTTTTAATGGAAGCAGAAAAACAGAATGATGGCAACCTTTCCTTCACACCCACCCCACCCCACCCCCCGCCCCATCCTTCGATCCTCCAATGGAGTGCTTGTTCTTGAATGCTATATCAAGGTGGTGAACCTACATTTTATAAATTGCAATCTAAAGAAAATCCAAGAATTCTGGCATGAGGGAGAGAGTAATTTTCCCTGATAATAACAAGACAGTGCATTCTTGTAAAGATAGTGCTCCAAGCACTATCTTGTTAATATTTAATGATAGTATCATAGATCTGTTGACCTCAGAGTGAACAACACATTATAAAAACACCAGAAGTTTGATGTCAAATGAATCAGAACAATTGATTTTCTTTTTAAACATGAGCTTGCCCGGGGAACTATTCTAGTATAAGTAGCAAGAAGCTTAGATTTAGGACGAATGAGGCATGGAAGATGAATTACGAGACAAGGTGCTATTTCTGGAGCATATATAAAGCAGAGTGTGTAAAGCTTGGGAGGAGAGGTGACTTGTTGAAATATGGTGGCCCGGAAAGGTGCATTGACATATGATCCTGAGAAAACACGGAAGATGCCAAGGAAGAACTACGATTTAGAGACGTGGTCTCTCCCAAGACCAAATATTAAGTACAGCTGGTATTTTTGTGACATATCTCTATATTGGTTTAATATTAAACCTGTCAGCTCTCTTATCCAGGGACAGCTCTCGAGCCGTTTAGTGCAGGATCCATTAAGATAGAATCACCAGCATCACAGTCTGAAAGAACTCGGGGCGTTTATTGCATGTGCCCCTCCAATACTCAAAGCGAGCTAAGAATAGATGACTTCACTTTCATTGAAGAACCAATTACAAGGGAAAGGAAGCCTTTAAATAGAACTGAAGCTCCTGAGGACACAACAACCCTTAAGTGATGAATGGTTTGGAGTGGGTTTAATATTCTATCTTGGGTGCAATAGAAAATAATTTGTTGATCACCAATACAGTGAAGGTGTGTGCTATGAAAGGCAATTGCTGGCATCCGTCTCTGCTTTTCTTTGGTTATTTGAGTCATAAAAGCCACTTTCCCTTCTCATCATATTTGTTCAGATCATTTATTAATTTTATTAAATCTTTATTGATATTTTAAAGAAAATATCTCAGTATATTACAGTTAACATTGTTTGGTTTAGAGCCTCTTTTTTTTTGGTAGTATATGTTATCCCCCTGAATTTTATCAGTTCCTTATGTATAATTCTACACACACCACACACACACACACACACACACACACACACACACACGCACACAACTCATACTGATAACATTCACAAATACGTGACCCTCTCTTACTTCACAAAATTAAATTATTCCTTTTAGAGGGTAAAACCAGGGCACAGAACAAGAAAAAACTACCTTTGCCTAGATACTGTTTTCACAACATACCAAGAACAAGAATACCTAAACTAAACAGAAATCTGGTTATCAATCTCCCTTGTCATTGAGCCAGTGCTTCCTGGTAACTCTATTCATTCCCATTCCTTATTTATTTGGTTTACCTTTGTGATAATCACATTTTCACGATCATCCTCTTCCACAGACTTCAAAATCAAATATAAATTCAAGCTTAGAAAGAAATTAAAATCTCCACTGAGGGGTGTCTAAACACATTTAATTGTGCATATTTCCTTGGTCAAAGAACAGAATCTGCAGATATGAATCTACAGCATTCCTCATTCCTATTCTGGAACTTCGCTGGCCTGTGATGCCCAGTTATTCTGCCGTCTTCCCTCATTGCTTTGTAGATTGCTGCCTGCCATTCCAAAGGAAACAAAGCATGAAGCAAGACATATGTGTGCACCATTTAGGCACGCTGCTGATGCATGCTGAGAATTAAGGAGAAAAGAAGCATGCCTGGTATTTGCCAAATTATTTCCTTGTATTTCCCCTGCTTAAGATCTCAGGCACCAATGTTTTTCTTGTTTTAGTTTTTATATGTTCCTTCATTCTTTCCTTATTCCTGTTTCAGTGTGCACGATTTTAACCCAAAAACTCATTTATTCATACCACATTTGTTGAAATAATGGTGAAAAACTTCCAACCAGCCTAAGGCTTTCTCAGCCTCCAAAAATCATATGTAAAAAAAAATTGTATTTGTTTTCATAATACACTTCTTTCACTTAATACCTCAGTCTACACCTTTTCTGTCATCCTTAAAACTTCCTAAAATTGGGGGCTGGAGCGATAGCACAGTGGGTAGGGCGTTTGCCTTGCACGCAGACGACCCGGGTTCAATTCCCAGCATTCCATATGGTCCCCTGAGCACCGCCAAGAGTAATTCCTGAGTGCAGAGCCAGGAGTAACCCCTGTGCATTGCTGGGTGTGACCCAAAAAACAAAATAAAATAAAATAAAAACTTCCTTAAATGAAGGTCCCTAAAATCACAAGCTGAATTTAAATGTTCTTTCAATGTATCTCCTACTCATCTCTCCAACATGTTCCCGTTTTCTTTGAGTACATGTTTATAGGGCCAGAGCGATAGCACAGCAGGTAGGGCGCTTGCCTTGCATGCGGCCAACCCAGGTTCGATTCCTCCATCCCTCTCAGAGAGCCCAGCAAACTACCAAGAGTATCCCGCCTGCACAGCAGAGCCTGGCAAGCTCCCAGTGGTATATTCAATATGCCAAAAACTAGTAACAACAAGTCTCACAATGGAGACATTACTGGTGTCCACTCAGGTAAATTAATGAACAATGGGAGGACAGTGCTGCAGTGCTACATCTTGTAGTAACTCTGCTAACACCAATATTAAAAAAACATTTGTTGTTCCACAATTAGATCATTCTGTATTTCTAAGTACCATTGGGTGATTATTTCCTAAATCATATTCTTCCTTAAACATCTAGCTAAAGCTTCCATCAAGGCTAACCTCCAAATTCCCACCTAAGCCCTCTCAACATGCAGGTGTCTTCAGTCGATTGCTACTGTCTGCTGCTACATCACTCTCTTTTGCAGTACCACAGTCATCTGTAGAAAGGTCTCTGTCTCACTCTGAGACGTTCTCTACAAAGTAGCCATTGAAACAAAACAAACATCAGTTCTCCTTTTTCCTTGCGTGGACTGTCAAGTCCCTTCCATGACCTGTAACCCTGTCTTAGACCTTTTGCTATGATAGATGTGCTCCAGACATGTTGGCCTTCTGGTAACTTCTGGATATACCACTAGGATTTTTCAAAATCAAACTCCTTAGATTTGGAACTAACTTCCCTCCTGACAGGTCTATTTTGCTTGCTGGTTCGGTTCCTTGTAGTTCATGTTTCAGTAAAAATGTCAGTGAGATCTTCATTCACTATTCTATTTCTGGAAAAATAGACAGAACCATTCTGCTCTTTTCTGTGTTTTCTATATTCTCTTAACAAAGCACTATTTGCTTCCTTCATGACACTTATCACTTCACTTGATCACTTGATAACCCGTTACTCATCGATTTACTTGAGCAGGTGCCAGTAACGTCTCCATTCATCCCTGTTGCGTGCTAGCGTAGCCCAATGGCATCTGCTCGTTCTAGGAATATGCAGAGCCTCAAACTGATCATTCAGGGTCTTGACGAAGAAGTCTGACCATCTTGTAGGTGGGCGTCCACGCGATCTTTTGACATCCCGTGGAATCCAGTCAGTAATGGCTCTAGTCCAGCGGTTGTCTGTAAACCTCATTACGTGTCCAGCCCATCTGATTTTTGATGTCTTGGCAAATGAGACAGCGTCCCTGATTCTTGAGCGTTGACGAAGATCAGAACTCCGGATTCTATCTCTCATTTGAGTGAAGTGTGATATTCCAAGCATAGCTCTTTTGATTCCTCTTTGAGAGGACCCGAATAACGTTCTCATCCTGTTTTCGTAGGGCCCAGGTCTCTGAGGCATATGTTAACACAGGAAGAACAGTGGAATCGAAGAGATGTGGTCATAGCTGGAGGTTCTTTGTCCTCTTAGTTATTTCTTCAATGCTCTTGAAGGCATTCGAAGCCGCTCTCTTCCTCCTGTGTAACTCAGGTGTCAGGTCATTCATCATGTTGATTTCTCGACCTAGGTATATATTACTGTTGCATTCGGAGATGATAGTTCTGGTGAGAGTGAATGGAACATCAGGAACAAGACTGTTTCTCATGAACATTGTCTTTGTGAGATTCAGTTGTAATCCAACCTTTCCGCACACACTTATCATAATATCTAATTATTTGGTCATTTATGGACTCGATATTGTTGTAGTTTTAAAACCATCTGTCATCAGTAGCAGAATATCAGTTCAATAAAATGAATTTCTGTATCTCCTTTCAATCTTTGTTTCCAGTATTTACCCCTGTGCCTTACCAATATGAGACACTCATAGCTATTACTAAAATGAATAAACACTGCTGTTTGGGCGGATATAATTATCCATAAGTTTATACTTAGCACTGTTGTAGACTTTTCCTAGTAACATCAACTTCCCTAATGTCTATAAAAGTATCTTGCATATATTTGAGCTTTTTAATTTTTTGTCAGTGCTGAAAGATAAAAAATTTGGATTGTCAAATTAAATGTCTAGGGGCTACCACTGTTAGGAATAGCTTAATACTCCTTGTGCAGTTTCTTTTTATTTCTTCACAGCCTACTCCTCTTTTACATTCAGATGAAACCTGAATGGTATTATGGAACTTAGAAAAAGACTTTATTATAGTCCTGCCAATGACAACAGTAGAGTCATGAGTAACGGTTGAATTAGCCATGTAAAATTTGGTATGAATTTATCTGGATTTAGTATGACCTAAGAAAAATAGAATTATCTTTCTCCTAACTTGGCAAAGACATTTATACATAAACCTTGGGGTCAGCCTGATGATGGACAGGCAATTTTAAAGAAAAAATTACATATTGTTTGATCAACAGGCAGAGAATATAGACTGAGTTTCAAAGTAAGCATAGGATTAAGAGGAAGTAAGAACTCTTCAAAAGGGTCTCATGCCGGGGTCCCTTTGCAATGAATAAAAGCAAGAAGTGTGCAGAAACACAAACAGGTGAGGTGAATTTGTTCTTTTTTTATTTTTTTCCTTTTATGTGTTAGAGGAATAGAAGTGATATGGCTGAAATTTCTCCTAAAATATCTTCAAAATAATCCTCTCTAATAACACTGTGACCAAGTGCCCACATTTGAAAGGAATCAGCTCTGTCACTTTGAAAGAATCTGTTCAATTGGATGTCCATTCCCCCTCTTCTCGGGTGCCTTAGTCTCTGAACTATGGGTCCTGATGCCCAGCCAATACACAGTAGGCAGTGCTCACAGATTTTCTGCGATGGGGAGATGGGGATGGAGAAATAACTTGATGGTTTGGCAGGTTTTTATTATTTTTTTGGAAAATATTTTTTTCTTGTTGGATTTCTTGTTGGGATGAGTTTCAGAAGAACACTTGTTTATCTCTTTTCTATTTTATGAATGTAATGCTTTGAAAGCTAGTTCTTAGTTATCAAGGTAAATAACTATTGCCACAGAATTAAATTTTAGGATTTCTTGAGTGGGCTGTTGAAGTAAAAACACCTGTCCACCTTAGTCACAGACTGTAACCAGGGATAATTGCATTTCATTTATGTCTTCATAATTGATTAAACTTAGTTTAAAACAAAACAAGAAATAATCAAATTTAGATGCACACATTTGAAGGTGATAATTGATCTCACAGTCTTTTGTGTTGTAAAAGATATCTAACCTATTACTTTTGTGTTTTTTTTTGCTTTTTGCTTTTTGGGTCACACCCAGCAATGCACAGGGGTTACTCCTGGCTCTATACTCAGGAATTACTCCTGGCGGTGCTCAGGAGACCATATGGGATGCTGGGAATTGAACCCAGGTCGGCCGCATGCAAGGCAAACGCCCTACCCGCTGTGCTATTGCTCCAGCCCCTCTAATCTATTACTTTTTTAGAAAGTGTCTATCCATAAGATATGAAGATGTCTGGACCACTGCATTTTAAAAGTTTTATTATGCGTATATTTATTAATGTATAATTATAAAAATTTTAGACAATTCCATTGGTAAAATAAGATAATTAAAGGAAAAATTAACAGAAGTCAATCAAAGTGATCAGAGTGATCGATTTAGTACCTGCACATCTATTCTGCAGTATGTCTGATGCTTTCTGAGCATAATAGTATCTAATTTTTTCATCCGCTCTTCTTTTAAAAAATGATTTATACAATCACAAGTTACAAAATTATTTATGTTTGAGTCCAAGCGGTACAGTGTTTGATCACCAATTCCTTCACGAGTGCCCAATTCCCTCCACCAATGTCCCCAGTTTTCCTCCTGCCCCAGCCTTCCTGTCAGACACATTTATTTTCTTTTTAGGTACTTTACGGCACATTTGCTGATAGGGTTTCATGCTTGTCACCTTATCTCCTTTCTGCACCAGTCCTCAACCAGAGTGACCACCTCCCTCTAATATTGTCTCAGTTATCCTTCCCTGGACTATCCTTCTCTCCTCCTAGAGTGGAAAAATTCCTCCTAACACCCATTCTCCAGCTCTTCATTTTTATTATCTTTGAGCACTAATTACTTCCCTACTATGTTTCTTTATATTCCAGAAATGAGCGAGATCATTCTATGTCTGTCCCTCGCCCTTTGACTCAGTTCACTTAGTAGACTTCACAGATTCTTATGTTACACCAAATTTCATGACTTCGTTTTTAACAACCATGTAGTATTCTATTGTGTGTATGGATATAGATACAGATATAGATAAGACCTTAGCTTCTTTATTTGGTCATCTGTTCTTGGATATTTGGGTCATTTCAATTTCTAGCTATTGTTTCATTAACTTTCATTATTTTCAGTAGTTATTGTACCCTCACAACCAGCCCAATACTATTGACAACAATTGACTTGTTTACATTGATCAGATGCATTAATACTTTGATACATTGGTGCAGATATAGCATTAAATATCAGCATATTCATTGGGATAGAGAAGGTAACTGAGATATCACTTGTCTCTCAGCCTTTCAGTGACAGAGTTAAAGATATAATACTTTAGAAACTTGAAATAATGCCTCAGGATTTTGTAGTTTCACCAAACAGTGGGCTATCCCCAATTCATATGGAATGCCGGGGATCGAACCCGGGTCAGTCCCACCTGCTCTGCAATGGCTCGCCGCCCATTCAATTGTTTAAAAATGAAAAAAAATTGTAGTTTCTCTTTTCATCTGTGCTGTTCACCTCTCTTTCTATAATGTCCACCACATCCATCATCCTGTTTGGAGAAGATCTTGTGAGGAAACCAATCCATGTCTCTTTTGTTTTGTGCCTTTTCACTGGGATTGGCCAGCAGAGAACCAAACCCAGGCATCAGGTGGAGAAGGAAGAATCAGGAGAACTGTGTTTTTCCTGGACTCCTACAGTGCTGAGGTGGAGGGCCTCCTCTTCGGCTGTGTGCGAGGAAAGGTGTGGCCCTCCCCTGCATCTCTCATGTTGTGCCTGTAGTCTTCTTATTGTCTTCATAGGCAGGAGCAATAGCACAGCGGTAGGACATTTGCCTTGTGCGCAGCCAGCCTGGCCGAGCTGGGTTCGATTCCTCCACCCCTCTCGGAGAGCCTGGCAAGCTACCGAGAGTATCTCTCCCGCATGGCAGAGCCTGGCAAGCTCCCCGTGACATATTCAATATGCCAAATACAGTAATAACAAGTCTCACAATGGAGACGTTACTGGGCCCGCTCGAGCAAATCGATGAACAATGGGAGGACAGTGCTACAGTGCTTCATGGACTTTGAGAATCTCTTTTATTTTGCTTTTATTAAACCCTCCATGACCTACATGTATGTTGTTACCTTCTGCATCCTGTTAGGCATAACATACAAGTGGCTCTGTCTTCTACAGGAATTTTTGTTAGGAAAAAAAATGTTTTTGTTTCTGGATTCCTCTGCAGATGTAACAGGTGAATGAATAAATAACTTAACCTTTATTTTTTGTAATGGGATGTAAACCACTTGATTAAGGAGGATTTAATGGGGAGTGTTAAATGGAATCATTTATGTTTATGCGAAGCAGTTGGCATATAGCGACCCTTTTAATTTTTAAAAAATTGAATGCTGATTGAAGAGCTCTAGTTTCTTCTAAAATGTCACTGCTATTTATATGTGGTGGGTTCCCTCCCCAACACACGTGATTCTAATTTGGGCCTCATTGTCTGGATTTTGCTAAATTTACAACTGATGCCATAATTAAGACCTATATTTATTAGCCAAGTATCAAATGTCAAAAATATTTGGCTTTCTAGTCAGCTAGGAGTAGGAACGTGTGACATAACTGTAGCTGACCTTAGAAAAAGTAGGAATAAACATGTGACTCCTTTTATTTTTGTTTGCTGGGGCATCCTCTGTTCCTCAAAATAGCTTACATCATACATCTTGCTAAATTAATTACTCGGGGTTTTTGTTGGTTGCTGTTTGTGTTGGGAATTCTACTTCCAGTGGTCCTCAGGGCATAGTCCTGGTTCTGCACTCAGGGGTTACTCCTGGTGGACTTGGGGGATCATATGAGGTTCCAGGGACCAAACCTGGGTCTGCCACATAAAAGGCCAGCACCTTATTATCACACTGATCCCCCTCTGTTTTATTTATTTATTGTTATTAAAAAAAATCTGTGGTCTACAAACTTATTGATAGTTGTTTTAGGCATATAATATTTCAACACCAATCTCACACCAGGGTCAATTTCCCCTCACCAGTGTTTCCAGATGCCCTTCCTACCCCAACCCCTGCCTCACCCCCACCTGTCAACTTGACAGACACATTATAGAGTTTCAGTGGTTGAAGTTTAGATCTCATGTCTTCAGTGTTGTTGAGTCTGTGTTTGGGTATAAGGTTATGCCTGCCTCCCATATCATTAGTACAACTGAAGCCCCGATGCCTGTTCACCCATTATTTCCCATTCTCTTCTTCCCCCAGGATTTCTTTCCTTCTCTGTCCTTCTCTCCAAACAACCTTCAGTTTTATTTTAAGGAAAAAATGGAAACATATTACTGCCTAGAAATTTCGGCTTCTGTTTTTAGAAGTTATTTTTATATCTTTCATCCCTCTGTGTTATTGTTAGCAGGCAATTATTGAACTGGGTGATCTACAAGTTCTATATCTAATTCCTTAATGACACACAGGCATGCTCAGTTTATACACATATATAAATATACATGCATACACCCGAGAACATACGCCTATGAGATGACCTTTTCAGAGGTCATATCCAACCTGAAAGGAATGGTCTGGCATTTGAATAGAATAGTGATTAAAATTCAGATAAGCAGGAGGAGGTTGGATTTTTATGTTGTGTTAATGTGTAGCCCAAACTCAAAACAAGTTTTCACTTTTTTATTCGTGTATTTTTATTTTGTGTTAATCTTGCTCACTTTGTAGTTGAGATATTGAACTATAAGTTATCGACCTGTCCCCACTGACGATGGTGAGAAAAGAAATCAGTGGTCATCAGGGATACTCTCACACTGGATTAAGTATCAAAGGAAGGGAACCAAGTTGTGGAGGAAGGATAAGAGTTGTGTCAAACTGAACTAGCACTTGCATTTTGTTTTAAGAAAGTAAGAAACAATTCTAAAGAACAACACCCCTTGGAAAAATGTGTGTCTGCAGGACTCAGTGTGGAAAAAGATAAAGTGGGCTTAGAGCGTTTTGTGGAATCTGAAGCTAAGGGCTCTGTTAAAACACCAACAGAAGCATCATTACAGGGATGTTTCTGACGCAACGATTGCAAGATCTCCTAAGAGCTGAAAGTGAAACAGTGTGGAGAGAATTAAGTACTACTGGATTGAAAACTAAACTATGAATAAGCATTTATAAATTATGACTGAGGAATAACCAGGTTACATATTATTTATAAATGGGAGATGAGTCTGTGCAAATAATTACAAGTAATCTATGAAATCTCTTTGCCTCAAGGAGAAATGTCATACTCCCCTCTTCTTTACCAGTGAGCTATGAATAGTAAGTTCCTCAAAAGAAACTCAAGGAATGGTGGAAATGAAGAGTAAACTTAGGAGGAACATTTACAATCACTGTCTCAGTTGAGTGATCAAGAGTAACATAAGTCGTGAAAATATAAATATACCCTTGATAAAGTTGAAAAGGACACTGTGCGGTCTTCTCTCCAGAAGGCACATAATTCTAGATTAATCATGGGAAAAACATCAGGCAAATCCTCTTTGGAGTATGTCTATAAAATAAATATTTGATTAATATATTTTAAAATTAGCAGTAGGGATATGAACAAGAACAGTAGCAACAGAGAAAAAACACGGGAAAGTAAAAACTTGTTTTGAGTTTGGGCTACACATGGAGGTGCCCAAGGCTTACCCACGGTTCTGTGCTCAGGGAACACACCTGGTGGGTGTCAGGACGTCCTAAGCGATGCTGGGGGTTGTACCTACATTAGCTGTGTACAGTACTGTTTCTCCAGTCACAAGAAAGTGAAACTTTAAACTTATCGATTCAACACCTACTTGATGATAAACATATATAGTAGGGGAGCCCTTTTATTTTTTGCACCAAACTTGGAGAAAAGGAAATTCTTTACTTTCCTATAAATAGCCATAATCATTTTGTTTTTCTTTTCTAAAATAACAAAAGCCAGTTGTGAAGGGAACTGCTTATATTGCTTTTGTGGAAACCCTTTTATAAGGCTGATGTTAAGGCATGTATAAAACAAACAAGAATTGTATTCAAGACTCCAGATGGAATATTCGAAATTAAAATTTATTGACAAGGGTATAGTGGTCAGCTCATTATAAATAGGGAATGAAAGTAAAAGGGGTGTTTAATTCATCCACATTAATTGGACATAAACCGTTGCAACACTATGACTTTGCTTGTTTTTTAGTGTCTTAATACAGAAATAGTCTTTTTTACTATTTCTATACTTTCATCTCATTATCTAAGAAAAGGGAGTATAATATAGTAGCTACCCACATGTTATATGGCTAAAACACATAATTCTTAAAAAATATTAGACAAAAAATATTTTAAAAATATTAGCTGGTATTATCTCTGTTATGTAATACCAGTATCATAGGGGATATAAAAGTATCCTTATTATATTATTCAAATATCAGATATAATTTTTCTATTTATCTGTTTCCTCAACTTCAAGTGTTACCAGGCAACTGTATTTAGAAATCTGAAACTAGTTCCTGGCTATATTATTAAGATTTTGTTTGTGTATATGTCTTTTTTTTCTTTCAAGGAAGAAACTTAAGTAGTAGAACTCATTCTTTAGCTATGGCTATAACCAGCTGACTCAATTGTTGGTTTTGCTTTCCAGGAAGAAATATAATCTCGGTATACTCTGAAGTGTTTTCACTCATCTGTGAAAACTTTGATTGTACCTCTCTCTGTCTGTGGCAGCTGATTGCCCAGATTGTTTCAATACTTAGAAATCAGCTTTCTCAGAATTAAGTCCTGCTAATTTTTTGAATAGTGCTGGAGACCCGTTGGGCCATAGCTAGTAGTTGTAGGGAGGCCATACGGCGTCAGGTTTGGAATCTGGGCTCGGATGCACCAGGTAAGCTCTCAGCCCTTTGAGCCCCCTCCCCAGCCCCACTAACTATTTTGACTTTTCTCAACTGACACATATGGCCTCCCACAGACTCCTGGGAAGGTCAAAGAAGGCCATAGCTGAAAATAACAGGGGGTGAGGGAGGTGGATAGGCTCACAGATGTGACTTGGGGAAACTAGGGCAGGAGGGGCATTTAAAGGAAACAAGGTGAGCAGGCGGCCATGGACAGGAAATGTTGAGAAACGTTGCTTAGACTCTGCAGGAGTCCCCATTGGGGTTGATGGGAAGATGGGTCCTTGGAGATTGCAGGTCCATTGGAACTATGATCAACTGCTCTTATCTGTGCCCAGAGCATTTTAAAACCCTATTCACATTGCATAACCATATTTAATTATTTAATGAGAGATTTAAGTGCCTTTCATTTGATGGTAAGTATGTACAGAGGAAACATTTTTCCAGACATGTCAAGGAGAAGTGGTTGGGAGAAATAAGAAAAGAATAATAAGTCCTTTGTTTAAAAAAATGGCAGCATCTCCTCCTTTAGTGTTTACTGTTTCATGAGTTTCCTTGTACTGAATAGCACCGAGTAAATGGTATGATTGTATTTCTAATTGGTGACCAGAGTAAATGTTGAAATAAGAGACGGAATTATTAAGCAAATATGAGATTAGGCTTCTTATTCTCATGTTCACTCCTTTGAGTGAAGATTTGTTAAGTATTTCCTAGTTGGTAGAAAGAATGTGGTTATCTATTCTAATAAACATATCTATTTAATAGCTTTTAATGGTGAGCAACTACAAATGCTTCAGGTTTTGAGAGCATAGTTCTCCATTTCCTAGCATAATGGAGTTATTAAGGAGGCTGTCTGCCTGGAGTCATATTTAGGAGGAAAAAATTATCAATAAGAAATCAACTTTTTTTAAATAAAATTGAACTCACAACAAACTGAAAATCTGTGACAGCTGACAAACACTACCAATTACAAGTTCAGAGATATAACAGGATTATTACCTATAAAGTGCCCCATGCATTGTCTTACTTTTGGTGTGGAAGCAGGTATGGGTCAAACCCAGCAGTTCCCAGGGCTTATTCCTTGTTCTGTGCTCTGGGATCACCTCTGGTTAAGCTCTGGGAACCAGAGGTGGTGCCACGTCTCAAACAATGGTCAACTGCATGCAAGGCAAATGCCTTACCCTTGTGCTATCTCTCTAGTCTAATCTTTCCTACCTTAATTTCTCCCCTCAGTGAATAAATCCTCTTATCACATTTTACTTGATAATTACTTTTTATTGTAACTTTTTTCTGAAAAATAAGATAAAATTTAACATTATCTTAATATCCATTTTTTTATTATTTTTGCTCGAGCTCGAGCGGGCCCAGTAACGTCTCCATTGGAGATTTTGTTGTTACTGTGTCTGGCATATCGAACACGTCACGGGGAGCTTGCCAGGCACTGCCGTGCAGGTGAGATACTCTCAGTAGCTTGCCGGGCTCTCCGAGAGGGGCGGAGGAATCGAACTCAGGTCGGCCATGTTGGCTGCGTGCAAGGCAAATGCCCTACCGCTGTGCTATCACTCCCAAATATAAGCTAAAGATATCATATAGTACAAAGCAGCTACTCCAGCATTTGCTTATCCAAGGGAAAGTGTGGTGGTTGGCAGACAGAAGTGGAAAGGGGGGAAGTACTATAGTTAAAGGAACCAATTCTGTGATTTTTTTAAATTAAAATATAGATGCACGTGAGCATATTAATTTAGCCTCTTCAGGACCCTGAAAAAAGAAACAAGCAGTTAAAGAGTTTGAAGATAAAACTTTTGTTTCATAATCAATTCCCCTCTGCTTGTGGGCCAAAGACAAACAACTACCTTGTCCCACACTTTCACTGGCAAAGAAACACATTTTATTATCTATGCAATTTACTTTCTTGAAGACTCCTAATTATTAGATGATGATTATTAAGCTAAGATAAGGGTGAAAGGAAATTGTTTCATTAAAAAATAAAACCTAGAGCCAATAATTAAAGTTTATTTGTTCTTTGGGTTGGAGCGATAGCACAGCAGCAGGTAGGGCATTTGCCTTGCACGCAGCTGACTTGGCTGACCCACCAACCCTGGTTCGATTCTTCCGCCCCTCTTAGAGAGCCCAGCAAGATACTCTTGGTAGCCCACACGGCAAAGCCTGGCCAGCTACCCGTGACGTATTCGATATGCCAAACTCAGTAATAACAAATCTCACAATGGAGACATTACTGGGCCCGCTCAAGCAAATCGATGAACAACTGGAGGACAGTGACAGTGATTTGTTCTTTAGACCAGACATTAAAACTTAATCTAGGCTATACCACTTATTAAGTGTAAGTTACCAATGAAAGCAAAGGGAGAACTATAAACATATTCATGAATTATTTACTCACATACTTGAAACAGATTAAACCAAACTTTGTTTCCATTTACTAAGCTTTTATTATTAGGACAGTGACCTTGATCTTAGGACTTTCTATCTTTCAAAGGTGCATTCGGAAAGTGGAATCAGTGAACAAATAAAATCAATCAACAAGTAGGTAGCAAATATAAATTGCTCTATTCTTTGATCCTAGCACAGGGCACATAGAAAATATGTTTATTCTCCCAAACCATGGAAGAATACTGACCGGTGCAGCCCTGTATGGCCCAACTGGTCCCCAGCACCCGAAGGAAACCCCAACAGCACCTTATCCTTGGGCAGAGCATTCAACCATGGGGCCTGGTTGACCAAGTAGCCCTGAGAGTGGCCCTAGGACCCCTGAGCAGTGCTTGTGAGGCAGAAGCAGAAAAACAAAATAAATCATAGAAAAGCTCACTATCTTCACATGAGTCTGTTGAATTTGAATTATAAACAAAGGGTAAACTATTAAATTAATTATTAAATTATTTTCTCGCCTCATGGGGATGCCCCAGTTCATCCTAATATTGCTGACACTTTGAATCTTACAGGAATTCTGTCTCTGACATCAGCTCATATCCAAAATCCTATGGTTTATGACTGTTTCTTCCCTCAACCAAGAGCCTACACTTTCTTCCACAGCATGAAGAAACCCAGAGTTCAGAGGCCTGTCGGATCATACTGTAGTCTATTCTTGTTACCTGTATTTATTTGGGATGAAGAAACTAACTTTGAAGTTTCAGTATCTACTCTATAAGTGAGAATATGTCCCGGTTAGAATAGCTCTTAGTACAATCTATACTAATAAACCTCCTGACCAGCCTTTGGCATATGCCCACTTGACAGATGGCCACTCTTTTTTTACTTTTCACCTTCTTGCTTTCCGAGTGAGCACACATCTTTGTTCATCAATCACTTTATTCACTCAGTAAATCTTGGGATCATTTACTGTGTACCAGGGCTTTTGTGCCTGGTCCCAGGAGCTCACTCGACCGAAGGTCAGGAAACATTAACTGGTGTATAACAGGAGACGTGTGTCCAGGCTCATCAGCATGTCCAGAATGCATGATTCCATTTCTGTCTCCTGTGTGACCCAGTCTAGCTTGCTTGGATTTCCAAGCATACATTTCGTGAGACATCATTTCATACATTTCTATTTCAGTATCAGTATATTTTTCTTGTGTCTCTGTTACTTGACCTCTTGTGTCTCTGTTACATCAGTCTCTGATATAAGGGGTTGAGAGTCCCTTGTTTCCATTATTTACATTGAAGCTGGTATCTGCTTTTGTTCATACTGTTCTATGCAGGGTAATGTAGATTGAACTTGTGACCTCAGAACATCTTCACTGTGTTCACACTCCGTTAAAAAGAATAGACCAATAAAATAAAATTAACATTATGAATTTAAAAAAAAAAACTAATGTGGAGTTCATGCCCAATTCAATCAGCTTAATCAATGGCTGAATAAATAGCAATACTCCTACATTAAAAAAGATAAAAAAAAAAGAATAGACTATGCATTTTGGACTGGAGATGTAGGACAGTGGGTAGGGCATTTGCCTTGCAGGTGGTTGACTTAGGCTCTATATCCAACATCTCACAACATCCCCTGAGCCTGCCAGGAGTGATTCTTGAATGCAGAGAAAGGACAAAGACCTCACACTTCCGAGTGTGACCCCAGAGTAAAAACAGAAAAAAACAAACAAAAAAGCTTCAATCACACCAAGGGCTCAATCCCACCCCTTCTCTAATATTCTCTGCGGAAAGTCCATGTATCCAATGCCCAGCCTGAGATCTCTGGTGTCGGGTGCATCCCTCATTCTTCCAGAAAGCCCAGCAGCCACGCCCACCTCCCTGATCGGCCACCATGTTAACTCACTGGCCCAGATCCCAGATCCTAAAGTCTCTGGACCCCCGCAACACCTCCTAACTCCTCAAAACTGAAATTCCACGAGGAGCGCACCAAATAAGATGGGGAAAAAATGTGGAAGCCAACAAAGCTCAACAAACAAAAATAATAACACAGAAGGCTCACCTGGAAATAGACAGCTTAGTAAATTCTTAGACAAGAACTTAACAGCCCTATGATGAGATGTAATGATTTTCACATTAAAAAAATAGATTTTTTTTTACTTATTGATTTTAATATTGGAGCTTTGTTGTCTAATCATTTCAACTCTGGAATTGTATCAATAGTTGTGGCTCTTGCTTACATTAATATCCTAAAAAGAGCAGAACATGCATTTCAATGTAAATATATTTATATGCTCATGATTTTATTAATATTTCTCCTTTTGCAACATGCAAAATTTAAAATGAAGTGATTAAAATATTCATTTCTGGCCCAGAGAAAAACCTTCTTTTCTTTCACTGGCATGGACCGAAGCCAGGTGCTCACACATGGAACACTCTACCACCGAGCCACAGACCAGCCCCCTAAATTAGACGCCTCTGTGGAACTTCATAGGAGTTTCTGAAATAAATCGCTCTTACAACATTTCTTTCTTGTGTCATTTTGTTTTGTTTTGGGGCCATGTCTGGCTATCTGGAGGGCTTACTTCTGGGTCTGTGCTCAGGAATCACTTCTGGCGAGACTCAGGAGTCTACATAGAGTGCTGGGGATCGAACCCAAGTTGTCTGTGTACAAGGCAGGCACCCATTCCCACTGAACTACCACTCCAATGATGTGTTAAGAAATTAAGCAATGAATACTGGGATCCGTGGTGGTGGGAAATGGGCACTGGTGGAGGGATGGGTATTTGATCGTTGTATAATTGAAACCCAAGCACAAAATTTGTAAGTCTACAACTGTACCTCATGGTGTCTCACTAATAAAAAATTTTTTTAAAAAAGAAATTAAGCAATGATTTATTAAGGGCTGGAGCAATAGCCCAGTGGGTAGGGCGTTTGCCTTGCACGCAGCCAACCCTGCCAAACTGGGTTCAATTCCTCCGTCCCTCTCGGAGAGCCCGGCAAGCTACCGAGAGTATCTCACCTGCACAGCAAAGCCTGGCAAGCTCCCCGTGACGTATTCGATATGCCAAACACAGTAACAATTGTCACAATGGAGACGTTACTGGGTCCACTCAAGCAAATCGATGAACAACGGGAGGACAGTGCTACAGTGTGAAGCAATTTCTTAATTAATTTCTTAATAAATATATTAAAGCATGAGTGTCCCCATAGGAGGGAACAGATGAATCATCACCTAGAGTTATTTGAAAGCAGCACAAGTGAAAACCATCGAGTTCTTGATACAAGTACTGACTCCATTCATTGTCCACTGACTTTGGCATCAGGCACGAATGACAGCAACTTGGCCCTTGGCAACCTTGAACCCCTTTAAGATGCAAGCCCGGAAGTTGCTTTCATCCTACAGAGACCATTTTCATCAAAATCTTGGAAATATGAACATGTCCTGCATATATGTATATGTTTCTCACAATATTTTTTCAGTGGCCATTTGCATCTTTCAAACTTTAAGGTAAAATACAGCGTGCAATAGAATGGGGTAATAGTTCTTAAAAATTTCAGGAAGGTTTTTGAGTCTGCTTATTTTATTAAAAATTTATACAGTTCGTAATTTTATATACTTATAAATAAAAAAGAAAGACATACTTATTAATTTGCAACAAATATCAAAATTTTTCGGGACAGGCAGGTGGCACCGGCAGCCACAGGGAACACCTCCAGGCTGGCCAGGTAGACGGCACAGGTGCCAAACCACTGCACCAGCCGATCCATGACCAGAGAGAAGAGCAAGGAGATGGTGCACTGCAGGAAGAGCCGCAGGCTGCCCATCCGGACCCCTTCATCGTAGTTCCTCCGGGCCTCAGTACCCGACTCAGCCCTGGGCATGCCCTGGTAAAGCCCCTCACCCAAAAAGTCTGTGTAAGAGTGTGAAGGTCATGAAGGCCGTCCAGCTGCACAGCTCGGCCACGAAGAGCCGGCGCAGGGTGCGGGGCATGGGGCAGCAGAGCTGGTGCAGCCTGGGGAACAGGGCACCCAGGTTCTGCATGGCCAGGCAGGCACTGCAACGGGCAGTAGTGGAGCAACCAGGAGGGCCCCACCAGCCCCTCCGTGGACTCCGGCAGGCCCAGGGTGGCCTCCTTGGTCACAAACAACATAGCTGCCATACAGAGCTATGCTGGGAGTAACCCACTTCACTCAAATGAGAGAAAGAATCCGGAGTTCCGACTTCCATCAACGGTCAAGAATCAGGGATGCTGTCTCATTTGCCAAGGCATCAAAAATCAGATGGGCCTGACACGTAATGTGATTTGGAGATGACCGCTGGACTAGAGCCATTACCGACTGGATTCCACAGGACGTCAAAAGATCGCGTGGCCGCCCACCTATGAGATGGTCAGACTTCTTCGTCAAGACGCTGAACGATCGGTTTGCGACTCTTTGTGTTCCTAGAACAAGCAGACGTCATTGGGCTACACTAGCACACGACAGGGACTAATGGAGACATTACTGGCGCCAGCTCGAGCAAATCGATGAGTAACGGGATATCAAGTGATCAAGTGATCAAAATTTTGTTTCATCATCTCCTAAGAATTAGGAGAAAATTTCATGTGAAGATGCCTAATAAATAAGTAATAATTAAGCTACAGTAATAATATAGGGGTGAAGGCACTTGCCTTATATGTGCTGACCCAGGTTTAATCTTGATCACCACATGTAGTTCCCCAAGCCTTCCCAGCAGTGATTCCTGAGCACTGAGCTAGGAGTAACAGTCTTTGTTGCCCAAAAGCTAAAACAAAAAAACAAAACAAAACAAAAATAATAGTAAGTAATCAAGCCAGGCTAATATTGACATGACCTCAACCTAATATTGACTACTAATATTAGCTTGACATGACCTCAAGCTAATATTGACATGACCTCAAACTATATATGTGTGTATGTATGTGTACGTATATAATTCTATGTCCATTTTTGTATGCTTCATATTATAATATACTTGCTTTTTCATTTTTGATCTCACAGAATCAATTTATTTCATTATTAAAGTTAAAAGCATGTACCACTAAATATCTTACTATTTTTGAAACTTCTCCCTGTTTACATCCCTTCAGAGATAACAAGAAAGCATTTTTAAGGTTTTTCTTCTCTTATCTAATAGAACATTTCTCTTATGTTATTGCTATTTTCTCTGTAACCTTGAATCTTTCTTCATTGGACAACTTTTATGAGATAAGATGTCACCTTTGTTAGCCTTGAAGAAATTGTGTACAGTGTATAATGAAAAATTGGCATTGCTTTACTGAACAGGTCAAGCAAACACAGCACTAAACATTTCGATACTTGTTGAAATATTACAAAGGATAGTTGCTGAATAAAGGAGATGGAATTTTACCATAGAAAACTGTTTTGAAAAATAGAACACTTGTGTATCTTTTGAAGAAAAATGCAACCTATGACTAATACTGGAGGAAGTATTTTACTTGCATTTCATAGGGACTTTCAGCATTATAATCATGTTCAATGTATTTCATAATCAGCGAAACTGTAAATCATATACATATCTCAATTATATTATATTGATATTGAAATGGCCTCTGTATTTTTCCCGCATTACTTGCTAATGAGGTTAGATTCATTCCTATATAACACATCACCTACATTTATGAGTTCTAAAGATTCACTAGCTACATATTATGCTTACAAAAATATAAGTGATAATTGTAACTTAGGAAAAGTGACCTGGGAAAAGCATAACAGATCAAAATAGGAAAAGCAGCATCTAATTCTAATATTAATAATAAATTAATATACTTCCAACCCAATAATTATTTCATTCACTTTCTTTTCAAAATTCTTAGTGTCATTTCTCAGAAATAACGTTTATCATTTTATACCTTTAATCCATAAAATTAATACATTTTCAAATATGAATCTTAAGCAATTGCAATTTAAATAATACAATAGTTGTACAGTGGAGGGAGTAATCAGAGTAGTAGAAGGTCTAGAAAAGATGAAAGATGAAAAGGTCTGCTGGAGTAGGTTTGAGTTATTGACTGGGTATTTTTTTTTATTCGAAGTACTGTGATTTAAATTCTGTCAATAAAAGGGGTTCCTGCATCCACCATTCCAGCACCACACCCTCCACTAGAGTGTCAGCTTCCCTTATCATTGTCTCAGGCTACAGCCATCACCCCTAAGCTAAGTCCATTTCTCAAGTTCTCCTCTGTTTGACTGTTTGTGATTCCCTTACTCTGTATCCCACTTATAAGACAACATTCTCTTTCTGTGTCTCTCCTTCTGGCTTACTTCACTCAGCATAATATCCTCCAGCTCTTCATGATATTGTTGAGTTATTCTAATACATAGGGAAAAAATCAACTTTCCCAGGGTCTTGACATGATCTAAAGTAATCTCTGAGATT
Source organism: Sorex fumeus (assembly GCF_029834395.1). Taxonomy (NCBI): domain Eukaryota; kingdom Metazoa; phylum Chordata; class Mammalia; order Eulipotyphla; family Soricidae; genus Sorex; species Sorex fumeus. Next base: position 3,355,257 of record NW_026606070.1, on the reverse strand, counting down.
ATATTTGTTTCATCTTAAGTCAACTTTATTTCACAATGAAGCTTGATTTCAAAGAACTGCCAAGTTGATCAGACCTAGCTCTGCAAACCAGTGATGTTTGTTGAGTCTTCAAACTGCCATGTATTCTGTACTTTCTGGGAGGAAAACAAACAGATTTCAGAGTGCTCAGCTTCCTGGATCAACCTGTAGATCTGAATTTAAGTTCTCTTTTAGATTTTCAAGTTTATGATGAAAGTAATGAAACCAACCATTATTTCATTGCTGGCCCCTTTTTCCACATCTGGCAGTCATAGAGATTCTGTGCAATGTTTAATCTGATAAAGAATCTTCTTTTCATTGTGTGTTCCAATTTTTGGTAATTTATACATATGCATATTTATGTCTAAGAATATATTACAACAAATATATAGATTCTTTTTTATGGAAAAATTTTGGATTTATGACACATTGACCTGGTTGTGCAGAAGTTTCCATGTACGCCATTCCATCGGTGCCTCTTCCATTATTAATATCAGTTACCTGAACTGTACGCCTAATTTCTTTTTTGCTTTTTGGGGCACATCTAGCAATACTCAGGGGTTACTCCTGGCTCTACACTAAGGAATTACTCCTGGCAGTGCTCAATACCTTATGGGATGTTGGAGATTAACCACCTGGGTCAACCACCAGCAAGGCAAATTCCCAACCCAATGTAGTATCACTCTGGCCCCAGTTGTACATTTTTTAACCAGTGATGAGTGTACATTAACAAGATAGTTTCTTTTTGGCCATCTATAACATGTATAATCTGTTATACTATGTTTAAATGCCTCATATGTAGCTAATTTGTTAAGTCATTTCTTCCTGAAAAAAATCATATTTGGCCAATGGAAATGGCAGTATAAGGCAAATAAACACAGTGGTTTTCTGCAACAGGGCTCACCTTGTTCCAAAACATGATTAATGTCAGCACAGGTAGAAATTTGTAGTCTGCTATAGAGAATCAGCATCATTAATGTTTTGGCAATGTCCTATAAACATAAACAATCACAAACTCGAATGAAAAATAACCCCCAAAATGTTATTTAAGACCTATCATAAATTATTGTGTCCATGGCTTTCCTATACGCAAACAGTGAGAGAGAAGAAAGCGACATGAAAAAAACAATCCCGTTCACAATTGTGCCCCAGAAAATCAAGTACCTAGGAATCAGCTTAACTAAGGAAGTAAAGGACCTGTACAAAGAAAACTACAAAACGCTACTTCAGGAAATAAAAGAGGACGTGAGGAAATGGAAAGATATCCCCTGCTCATGGGTCGGGAGACTTAACATTGTCAAAATGGCAATACTACCGAAAGCATTGCATAAATTCAATGCAATCCCTATTAGGATACCCATGACATGCTTCAAAGAAATGGAGCAAACACTCCTGAAATTTATATGGAACAATAAGACCCCACGAATAGCTAAAGCAATTCTTGGGAAAAAGAAAATGGGAGGAATCAACCTCCCTAACTTCAAACTGTATGTACTACAAAGCAGTAATAATCAAAACAACATGGTACTGGAACAAAGGCAGAACTGCAGACCAGTGGAATAGGGTTGAATACACAGACATCTCCCCTCAATCATATGATCATCTAATCTTTGATAAAGGTGCAAGTAATGTGAAGTGGAGTAAGGAAAGCCTCTTTAATAAATTGTGCTGGCATCACTGGACGGCTACATGCAAAAAATGGGCTCAGAACTCTGCCTAACACCATGTACAAAAGTAAGATCAAAATGGATTAAAGACCTCAACATCAGACCAGAAACCATAAGGTACATTGAAGACAAAGTTGGCAAAACCCTCCATGACATTGAAGCTAATGGTATCTTCAAAGATGCCACGCCACTGGCCAAGCAAGTGAAAACAGAGATAGATAAATGGGACTATCTTAAACTAAGAAGCTTCTGCACCTCCAAAGAAACAGTGACCAAAATACAAAGACAGCCTACAGAATGGGAAAGGATATTTGCTGAATACACATCTGACAAGGGGTTGATATCCAGGATATACAAAATACTGGTTAAACTCCACAAGAAGAAAACATCCAACCCCATCCAAAAATGGGGCAATGAAATGAACAGAAACTTTCTCAAAGAAGAAATCCGAATGGCAAAAAAGCACATGAGAAAATGCTCTACATCATTAATCATCAGGAAGATGCAGATCAAAACCACAATGAGATACCATCTCACACCTCAGAGATTGGCTCACATTCAAAAGAACAAAAGCAACCGATGCTGGCGTGGATGTGGCCAGAAAGGGACACTCCTTCACTTTTGGTGGGAATGTCGACTGGTTCAGTCCTTCTGGAAAACAGTATGGACGATTCTCAAAAAATTAGAAATTGAGCTCCCATTTGACCCAGCAATACCACTCCTGGGAATATATCCCAGAGAGGCAAAAATGTATAGTCGAAGTGACATCTGCACTTGTTTGTTCATTGCAGCACTCTTTACAATAGCCAGAAACTGGAAGAAACCTGAATGCCCAAGAACAGATGACTGGTTAAAGAAACTTTGGTACATCTACACAATGGAGTACTATGTAGCTGTTAGAAAAGATGAAGTCATGAAATTTACATACAAGTGGTACAACATGGAAAGTATCATGCTAAGCAAAATGAGTCAGAAAGAGAGGGATAGACATAGAAAGATTGCATTCATCTGGGGGATATAAAGTAACAAAATATGAGATTAATACCCAAGAATAGCTGAGATCAGCACCAGGAGGATTACTCCATAGCTTAGTGGCCAGCCTGGCATTCTAGAGGAAAGGGCAGCTCAGATAGAGAAGGGAGCACCAAATAAAGGGTGTTTGGAGGATCCTCCCAGGAGGGGAGATACATGTTTAAAGTAGACTATGGACTGAACATGTTTGCCACTCAATGCCTCTTTTGCAGACCACAACACCCAAAAGGAGAGAGAGAACACAGGGGATTGCCCTGCCACAGAGGCGGGGGTGGGGGGTGGGGGGATGGGGGTGGGGGGGATATTATCCATGGTGGTGGAAAATGGGCACTGGTGGAGGGTTGGGTATCTGATCATTGTATAATCGAAACCCAAGCACAAAAAATTGTAAATCTACAGCTGTACCTCATGGTGTTTCACTAATAAAAAAAAGAAAGACCTATCATAAATTATTGTGGAAGACACTGCTCTCTTCTTTCTCTTTAAACATAATCTGAGTGGGCTAATACTGGAAATTTAATAGTTTGGTTTTAGCTCAAATCAAAGGAATTGTACAATTTTTCCATACAGTCTTTAAGCCCTTTGAAATATCTGCACCTTCTGAATAACATTGATGATAATATAGTACTCTTACATGATTACTCATTTTAAGAATTAAAAAAATATTTACAAGTTTTATGAAACTTTAAAACATTGGTATAGTACAATGGAAAGACAATCGCCTTGCAGGCATCATGCGAAGATTCAACCCTGAAACCACATATGTTCCTACCCTGCCCTCCACCCCCAACTCAGCACCTCCAGGAGTGATCACTGTGCACACAGTCAGTTAGGTAGTACTGGGACAACACTATCTAAATTGTCCTGAAGAGCTTCTTTATCTTGAAATCACTACTAAATACTGTGAGGAAAGGAAAGGTAGGAGTTTGAAGTACGTTAAAATAGAAGCTATAAAATGGGGATAAACAGTCACTCAAAATAAAAGACATAATTGGTAAAAGTTAAAATAAGGCATTTTAGGAATACTTTATTTATTCAACAAATATATACTAAGTATCTACTATGAATTCTGGGATTAAGGTAGGTAACAACAACAACAACAAAATCCTTGGTCCCTGTTCTGGTGGACTTATAGTGTAGAAAGGGAAACCAAAAATTATGAACAAACATTTTAATAATCAGTGCTTAATCTTGATATTAATAAAATAAAATGTATAGCATTCACAGGGAAAAGTTAAAATGACTAGATCTCCTTGGAACTCATATAAAAATGTTACCCAAGTTATATTTTTTTCCCTTAGTTATAGTCATCTTTCAGTTTAGGAAAACGTTTTCTAAAACATTTTTATATTTGAATTTGGAACTCTGTAGCATTTAAGTTCCAAAGACACCATCTTGAGGATTTTATTTGATGCATCTCTTAGTTAAATTAGAAATCAAAATTGACTGTCTTTTGAATTAAGTTGGACATGAAAAAGTCATTGTTAGCTCTGCGGCCAGGTAGACAGAGCTGGGTTCCAAATCTCAATCTCATCTGTCAGGTGTACAAATTTGGGTAAAAAACATGTAAGTTTGTTAAATCTACTATTTTTCTTAGGAGACGTTAAACAAAACAGTGCAAATCTCATCAATACCGCAGAGTTGTTGTGAGGTATGATAGTAGAATTTTGGGTTTTGATTGCACAATTCTCTAGTAGGTGCAAAATCCTTGGTCATGTTTGACTCTTTTCTACTCTATGACTCTGTATTCATGTACAGATATTGATAACAGAAGATTTATCTTCTACTTCAGCCACTAACTACTTGCAGGATCTTGGTAATTAATTAACCTCAAGTTTCTGGTTTATCAAAGGAGGAACAGGAGCACAATGCCCTTTGTGGTCCTTCTTGCATTGGTGTCAACATGTTCTGAACTTAGAAATGTTTGAAGGACCCAAAACAGGAGGGGGAAGAAGAGAAACTGTAAATGAGGAAATGTGGGAATTCAAAATTGAATTGGTATATTTCATATTTCAATAAAAACATTCACAAACCTTGAGCTCTTCCTGGTTGCCAGGCATTTTGTGCAGTACAAAGAACACTAAGATGCAATTCTTGCTACCCTGGAACTCAGGTGTAATGCTGGTAACTCCAACACACAAATTATGTAAGGACACAACTTGGACCTGGCTAGATGCCTACAGTGAGAGCCACGCAAGGACCAGAAGGCAGACTGAGCTGACTAACTGCTTGGGAAGACCATGCAGGGTCAGTGTCTGCAGGTCCAGGAACTCAGGACGCATTCCAGAATGCAAGAGTTTCCAAGAGTTTCAAGAGAGTTCTTAATTGGTCACTAGTGTCTTGCAGCTGAGAGTACAAAGGTATGGCATTGGTGCCAAGCTGTCATGGCAGAAGCAGTCAATAAATATCCAAACTCTAGAAGCTGGAATGATTTCCTGGAGTAGAACTAGGGTCCCCATTGAAAATCAAACAGAAAACAAAGCATCCTGGGGACCAGAGTGTTTAGCAACTTTAGAATGCACAGCAGACCATGTCCGGCACTAGAGCTGCCTTCTAAGAGAGAGAAAGAGAGAGAGGGGCCTACTGGGCTGGGGTGAAGACAAAGTACAGAAGGTAAGGTCTTGCATACGACTGACCTGGGCTCAAAGCCCTGGTACCACAGATGTTCCGCTGAGCAACTCCAGGGATCACTCCTGAGCACACAGCCAGATCTAGCCCCCCAGCACCGACACTTGTGGCCCAAGCCCCTCCTACCCTAAGATATAAAATGCAAAACAAATTCTACTAAATGGACCTAGATTGAGAGTAAAGCTATTGGTAAGATTTAAATGCTGCTTGCCCAGTGTTTGTTTGGGCAAATTAGTGGGAATAGTTGTGGAGAACCGAGGAATTTCAGTTAAGACAGAGAAGTAGAGTGTTACCGGCCCCTTGCTAAGCTTGTTGCTAAGTACAAGACATAAAGAATTCTACATACAAGGAAGAGTTTGGTAAGGGGAGTCAGAAACTTTTTTTTTAAATTTATTTTTTATTAGTGAAATACCATGAGGTACAGTTGTAGATTTACAAATCTCTGTGCCTGGGTTTCGGTCGTACCATGATCAAATACCCATCCCTCCACCAGTGCCCATTTTCCACCACCATGGACAATATCCCTCCCTCCCCTATCCCCCCATACCCCCCCTGCCACTGTGGCAGGGCATTCCCTTTTGTTCTCTCTCTCCTTTTGGGTGTTGTGGTCAGCAAAAGAGGCATTGAGTGGCAAACATGTTCAGTCCATAGTCTACTTTCAACATGCATCTCCGCTCCTGGGAGGATCCTCCAAACACCCTCCATTTGGTGCTCCCTTCTCTATCTGAACTGCCCTTTCACCTAGAATACCCGGCTGGCCTCTAAGCTATGGAGTAATCCTCCTGGTGTTGATCTCAGCTATTCTTGGGTATTAATCTCATATTTTGTTACTTTATATCCCCCAGATGAATGCAATCTTTCTATGTCTATCCCTCTCTTTCTGACTCATTTCGCTTAGCATGATACTTTCCAAATTATTGTACCACTTGTATGTAAATTTCATGGGGAGTCAGAAACTTTTAAGCAAAGGAAGTCCGGGAGGCGGAAGGACACATTTGGGTACTAAGGTTTATGAATGGAATTCAGAGATAAGGTCTGTTTTCAAAGGATTTTTAAACTTTAACAATGCCAAAATCAACTACAGCACCTGGGCTGCTTCTAAAATAGGCAATGATGTGAGTCCTCTCCTTTTCTTTCTTTTGGTGATTCTGATATACAATCCAGGCAACCCAGGTCCCACTGTCATCATAAGTGGTTCAAATGAGTGGGATGCCTTGAAAAAAGAACATGAGTGTGATTTATTCACATTGGGTAGGTTTCACTGGTAGGTTTCATTAGGGACACGTGATGGGAGGCCCCTAGTGGTAGGAGAGAAATAATACAGTAGTACACAAGTGAAAGGACCAATCACAATTGAGAAGTTACTTAAAATGGAAGGGTGGCGAAATTCAACATAGTACCAGGTTTGGGAACCAAAGATGGTGAGCTGTTTATAGAAATTAATATGGTTACCTAGTGAAAGATCCAAACACACAAGTAGACAAATATCAAGACAGTATGAGACCGTATGTGGTCTTTATGCCTTTCCTGACTTTTGTGCTTTTATTAAACTTATTAGGAATTTTTAATGATTATTAAATACACTAAATCTAGGAGTAACTTGAAGTTTTCATGTTTCTTTAGTAAAAACCACCCCATGCCTTCTTTGTTTTTTAAACGCAGATTTCAACAACAGAAAAATCCATTTCCATTAAGATTTTCTGTGATTGCTTTGACAAATATGTGAAACATTTGTTTATAGCTTCTGTTCTTACAAACTTGAAAGTGCTTAGTTTTAAGTATCGATATGAAACTGGCAATTCAAAATATAGCCTTCATTTATTAATAATCTTACCTCCTCCAATCATTACATTTTGGCAACTCCAATTTTTTTATTTTCTATAGCCCATTTTTTGTGGAAGTTTTGCTCGAACATTCTCAAACAAATGTTGTTTAGGCACAAGATACATCTGATCTTAGAGAATGGCAGTCCATTCGCACATAAAGATGCTGAAAAGTTAATGAGCGAAAAATCTTTGTGCCTATTTTGACTTTAAAGACCCCTGGGACAGTAAACCACTTCAAAGCCAGTCTTTTAATCTTCTCATCCTTGAGCCCCTTTGTTGGAAGGGGACAAGAGGGTGTGATTTTTATCCCTGTAATCAGTTTCTGTCAAGACTAGCTTTGTAAACATTTGTTAAGGGGAGTCACTGAAGTATTATGTGTGGTCACTGGTCTCTCACCCTGAGTTGATAAAAGAAGAGATGAGCCAAGTCAGCCAGTCTCTAGTCTCTTAGGCTTTTCTCTGGAGGTCTAGAAAGTAACTATTTCTCACAAACATGCCTGAAATGAATGGAAATTGAGTTTTAAACTCCCTGTGTGTGGAACGCTTGGCTTTCTTCTAGGAAATATGGCAGGTAAAGATTACTGACTTTATTTTTAGAATTATTTGGAAGCTTTGAGAAAGAAATCTTGGGAGTGGATTTGAATATAGAAAGTTTGGTGCATCATCCCAAATTGTCAATGACTATTTTTCATTCTTTTTACTGCTGCTGCCTCCAATGTATTGTATAATTTTAATCTTTAGAATTTACTTATTTCAGCACAGTTGATTAGGGTGAAAATGGATTGGAAATTTTTTAATTACATAAGCCATTTGTCAAGAAGTACAAAGAAATTGTGAGTGGCTTGGAAGTTTACATGTAGCAGCAAAGTAGAGAAAAAGGGAGATTTGAGGATAGATTTCTTATACAAGGCAAATCGCCTTTCTTTGGTGTTCAGATTAATTTGTTATTTGCCAGTGCATTTTAGAAAGGCAATTTGATGCCTTCATGGTACATAATTAGATTCATTATTATTCCCTTTGTTGAGTTTAGTGTTTGTGTATGTGGTCTTGATTATAGTGTTTTAAGTTAAGTACTGTATAATTCCCTTAGATTTCAAGTTCCATAATCTAGATGGACAACCTAATTTAAGCTTATAGTTGCTTCTGACATTGTGGTGTCTATTTATAGATCTTTAAATGCCTGTTTTTATTTGTACTCCTTAAGTGTGCTCGCTTTTCAAGTAAAGGAGCATTTGCAAATTTTACTTCATAGGAAATTTTCAATAGAAACCTGTAAAAAACTCTTAACTCTTACCCAGTTTAGAAGTTTTCCTTAATTTTTCTCAGAGAATATAATAGTGTGGTTTTAGAATTTCCAAGGTCATCTTTTTGAAAGTTTTTCTTTATGTCTCTGAAATATGATAATGTGAAATATAACAAAACCATTGTTTAATCTGATGCTAAATGTTGTCTAATTGTAAAAGAATAGAAACAGTATGAATTTTAATAAACCCTTATTCTATTATCTCTAATAAAGAGGAAACAGGTTCTTCGTGAGTTTTGTAGGCTTTTAAATATATTTTATAATCTCTCATATATGAAACTGCATGGAAACTAAAATGGTGCATGTTATCATTAGTGGACTTGCCACTTTTCTTAACACCTTGACTCTTTAGTGGCCTAAAGATATAGTTAAGAAAGGGAAGTAATTTTGGTTGGTATTGTATCCATTTCCTTTTACTCCTGGGGCAGTGAAATTGTGATAATTAGTGAACTGCCCAGAAGGAGGATCCCTGTTTTAGGGAAATTGAAATTCAATAGCATAAATGGTATAAACAGAAGATAAACTGCTTCTGTCCAGGTCCAATACAGTAAAGACCGTAATTATTTTTTTGTTTGTTTTTGTGTTGCTGGAGTCTCACACATACAAGGGATATGCTATACTGCAGAACCATATCCCAGTTTCCTAAGACTAATATTAGTTGAACTGGAAAGATAGTACAGATAATACAACAGTTAAGAAGTTTTTTTGCATGCAGTCAACCTTTTTTTTTTTTTGGATTCTAGGCACCACATATGATCCCCCAAACTCTGCCAGGAATAACCCCTGAACACTGAGTGTGAAGCAAGCCCTGAGGACCAAAAATAAAACAAACAAAAAAGATTTACATTAATCAAAATTACTACATCCCTATTCTAGTGCTGGACAGAATTATTTAAAATCACTTCACGCAATTGCAAAAATATATTTGGAGAATCAGATCTATTTTGAAATTAGCAGTAACTAAAGTTTTTAAAGGATAGCTAGGCTTTTAGAAAAACTGTGATGATTGTCAGTGCACATTATCTGGGAATATAAGTCATTTATTATGAGGTGACAAACTTTAAAGAACAATCATGAAATAGTTTCGTTTAAATGAAATAGAAATTGTAGCTTCATTTGTTTAACTATCTCCTAGCTGCAGTGGTGAATTATACCATGGGTAAAGTAGACTTATCATTTAAAATGTTCTTTTTCTTTGGTTGTTGGGCCACACCTTGTTCCTGTGCTCAAGGATCACTCTTGACAGGCTTAGGGGACAATATGGAGTTCAGGGACCAAACCCTGGTCGGCCACAGGCAAAACAAGCACCTTAACCACCTAACTATCTCTTCAGCCGCTCATTTAAAATTTTTGTCTTCACTTCAGATAACATTTTTAGTTGATGTAAAGATGAGTTCTTTTTCTTTCTAAAATCTTTTTCTTTCTAAAAGAAAAGAAAACAATTTTAATTAATTGCATGCACTCACACAGATACAGAGACAAGAGTTCAGGTCTGTTCGTATATAAGATGATGGTGAAATAAGGGTGACACAGATGGGTATGGAGTGTGTGGAGTTTATTGTTTTGTCTTCTCAGAGACAGTGCAAGTTTTCTCATAAGTAAGATGTAGATCTATTCTCTTGTAACTAGAGTGTGCCCTGGGGTGAGCATGCATGATCATTATCTCTGCGTTGCACACTGTACATTAACAAATATGAATGATGCTTCATGGTAGATATAGTCTCCTTCTCTGTCATCACTTGATCTTGGCTTGGAGGAATTACCATTTCCCCAAACTACTTCCTGTAAACTCTCTACCTATTCTCTGCAATTCTTTTCTTTAACTTTTACCTCCCCTCCACAGTCCATTCTAAATTTAAAAATATGTATAGTGTTTTGGGCTGGAGCGATAGCACAGTGGGTAGGGCATTTGCCTTGCACGCAGCCCACGCAGCAGAACCGCGTTGGATTCCTCCACCCCTCTTGGAGAGCCCGGCAAGCTACCAAGATTATCTCGCCCACATGGCAAAGCCTGGCAAGCTCCGCGTGACATATTTGATTTGCCAAACACAGTAACAACAAGTCTCACGATGGAGACATTACTGGACCCGCTGGAACAAATCAATGAAAAACTGGAGGACAGTGCAGTATAGGGTTTTAAAACTTACTTTCTCTAAATTGGTACATAAAATACAGATATTTTTATTCCCAAGGCCCTCTTTGTACTCTGTTAGTGGTGTTTCACTCAATTCAGACTGAAGAGAGTTCTATTTTTACTATCTAAAAATGATGTCCTTAGCTTTAGGTGTTTTGTTTTTATTATTATTGCATTGAGATCACTATTTATAGCCCCATTGTTATAACGGTCCACGGTCACGGTCCTCCCATTGTTCATCAATTTGCTCGAGCGGGCCCAGTAACATCTCAATCATGAGACTTGTTGTTACTGTGTTTGGCATATCGAGTACGTCACAGGTAGCTTGCCAGGCTCTGCCGGTTATAACAGAAAAAAAAATAGATAAAGCTCTGCCTTTGACTCTGAAACATCTTCTTGGGTAATTGTTCCAAAAGAATGGGCATCCTAGACAATTTGTACCAAAAAATGAGGATACATACTTTGAATATACAGTCGCACTCTATTGCTGTTTTAATATAAAAAGAAAGTGTTTACAGTGATAGTCATTGCAAGATGGTGAGGCAGACCTCTCACAAATATACATATGTATATTATATTGTGTAACCTATTAATGGTAAACGTAAAAAAATTAAATTTATAAGACTTTCAAATTAGAAAATAATAATTAACATTATTTTTAGATGAAATAATTTACTTGCATCTCAATAGATACCACGGCTCATTTCCTTTTAAATATACAACTTCATGAAATTTAAATGAAAACAAAACACCTTTCAGTATGCAGTCTGCTAGACTTTTCTGCATATAATAGTTTACAAGTGATTCTATGGTTGAAATGTCAGAATTTTGCTAACTTTCTTAGTTCCTTAGCCTTTCTTAGTATCTATTTTGCTCTGGTCTAACTGGTATTTATGAAGCAAAATGGGTAGAATGCCAAGAGAAAACAAGGGCTCTGATGAAGGATACTGAAGTTTACACAATTGAAATGACCTAGTCTTTAAATTATGCCATGCCTCCGATATTTCTATGATTTGGACATTCTGTTAGAAAAAAACAGCTGAAGTTTGCCATTCCTTCGTACCCCCAAATGCCTTCCCATATTCAGGTCATCTGAGTCCTGGTGGGGCCTTGAACAGACTCTCCAAGACTTTTATTGCAATTTCATTTATTTTTATTGCCTTTTCTCTTTTTCTTTTTTATTTCCTCCATCTGTGAACTCAAAGGGGAGGAGATTCGACAGTTTTCATTTTCTTTTGGATGATGCATATATAGTCTCTTTCCCATCATGTTGTCAGGCTTAAAAGAAAGCAAAGTTTTCCTGTTTGGGAAAGCTAACCTAAGAAGTGAGTGGCAAGGTTGATGGCAGCTCTGTTGGGGACAAACCACGTCTTTCCTCTTATTGTTGGGTAACAATACCCATAAACTACATGTAAAATAAAAGTTATTTATTCTTTCATTGGGCTGGAGTGATAGCACAGTAGGTAGGGCATTTGCCTTGCATGCGGACGACCCAGGTACAATTCCTCTGCCCCTCTTGGAGAGTCCGGCAAGCTACCGAGACTATCTCGCCCACAAGGCAAAGCCTGGCAAGCTACCCGTGATGTATTGGATATGCCAAACACAGTAACAACAAGTCTCACAATTTGTTGTGAGACGTTACTGGTGTCCGCTTGAACAAATCGATGAACAATGGGAGAATAGTGCTACAGTGCTATTATTTCATAGCTATTCTTTGCTGTTTTTATCAGTACTCTATTAAAATAAAGTCAAAGGTCTTCAACTTCATGTTCGTGCTTCTCTTTCACTTAAAAACTGTTAGTTTCCGGGGCCAGAGCATAGGAAGGCAGGTAGGGTATTTTTGCCTTATACACGGCTGACCAGGTTTCCATCCCCAGCATCCCTTATGGTCTCCCAAGAACCAGCAGGTATAATTCCTGAGTGCAAACCCAACCAACCAAACAAAATAATATTAATTTCAGGGTTGGAGGAATAGTATAGTGGATAGGGCACTTGCCTTGCTTGTTTGTGGCTGACTCAGATTCTGTTGCCTGCAGCCCGTGTGGTCCCCCGATTCCCACAAGGAGTGATCCCTGGGCATAGAGACAAGAGTAAGCCTGGAGCACAGCTTGTTGTGACCCAAAAATAGACCAATTTTTTTTGTTTGTTTACTGTTGGTCATTAAGTTCTTCGTAAATTCTTGTTTTAGATGAAGTTGTACCCAGTACTCAAGATAAAACAGTTACTGCATCATTTTTCCTGCAATCAAGGGACCGCTAGGTTGAGACAGATAAGCCTGCAAAGATTGAGTCATCCTGTACTAAGAGTGGTGATAAAGGCATGAACAGATTGCCACAATCTAGTCTTCAGTGAAGTAAAATAAAGATTAAATGAATTAAGTAAATGGAAAAAAAATTTACCAAAAATGAAAATCTCTACCTAGATCTCAAAGCCTGAGTTGAAATTTTGCAAGTCCAATAAAGAGATAGGAGAAGAAACGTGTAAGTCAAAGCACATTGGGATAATCACAGAATAGTGGGTCTAGAAAAACAGAACAAGAGAAGTGATGTTGAGATTGATAAGAGAATCGGATATGTGTTTGAAGTTGGATTTAAGGAGTCCATGTGCCTTAAAAACCAGGGAACATATTCTCTGATGAAAGATTGTTATCAAAGATTTTTTTTAAATTAAATTAATTTATTTATTTTGAATACCCATCCCTCCACCAGTAACCATTTCCCATCACCACGGATCCCAGTAACCCTCCCACCCCCCATCCCATCCCCATCCCACCCTGCCTCTGTGGCAGGGCATTCCCTTTTGTTCTCTCTTTCCTATTGGGTGTTGTGGTTTGTAAAAGAGTTAAACCTGATTTTCAGAGAGAAATGTTGGAGAATTTACTTTCCATTGACCACTTTATATATAAGGAGATGTCGTGAGGCCACTTAGGCGACCGTGCGGTTTGGAATAAGAGTCCTGGTTCCTGCATAAGCGAGCTATGCTTGTAGAGGCTCATGGTCACTGGGGTTCCCTCTGGAGGAGGCGGGATGCGGCACCTACCCCATCTGGGACTTTCCAGTGATCTCGGCTCTCTTCGGGACCTGGAACATTCTCCAGGAGCTGTGGAGGCCCCCCCCCCCCCCCGCGGCCTTTCTTCTCTCTCAAAGATTTTTAAGCAGAAAAATTATCTGGATGACTCTGACAATAGTACGGAAGAGCCACCGGACAGGAACTTTGTTTCACTCCCTTCTAAGCTTCAGAACAGAGATAGCGTCCACCATAAGGCACTCAGCCAACCCATATTCTCCCTCCAGACCGCATAGAGTCTCTAAGGTCACGGAATTGCTGATGGAGGTGTCAGCACCAGGGACACAATAAAGAGACAGCAGTAGAAATCTGGATGAAATATAATGACAATTTGAACTCGTTTGGTGATTCCATACCTGCTTCAGAGAGATTCAGGAGGTTATATTGACAATACCAAATGACTGGTTAAGTCTGAGGCTTAAGCAGGCAGACTCAACGTGTTTCACTTGAAATAACTTTCTAACAAGAAAAAAAAAAGCCAAGAGAAAAATGCTATTTTAAAGTGAAATGAACGGGTTTAAATTTTTATTTATGAACAGGTTTAAATTTAAATTTTCTGTTCTAAGGTAACACACTCTATCTGAATGATCTGGATCAATATAGAATCATGGGTAGATTAAAGAGATATAAATTTAAGAACCATCACACTTAAGTTAATAAATGTAGTAAGCCTACCTTACAGGGAAAAAATGAGATTTATCAGAAAGAGGGTCACAGAAAAGGGGGAGGCTAACTAATTATGAAATATAGAGGCATCTATGCTTAGATAAAGCATGGATTAAAAGCAGCCGGGGGGGGGGGGCTGGAGTAATAGCACAGTGGGTAGGGTGTTTGCCTTTCACACGGGTGACCCGGGTTTGATTCCCAGCATCCCATATGCTCCCCCGAGCACTGCCAGGAGTGATTCCTGTGCATCAGTGGGTGTGACCCAAAAAGCAAAAAAATAAAATAAAAAATTTAAAAAAATGTATAAATGTTTGGGGGCTGGAGTGGCCAGGAGTAATTTCTGAGTGCATGAGCCAGAAGTAATCCCTGTGCATCTCCTGGTGTGACCCCCTTCCCCCCAAAATAAATAAATAAATAAATAAATGTTTTTTTTAAAAAAGCAGCCAGAGAAATAAGGGGGGGTGGGGATATTCAAGAAAAGGAACTTCCCCCTCCCCCTCCCCCTTCCTCCCTTCCCCTCTTCTCCTCCATTCATTGTTGGCTTTGAAAACAGAATAGGTCCAAGGGCTGATTGACTATCAAAAATGTATCTTCCTATGTTGACTCTAGGTGAAAGTGGAACCATTTAGGAATTGGATTGATAGCCAATACCGAATTCCATATTATTTATGAAAACATGTAACAGGCAGGAAACGAAATAGAGAATTGATTAAGGAATCTAAAAACAGAACTTGATTTACTTACTGCTGCTGCCAGAGGCTGTGGGTTGCGAAGGAACTCAGCCCCAGCACTGTCTCAGCTGTGGGAATCCAGGCTCTCTCTCATTTCTCATGTTAGGGGCATTTATTCCCCAAATCACCTGGGCTCCAGCCAGTAGGATACTCATAAAAGACACACAGATAAAAGGCCATAGAATTTGCCTTGTGTGCTCAGTGAGCAGCTGGATATCTCCATCTTTTGTGTTCATCTGTTTTCGGGAGAAAAGCTTTTTGGGGCTGGGGGTGGGAGGTATCTCTGGATTTGTTCAGTTGGTTTCCATTTTTGTAGATTAAAGAGGGATGGTCTATGTCTGAACGTTTCATGGCTGACTTCATGTTTCTAATTCCGTATTTATCCAGTACCACTTCTCTTTGCCGTTTCAAAGAGTTCAGTTCTTGAAAGAAATGATACAGTAGGTAAAGGAAGAAAAATATATAAGAATTTTACTTAACTGGCATAGGGAGTACTAATGAGTACCAGGCTGCTTTTAAGAGGCGAGTGCCAGACTTATTCACTTTATTTCTTAGCAATTTGCTGTGATTTCCAAGCTTTATACCTGATAATATGGAAATGTAATGTCATTCCCAAAACTTGTTTGAAAGATTTATAGGTCATTTTTCTCTCCTGAGCATGTAGATAGATCTCACAGTCTATTGCCTTAATTCCATGATAGGACAGTTCTATATAAATTAATGGTTTCCATGGCTATTGGCACAAGAATAATTATTGAAACAAAAATGCAAGAAGAAAAAGAACCCAATTCCTAAGTAGTATAATATTCCTAGTATCGGCGATAGCTTTAAAAAGTAGTCTGATGCAATATTTAAACCAGCTTTCCAACTTTTAGTACATGCACAGAAAAAAATATCCGCTGAAATTATTTTGTTGATTTTGAGTAACAAATATCACTTTGCAATTGTTAAGTTAATATCCCCATTTGTAGATTTATCACTCTTTTTAATTACCTTCTTATCATCCTATTTTAATGAATTTTCTCCTCCAATGAATTCGCGGCCGCGCGACATCCTATTATGACATCTTATTATCTCATTCCTACTTCGGACAAACTGGCAGGCTACCGAATGTAGCCTGCCCACAGGGCAGAGTCTGGCAAACTCCCTGTGGCCTACCCAATATGCCAAATACCAGTAACAATGATGGGTCTCATTCTCCTAAAGAGCCTTGAATATAATCTCAGGGCTAGGATGAAGGAGACGTTACTGGGGCCTGCTCGAGGCAATCGGCGATTAACAGGATGATTTGTGATTTGTGATTCTCCTCCAATATTAAAGAAACAGACACGTATAGTGGCGACACCCTGTGGCAATCAACTTTCTAAAAAACATGAAGCATCTCCCGTTAGGACTTCTCCTCCTATACCTATGCTAATTCTAGTCTCAAGTCACCTCTAATATTTCTGTTGATTTTATTCCTAGAAATGGCACATAAATCGAGTTTATTTAGAAGGGGCTGCCAGTGTCCTCTGACTGAAGTTTAATTTGCATAGCCAGGAGAGTGTTTACTTAAGGGTTGTTTATGGGGAGACAGAGGGCTCAAGCTCTTGGATCTTAAGACACTTTGACCCTTTACTGCCTCTCTCTCTCCCAGAGATTCTGAGTTCCCAGCGGGGCATCACGCTGGCTCTCTAATTGTCTTCTCAAACTCTTGAATTGTCCTTGTCAGCGTCTGCTCCAGGTCCCATTATAAACATCACTGAAATCTGATGCTTTGTACCCCATCTTTTTACAGAATAGATAGATCTGAACTGCTGCTCCAGAGATTATAGTTTATCATAGTAAAGGTAAAGGCAAGGTAAAGGCCCTCCCGTTGATCGTCGATTTGCTCGAGCGGGCCCAGTAACGTCTCCATTGGAGACTTTGTTGTTACTGTGTCTGGCATATCCAATACTCTCGGTAGCTTGCCGGGCTCTCCGAGAGGGGCGGAGGAATCGAACTCGGGTCGGCCATGTTGGCCGCTTGTAAGGCGAACGCCCTACCCGCTGTGCTATCGCTCCATATTTTCTATTTTTTGTTTGTTTGTTTGCTTTGGGCTTACACCCGATGATGCTCAAGGGTTATTCCTTTGAGCTCAGGAGTTACTCCTGGCAGTACTTAGAGGACCATATGGGATGCTGGGCTTCGAACCTGAGTTGGCTGCTTCCAATGCAAATGCCCTCCACGATGTACTGTTGCTCTGACTCCTAGAGTATGCATTCAAAACTCCATGACTTAGACTGTAGAATGTGGTTCTTTGGACTCTAAACGTGTTTCATGGAATTCAGTTAAAAAATAAACTTCTCTTCAAATTTATTCTATCTTGACTGAAACCTGTTTCCCTTAACATTTACACGCACCCCTATAATGGGGACACTCAAGAAAGCTCTAGAAGGTACTTTTCTTCTTTTCAGCAATTTCCCATCCCAGTGAAACAGTCAGTCACTCTTTCCACAGAATGAGTTTTTCCTGGAACGCATATAAGATGACAGTTCAGATCACCCCCTGCTCCACAGGAGTGCTCTGAATACCTGTATGTACCTTGACCAGTTGTCAGAGACGCAGATCACCGACTTCAATTAAGTATGAACTCAAAAGGCCACTGGAAAGAAAACTCACTTCAATCTACTACCTATAAATAAATTTATATTTATTTGCTTGATTCTAGTAATATGCATCTACTAACTTTCCCTCACTGATTTATAGTATTGATTATATACTAGGAGCAGAAAATATTATCTGATTCAGTCATCTCTCTGTAACTCAATATTAAGAAATCATGTTATTATTTCTAGTTTTTAAGATAGAAGAGCTGATTTTATAATAGAAATCACATCATTTACAAGTGTTTAAATATGTCAAGAAAATGAGAAAAAAAAACTGACACAGAATCAAAAGAAAGATAAGCACATATTAACACTGGATTCAGCTTCCAATAGCACTGTAGCACTGTCCTCCCGTTGTTCATCGATTTGCTCGAGCAGGCCCAGTAACATCTCCATCATGAGACTTTGTTGTTAACTGTGTTTGGCATATCGAATACGTCACGGGGAGCTTGCCAGGCTTTGCCGTGCGGGCGAGATACTCTCGGTAGCTTGCCGGGCTCCCCGAGAGGGGCGCAGGAATCGAACCTGGGTCGGTCAGACCAGCCGCATGCAAGGCAAACGCCCTACTGCTGCGACAGCAGCTTCCAATATCTCATTTCTTTTACTCTCCTTTCCTCTCCCTCCCCACGCCATTCCTACATTTGTTCCTTCTCATTCTTCACCTGTGATACTTTCTCATTGTTTCTGTTTCCTCTGCCTTTCAAATTCTTCTCTTTTTCTCACTTGAATGAGCAGTAAAATTGGTAGTGAGGGTATACCAGCCGTGGAGGGAGACAGTGCTCAGTGGGGGCTGGAGCTATAGCATGGTGGGTCTCATGCTCGTGTTCGCTGCCAGCTGGGGTTCAATCCCCAACACCACTTGAAGTCCTTCAAGCCCTGTTGGGAGAGCCCTGAGTGTCATCAGGCATAAGCCCTGAGCACTACTGGGATGCACCCAACCCCCACCACCACCAAAAAAAAAATATGCTCAGGAAAGGGAGTGAAAGTGGTGGTGTGTGTGTGTGTGTGTGTGTGTGTGTGTGTGTGTGTGTGTGTGCATACACTGTGGGCTGAGTGAGGGGTAAAGGTGTTTGTTGCTGGGTTTGGGAGGTTTTTTTTGTTCTTTGGTGGGGTCACACCCAGTTGTGCTCAGGGCTTACTCTGGCTCTAGGGTGAGGGTGTTACACAGACCCACAGAATGTTTCTTGTGTAGCAATTTACCATTACCACTTACACTTCTTTTTTAATGTGTGATATTGTCATTCTTTGTTTTTGGCTTTTGCTTATTTGTTTTCTGGTGGGTTGGTTTGGATTTTAAGACCTCTAAATCAAGGCTTTTTTGTCCACAATATTATATTAAATTGATACTCTTCCTTTAAAGTGCTCTCTTTTTAATAGTAACTGTTGTTATTGTCATCAAGCCAACTGAGAGACCTTTTTCCATTTCCAGTCCTTTTGGTAGTGTAGTTTCAGTGACCCAAGGTAGCACACTTGGTTGTAGTTCACAGGATATTGTGCACTGTTGCCTGGTCCCTGGAATCCCAAACACCAGAGGCCCCAAGAATCACACATATGCCTGTGAGTGGCGCCAGGAGCTGGATTCATTCATTGCCTTAAGCTCGCAAGAGGGGAACTCAGCCAACTAAGATATGCCTAGCCCTCCCCTAATTGTTGTGCTGTTATTATCACAGTAGCCAAGAAGAACATCAATAGGAAAAAGATCTCTGTACTCAGGGATAAAATAAATTCCACGGGAGCTCCAGCAAGTTCCCACTACCAGCTGCTAAAGCTTCAACATGCTTTACCTGAGTTAACAGCATTAATTTTCTATTCCTCAGCCCTTTGCACCAACAAAGGTTACCAGCAGCCCCGTGCTGTATCTGGGAGCACCTACCCTTTTGGACGCGTTGTGATAGCCACATGCTGTACTCCCCACGTTGATTAAGCGATCATGTGACCTCCTGAGGCTGGAGCTGGCATGCCATTCTGAGTAGTTATTTATTGGGGTTGTTTATTCATAGAGTTAGTCTAGAATAGATGGAAGATCAAAAATGCATCTGGTAAATCATTTAAAAAGAGGAATGTCAGGATGTGAACATGAATAAAGTCTAAATGCAGCACACCAAGATATTTGAGCAGTTGGAAGAGTTGGAACCATGTTGGTGCTCGTCCTCTTAAGAACATACAAAGACCCAAAAGAGAAACTAAGTAATTCTTCTAATCAGACTTGAAGGGATTTATTTTATATATACATGATATATTTTTTAATTGTTTAAGGTATAACTATATTGAATTTGGCATTAAAAATCAGATAACTTCTCATGGAATTTTAAGTTTTTCTTTATTATAGTTTAGGTCCTTCAATCGTGTTAGAATTTATGGTATTGACAGGCAAAACTCCTATACCACACTACCTCTATGTGCCCCCAACTCTCTACTACACTTCCTGTGTCTCTATGATTTGGTCTCTTCCCCACCCCACTCCCACTAGAAAATTTTTAAACAGAAACTTTTTCAATGAGCTCAAGGTCTAAACTGCACTGTCCTCCCGTTGTTCATCAATTTGCTCGAGCAAGCCCAGTAACGTCTCCATTGTGAGACTTGTTACTGTGTTTGGCATATCAAATACATCACGGGTAGCTTGCCAGGCTTTGCCGTGCGGGCGAGATACTCTCAGTAGCTTGCCAGGCTCTCTACTTCATTTCAGAAAATCCCTTTTTTTGTGAGAAAAAGATTTTTGGAAGTAATAAAAAGTACTATGCTAGATAGGTAGCTTGAAACACATTTAGTGAATGTGAATTCAAGAAAAACCATGCCCCAGTGGTAAGTAAAATGTAATCATCCCTCCTTTGCATTCTTGACAGGATTGGTTAATCAGTAAATGACCTTGACTTATCACAAGCAATACTCAGGGGAACGTTTTAGCTCCCACGCACACTTGATCCACACTCTTTCAGAGGTTACTGTTTCTTTTCATTACTTCTTACGTGAATATTTCCATTATGTAGAAATAGAATCAATTGTAAAAAACTATGTATAGAGAAAAAATTAAAGATAAAAGTGGTATTCAGTGATTTTTTTTAAATGACACTGATATTACATAAAAAAATTTAATAAATCCTGGAGGCAAAATACACTTTGAGATATCATCTGGTCACCTGACCAGCTAAAATTAAATTTAAGTCAAAGAGTAAATTGAAAGTCATGCTTTGTTCCATGCTTTCAGATTCCCTTGATCTTCGCTATCTTTCTCTTTCATATATAATGCTGTATTTCAAAGTAGTTTATATTCATCATGATGATATTTTTAAATGCAATATACTTCATATTTACAGAATCATGAAAATAACAGTGCAGCAGTATCTACTCAGTTTCTATGTTAAATTGATCAGCATTATAAAGAACCAGAGAACATAAGGAATGTGCATTCAAATGCTAATACCACCAACCTGGAAAATAATAAACAGGACACGAATTACTTGAAGGAAAATTCACTGTAGCAGTCTATAATGGCTGCTTGACAACGTCTACCTACATTATACAAATATTTGGCATAAAATATGTAAGCATATTTCCTTGGTATTGGTATTTTTCTGCTCAGCTTTTTGAGATGGATCTGGCAATATTGGCTAATCAATTTAGCTGACAGATGGGGAAAGAAAAAAATATGCATCAAGCTACAATTCACATGCCTTTATATAAAAAGCTAAAAAATGTAGATAACTAAAGCTTCTTATCTTTCATATTATTTTTAATACCAATACATTTTTGGAGGGGTCGACACCCGGCAGTGCCAGGGCTTAATCTTGAATCTGCAATCAGAGATCACTCCTGGTGGTACTCAGGGGTGGGGTGCAGGGGACTGAACCCGGGTCAGCCGGGTTCAATATAGAAGGAAAACACCCTAACTGCTGTACTATCTCTCTGGCCCCACTGATACATTATTTTTCATTGACAGTGTTCCTTACATCATGAGGTCAAGAGATTCTTCTGGGACTCAGAAATACTGAGATAATGACTGTACGATAACCAAAATTAATTTCCAAATTTCACATGTTTGAACTCCACAATACTGATTTTCCTCTTGGAAAGAGCCTAAGAGGGCAGGTTCCTTAGAAAAGAGCAAGTATCCATAGCACAAACTTCTATAAATCTGGACACCATCATTGAAACTGTTATAATCAGTACATTTATGTTAGTAGCTGTTTAGATAACTCATTCACTTATAGTTTTAGTCAAAGCAAGGAACGGTACAATAATGCATGCATACACAGGACATTTTATATCAATTTAAACATGTTAGTAGATATGCATTATGAAAGGGAAAAAAAAACTTTGAGAAGAATTTCAATGATTAAATGTTCTTTTTCTGTTTTTTTTTTTTGCTTAAGTTGTTCCCACAATTTATCACCTGTAATTTCTAGATTCCATTTCTTCACAAATAATTTGCATAGAGCCATGAGCTCAGAACTTACCTACATTGCTTGATTTGCTTCTAAACTCAGGTTTATTAAAGTATGATTTTAAACCGATAATTATGGCCTGTTTACCTAAGATTCAATATTAATTTTTTGTTTGTATGGTAAAACATTAGGGCTGGAGCGATAGCACAGAGGGTAGGGCCTTTGCCTTGCACACAGCCAACTTGGTTGACCCAAGTTCAATTCCTCTGCCCTTCTCAAAGAGCTCAGCAAGCTACCAAGAGTATCTCGCCCGGCAAAGCCTGGCAAGCTCCCGGTGACGTATTCGATATGCCAAACACAGTAACAAGTCTCACAATGGAGACGTTACTGGGCCTGCTCGAGCAAATCGATGAACAATGGGAGGACAGTGCATGGTAAAACATTAAAACATCCCCTCTCTTTGTCCTAACATCTATATTTAAAAGCTTTATTATTTTATCTGTTTAAAAATAATTTTAGTCGAAGCACCATGGTTTACAATGCTCCTACTGGTATCCCAGTTACACATACGATGTTCCAATATCACAAGCCTCCCTCAGAACCTCCCTCAGAACCTCCCTTTCCCTCCACCATTGTCTCTGGAATGCCTCCCAGACAAACCTCACCCCCACCCCCACCCCACCCACCCACCCTGCCCTAATCTCAGTTTTGTAAACCAGTTCTCAGGTTTTATGTTTATTTGGGCTTGAACTACATCAGGTGGTGCTCAGGGATTACTCCTGGCTCTTGTGCTCAGGGCTCACTCTTGGTGGTGCTCAGGGATCGTATGTAGTACCAGGGTGTCAAACTAGGGTTGGGCTTGTGCAAAGAAAGCAGCCTAACCATTTTATTTTATCTCTGGTCCCGAACACTTTATTTATATAAAAAGAAAACAAAAACAAACACAGTCCTCCCATTGTTCATCAGTTTGCTGATGAACAACTTGTTGTTACTGTGTTTGGCATATGGAATACGTCACAGGTTACTTGCCAGGCTTTGCCATGCTGGCGAGATACTCTCGGTAGCTTGCCGGGCTCTCCGAGAGGGGCAGAGGAATTGAACCCGGCTCGGCCGGGCTGGTTGCGCGCAAGGCAAACGCCCTACCCGCTTTGCTATCGTTACAGCCCCTGTTTTATTTTTATATACACTACAAAATAATATTTATGAAACTAAGTTCTTCAGAGTTTTGGCACATAGTAGAATAAGGAAGTACGTGTTTTCTGATCAAAGAGGCTTAGGATATTGGTATATGGCAAACTGTGTAAGTTTCTTGACCAAATAACTTTTCAATGGCATTTGCAGCAAATCAAATTTTTATAAATGAAGTTGGCAACAGACCCAAGATAACCAACAGTCTTGGAGGTATCTCTTTTGTATCAGCAAATTTAAGCGCTTTATGTGCCTAAAATACGACCTACTCTTTTTTGTGAAACTAAGACCATTAAATTTTATGCCCTTAATTAAGGGGAAGTAAATATTTTCAGTTCAACTGAATTTAGAAAATGCTATGTATGGGATGTGTCTATGTGTCACTACTTGTCTGACTAAACAGTTTCTCGGTGTTTTTAGTATGCTGATGTTGTTTCTACCTCAAGAGGGGACAGTCTCCTTTGTTTCCCAAATTTGCTTAATCTGCCAACCCTCCCCCCCACCTCACCCCCACCACGGTTGTCAATTAAGAGTTTGAGAAACACAAAAAATAAAGTGTCGAAACAATTGACTAAGGAGAGGGCTGTGGAGCGGAAGAAACATCTCTAGCAAATTGAACTTTTGTGATTGGGAAAGAGGAAGGAAAGGTCAGAGGAGCAGAAAACTGAAAATAGAGATTTTACAAGGATTCAGATGGTTTGATGAAGCCAAAGTGAAATTAGGTCTGAACAAAATAAAATTTCTGCTTCCTTATCTAAATGTGTTCCAATTAATTTTTGCCATATCACGAACAAAATTGTGATAATGTGGGCCTCAATATACGCATCAGCGTAAAAACAACCTAATTCTTATTCTTGGGGAGAATTAAGCACCCGAGAACCAGTGCTCTGCCTGATAAGTGACCCTTGCATGTCCATGGAAATTTCTATGTTTCTAAAGCTCTGTTAGCTGCTCTGTGCAGTAGTCTGAAGCCCATAGTATGGGGCTGGAGAGATAGCACAGCGGGTAGGGCATTTGCCTTGCACGCGGCTGACCTGGGTTCGATTCCCAGCATCCCATAAGGTTCTCTGTGCACCGCCAGAAGTAACTCCTGAGTGCAGAGCCAGGAGTAAACCCTGTGCATCACCAGGTGTGACCCAAAAAAGAAAAAATAAATAAATAAAGTCCATAGTGTATGGCCACTGGTAGAGGTCAACACAATTGTGTGAAGATGGCAAGCATGGTGCTTGACCAATAGTGAACAGACAATAAAAATGCTATTTTTTTTTAACACTTTCAATGTGGCATATTAGTTGCATACCTTGACTTGCAGCATCCATTTAATTTATTTCTCTTGGATAAAGGAATATTATCAGGTATTTTAACTTCTTCTAAGAGTCATGCTTTCTAACTTGTTTTTGATACTAAAAATGTGTTCGAAAGATAGGAAGAATAAATGATTTACCAGTCTGAGATACAGATCAGAGGCGATTATTTTTGTCACCGTCACCACCTTCCTCTTAACTTAGTTTACTCCATACTGAAGAAGGAACAGCAAGTTATGGTGATTTGTTACTTCCAAGATCTATTATGAAAAACCAAGAAGCAAAATAAAAACTGGAATAAACCTTGAAATTGTAAGACATATCCTTCCTCACATTCCAAGTACTCGTGACATAGTGGGCTAAGAGTACATTTGATGGATTATCAGATTGTTATATGGTGTTTTAGAATCCTACACATCACACCACATTGAAAACGTGAGGAAAGGAACTAACACCTGATAGGTGATACTTTGCTGTTAGGAACTCAAAAATATATGTGAGAAGGTAATGAAGCCAAAGGATTTACCAATTGCTTTAGCGATTTTATTGTAGTATTGCTCAGTCACGTGCAAAACAAACAAACAAAAATAATAATAAAAAGAATATTGTTTGTAGCCAAGGAGTGATTTGTTTGCCAAGGATAGTAAACGTTAATGTAGCTTTACTGATCAGCTGAGATATTTTGTTGCCAATGTATTTGCCACTATAAATGGCATTTGGTTTATGTCTTACTCTTTAGGGCTTTCCTACCTGACGTTCTCATTGTGAGAGAGATTCCTACAGGTGATTAAATTCAGATAGTACGCAGAGCAAACAACTCTAGGCTGCTGACCCATCTCGTTTAAAGATTAGAGTTTCTTTCCCAGGAAGTTTTGTTTCCAAATGATCACACTGAGTGAATTCAGTGCCTTCCCAATTCCACATTCCACTGTAGGCTGATCTGACACCATAGTTCCCTGTCTCAGAGACTCTTCCAGCCACTCACTGGCCATTCATTTTTTTAAGGTTGGCCAAGAGGAAAAAAAGCAAACTCCGTGGTCTGATAATCATGCTCTGGTAATCGTGGATTGTTCTCATTTGGAATATGTACACCTTGGGTGGGTAACACATCTGAGTTTAAAAGACTCCACTAGAACTGTCGGAAACAGAATGTGAGCAAAGCAAATCAGATGTGACTAGAATTTTGAAATTTGATGAAAATTTCAGACTTTCAAATGGAAACTGATCCAGGCTTAGATGAAAGATGTAATTGTTCCTTCTCACATCACAGGGTTTTTCTCCTCCGTAAGCAGGTTATTTTTAATGCCACCTCAAGGATAAATAACTGAGGATGCAGGTGAGGGTTTATTAGAAAATGTTTTTCACTGAAGAAAATTAAAAATGTTGTTTATTTATGATAAGAAAGTTTGTATACTCCATCTAGAGAGGGAAACCAGGTGAAATATTTTTTCTATTAAACTGAGCACGAAAATCATTGGCCAAAAACAGGTAACTTATAAGTATTTCATGATATGTGCTTGGTCCATGGCAATGCTAGAAGCAATAATAGGTACTGGATTTTATTTTCCTATGGCCAGGCTATTGCAATAGTAAAATATACTTAGAGTTTTTATTTTTATTACAGTTTGTATAATTAAAGGATCATATGTGATGGTCCTATGTGGGTGTATTGTTTTCAGATATAATTACTACATAGCCTAGTAAAAGAAGTATTAAAATGTGGATAAATTAATCATCTGAAGATACATATTGGGAATTTTCCAGTTAGTAATGAGTAGCTGATATAGTATAAAGAGATTTGATTTTTACATGTACTCCAGGATATGAACAATGGGAGGACAGAGCTACAGACAGTGATAGATATCAACATGGTATATGTGACTGGCATCACAATCATTGTTTCCCAAGGCATGGTTCATAAAACAGAAGTCCTTTGAGACAACTTATCAAAAAGTTATTTTTATATACTTGACTGACAAAAGGATATAAAGAATGATGACTATGTAGCGGATCCTTTATATCTGAGTGCGCAGAGAGAAGTAACCCCTGAACATTGCTGACAGTGGCCAAAAACTAACAAAAATTGATGGGAGGAATAATTATGAGTACTAAGTTGATCTCTTTAGTTGTAGAACTAAATAAAATATTGATCAGGAGCTCAGAGGACTTAAAATTTGTCAAAATTAACTCTTTTTCGTACATGGAACATTCTCCAAGATAGACCACATGCTGAGCCACAAAACATGCCTCCATAAAATTAAGAAGGTAGAGATTGTATCAACAATCTTCTCAGACCATAATGCGCTGAAATTAGAAGTAAATCACACACAAAAACAGAAAACTAAATCAAACACCTGGAAATTAAACAGTGCACTATTGAACAACGAGTGGATTAGACAGGAAATCAAAGAGGAAATCAAAAGATTCCTAGAAACGAATGAAAATGAGAACACGAGTTACCAAAACTTATGGGACACAGCAAAGGCTGTGTTAAGAGGAAAGTTTATAGCTCTACAAGCATTCCTCAGGAAGGAGGAGCGAGCACACATAAGTAACCTAACCTCACAGCTTAAGAGCTTGGAGAAGGACCAAAAAAAGGAGCACAACCCGAACAGGAGAAAGGAAATAATAAAACTCAGAGCAGAGATTAACGAGATGGAAACCCAAAAAACAATCCGAAAGATCAATGAAACCAAGAGCTGGTTCTTCGAGAAAATTAACAAGATCGATAAGCCTCTAGCAAAACTCACAAAGAAAGGGAGAGAGAAAACCCTAATCAACCGAATCAGAAATGAAAAGGGGGTCATTACAACAGAAACCACAGAAATTCAGAGGATCCTCAGGGAGTACTTTGAGAAGCTTTATGCCACGGAACATCAAAACCTCGAGGAAATGGATAAATTCCTAGACTCCTACAGACTCCCAAGGCTGAACCAAGAAGACCTGGAATACCTGAACAGACCTATCACCATCAAGGAAATTGAAATGGTAATAAAAAGTCTCCCCAAGCACAAAAGTCCTGGCCCAGATGGATTCACTAGTGAATTTTTCCAAATCTTTAAAGAGGACTTACTCCCAATGCTCTTTAAGCTTTTCCACGAAATTGAAATATCAAAAACACTTCCAAACAGTTTCTACGAAGCAAATATCACACTGATACCAAAAGCAGACAGAGATACCACAAAGAAAGAGAATTACAGGCCGATATCCCTGATGAACACAGATGCAAAGATCCTCAACAAACTACTAGCAAATAGAATCCAACTACTCATCAAAAAGATCATACACCATGACCAAGTAGGATTCATCCCAGGGATGCAAGGATGGTTCAACATTCGGAAATCAATCAACATAATCCACCATATCAACAAAAGAAAAGATAAAAAGCATATGATCATATCAATAGATGCAGAGAAAGCATTTGATAAGATCCAGCACCCCTTTATGATGAAAACCCTAGCCAAAATGGGTATAGAGGGGACCTTCCTCAACATAATTAAAGCCATCTACCACAAGCCTACAGCAAGCATCATCCTCAATGGGGAAAAACTGAGAGCCTTCCCTCTAAGATCAGGGACGAGACAGGGATGCCCACTCTCTCCACTGCTGTTCAATATAGTACTGGAAGTACTTGCAATAGCGATTCGGCAGGAAAAAGATATTAAGGGCATTCAGGTAGGAAAGGAAGAAATCAAGCTCTCACTATTCGCAGATGATATGATACTCTACTTAGAGAACCCAATAACTTCCACCAAAAAACTCTTAGAAACAATAGACTCGTATAGTAAAGTTGCAGGTTATAAAATCAATACCCAAAAGTCCATGGCTTTCCTATACGCAAACAGTGAGAGAGAAGAAAGCAACATGAAAAAAAACAATCCCATTCACAATTGTGCCCCAGAAAATCAAGTACCTAGGAATCAGCTTAACTAAGGAAGTAAAGGACCTGTACAAAGAAAACTACAAAACGCTACTTCAGGAAATAAAAGAGGACATGAGGAAATGGAAAGATATCCCCTGCTCATGGGTCGGGAGACTTAACATTGTCAAAATGGCAATACTACCGAAAGCATTGTATAAATTCAATGCAATCCCTATAAGGATACCCATGACATTCTTCAAAGAAATGGAGCAAACACTCTTGAAATTTATATGGAACAATAAGCCCCCACGAATAGCTAAAGCAATTCTTGGGAAAAAGAAAATGGGAGGAATCAACCTCCCGAACTTCAAACTGTACTACAAAGCAGTAATAATTAAAACAGCATGGTACTGGAACAAAGGCAGAACTGCAGACCAATGGAACAGGGTTGAATACACTGACATCTCTCCTCAATCATATGCTCATCTAATCTTTGATAAAGGTGCAAGTAATGTGAAGTGGAGTAAGGAAAGCCTCTTTAATAAATTGTGTTGGCATCACTGGACGGCTACATGCAAAAAAATGGGCTCAGAACTCTGCCTAACACCATGTACAAAAGTAAGATCAAAATGGATTAAAGACCTCAACATCAGACCAGAAACCATAAGGTACATTGAAGATAAAGTTGGCAAAACCCTCCATGACATTGAAGCTAATGGTATCTTCAAAGATGCCACGCCACTGGCCGAGCAAGTGAAAACAGAGATAGATAAATGGGACTATCTTAAACTAAGAAGCTTCTGCACCTCCAAAGAAACAGTGACCAAAATACAAAGACAGTCTACAGAATGGGAAAGGATATTCACCGAATACACATCTGACAAGGGGTTGATATCCAGGATATACAAAATACTGGTTAAACTCCACAAGAAGAAAACATCCAACCCCATCCAAAAATGGGGCAATGAAATGAACAGAAACTTTCTCAAAGAAGAAATCCGAATGGCAAAAAAGCACATGAGAAAATGCTCTACATCATTAATCATCAGGGAGATGCAGATCAAAACCACAATGAGATACCATCTCACACCTCAGAGACTGGCCCACATCAAAAAGAACAAAAGCAACCGATGCTGGCGTGGATGTGGCCAGAAAGGGACACTCCTTCACTGTTGGTGGGAATGTCCACTGGTTCAGCCCTTCTGGAAAACAGTATGGACGATTCTCAAAAAATTAGAAATTGAGCTCCCATTTGACCCAGCAATACCACTCCTGGGAATATATCCCAGAGAGGCAAAAATGTATAGTCGAAGTGACATCTGCACTTATTTGTTCATTGCAGCCCTCTTTACAATAGCCAGAAACTGGAAGAAACCTGAATGCCCAAGAACAGATGACTGGTTAAAGAAACTTTGGTACATCTACACAATGGAGTACTATGTAGCTCTTAGAAAAGATGAAGTCATGAAATTTACATACAAGTGGTACAATATGGAAAGTATCATGCTAAGCGAAATGAGTCAGAAAGAGAGGGATAGACATAGAAAGATTGCATTCATCTGGGGGATATAAAGTAACAAAGTATGAGATTAATACCCAAGAATAGCTGAGATCAGCACCAGGAGGATTACTCCATAACTTAGAGGCCAGCCGGGTATCCTAGAGGAAAGGGCTATTCAGATAGAGAAGGGAGCACCAAATAAAGGATGTTTGGAGGATCCTCCCAGGAGGGGAGATGCATGTCGAAAGTAGACTATGGACTGAACATGTTTGCCACTCAATGCCTCTTTTGCAGACCACAACACCCAAAAGGAGAGAGAGAACACAGGGGATTGCCCTGCCACAGAGACGGGGGGATGGGGGGATGGGGGTGGGAGGGATATTATCCATGGTGGTGGAAAATGGGCACTGGTGGAGGGATGGGTATCTGATCATTGTATAATTGAAACCAAAGCACAAAAAATTGTAAATCTACAACTTTAAAAAAAATAAAATAAAATAAAGGGAAAAAAAAAAAATTAACTCTTTTTAAATGTAATGTGATGCTAAAGAAGTCTGAAGTCCATTTTATTTTATTGTTTTCTTCCACTAGGAAAAATTTTAGACAAGTTCTAAATCTGGAGCGAGAAAAATGATCTCAATTCTAAGAGCAATTATTTTCATTGTAGCACTGTAGCACTGTCCTTCCGTTGTTCATCGATTTGCTCGAGCAGGCCCAGTAACATCTCCATTGTGAGATTTGTTGTTTACTGTTTTGGCATATCGAATACGCCGTGGGGAGCTTGCTAGGCTTTGCTGAGCAGGCGAGATACTCTCGGTAGCTTGCAGGGCTCTCGGAGAGGGGCAGAGGAATGGAACCCAGGTTAGCCACGTGCAAGGCAAGCACCCTACCCGCTGTGCTAAAATGCTGGAAAGCAAATAATTATTAACTCTTATTACCAGAAAAGAGTTTGATTGGATTTGTTGACCTACATATTCTCTGGTCCCTAGGGCCATCTGTTAATCTAGACGGATTATGTACGTTTGCTCCTTTAAGTCGTCAAGATTTTCTTCAAATCCTCATACCTAGAGAGTACTGTTTGTTGTTTGGAGTGCCTTTTTAAAATGAAAAATTTATTTTATAAAATAGTTCACAACATTTGATGACATTTAATATTCAAACACCAATCCCATCACCATTACACCTTCCCACCACCATATTTCGGGTGTTTCCATCCCGAACTTCAATCCCTTCCCCAAAGTAGAATGGAAATAATATAATATTTCCCTCGAAGATTGGTTGCCTCCTATTTTGAATCCCATCATATGTGGTACTTTTGGAGTATGGGTAGGGTGTGTCCTATGAAGTGTGCAGGGATAGGTTCACTCTTGGGAAGGTTTGGAGTGGTTTGGAAAATAGAAGGCATTGTGACTACTGATTACTGGGTCTACATTCATGTTATACACTGCCTTTCCCATTCTTTCTTTGTCTGCCCCATCCTCTCCTGCTCCAGTTCCTGCTTCCCTCTTTGAAAGTAGACTGCATTCCCTACCCCATAGAGCTTCACTGGGATATTGACAGGACCAGTCCTCCTCCTGTGTGCCTTGTGGAGAAGCCTCCTCTAAGTTTGGATTCCACTGAACACCAATCTTTTTTCCTGAGCATGTGCTGCCCTTACCTCATGGCATATTATTCTTAAACATAACGTTTATTGTTTTATAATTATCCTTAACACAAATTGCTTATTATTCCTAATTCCTAAAGTAAGTAAAGTAAAGGCCCTCCCGTTGATCATCGATTTGCTCGAGCGGGCCCAGTAACGTCTCCATTGGAGACTTTGTTGTTACTGTGTCTGGCATATCGAATGCATCATGGGGAGCTTGCCAGGCTCTGCCGTGCGGGCGAGATACTCTTGGTAGCTTGCCGGGCTCTCCAAGAGGGGCGGAGGAATCGAACTCGGGTCGGCCATGTTGGCTGCGTGCAAGGCAAACGCCCAACCGCTGTGCTATCGCTCCAGCCCTAAACACTAAACCTTGTTCCTAAAAACAAAGAATTTTTTTATCTTAAATTATAATCATAGGAAAATAATCAGACATCATAAAGTTCCTTGTCATATGTAGTGAAGTACAGGAAAACAAACTTTCATATGTCTGGCTGCAAGCATGTAGGTGATCTGAAATTAAAAACCAGGGTTTCCTTTTACAATTGCTTCACCTTGGTCAGTTCCATGAGGCTGTCACATGGGTGCCAATTAGTACACTGGGTACCTGCCAAGAAGGAGCTGAAATAAGGCCATTGTCTCATTTCATCTTGGAACCAGGGTCATGGTTAAACTGATTTAACCCAGTGCTCGAGACCAACAACTTTGTGCTGTCCAGTAGATGTACCTATGAAGGAATTTCCAAATAGAGAATATGTAGGGATTATTTTTTTCTTTTTTATTCTTTATATAAAAGACAGTGCAAACCCTGTCACAAACATTTAAGGAATATGATAACGAGTAGCATACAAAATACACATTATAGATTTTTCCAGATTAATAAAAATGATATTTCACATAAGGAAAAAGTTTAGATCACTCTGCTTCTAATAGTCAGATAAAATGAAGGCAGTTTTACCGTCTCTATATCTTCTATTACTCAGTGCTTTGCTTGGTTGTCAGTAATGAGGATTTATAAGAAGGTATTACTTAGAGTTAACAGTGCCACTGAAACCAGGTTAAGGGGAAAAAACAATAAGAACTGATCTCAGTTTTATTTTGCTTTATTTCCCCCATTATAGAATGTTTATATTTTACTTGCTTTTTGAGGAGCTTATAAAATTTTCTTTGTCTTGAGGCTAGAGCAATAGTACAGCGGGTAGGGCACGTTTGCCTTGCACGTGGCCGACCCGGGTTCAATTCCCAGCATCCCATATGGTCCCCCAAGCACAGCCAGGAGTGACTCCTGAGTGCAGAGCCAGGAGTAACCCCTGAGCATCACTGGGTGTGACCCAAAAAGAAAAAAAAATGTTTTTTCTCTTGATTACTGAGTGTTTCATGTAACATCTGAGGTATTCCTTAGATGGTACATCTTCCTAATGTTGTCTTTACAATCTTTAACATAAGCTAAAACCTCAGAAGATCCAACTAGAAGCGGTAGTGAAACAAATATAAGTAATAATACCTGAAAACTGCTTTCACCATTACTAGCATTGTAGAGTTTTGATGCAATGTATTGGCTATTAAATATATCAGTGCCATTGGAAGTCTATGGTAAATAGGTTCTTGGCCAGAATTTCATGGCGAGCAGAAACAGGGAGGTGTGACTAGACTCTACGGAACCTGAGCCTGACTCCAGCGAGGGAAGCCTCACTTGCAATTCACAATTTAGAAGGATCGAAGAGACTTTTTCCCCCCCATTTATATTCAGGAAAAGGTGAAAGTTCTAGCAGCAGAGAACACTTTAGTGAAAATGGAGATGGACTATGTGTAAGAACTGATTTTTTAAAATTTCATTAGAAAAGCAAATGAATAGAAAATTCAATCTGATTTGCATGAAATTTCATTTGCTCAGATACCTTTCTATGAAATAAGGACCCTGTCTTCATCGAATTCTGAGCTCCTCTGCAGAATTTGCAAACCGCCACTTGCTTCTTTGTAGTTGTTGGTATATTTCTAGCATTGCCATGTTTCTAGGCTCTCAAAAAGGAACACCCCCTCCTGACCAGCTTATATTCTTATAGCTACCTACTTAAAAATGAATAATCAAACAAATCTAGCTAATTTTCCTTAACATGCATTTAAATTTCAACTTTTCTTAAGTTTATGAAATCTAAATTTTAAATACAATATAAAATTTATGAAAGATCTTGGACTTTGTTTTAGAAAATGATTCCTTGGATAATGTTAACATTGTCTTTTCTATAAGCTTATTTGCAAATAAGTTCCAGTTTATAAAGGTAAAGGTAAAGGCCCTCCCGTTGATCATCGATTTGCTCGAGCGGGCCCAGTAACGTCTCCATCGGAGACTTTGTTGTTACTGTGTTTGGCATATCAAATACATCACAGGGAGCTTGCCAGGCTTAGCCTGTATGTACGTATGTTATTTGGATTATATGTGTATGCATATGGAAGCATTGTAATTTCCTAAACTGGCCCCCTTTTCTATCTGGTTAGAAAGGGAAGATCATATATATCCTAATTTTCCACACTGAGATGCACACGTCTTATGAACAAGAATGATGACTAAGTTATCTTTGTATACATGGCTTTTGGCTAGTTTGAGTTGGCGCCTACCATATAGTATTGTTCAATATAAATTCATCCAAAAACTCGGTGCTCCCTCTGGAATCTTCAAACAACAGACTCACTTCAAAGAGTGATCTTGGAAAGAGATTGCCATATATAGGAATAGCTAAGGAAGACGCAGGGAAATGGGACAAAAGAGAAAGTCCTTGTGGAGACCTGGAGGTCCTCTATAGAATCTATATAGTCAGGAGGAAGTCCATGTGGGAACGAACTCCGTGCAAGAGAACTTCGCTGCACACAGACCTCTCAGCCAGGTCTTCAAGACAAGGAAGCCCCTCAGGGCTTCACCCCGCATCACAGCACCCCCTCAACTAGCGTGATGCTCCCAACTCCCCTTGCTTTCGGGCATTCTTCCTAAAAGCATATGATTAGCATCAATGGCCAAATTTCTCAATCTTTTGATGCCTCAACTCTGTGCCACGCACAATTATAACTTTGTTCAGCTTCTGGTTTCTTTAAAATTTCCTTTGTTCTATTCTTTGTCTTGTTCAGATCTCACCATTTCTTGATAGCCCCGAAGCTGCATAAAATTTCAGTATTAAGCGACATTGGAGATACTGTGTTTTATACGTACTGCCTTCCTCAGTATGTGGTCTCTTCCAACCAGGCCTTAATTTTATGTATCTAATTATCTATTTTTTAGTTTTGGGGCCACACCTGGCTGTGCTCAGGATCACTCCTGGCAAAGCTTGGGGGACCATATGGAATGCCAGGCATCAAATCTGGCTCTGCTGTGAGCAAGGCAAGTGCCTTACTCTCTCTCTCTCTCTCTCTCTCTCTCTCTCTCTCTCTCTCTCTCTGGCCTCTGAAATTCTTTTTTAAGTCTGATCCACCATTGAATAAGAAGAAATTATGCCTGCTTTTAATCTGGCACAGTGATCTTTTACTACCTTTTTGTTGTTGTTTAAACTATCACTGTTATTTGTTGTTGTTGTTTTCAATTAAGGCAGCATGGTTTTTTATTTTATTATTTCTGTTTTAGGCACACACTATTGATCCTTCATTTTCGCCACCAAAGTGCAATGTCCCTCCACCACCTTCTCTATGTCCTTTCTCACCTCTCTGCTTCCCCCTCTGCACCCCAACTATCTCAACTCACTTCAGTTGTCAGTCTCAGGAGTGCAGATATATATTCTTATGTGCATATGGATGGATGGATGGATGGATGGATGGATGGATGGATGGATGGATGGATGAATGCATGGATGCATGGATGCATGGATGCATGGATGCATGGATGGATGGATGCATGGATGCATGGATGGATGGACAGTAATAGATGCTTGTAAATAGATGCTAAAGAATAGAGTTGCTGCATCATGAGTAGATCTATTTTCAAATTTTTGAGACATCTCCATACAGCTTTTCCACAGAGGTTGAGGCAGATTACATCCCACCAATCATGAGTGAAGATTTTTCTTTCCCTGTAACCCACTAGTATTTGCTGTTTGGGATATAATCAGTTCTCTCAGATGTGAGGTGATACCTCAGTGCCATTTTGATTTGCACATCCATGGTACTCAATATGATTAACACTTTTTCATGGTCTTTTGACCATATGTATGTCTTCTTTGGAGAACAGTCTCTTCAGCTTTCCTCTATGCTTTCAACATTTTTATTAATTTTTTTGTGGGGTCACATCGTGGATACTCCCAAGGGCAGTGCTCAGATATCACTCTCGATGAGGCTCAGCTTGCCTTGTAGAGTCAGGGATCAAATCCGAAGCTCTTATATGATAAGCATGTGCTCCAGACCTTTGAAATTGTCCATCAACCGCTCCCCATTTTGTCCATAGGGTTATTTGTTTTGTTGTTGTTGCAATTTGTAAGTGGTTTGTATAGCCTGAATATTGGCACATTGTCAAGTGCATGTCACATGAATATTTTCTCCTAATCAGGGTATATTTTTTATAGGGCGTGTGATTTTACAGTACAGAATCGTTTTAAAAACACATTTATGCTTTCTTTTACTTTCTTTGCCAATGGTGTCAAATCACTGGAGACAGTTCTAAAATCTGTATCATTGAGAGTTCTACTTTGATTTTCCTCAATTTTATGAATTCAGGTTTTATGTTGATTTTTTAATCCATTTTCAATTAACTTCTGTGTGTGGTGTGAACTGGTGTTCCGATCCCATACTTTTATACGTTGACTAAGCAATTTCTCCCAGTACCATTTATGAAGGAGGTTTTCCTTCATCTACTTTCTGGGCTCCTAACGTAAACTAATTGTCTTTATATCTTATTTACTTCTGGGATTTCATTCGATTTCTCTGAACTGCAAGTTTGCACTTGTTCAGAGGGATGCTGCGTTATTGCTTTGTGACAGAGAAGAATTACAGGGCAGGGATGGGACACATGAAAAGCCTGTTTGTTTCTCCAAGTCAGTGGGAACAGATACTCAGGAGGTGGGGTGGGGGAGGAGAACCCGGAGAGTCTATGAAGGTAGTGGAGCAGATTCTCAAAATGACACACTGCATTGACTGGGAGAACTTCCTGTCTCTGGGCAAGTCTGGGCTCCTCTGTGAGGTCCAGAACTTGTCCTTGAAAGTTCAGTGGAGGAGAGACTCAGGATTCCAAAACCTTTTGCTCCTTCTTGGCTAAAGCAACCCAGATCCTTCAGTGGCAAGACCTAACTTGAGGGAAGGGTTTGGGCATTCACTCTTAATACGTGGCAGCGGTATTAAAGATAATATTAATTATAATAGCATAATAAAATACAATAGCAGTTATAATATACTATTGGTTGGATTCTGAACACACATAACCTGGTTACATTCAGACTAGCTTTTCACCATCTGCATTACATTGAATTAGTTTGACACCCTATGTTAGTAATATTTTTATCTATATGCTGGACTGTAAGATTATTATATATCATATGTGTGTGTTGGAATGGATGGAGCAACTCATCAGTAGTAAACGATGTTACATTCCAGAAACTTTTCAAGTAAATCAGCTTTTTAAATGCCTTGGACACATGTAAGATTCAATTAAAAAGTTCCTGCTGACCAGGAATCACATTTTAAGGAACAGATATTGTAATCTATCAACAACCTCAATGCCAGTATATATTCATGTAAGCTAATTTTATTTTATCCTGAGATTCATTTTTAATTAAGACACCATGATTGATAAACCTGTTGTTAATAGATGTGTTGCTGACCACAGTGTTGCCACACTAATGCCACCCTCAGCCCCAGAAACCATTCATGAGCCAGCCCCTGGGTGAACTGATATCAAATTTTAAGTGCTTGTTTAAAATAAAAAGTATCCCAAAATTCTTATCATTAATAGGAAAACTTAGAGTGTGTATCTTGCCCTTCAGATACTATTATTCTTCACTAGTTTATAAGAGCTTGGATTGAGAAGCAGATGTGAGGTAGCAATGTTTTTTTTTAATTTTTTATTAGTGAAACACTATGAGATACAGTTGTAGGCTTACAAATTTTTGTGCTAGGGTTTTAGTTATACAATTATCGAGTACCTATCTCTCCACCAGTGCCCATTTCCCACCACCACGGATCCCAGTATCCCTCCCACGCCCCATCCCCCCATCCCACCCTGCCTCTGTGGCAGGGCATTCCCTTTTGTTCTCTCTCTTCTTTTGGGTGCTGTGGTTTGCAAAAGAGGCATTGAGTGGCAATCATGTTCAGTCTATAGTCTACTCTCAGCACGCATCTCCCATCCTGGGAGGATCCTCCCAACACCCTTTATTTGGTGCTCCCTTCTCTATCTGAGCTGCCTTTTCCCCTAGCATGTGCGGCTGACCTCCAAGCCATGGAGCAAACCTCCTGGTACTTATCTTGGCCACTCTTAGGTGTTAGTCTCCTATTTTGTTACTTTATGTTCCCCAGATGAATGCAATCTTTCTATGTCTATCCCTCTCTTTCTGATTCATTTTGCTTAGCATGATACTTTCCATGTAGTACCACTTGTATGTAAATTTCATCACTTCATCTTTTCTAACGGCCATATAGTACTCCACTGTGTAAATGTACCAAAGTTTCCTTAACCAGTCATCTGTTCTCGGGCACTCAAGTTTTTTCCAGATTCTAGCTACTGTAAAGAGTGCTGCAATTAACAAATAAGTGAAGATGTCACTTCGACTATATATTTTTTTCCTCTCTGGGATATATTCCCAGGAATGGTATGGTAGCAATGTTTTTAAGAACTCTGTATGTCTAGTCAGTTGGGGGACAGTCTGGGACCTTTGGCCCTTCCTCTATCTATAAGGCCTTGAAGTATTATTATTAAGTATTATGATTATAATGGGACACTTTGCGGAGATCCCAGTTGTTGAGAAATTAACAATAAATAAAGTCTTCATTAAGGAATCGGCTTACATTTGAGGAATTTAGAGGGTGTCAATCATAATGTCTATGTAAACAAGTTATAAAAATCTTCATGATTCCTTTTATCCATGGAAATGATAACTAGGACAGCTAAGATTCCAATGTCCCGTCAGGGATCAGTACTGGGCATGTTATGCAAGTCTTAGCTTTGTGGTGAAGTATGCTGGGGCCTATAAACCAAATTAAGACAATTTTATATCTTACTCTACCAAATATATACTTTAGAGCTTATAAATCCCAGGGCATCCAGCTGTTGGAAGTGAAGTGCAGTAGACATTTGAGCTGTTCCGTTGCTAAGTTAATTTTAGTTGCTAACAATTCAAACTGCAATCGCAGTCTTTTAAAATTTCTCACAGTGATATTTCTCAGAGAGCCCGGCAAGCTCTCTCGCAGAGCCCGGCAAGCTACCAAGAGTATTCGATATGCCAAACACAGTAACAACAAAGTCTCCAATGGAGACATTACTGGGCCCGCTCGAGCAAATCGACGATCAACGGGAGGGCCTTTATTTATTTTTATTTAGTGATAATCATTACTAGTTGTCACTTGTTGAGTTCCAGGATTTAATTGTGATTTACTTACCAGAGTATTTTGTTATAAAATGTCAGTTCTTCTGTATACATCAAAGCACCGTATAAAATTGTTATGTAAAATGGAACAATTACCATCTGCAACAATCGAAACTAATAAATATTGTAAAAAGAATTTTTTCAGTTCAATTGCTTTGCCAAATAACTTCGACTGGGCAAATACTGTAAATTATGTTTATTCTTCTAGAACATGGTTTATGAACCTAACTATGATGCATTCCTTATTGTATTCCCAGTAAGAGTTGTGACGAACAAGAAAAGCAATGAAAGAAGGGAAGGAAGGAAGGAAGGAAGGAAGGAAGGAAGGAAGGAAGGAAGGAAGAAAGGACTGACTATGCAAGGATCAGTGCCCCTTGAGACTCCAGTTAGAGCCCCTGGCAGGCAGGACATCATCCCCGCACCTCTGGGTGTGTCACTGTTGGCTCCCGGCACTGGCCACAGGGCAGGAGGATCACCCTGCGCACTGTTTGGGAGCCCCATGACCCTCAACAGAAGCTGTTTAGAGCTAATTCTGTTCCTTTAGTGACTCTCTTCTGAATATTTCATATAAATATATACATTAAAGTAAGAAAGATTGTAGAGAATCTATTACATTCATTGTCAGATCATATGAAATATTCTGGGACATTGGACATTTAGGGATAAGGCTAGATCACATCTGGTGATGCTCAGGACTTATTCCTCGCTCTGTGCTCAGGGATCATTCCTGGTAGGGCTCAAGGTACTGTATGTGGTATCAGGATTGAACTGGGGTCAGCTGTGTGCAGTGAAGAAGTGAGAAGTTTGGAGCAGAGCACTAAGAAATATGATGAGTCCTTAGTTTCTTCTTCTTCCTCATTAAGGTTTCCCCCTTCATTTAAATTCCCATAAGCTGATAAAATTCTGTAATGATATTCATCAGAAACCAACCTTGTCTCCTCAGGGCTACTCTCCACCTCTTCTGCCCCATTTCTCTGGTGTTCTTTACATTAAAATACCTAGAAATACTATTTTTTATTTGATGTTTCTGTTTTATCTACTTCAAAGTATTGTGATGGAATTCTGATGACTATCTTGCAGATTTAACTGCTCAAAAATAACTTTAAGGGGTTGAAGCTATGGCACAGTGGGTAGGTCATTTGCCTTGCACGCAGCCAACCTGGGTTCTATTCCCAGCATCTTATATGGTCCCCCAAGTACCACCAGGAGTAATTCCTGAGTGTGTGAGCCAGGAGTAACCCCTGTGCATCACCAGGTGTAACCCAAAAAGCCAAATAAATAAATAACTTTAAACCCTTTAAACTTTAAAGGGGGCCAAAGAGATAGTCCAGGGATTTATGCTTGCCTTGAATGTGACTGACTCAGTTTGATCTCCGGTACCACATATGGTGACCCAAGCAATTCCAAAACTGATCCCTGAGTACAAAGTCAATGATCAATGGGAGGGCCTTTACCTTTACCTTTACCTATCCCTGAGTACAGGGCCACACATCTGGGTGTTACTCAAAACCCAAATATAAAGATATAAATATGTAAATTTTCAAAATAATTTTTGGTGTAGCATGACAGTACAGTGGGTGGGGTACTTGCTTTGCACACAGTTGAACTGGGTTCCATCCCAGGCAACCCATACAGTCCGCTGAGCACAGAGCCAGAAGTGAGCCTTTACCACAGCTAGGTATGGCCCCAAACTGAAGAATGAAATAACGTAACAGCTTTTAAAGTGGGATATGTTGGTATTTTAAAAGTGAATTTCAATGTTCTATTTGGTTTTTGTTTGTTTGATTCATTGATTTGGGGGCTTTTGGGGTCATATCTGGAGATGCACAGGGGTTACACCTGATTCTGCACTCAGGAATTACTCTTGGTGGTGCTCAGGAGACCAAACCCAGCTCAGCCGCGTGCAAGGCAAACTCCTAACTCACTATAGTGTCGTTCCAGTCCCTCAATGTTCTGCTTGTAAAAGTGTCTCCAAATTCAGTGTTCTGTTTTGCTCATCAAACTTTGGACATTATGGGGAAGAAAATATACCAAACCTGTATTTAAATGCAAAAAGAAACATTAATGTGTGCTCTGGCACAAAAGAATGGTATCTTTAATACATGAGGCCCACAAACTTGCTAGACTCAGTAATCCCAATTTGAATGGCATATCCTTGCAAAACTAGTTGCTGATTATTAATCATTTGCAATGCAAATAAAGCAATTAGCTAAGTTATATGATCCATAGCTTTAAAGTTTAGTGCTTTCTGGTTGAATGGCTGTCACTGAAAGAATTAGACTTGGATATAAACTAATATGATAAGTTGGCTTAAAAGACGTGAATTTCAAAATTTATAACCTCTCCCAGTTATATACCAAATCTGCTTCCAAGAGTCATGGTTCTCAAATTTTATGATGCATCAAAAACATCCAGCAAGCATATTAGAGCACAAATTGCTGTTCCTTCCTCCCATCAGTCCATGAGTTTCTGATTCAGTTGGTTTGAAATTAGATTAAAGGCTTAGCTAAAGAGCATGCCAGGAGTGATCCCTGAGTGCCAAGACAGGAGTAACACAAAACACAGCCAGGTGTACTGCCCTCTGTCCCCCAGAAAGAATTCACATTTCTAACACGATCGGGGATGGCTTCTTAACCTCCTGGATAAATGCACAATTTTGTTATACCTTGATGAATACTGTAGCAGCCAGCTTATTGTCATGCTTATGAGGATGATGAAGTTCATCATAACTCTACGTCTTTCTTCCAAATGGTCCATTATTTCTCAATATTCTTATCATCCTTCGTGCTATTCAGAAATGTCCCGACAGAATTTTTTTTCCAGTTTAGATTCCTGCAAGTCAGCAAACTCTATGCTTTGGCTTTGAATGCTGCTCCATTTGCATCATGCAGATATTTCGTTTTCCCTTGTGACTCCCGTCTGCATCACCAGGCTGAAGTTGCACTGAGCTGAATATGCATGCTATTGATTTCACCTGCCTGACTTTTGTGATTGTCAGACAAAAATTATAATTCACTGATACCTCAAACAAACTCAAGTTAAATTAGGAAAGGGCAAACATTCCAGATATTTTGTTATTCCCAAGAAAGAACCCTATCCTTATTTCTTGGTAATTTCAGTCAGAAAACTTCGATTAGATGCTAAGAAGAGAATAATTAGATTCTGAACCTCTGACATACGTAAGACAAAGTATGTTGGACAGAAATAGAGATCTTATTGGCTCTATTGTCCTGGAAAACCAGGACAATTCTGGAAATCTAATCTAGAAAACCAGTTTCCAAAATGCAATAAATTATATCACTTTTATAGTATACTTTGTACAAATAGTAGGGCTTTT
This sequence comes from Sorex fumeus, assembly GCF_029834395.1. NCBI lineage: Eukaryota > Metazoa > Chordata > Mammalia > Eulipotyphla > Soricidae > Sorex > Sorex fumeus. The sequence continues at coordinate 3,312,797 of NW_026606070.1, read as the reverse complement.
TAAATATGAGTCTAAGGGAAGAGTTAGTGGAAACATAAGAATATTTTTAAATTAGTAAATATTTCCTATATCTATAGCCAAATAGATTTCCAACCTAATTTACAATTTGATTACCAGAAATCAAACCCAAGTAATAATCATCAATTAATGTGCAATTCGTTCAGAAATATGCATTTATGGCAACTTTTATCTTAAACACAAATTGGTTAAATATTGAGGAATGGTTTCTTCTCACAAAGGTACTGTGACCTAGTGAGATGTATAGGAAATATGCAAAAGTGTGTTACAGAGAACTCCTGAAATTAGCATGTAACATAAATTTTGCTATAGATAGCATTTAGCAATATGTTTTCTGCATGTTTTTCTGCATGGTAGTGATTACAAATTGAATTACAGATACTGCCACTTAGCCCTTAATTTATGCTTTTACTTTGGTTTCACTGAATCACTGTCATCCCATTATTCATTGATTTGCTCCAGCAGGCCCCAGTAATGTCTGCATTTGTCCTAGCCCTGAGATTTTAGCATCCTCTCCTTACTCATCCTTCCCAATGGTGCTGCATTGTAGGCCCTTTCAGGGTTATTTTGGTTTAGGGATTCAAAAATATTCAAAATCTTATTATATGTAATACAATTATTTTGTTGATAAAATGTATTACAATTTTTCTTATATTTCTAAAATTGACCCCTTAGGAAAGAGACTCTTCTGTTAGCGAAACATACCAAAATATTAATTTTCAGATAACGTTACAAGACAATATGAAAAAATAAGATACAATATTGAATTGTTGGCCAAGTTTTCTGATTCTATCAATCCTTTAATGTTTCTATATTTAATTTGTATTATTGTTACAATGTGATAGATTCACACAAGCCTTTAATTTGTTGCATAAACTTCACCTATATATACTTTTTACTAAGTATCAGTCTCCATAAAATGAAAAAAAAAATTTTTATCTCAATAACTTTCCATTGGTAAGCTTCAAAATTTAGTTTAAGTTTCGGAGGGATAAAAATACATACTGTAAATCACGGTGGAATTGGTGTTTGAATATGAAATGTAATCAAATATTGTGAGCAGCTTTATAAAAATTTAAAAAATCTTTACAATAACTTACAGATTATCCAAACTAAGTTTTGAGAAAAGTAACGTTTAAAAGAATGGTGAAAATACAATAACTGCACATATAAAAACAAAAACAAGTAATTACAATAGCTATTATTTTCATTTCATTTCATCATCCTGTTATTCGTCGATTGCCTCGAGCAGGCCCCAGTAACGTCTCCTTCATCCTAGCCCTGAGATTATATTCAAGGCTCTTTAGGAGAATGATACCCATCATTGTTACTGGTATTTGGCATATTTGGTGCGCCACGGGGAGTTTGCCAGACTCTGCCGTGTGGGCAGGCTACATTCGATAGCCTGCAAGTTTGTCCAAAGTAGGAATGAGACAATAAGATGTCATAAAAAAAAAATTCTGATAAGATGTCGCGCGGCCTGGAGGTCTTCGGCTGCCGGAGCCCTGGTCGGGGCGGGGAGGAAAGCTCAACCCGCTCCCCTCCAAGGGGCTCCGGGAAGGAACACCCAGGCGCGGGGGCAGAAGACTGCACTGTTCTCGTCCGGGATCTGGATTTTATAGTCACACCCACCACCTGGCCCCCTGGCGCCGTGTAATCCCATCAGCGGCCAAGACTCAGCTATTATAACGATGCTATCTAAATTGTAATAGATTTATAGATATAAAGACCATGTCATTTTTAGTGAAAATTAATAACCCTTGTTATAATATTAAAACATTTCCCTGTGAACTAGATTAAAATGGGTATTACAGAATGTCTAGTTTTGATCTGATTTGAAATTAGGAATGAGGAAATATTTTACCCTTGAAATTATTAACAGTATCAGGAATTTAGTGAAATGTCCTCAGATCTGTGTCTTGAACTCTGCTTGGGAAAAAACCCAAATATTTGTGACCACAGTTTCTCTTAACCAGCATGTTTTAAAATTCAAATACAAATAATTTAATTCACTGTATATTTTTAAAAGTTCATTGACTAGAGATGATCTCTTCAGAGTAATTGTTTTACATTTTTAGTTAACACTAATACATTTTACAGTTTTTTCTTTCTAGGCAGAAGTTAATTCGATATTTGTGGGACTGGAGAAATAGTACAGCTGGTAGGGTACTTGCCCTACAAAAACCTCAATTTTATATTAAACAATTGGCTTTTTATATGGCTAATGGATATTTGTATTTTTTAAGTTAATTGTGCACTTATTCTAATGTAGTTTCTTTAATCTACCCTTAAATTTTCTATTAAGCAAAAATTGATGATCTCAATGTTTATTTCAAAAAAATTATTTCTGAAAAGATAAATTCATATACAGTGAAAATAGAGGATCCCAATGAAGTACACACACACACTCACACACAAACACACACACATATGCAAGGAAAAATGGATTATGTGGCCTAATAAGTTAACAAAATCACATATGCCCCAAATGGTTAACATAGGCACCGAGGTGTTACTACCAATCTGAGTCAACATCCAAAGAGTATATGAAATGTGCTGATAAATTATGCCCTTAGAACTGTATGTAAATATACCATCATCTAAAGCAGCATTCTTTTTTTGGCTTTGTTTTTGTTTTGAGGGTCACTCTCTTCAATGCTCAGGTATTATTCCTGGATCTGAACTCAGGAATTATTCCTATTAGTGATCAGGGAACCATATGGGGTGCTGGGTATTCAACTCGGGTGAGCTGCCTTCAAGGCAAGCACCCTACCCACTGTTCTGGTCCTCAAGCAGTATTTGTAAAAGTACAAAAATAAAGCTGCATCAGCACTTATCTTGAAGCAGAATTTAATCATGTGCAATATATACTTTTATAATGTAGCAATGTTATACCTATATATATATATGCACATTCACATATGTGAACTAAATATGATAACACTCCACTGCTGGTTAGATCTTGAGCCTCCATTTAAGAATTTTAGACTGCAAAAGAATTTAGTCTCACATTTGACTAAATGGAGCATTAAGTTCTAGAATTTATTAACAAAAAGGATGAGAATTTATCCACGTGGTTGAAAGTCAATATTGAGAATATTCATTTATCAAAATCATACATTAACCAGAACATTTTCAAATTGCCAAGACAGTATACCAAGATTTTAGAATGTTTGATTCATAGTGCTGTGAACTAGAACTGATGGCTTTGCCGTTTGTAAATTATACACATTCAGTGAATTCCCTATTTCAGATCCATAGAAAAGTCTTCATTATACAAATGGGCTATTAAAATGTCTTTTTTAATCACATTCGCAGCAATAAGTCTATATTTTCATCACTGAGACTTATAGGAAAAGGTTGTATAATCTTCACCGCTGGCCTCTCGCTGGTCCATTGAGAAGTCAGGATCTATCTCCCTGGGTGAGATTCACAGCTGGTATATCATATCTGTGATTGGCAGGCTAAATGAGATTCAGGGTCAGGCACCCAGCAGCCCTGGCAGAAAGAGAGAATCCGATGAAAAGTCAGGGGATAATGGCCAGTTGTGCTTCTGATTCTTCTCTTCCCTGCTTCCAGGCAGAAACCTACTCTAGCTGCTGTCACTCATTGTCACTGCTGGGGCAGCTTCTGCCAGGACTGGGCGTGACACAGCAGGATGTCTGAATTGCTAAGCACCCTGCAGGCAAAGACAATCATTAAAATTTTCTGATATAAAATTGGTACCTATTTTGCCCAGGATTGTTGTATAAGTAGATCAGAATACAGAATAAGAATTTAGTGCTGCAACATGAAGTATTGTTTCTTTTCCGTATGTCATTTAGTTCTTTGTCACATTACCATATTGCCACCCAAATTAATGGGTCACACACTTACATGCATAAATATAATATCATACAATGTGATATAATTATTAGGCATCACCTATAACCTTTTTATCAAAAATGAATATATATATACATATATATGTATCCTTGACTAATTGTTTCTATGTTTTCTACACAGAGTATCCCTGAGATCAAATTAATGTATTTTTTTTATTTGTTAGAGTGAGAAGCAGTTAAATGAGAATGAATTAATGCTTATGGAATTTTTAAAGTTTTTTTAATTAGGAACAGTGCTAGTATTTAATTAATTTTGCTCCATTTAATTCTCAAAAGTATATGAAATTTTTATTTCTACATTGACTAAAGACTTCAAACTTCCCAGAGTTGTGTGATTTCTCAGAACTCAAACAGCAAATGATAGAATTATGACTTCACTTGGGTTTTTTATCTCCTAAACCAATGTTTGATGATTGACCTGGTATAGGCCGAGCCATGCAGCCAGACCACTGATTCCCTAGTAGTGAAATATCTCTATTCTGTGAGAATAACAGCTTTATTTAAGGGATAAACAAGACCTGAAAAATAGATTTGATATGGTCCCTTCACTGCATCCTCTGATCCTGTTTGTAGTAAACATAAAACATCCATTTTGTTTCTTTAGTTGGCTTTTAAGTTATTTTATTCCTCTGGCATTCCCTCTGTCTGTAGATATGCAGCAATGTTAGAAGAGTTGTATTTCTCCATGAGAATCCTAGAATTCAGAAAGATTCAAATATCTATAGCTTTCGAGCTGTGTGTGAGTGATGTTGAACTTGAAAGAATAGGGCAAGCTGCTGTCAACCCCCCCCCCACACACACACATACACCCACCCCACCTCCACCCCACGCCAACATGCTCAAGTTCAGTCAGTGAACTGAGTCACTGTGGATCTGACTCAGGTAGACCACAGGCTTCTCATGTGGATTCCGTTCCTGGGAATTTAAACAAACACTTAGAGTTGATCTAATTCCACCTGATACTTCAAATGTTACAACACTTTGTGAAAATTCAATGCTGATGAGTCCGCCGAGTAGTTTAGAAGTTTATGTAACACCAAAAATTTAATAGAATTCATTCGAACTACTTAATATTCCATCTAATTATTCCTCAGTGAGTAATGTTATAATTATTTTCCGAGTGGAACAGGGCAGTCACTGATACTTGCTTTAGAAATATTCCTTTGAACATCAGAGGAGACTGTGCCTTTAGACGTTTTTTTTTTCTTTTTCCAGACAATTTTGGGTCATTCCTGTTTTTGTGAAGGAGAAAATTAGGTTACCAGGAAAAAATGTTGTAAAAAATTTTCAAGAAATTCAATCTCATGTCATCAAAACGCTGCCAATTCAAAGTTGGTATTGGCGACAGTAACATGTCTAAGTGTAGAGACTTAGAGAAAAGACGAAACACTGCCGGGGATTTTCAAATGCTCACCCCCTGACCACAGATGGGGCCATCTGGAAGGCCGATGCACCCCAGTGACAGGCCAATTTATCTTCTCTTTAGCCTCTTAAAGATATGAATGAAGAGGACTGGAGAAATAGTACCATGGGTAGGGCGATTGCCTCGCATGTGGCCAACACGGGTTTGATCCCTGGAACCCCATATGGTCCCCAGAGCTCCACCAGGACTAGTTCCTGAGCACAGAGGCAAGAGTATACTCTAAGCCCTGCTGGGTATGTCCCCCCACACACCAAAGAAAAAGGTATTGATGAAGAAGAGGCTAAACCATATTCATAAGACAAAACTTGGAAGCCAGTTTTACGCGTGACTCTTTGCTGTTTCCTGAAACTTCTTTCCTTCCCTGTGGGCCATGCTGTGTGTGCTCCGGGGACTACTTGTTCTGTTCGGCACTTGTTTCAAAAGAAAATTCAGGCTCTGGGAACCAATTCTCCGCCTTTCCTTTTGATTCTGCTCTTTGTCCCTAGTCAGCAGCCTCTTGTCAATAGATTGGATTAGGGCTTAATACAGCCCCATGAGCTGTTGCTAGGGCAGAAAGCCAGGCTGGCTGTTTGCTCTCTACCTTTCCTCTGGAAATATCAGGGCATTTCCTTATTAGGTGGAGTTTTGGTCCCACTGTGAACCGATGTTAAATATTTCTAACCCATTGGGCTAGACCTGTGCTTTAGGGCTTCCCTCTGGGCTGCTGGTTGTCGGGAATCTTGGGGCCTCACACACTCAGGTGTCACTGTCTCTTACAGGAGGTGACCGAGATCGGATGACAGCAAATCATGAGAGCTACCTCCTTATGGCGAGCACCCAGAATGATATGGAAGACTGGGTAAAGGCCATCCGCCGTGTGATATGGGGACCTTTTGGAGGAGGTGAGTATCGTTGAAAACCATTGAAATAGTGGGATTCTGTCTCCCGACCGATGTTACAATCAGCTCATATTTTCAGGTGGATGAGTAGTAAAATAAACACAAACTGGTGTTCTTTATGGTTTTACAGAGATATTTGGTAAGTTTTTAAACTTTGAATTCGATCAAACATCCTCAAGATCTACTTCGTTGAAGGCCATGAATCATAAAATTGTGGATTTTCTCATTTCACGACTAATGAATAATTAAGACAATATTAAAAATGTGTTTATGCAAAGCAATAGGTCCATAGTATGTGTGTTTTATTTGGGGGTTTCTGTTCACAAAAGAACATATAGGAGGGAGGGACGTAGCTCACAAATTTGTGTAAGGCCCTGGGTCCCCAGAAGCGCACTTGCATATACAAGAAAGTTGACGGCTGGGGAGATAGCACAGGCCGGAAGGGATTTGCTTTCAGTATGGTTGCACCAGGCACCACCCAGCTTTGATCCCTGGGACCACAGATGGGCCCCTGAGCATCTCTACAGGTCTCTCCTGAGCTTGGAATAGCCCTTGAGCACTGCCAGATATGTGCCACCCTTACCTAAAAAAGAAAAACTTGAAATATCCCTGGCACTGGACAGAGCCAAGAGTAAGCCCTGAGCAACACTGTGTTTGGCCCAAGACATACGTTTTCATATGTAATAACATATAATATATATGTACACATGTATACATGTATATAAATATATGTATATACACACATCTATATTAGTTTTGGGGCTACACTGATATCTTCCAGGACATCTTTCTGGCTCTGCTTTCAGAGATCACTCCTGCAGGTCATGGAACCATATGGGGTGATAGGAATTGAATTCATATCAGTCACTTGTAAGGGAAAAGCCCTACCCATTGCATTATTGCTCCGGCCCATCCGTTGTGTGTGTGTGTGTGTGTGTGTGTGTGTGTGTGTGTGTGTTGTTATTGTTGTTAATTCTTAGAGTTTTCTGATATCTCCTGGACCAATGATTTGAAAATATATTTCTTCGAAGTGTCTATTGCTTCTAAATACCTTATTTTCCCCATTGCTGCCATAGATTAGAGCCATCTGAAAGAAATTTTTGTGGGAGAACTATTTCTACTTTTCTTCCTTTTCCCCCTTATACCTGTCCTTTTATCAAGAAAAAACAATAATGAGATCCAGTTAGCATCATCAAAGTGTGACCACAGCTTGTAATTGTAGACCAGAAATCTCAGCAGTGATCCCAGTGAAAATGGGCCGAACCAATATATGTATTGACAGATTTATGGACTTGAAAGTGGCAGACTGGAGTTGATTAATCATACTGTATGGGTTGTCTTAGGAATTTTGCAAATGTTTGATTCTGATTTTTTGCTTGTGTATTTGTTTGGGGGTCACACCCACAATGCTCAGAGATCACTGTTGGCTCTGCACTTATGAATTACTCCTAGTAGTGCTTGGAGGACCATATGGGAGGCCTGGGATCGGCCCAAGATAAGCCACATGCAAGACAAGCATCCTACCCACTCTACTACCGCTCCTGCCCTCAAATTTACTTTTTAAAGATGAAATTTAGTGTAGAGCATGCATAAAAGAAGTGTACCCTGCTTTATCTCTGTGTTTGAATGTAATTTACAAAAGGATGCACAGGAAGATTTTTTTTTAAATGTTAGTCACCATAGTTTACAATACTGCAAACAATTAAATTTCTGGCATGTGGTATTGCAATGTCACTGTCCCAAGGTCCCCTCTCACCTACCCCACTTTATCTGCTTAGTAAACTCAGTTCTAGAGGTTGATTCTCAGGGTCTTTTACCACGGACCATTTACTATTCCCTTACTAAGTTTCTCTATATGCCACATATGTATGTGGGGAATATATATATATATATACACTTATACATATATATACGTTATATACCACATATTTGTATATATAAATATATCACAACACAAATCACAACTATCCTGTTATTCGTCGATTGCCTCGAGCAGGCCCCAGTAACGTCGCCTTCATCCTAGCCCTGAGACATTTAAAAAAAAGTGCCATATTCAAGGCTCTTTCAGAGTTAGGAGAATGAGACCCATCATTGTTACTGGTATTTGGCATATTGGGTATGCCACGGGGAGTTTGCCAGACTCTGCCGTGTGGGCAAGTTACTTTCGGTAGCCTGCCAGTTTGTCCAAAGTAGGAATGAGATGATAAGATGTTGTGCAGCCTCGAATGCGGCTGCACGCTTCCAGAAGCTGGGTTTTATAGTCTCTGAGTCTTGGCCGTTGATGGGATTACATGGCACCAGGGTCCAGTTGGTGGGTGTGACCCCCGCCTACTGGAATTTTGAGGATCTTGGTGGAGGATGCTCAGCCCCAATCCAAGTAGGCTTGGAATGTATACACATTTCATTTCATTTCATTTCATTTCATCATCCTGTTAATCGTCGATTGCCTCGAGCAGGCCCCAGTAACGTCTCTTTCATCCTAGCCCTGAGATTATATTCACGGCTCTTTAGGAGAATGAGACCCATCATTGTTACTGGTATTTGGCATATTTGGTGGGCCACGGGGAGTTTGCCAGACTCTGCCCTGTGGGCAGGCTACATTCGATAGCCTGCAAGTTTGTCCAAAGTAGGAATGAGATAATAAGATGTCATTCCGCATTCGCGGCCGCGCGGTTCCGGGATCTGGATTTTATAGTCTCTGAGTCTTGGCCGCTGATGGGATTACACGGTGCCAGGGGGCCAGGTGGTGGGTGTGACCCCCGCCTACTGGAATTTGGAGGATCTGGGTGGAAGATGCTCGACTCCAATTCGAGTAGGCTTGGAGGTCTCGGCCCCGGAACCCGCGTGGCTTTGTCCCTCTGCCAGTACCTTCATGTGTGCGGAGAGTGGTCTCAGCATGGTGGTGGCTGGTCCTGGAGGTCTTCGGCTGCCGTAGCCCTGGTCAGGGCGGGGAGGAAAGCTCAACCCGCTCCCCTCCAAGGGACTCCGGGAAGGAACACCCAGGCGCGGGGGCAGAGACTGCACACATATACACATATATATCTATATACACATATATGAACAAAATTCTCTTCATCAACCTCCTTCTGATGACATCATTCAGGCTGATATCTTCTAGTACTAGAAGGAACCACTATGGCAATAATAGTTGGAAGTGATCACTCTGGATAAGAACTGCATGCTGAAAGTAGGTAAAGGGATAAACATGATAACCTCTCAGCATCTGTATTGCAAATTCTAATGCCCAAAAGGAGAGCGAGAGCGAGAACAGGAGAGAGAGAGAGAGAGAGAGAGAGAGAGAGAGAGAGAAAGAGAGAGAGAGAGGGAGGGAGAGGGAGAGAGAGAGATTGTGCAGAAAAGTGCCTGCCTTAGAGGCAGGCTGTGATGGAGGGATGGGTGGGAGAAGGGAAACTGGTTTCATTGGTGGTGGAAAATGTGCACTGGTGGAGGGATGGGTATTGGAACGTTGTCTGACTGAAACCCCAGCTTTGTAACTGTGTATCTCACAGTGACTCAATTAAAGAAAAATTTTTAAAAAATTAAATTTTTATAAGTAAAAATTATGTCATATAGAGCTTTAGGATTACAAACCTTTTAATTAAAGCAAACAGACTAATGGGAGCTATTGGTAATGAGAAGTCTAGTTGTTCTCTGTTGACACCCTCACTTGATAGCAAAGACTAGCCTTGAATCTAGATACCCCACCCCAGCAATCATGATCACAATCACGATCATCCTGTTGTTCGTCGATTGCCTTGAGCAGGCACCAGTAACGTCTCCTCATTCCTAGCCCTGAGATTTTTTTATTATTATTATTAGTGAGACACCATGAGGTACAGTTGTAGACTTACAAATTTTGTGCTTGAGTTTCAATTATACAATGATCAAATACCCGTCCTTCCACCAGTGCCCATTTCCCACCACCATGGATCCCAGTATCCCTCCCACCCCCCATCCCCCCATCCCACCTTGGGTCTGCAGCAGGGCATTCCCTTTTGTTCTCTCTCTCCTTTTGGGTGTTATGGTTTGCAAAAGAGGCATCAAGTGGCAATCATGTTCAGTCCATAGTCTACTTTCAGCATGCTTCTCCCATCCTGGGAGGATCCTCCCAACACCCTTTATTTGGTGCTCCCTTCTCTATCTGAGCTGCCTTTTCCCCCTAGCCTGTGCGGCTGGCCTCCAAGCCATGGAGCAAACCTCCTGGTACTTACCTCAGCCACTCTTAGGTGTTAGTCTCCTGTTTTGTTACTTTATGTTTCCCAGATGATTGCAATCTTTCTATGTCTATCCCTCTCTTTCTGACTCATTTCGCTTAACATGATACTTTCCATGTAGTACCACTTGTATGTAAATTTCATGACTTCATCTTTTCTAACAGCTACATAGTACTCCATTGTGTAGATGTACCAAAGTTTCTTTAACCAGTCGTCTCTTCTCGGGCACTCAGGTTTTTTCCAGATTCTGGCTATTGTAAAGAGTGCTGCAATGAACAAACAAGTGCAGATGTCACTTCGACTATACATTTTTGCCTCTCTGGGATATATTCCCAGGAGTGGTATTGCTGGGTCAAATGGGAGTTCAATTTCTAATCTTTTGAGAATTGTCCATACTGTTTTCCAAAAGTAGCCCTGAGATTTTAAAGTGCCATATTCAAGGCTCTTTTGGGGTTAGGAGAATGAGACCCATCATTGTTACTGGTATTTGGCATATTGGGTTTACCACGGAGTACACCACCCTGGCATTTACTTAAAACCACCCCATGGTGGTCTTTCCTTAGTGACAGCATCTGACGGACACAACTACTCAAAAGTCAAAACCATAAGCTGATGCCAGATATGAACCTGGCTATAACAAGGCTTAAGGGCTTGGTTTTGCTCGTCTGTTTTCCTAGCGTTCCTGAGGTGTTGTGCAGGGGTCCCGGCCCTGGGAAGTGAGAGTGCACCGTGTTGGGGTGTTGCACTAAGTTTATACTCTCCCTGAAGCTACGCACCAATCAAGATTCTCCTGAAAACGTTTTTCCTTAGGAAAGCAGTCAAATGAGAACTAACTCCCTCTGGGCAATGAGGACACTGAATGCAAATAATTCTCATGAGAATTGCCATTCTCATTTGTGCTTGCCATTCTTTTATTGACGACAAGGTGAGGACAGAAATCCTGTGTTTGGTTTGTCTCTCATCCTGAGTCAGGGGCTTTCCTGTCACCTTCTTTCCCAGTCTGCAACAGAAGACTGAGAAAGAGTCATTGGCTTAGGCAAGCCCATCTTCACCAAAGTCATGGTAATTTCCGCTCCTCTGTAAAGTGGTCATGGCCGATGTGGTCAGGGCCAAGTGCTTCTGGTCTGTCCCTGCCCCCTCAGTAACCTACTGAGGTTACTCCCGGGTTCCCGTTTGCCTCGCTGCCTGCTGCGACACCGAAGGGGGTGAAACACGGGGCAGAAGTAACTCCCAGCTCCCCTTCTCTGACACCATGTCCATCAAGGGGTTCCTTTCCAGTTCTCCCCAGCACCCCAGTGGCCAGAGGAAATCTGAAGGCCTAAGGGTCAGTCGGGGTTAAACGGGAGCATTCCAGATATGCTCACGGAATGGCTTGCTGGATGAATGATTAACCCGGTGATGATTGCTCAGTGAGCAAAACTAAGCAGTTGGTGCCACGGGCTGGGGTACACGGGGTGCGTCCAAAAGCAGGGGGCATGCTGAAAATCCGCCTGGCATTTCAAGCCAGAGACAGAAAGAACCTTGTGGGCACATGTAAAGACACACACACAAACACACACACACACATGAACGGACTTGTTCCGTGCCTCTTCCTGCAGGCTCTTGCGCTAGCTTTCACCTATCTCACTGATCTGCAGTCACATCTATCCATCCAGGGGACCGAACCCCCCGTATATGTTTTCATAAGAAGCACGTTTCCATCAGCAGGCAGAAGTAGCTTCCACTGCAAAACATCTGGGCACAGGTGGAGAGAAGGCGAGTGGAGAATCTTGTCTGGAGAGAGAAAATTTTCCAAAAACAAAAGGGGAGGGGGAAAAAAAAGAGAGGGGGGGGGACTGGAGCGGGTCGGGCGTTTGCCTTGCACGTGGCTGACCCGGGTTCGATCCCCAGCATCCCAGTTACTCCTCCGAGCACCGCCAGGAGCAATTCCTGAGTGCAGAGCCAGGAGGAACCCCTGTGCATCGCCGGGTGTGACCCAAAAAACAAGAGAGGGGGTTGGGTGCAAAAAGTTGACCTCCTTGGGGATGGTTTGGGGTTTGCAGGGTCCCTGGCAAAGCTTAGCGCAGCAGCTCTGCGGCGGCTGCGACGACGCGGCTGAGCTTGAAGCGGGCACAGAGTCAAAGCCAGAAGGAAGGGGTTCACCGCACCCCGCGCGGAGGCGCGCTCCCTCCTCCCCTTTCCCTTCGGGGCTGCACCTGCTGCATGTGACCCGCGGGCCCTGGAGGCTGCCCGCGCGCCGCAGCCCCGGAGACTGGTGACGACGCAGAGCCGCCGCCGCCGCCGCCCGGGCCAGCTCCCGGCTTCTCTCATTGAGCAAAGGAGCCCGGGAGAAGCGCCTGCAAAGCGGCGGAGGGGGCGAGCCCGCAGCCGCGCGGGCGCTGGACCGACCCCCACCCCCCCACCGGGGGGAACCCCCGGAGTTTGAAGCCTGCCGCAGCATCATCGTCGGAAGATGAGGGGCGCTCCGGACGCGCGCGGGGCGAGCGCTGGGCAGCCGCGGTCCAGGCCCGGGATTGCTCCGGGAGGTGCCAGTGTCCGCCTGCTCGGGTGCCCAGCCGGGAGGAGGCGGCGGCTGCAGCCCTGAGCCTTCCCCGGGTGCCTCTTTGTCATCCCGCCTGGCTGGCCACCCCCTCTCCCCTGCACCCTGCTCTTGGCTGCTCTTTCCAGAGGACCCGCCGCATGGCCAGCTGAGAAGTCTTTACTCTAACAGTAACAGTCATAAATCTTGCTGTGGGAAGACAAGTGCAGTGACTGCCTGGGGCTTCTCTGTGGTTCCTGACATTTTGGAGTGTCTGTATTCACTTAAAAAAAAAAAAAATTCCTGATCCATTCCCTGGATTAGCCAAGAGAAAAGGAAGTTTTTGCCAGAAGGAAGTTAAATGCAAGGTGGTCCCATCTCCCTCCCCCTGGACCTGGGATCACCACCTTCAAGGATTAAGAATCACCCTCCAAACGGATCCAGCAAACATGGGAAGGGGGCTCTGTGGGCTTGCTCGCAGAGGCAGGTTCTAAAGCCAAGGCCAGAGTGGATCAGAACTTCCAGCCTGTATGATGCCCGAGGACCGAAGTCACGGGGGGCGCCCGTCGGGGACCCCGGCATCCACGCCTTTCCTCCCCAAAACCACCTATAGGAGAATCAAACGATGCTTTAGCTTCCGGAAAGGTAGGTGGACGATGGATGATGGGTTGCTGTCTTTTCCTCACACATGCTTGCATTCTCGCCTGCTTCCTGGGCCGTTGCCCAGCCAAGGTGGGAGTTTGGCACCCCAGGGCTGGGAGCCGTGGAAGAGTGACTTGTGTCTCGGGTTGTCTGTGCTTAAATATTAGCGTTCAGATGCTCTGCGTCCCTGTCTGTGGAGGGTCGTAGGAGGCGATTGATGTGACCTGGACTGACCGGGAATTTGAGGGAGTGACCAGCAGAGGAGGGGCAGCTGTCACCAGCCACACCAGCTGTCCCCAGCCCCAGATCCTGTAACTGAGCTCTTGCCCCTGGAACCTGGGTTCTAACTATCTCTGGTTGCCTCACCTTTTCTGCTGAGATGGTTAGTAACTGAGCTCTTCGGAGTGACGTTTTTCAAGAGACCTCCAGTGAGATTGGTTAGCACTGATGAGAAACAGGCGTCACCTTCACTTTCTAACTGTATCATAAGTGATCTTAGAGGAAGCCGGTGTATGAGCAGCAGGGCATGAGAACAATATACCAGTTTATGATCAATAAAAGACACTAAGCCTCTTTGGAGTTGATTGGTTCTGAAAGAGTTAAAGGGCACAGAGCAGGTCAAATGAAAGCATTTCAGAAAATGTCTGTGTATCAAGTGTTCCTTTTTGTTTTAAAAGGGAATCGTGAATTAGAATCATTATTTAAATTTCAGTTGCAATTATTATTTTAATATTACATAAGCTAATGATTTAGCTGATTTGAATACTATTGACAGTCATTTCTTCTCTCTCTCTCTCTCTCTCTCTCTCTCTCTCTCTTTTTAAAATCTGCTACCATTATTCTTTCTACTGAGTAACCAGCAAAATAAAGACAGGGTAAGAAAAGGAACCTATATCTAAAAGTACAGATATAAAGCAAAATACAGTGAGAAGTTTTAAAAATTAATTTCTGTTCTTTCGGAGTCTTTCCCTTTAAGCAGTTAGAACCCACGAATAATGATCTGTAAGAAATCTAGATGTTAATGAATACCCCTTTGTGATGCCCAAAAATAAATGAGCACTCCATGGCTTATTATTTTATAAATCTGGAGAGTTTATGGGTACTGCCATATTGCATCACTGATAGAGAAATTGGCAGTGACAGAAATTGTGGTGTGTGTGTGTGTGTGTGTGTGTTTGTGTGGGTTGAGGGGGAGAGTAAGAACTGATTACTGAGAAGGTGTCTGCCTCTGGCTTCCCTACTCCTCAGCAACTAAACTGGCTCATCCGAACATGGAAAAGGGCTGCTGTTCACACATGTGAAGATGTGCTGAGGACAGTGAATGTGTGCTTGCAGCTACAAGGCACGCTTCACCTTCTTACCATCTCAGCTCCAGTGGTGGGGCCCAGTCCGCCTGCCCGAATCTGGGAACAGTGCAGGGCATTGCACCTCCTCCCCTTCCTCGCTGGCACAGTGCTGGCCCCTGAGCTCTCTGCTGGCCCGCCCGGGTGCTACCAGGAGAGTGGGTGCTGTCCTCAGGGGTCATTCCCATGACTATTTACGAAGCGTTGTCCTTCCTATTTGCGGCATGCTAACCCCTCACCGGGGGAAGTGACCATCGGAGGCATGTTCAGATTATCAATAGAGGCAGAACAGGTTTTTAAATGTCCCTAGCCTCCCGTTGGTTCCTGAGAGAAGGCAGAAAGGAGAGGTGTGGCAAGCCTGCCTCTGGGGGTTGTTTTCTTTCTTTCTCCTAAGCTAGAGCAGGCTGGGCTGGGGGTTGGTGGTAGGGAGGGACTCTGCCTTCTCTGCTGCACCAGGAAACCGTGTGGGTGGCAGAGGGCAGCAAAGGCTGCCTACAGCTTTATTAGAAATCCAGCCCTGAACAGAAAGCACTGGCTTCCTTTGGGCGCTGGGCTCCCCAACCAGGCCGCCTCTTTCGTGCTTTGTTTAGTCTCTCTGGTGCTCAAGTAGTTCCAGGAGGCCTGAGTCTGGGAGTCCCACTCCAGCCTTGGGGGAGCGGGGCAGCTTAAGTCATCTCAGTGAATGCAAAAGAGAGTGAGTCATGGAATGGAGCTCGAAGCGAAAAAACGTTGACGCATCTGTTTTCCCTGCTCCACATGTAAGACACGTTTTGTTTCTGAAGTGCTGTCAGGGTGAAATGACAGGAGACCAGAGCCGCAGGAATGCCAGCAGGCTGGAGAGACGGAGAGGGGAGAGTGTGTCATGCCATGCCAGCTGCCCCCGCCCCCCCCCCCACACACACACTGTCCTTAGTCCCCTTCCCCTCCCTCTCTCTTGGTCTCTGCTAATAAAGGTCACTGAAAAATGTTGCTATTAGAAATCTAAGAATGACATCGCTTTCAGGGTGTAAGTTAGGGCCTTCCGGTTTGGTGAATCAAAGACTACTTGTGTGTATTTTTAGTCTTGAGTGTTCAAGAATATATGGTTAGGTCGATCGATAAGTTATCCATCTGGACCTATATAAGGCTGAGGTTTGAGAATCATAGATATATTTTTTTGTACCTATATTGGTTACCTTCTCCATATATGATCACTGGTCACCATGTCTTTGCCCAAAAGGGATCTCTCGCAGAATGTTTGTGAATGTCGAATAAGAAAATCATAAGGAAATAAATGTCAATATTATGGCTTTTGTACGCAGATGAAAATGACATCCAAGACCTACACCACTGCTTCCCTATATTCACATTGTCACACTTTCTTGATTTTTTCCAGGTTTTTAATTGTCTCCCCGTTCCCTATATTAACTACAGAAATAACCCGAACTCTGTCAAACACTCACTGGCTATTATAGTCTAAATTCCTTGGATTGAAAGTTTTCTATTCCTCTAAGAGTTGCTGACTACTTAGAAAGTTATGGTGTTAGCACTGGAGAGAAAATTGGGGTTAAGGCTCTTGCCTTGCATGAGGCTGACCCTGGTTAGATTCCCAGCAATGCATGGTCCCCTAAGCACTGCTCGGAGCAACCACTGAGCACAGAATTAGGAGTAGCCCCTAAGTACAACCAAGTGCCTTCTAAACCCTTGCTTCCAAAGCAGAAAATTCTCTTGACAGATTAAAGTAAATCTTGGCTGACTTTCTTCTTTAATTCTGTGTGAAGTTGCACAACTTTTTATTTGTCCATTGACCATGAATAAATATTTAGTTTTAATAGAAAATTTTATAATACTGGTGATATCAAGATTTATTTTGCCACAAGGGTTTCTGTAAGCAACGTTTGTAAAATTAAAATAACTTCTCTACATAAGGGCCAGAGAGAGGGGAGGGGGAAAAGAAAGAGAGAGAGTAAGAGAGGAGAGAGAGAGAAAGAGAGAGAGAGAGAGAGAGAGAGAGAGAGAGAGAGAGAGAGAGAGAGAGAACAGGGACTAAGGCACTTGCCTTGCATGAAGCTCACCCTGGTTCTAACCCCAGCACCTCCTGGTTCCCCACACAACTCCAGGTATGACCTCTGAGCACAGAGCACAGAGCTAGGTGTGGCCCAAAAGCAAAACACCCAGATAAAATCCCTAGTACATGATCTACAGGAAGAAAGGGATAGAGAGCTCGGAAAAAAGAAGTAATAGTGGAAAATCTTAACAACAAAACAAAACAAAAATACGTGCTTATTCAACTTCTGAGTTGCAATAAGCAAACCAGAGACGTTTTTGTTTCCACGTTTTCATAACTCAGTGTTACAGCTTGAAAACTGTCAAGAGATTGACTGTTCACTTGATATTGGATTTATTTGTTTCCTATCATTAAGGAGGTGAAGAGTTTTCTATGAACATATACATTAATGTCACCATTTTTTGAGCATACATTACTCACCCTCTTTGGTATTTATCTTCGGTATTAAGTTCCAGAGATATAAGTAAAAGTTTGCGTATGTGTGTTAGTCTGGTCAGGTTATAACAAAATGCCAGGCAGAGTAGTTTATAAGCAATGGAAAAGTATTTCTCAGAGATCTAGCCAGTGGGGGTTGGAAAGCAGAGCAGATGGTTAGATTCTAGTGAGGTCCCTTTTCTGGGTTATGTACGGTCAACTTTGTGCCGTATGTCACATGGCAGAAAAATGACACTTTTTTGTTGTCTTAGTTTTGAACAACATATCTTAATGGCCAAATTAACTTCCAGAGGGTGAAAATTAATTCACCTTGCCTACTTGGGTGTTAGATTTTCAACATAGGAATTTCAGAGGACACGCACATGCGACCAAAACCTACTTGCTATCCAATCAAATTTTTAAAAATTACATATATTATGATATTATTTTATGCAGACACCATTGTGATTGCATTAATATATTGTTGTTTTATTAAAATAAGCACACAGAAGGGGATGTGAGGCCAGTGACCCTGGTCCAGCCACACATCAAAGGGCCAGAGTGTCACATACTAAGCCACAGAGGTACTTGGGTCCCTTGTCCTTCCTGTTTTCCTTTTTCTGCTTAAAAATGTGAAATGCTTCATGAACTTGCAGACCATACTTACCCAGGGGTCATGCTAATATTCTCTTTATCAGTCCAATTTTTGCTCCCAAAACAAGTACTGTGGCTGTCTTTCAAGGGCTGGGAGAATAATCTGTGATAGATATCCAAATAAGTAACACACAGCAGTGTATTGAGAAATAAAAGAACACACATCTGGGTGGGAGTGAGGAATGCTGATAAAGACAACCAAGCAGATGCTATGAGTCAAATCATGCTAGGCAAGTTCTGAGGCATGAAGACATGATAAGTCATGTACCACTTAGGACCACAGCAAATAGCCGAGGCAGTTAAAGAGCATGTTTGTGAAGAAGCAGCAGAATACAAAACATTAATTGTTGGTTTATATGTGGTGGATGAAGAGGCAAAGGTCAAATTGCAATGATTTTGAATTATATGAAAAAGTGATTGACCAATGGCACCAATGGAAAAAAATTAGGCTGAAAAGTGTTTTTGATAAATTCTAACTCCTATGAAGCCCACTGTGGGGGTGCAGAAGGGAGCAGAAAAGTGAGAATTTTTTCATTTGTTTTCAGTTTTTTAGGTGATGCTAGTAATCAACCCCAGGGTCACACACATGCAAGGCAAGAGTGGCTTTATCTGGAGCCATATTTCTGGCTCCGTCCCCAAGTGAGAATTTTTGAGATTTTTGTGTGAATCGTGGAGTCTGTTCTTTAAAATATCATTGAAAAAATACCTAGGAGTGTTTTGTGTTTAAGAGAAAAACATAAAGGAAGGAGAAATCTAGGGTGAACCTCATCTGCTTCCAGTGACTTGGCAGTGAAACAAAGTCAGGATAGTAAATAATCAATTTTTGAAGAAAAACTGGTTTTAGGAGTTTTGAGTTTGAGAGTATTTTGAGATAAACATATTGTGGGCTCTCGTGGTCTTTCAAGATTCCAGGCAAGTGACCCCGTGAGTGGCCCCTAGTAAAATACAAACCTGTAGATACAGTGTTTTGAAAACTGTTTCTGCAAAGAAATGTTACCAAGTAAGGTGAGTCTAGAACTGATAACAGAATCCATAACTAATGAATTTATAGGAAAGGCCTAACAGGTAGCAGATTCAAGAAGGAAACTAGGAAGAACATCCTGGGAGGCAGGGATAATGCAACATGGTAGGAGGACAGGAAGAAGAGACTGATGTTTTTTAAGGAAATGAGGTATAACATAATGAAAAACTAGATTTGGATCTTAATGTCATGATAGCCAGGAAGTTGGTGATCTCAGAAAAGCCTCTTCATAGAATGATGCTCTCAGAGGCCAAACTAATTAGGTTGGCAAGACAATAGAAAGTGATGAAGTGGAGCCAAAGATATACTTAGTGAGACTTGAAGGGCAAAGAGAATAAATAATTCCAGGACAGAGATACGAAGATCTGGTTTTCTGTTCCAGGATCTATGGAATTTGAATAGATTCATCTGATCATTCTCATAACATCATAGACTGCTTCTAGCTGTTGTTTGGATAACTCACATGGAGCACTGAATGACAGAGGTTATTTATCTTTTTATTCATCTGTTAGTTTTGAGGAGGGGGAGTTTGGGATATACCCAATAGTGCTCACACAATGCTTCTAACTCTTTGCCTATCAATCCTGGCTGTACTCAGGGGACCTTGAGTGATGTGATACTGTGATACTGGGGGTCAAATCAGGGTTGATTGCTTGCAACGCAAACATCTGTCTTAAACTATCTCTCCAATTCAAAAGAAGAATATTTAGATTTTTTTCTTGTTTTTTTTTCTCTTTCTCTCTCAATTGAAACAGCTGGCCACGTATATATAAAATTCACCAGAGTATTTTAATTCTCAGCCCAAATAAAAATTTAGATTTGGGCAATCCTTTATGGCATCACTCACATACTTCCAGAAGAGACTGCCTCGTATATCCTTGTCACCCCTAAATTTCAGGAATGACTGGTTTGTCAGGGAGTGTAAAATGTAAAACCGTACAGGTAATTTCGGTGGAAAAGACTGGGACAGTTTGCATGACTTGTGCCACAGGACGAATCCATGTTAATCATTTGCTAAACAATGTGTTCTTTTTCCCATGTTGTGGATTGGGAACAGCTCACGACCTTTGTCCTTTTTAGTTAATTTTAAATTTTGAAGTTTTACTGCCCCCTCAAAGTGATACAATTTTTTAAAGTTTTACTTTAGTGATACAATTTTTTAAAGTTTTACTTTAGGCTGGAATGATAGCACAGCGGGTAAGGCATTTGCCTTGCACGCAGCCAACCCGAGTTCGATTCCTCTGCCCCTCTTGAAGTCTTGGCAAGCTACTGAGAGTATCTTGCCCGCATGGCAAAGCCTGGAAAGCTACCTGTGACATATTAGATATGCCAAAAACAGTAAGAAAAAGTCTCACAATTTGTTGTTAGACATTGCTGGTGCCTGCTCGAGCAAATCGATGAACAATGGGAAGACAGTGCTACAGCGCTACTTCAGACAAAAGTCTATAATACATGCTGTTAATGTTAGGGTTTCCGACATGAATCATTCCAGTACCACACCCTCCTCTAGAGTGTCCACTTCCTCACCATTTTCTCACAACCCCACCCTCCCAACACCCACCCCCACCACCATTTCCCCAGTGGCAGCTTCCTGCTGAACACTCTTTGCTTCTATTACCTTTGGACATTTGCCTCTACTACTACATGTCTTTATATTCCAGATCATTCTCTGTCTGTCCCTCTCTCCTTCTGACTAACTTCACTCAGTTTAATATTCTCCAGATCCATCCACCTGGCAGAAAATTGCATGATTTCCTATTTCCTCTTTCTCATGCCTAGTAGTATTCCACTGTGTATATATACCATGATTTCCAGTCATCTGTTCTTGGGCATGTGGCCTGTGTCTGAGCTTTGTCTGTTGGGAATAGGTCTGCAGTGAATACAGGAGTGTAAGTGTCATTTTAGAGTAGAGTTTTGGGGCCCTTGAACTAAATGCCAATAAATGAAATGACTGGGTCCTATAGGAGCTCTTTTCTAGCTTTTTGAGAAGCGCCCGTATTGTTTTCCCAAAGAGCTGAACCAGTTGACAATAAATGAGAGTCTAATTTTTCTCTGATCCACACCAAGACTGGTTGTTTCTCTTCTTTGTGTTGTATACCAGTCTCACTGTCCCATTGTTCTTTTAATTTGCATTCACCTGATGATGCAGAGCACTTTTGTCATATATCTTTTGGCCACACGGATGTCTTGAGAAAGTCTCTCTTGATCTCTTCCCCACAGTCTTTGAAGGGATTGCTTAATTTTGTCTTGTAAAGTTCTTCCAATGCTTTCTGTATCTTGACTACTAATCCTTTATTTGATGAGTGGTGGGTAAACATTCGCTCCCATGTGGTGGGGTGTCTTTTTATTCCAGTCGTCATTTTTATTTATTTATTTTTTTGTGGTACAGATGTGTCTTGGTTGGCTGTCATGCTATTTGTTTATCTTTGCAACAATTAATTTGGTTAATGGATTTGAATCATTGAAGATGCCTCTAGATGCAGTGTCATGCAGTATTCTACCTATGTTTTCCTCAACATAATTTATGGATCAGATCTGATGTTATGGATCAGATTTAATGTTATGGATCAGATCTAATCGAATCGATCAGATCTTTAATTTGTTTTGATTTGACTTTTGTCCATGCTGTTAGAAAGGAGTTTGAGGTAACTTTCCACACATACATGTTTGTGCACTTAACAAACAAAATTCTCATCCAGGAGTTAATTCACACATACCCATTATAAGCCAAGTGTGTTTACATTCTATCCTTAAGACTATACGTAGTTTCTAACTTTTGGCAAAACTAGATTTTGAAGAAAACTGTTACTTCTCTGCAGGAATTTCTAAACCTATCTATGCATTGCCTACATTTACCTCTTTGCATATTATGTTGGTAGATAGAGTTGGGCTGGAGTGATAGCACAGTGGGTAGGGCGTTTACCTTGCACGCAGCCAACCTGGTTCGATTCCTCTGTCCCTCTCAGAGAGTCTGGTAAGTCCCGCACGGCAGAGCCTGGCAAGCTCTCCATGGTGTGTGTATTTGATATGCCAAAAACAGTAACAATAAGTCTCACACTGGAGACTGGTTACTGATGCCCGCTCGAGCAAATCGATGAACAATGGGAGGACAGTACTACAGTGCTACTTAATGGAAATTGTTTCTTTGAGCAAGTTGTTCACTACTTTAATTTTTCCCCTTTTTTGCTGCTCTTCCCCCAAATTTCGGCCAGTGAGCCCAGCAAGCAGCCACAGTGAACTGGAAGTCTCCTTTTGGGCTAAGGTGCCCATGTGAGCACCTACATCAGAAGGGACTCCCCTCAGTTTTAGAAGTACACTGGAAGTAGAACTCTGCCCCCAAATTTATATTTTGGTCAACAGAAATCAGCATTCCAAATTTGATAGAAATGAAGTCATAAATATAGCGAACGCTTATTTCTTTCTCCATAGCTTAGTTCCCGCCCATGCGCTGCACAGAAATTCTAAAATGAATCCCGAAAAGTCTGAAGTCCAATAGCCTTGATCAAATCCTGGCGCCACTCGTTGTACTAGTGTGACATTCAAGTTTTTTAATTTTTTGGTTCGTCAGTCTCCTCTATAAATTGGAAGTAATGATGGTAGCTACTTAATAGACTACTGTGAATTTTAAATAACAAATGCAGATATGCTTCTTATATTCAGACCTGGTAGAAGTAAACACAGCTTTGCTCTTATTACCTACCATTTTTGAAGGTGGGCATGTCCCAAGTGGTGCTTGAGAGGTTCCTGGGGCACCTTCCAGTGCTGCTCAGACCCTATGGTGCCTGGAAGGGAGCACTCAGCTTGGAGGACACCAGGGCTATACACGAGAAAGGAGATGTTGGGAACCAAGTTGGGGTTGGCTGCATGTGATGTGTGAAGCTTAGCCCCTGTGCTATCCCTTCAGTTCTTAATATCACTCTTTTTTTTTGTTTGTTTTATTTTATTGGCCACCATATCCAGCTCTGCTCAGAACTTACTTCTGGCTCTTTGCTCAAAGAATCACTCCTGGCTAGACTCGGGGTACCATATGGGGTACAGGGGATTCTACCTGTTTGGTTATAGGCAAGGCAAGTTCCTACACCCTGTTCTATCTCTCTAGTTCCTTATAACTCCTTCAGAGAATAGAAAAGATCGTAGAGTTTACTCATTTTTATAATTTACTGCTATTTTAAAGAATACAGTATGAATAAACATGATAATTACGATTAAATAAAGATATATTAATGAATGAGTAATGGTTTGGAAGCAGAGTCAATCTGAATGTAGAGTTCTATTGCTTTGTGTAATGTCGAGTTCTCTTAAATGTTGTGTGACTAAACTTGGGTGATTTATTTAAGATCTCTACCAATTTCATAAATTATAAAATTGCCTGTATATTCTTCTTTGAAAAGGCTTAAGAGACAAATGTGTAAATGTAAAACATGGGGAAAAGAGGGATCGAAAGTTCCAGTCGTATTTTTTTCTTGCATTCTGTAATCAGTTGTTCTTTAGGAACCAGAAGATTTTCTGGGAAGTGGGAGAAATCTTAGAATTCCAGGTAGAGAAAAGGAAATGTGGGTGTGACTATCGGGAGCCTCACTCCCTTGCTGAGGACTTGCTCATTCCAAAATCCATGAGCCAAGTTAAACAGACCTGTTTGGAGCTTCAATCTTCACTGTCTTTAAAGAATGTCATTTACTAATTCTGTTTGCTCTGTTCTTGAATATTAATACTAGATCCTACAAAACATTTTGTCCCTAAAAGGAATAAATTAATTTGATTAAGTGCTAGATCTAACACCAACTCTAGACTAGTTTGTCTTTTTTGTTGTGTTATCATTTCTCCCTGAATTAAGAATATTCTCCTTGGGACCAAGTATTTGTTCCTTCAGATTTGGTGATTTTGGTTTACAGTTTAAATGATTTTAAAGATAGGAGGCTGAATCACCTGTTCTGTTCTTTTATTATCAAATCCTTACAATTTTGAGATTTGGGTTCTGAAATAGTTGCCCAAAGGCATGGGAGGGGAGTCTTTCAGAATATAAACATGCAATTTTGTTTTCTTTCTTCTTGTTATGGAGAAGAGCTCATTCGCTTCCTGACATAGAATCCAAACTCTTCAGCACTGGGTTTTATGAGAAATTTTTTATTGAGTAATTGAAAAGCAAGTACACAGGCATGGCTCAAATCCTTCTCACCAATGATGAGATGTGGGAGGCAGTAGTGGGGTGTGGATGGTTTATGAGGTAGGAGATAAGATAAATATAGGAAATCCTGGAAAAAAGTGATTTGGAGAAAGCTGATTGCAGAGCTCTGAGTCAGTCTATATAAGGTGACCTGGCCAGATTCTCACATGGGACTTGTGGCTGTGGAATGAGTCTGGCCAGATTAGTAGAGTCTTTCTGTTGTGCAGACCTGTTGAATTCTGGTTTACCTGGAAACTGGAAGCACCCACAGAACCCTTCCCGTGACCATCATAGGCATTCTAGCTCTGAAAACAACATGTGCAAAAACGTTTGTTTCTATTTAAACTAGTTTGAGGTAGTTCTCATCTGCAGTCACACTATTTTGTGAAACGTATCGAACCATTGAAACAGTTTATTGGGTGCAGAACTAAAGCACAGTGGGTAAGGTGCGTGCCTTGCATGCCAGCAGCTGAGCAGGGTTTCATCCCACGCCACACACAGTGCCCCAAGCCTAGCCAGGTCTCGTCCCCGAGGCCAGAGCCGGGAGTGAGTCCTGAGAACCACCAGGTATGATCCCCAACCAAAAGAATAAAAGCCAGCTCTCCAAAAAATAAGCAATTTATTGATACTTATCCCATCTGGGAACACTTGGAGTCACATTTGCTTTTATTCCCCCCTCCAGTTTTTTATTTTTCTAATGATTTAATCATCTTGCAAGCTACTATGAAAAGTAAATATATTTTAAAGATACTGATATTACTCAGTGTGAATAGAGGAATTGTTCAGTGCCCTGAATGCCTGGACCAAGGGTTTCAAATATCAAAGTATTTTATATTTGTGTTTTTTAAAGCTAATTGTATTGCTTTACCGTTCTAAAGCCTGTCCAGTACAGGCTCATGCCTTGGTAGGTGTGCCTTACTCTTGTTACAGTTCCTCACTCTCATTACAGTTCCTCACTCTTGTTACAGTTCCTCACTCTTATTACATCCCACCAGTGTGTTTGGTCCGGAGAACCAGAAGGTTACACAGTTCCTTATTCTTTCCTTTCTTATGACCAGCTCCATTTTGTATGCATCAGACTTCAGTGACTGTGATGGGTTCCAGATCTCCCCCCAGGCCCCGCTGTTGGTATTTACTATCTTTAGGGGCCTACTCTGATGACAGGCTGGCCTGGGATTCAAGGGAAGGAGTCCCTGCCTTCTAAGTATTGGCAGTCTTCTCTTTGCAGAACCAGAGGTCTGTGACAGGGAGAAACAGAGTGCGTGCGTGTGTGTGTGTGTGTGTGTGTGTGTGTGTGTGTGTGTGTTGGGGGCTGGGTACCTATCATTCTGTGTCTGAAAATCACTGCTATTCAGAGGCTAGTCACAGTGCCTGGCCTCCTATGGCCTTCCCTCTGTGAGAAATCCCTGGGCCCGAAGAGATAACTGGCCCTTTTTTTTTTTTTTTTTTTTTTTTTCTTTTTGGTCACATTGCTTTGTGATGCTCAGGGGTTACTCCTGGCTCTATGCTCAGTAATCACTCCTGGCGGTGTTCGGGGGAACTTATGGGATGCTGGGGATTGAACCCCGGATTCGCTGCATGCAAGGCAAACACCCTACCCACTATGCTATGGCTCCAGCCCTGAGGCAGGCCCTTCTTGCTCTCTAATTTATGCCTGCTTCCTTTAAGCAGCTGCTGTAGCTCTCACTGACTTCTTCCTCACTTCAGGAAGACCAGAGTCCTTATCAACCTACTTTCCAAAATTCACTTCTTCGGTACTCAGTCTGATGTGAAATGTAGGCTATCCAGAGTTTCTCGTTTAATTTTTTTTTCTTTATTATCAGAACTTTTTTCCCTGACGTGGCCTATATGTCACGTTTTTATGAGGATGCCCCTGTCAAGGTCTTTTGGTATTTTTAATAAAAATCATCAAAATGTATTATTATTTTTTAACTCCTAGCCACAGGCTGGCAACTCTGGGAGATAAGGGGTAAAATGCAGGTTCCTCTCCAGGGAAATCATTGTGATTCTGCTGCCATAGTTTGGGTGAGGCGCTACTTCATAATTCAGACTTTTCCCTTTCAGATGAATGAATGGAATTTTATTGGTTTCAACCACATAAATTAAGGTTTTTAAAGGAATGAAACTGTCAAAAATATGTTTGATGTATAATTTGTCTAGTCAATAGTAGTATGACTTCATCACTTGAAAACACACAGTAAGCAAGAAAATGAACAGTCTTTAAACCCAGTGAAATTTAGGCATAAAGTTAAAACAGGAACAAGGTTATGTGTGCAGAATTTTTCTGCTTTTAAGCTTCTTAATAGAAAGGAAGCTTCTGTTGTTGTTTGGGGGTTTTGTTTGTTTTTTGCTGTTTATTGTTGGTTTGGGACCACATCCTGTGATGTCAGGTTTACTCCTGGTTCTGCATTTACTCCCAGCAGTGCTCAGGAGACCATCTGGGATGCTGAGTTTTAACCCAGGTCAGCTGCATGCAACCGAACACTTTACCTGCTGTGTAAACACTTGCAACCGAACACTTTACCTGCTCTCCAACTTAGGAAAGAAGCTTTTTCAGAAAGAAGGGGAAAAGCTAAAATAACATTACAATGGGTTTATTCTCTGATTCCATATTTTGTTTTGATTTTGTGCTGGATATGGAATAGAGGGGGACAATAAAAGATAACCCCTTGTCATTTTGAAAATCGAATATAATGTGTGATCACTTCATAAGGCGTAGTACTATACGCACGCTTGTTAGCCTTCAGCCCATATCTTTGATGCTGAATTTTATTAGAAAGCACCCAGGAAGGAAAATATGCATTTCTCACATTCACTAGGAACCCTCTCTTTCTCCAGGCATATTTGGACAGAAGCTGGAAGACACTGTCCGGTATGAAAAAAGATACGGGAACCGCCTGGCCCCCATGCTGGTGGAACAGTGTGTGGGCTTTATCCGGCAAAGGGGCCTCAAAGAAGAGGGTCTCTTCCGGCTGCCAGGCCAGGCCAACCTCGTGAAGGAGCTCCAGGATGCCTTCGACTGTGGCGAGAAACCAGCATTTGACAGGTAGAGTACAAAATTTTACTAGGCATCCTTCCCCACAAACCCCAAGGCAATGGAAAATACTGGTGGGTTGAAATCCCTTCGTTGGTATCACAGTTTAGAAGATGAAACTCATATGAAGGTTGTTTACTTTTATTATGTTAAGGAAGTTATTGTATCATACTTTGTCTTTTGCTTACTTATGCTGTTCCCCACTTTAAACAATATTTCTTTGCTCCCTTTGGTTTGAAAATAAAGGTCCAAGCTTTCACAGTGGAAAGTTGAACTTTTAATGTAGTATGCTGATCACATTGTATTAGCATACTCTTGGTTTATAATTTTGTTTCTGGACTACAACTTCACTCCTTGATATGTGTGCATACATATGTATGTATCTATATGACACATATATATTATATATAATATATCATGATCACGACCACCCTGTTGTTCGTCGATTGCCTCGAGCAGGTGCCAGTAACATCTTCTTCATCCTAGCCCTGAGATTTTTTTTTTTAAAGTGCCATATTCAAGGCTTTTTCAGGGTTAGGAGAATGAGACCCATCATTGTTACTGGTATTTGGCATATTGGGTATACCACGGGGAGTTTGCCAGACTCTGCCGAGTGGGCAGGTTACATTTGGTAGCCTGCCAGTTTGTCCAAAGTAGGAATGAGATGATAATATGTTGCGCGGCCGCATTTGCGGCCGCGTGCTTCCGGGAGCTGAGTGTGATAATCTCTGGATCTTGGCCGTTGTTGGAGTTACACGGCAGTTGGTGGGTGTAACTGTCTAGTTACTGGCAGGTCCAGTCCCAAACCGTGCAGGCTTGGAGATCTCAGCCCCGGGTCTCACACACCTGGGTTCCTCTGCCAGTTCTTTTATGCGTGAGGTTCATCCAAGTGTGTGGAGAGTGGTCCCAGCATGGCCTTGGCTGGGCCCCGGAGGTCTTCAGCTGTTGGGCCCTGGTGGAGACAGTCAGGCACAGGGTAGAAGACTCTGCCTTGTTCTCTATATATCATATATATTATATCATATATAATCACGATCACAGTCATCCTGTTCATCAATTTCCTTGAGCAGGCACCAGTAACGTCTCCTTCGTCCTAGCCCTTGAGATTTTAGAAAGTGCCATATTCAAGGCACTTTCAGGGTCAGGAGAATGAGACCCATCCACGTTACTGGTATTTAGCATATTGAGTACACCCCGGGGAGTTTGCCAGACTCTGCCATGTGGGCAGGATGCTTTCGGTAGCATATATTACATATTATATTAATAATGTTTTATATAATATATAAAATCACTGCAGCTATTGCCATCCACAATAACCAGTCTTGTTGGCATCCACACTGATATGTTGACCCATATCAATATGTCTCTCATCCCTGCCTCCACTTCTCTAGTAAGCAACCTCTTAAAATATAAGAGATCTTTGTTTTGTTCTGTTGGGGCTATACCCAGCCTTTACTCAAGGCTTGCCCCTGGTTCTGTGCTCAGAGATCACTCCTGATGGGGCTAAGTGTGCCAGGGATCAAAATTGGGACAGTCACATGCAAGGCAAGTTCCCTACCCACCGTACTATTGTTCCAGCACCACACAATCTACAGGATCCTTTGTTTTGTGCCTTGTTCCTTTGCTCCCATGACGTAGGTTCCATGCCTGAGTGAAACCATCCAGTCACTCTCACTTTCTGCCTTCGTTTGCCTTGTGTAAGCCTCACGTGCTCTATTCACGCTGGTGTCCAAAGAAAAGCAAGACAAGCAGATAGAAAAGGAACAACATATGGTTTCACTTTCCTATAGTATCTTTGACTAGTTTTGTTATCAGAGAAATTCTGACCTCAAAATAGGTTGGAAAGTATCCCGGGAAAATGTTCTTTCAGTGGCAGTTGCCCTGTTGAGATTTCACCTTTTGCACACACAACATGGGATTTAGATGAAGATGGAAGAAGATGCTTACATGTATTGCCATTCCCTTCTTTCTCTCCATGGGTCTGCATCACAAGCTAAAGTGATGGTCGCTTCACAGTTTGGCCCCTTTCGTGCACGTTTTCGTCCATCTGCCTTTCTCCTTTTAGGGCCCCGTTTCTGTTTTAGGATCTGGTAAATAACTCCATGGTCAAGACTGTAGCAATCATCAAAATCGTCCCATCTCACCCATTTCATTGGCATTTTGTCAGGCATCACATTTTTGAAAATGTATTGCTTAGGATAATTTGGATTTTGTTGGTGGGAGGTAGCGGGGCTTGGGGCACCACTGGAAGTGCTCAAGGCTTACTACTGGCTCTGCATTCAGGAATCACTCCTGACAATGCTCAGTGGACCATATGAAAAGTTGGGATCCCAAAACTAAATTTCTTTTTGAACTGTTACTATCAAATTTTCATCATTTGGGAGCGGGAGACATAGCACAGCGGGTAGGGATCAGTGCTGGGGATCAAGTCTTGCATGCCAGGCAAGGGACCTCCAGGCAATACTGTCCCTCTGGCACTGAAAAGGTCTGGTATCACTAAAATAATTGTTTTGTTTGTTTTAAATTTTTCCTTGTTTTTCTACCAGGTCTGATACATGTTACTCTGTAAAGGGAGAGACAGTAAATTCTCCAAATAAATTTGAAGTGAAATCCTCCATGGCCCCTTGCCCGTGACTGACAGATGTACTTAAGTTAGAATTCTATTCTCTGATATTCTCTGCTTTCTGATTTGCTAGCTGGACTTCTGATTCTGCTCTGTAAACTGTCCAATTTCTAGTTTCTTTAGGCTTGAGGCTTGCCAATGAAAAGTTGGGATCCCAAAACTAAATTTCTTTTTGAACTGTTACTATCAAATTGTCATCATTCGGGAGTTGGAGAGATAGCACAGCAGGTAGGGCGCTTGCCTTGCACGCAGCCGACCCGGGTTCAATTCCCAGCATCCCATATGGTCCCCTGAGCACTGTCAGGAATAACTCCTGAGTGCAGAGCCAGGAGTAACCCCTGTGCATCGCTGGGTGTGACCCAAAAAGCAAAACAAACAAATTTTCATCATTGCTTGGAAAACCTCATAGATTTTTTATCTGGATACACAAATTTATTCCTGCAAATCTTTTTAAGCCCTTCCATATTTGGTCTATGAGTAAAGTAGAATAGCATCACCTTACATTTCTTCTGAATACATTTGCTTTGCTGAGACAATCTTGAAAATCTTAATTCTTTTACAGTTCCCTCCTTTAGCCTTTTATATTGGGCTGTGGAGAAGGTCACACACATTTGTTCGAAGAGCCCAGCTGTGACTTCAGACACATTATAATAGTGTGTATATGTTTTATGCTAAAATATATAAAGTAAATATAAATATTTCAATTTAACCTAGAGAGTTCCTAATTTTTTTAGTACAAGCTAGTCAGTATGTAAGAGATTTAGATCTTTAGATATATCAAAACACAGAGATCTACCTACCTAAATGAATAGAGTCTGTTTTGATATCCTGCCTATTCTCATTAATACAACATCATGAACAAATTCCTATGTCAATCATTTCCACAACATGATTTCAAGTAGTACATACTTATCAGTTGATTGTAGTATGTCTTTCTGCCTTTATAGGTTTCAATATTTTGTGTACTTAGTTGGGTGCTGACGATCACCTACTCATCAACCCACGTGAGCTTTTGAAGCTCTCCATTTGGGATACAGAAGATTATATTTCTCATTTGAATGAAAGTGTTTCTTGTGGCAGAGGGAAAATAACGATGCTTTGAAAAATAAATCGGAACCAACATCATTTGGATTTAGAGAGATTACAAATGTATGCACCAGATTTTATTCAATTGGCACTTTGTGTTCTTCTTGAATTAGAGTAAATGTTTTTATTTTTTTCCATTTCTGAGGTTCGAGTTTGCGACTTGGATGCATGCATAACTCAATGTTCCTACAGTTAGATTCCCCACAGGCTGCTTGGCCAAAGTGGGTTTGGTTAGAAAGGACATTCTCATTGACCTGGAAGAACTTGTGTTTTTATCAGTTTATGTCAACTGTAAAAAAAAACAACAGGCATCAGCATTTCTCAGCATTCTTTTATGAATTCCTTCTGTTTAGGAATGAAAACAAATTAAAATATAATGTTTTATTTTAAACATCCCCACATTGATGGAACAAAAAAATTACCAAATGTGTATAATCCAATTAGAAACAAGTATTATTGCGTTCCCAAATTTTTCCAGATGGCATCCTTCTTAGAGAAGATACATTTTGGAAGAGCTGAGATGGTAGGAGCAGGCATGACTGGGAGAACATTCCCTTCAGCTCATGAATTCCTGGGACTCGAGGCAGTATGAAGACAGTGATTTTCTGTGTTCTGTCTAAGAACATGGTAAAACAGCTGTCCTGAGTATTCCAGCTGCCACCACGTGCTATTCATTTTGCCTTGCCCTTCATTTTCCTCTTCTCCCCTTCTGTTTGGTTTTTGTGTGGGTCACAAAATTAGGATCACTAAACAAACTACAAGTTTAAGTGTCTGCAGATACAAAATGAAAAAGGAAAAAAAAACCACATGAATTCTGGAAGACAGAAAAGCCAGCCACATATTTTAATTTAATCCTGGTGTAACTCTGTAGCTTTGAGCATTACTGACTTAATTTCCACAATGTGAATTTGAATGTTGGTGATTTTGTAAATTTCTATAGGCTTTATGAAAAAAAGTGATACGCATATTTTTTTCCAGAAATTCAAAAGTAGAAGTTCTAGATGATCTAGTTATCCTGTCTTAGATAAATAGCCAAAGAAAGCAAAAAAATTAATTAGAAGGGCTGCATAGACTCCCGTGTTTATCGAGGCGCTGTTTACTACAGCCCAAAGTTGGAAATGACCTAAGTGCCTGCTGACAAATGATTGGAAAAGGAGATGTGTGGCAATGCACAATGGAAACTACTCAGCTGTAAAAATGATGAAAGTTTGCCATTTGCAGCAACAGAGAGAGAGATCTAGAATGTTCCGTGGCTAATGAAGTCAGTTGGAGAAAAACACATTTCTGAGCCATATGTTTCTTTATATGAGAAACCAAATAAATGGATAAGTGAAAAATACATTTTCAGGCTTCAAGGCCATATTGGTGGTTAGCAGAAAGGTTAGGGGAAAAGGCCCTTGGGGGCAGTTAGAGAAAAGGGGTCAATTTGGTGATAA
Organism: Sorex fumeus; assembly: GCF_029834395.1. Taxonomy (NCBI): domain Eukaryota; kingdom Metazoa; phylum Chordata; class Mammalia; order Eulipotyphla; family Soricidae; genus Sorex; species Sorex fumeus. The sequence goes on along the minus strand of NW_026606070.1, from coordinate 3,280,398 downwards.
AAATAGAATTTCATTTTAGTGGTGAACTTAAAGTTGTATTTGAAGATGTTGACTTATAATTATGCACATCTAAAGCTAAAGTTATGTTACTTATAAATATGTCATAGCTACTGGAGACTCAGGTTCACCTGCAGACTACTTCAATGACTGAAATGTTCATGGAAACTAATTCTGGAAGGCAAATAAATAGAATGTGAGCAGAAAGAAATTAATTGCTGGGTATTCAGTATCAGACTTGAACAAAAATAAAATATTTGTAGGGATGTTAAAAACTGTTCCTGTTAAATAATGACACCATTTTATTTCACTCTCCAGACATTTAGATCTTTTTTAAGATGCAAATGTTCTGCTCACCAAAGCAATTCTAAATGCGTTCCTCCCTCATAGATTTCACATTTGATAAGAGTATTGTTTTGTGAGCATGCGTCATTCAAAATACTTTTTCATCTTTAATTCTGTAATTTGTTTATAGGAGCAATTATTTTCAAGTGTCTGAGCTATTTAACTGCCAGTGAAAGTTACTTTCATGACCAAAGGAGGGGAGGGCTACCTAGACTTCTAGTACCATTTTGCATAAGAATAACGGCAAGAGAAATGTCTCAATGCAGATGCCCAGATGCTACTGGTTGTGGCATTTGAAGTTTCTGATTTGAAGTTTTATGATGTCTAAAAAAATCTGCATTTTCAACAAATCCATATTTTTATACAAATCCTAATTCTTAGATGTGTGGTTCTCAAACCATAATTTAGGGATGCTAGCCAGACAGTCGGCTGTAAGAGAGTGGGGCCAAAGAAAAATGTTCATTTAAAGCCATGTGTCTCTCATCTGAGATGGGAAAAAAAAAATCATCCTCAATGCATTGTGAACCACATGCTAATTTTGACTAACCTAGGCATATTTGAAGCAATTGTGAGAGATAACGTACTTGCTGTGATACACAGCTGCTCTGTAAAAATTCATCATTTCCTCTCTTCTGAAAGGGACCTGAAATTTTAGAGTCGCCTGAGAAGTGCGTCTCTGCACTTCATGTTTAACTCCGTTGAAACTCTGAATCCTGGGAGTTGAGGAGAAAACAATGCAGTTCTAGAGCTTTGTGCCATAGTGAAGAGAAGATGTGAGGTTCAGATTTGGTAGAGGACAGTGAAGGCCTGCGAATAGGTAGAGGATTGGGAAAGCAGGTGGGAGGGCTACTGGGATCATCGGTGGTGGAGGATGGGCACTGGTGGAGGGGTGGGTACCCGGTCATTGTATGACTGAAACCCAAGTACAAAAACTTGTAAAGTCAACAACTGTACCTCATGGTGTTTCACTAATAAAAAAGGAAAGAAAGAAAGAAAGAAAGAAAGAAAGAAAGAAAGAAAGAAAGAAAGAAAGAATTGAAAACCAACACATGGGAAATAGTTTTTCAATAAACTTATAAAAATATTTGAAGACCTTACCTTTACTTATTAAAATGTGAATTCCTGGAGATTGCACTCCAGGGCATCTTGTAGTCAGGAATTTACTGACTCAATAAATCTTATTTATTGGGTGAAGTTAAAAAAAATAAAACAACAACAACAACAAAACATAGCTAGTAGCTTGCCTAAGTCTATCCCACCCTGCTGTTCCGTTACTTCTACATTTCCAGCACTTCTGATTGTCTCAGCCCAAGTAAGGAACAACCCCACTGGGTCCTGAACAACTGCCTAGTGATAGTAAATTTTAATAAAACTATTTGTGATGAAATCACTAGGTATTTCATGATAGCTTGATGAGATTTGGAATCCACTTGTCTGAGAATTCTTTTCCATTTTCTCTCATTCACATACTACCAAAATGAGTTTAATACTACTTGTGTGACATCTGCATTAGATGTACTGATATTTATTAAATGTTTGAACAAGTTTCTTTGTAAATCTTCTTGTAAAAGGAACTTTCTATCATTGCTGTGTGGAGGAATCCAGTAAGAGTTGCCATAAGTAGGAGTCGCGAAGTTTTCAATTCATTCACAATACAGCATGTTACTAATGCCTAATTAATATACTGCTTGTGGTAGATCTAAGTTCTTCAAATTTTTCCCCTCATTTGACAAAACTGGAAATAGGCAAAAGCTGGTACCATGTTGACACCTCTCTCATATCCAACTGCTACTTCATGTTGGGTTCAACTAGGAGAAAGGAAAGACAAATGGGAAAAAGTCAAATATTCCTTTCATGTGATTGAACAGCTTCCATATTATGTGGCACTGACTTGGAAAGGCCATTAGTTTGGGAAATAGTCAGAACACTCAGCATGGAGGAACCTACTACCTGGAATACTTAGCTTCTTTTTTTTTAAATTTTTTATTAGTGAATCACTATGAGGTACAGTTACAGACTTGCAGACTTCCATGCTTGCATTTTAGTCATACAATGATTAAGTACCCATCCCTCCACCAGTGCCCATTTTCCACCACCAGTGGTCCAAACATCCCTCCTGCTGTCCCTCCACCCCACCTCGCCTCTGTGGCAAGGCATTCCCTTTTGCCCTTTCCCTCTTTTTGGGTGTTGTGGTTTGAAATAGAGGTATTAAGTGGCCATCAATGTTCGGTCTGTAGTCTACTTCTTGCCTGCATCTCCCATCCCGAGCGGGCCCTCCTAGCTCCCTTTACTTGGTGGTCCCTTCTCTATCTGAGCTGCCTTTTCCCCAGCACGTGAGGCCAGCTTCTAAGCTGTGGAGTAATCCTCCTAGTACTTATCTCTACTATTCTTGGGTGTTAGTCTCCCATTCTGTTACTTTATATTCCACAAATGAGTGCAATCTTTCTATGTCCATCCCTCTCTTTCTGACTCATTTCACTTAATGTGATACTTTCTATATTGACCCACCTATATGCAAATTTCAAGTTTATGCACCTCAAAAGATACAGTGACCAGAATACAAAGACAATCTAAAGAATGGGAAAGGATATTCACCCAATACCCATTTGATAAGGGGTTGATATCAAGGATTTACAAGGCACTGGTTGAACTCCACAAGAAGAAAACACCCAACCCCATCAGAAAATAGGGCAATGAAATGAACAAAAACTTTCTCAAAGAAGAAATCCGAATGGCCAAAAGGCACATGAAAAAAATGTTCTTCATCACTAATCATCAGGGAGATGCAGATCGAAACAACAATGAGATATCATCTCACACCACAGAGACTGGCCCACATCCAAAAGAACAAAAGCAACCGGTATTGGCATGGATGTGGGGAGAAAGGGACTCTCTTTCACTGCTGGTGAGAATGCCAGCTGGTTCAGTCCTTTTGGAAAACAGTATGGACACTTCTCAAAAAATTAGATATTGATCTCCCATTTGACACAGCAATACCACTTCTGGGAATATATCCCGGATATACAAAAAAGTATAGTAGAAATGACACCTGTACTTATATGTTCACTGCAGCACTGTTTACAATAGCCAAATACAATAGCCAAGTCTCATTGTTGGGGAAAAAAAACCCGAATGCCTGAGAAGAGATGACTGGTTAAAGAAACTTTGGTATATCTACACAATGGAATACTATGCAGCTGTTAGAAAAGATGAAGTCATGGAATGCTTAGCAAATTTCAATGAAGGGATACAATTCCAAATGGTGCATAAAAACCCCATAGACCACAATATGAAAACTTAATGATTTCTGAGAACAAATACCAGGTATGTGAAAAATGCTCACATTTGGGGACTAGATGTAGTGCCGGGTTTCAAGGTCTGGTAGATCAGCTGCAGGGCAAGCTACCTTCACACTATATAATCTTTCCCACTCTGAAGATGCCTAGCTCTCAAAAAATTTTATTTGTCTCTTTTTCTTTCTATTTACGTGGATTTCTCTTAATTCCCAGTGGAAAAGAATACTAATATTAAAAACATCTCGATGTGTGGAACAAGTAATTTTCCCACAAAAAACAAGACAACATTTTAGTATGAGATCAATAATAAATGTTTAAAATGTATAATTGGATTCTTTTGTCATTTTAGCTTGTTTAGGGTTCATTTCACTTCTTTCCTCTTTTTTTTTAAATTGATGTATGGTAATTTTCACACATGTTTACAGAATTCTTTTAAGGCTTTTTATCTCTCTCAGGTCAGTGTGAGTACACACATATGCGCGCGCGCACACACACACACACACACACACACATTAGTCAAACATCCCCCCCCGCCATTTTTTGATGGAGGTACACCTGGCAATGCTCAGGGCTTATTCCTGGCTCTGCACTCAGAACTCATTCCTGATCGGGTTTGGAGGACCAGATGGTGTGTTAGGGATCAAACCATGCAAGCAAGGCAAGAGCCCTCCCTACTGTGCTCTCTCTCTGGTACCTGGAACCCTTTTATGTTGTAATAAAAGACAGTTAAAGAGTTCAGAGAAGGATCAATTTTGTGAGGACCTGAACAATTTCATATTTTTAGTATTGATTAGTAGACATAATTGTATATTCTAGAAAAGCTTTACAAGTTCTAACACATCTTAGAGAGTCAACAGTATGAAACTACAAAACTCTCTATTGGCTTATCTCTTTCACAAAGCTCAAATTTTTGCTCTTCATTGATTTGACTGGAATAAAATAAGTTTTCTAGGAAATGAAGTTTATATGTTTTATTGGTCATCCCCAAATCAGATCATCCAATGTTATTTTAAAGTTGCAACATCTATGAAAGGATATGGATAATATGTGATGGGGTCACATTAAATATACATATATGTATTAATAAAATGTATTTGTATGGTAATATAAAATATATGTTATGTCTTAACTAAATGTATTTTTACTTAGTCTTTGGCAGAGCCTGGCAAGCTCCCTGTGGCATATTCGATATGCCAAAAACAGTAACAACAGGTCTCTCAGTGGAGACGTTACTGGTGTCCACTTGAGCAAATTGATAAACAACAGGAGGACAGAACTACAGTGCTTTATTAGCCAAGAAATTATTTGTAAAAAAAAATTGTTTCTATATCTTTTCAAAAATACTGTGTAAGGGCCAGGAATAGACACAGTGTGTAGGGAATACATACACTTTCCATGCAGTCAACTCAGGTTCTATCTCCAGAACCTATTCTGGATATTGGCTTATCTCTTTCACAAAGCTCAAATTTTTGTTCTTCATTGATTTGACTGGAATAAAATAAGTTTTCTAGGAAATGAAGTTTATATGGATAGGTTCTGGAGATAGAACTTATCTTCTAAGAGTTCTATCTCCTAAGAGTGATCCTTGAGCACTGTTTCAGGAGTAAGCCCTGAGCACTCCTGGGTGAGGTCCAAATGTCCCAAAAGCAAAACAAAGCAAAACAGAACTAAATTCATATATAAGATTGTTTATGAGTTTTAAGTACCATTAGAGAAAAAAATAATATTTTTAGTATAATTTACCTCTAAACATCAGAATGTCAATAGTGTTCCTTTAGGAAACTCCTTGCTCCTGTAATTAGAAATATCAAAATCAATCTTGGATGTCTGATGACAATACCATAATTTTTATCCCTAAAAGTCCACGCATAGATTTTTGTGAAGGCTAAGACTAAGTAGATACCAAAATAATTGTAAAGTAGCTAAGTGTAGTCATAATGTCTTCAGCTAGCCAAGCCAAGTTTATCACTTACGTATTAAAATTTGAACAACTTGAGAAACTCAAATTACAGCCAATGGCACTTAAAGTTTTGGGCCACAGCTAAAGGTAGAAAGGGCGATGTGATAAAGTCTTGGAGATATGATTTAACTGATATAAGTATATGGAAATTGATAGAGTCATGTAAACCCTTTATGAAAGAATACTTATGCCTCTCTACATCTGAAGTTAAATGTTAGAAAATACAGTATGTCCCATGTAAGCAAGAAAAAATAGCTCATATTTTACAGAATTGAACTGAATAATTGCATGATCATCATGTACTTAGAAACTACATTTCTTCTAGTAATCTTTATTTCTATACCAATATTGGGGAAAATATGAAGTGAACAAAAAGAACTTAGCTGGTACTACATGGAAAGTATCATGCTAAGCGAAATGAGTCAGAAAGAGAAGGACAGACATAGAAAGATTGCATTCATCTGGGGGACATAAAGTAACAAAATAGGAGATTAATACTCAAGAATAGCCGAGATCAATACCAGGAGGATACTCCATGGCTTAGAGGCCAGCCGGGCATGCTAAGGGACAGGGCAGCTCAGATAGAGAAGGGAGCACCAAATAAAGGGTGTTGGGAGGATCCTCCCAGGATGGGAGAAGCATGCTGAAAGTAGACTGTAAACCGAACATGATGGCCACTCAATGCCTCTTTTGCAGACCACAACACCTAAAAGGAGAGAGAGAACAAAAGGGAATGCCCTGCCACAGTGGGATGGGGGGATGGGGGTGGGAGGGATACTGGGATCCATGGTGGTGGAAAATGGGCCCTGGTGGAGGGATGGGTATTTGATCATTGTATAATCAAAACCCAAGCACAAAAATTTGTAAATCTACAACTGTACCTCATGGTGTCTCACTAATAAAATTTTAAAAAAAAGGAACTTAGTTTACTCTTTCCAATTATAGTCACAAAATATATAGACCTATTTATTAAATAGACAGGAGAGCTATTTCTTAAGCATAATTTTTAGTTTTCTGCAATAAATATTTGCATTATTCTGAATAGTTTTTATGTTCACCTGAAATGGATGATGAGCATTTATAAGAGCCTTCCAATCACTTTTAAACATTCTCATGTGTCTTAGCAAAAAGAAAATCGTGTTTTTAATTCTTGAAATTGTACTCCACAAAACAGTCAGAAAAGTGTTCATGGTAAATATTCTTAGTGACTCCTTGCCTAGATTTGTAATGGCATTTAATCAAAACTCTTAGGAAACCTAACTACTCTCGCCACTGGCTTCCATATATACTCTGTTGATTTCTCTGGCTCTCTCCTGAGAAAAATATAAATTAATGCAACGGGGATCTAGTGGCACTGAAAGAGACCAAAGTTCAGCTGGATCATTTTCTAAAAATACTATAAAACTTTCTGGTTAGATTGTAAAAATAAAAATGTACTCAAAAACCTTTATATTTTATTCCAATATGCAATATTGATATAAATAGGATTTTAGTCTAATAGGAAAATCCTTATAATTTCATTGACTTTGGATTTAATTTCTATGATAAAACTTGGATATCTATCCACAACTGTGCTATCCAGAGATGGGAAGTATTAATGCTGTTGATAATGCAAGAATGTGTCATGCACATTTGAATGTTTCTTCTAAATTAAAATTTGATATGGCATTGACTCATGTTTGAAATTACTAAGACCTGGAGGGGCATATTAGTTTGTTTTAATATTGTAATATTGATGTTGATTATTTTGGTAAGTGGCAGAACTTAAGATTTTCATTTCATTGTTCTGTTGGTGTTGTTGACATTGTGTTATGTCTGTTCACAAGTACTGATATTCTGAAGCCCCAGTGATGAAACACTGAGTTAAGGAAAGTTCCTAAGTATTCCATGTCAAGCCGTATGTGTCCCAGTCCCATTGGTCTCTCCTTCCTGAAAAAAACACATCTTTGTGCTATATTGTGAAGGTCAGATTTTAATATTTGATTTAAATGTTTTATTTTACTTGGACAAATTGACCATTTGTAAAGTGAATCAATCCTGAAACATACTAGCTAAATAATTTGCAACTTCAATGCTAGTCTAAAATATAATATGCTTGTATGTGTGTTGTGTGCATTGATTTATATGTGTTTCAATATTTTTCCTTTATACTCAAAGGTGGTATTCAAAAGGGGTAAAGTTTTTTTGATTTTTTATTTTTGTAACTGATGATTGCCACCTTTATGTGTGTGTTCAGGCTGCTGGGTTTGGAGAGAAAGACTTATAGCAGAGAAACCCGCTATACACTGTGTTACTGATGAACGTTGCTCATTTGAACTGAACTTGTGCATATCAGCGAGAGTACTGAAAGAAGTAACAGATTCCTGTGGTAGTATAACAGAATATACACCATCTAGTCTTTAATATTTTTAAACTTTCCAGGTTATTCTAATATGCAACTCTCCCAGAGAATCACTAATTGTTTAAACAGTAGAAAAAAATTCAAGTGGACTTCAGAGTTCCTTGCTTTTTGGCATATATGATGATTCCATCCATTGCTAAGAAAGTGGAAAAGGATGAAGAGCTTTATTGCAAGGAGATTTTCATATTTTTCATCAGGTTTGTTTATGTGGAGTTCATTGTATATATGAAACTCAGGAAAATGCAGTGAAAGTCTGGTGTGGTATGTATACTTTGTAGTTATTGAGGAGAATCTTCTTCATTGAGTCATGGATTCACACAGTGTACAAGAGAGTTGGGGAAAGTAACGTTTGAGTCCAGCAGAAGGTGTGAAACTTGGGAGTGACTAGTAACAAATGAAGACCAGAAGGGAGAAGACAAAAGCTAGAAGGGAGAGATGAGGGGACATATTAAAGTGAGTGAGAGACTTGCCATAGCAAAAATCACCCAAAGAAGCAAATAGACACATGTTATTTGTTTTTTATTTTTAAATTTATATTATTTATATTAAGGCACCATGGCTTGCAGTGCACTTAATAATATAGTTTCAGGCACTCCACAGCCACCAGTAGTGTCAGGGTCCTTCCACGAGGTCTCATGGTCTTCTTCCAACCCATGCCCTTGGCAAACTCATTTTGAAAATTTTCATTGCAATTTGGGTCATAGCTTTGCAGTAGTGTTAATGTGTATGGCTTTGACGTATGCAGTTCCCTACCTCTCTACCACCAAACCCTCAACCAATGCCTCCCTCCTTTCTATTTCCTATTTGGGAATGTAGCTACTTTCTATTTGAGACAGCTGTTCTTTGGTCTCACAAAACTCACTGACTCTAAGTAACCTTTTTTTTTAAATTGTACTATAGAGCACTTAGTTATTTTGTTGATTTGTACATGTCTAGGCATGTGTGAGCATATATGAACTATCCAGCTGTGCATGTGAATGGCATGTTAGATTTCCTATGAAGTAAATAGATTCTCATTCTTTGTCGTTAGGTGGCATTGTGATGAAGGAATGTATATCAACATATACAGTTTTTTAAGCAGGGGAAAGGGCAGTGTGACAGTTTTTCTGTCATCAACATTCTTTCCACTTTCTTTCATCAAAGATCATTGAAGAGACAGTTTGTAACTAGTAGTCTCCAAGTGGAGACTGGTCATTATCATTGAAATCTGAAATGGCCAGGTATTAATATGTAACCATTACACACCCAAAATGTCTCCTTTCCTTTTCCTAAATACATGTTCTGTATAATTTTTTCTCAACCTTTTTGGAACATGGGGCTGGAGCGATAGCACAGTGGTAGGACGTTTGCCTTGCACACAGCCAGCCCGGCTGAGCCAGGTTCGATTCCTCCGCCCCTCTCAGAGAGCCCAGCAAGCTACCGAGAGGATCTCGCCTGCACGGCAAAGCCTGGCAAGCTACCCATGACGTATTCAATATGCCAAACACAGTAACAACAAGTCTCAAAATGGAGATGTTACTGGGCCCGCTTGAGCAAATCGATGAACAACGGGAGGACAGTCACAGTGTGGCACATGAGAACTACTTATAGAACATTTTAAAAAATACTCAATGTCCAAACTTCAGTCCTGGTCAGCACTATAGAAAAATATACCTAATCAGTCATCAATATTTTGAAGAAAAAACACACACACAAAACCATCCTGTGTGACCAAGCTTGAGAATCCCATTCTTCTATATCACATTGCTCTATATGACGATAATATCACATTATCTGAAAGCATTTCCTTCTGTCTGCTAGCATTTCATCACTCACTTCTCTAAGACAATACAGAATAACAAAGTGCTATGATTGAGTGGTTCAAGCCATAGAATTGTATTTTCTCACAGTTCTAGGGGCTGAGAGCATGAACCCCCTGGTCAAATTTTGGTGAGAGCTTTCCCTCACTCGGAGATGGACATCTCACCAGTGCACTCCTAAGATCTTTCCTCTCCCTCCCCTAGTTGACTACATCAGATTCAAATCATCTCAAAGCCCTGGCTCTAAATACATCTGACACTTGGGACAACACAGGAATTTGACAGGGACTCCACTCAGCCCACAGCAGGGGTCATCATGCAGCTCACTGCCACCAGGACTTAAACCGAGAAACTTGTTTGGAACAAATACTAATTCATTTCATTCCAGAACTTTGCCTGGAGGCAAAACAGTCTTTGTGTGTTGTGTATAATTCACTGGTGACACTTACATAACTTTACAACAAGCCATGACACTTTAACCAGATTCGAGTTTCACTGTGGAAAAAATGTACCCGTTTTGTCAGATGCATAAGAAAATAAGTTTGAACAGGACCAGACTCCACTTGTAAACTTCGTGTTTGGTTTGGAACTCTGTAGTCTCTTTGCATTTGCCTTTCAAAATGTTTTTGTGGAGTTGGTGAATGAAGCAGCATTTTAAAAACAATTTGGTGCTAGTCTTCCCCTTGTAGTGTTTTGAATGCTTTCATGTTTCTCTGGGTCCTCCCTGGAGTTGGATGGGAAGTCTGACGAGTATACATTCTTCCCCCTTAATTCCAAGAAAATTTTATGTCATCTCATTGTGTATTGCTAGTAAATTAACAATACCTTGAATGGGACTGAGAGATAGTACAGCGGTTAAGGCATTTGCCTTGCATGTAGCCAGCCATAGTTATATCCCAGCATCAAATGTGGTCACCTGAGCACTTCCGGAAGATCTCTGAAAATAAATAAAATAAACCCTGAGCACTGAAAGCTGCAGCCAAGCACAAAAGGCAAAAATGTAAACTAACAAAAATCAGCCTCATTAGTGATGTCCTGTGTAGGTTCATTGGAAACTCATGCTTATCAGATCGATTAATATATTGTTTTCTGTATATAATATCCAGAATGAAAAAATCCCCATTTTTGTTATGGAACATTAGTACAGCAGGTAAGGGGCTTGCCTTGCACATGGTCGGCCTGGGTTCAATTCCTGGCACCCTAAGTCATCCCCTGAACCTGCCAGGAGTGATTCCTTAGCACAGAGCTAGGACCAAGCCCTGAGGACCAGACACATAGTGAGCAAAACAAAAATTTTCATTTTAAATTTTGAGTCTGTGGTAATGTACTTGTAATAACTGTGGTGGTTGGACTTACAGGTGTCTTTGTGAATCTGTTTACCAGAGAAAGTGTGGTGATGAAGATAAAGATGAACTAGGAAGGACTATTGCCCTATTCTCTTATTTCTATTCAGATCATTAAGAGCCCTCGATTACACAGAGATATAAATTTAGCAGGAAATATCCAGGAAGTGTAATGAACATTCTTAAGACCACACATCTGGAAAGAACTGAGCAGTTGGAATATATTTTTAAAGTGCTAAGAAATAAAACAAATGCTGGATGTTGATGAGGATTAATTTGAAATACATACCCAGGGAAACACCTTCCCCTCTAAAAAATAAAAAGAAACAAGCTACATTGTTCATTTATGTCCCACTCTGCGTGTGGCATGAGACAGCTATCCCATAAGTGCTCAGGTGCCATTCATTGAGTAAATAATGAATCTAGTGATTCCATAATGAGCAGAGAAGACCCATGTCAATAAAAATTAGGTCTCTCATCAAAAGACTCGTGGAATTCTGCTTGTTACATTTAAAGAGGAAATAAGACTCGTCTATAAAGCCTAAGTAAGCACAGCTTCAGGTGAGGATAAAGCCACATGCCAACTAATTCAGAGAGCTGTTACAGAGCGTCATCTGGCCGGAAATGGCCTGAGAGTCTTTTGTTTGTTTCTGGGCAGTGTTTGGCAGTGCTCTGGAGTTACTCCTAGTAATTTTGAGCCCAGCGATCACTCCTGGTAGAGTTCTGGGCACCGTATATGGTGCTGGGGATTGAACCGGTGTTGACTGTGTGAAAGGCAAGCGCCCTTTCCACTGGACTATCTCTCCACCCCCCACCCCCAGTTCTTTTACTTAGGATCCCTGAATCTGCCTCTGTCTCTTTCCTATCGCTGGGTAGAATGTACATGATGATTTATTCAATTTTTTAAAAATAGATCTAGCCACAAAGTAAGTAAAAGTGATGTGAGGTCTGCATAAGGATTTTGCGTTTGTTAATATTACTGGATCTCTAGCAAAAGATCATGTTTTTAAAATGCCTCACATTCTAGAGAAGAGCCAGAAAGAAATTCTTGTCTGAGCATTTTCTATTTGTGAGTCCGAATGCGGCAAACAATGAAATATATTCATGTGTCCTACGGTGAAGGCTTGAGATGGAAGCGGATATATCTCAGAGGGGGTCTCTGCCGCTTTCATCATTATTACAAGCCACGTTAGGGAACTTGATTTCCGTTTCCCATCATTTTTTGCCACTTGTTGTCACTTGATTACACACTGATGAAGACGGGGGTGTACTTTCCCTGAAACAAAGATAACATATTCCACTTGGTGCAATAAGCACCCTCAACTGGCTTTGACTTCAATTGGCTCTGCATTTATAAGCAGATATATGTATGAGAAGCCGTTATAAATAAGATTGCAAACTACAGAATCTCAATCAGTAATTTAAAAAAAAAAACAAAGCAGATATTTCTTAAGCAAACAAAGGAGTCTTCAGCAAGACTCATTCCAAGCTAAAGAATTAAAAGCAGCAGGGCACTCCTTTGTAAAAATGTGTACCCCCAGATATTCACAAGATACTTTCCAGACTTTGTCTTGCAGCTGGGAGCATCCTGGCGCTTGAGGCAGATGGTGAACTGCTTGAGGTGAACCAGAACTGGCAAAGATGCTGGCCTCTGTCCAGGAGGGGTTGTTGCTTTCTATTCAGAGCAAAAAGATAAAGCCCCAAAGGAGAACTTTAGGAAAATGTTCAAGTCTTTTTTTCCCTACAACATAACCTAAGTTTAATCAAGCTCCGAAAAATAAGATCATACATTTTTAACTTTTTACCTTTAAGCATAAAGTGAATAACTTTTGAGCAAACATGATTGCCACTCAATGCCTCTTTTGCAAACCACAACACCCAAAAGGAAAGAGAGAACAAAAGGGAATGCCCTGCCACAGAGGCAGGGTGGGATGGGGAGGATGGAGGGTGGTAGGGATACTGGGACCCATGGTAGTGGAAAATGGGCACTGATGGGAGGATGGATATAACTGAATCATTGTATGACTGAAACCCAAGCACAAAAATTTGTAAGTCTACAACTGTACCGCATGGTGTTTCACTAATAAAATTTTTTTAAAAAGTGAATAATTTTTATTAATATAAAAAAAGAAATATTATTGGTATTTTTTCTTCATTGTTTCTAAATTGTTAGCTGTGTGGGGGTCTCACTATGAGGCTGGAGAACTGACATAGCATCTCACTTTAGGGAAGAGTAAAATAATCATCCTTCTCCACATCTCTTACCTTGATTCATAGCCCAAATATTTCAATTCTCAGAACATTACTGCAGCTTGGGTGCTAAGAAAATTGCTGGTGGATGAAGAATGAATGAATCTGCAGCCTTTCATCCTTCACTTTTTTTTTTTTTTTGCACAATCAGATTAGTCTTTGCAATCCTGCCACCTAGCGTTCAAAGGTCCTCAGTACTGTAGATCAGTTTCATGAGAAGCAATATAAGATGGAAATAACAAAGCAGGTCACTTTACGTATAGTGTTCTCAAAGAGAGTCATTGTGATGAATAATCCATCACCGGAACACGAAAAGAATTATCATTAAATATAGATAGATTCTTTGTTTAATACTATTGCCTCATTTATTCTGTTTCCTACCTGATGTATTTTATGTAGAATCATATGGAACTGTAAATGTTATAAAAATACTACGTAACATATTTGTCCTATGTAATCAATACTTATTTTATTTTTATGTTCTTCTCTAGACTTATATATTTACTTTGACCGCAGTGTCATTGATTTTCAAGGTGACAGTAATCCAACTCAGCTCTAGACTGGATTGGCTAAGAACAAATCGAATTAGAGTGAACTCAAAAGGTTTATTGTCACATTTGATCTAATTTTTCATTGCTAATGATGACTAGATATTCACGGATCAGGTATTTTATTATGAAACAAAAATACAGAGGGTTTGATGTGCACGAACTAGAAGAGTTGTCTAGAAAATCAAACACAAACATCTTCCTTGTTTCAGCATTGAAACTAGTTGGCCCAGCTTTTAAAAAAAAATGTTTGAAAGTATTTTTAGGAAATTCTGAAGCCTGCTCTGACTGACTTGGATGTTCTTTTTTTAAAAAAAAATTAATTGAAGCACCATAAGATATGGTTATAAAGTTTTCACGTTGAGTTTCAGTCATACAATGATCAAGCGGAGACATATGTTTTTTAATGAAAAATGTTGGTTTTGTTTTGGAGCCATGCCAGGTAGTGCTCAGGAATATTCCCAGCTGAGTGCTTGGGAAACCATGTGGTTCCAGGGCTCAAACGCAGGGCTTCAGCATACGAAACAGGTGCCCAACCCTTAGAGCCTTCTTTCAGGATGGGTGGATTGTCATTAACGGCCCATGCCAACTGCGTTATTTGACTTGGATGTTCTTATAGAAAACCTGAACCCTTGGCCCGTCTAATACTGAGCTGGATGAAGTTTCATGACACTGGGAATCTGCCTGTTGCTCAGATTCCAGCCTCCCTCTGGACTCCGGCCGCTTGGCCGTGTGTCAACTCCTCTAAGGCAGGACATACTCCCACACTGGGCTCTGGTGACCCGTCCTGCTTGAGAAAAAATGTTTCCTTCTGTTCTGCTGCCCATTCTTAGTTGATTCGTACATATCCCAGATCTTTTCCTCAGAGAAGCCCCCCAATACTGGGTTTTTCCTTTCTTGTTTCCAGAGAGTATGCGATACTCTGCCTCACATCACACTTGTAACGATAACATCTGTGGCGTTATCCACTTAACAGCACCTATAGCCTTAGATTGTAAGTTGCTAAAAGGCCTGAATTATTCTTTTTGAACAGCGGGAGGCTCTAGACGTGTATTTTCTATAAGGACTTACATAGAGTGGGGATTGAGGGGGAGGAGAACTGATGAAATCAACTGAGTCAAGAATTATGGATTGACACAAATGTGATAGTGAACAATGTACAGTGTTGGTTGTGCACAAACTTACATGTGCATCTCTGATATCTGTGCTCACAGATGCGTATTTTCACAAATCACCTTTATGAGTGAAAATAATTGAAATTAAGGATACAAAGAATCTTGCATTTGTAGCCCCGAGTGGTCCATAATACAATGTCTGGAAATGTGAAGGACAATTTTGTATATTTGTTTGTTACTAACTCAGATCATTAAAATGAGAAAAAAAAATTTAAACAACAACAAAAATTGTGGATTGAGATGCTCTTTGTCCCTGGCCATGTATTTTGTGATGTCAGCTCTGTTTCCATTCCATCCTTGGGCCAAGGGAATGTCCACTATGGGCAGCAACTCCCAATGCCTGTGCTCTAACCTATCACGAGATGTATGTACTTGTTGGGAGTGGCTGATGGTTATATTTATATACAACATACAAGGGCTGGAGTGATAGCACAGCGGGTAGGGCGTTCGCCTTGCACGCGGCCAACATGGCCGACCCGAGTTCGATTCCTCTGCCCCTCTCGGAGAGCCCGGCAAGCTACCGAGAATATTCGATATGCCAGACACAGTAACAACAAAGTCTCCAATGGAGACGTTACTGGGCCCGCTCGAGCAAATCGATGATCAACGGGAGGGCCTTTACCTTTGCCTTTACCTTTTACAACATACAAGTCCTTCCTGAGACTCGAAACTGCCTACGGCACAGGCCAGAAGAAACTTCGAGTTCTTTTTTTTTTTCTTTTTGAGTCACACCCAGTGATGCTCAGGGGTGACTCCTGGCTCTGCACTCAGGAATCACTCCTGGCGGTGCTCAGGGGACCATAAGGGATTCTGGGAATCGAACCCGGGTCAGCCATGTGCAAGGCAAACGCCCTACCCACTGGATTATCTCTCCAGCCCTCAAGTTCTTATTCATGACAGTGACCCTTCCCATTTTGTGGAATCGCTCTTGACATTTCACTTTATGCCCACCGAGGATTATTTCCCCTGACCCCCACATTCATCCCTCAAAATCCACTCAGCCTCTTTCTCATGTTACTATCATCTTTATTTGCGGATTAACAAATATCGGGAAGTGTTTTTTTTTTACCCTCTTATGCCTGCAGACAGCCACGACTGGAGGTGGCAAATCACTGGTACAGAAAACCAAATAGAATTAATATTTTGGTGAATTATTCTTCTGCTCTGAAACTCAACAGATAATAGAAATAAACTCTACATGTTAAAGGTTTTCATTGTTCATGTCTGTGGCATTTTCCTTCTCCTTCTGAAGCAAAGTTTCCCTCACTTACATGACCTATAGCCCCTCTTTTATTTTTTTTTAATTTTTATTAGTGAAACATAAAGAGGTACAGTTGTAGACTTAAAAATTTTTTGTGCTTGGGTTTCAGTTATACAATGATCGAGTACCCATCCCTCCACCAGTGCCCATTCTCCACCACCACTGATTGCAGTATCCCTCCCAACCACCCCCCCCCCATCCCTCCCATCCCACGCCACCTCTGTGGCAGGGCATTCCCTTTTGCTCTCTCCTTTTGGGTGTTGTGGTTTGCAATAGCAGTATTGAGTGGCCATCATGTTTGGTCTATAGTCTACTTTCAGCATGCATCTCCCATCCTGGGAGAATCCTCCCAACACCCTTTATTTGGTGCTCCCTTCTCTATCTGAGCTGCCATTTCCCTAGCATGTGCAATAGCCCCTGTTTTAGAAGAAAAGAAAATCACTCAGTCTCCCCTTCTATTTTAAGCAAATAGAAGACACCCCCCAGTTGCACAGGAAGATACAACAACCCACTCGTCAGTCACCCCCATGCCTCCTATCCCTGGGTGGGGTGTTGTGCCCACTTTGGTAAACACCCACGTGAAAGATTCCCTGTAATCTTGAATCATTATAAGAGCAATCACCTGAGAATAAGCCATCTGCAGAAAAAGTCTGCTTCAAACTAATATAGGAGGTAGATAGAAAAGGGCCCCCAAGGCAATGGAATTCCTAGAAAGTGATAAAACCAATAGCCCAAGACTATAAAAAGCCCACCTTATTGAAACTGAGGCCTGATGAGACTTCACCTGAGCCAACAGACCAAAGAAGGCGGGACCCCGTCCCAGCTGAGAACCTCCTGCAGGAACAAATGCCAAGAAAGGAATTTCAAAGAGGACCATCAACCCCTCCCAATTCTACCCGCTGGCAGCCGCCCTAGCAAGGGACTCTTACCAAGCTAGAAGCCCCCCCCCCCTCAGGGCGGTTTGAGGAAGCCCTACAAAAGCCAACTTGAACAAAGAAAGCATGCACATTTGCTGCCCAAGCCTGTGTGCTGCTTGTGTTCACATGTCCAACCACATGTGGTGCTGAGATGTGTACCGGGCTCTCTCTGCCTCTGGAGAAACCCATGTTCTCTTTTGAGCGCGTCACACTCTCTCTTCCTCTCCCTCCTTCCCCTTCCTAAAATAACCTCCAAATAAAATCAGTTTTTACTCCACTGCTAGTCTCCTCGTGAAATTGTTTTTTTTTGCGTGTGAGGAAAAGAAGGGCCCACCAGGCCTGGGTGCACCTCAGGACTGGCTTTCTTTTCCTGCAAAGAGAAATTTCTCTCTAGCCTGAGTTCATGGCTCCCCGAGAGAAATCGGGTAGGGATTAACTCCCATAGCAAGAAAGACAAGTGGATGGCAGGTGTGGCTTGAGGACACTTAGTGGGGCCGGCGTGACCTCCTGGTCCTTGTTGAGAAGGGGCTCATGGCAGACTTGATCAGCTATAGCCTTCCCAGTCAGGTCCAGGGTGGAGAGGTGGATCGGGAGCAAGTGACGTCTCTCTCCTCTCCGCCTCACATAAATCATTTGTGGGGGGTCCCCTTGATTCAAAATACGATAGGAGTCCACAAGTAATTGATGCCAGTGAACCCCACCGGTGGCTCGTGTGAAGTGGGGAGGAGAAAGACAGTCACTTTCTCCCAATTCGCCTCTGCCACCCGGGACCCAGGGTTACTGGATTCTTGTCTCACCTCACAGAAAAGAATTTCAAGAGTAGACGAGCAGTGAAATTACAGTTTTAATTTAGAGGTTGTGAAGGGAAGGAGGGAGAGAAAGTAGGAGAGTTACGTGCTCAAGAGAGAACCTGGGCTTCTCCAAGGGCAGAGATAGCTGCTACACTCATCCCAGCATTAGACAGGAAAGCATGAAAGTCCACATCTCAAGAGGGGAGATGCAGGTGACACGTGTGCCAAGGAGACACATGTACTCAGGCACTGCATGTGCTCGGCCACGTGGGTGCAGGCAGCATAGGGGCTCGGGCAGCATATGCGTGTGCTTCCTTTGTTCAAGGTGGCTCTTAAAGGGTTTCTCCAGTCTGCCCCCACCTGGAGCTTCTACCTCGTCTAAGTCCCGTTGCTAAGGAGGTTGTCAAGGGGGTAGAGTTGGTAGTGGTGATGGTCTTCTTTGAAGTTTTGTTCCTGATGGAGATTCTGTTGGAGAAGGGGCCGGCCTTCTCAGGGTCTGTTACCAGTCCTCCATGAGGTCAGGGCTACTACTTCCCAGGAAATTTCCTGCCATTGCCTTGGAAGGGGCCTTCCCTATCTGCGCCCTTGTCGACATCTCTCCTTCCCAACTGCGGTGGCATGAAGCAAACACGTGTCTTCCAAGCTGGGATGACGGACCCCACTGCTCCTACGGGGTTCGAGCACTGTAGGATTCAGGCTTAGGTGTGTGTTTGACTCAGAGATAAGCAAGACGGTGTAAAATTCTTCCATGCCTCTCTCTCCCCAGCAACACGGATGTGCACACGGTGGCTTCGCTCCTTAAACTGTATCTCCGAGAACTTCCAGAGCCAGTTATTCCTTACGCCAAGTATGAAGACTTCTTATCCTGTGCCAAACTGCTCAGCAAGGAAGAGGAAGCAGTAAGATGATGCATTTCCCTCTAAGAGAGAGAGAGAGAGAGAGAGAGAGAGAGAGAGAGAGTGTGTGTGTGTGACTTTGTCAGGTTCTTATGGCCCTGGTGTGGTTTCTGTTTTTCTGTGTATTGACACTATACACATTTAGATGTTAAATACACAACTCTGATCTTACCTTTAGTCCTTTTCCTCATTAAAAAAAAATTGAGTTGAAGCAATAAAACCAGCACTCCTAGCTCCTATCAAGTGCTAATGTGTAATATATCAAGCTAAGTGATATTTTTAATAATTGTTTTTGGTGTTGGGAGCCACGCCCAGTGATGCTCAGGGTTTACTCCTGCCTCTGCACTCAGGAATTACTTCTAGTGGTGCTCAGAGGACCTTGTGGGATGCCAGGGGTCAAAAACAGGTCAGCTGCATTCAAGGTAAATACCCTAAACATTGTGCTATCACTCTGGCCCCTATATCAGGCTAAACAATTCATAAATAAAGTGGGTGCCTTATTTCAGGTTTAGTTTTCATTGTAACAATGTTACCTACTGCCTGTTTGTAAAATAGCTTTACTGTGGTATAATTTATATACTGTGTAGTCACGCATTTAAAGTGTACATTCTAGAATATTCTGAACTGTGTAACTGTTACCAAATTCTAATTTTAAACTATTTAATGTATTTTTAACACCTCATAATCATTCCTAAATCTGTTTCCCAGGCTCCTCCTTTCCCAGCGCTTGACAGTTCCTAATTTCCTTTCTGTCTCTATTGATTTGCCTTTCTGGACACTTTCTATAACTAGAGTTGTTCAGTACGTTTTTGTGTGTGACTGAACTTCTTCACCGATTTTGTGGCTCATCCACCTTGTAGTGTGAATCTATATTTTATTCCTTTTACCTGTTTATCTGTTCATTGACTGTAAGACTTATGTGTTTTCATCCATTGTTTATTATTCATTCTTCTATGAACATCCATATAGAAAGTTTAATATGGACATATGCTTTTATTTTTCCTATGTTGGGGGTAGAGCTTTGGAGCCATATGGAATTAGATTTTCTGGAAAGACTCCATCATTTTAAATTCCCACCAGCACTGTCTGCTCTCTCCAACTTCTCTTCCTTCTACAACTCCTAGTTCTTTCTTTCCTCTCATCATCCTAGTGTGTATATGCAGTCCATGTTTTTATTGGCTCTCTTTGTGGCTTATTTGGAAAGACATCTATTCAGATATTTTCCCACTATTAATTGGATTATTTTTATTACTGAAAACTCATTAGAGTTTACATACAAGTTCCTGAGAGATATATCACGATCACGACCATCCTGTTGTTCATCAATTGCCTCGAGCAGGCCCCAGTAACGTCTCCTTTGTTCTAGCCCTGAGATTTTAAAAAGTGCCATATTGAAGACTCTTTCAGGGTTAGGAGAATGAGACCCATCATTGTTACTGGTATTTGGCATATTGGGTACACCATGGGGAATTTGCCAGACTCTGCCATGTGGGCAGGTTACATTCGGTAACCTGCCAGGTTGTCCAAAGTAAGAATGAGATAATAAGAGGTCGCTTCTGGGAGCTGGGCTTTATAGTCTCTGGGTCTTGGCCGTTGATGGGATTACACAGCTCCAGGGGGCTAGATGGTGGGTGTGACCCCTGCCTACTGGAAGATGGAGGATCTGGGTAGAGGATGCTCAGCCCCGATCCGAGCACGCTTGTATATATAATTTACAAATATTTTCTCCCATCTTATAGGTTTGTGTGTGTCTCTCTCTGTATATGTGCATGTGTTCATTTTTGTAAATGAAGCTTTATTCCAATATTGTTTTACTATAATATCATTTGTGACAATCTTTGTGGTAGAATAATTGAGTAGTTATAGCAGAGACATACTTATTTTAAAAGTTTGTAAAGTTTACTCATCTTTCCCAGAGAGAAAAACAAATCACATGATTCATTAGCTTTTTAGATTTTAGAATAAATTCTACAATGAGAAAAACAAAAACAGCCCCTCTGTGAATTTCCAGAAAGACCAGACTGTCCTACCCTTTAGTTCACCCCAACTGATGTGTCTGAGAAAAACCAATTCTAAGAAATTTATTTGTTCATCAATTCATTTGTCTGTTTTGGGCATTACATAAACAAGGAAAACTCACTGTATCAAGCATCCTTTTCCCCCTTAAATAATCATATTTTAACTTAGGATATCTTTTTTTGTCAATTGTTAGGAAGTGTTAAAAGCGTTAGAGTTTCACGTAAATCTGCTTATGGGACATTTGAAATATATTTATAGATTTTGGAAATATTTTTATTTGATTGTTTTTTTTTTTTTGCTTTTTGGGTCTCACCCAGCGATACTCAGGAGTTACTCCTGTTTCTGCACTCAGGAATAACTCCTGGTGGTGCCGGGGGACCAACCATATGGGATGTCAAGAATCAAACCCGGTCATCCGCATGCAAGGCAAACGCCCTACCTGCTGCACTATCAGTCTGGGCCCTGGAAATATTTTTAAATACTTTTTATTCCGATGGTATTTTCATAATAGGATCTTTTACTAATTATATGCAAAACTGGGTTAGAAACTGTATTCCCTTTGCTTTAATTTCAAGAGCAATGCTTAGGAAAATAACATTTATTCTCTTCCTTATCTGTAGGGTGTGAAGGACTTAGCAAAACAAGTGAAGAGTTTGCCGGTAGTCAATTACAACCTCCTCAAGTATATTTGCAGGTAAGAGTTGTTCCAGAAACATCACAATAAAACAAGTCTGCTCATAAGTGATGTTAATTTCCGTTCGAGAGTGATTAGGACCTCTTCATTGCTTTGAGCTGCAGTAATGGCCGCTGTGAAATTAAGAATTGTGACTGGGTGATCTCAAAGACTTTTCTGAGCGTGAAACTGCTTGGTTTTCTAACTTGTTTCGAATCTTCCTTCCCTTTCTACATGTTAAAAAAACTATTACTTTGGGACTTCTTCTAATTAAATTTTATTAGAATGATGATGAATCTGGCAAAGCTATGTTTGTGATTTAGGTACAATGTAAGGCCTGGGATGGGCAGTGTCCTGTTCAAGAGTTCTAACACCGAGTGGAAATGGATGATTTCGTGACACAACTTAAGTCAGTTGTATTGTAGCACTGTAGCACTATCTCACTGTCCTCCCGTTGTTCATCAATTTGATCGAGCAGACACCAGTAACATCTCCATTGTGAGACTTGTTGTTACTGTTTTTGACATATCAAATATGCCATGGGGAGCTTGCCAGACTCTGCCGTGAGGGTGGGATACTCTCAGTAGCTTGCCAGGCTCTCCAAGAGGGACAGAGGAATCAAACCTGAGTCAGCCGTGTGCAAGGCAAACACCCTACCTGCTGTGCTCTCGCTCCAACCCAATTCAATTGTATTAACTAGAGAGGAAGTTTCTGGTAGTCACATACAGCATTGGAGGTCTAGAGAGAGCCTCATTAGCTGTGTATGAGCAAGAGGAAAGGGCCCTCTTCTGAGCAAGGCTTCCAGACAGACTTCTCTGGAGAAGGCCCTTGACTGCAGATGAAATCCAGAAGATATTTTAATTTGGGCTGTTATGATGAGCACATGTATACCCTATCTCAAAAGTGTCTTCTCGGGCACCTGTTCATATTAATTTAGGTGAGAACTATTTTTTTTTAATTTTTATTAGTGAGACATCATGAGGTACAGTTGTAGACTTACAAGTTTTTGTGCTTGGGTTTCAATTATACAATGATGAAATACCCATCCCTCCACCAGTGCTATTTTAAGACCCGGTCTCTATCTGTTCTTACCTTCCACGTGTCTGTTTGTATTGCTAAAATAGGTCATTCTCTCTTCCATCCCTCTCTTGCATAAACTCGGATGTCATTACATCTCAAAGACCCCACCTTTCCATCAGCTTAGATTATTCCAGTGGCATTGCATATTTTGATCTCTCAGGGCCTTTATAATGACCAGACCTATCACAAACCAAATATGGAAAATTGGAACACACGACATTTCATAAAGAAAAACAAAATTTAAAGAAAGTGGTTAGTACTGGGGTCAGACATGATAGCTTTCTAGACCATCCTAAAATAAAACTCAAATTTTAATTCATTGAGATTTATGATTACGTGTGCTTTTTATGTCATGATCCAATAAAGCTAGAAATTATGCAGTTTAAGACTCATGCCGGACACTTGTGGAAGTCGCTGTCAACTATAGTAGAGTCAGAATTATAGAACTTCTGACCACAACTCTTTCTGGTATGTCTACGAATTAAATAAACAAATTTCAGAATTTGAAGACAGAAAACTTTTACTGGCTGAGTACCTTATAATCACAAACATATACCATGCTTGTGTTCCAATATTTTGGATGAGCTCAAGCTACAGCAGTGAATAACCAAAGGTTACATTCTCCTTAAGTAAAAGGGGAAAGTGGGACTTGTTTGTGTGTCAGGTTGTAGTTCTTTATCGCCTCACATAATCGTTTTCCCTGAAAGATTTGAGCAGAATCTTATTTTCAGTTACTTTGACCAAGAAATGGTAGCAGCACTTTTTTGTCTTTTCATCTCTTTCATAGTTTAGGTTATAAAACAGTAGTGAATATGTAAATGGGCATCCTTCGGAAAAGTCAAAGCGAAGTAAGTGCGAACATTTGCATTCCAATTTCAGCTCTGTCACTTACTAATTCTGTGTCTGGAGATAATTCTAAATCCCTTTGGTACCTCCTGTGTCTTATCTGAAAAATGGAGATGGTAGTAATATTAATGTCATAAAGGCACTCTGAGAATTTAATTGACACAAAAGAACCTATTACCTTGAATAACACAAAATGAATTGTTTTTTTCTGTTTTGTGTGACTTAATTTCCTTTGGTTCTTCAGAATAACTAAAAGGCCACGAAGCAATAGAAGTTCTTATAGGAATAAAGAGGAGGTGAGGAGTGAGAAGAGCCTGAAAGATTTTATGAACAAACCCTCTTATAAAAGCATCGAGGAAAGACCTAGTTCATGACTATTCCTTAGCACTTAATTAACTGAAACACTGTGTGCTGCTAATTCTTCATATCACTAGAGAAGTTTTCGTTCAAATCACGTGTGATCTTATTTTAATACACTAAATTTGAAGCTCTCAAATTCATTTCAGAGAATTGATTTCTTCTCCCTGAAATAGGAACTGTACCTTATGATCTTAATAGTTGGGGCTTGAAAGAGAGTCTCTGTTCTTAAGTCTCATGTCCATTTTAGCATTATCCACGGACTTTTGTTCCTGTCACTGATAGAGAAGGTAATTGTTATGGCCCCTCAAATCTCACCCTTTTGCAATTACAGGCTATTTTCTCTATATTTTTCTGAGCGATAGCTTTATCTGAATAATTGTGTGTCTGTGTCATCTTTGAATCTACTTAAGATCAGACATTGTCAATGACTCATTTTCCTGCGCTGAAAAATTTGATCCCGGTGTGTTTTCTTCATGTTTTTGTGCTAAATAGATTCTTGGATGAAGTACAGTCCTATTCTGGAGTCAATAAAATGAGTGTGCAGAATTTAGCAACAGTCTTTGGTCCTAATATCCTGCGCCCCAAAGTGGAAGATCCTTTGACCATTATGGAGGGTGAGTAAATGATCATTCTGTTCTCTCATCAAAAGCATAATAAGCTGTCTGCTTGCTGTCTAGAAACTATTCTGAGAAATTTTAGAGAAGACTGGATTTTATTTATTCACTCATATTCTTCAAATGCAAATCCTTTCCTTTAGCAGGTAGACTTTTCTGAGTTATTAAACATATTCATGTACAGGGTCCAGTCTGCATCAGCCATATAAGAATGAATGAAAGTCCCACAAATGAATCTCAAAAGTCCCATACATTACATGAAAAGTATCCTGCAAGAATAAAATAATTAGTTCACTTTTCAAAGCATAATATCATTTTCAGAAAATTCAACTAGCTGATATTTTAATACCTTTTTTTACATTTTGGTTTTCCTTGATGTCAAGGAAACTTTCTGGCATTGGATGACTTCCTTTCTCTTGAGTATAGCAATCCTTCCCAGTCTTGTGTTTCTTGCTCCCAACTGGAAGCAGTTAATTTCCTAAAGTCCAATTTCCAAATATTTTTTTTCAATGCAAAAGGATATTTTAACGCCAAAGTTTAATTCCAGTGATGTGCAATACTAATAACATGGTTATTGTTCCTAAGCCTTTCAGTGGTCACAGCTAGTAGATAAATATGCTTTCTCACAGACATACATATTGCATTAATTATATCATACATATACTTGTTTATATTAAACACACATAGGTTAAAGAAAAATTGTCTCACAATTTTACACTGTATTTTTATATTAAGATCATAAATAAAGGGTTTTTGTTCATTCTTTTCCCTATTATCATAGTTTTGTCTTCTTTCAAAT
The DNA here is from genome assembly GCF_029834395.1 of Sorex fumeus. Classification (NCBI taxonomy): domain Eukaryota; kingdom Metazoa; phylum Chordata; class Mammalia; order Eulipotyphla; family Soricidae; genus Sorex; species Sorex fumeus. The sequence continues at coordinate 3,255,028 of NW_026606070.1, read as the reverse complement.
GGTAATCTTTGTTTTTAAAAAATATTGAAGACTACATAAACAGAAAATCTCATAACAAGATGTTTACTGCATTTTTCATTAAAATGTTTAAAGATGCTCTTCTAATTTTTCTTTTTAAAAATTGATACTATATCACTGCATTGTCAGAGGTTACCCCCATTGTATACACTATTCTCTCTCCATTTTAGTTCATTTCATTCTTAGGACATAAGAGTTTGGTACTCAATGCCCGCCCTTACACTGATGTCTCTCTAGCTCCAAGTTCTCAAATGAGGTTGAGGATATAAAGGGTGCTTCAGATGCATTCCGGACATCCACAAGTTCAAATAATTTTCATAATAATACAAAGATGTTTTATGTTCTTTCACTGTGTTGATACTTGCATTAATGGTATAAAATCAATGATGCATTTTAAGAAATCAATGGTACATCAACACTTGCATGTTAGTTTGGATCTAGGCAGTGTTTCTGTCTTCCACTGGCATCATTATATTCTTCGCATGCATTAGCAATATTGAGAAATGCCAATTTTACTTAAGAATGTTCTTGTTGAACATCAATAAACATTAACTATTAAATTACTGGTCTCAATACTGCATCTTTAATATTCTGTTGAAGTGGTGAGTTCTATGTATAAAAAAATTCTTCTGCATACTGTTTTTAAAACAATACAGAGATTCATTCTAGAGAAGCGCTTTTATAATTTACATGAGTTAAGAGTCTGATGGCTTGCTTTTTCTCATAATCTCATTTTCACTTAAATGAGAATGACTGATAAACTATTATTACTTTTTTCACTCAAGCATGACTGAGCATTCTCAAAAATGAACTTGGCCAACTTTTCACATTAAGGAAAACAACTGACAATATTTGTTACCACTGATAAAATTTGAACATCCAGGGCTGATACTAAGCATATCAGAGCCTGTAAGGCACTTGCCTTGCACACAGTCAACCCAGGTTTGATCCCCGGCATCCCATATAATCCCCAACACAGATAGAAATAATTCCTGAGTGCACAAGCAGGAGTAACCTCTGAGCGCTGCTGGATGTGACCCCAAAACAAAAACAAGTAAAATGTGAACATCCAAGTGAAAAGCTTGGATACAACATCTTGAACTTGATGGCCTTCTGATGTTTAGCCACTTTCCTGTTGACATTATTGTTCATATTAAAAATCATGCATTTTGATGCTATTGATTTAGGTGTGTTAACACTGGGAAGATTTGGATGACTTAGTTAACTTTCCAAACAATATGTCAGATTGGCTATGCAGGTATAAAAGAATGAATAATTAATATGAACAAATACTTCAATAAGTTAACCCCAGACTTGATTTTCTGACTTCACAGTGCTCAATAGTGTGCGTCCTCCCCCAAATATTACTATTAGCTTTGTTCCCATCATAGGGCAGAATTTCACTTTACCTTTTATTTCATTACAAGTGTGTTGGTTTCTTTGGGATTTTATTCAACACCCATCAATCAGTGTTGGTGTAGATGAGGTGGAAAAAACCACCCTCATTCAATGCTGGTGGGAATGTGGATTGGTTCAGCCTTTTTTAAAAACAAAATTTAAAAAAAAAACCCTGATCCCTTAAAAACCACTTCCATGATTGCCCTAAGCACTACCAATTTTGTCTCCCACAATAATGCAAATACTCAGCCTGAACTAATAACGCTGGAAGAACTCAAAATATAGGAGCTATTTGCCAGAGTCCAGTGCTCTAATAAATGCGTAGTTTTCATTATTCACCAAGCATGATATCTAACAGAGTACTGTGCTGTTTATTTACACACACACAAACACACACAACACTCACACGCATGCAAACCCCCAAAGAAGAAATCTTTGCTCAAGATATGAGATTGAATACTCAATCAAATATATTCATAATAGCTCTAATCTGAAAAGCCATATATGTATGTATAAGTTTTACAAGTTCCTAAGAAACTTTCAAGGAAAATGTAATTCTTATTTGATGCACATGAATGAAAGTACCTATGTTATTGAAATTCCACCTTTATAAGAGAACATTTCAGATATGAACCAATGGGAATTTCTGAGTCCTGTAGCACAGCTGACTCTAAAGCCTTCATGTACTTTTCCGAATGGATTCGTGACTATAGTTGCTCATTTTGTGGGCTCATGTTTCTCAGCATTCTAAGAAGAAAATGATAGAGAGGAGGGTATACACAGTGCAGGTGGGGTGGAGGAGGTGGGGCACATAGCAGTGCATACCTCGTGTCTTTCCTAATGGCTGTTAAAAATGATGAGAAAGTGCCTGTATAATAACGGGTATTTGTTACCCAGGTTAGACCAAAATAGAGACTCCCAAAATAGCAGAAATAAATTGCTTTATCTCTTGGGGCTCACTCTCTGATTGCTGCAGGTATAGTACAGTTTGGCACAACTACATCTCATTATCATCATAGGCTCATTATGGAGTTTTGGGTGCTGTCACTCATCAATTAATTAAAGATCCACACAGCTTGCAATTGTGATGAGGAATAGATGATACTTCAAATGTTAATATTCTAGCAGAAGATTGTCTCAATATCAGAGTTGAGAACTTTGATAGTTCTCCATTCTTTCTTTCCTGAGCATTCACACAACCCTGGCCATACGTGTTACTCTTTTTTTTAAATTTTTATTAGTGAAACACCATGAGGTACAGTTGTAGACTATGTGTTACTCTTATGCATTCTTGTGTATCTCTAAAACATGCAAGAGTTTTCTAATTCTCCTAGGAAATCTCATTTCTTAGATTTTCCTTTTAAACTTATTGGGTACCTTAGTGTTTGTCCCAATGATGAGCCTATGTTTCAAGCAACAATGATGTAAACAATGGAGCCCTCTTTCTATTTGACAAATGGTCTAAGAAACAAGACTGTTCATGTTGATCCAATTCCTACTTGGGTCAAATAGAGAAAAGTCCCATTTTGTGAGCCTTTCCAGGATCCACCAAAGAGGTCGGACAATGCCAGCCAACCCGGCCCTACCCATCCAGAAGCTACCAGTCCATGCATGTGAATGTGCACTTCTCAATTTTACAGTTTTTCTGCACTCCTGGGAAAAGACAGATGGGATTAGGGAAAGTGCCACAGAACTGACTATTCTTTTTGATATTTAATCTCCTTTTCCAATAACCATTCTTTAGAATATAACCAGTATTTAGATTCTAAATTTCTGAAAAAGTTTATTCTGAATATTTTGTCTGTTGTTTTATGGAGAAAATGAGGGGGGAAGGGCGTCTCCTTGTTGTGCCAGAATGCCTGATGTCACTGAAATTACGTGAAGCTTCTGAATAATGAGCAAAAGTCAGATTTTGCTTCACTGTCTTGCTTCATTCAAAGAAAATCATATATCTTCTAGATATGAGCTTGGTGTAAAGGTCTCAATAAAATAGCTAGGTGATTTGAGGTATTAGTCCATAAATGACTTCTGCCTAGGGAATTTTTCTTATAGTTAAATATAAAATTCCTCCAGAAATATTGCAAAATGATTAAGCAGCCAACCTTTGGAACTAGCTTATTCTGCCGTAAGTTTTGAGTCTGCTTCTAAATACCTTAACCTTGGTCAAGTACCCTTGGTCCATGACGCATTTGATATGCCAAACACAGTAACAACAAGTCTCACGGTGGAGACGTTACTGGGCTCGAGCGAATCGATGAACAACGGGAGGACCGTGACCACGTTAATAAGTGTTTATTCATAGATTTGGTTTTTACCGAGTTAGTAAAAGTACAGTGCTGTTTATAGTTTATGCTTATATAGTAAATGCTCAAGAAATATTGGCTTCTCTGGCTACTCCAGTGGTTAAGGATACAGTTTAGCAAGGCTGTTAACAAAGCTGAATGTTCATCTGTACATGGCACTTCAGTAGTCACACTCAAAAAGAAAATTAAAGCAAAACTGTCTCACTCGCACTAACTTGGTTTTCTGTGCAATTCCAGGCACGGTGGTGGTCCAGCAACTGATGTCCGTGATGATCAGCAAACACGATCGCCTCTTCCCCAAAGACACAGATCTTCAAAGCAAGCCCCAAGATGGCACGTGCAACAACAACAATGACCTCCAGAAGAAAGCCACCATGGGTCAGCTCCAGAACAAAGAGAACAATAACACCAAGGAGAGTCCCGGCAGGCAGTGCTCCTGGGACAAGCCGGAGTCCCCGCAGAGAAGCAGCATAGATAACGGGTCACCCACAGCCCTCTCGGGCAGCAAAACCAACAGTCCACGGAACAGCGTGCACAAGCTGGACGTGTCTCGGAGCCCCCCTCTCATGGTGAAGAAGAACCCCGCCTTCAATAAGGGGAGCGGGATTGTCACCAACGGCTCTTTCAGCAGCAGCAACATGGAAGGACTGGAGAAAGCCCAGAGCACGCCCAATGGGAGCTTGCAGGCCAGGAGAACCTCCTCCCTGAAGGGCCCTGGCACTAAAATGGGCACCCACAGTGTGCAGAATGGAACTGCACGCCTGGGAGTCCTCAACAGCGACACCCTGGGGCCCCCCATGAACGGTCGCAGCATGAGCTGGCTGCCCAATGGCTATGTGACCCTGAGGGACACCAAGCCGAAGGAGCAGGCAGGCGAGTCAGGCCAGCACCACCGGCTCTCAACCTACGACAACGTCCATCAGCAGTTCCCCACGGTGAACCTGGATGACAAGCAGAGCGTGGACAGCGCCACCTGGTCCACGTCCTCCTGTGAGATCTCCCTCCCCGAGAACTCCAATTCCTGCCGGTCCTCCACCACCACCTGCCCAGAACCAGACTTTTACGCGGGCAACTTTGAGGACCCTGTTTTGGATGGGGCCCCCCAAGATGACCTCTCCCACCCTGGGGACTATGAAAACAAGAGTGACCGGAGGAGTGTGGGAGGTCGAAGTAGTCGTGCCACCAGCAGCAGCGACAACAGTGAGACGTTCGTTGGCAACAACACCGGCAACCACAGTGCACTACACAGTCTGGTGTCCAGCTTGAAACAGGAAATGACCAAACAGAAGATAGAGTATGAGTCTAGGATAAAGAGGTGAGGACTGGACCTCATCATTGCCAGAGAGGGCGTTGCAGTCGCTAAGAGGGAGCCACTCATGGAGGGGCTTAAATTGGGGCCGAGAAGCTTAGTAAACTTCGTTAAGGTTACTTACCTTGCATGACGATCTCAATTCAACCCTTAGCATAGCTGATGGTGCCCTGAGCCCCACCAAGAGCACAGAGCCAGGAGTAAGCCCTGAGCACTGCTAGGTGTGGCTCCTCCCAAGCAAAATGGTTGTAGTCAGAGGAGACTGGAGTTCATGATTTCCTTCTAAGACATTTGTGAGCTGTTCGAACCTGGGAAAGACCAAAATTCCCACGGGGCTTTAGTTTCCGAATGCTATTACTGCGCACTCAGAAAGCATGCAAGAATGCATGAGGATGGTTGCTTGGTGCCTCATGTCATTATTATTAAACATGTGGACATGTACAGGTTGGGGGTTAAGGGGTAACTAGAGATGAAGGAGTAGAAAGGGATGGGAAGATAATACCAGGAAGTGGTGGAGGTGAATAGACCTTGAATCCTTATTCTTTCAAGATGCTGAGTGACTGCTATTGGCCAGGTCAGTTCTAGACTCTGTGGAAAGTAGGGAGAGTAAAGCAGACAGAACTCTGCTCTCATAGCAGATTTCCATTCTACTGGAGGAGACGAATTTAAAATAAATCAAATAGGTCACTAAAGTGGAGAAGAGAGCTAAGTGTTGGAAGGAAGTAACCTAGGAGGGGAACAGAGGCCAGAGCCTAGATCGTTGCAGGGCTTTGATTTTACACAGTTAGTTCTGCATGGCAAAGCCTGGCAAGCTCCCCGTGACATATTCAATATGCCAAACACAGTAACAACAAGTCTCACGATGGAGATGTTACTGGGTCCGCTCGAGCAATGAACAATGGAAGGACAGTGCAGTGCAGTGCTAGGAACCCATGGAGATTTCGGAGGGACGTTGTGACATTTAGGATATTTACAGAGATGAGGGAAATCAAAGCCCAAGGTGGGAGGGAGGGAGACACAAGTCTATAAGGAAAGAGCTCAAGCTAAATGGTACCAGTTTCCATCGGATGACTAAGTAGAAGCTGGCCTAGCAACTTATTTCAGCATCATTAGAAACACAGGGCTGTGTCCCACCTTCCAGCTCCCAGGGTTCCACAGAATTTCCAGGAAGGACCAAGGGAATCGAGTCCAGAACTCACAAGTGACGTACCTGAATACTTTCTGCTAGAAACCAGTCACCGCCCACCATGGTTTTATCATGACCACAGAAATGACCAAATGGATTCCTCGAGTGTAGTGTGAGAAAAGATGACCCAGCCCTCCTGTGGGGTGACCCAGGGCTGTCTTCAGTGTGCTGACCTCTGTGCCGCCTCTGTCTGCTGGCTTCAGGCCTGGGTCCTGGGTCTGACTCTTCTTGATCTGCTGCTGAGTTTCTGATTAATGATGGGTTTGTACTACTTTAGTGGCTTCCTTGCTCTGATGAAGGGACTCAGTAGGAAATTTTCACACCCCAGTGTTCTGCTCAGGCTTGTTGAGCTTCAGATGGGCGGCAGAAGAGAAAGGATAGTGGAACAACGTCCATGTGGGGTGATCTGTGGTGGGCACGCTGGTCCCCCTTGGACAGGGTAGAACAAGATTTAAATCTAAGCTAAGGTTTGGGGGAGAAACCTGAGAGCCAAGCAGGAGAGGGGGCAGGAGGAAAAGGGAAGTTTATTTACTGCAAAGATGAAGGTGGATTTCTCAGGACATCTCTACAGATAACCACCAACACATTTGATAACAACCCCCCCCCCCCACCCCAGTCTTCTTTCTTTTAGGCAAGAAGAGGGAGCAGCAATTGCTTCTTGGATCAGGAAAGGACCAGAGTTTGGTTCTTATCTTCAGAAAATTCTTTATTCTCAACTCCAAATAATGTGCAAGCCATAGCTGGTGGTGTATATAGTATATGGGCCATAATATACTATATAGTAATTAATATAGCATATTAATTAATCCATTCTCTATATCTATCCATCTCTATTTATTATACTATATTTCCATATATTTTGGTGAGCTGGTATGGCTAATTTTCATCAAAGCTGATTTTCAGTTTAGTAACTTTCTCTTTGATTTGATTCCATTACTTCTCCATGAGCAGAGTTTTGGTAGTTCCTTTTTCATGAAGGCAGTTGGTATTCCAAGGTCTCAATTAATTCATTTTCAAATTTCAGTCTCTTATATTTGTGTGATTACATTCCATATTATAAATTTGAATTTAATTTTGAGTTCTGACACCTGAAAGGTTTTTGCAATCTCCTTTAAGCTTAACTATGTAGTGTTTAGAAACCATTGCCCCCAACATCAATGAGTGTTTGCAGTGGAAGAGGTTTCCTTTCATGTTCAATTCAGTCTATTAGATTATTGAAAGTTTCATACAAGTGTTGATACATACAAATATATAAAAATAGCTTTTAAAATAATTTCTCCTAGAGTTATAGGCTCAAGTTTTTTCTATATTTTTAGTTCTAAACTAGTTTATAAAACAAAGATAATATATATATATATATATATATATATATATATACAATGGTTTAATGACAACCAGAACACTATTATACTGTTGTATAAAGTGTGATTTAATGGTCAAAATAGTATCTAAATTGATTACAGAATGTAAATATTAGTTCCTTACAAAGGAAAACAGATCCCTTTAAAAATGTTATTATTATCTAGATTAAATGCCAACGTATGGCCTATTACCAAAATAAAATTAAGATTTTAATTAAAAAGTATTATCGAAGTAGTCATATTTCTGAGAGTAAAACACATTAGCATTAAATTGCAGTTTTATGGTAAATTTGAACATGTCCAAGAGTCTTTAGTTCAGAGTAAGAGAAATTAAAAATCATTTTACCAAAATGAATTATTATCATAAACCAGTTCTTAACATCCCTCCAGAAACAATAAATTTTAAATAATGTTTCTAGTTTAATAAATTATTGCCTTTGAAACATAGGATCATGAGCATTCTGTTTTCAAGGTTGTTATCTAAAACTATACAATTAACTTAAAAGAACACAGCTGGAGGTCAGTAATTATATCGAAAGATTCTAATGTGGCAGTGAGAATTGCAAATGGCAGACTTTATTGTTGGACTTCATTCTTACAAAAATTCCAAGTATTTGATACCTCTTGTAAATGTAATGTGACTATTTTAACAAGTCACAGCTCTTAATGTCCCAAGGACTGTCTTCTTAGCAGTGGGCTGCATGTAGCAATGACATTTTCACTGCCGCTGTTGTCCTTTGACAGAAGCTGATTAGAAACCATTCCCCTGCAACATCAATGAGTGCTTGTCCTCATAGTTGATTGATGTTTTTCTTTCAACTTGGTCAGTTCCCCTCCCTCCATATTTGATGAAGCCAAGTGGCTACAAAAAGCCTTGCTGTTTCAGCTGTCCAGTGCATCTGCTGTTCTGTACTATCTGAAATTGCCACTGGCTTCTCTTCTCTGGGCTAACATTCATTTATTATTAAATGACAGCAAAGTGCTTCTGAAGGAATCTTGGTGTCTTGTTGAAGTGTTGGCAAATAAGTTTAAAATCTAAAGAAATAATAGCTCTTAAAATCTTGGCCCCTACTTCACTGATTTCAAAGGACTCGTTCCAATCTCCCAGAACCTCAGAGACACTTCAGAAAATATTTGCTATCTTGAATTTCACATTTCACAGTCACTGTCACTGTCATCCCGTTGATCGTTGATCGTCGAATTACTAGAGTGGGTGCCAGTACCGTCTCTATTCCTCCCAGTCCTGAGATTTTAGCAGCCTCTTCTTTTTTTATTTTATTTTATTTTTATTAGTGAAACACCATGAGGTACAGTTGTAGATTTGCAGTTTTTTGTGCTTGGGTTTCGATTATACAATGATCAAACACCCATCCCTCCGCCAGTGCCCATTTTCCACCACCATGGAGAATATCCCCCCACGCACATCCCCCCCATCCCACCCTGCCTCTGTGGCAGGGCAATCCCTTGTGTTCTCTCTCTTCTTTTGGGTGTTATGGTCTGCAAAAGAGGCATTGAGTGGCAAACATGTTCAGTCCATAGTCTACTTTCGACATGCATCTCCCCTCCTGGGAGGATCCTCCAAACACCCTTTATTTGGTGCTCCCTTCTCTATCTGAGCTAGCAGCCTCTTCTTACTCATCTTTTCCCAAACGACTGGAGGCTCTTTCAGGGTCAGGGGAATGAGACCTGTTGTCATTACTGTGTTTGGCATATCGAATACACCACGGGGAGCTTGCCAGGCTCTGCCCGTGTGGGCTGGATACTCTCGGTAGCTTGCTGGGCTCTCCGCGAGGCATCTATTTATATATTTTTCTCTATGATTTTGAATTTCAAGTGACTCGAACTGATTTACTTCTTATTCCTCCCCTCCCCCTTCACAGCTTAGAACAGAGAAACATGACTTTGGAAACAGAAATGATGAACCTCCACGATGAGCTGGATCAAGAGAGGAAAAAGTTCACCATGGTCGAAATAAAGATGCGGAATGCCGAGAGAGCGAAAGAGGATGCGGAGAAGAGAAACGACATGCTTCAGAAAGAAATGGAGCAGTTCTTTTCTACGTTTGGGGAGCTGACAGTAGAACCCAGGAGAACCGAGAGAGGAAATACTATATGGATTCAATGAGCCCGCGTTCTCCCTTTGTCCTGACGGGATCTGGGAAAGACCGTAGGGGTTCTGGTGGGAATATACGGGATCAGGTGGCTGGTTGCCTGGTTGTGCAGTACCCTCACTGGGGAAGGGATATCATTTATAGACATCACACATCCATATCTGCAACGTGTACCAAAGTTATATCATGCCTCATAATGCTACTGTCAAGTGTTACAACTGGATATGTGTATATAGAGTAGTTTTTCAAAAGTAAACTAAAAATGAGACGCATAGCTCCAGAATTATTTTATTGCAAGTCTTGTATTTAAAATGTTAAATCAATATGTCGTTGCAATTCAGCTTGCTTTCAAGCTTCACTTCTTGCACTTAACATAAGCTATTTTTGGCATTGTGTTATCATCAGCTTATTTTATAGATCGATATTTTTATTTCCCCTTTTGTTGAGGAAATGAAGATAAGCAGATATATAAATATATAAGAGTATATATCAGAGGAGTTATTAAAATCGAAAGAATACTTTGTGATCGTGCTGTTTGTGCCAATAGACCTTGCCATGACCAAAAAGAGAAATGTAAATAGTTTTTATAAAATATAGCAGAATCACCAGGAATCTTTGAACTGCTCTTTAAGTTTGTCCCTTGATATGACTTAGGTTTTTTTTTTTTGTCAGATGACTTGACCCATGACACATGACTATGTTAAATCTCCCCTTCTCAAAGCCCTGTGCCTGAATTGCCAATTCCACAGAAAAATATCTCCTATTTGCGAGCACCTAGAGGAGAGAAGTGGTCAAGGAAAGCATTGAATGAGTTGTGCCTTGGATTTTTTCTGCCATTCTGTAATGAATCTCTGTAACTGCTGGATAGTTACCAGAGAAATTCTCTCAAGTTGAACTTGACTAACAGTGCTTGGTAGACGGTGCCCATGTGGACACGTGTCCCCCCTTAAACCTTTCCTCTTCTCCCAGCTGTTCCACCTGGGAACACTGGCAGAGACAGGCTCCTGCAGGTGGGACTGTGGAGTTGTCATCCAGGACAAACCTGGCAGAACAGGAGACAAAGGCGGACAGAGTGCAGCCAAGGGAGGCGAACTAGGGAGGGGAACAGAAGGAGAAGAAAACGTGTTTTGGCAGAAACAACTAGAAACAACAAATTAACCCCCTGTCCCCTTTTTCCTTTTTTTCTTTTTGTTAACCATCTTGTTGATTCCTGGTGAAAACATCATAATTCATAGCCATTTTAAACATGAATGCTTAAAACGTCTATTTTGTAAACATCAAGAATGGTAATTTTCTAGAAATCTCAGAGCTTCATAACGATTTGGAAGAACGGTTCTGCACATTTCAATAAGACAAGAAACCAGGCAAATCAATCTTTTTCACACTAGAACAAAAGCCACAAAAAAGCGTAACAAGAAATAAAGCATACTTGAGTTGATGGGATCTGTGTGGAAGGTTTGTGTTTGACTGTTTGCGAGGGGGAAAGTGATCTTTTTCTCTCTCATCCTTGACATTATGCTGCTTTGTTTCTCTCCGCTGAGCGTGCCTGTGTGCCCCTTCAACATCAGTCACTTTATCTGTGCTGACATCATCTACGTCTTTATTTCCCTTTCTTTCTCTTTAACCAATTTAACCAGATGTGTCCACCGGGATACCCTAGGAGAAACCCAAACTCAGTGTGTGGAAAATTGATTTCAACTACTCACTACTGACCTCACAGTTTTGTTTTTGTTGCTTGTTGGGTTTGGGTTTGGGTTTGGGTTTGGGGCCACACCAGGCAATGCTCAGGGGTTACTCCTGGCTCTGCAATCTCCTGGCAGGATTGGGAGACCATAGAGGGTGTGGGGGATTGAACCTGGGTGGGCCACATGCAAACAAATGCCCTATCCATTCTATTGTTTCAGCCCTTCTTTTCATGTTTTTCCAGTCACTCTCTTACTTCATTAAAATCTTAGTCTCGGTTAGGGAGCTGTAAAATGTTCCAATAAAAAGCCAAGACTAGGTAGGCCCCCTGCATTCAGAGTCTGCTTGCTCCTACTGAACCTTCTTCAGCTGTCTTTCATTTGTAGGTGGGGATGATAAAAATCCCACCCCCCAGGGGCAGGCCATTATCACCCAAACAAAGCCCTGGCAGCTGCTCACTCCCACACTCCAAAGTAGCTGGGATAGAGAAGGGATCGCTAAGTCAATGATTGTGGGAGGGATTGTTTGGGATGAGAGATGTGTGCTGAAAGTAGATAAAGGACCAAAAGTGATAGCCTCTCGGTGTCTGTATTACAAACCATAATGCCCAAAAGTAGAGAGCGAGTATGGAGGAAATTCTCTGCCATAGAGGGAGGGGGAAGATTGGGAATGGGATAGGAGGAATACTGGGAACATTGGTGGTGGAAAATGTGCACTGGTGGAGGGATGGGTGTTTGATCATTGTATGACTGAAACTCAAACATGAAAGCTTTGTAACTGTATTATTCACGGCGATTCGATTAAAAAAAATTTTAAAGGAGAGACAAAACAAAAAAAAACCCTCCAGCCAGACTCCATCACTTCAGGACTAAGACTTGCAAAGAAATTATCCTATGCAGGTGCAGGGTTGTCTGTGAGTGAGTTGTCCAGGCCTTCTCAGAGGGATGAGCTGCCTCCCTGCATCTCCCTGTACTTCTGGGAGCCCTCACATTCACACCCACACTCCAAAGCCACCACCCTGTTAAAAATTTAACTTCAGCTGTACCACTCAGTTAAAAATTCCAAATTTCCTGGAGTGTGAGGTCACATTCATGGCCATGTGGTGTCTCTGAGCATACCTGCAGTCCAGCGGTGTACATCAGATTGGATGGGATATAAAGACCAACCTGTCTCGACTTACAAAAACATTAACACAGAAGTCTTAACTGGTAAAAACATCTTAGTAATCTCTCATACAAGGACTTAATGTTTCCATGGTGAGATACGAGTTTTACTAATTTTCTTCTAAGGAAATAACTTTTGATCATTCCACTAGCAATATGTTGATAACAATATATTTGCTAGTGGAGTGATAGCACAATGGGTAGGGCATTTGCCTTGCACACGGCCAACACGGCTGACCTGGGTTCGATTCCTCCGCCCCTCTCGGAGAGCCCAGCAAGCTCCCCGTGATGTATTCAATATGCCAAACACAGTAACAACAAGTGTCATAATGGAGACGTTACTCAGCCCACTTGAGCAAAATTGATGAACAACGGGAGGACAGTGCTACAGTGCTACAGTATGGGTTGGCTGCTGGGCAGCCTTGAGAGGTGGTTGGGAAAATTGGAGACAATGATGGAGGGAAGGTGATAGTGGTGGACGGATTGATGTTGAAATATTGAATGCCCATAGAAATCACGAATAACTTTGTAAACCACAGTGTTTGAATAAAATGTGTGTGTGTGTGTGTGGGGAGGGGGGGGGGAAATCCCATCCTCATGCATTTGCAGTGTGGTTCCAGCATGACAACACTCCTTCAAGCTGAGCACAGCTCCTAGTGTACAGGGAAGAACATCATGTACATTCCGTGTGCTTGGGGGGCACACCTGCTCAGGGCATACTTCTGGCTTTAAACTTTGGGTTCACTCCGGGTTGGTCTCTGGGGACCCAATGGGGTTCCAGAAATCAAGTCCAGGTATGTGTGTACAGGATACCCTACCCTGTACTAGCTCTCTTGCCAACGTGCATTCTCTTTCTTTTGGGGGTTGGGGGTATGAAACTTTATTGAAACACCGTGATTTGCAGAGTTTTTCACAATACAGTTATTTCAGGTATTGGATATTCCAACACCAGTCCCAGCACCACTGTGCTCTTCCCGCCACCAATATTCCAGGTTTCCCACCCACCCCAACCCCAATCCCCACGCCTACTCTCAAGGAAGACACACAATCATTTTAGATTAAATAATTAAATTATTAAATGATTTGATTGATTCATTTTAGATTAAAGTAATTTAATCTTAGCAGGCACCAAATAATTTTATGGCTCGTCGTTGCAAGTTGTTTCACAACTTGCTTGGTTTGTTGCTAAAGTCATGACCTGAGGATTTACTGAGCTGGTCGGTGCGAGCTGAGCCTTCTGGCTTACTGTTTTCACTCACTGATCTTAGTGGGCTTCTACTCAATTTTTCCTTTCGGATTTCTTGTGCTTCTACTGGGCTGTCAGCTCTGTGAAGTTTGGAGGTGTGGTGCAGCCACATACGTCACTGCTCACATCAGGAGCTTTGGAGCGGGGACCATCCATCAGCTGCTGGCATCTCTGTGGCATCTCTGAGATCAGCTGTGAGCCTGGATGTGTCTCTGGCAGAGACGGAAGGTGGAGGTGGGTAGGTGGAGTGCTGGGCATTTGACACGATGAGGACTCCATAGGCCCACATCCCACTAAGGCTTCCGAGATCTTGGCCAGTGGTGGGGGGCCTTACCTGGGATTACTCACCTGCTGGCAACCCTCCAGGATCAGCTGTGAAGCCAGGACACTTTTCTGGGCAGTGACAGGAGGCCCGGGTACTTTCTTTCTTTCTTTTTTTTTTTTTTATCTCTCTTTGGGTCACACCCGGCAATGCACAGAGCTTTCTCCTGGCTCTGCACTCAGGATTACACCTGGTGGTGCTCAGGGGACCATATGAGATACTGGGAATTGAACCCAGGTCAGCTGAGTGCAAGGCAAATGCCCTACCTGCTGTGCTGTCTCTCCAGCCCCAAGCCTTACTCCTTTATTCTAGCATTTCATTTGTATTGGGTTGAAAGCTTCCCATCCCCTACTCTTTTCAGTTGAATCATTGGGAGATACACAGTTATAAAGTTGTTCGTGACTGAGTTTTAGTCATGCAGTGTTCCAACATTCATCCCTCTACCAGTGCATTTTCCACCACTAGTGTCCCCAGTTTCCCTCCCACCCATCACACACCGTACATTTATGGCAGACACTTTTTCTCTCTCTCTATCCCCCTCTTGCTCTCTCTTTCCCGCTCTATCTCTTCCCCCCCCCCCCATCTCTATCTCTTTCTGTTATTTTCCTTTTAGGTAAAAGAGTATCATGCATATCGCTACATACAGACAACCACATCCAAAAATGGGGAGAAGAGATGAACAGAAACTTCCTTAAAAAAGAAATACAGATGGTCAAAAAGCACATGGAAAAGTGCTCCAAAGGGCTAATTATCAGGAAATCCAAATCAAAACAACAATGTGATGTCATCTCATGCTGCTGATGTTTTAGTACTCATCAAAAAGAAGAGTGAGTGCTGGTGCATAAATTGGGAGGAAGTGTCTCTCATTCACAGCTGGTGGGAATGCTTTGGTCCAGCCTTTCTGGAAGACAATATGGACATTCCTCAAAAAACTAGCAATTGAGCTTCCATATGACCCTGCAATACATATGCTAGAGGGTTGACCCTTATCAGTCACCCATCCAGCCGTACCTTGGACTTGCTGGTAGCATTTGGCTCTCAGTGCCTCCAGGACAACGCCCTTCACACAAATCTCATCCTGTGTGATGGAAGCTCTGTCGTGCGGCCTCACTTTCCTCCCCTCCTGAATCCTTGCAACTATATCTTCGTTCTCCTTGTATCTTCCATTCCTCACACCATCCCAGGCGTCTCCCACCTCCCTTGTGTCCTGTCTACCCACCTCTGTGTGTCACACTCCAGCTCTCTGCAGAGGGAGATCCAGACTCAGGCCTCCAACAAGTTTTCTAGGTCCTCAAAGCAGAATTAGTTACGGTTTGTGACAGCAATATACGTATTTATCTCTTAGACTTTGGCACAGTTGATTGTTCCCCACTCCAAATAAAGCAGCATTTTAGGTACAGCATAGAATGAGAATAGCAGAAAACTAAGAGTTTGTGTGCGTTCGATGGCAGGGAATCTAATGACATGACAATGACAGGTCGCAACCTCTGGGAAACTTCTACGGAGTAGCCTACTTTGTACTTTAGTGCGTTTGGGATTTGGAATTTTTTTTTTTTGGTGGTTTTATTTTTGTTTCTCTTGCTTTTCTTTTTTTTGTCTCCCAAGCAATTAGCCAACTAGGTCAGCAGTTGATTGTGAGGACGTGAGGTTCCAGGGATGACCTCAGCTGCCTGGTGGGGCTCGGGGGGTCTCCACGGTCACACCAGATTATGCTCAACTCCTCTGTTCATTATGAGACCCAAAGACATCTGAAGACATAGGCAGGACCTCGTGTTGCAGCAGCCAACACGGAGTACATTTTGTCTTATTTAAACTTGCAAGTCTCATGAAGAGAGAGGGCTAGAACTCCCCAAGGTCAGTTTTCTCTTCTTTATAGTCTACTTAATTACACAAGTGGGGAACCAGTGTGGAGTTAGAACTGCCCAGCTTAAGGGCCTCTCATAGCCAATGTCGTGGAAACCTAATTGCTCCCCAGGTAGTTAAAGCATACTGGGCCGACTGCTGCTCTTTGAATAGCAGTTGTAGCTAATAAAAAGGTTGGTTTGGTGTGTAAGTGCCTCTAGAAGCTCAGATTCGGAGTCGAATCATATTTTATTTGCTTATTTTGTGTTCTTGCTGCCACTACAGCCCCTCAAGGGCTATGACCAGGTGAGTCACACTCGGTCGCTCCCAGCCCTGCCGGGAACCGCCGCCTGCCTTCAGAGCATGTGAGCTAGTTCTTAGAGCCCAGCCAAGGGACTTGATTCTCCTGTGGAATCTTACAGCAGGTGCAAATGGAGTTGTTGGGCAAGGGGACTAATTGTTGGGGAAAAGATTAAAAAAGTGTTTTGCTGGAGCAAAATCATCTCTTGAATTCTGAGAGAAGTTGGCAGACTGTTGTGTGAAAACACCAAGGTGTCGCCTTCTCTTGACACTCACTCCCAGTCGCCTCATGATTTACAAAATCAGATTTGCTGATGCTCCCCCCCCCCACCAGAGTGACCTCCAGGACTGTGCCATCTGCCCTCCTTAGTGATATATTGCCAGAGTAGTCAGAAGCTCATGCCACCCACTTTCACTGTCGTGTGAATTCCACAATGGCCAGCCTTTGCCCTACATTTGTTCAAACTCAGGTCAATTCTCCATTCCTCACCTTTCCCTCTTATAATTTGACATCATCCTCCCCTGCCACAGATATTTCCTGAAGACACCACTCTTTCTCTCATCCTTCTTGGGAGCTGCTGTTCCTCTCAGGCCTCCAGACTGAAGAAATTGACTCCATCCTGCTTCTATTCCAGAACTTAATCCACTCTCCATCCTAATAATCTCGTTGGAAGCAAATATTACTTCATAGTATGTTTTAGCACCTATTCAACACCACACACCAGCACCACCACTGCTGGAAAAATCGTCCATCAGCAGAACTGGTCATCTCCTTAACCTACTTCTTTAAGAGAATACTGTTCTCTTGATAATCAAATTATCAGTCAGTGATGCCCACTTAGACTCCATCATGCTCTGATCCTGGTCTACCTTGCTACGTTCATCCACTATCATACCATCTCCTTGTTGTTGTTGTTGTGTTTTGGGGTCACATCCAAAGACATTCAGTGTTTCCTCCTTGTTCTGTGCTCAGGGATCACTCCTGGCAGGGCTTACGGAACCCTGGGAAGTGCCAGGGATCAAAACCAGATCGGTCATCTTCAAGGCAAGCTCTCTGCCTGCTTCAGCTTTATCCTACTGTCTCTTGCCCATCCTGCTTAATGCAAAAGAACCTGCCCTTTTGAATACACAGGAGCTCTGAGCTCTAGGCCACTGCATGTGCTTTACCCTCATTCTGAAGTCTCCTCCTTAGGTACTGATAGGACTTACCCCCTCAGCTCTTGTTGGTGTCTTTGCTCAAATCTCACCTTTTGTTTCTTTTGGGAGGGCCCACTGGCAGTGCTCAGGGCTGACTGACAGCTCTCACTCAAGGCTCTCTCCTAGCAGTGCTTGAGGGACCATATCGGGTGCCAGGGATTGAAGCTGAGTTGACTGTGTGCAAGACAAGTACCCTTCCTGCACTATACCGCAAGATCCCATATTTCACTCCGTAAGGTAATTTTTATGGAGGCACCATAATTTACACACTTATTTACAGTTGAGCTTCAGGTATATGATTGTCCAAACACTTATCCCATCATCAATGTTCGTTTTCCTCCATCTATGTTCCCAATTTTGCTCCCATGCTCATCCTCAGCTTCCCTCCTTAACAAGCATATTTTGAGGTTTGGTTGTGGTGTGGATCTGATTTTCAGATTCTGTAGTTCAGATGTATAGTTATCTAGCACGTCTATACCACCAATATGCCTAAGGCACTGACCTATTCCATCTGACTTGTCTTCTTCCCATTCGGTTTCTTTCTTTTCCTATCCTCAGTTCTCTAATCCAGGGACTGGGAGAATCTAGACACACCCCATTTGATACCTTGCATTCCCCCATCCTGCATTTCAATATACTACAGATAAGAGAGATATCCAATATTTGTCTTTCTTACTCTGACTTACTTTTCTCAGTATGGTATTCTCCAATTCCATCCAAGTTGCAGTGAATTACATGGTTTCATCCTTCCTTGCAGTTGCATAGTACTTTGTTGAGTCTGTAAACCATGCTTTCATAATTCACTCATCCACCGTTGGGTACCTAGGTTGATTCTATATACTGACTATGATACTAAAAGTGCTGCAATTAATAATGGTGTGCCTCCTGTCATTTCAAAGGATGTGTGTGTGTGTTTTGTGCTTTCCCACCTCTTCTGAGACCTACCCTGACTATTTTTCTAAACAGTACCTTTTACATACCATAGACCACTTTTTTTTGGTGTTTTTCAAACCCAGCGGTGCCCATAACTTGCTCTTCTGTGCTCAGGGATTATTCCTGGCAGGCTGGGGACTATAAGGAATCAAACCTGGGTTGGCTGAGTGCAAGGCAAGAGCCCTACTCTTGGGCTACTGATCTGGTCCCATCATACCATAGGATTTTTTTATACTAATTTGTCTCCCCAGTGCTGTCCACTTTCTTATAACCTCATTAAAACATAGAATACTTGGAAGCAGAAGGCAGTCTGAAATCCATCACAACAACTGTATGTTTAGAAAATCTCTGGAAAGAATGCTCAGTTAATATTTGTCACATACATTCTAAAGGAATGTTCAGAGCTCAAGTGTTAAGTTTCTGATTTACATGTTCAGGGATGTCTGAGTTGGATATTTTAGTGGAAAACATAACAAATGAAATATATATTTTATCTTCTAACTTTAGTCATTGTCCATGGGCTGAAGAAATGTCACAGATTTGACTTCACTATGAAAATGATCTTGAGTCAGGACTGTCCCTGGCACTACTGAGATGTCATTTTCTGATTTGGAGATTGTCGTGACAGAAATATTAGCTCAGCATCCACATCCAATAGCTCTCAGAGGGAACATGTATAAAAAGTCAACTTTATGAAATGTGAGAGAGAAATAATCAGGTTCTTTTTTTCTTCTTAGAGATTCTAGAATTTTTATCAATTTTTTTTCCAGAAGACAGATATTGTAAGTCATTGGTAAGGTTTCAACTAAATTTATCATATTTTCTCTTCACCTGGAGACTGGCAATATTTTCAAAAAAAATACAAAAAGTTGGCAAGTCTATGTTTTGGTTTTTTTTTTAATTTCTTTTTTTATGGTTTTGGAGGGAAGGGCACACCCAACAACACTTAGAAGTTACTCCTGCCTCTGCACTGAGGAATTACTTGTGGCAATGCTCAAGGCACCATATGAGATGTCAAGGATCATGCCCAGTCTGTATGAATGCAAAACAAGTGCCCTCCCCACTGTACTAGCTCTCCAGTTCCAACAAGTCTACTTTTTAAGTAAAATGATAAGAGCATTGGATGTTTCATCTTCTCAGAATTAAAAACAATGGTAAATATGGTTTCATATCCTATAATGCCCTCTGCAATTTAATGCAATAACATTACAATCATGTGCTGGAACTGGAGCAATTGCACAATGGATAATGGATAATTGCACAAATGGATAGGGCATTTGCCTTGCATGCAACCGACCCAGTTTTGATCCCCCAAGCCTCACATGGTCTCCTTAGTCCTTCAGAAGTAAAGAGCCAGGAGTAAGCCCTGAATTCCACTAGGTGTGGCCCAAGACCCCCACCCAATAAGATTAAATTAAAATTAACGTGATGACTCATTAAGTGTATATGCATACAATTAGATAACATTATAATATTGTGACTAGCGAGATAGCTCAAAGGGACAATTTGACATGGGAAGACGTAGAGCTAATTCTCTAGTACTTCAGATTTTCCCAGGCACTGATGGGATGCAGCACCTAAGCACAGAGCCAGGAGTAATCCTCAAGTACCACAAAGTGTGGTCCCATCACCAAAAAGAAGCCTGGACTACATTTCTGAAAGGAAGAGAGTTCTTGTTTCATTGAATAATAAAAATGGACCTCCTCAAATCATACCACACATTTGATACAATATCATTTTAAAAGAAAGAATGTGATAAGGTATTTTCTTTAATTTTTAAACTGAGACACTTATTTACTCTGAGGTCTTAAGGATATGAATTCTTCTGTATTTGTGTCCTACCATGACAGAAATGTATAGTGATTGTATTTGAAGCAAATGAATGTACTACTTAAGGATCTCAGATAGTATATTTTCAGATACCTATGTTTGGCCATTAAAAAATTTGTTTTTTCAAGAGTAAAGAGCTGTAAACTAGATGAAAGCTGTGCAAATGATATCAAGGAATTTTAGTTTCCATGTTCTTTAAATGAAAGGATGAATTCTTTTGAATTCAAAAGAATAGGTGTGTTTATCTTCCAGATTTCCTGCAGTTAGCAGTTAGATATTTACAGAAATCAATAAGTAATTGCTCAACATTGCTTGAAAACTTCCAGCTAAATTAACGCAAATTCAGTTCAGTGGCTTCTGTATCAAGTTACAAAATCTTATTTTTTTTTATTTTGGCATGGAGTTTGAGATATTAAAGTTGGTTACCATGCAAACTAAAAACCAAACCAAAACAAAACAAAACACACTATCCTTTGCGTTCTGTTTTGGAAAATTAAACTGATCAGGAAGCCTGATACTATAATCTGGAAAGGCTAACCCTATTTTACTCATCCAGTGCATCCCAAAGCAAATTTTTTGCCATCACTGGTTTGATGCCCTAAAGGAAATTTACAGAAATGCAGCTGTTTACCTAGCATTCATAGAATGGAAGGTCATTTCAGAACTAATACAAATGAAGTCTTCTATGTCACCATATATACACATCAAACAAATTTTTATCCACAATGAGAAAACATGTTATTCCTCATTCCTTATTTATTCCCCTGTCACAATCAGACCACACATTATATGTTTCTTTTTATCAGATGTCAAGATAATATCATGTGAAATGCTTTGGAGCTATGTCAGGACATGAAACCCCAGACAACGAACCACACAACAACCATTGTCAACAGGCAATTTCCAACAAAGTCTGGATTTGGATTTGCTTTTATGTTAAGAGATGCATATTTTTGTGGCTTTTTATAATCCATAAGAAACAGAAATCACAATGTATTCACTCAGTATTCACCTATGACAAAAGAGCCCGAATTCTCCCCTCATTTTCTCTTTTGTTCCTCCGACATTTTAAAAGCAAAGAGGGGGTGAAAAAGCAGATACAAAAAATAGGAGAAAGAACACAGAAATGGTTTAAATAATTGCACGTCCTTATTAAACATCAGCGAGATTGCATCTGCTCCATCAGACTTTCGGTTCTCACCAGTAAGACCTCACAAAGGAACTGCATGTTCATGATTTCAACTTCAGAATTGATCCAAAACTGTCAGGGTGGAGAGTGAGAGAATGTGTGTGTGCTTTCAGTCCATTTTATAAACACTGGTACAGGACGATTCTCATCATTGGTAACAGATTTTGGAGGCCGATCATGCAGAGAAACAGGCAAGTGCAAGTTAGGTGTTGTCTCAAGATTAGCATGGCAAGTTGAACAGTTTAATGCTAGATAGGGGATGGGAAATGTTTCCACTTAAATATACTGGCCATTGGTCCCACATAATCTAAAGTTAGAGATACAGGAATTTGTATATTAACAGAAGCCTTCCATTTCCTTTGGCTGACCAAGAAAATGGGTCAATATGCATTATTTTTGGGGGTGAAATGGCTGCGCATCAAAGAAATAACAAATCTTATTAAAAAACATGGAGAATAGCTAATATATCTATTTACATTGTCATTTGTCTAGTGTTTGTACAGAAAAGACTGTCCTTGCTTAGTAAAATGCTCTGTGGTAAAGTTGGACTTTCACAGTTCAAATGTGCGATGGGGTTATGAGCACAAGTGCAATTCTTTCATGTAAGCAAAGTAGTCGGGATCACAGACTCCTGGGAAAAGTGCATTCCTTTCCCTCAGCTACAGGGGACTTAATGGTTCATCAAAGCTGCCTGACAACCATCTCTCACAGCACAGTGCTTTTCAGACCTAGATTGTCATATGGAAAGGCAATTAAATAGAAATGGATTTTGCATAATTTACACTTAGCATGAATATTTAAAAGTTAAAAATCAGTTTTGCCTATTGCCCCCCCCCCCGTCACCCACTCATAGGTCTTGAAATCTCTCCATTCCATCAGTTGAGGCTGACTTTCCAATTTGCTATCAGTGCCCTTCAGGAATATTTTTCTGTTGATAACAGATTGAGCAAAACTCTAACTCTTCAGGCCTTAATTGAATTGCTCACTCCAGTTGGAGGGAATTGCTAAGGCACTGATCCACCTCTGGGTAATTCCTAGTAGCTCAGTCATCAGATTCTTGAAGATGCAAGATTACTGTCAATTTTCACTCCACAAGAAATGCAATAGTTAGGCTAATATTTCTCTTCTAAAAATTAACATCTTGACCCACAAAATACATATAAAAATATCAAAGTGGTGATGCTCTTACCAGATTCTCCCAACAATTTTATTTTTACTGCCCCTGGGCACACAACTATTCCTCCGATCAATTGACTATGAAACATTCATTAAAGATCTCTATGAAATCATCTGTCCCAAAGGAAATGACAGAGATTAGTCTTTCCAGAGTACCAACTTCTCATTCCAAAATGATCCCCAACCAGAAAAAGGACCAGGAATATAGCCTGGTGATTTGTCACTATCAGAAAAAAAAAAAAGCCCTTCAGAACTAACAGAAGCATTTTTTTCAAAGAAAAGGAGGCTCAAAGCAAACTTGATATATGTATAAAGGTGAGAACCCTATCACCTCCTGAAGATACCCTAATCATGTTGCCCAAAGGTGGTGAAGTTCCTGAAGAAACAAGACTCTTGAAATAACGATTCTGCTTGTTGAGAGCCTCATCGAGTCAATCCTATAAGCAACCAAGAAGCGAAATTCCTAATTTTATTTGTACATGATGTTTAGATCTAAGAACTTTGTTCCATCCTTTTTCCTAATCCATAATGGATATCCATGACTAAAAATAAGCGAGTCCCAGAGCCAGAACCCAAGTCCCAGAACTTTTGAGAGGGCAGCAGTAGCAGGGGAATGATATAGTCTAGGTCTTGTATGACTTAATCTGAGCAGAAAGAAAGAAAAATTAACCCCTTCTGTTATGAGGGATGCTCTGTCAGGCAGAGACACCAGCTAGAGATTCCTTCCTGTCTCCTGATGCCATATTGTGACAGATGAAATTCCCTTGACTCCTCAATTCCATGTGCTAGAAAGTCAAAGGTGGGAAAACCACATGACATCCAGGAAAGAACACAGAGAAAGGAGACCAGTAAACAATAAGGGCTATGAAAAAAAGATCTGGGAAAAAAAACCAAGGGGTAAAGAAGTGATGAGGTATTGTAGAAAGAAAATGACAGAGCATATAAACCAGACAACTAAGATTTAACTTGTGTGCAGTGGTGGTCAAACACGATGGCAGAAATACAGAGAAACTGAATCACTTTTATTCTAGACAGCAGCCTGCATGACTGGTTTTTTTTTCCTCCCTATGTTATTTATTTACTTATCTATTTACTTATGCATTTATTTTTATGGTGGGGATGAAAACCAGGGACTTACACAGACAAGGCAAATGCTCAGGCATTGAGCTAACTCTTCGGCCCTCTCTCCCTGCTTCAAATACAGGATCTCTCCTCTGGAATCCGCTGCATGAAGCAGTTCCACCCACAGCAGCCTCACTGCTGGCACAGTAATGGGATGGCTCTATTGCTTAGAAAGAGACCAAAGCTTCTGCAGTGCTCACTTTAAGGCAGTTTTCAGAGCATTGCTGTTCCCGTTTTCTCCATCACTGAAAGGATTCTATTGGTCGGTCCTATCACCAACCACTTATTTCATATGTTTCGCGTCTTCTCTAGGTGAAACAGAATCATGTCAGTGAGCACCAAGGATCAGAGTGCAAATAGCTGTGACGGCTACTTCACTAAAGTGAATTGGAAGGGAAGCTTCCACCTGGTCACTGTTATTGCTGGGATATCACCCTGATGGTGCCTCGTTCATCACCATGCTTTCACTGTGCCTCCTTTAGTGCTCATTCAATGTGAACTAAGTTCGGGCCATTTCCCTAAACAGTGCCGTCAATGCATCATGGCTTTTGAGACAAACTCATATTGCTAAAGCTATTACCAGCAGTAACCTCGGGCAGAGTTATTGCTGTCACGTGGCCTGTAGTACAAAGCTCAGAGAATCAGCCATTCTGGGATTGGCTTCAGTTTTGAGAAATTTAAGAAACGCAGAAGAGCAGGTACCAGAAGGAGGCAGGAACCCCCCCTGAGCCGTAAGCTCTAGGGGAAAGTGCTCGAAAGCCCAGGTCTGGGGAATGTGCTTTGAGGAATCTTTAGCTTTTATCTTTTTAAGTTTTGAATTCCAGAAGAAAGCAAGTTCTATTCTCCAATCAGACTTTTGGCAGACTATACACCTGAGAAGTAGCCATTCATGGTGAACACAACTCACCAACTCAAAATGGTCTAGTGTCGGGCTGGTTTCGTTGTCAATACCACACAGAGATGACTCACTTTGGGTCCAGGGAGGGATTTCTACTGGAGCTTTAAGGAATGACTCCGTCTCACCACCCGCCACAGCCTCAACACCGCATTTAGCAAGCGCACACCCGATTCCTTTCTGACATACGAATGTCGGTGTCCCCTTGAGCTGGGCAAGAAGGTCTTCCTTCATTCTAGCTGCTCCAGACACTCACTCAGTACCAGAGAACAGACCCTCAGCTTTTCTTCCCACTTCCTGCTAAAGGTCAAACCGTTTAGTGCCTGGACATCGACCCCACCCACCCCCTACTGGACATAAGCATCACATATGTTCCTTCTACAAACTGGTATTCAGGTGCCATTTAATCATTTCAAATTTGGAAACTACATCTTCAAGGGTCCAAGAGAGCTCACTCCCCTCCCCCCCAATGATTTCCCCCCTTTACAGGATTTCTTATAAGACATACAGCTTAATCAATTAATGAACTAAACAGCTTATATACTGGCGATATAGTACAGATGGGTTGATGTCAGAGTAATAGATCTCGTGGAATGGACTGTGGGGAGGCCCCAGTGTACGATGTCTTGTTGGACCCTGAGGACACTGACAGGAGCGTCGCTAAGAAGCTAGTGCTGTATGAATACAGACACATGCGGATCTGTATCTACATCCATCTGACTAGGCCAAAAGGAGCAGGTAGATGCAAGATAGAGACACACACATGCTGACTGACGGGGCCGGTGCATACCTTGTCATGCCATTTGGAAGGGCAGTTACAGATCGCTGGTTTTGCAGCCATTGGAATTACACTTCATGGGCTAGGCTTCTCTAATTGGGTTGGATTTGCTTTCTGTCGTAAGCATTGTTGGGGGAAGATCAAAGCAAGAGCAACTAGAAGTTAAATACACATTTGGCTTAGCGGAGATACGGAACTTGGAAAAGAAGCAGGCGGAAAGATTTGTTTTCATTTGGGGCTTAATTTCTCTTCCTTGCATTTTTCTTGTCTTTGCATTTGTGTGTCGTGTGCCTGTCGTGTGTGTGTGTGCGTGCGTGTGTGTGTGTGTGTGTGTGTGTGTACGCGCATGTGTGTGTGTTCCATCATGTCATCTCCTGAAGAACGCTGGGTTTCGCAGGCAGGCGGCTAGTCACCTGCAACAACCCAGGGGTCCTGCTGAGGCTTCCAGGCTGCTGTCAGTGTCAGAGGCCAGGGTCTGGTCAGTGGACATGGAGGAGATGTCGTTGACTGACGAGGACGGAGGGAGACTCTCACTGCTGTTCACTGCTGCACCTGTGCTGAGAAAATGAAGACCAACATGACTAAATCTGGAACCAGACTCAAGGCAAGGCCACCCAGGCTGGGGACATGGGCTAATACGGTCCAGGACACCGGGTCTGTGGGTCGCTTGAACAGCTTCCCGAGACTTCTGAACACAAGGCATTAGGTGAGAATGGGGCAAAGCAGAACAACGCAGACTGCAGGAACCATTCCTGGACCGTGAGGCAGTTCTCAAGTCTGCTTTCTCTGAGAAACCAACTATCGGTCTTAGAAACCATCTCAGAGACTGATTTAATATCACCTTTTAAAATATCATTTAAAACGAATCAACACAGAAGTCCCTCGCCCCATAAATTATCCTCATCCCTGCACCCCCAATATTGCAGTCTAATGGACCTTAGGTGAAGCAAAATAGTTATAATTCCTAAAGGCTTCCTACAGACAATGAGATCAAAGACCAAAAAAGCACAGGTCTCAGAAAGGGAGATGAGGAAGAAGTTTTTAACACAAAAATATGAGCCTGGATACCTGTAATGCAGACAACTTTTTAAAATTGAGCATATTAAATACACACACACACACACACATACACACACGCACACACACACACACATATATATATTCTGGAGCTGAAGAGATACTGCAATGGGTAAGGTGCTCGCCTTGCACAAGGTCAATTCAGTCATCCCATATGATCTCCTGAGCACTTCCAGGACTAGTTCCTGAGTGCAGAGCTAGGAATAACCCCTTAACATCGCCAGGTATGCAGCCCAGTATATAATGCAGTCCCAAATAATTTACATATCATATACACATATATAATATAACATAGTATATGGCAAACATGAAAATACGGGGGTGAACAGCAATATGAATGGATTTTTTAAAAATCAATGACAGGAACTGTTACAATTTTTGAATATCTCTTCCTCGTATTTTCGTTAGAAAATGTCTCTAGTGATAAGTTGATATATTTCTTTTGAAGCCTGAAATTTTCTTATATAAAATTTTTGGCACCAAAAAGTATCAATACTTCCCAAATTATTTAGATGTCTGTTTTTTCTTCTTTTTTGCTTTTTGGGTCACACCCAGCAATGCACTGGGGTTACTCCTGGTTCATGTACTCAGGAATTACTCCTGGCGGTGCTTAGGGGACCATATGGGATGCTGGGAATCGAACTCAGGTTGGCCGTGTGAAAGGCAAACACCCTACCCGCTGTGCTATCACTCCAGCCCTTACTTAGGTGTCTTTAGAGGGGATTTTTAAAACTCGTTTAGCAGATTCCTGCTAATAATTACCCTTATGGATCAGAACAACGTGTAACACGAAGTTCCCTGCCTTCAATTCATTCTAACCTCATTTAATTATAGCCTTCACAAATATAGTGCACACTTGCCCATTTCCTCTTGTGACAGATGCCAAGAGACTGCAGACTCTAGCAGAGCCTTTGATTTCCTAACATAGTCCAAATGTCCAGCTCTGTATTTCCCTGTGATTCTGGATTAAATTAGAATAGCCTCATATCCTTTCATAAACTTTGGTCTCTAGTAATTTCCCATTACTATGGTGGACATCATGGAATTCTTTTCAGTTTTTCCACATTCTTATAAAAGGGCAAAGATTAAAAATAGACACAAAATTCTAATACATCTAGCAAAATTTATTTAAATTATGGCAAAACTAAGCAGTTTTAAAGTTCGGCAACATGGCTACAGAGACCTAGAGAGAATATGGTGCCTGTCTTGGGTGCGGTGGTCCCATGTTCAATCCCCAGCAATGTATATGGTTCCCAGAGTCTCGCCAAGAATGAACCCTGAGCGCAGAGCCAGGAGTAAATCCTGGTGTGGTCTCCAAAGCAAATAAATATATGAATAAGTATTTAAAATAAAAGTTTGGGCAAAATGCAAACTGAAAGTTATTTTAAAGTATCTCTAAAGAACAATTGTGGTCTTCTCTGAGATAAACATTTTATCCTTCCCTGATTAAAGCTGATTATATTCAATTGTCACAGTTTAAGCTAATTCGAGCAAGCATAAAATAACTCTTAGCAGAAATAAGAATCTCTTGCAGAAACTCAGCTTGATCAATATAAGTAAACAAAAAACCACCACAGTGACGGCTAGACAAATTATACAAAGATTTCTGACTTTTAACAGCCAACGCCTGTTGACTCACCCACCAGCCTTCCTCTACCAATTCACGATGAAATCTCGATTAAATTAAATTGTTGCAGCAAGCCTAGCAACTAAAAATCATGGAAACACCAACCCACACAACAGAAAATTCTGGGGCACCCTTGGGAGGCAGGTGGGTGGAGTACCTGCCCCGCGGATTCCCCGACAACCACAGCTGCATCCCAAGGGCTCAGGTGTTCTTCACCAGTATTCTCTGCAGACGCCAATCTGCGAAGAATTTGAGGTACCCCGTGCCCAAACTGAGAACTGTGATGTCTTCCCAGAGACAGACCATCCCTCACCCCTGGCCCCTGTACTTTAAAAACCCTGGCAGCCACGCCCACCTCCCTGTATCAGCTGCCATTTCAACTCATTGGCCCAGACCATAACATCCTGGACCACAGAATACCTCCTAATTCCTTGCTACTGAAATTCAAATAGGTGCACACCGAACTGGGAATAAAAGTCACGCCAAGTAAACTCAACCAAAAACCAGTAACACAGAAGACTCTACTAGCAACGGTGTTTAATAAATTCATAGGCAAGGACTTAACATCCCTGTGATGAGATATAACCACTCCCACATAAAAAACTGATTTTTATACTTATTGATTTTAGTATTGGAGCTTTGTTATCTGAACTCTAGAACTGTATCAACAGTTGTGGCTTTCATCTACATTAAAATAAAAAACTGTAGAAAAGAATAGTAAAACTTGCTCAGACCACAGACCAACAGCGTTTTCATCAGTAAATAAGACTGAATGAAGGTAGCATTTAATTAACTCTACATACATAGAGGATCATGATGTAGATCCCGCTTATAGAAGAAGCAGTTCCACACACACTCCCAGCATGTTTGCAGAATATTATGAGGCTTAGCCTGTTGTTATGCAATTACTGTTTGTTTCTCCTGTTTTGTTTTTCTTACTTCTGTCATTACTTTATTTTTCGTATGTTCCACAATCTCTGCTACTGAGCACAAAGAATTTAATTAAAAAAAAAACTGGGGGATGGGGGGTGGGAGGGATGCTGGGACCCATGGTGGTGGAGGATGGGCGCTGGTGGAGGGATGGGTACTTGATCATTGTATAACTGAAACCCAAGCACAAAAATTTGTAAGTCTATAACTGTACCTCATGGTGTTTCACTAATAAAAAAAAAAAGAAGAAAAAACTGAGTATTTTTGTCTGCTTTTCTGTAGGTTCTTCATGGGAAAGTAAATTTCCTTTTTCTGTAAATGCATGAAAGGGTTCAATTATTATTATTTGGGGGGCAGCATCAAGTCCCATGCTCAGGGCTTTCTTCTGGATCTGTATTCAGGGGTCACTGAATAAAGATGGGGCTCAAGGAACCATCTGGGGTACTGGGGACTGACCTGGGTCGGCCATGTGCAAGGCAAATGCCCTCCCTGATGTACTGTCACACCTGGCCTCGGGCCCACTTATTTTTTAATTAATAAAAATCACTCTGTGTAGTTTCCCTTCTCTATTTGTTTATCAGCTAATTCCATAATCCCCAAATTTTATATTAGAATAACCCTGCCTTTTATTTTATAGATGAAAGATATCAATTATAATTACTATTCAATTATTCAGAGTTTAGAAATTTTATCAACTGCACTTTTAGGCTTACACAATTTAATGTTTACTTTATTTATTTATTTATTGAATCGCTGTGGGAAAAGTTACAAAGCTTTCAGGTTTAGGTCTCGGTCATGCAAATATCAATCACATTTCCCTTTACCAATACTTATTTTTCACCACGAAGAACCCCAATAAACCCCAC
Organism: Sorex fumeus; assembly: GCF_029834395.1. Classification (NCBI taxonomy): domain Eukaryota; kingdom Metazoa; phylum Chordata; class Mammalia; order Eulipotyphla; family Soricidae; genus Sorex; species Sorex fumeus. Next base: position 3,225,167 of record NW_026606070.1, on the reverse strand, counting down.
CCCCCACCCCCCCCAATGCCTGTGGGGCAGATGAATTCTAGTTAACACTCTATCTACTTTGACTAGCTTCATTGTTTCGATAAAAGTTGCACCATTATTATTTAGACTTTACCCCCCCCTCAATCAGCCATGCTGAAAAAGCATTGTGAAATGATTTGCTTTTTACAGCTGGGTTCAAGAATTAAATGATGTCGCGCGGCCGCAATAGTGACCGCACGGTTTTGGATTTCTGCTATTTTATTTATTAACCCTGGAAGTATTTCTACTGAGAGTCAGATAATTAAGAGATTGGTTTCTGTGCTTCTGGGGCCATGGCCGTGCCGGAGAGTCACTCGTGGGGGGCAACTGGTGACCTCGGTCGGGCGTGAAGGACGGGCCGGAATGCCCCCCCACCCCATGAGGTTTCAGTCGCGTCCCCACCCCCGGCTCAGACCTGCTCTCCACAAGGCTCCCATGCGGCCGCCATCTTTCTTTCCAGAGAGCTAATGTTTAATTTTTTTCACAGCATAAATTTATTCCCTGAAGGCTTCTCTTCCAAAGCTTCCTCAGTAAAAGATTTACAAAGTTATTGACAGCTTTCAGACCTATAATGTTCTAACTCCATCCCTCCACCAATGACTCCAGAATCCCTTCAGACCTCAATCTGTGTCTTTAACATACACATTTTTAAGTTTAATTATTGTGGTTTGGGTCTCATGCTTACAGGAGTGTCTGGCTCTAGTGCTTTAGATAAAAGGACATCTTACCTCAAGCCATGCTTGAAGTAATAGACCCTGCCCCGATATTTATTCCAGACCTCCTCTTCCTGTTTCCCCAGTAGCTAGGTTTTTTGAGGGTAACTTATGAACATCTCCCAACACTGCAGTCAATGATGTCCCAAAAAGAACTGCCAAATGCTCTAGTCTTTTTTATAAATGAGGTTAAACAAAAGACAGTTCTTCAATGGTACATGGGAAATAACTCTGCATGACTTCTGTTGCTCTCCAATAAATGCTTTTTTGATTCAACCACTTCCAGCTTTATTAGATCGCCCTTTTAAGTCTGTTTTCATGTTGGCAATAAATCAGTTTTGTAAACCATACAAGCAAAAAGAAGAGTTAAAACAGGTGCTTTGGGTTCAAGTTGTTACTTTACTGTCAAAAAGATAAGAACACTCTTCGAAAAAGAATGGAATTTTATTGGATCTTATTATAATGACCAAAGATAACTCTAGTTTCTCACCAGGTCACATAAATCTTTGGCCTATAATGACCAAAGATATAATAAAAATATAATAAATACTCCTTTCTTCTCTACTCTTTTGGAGAACAATGTAGAGACCAGCATTTAAAAAAAAAATCTTTTGTGTCATAAAGAAAGCATTAAATTTTTTGGCAATACAAATGTCATTAAAAGGAAAAGGAAAAAATATGAGTTATATATAATAAGGGGTATTAGCTATTTTCAACTATGCCTGAAAAAAGTTCGGCAGCGGTAGGGTGTTTGCCTTGCACGCAGCCAGCCCGGCCGAGCTGAGTTTGATTCCTCCGCCCCTCTCAGAGAGCCCGGCAAGCTACTGAGAGTATCTCACCCACACGGCAAAGCCTGGCAAGCTACTCATGATGTATTCGATATGCCAAACACAGTAACAACAAGTCTCACGATGGAGATGTTACTGGGTCCGCTCGAAGAAATCATGAACAACGCGAGGAAGTGTTTGTGTTTGTTTCAAGGAAACAACTTATACTAGTTAAAGAAAGTTTCTCAGGTGAAAGCTTAGACAATCAGTATTCATCATTTCATAGCACAATGCTGTTGTATTGTTTTAAAGGAAGTTAATTTCTTTGCCTATTATACCAAAAATAATACCAAAAATAAATACTGGAAGTCAAAATGAGAAAAAAAATGCTATAAAAGAAAATACATAACTGATATATTTTCTTACCTTTCTGCAGTGTTTTGAGTATCAAAATTAATTTATCAATAAAATCATCGAATGAGCTCAGTGACTAGTTGGGAAGGTCACATTCCCAAGCGTGGAAAGAAATGAATATTAAAATCACCTGGGGGAGTTTGATCTCCTATTTGGAGATTCTGAGAAAAATCTCTATTCATTCTGATGCTAATCCTTCTTTTGTAGATACCAGGTTACTAAAAGGAGTTTTGCTTCTCAGGTGAAAAGGGGTGATGTACAGACAGGGTTTTAGATTAGATGGCCTCCTCCACATGTTCTGGCTCTAACATTCAATAAAAAATGCTACTGGAAGAAAATTAATTTCTATTCATGGGCTTCCCTTCTCTCAGCAGACTTTAAAATCAATTCAGAAAGCAAGCAGCCTTGCTATATCTGCAAATAAATCACTGTGCAAGTAAAATCAGACAGCAGAATACTGCTTGAGAAATGTATCTGAAGTTTAGATTTGTTTTTTATTGATACACAACAGTTCTATCAGTAAATTTCAGACCTTCCTATGAATTTGCAAGCACACATTTAACTTCTTATTTACATTTTAAAAGCATCACTGAAACACAAATTTGAATATGAGAATTAGTTTGTTACGGAGAAATTGCATTAATTTCTTTCCTTTACACTTAGAGTTCACTATTGTAATGAAGTAACATTAAGGGACCCTGCAATGTAATATTACTTAGTCCTTGCTATTTACAAGATGAAAGAAGTAAAGTAATGAGAAAAGACGGCTGTGAGGGTGATCTGTCTGCGACATCTGTCACCGCATGGATAGCCAGGGTTGATTTGGCTGATCTGGCTGACTAGGCAGGTGTCCCCTTCCTCCCTCACCGCTCCATGTGAGTCCCTCCTGAAGCTGTGAGTGGTTGAAGAGGACGGCCTTCCCTGAATAGAGACGGACCGGTCTTCTGTCCAGGGTATACTTGCTAGATCCTCCAAACAAGCTCTCGAGAAAAGATGAACATTAAAAAAAATCTTTCCAGAAAATATCAAATTTCTTTTCCTTTTCAGTATAATTCACTGTTTACATATGTGCATGTGTACGTATGCACATATACATACATTTATAGTGATGTGCCTAAAATTCAGAAATTGACTCTCTAAGGAAAAAAAAATTCTGATTCGTAGTCATTCAATTTCCAAAGCAGATTTCAAATCAGCAATGCAAGAGATGTAGACTCTTTGAGCTAATCAGATTGTTCAAAATGTAGCTGCCCTATACCTCTGTAACACACATACACATGCACACATACACACACACACATACACACACGGGGTGGGGTGGGGAGAGAGAGAGAGACAGAGACAGAAAGAGAGAGAGAAATATGCTATATAACAAGGGTATTATTTATAAATAGTAAGCCAAGAATATTTTCTTATGTAAATACTGCCAGATATATAGTTCAGGGTAGAGAACATGCTTTGCAAGGTATAGGGCCCAGTTTTGAAACCTGGCTCAAATAAATAACTAACTAAATTTATCTAGTGGAATATTGAAACCAAAATCACTTTGATTAAAATTGATTAAACAACCAACTATAGTTTGAGACACTATAAGAGGTAAATATTAACTAAAAATACTTAGTTAATATAAATTATAAGTCAATTGTAAATTACAAATCGAATTTTCCTGTGAATGAATATTTGTCAAGTTGCTAATATCATGATGCTTGTCTGGTTGATTGAAAAAAAAAAAACGAATGCATTGTTTTCTCAATCAGTACTATCCATGAGGTCTATATTTAAAATACAGGAACCAGTAGGACTCACACTTAGGCAAAATACTCCGTTTTTTGGATAATATGAAAGTATTGGGGGATAAAATGGTATCTGATAAGAGAATACCTAGATTCCCAAAGGAGTGAAATAAGTAAGAATGTGCTAATCTAGGATGCCAGGACGGACCCCAGGACAGATGCAGGTGAGAGAAGTCAGGGGTACGCTACAGGATGTCCATGTTAGGATGAGGATGCTAAGTTGAAATTAGAAGCTATGCAAAGCTATTGATGAGCACTGATCAGTGGTATTCTTGACCAAACTATGGCTCTGAGATCAAGTTAGCATGCGAGGTCAGGGAGATTATGTGATGACAGGAAAACCTGTCATGGTGGTCTTAATGGGAAAGAGGGTGGCAATTTAATGCAAGTTATCTAACCTAAAAAAAAATTTAGGTTGTAGAAAGTGACAACAATGATAATCTAAGTATGATGTAAAACATCAGGGTTTTCAGACTGGGGAGGCTGAAAAATGGAGTCTCCACTAATGAAATATGAAAATTGACTGAACAATGTACTGAAGATACGGGTGAATTTAAATAAAGCAGATGCATTTGATTTTGAACAAATCAAATATGTGCTAGAAGCAATCTCATTTCTTTGCCCAATATTCTAGTTTCTCCAGGATGAAGTTATATTGACTATTAATTAAATCAGCGGCATCCATTTCTTGTCCAGACTGGAAATACCAAATGACCGTGTAAACTAGCCTTTGGTTTTATTTATCTTATATCAATTTCTTGCAAACTTTAACAACATTTTTCTCTATTTCAATGCAAATACTGGGTCCCCATTATGTGAATTGCTAAAATAAATTATTCTCTTCTTGAGACAGAAATCAGTCTCAATGAATTAATTACTTGAATAATGTTATAAATCCCCTGGAGTTCACAGTCTGCTAGATGCAGGCAGTCATGCCACTATTACCAGCAGGGCCTTCCATATTGTATGTGCTCAGTAGAAAATGCTTTGAAAAATGCTTTAGTTAACTATAAAAAAATAAATAAACTGAAGAATTTTCTTGATCAACATTTTAGTCCACAATTCAAGGCATGCTTCGAGTGTAACTTTCAGTAACTTTGAACACTTAAATTTAGAAAAATTAACCACACATGGGATTAGGGAAAAATAGTAATTCCACATTTGAGTAATGTGTTGCACAATTTTCTAAAAAATTCTCTTTACGATGTTTGACTATTTTATTGAATGTAGCTTGTCTTGACAATATTTTCTGTGGATTAGGGTCCAGCTATTTTATGATACTGTAAATTCATGTAACACTAAGAAATAAAATGTATTGATAGTAGCGAGAAGGGTCAGGAGGATCACTCCACGGCTTGGAAGCTGATCTCATGTGCTGGGGGAAAAGACAGCTGGGATGGAGAAGGGACCACTAAGTAAGTGATGGTTGGAGGATCACTTGGGATGGTAGATGCATGCTGAAAGTAGACCATGGACCAAACATCATGGCTGCTTAGTACCTGTACTGCAAACCATAACACCCAAAAGGGGAGAGAGAGTAAGAGGGAATGTGCCTGCCACAGAGGCAGGGGGTGGGAGTGGGTTGGGGGAGAGGGATACTGTGAACATTGGTGGTGGAGAATGGGCACTGGGAGAGGGACGGGTACTGGAACATTGTTTGACTGAAATGCAATCATGAAAGTTTGTAAGTCTGTAAGTATATCACTAAAATTAAAAAAGAAAGAAAGAAAACTTTTTCTTTCCTTTTGTTTGGAGGGGGAGAGGGCTCAGGGTTTACTCCTGGTTCTGTGCTCATGGATAACTCATGGCAGCACTTGACTGCCTGTGAGGCAAGCACCTTCCCTTCGTACTATCTCTTTGGCCTCGGTTTTTCTTTCATTTTTTTCCCCTGGTAAGTGAAATCACTAATCACAAAGATAGGGCTGGTTACTTTAAAGAGGGAAATAGAAGCATGACAAAGGTAGTTTAATTTAGATAGAAGAAGTGAGTGAAGGGACTGGAGTGATAGCACAGCGGGTAAGGAGTTTGCCTTGCACGCAGCCAACATGGCCGACCCAGGTTCGATTCCCAGCATCCCATATGGTCCCCTGAGCACCGCCAGGAGTAATTCCTGAGTGCAGAGCCAGGAGTAACCCCTGAGCACCGCCGGGTGTGACCCAAAAAGCAAAAAAAAAAAAAAAAAAGAGTGAGTGAAGGGAGAGAAGCTCAAGCCCAGAGGGTTAGGGAAGGAATTTGCCAACAAAGTTTGCCTGCCGAGAAGAGGGCAAAGTCAGCCTGCTACAGAACAATCAGCACACAATGGACACCTATAAACTGAATGCATTTAGTAATCCCCCCACCCACAGTATTCTTTTTTTCTGCACAGACTACACTGATCCTCAGTGGAGTGGTCTAGCGTAAGCCCCCTGAAAAAATGCCGACTTTAATTTCCATGTCTGAAACGCCAGCCAGGCCAACCATCCCTGCTAACACAATCAGTCAGGTGTGCCCAGAGATTCTCCAGGCTCCATTGTCCTGGATTCTGCTGCTCAGTTCCTGGAATTGGCACTGCCACTCTCTTCCTAGGATGGACTCCAATTATTTTAAAGACACCTCTCGTCGTCCTGATGATTGGCTCAGACGTGTGATATACAACTCACTCCCTTCCCAGAATCCTGCACACCTTCTGCTCACCCAACCGCCCAAAGATAACTTATCGATGGAAAGCAGAAACTTTCCCCCAGGTAGCCCAGGAACACAATATAAACTTTCTTAAGACTGTGCCACCAGGCTCTTTCTCTGGAGGTCTCCACTGGGTCTCAATAGACCTCCAGATGACTTTTTTTTTAATTGAGTCATCATGAGAGACAGTTACAAAGTTTTCATGTTTGAGTTTCAGTCACACAATGGTCCAACACCCATCCCTCCACCAACGTGCATTTTCCACCACCAATGTTCCCAGTATCCCTCCTGCCACCCCCACCCCTCCCCATCCCCTGCCTCTATGGCAGACAATTTCCTTCTTAGTCTCTCTTTAGATTGGGCATCATAGTTTGCAATACAGACACTGAGAGGCCATCATGTTTGGTCCTTTTTTCCACTTTCAAGCTGACTGTTTTTTAACAGCTTGGCTTTGCCCTAACCTCAGCAGACTCACTCTCCTGGTAAGTTCTTTCACCTCCCCACCCCGGGTTTGAGCTCTTCTCCTTTCACTCACTTCTTAAATCTTCATCAAACTACCTTTGTCATCCTATTGCCCTCATTGATCATTTAAAAAAGATTTCATGTGTATAGCAACTTTTGCTTTGCATAAGAATTTTGGACTTCCTGGTGTTCTCCCTGGAACGCGCTTCCTTGTTTGTGTGTTTCTTTGCTTGTTCTTTCAAACTCTTATTCTTTCCTACTCCTTGAACAGGTATTCCTTTCTCTTCCCTGCTCCCATCTTTCTAAGTAAGTTTTGTTCAATAACTTGCTTCACTAAAGAAACAAAAAAATTTTGGTTTTAGTGATCAATAATAATAAGGCAATGCTGTCATGCAAACCTTCTTTCTTTCTTTTTTTTTTTGGCTTTTTGGGTCACACCTGGCAATGCACAGGGGTTACTCCTGGCTTTGCACTCAGGAATTACTCCCGGCGGTGCTCAGGGGACCATATGGGATGCTGGGAATTGAACCCGGGTTGGCCGTGTGCAAGGCAAACGCCCTACCCGCTGTGCTATTGCTCCTGCCCCAGCAAACCTTCTTTCTTTCCCAAATCTTTAACCCTTTCTTTGTGGGCCAGTCCATCACCCCATTCTCCCAAAGATGAACTGGCCTCACTCCATCATCTTGATCCTATTCTGTCTTCCCTAAGCTCATTGGTTCTGCAAAATGTGTTGTGAGGATAAGATGTCTTTGATAAATGTGAAAGTGCCACAAAGTAACTGTGGGTTTTGTAGACTGTTGTGCCAATCTGGTTGGGCCTGAGGGGAAATGTAGAGGAAAGCTTGATGGAGTGTCTGGGAGTGCTCGAGAATATTTTGAGCACTTTGAAATAAAAGCAAGAATTAGTTCCATTAGAATCTTCCCTGTGTCAGCCAGAGATACTGTTATCCTTCACTAATCTTGCAATTTAGATTTCTCAGTGCTGATAGGAAAATGTTCCGACCATTATGGGAGCTCTTAAGCTAAGGAATCTAGCCACGTTAGCAGGTAGCTTTAGGAGTCTGCTAGAAGCAGACTGGATTGTTTAATCAGCACCAGGTCAAGGAAGTTGGAGGAAACTGCTATCAATTTGTATCAATCTGGAGGAAGAAGCATTTTCAGGATAATACCCTATGACTCTCTCAACCCTCTTTAAGAAATACATAGAGAGAATTGAACATCTAGGGGTGAGAAGATGCCATAACTGAATTTCATTCCTTTGGATACATTTGGGAACAAACTCTCCAAAAGGCAATATCAGTCTGAAATTTTAATTTACTCACCCTACATCTTTTATTTCATAGCAATTGAAAGTACCTGGGAGGGGGGGGAGTTTCAAAGTTAGAGCATCAAATTCATTTCCTTTAAAATAATTTTTTGTTACCTATTCTCCTACCAGTCGGAGCTAAGTGTAGTTTAAAGCTTAGTCTAAGCCATCACATTTTCTAACACTTTAAGTGAGGAACACGTATCTTAGGAAAATTATATAAGCATTACTACATGTAAGTAAAGAAGGCTAATACATAATACTAAAGACTGGCAAAATATGACACATGTACAAATGTGTATTAGAGTTCATCGAGGGCAACTAAAAGACTTTCTCTTTCTGACTTTAAACAAAAAACATCTGAGTTGATGATGATTGTGCTAAACTCGAAACTGGAATGAATGAGGATGAAGTTTCAGTGGAGGGATTCCTAATGTCTACTTTGACTTGGTAGGCAAAGACTTTACGACTCTGTATTTCGATGAGGGCCTTAATTAGCTCGTGTCAGATCTAGAGGAAGTACAGCGAGCAGGAAGACTGTCAAAGGCAGCCAATTCAGGTTCGATCTTTGGCATCCATATGGTCTTTCAGGCCCTGCCAGAAGTGATCCTTGAATACAGAGCAAAGAATAAGCCGTGGGCACAGTCGACTAGGACACCAAACCAAAAATAAACAATCAGCTCATGTCAACATTTCTATGTGTCTTGTGTTAGGTCATCATAACCAAGAATAAACAAAACAAATGACACTATAAATTACAACAGGAATATAACTAAATAGTAGATTGACAGTGGTAGAGGAAAACAGTCAAGTGGCACTTGTTCATATGGCTTCTTAGCAATGTTCCGGGTTTTACCAACTCCTCAATGGGCAAGTACAAGCTTATTGGTTATTCACTGGGAGTGAGTACCTGAAGGAGAAGGTTGTCCTTTTACTACACCATTTTTAGTCTTTTCTTCTGAATTCATTACTTCCTTGTAGATAAGTTCTGTAAGACAAGGCACAGAGAAAATTTATCAGTTAACAGCAAATAAAATTTTAATGACATAGAAGAGAAAATGAAAGTTGAGTTTCTTTCACTCTTTCTAGTTTTAAGCAGTAATAGAATCTGGTAAATTTTCTACAAAACATTTGAATATTTGTATTTCAAAAATACAAAAAACATTTGTATTACACGCACATTTTTCTTTCTAAATTTTGGGCTGACACCTGATAACACCAAGTTACCTTATAGGGATTTTAACATCCATTTTTCTTCTGTATTTACTCTCTAAAAGACAGATATATTTTTGTAACTTTAAAGTACTGCCAATCATGACGACTGTTTGTTTGGTTTTTGTTTTGAAGCCACACCCAGCAATGCTCAGAGGATGCTCCTGGCTCTGCACTGGGGATTCCCACATTCTTGAGGGACCATATGGGTTGCCAGGAATCAAAAACAGTTCAGCAAGGCAAGCACCTTACCCAGTTATCTAATTCTCCAGTCCAATATTTACTTTTAAAAATGTTATCATCTTCTTTCTCAAACTCAGATCATAAATTTGTCAATTTACCAAGTCTAGACCCCAATATTAGAAAATTAATTTTGTTTTAAAAATTATTCTCATATTGGCAACTATTTCTTACTTTGCTAAGGATAAACTTATAAATCTTCATTTCTTTTTATTTTTTACCTTATATTGTTTGTCCATGCACTTGGTTATCTACTTATTTAATTTTTACTAAGACACTGTGATTTACAAAGTTGATCATATTAGTATTCTTTCAGGCATACAATGAACCAGCATCACCAGATTCCTTTTCCATCCCAAGATTCCTTGACACTTCCCAGTCTGCCACCTTGGCAGGCAAATATCAGCGGTAGGGCATTCGCCTTACAAGCGGCCAACATGGCCGACCCGAGTTCGATTCCTCCGCCCCTCTCGGAGAGCCCGGCAAGCTACCGAGAGTATTCGATATGCCAGACACAGTAACAACAAAGTCTCCAATGGAGACATTACTGGGCCCGCTCGAGCAAATCGACGATCAACGGGAGGGCCTTTACCTTTACCTTTACCTTTACCTTTATTACTTGTTCCAAAAAAACTTAAAGAAATGGCAAATGGAATTATCAGAAAATAAAACAACAAAAGTCAATTTGTAGTGAATGATTGCTACATGGATTTTAACCTACATAAACAAATTCATAACATTAAATACAGTATAGTATACTGCTTATTCTCATTTATAAAACTAAGCTTTTGACTCTGACACCTAAAATACATTGCATTAAATTATATTTTGTACTTGGATCTTATTGTAGTAATCATTATACCTTCCCTGTCCTAAATGAAGTTTTCTTGTCTGTCCCCTTGGGAGGTCTATTCTATCACAAATTTATTTCATGTTACTTGTTCCAAAAAAAAATCTTTAAAAGATGACAGATTTATCAGAGAATAAATAAGTTTCAATTCATGAAGATTAACTGCTGTTGTTAACCTTTCTTAACCTAGTAGAGGGCAATCAAACACTCCATTAGTCCATTAGTCAGTGTGTACTCAATACCACATGATGGGAACTTCCTCCTCTTCTAAAGCTTCTTACAAAATTGGTTTCAAGGCTATAAATTTCCTAAGCTGTTGCCTGTCCATGAAATCTTGGATGGTTCCTTCAAATCTGAATGATGAAGCTGGACAGAGTATTCTTAGTGAGGTGTTCATTTTGTTGAGATATTGTGCCATATCCTTCCATCCTATTCTGGCTTGTACAGTTTCATTTGATAATCTGTTGTACATCTTACTGGCATACATCTGAAAAACATTTTTACCCTTCTAAAACTTTTCTTCATATAAAAATACCTATTCATTCTTTTTTTGCAATAATCTACAATTTATACAATCAGAAAATTTTACAGATGTTTCGTCTTCAGATTCTCACACCTAAGTTCTCAGTTGGTGCTTATATTCCATCATTTAGTACTCAATGATCCCCAAGAGAGAATATCATTTCATCAGTTTTAAATTCAATTAACTTTTTTGACCTATAATTCACTTTGTTTTACACCTGATTGACACTAATATCTGTTTATTTTTCCATACTTTCTCACACAATTGTTTTCTTTAGAACATATTACTTTATAGTATTCTTTTATTTTTATATTGTTTTTTGTAAATATATTCTCTATTTTCATTTTTTCTTTTCCATTTCATAATTATTGCTTTCAACATAGCTCTGATGTTTCTTTCTTTCATGTTTTTTTCTTTGTGTTCTTTCTCATTTGACTTAATTATAATCCATACTTGTATTTTTCATATTTATTCTATTCAGTAATTATTCAGTGTAATTATTTATAAGAAGTTTTGTCCATGTATTGTTTGATGCCAAGTATAATCTTGAACTGTAGTACATATGGAAGATTTTTCCTTTAAAACTATTCCTTCTTTCTTACTTTAAAGTAGAAATAAACCACTTAAGTACATATGTTTTCTGTTTAAATTTTCAAGTACTATCAGTTCAGCTTACGAACAGTATTTTCTTTCTAATGCTAAAACTGTTTAAGGCAGCACTTTTATTGTAATCATTATAGATGATAACTTTGCATTTAACTCTGGAATGTTTCATTATGAAATTTTGAACTGGCTTACTCCTGGCATGATAAATACACTCAGTTTTATTTTACAAGCCATCAACAATTAGTTCCTTTTATTCTTGAGTAAATACAATGTTGTTAGTAGGATGTAAAAATGGATGAATTTGTGGGAGCTTCAAACATGATCTAAGAAGTTATCAATTATAAAATCAACTATAATGATTTGTCCTAAAAGAAAAGGTCACAGAGATAGTTATTGTGTTTTAAAAAAAATAAAAGCTGCACAATTAGCATGTGGTACTTATAAGATAGTACATGCAGATCAATAAAACAAAAAGCACACTTTTATCCAGCTAGTCACCTTTCCATTCTTCAATGGTGTGTTCTCTTTCATCCAACTGTTTGTCATATATCTGAGGCGGAGGCTGCAGAATGAAAAATAAACAATAAACCTCATGAAATGAATTCAAGAGAGCAAAACTCCATAATGCATAAGGTTACTTGTTATTCACTGAATGTCATAGTGATCAGAATCTTGCATAAATTATGAAATTATCACAGTGACAATGAAGTTAAACTTCTCTACAAAATTTATTGAAGAATTCATTTGCATGGCAATGCCTGCTGTTGAACAAATAAGGCAGCAGAAAGAAGCTCCTGCAAGCTCATTTCCCAATACCTCCTGACTCAAGAACCCAAATCCAAGAAACCAATAGTTAGCCAGTCTCAAAAAAGACAGACAAGGGGCTGGAACGATAGTATAGTGGGTAGGGTGTTTGCCTTGCATGCGGCCGACCCATGTTCCTTCCCTGGCATCACATATCCCCCAAGCACCAGTAGGAGTAATTTCTGAGTGCAGAGCAAGGAGTAACCCTTGAGCATCGCCGGGTGTGACCCAAAAGGCAAAAGAAGGCAGGCAGGCAGGCAGGAAGGAAGGAAGGAAGGAAGGAAGGAAGGAAGGAAGGAAGGAAGGGGAAAGGAAAGGAAGGAAGGAAGGAAGGCAGAAAGAAAGAAAGAAAGAAAGAAAGAAAGAAAGAAAGAAAGAAAGAAAGAAAGAAAGAAAGAAAGAGCACACAGACAAGGGCCTGGAAGCTATTTCCTCCATTTGTTTTACTCTTTAACAGAATCCCGCTAATACTATTTCAGACTACACGATCATCTTGTATTTTTAGACCATTCCCAAAAGAGAGGTTTTGATACCTTTCAAATGTACTGTCCTCAAGCCATAGGAATACTTAGATTAAATCAATGCATTCTTTCTGAAAGCATCATAAAATACCTTTGGGAAAACAGCTGATAGATATCTATATGCTCTATATTCAAATAGTTTGAGATTTCCCCTGCCCCATACAGAAAAGATGCCCAATTACTTTTAGATGTGAGTCACTTTGAACCTCTATGGGACCCCCTTGGTTAGTTCTCTTTTGGTTGAAATAATGTCCTAGGATCTTCCGCATGATTTTATGAAATCAGAATTCCTCTTCCCATGAGATCAGAAACAAAGAAGGAAAGATTTTCACAAACATAGGTGCCTTCCTTCCAGGAAGGAGACATCTGCCTTCTTCCTACTCTATTTACTAACAGAGTAACTGCTGAAGACTTACACTGCCTGGCAGTGAACTAAGTTTAAAAACTTAAAATTCTGGTATTATGATTCCTAGAATTCATCCGGTCAAAATCAAAAGACTTGGTAGAGAATAAAGAATCACTCAATGAGATGGACTCAAAGTACTTAACATAGGGATCCCTCCAAAAGGCTAAAGGTAACTTTTGAAAAGAAATATTTCAGAGACAGATTCTGACTTCTGTGAGAGACTCTGACTCAGGAAGAGCACCCTCATGCCAGGATGGTCCACTTTAGTGCATCCAGAATCCTTTAGAGTCTGATTCATAGGGCATAGATAACCACCCTAGTACTGACCAGTTCAGGCATTCCTATGTATTTCAGAAACTACTGGATAAGAAAACAAAAATTTTGCCAGTACTGGTGGGTGACACAGCCTAACACTGAGGTGAGAAATAATTACTGATGAGGGCAGAGATTTATTTACCATCTGAGATTGCCATGGCAGGAGACGCTTTTAAAAAATTCAATACAAATATGGTCGTTTACTCAAATATTGTATCATAGTTTCAGAAAGACAGTTTTATATTCAGTGTGTATAATTCTCATCACATATACCACCAAATGCCATCACTTTGTCCACAAGACCCTTAGTCCCCAATTTTTCCATTCCTTCCACCATATTTTTCTGAGAATGACTTTTGCTGTGATTCAGCTATGGGCAGCTAAGTACCTTGTGCTTTTTAATTTTCTTTTCTTTCTTTCTTTCCTCTTTTTTTCAGGCCACAAGTGCTACTCAAGCCTTATTCTTGGCACTGTGCTCATGGATCACTCTTGACTGGGTGAACGCCCATGCGAGGTACCCTTGGGTATCAAACTCGGACTGGTTGGGTGTAAGGCAAGCACCCTCCCCATTTTCTCTCCAGTCCCAATACTTAGTATCTTCTTCTCAGAAATACTACTCTGAATAAAACAAAACTTTCTCCCTGCCCCAAGGCCTTAGTGAGAACACAAGAATAAAGACCATCTGCTGAAAGATAGGGGGACCGAACTAATCAGCTTCTGCCCTTGGGAACTGACTGAGGCAATGACTTTCATCCTAAACTACAAAGAATTCCAACATGATTGGAATATGATTATTTAATAAATGAATGAATAAGATGACACTACTTTTTAAAAAAATTTAAATGGATCACAGTGAGATACAGTTACAGATTTACAAACTTTTGTGATTACATTTCAGTCATATACTACTGTATGTAGTGAAATTACTTTTAAGATTCTATGAGACTGTCGTCAAAGTCAGCTCATGCAAAGTCAAGCTCTGGTTCTAGAGACACTTCACTGAGGATCCGGTGTTCAGCTTTGCTCTTCCTGGCCATGGCAGTGTTGTGTTGAGTTCCTATTAGACACAGTGCACTAAGCTCTCACAGGGTCCCAGAATTCTGCGCATTGTTGGTTTCTCTTTCTTATGCTGACAAAAGACTCAGCTCAGGACCCTTTGTAGCTGGCGTCTCCATGGAGTGGATTTTTCCATTCAAGTTTTCAAAATTGAACATGGCTCAAGAGTACCGTTCTTGCCAAAGTTCATGAATGCCATTTTCTCTTTGTAACAGCGCTATTTGGAGAGAGGTTTTCCTTGGAGCTTCATCAAACAGCTGTTGCTGATGTATGAAACACGAAGTGCATAGACTAACCACAAACAAACTACAAAGAAGCCAAGTACCGACTCCAATTTTTTTTCTTTCAATAAACCAAGAGAGCTGCTTTAAGCACATCTGCATAATATGTCTGAAAGGCTAGATGTTTAGGCTTTTTAATTTTATTACCATCGGATCCATTCACGGATTGTGGAAGAGTATATTCAACCAGAACTAGCATCTACACACAGTG
The DNA here is from genome assembly GCF_029834395.1 of Sorex fumeus. Taxonomy (NCBI): domain Eukaryota; kingdom Metazoa; phylum Chordata; class Mammalia; order Eulipotyphla; family Soricidae; genus Sorex; species Sorex fumeus. Next base: position 3,210,009 of record NW_026606070.1, on the reverse strand, counting down.
TAAACCATCATTGACCGATTATCCAGAGGGAGTAATGACATATTCATAGACTCATGAGGTGCTAGGAGAGCAGTCACTAATTAGGAGAGCATCACACTCCTTGCCTTCTTTGCTAGAAAACAAAGAAAAAAGCTAGTGTCCCACTGTTTAGTTATTCCCTCTTTCATTTTTTTTTTAAACAGAAAGAATTATCTGTGCCACGTAGCGATTTCAACAAAAGGAATGCTTTTTAAGAGGATTTAGTACATTAAAACTACTGGAGATATGCTAAAATCAAAAGAGTGAGTTAAAGATAATATATGAGAAGTTATTAAGGCTTATGATAAGCACTTAATCACTTAATCACTTAACTTCCCGTTAGTCGTCGATTTGCTCAAGCGGGCGCCAGTAACGTCTCCATTTGTCCCTGTCGCGTGCTAGTGTAGCCCAATGGCATCTCTTCGCTCCGGGAACATGGAGGGCCTCAAACCGATCGTTCATGACCTTGACAAAGAAGTCCGACCATCTGGTAGGTGGGCGGCCACGCGGTCTCTTGACATCCCGTGGAATCCAATCAGTAACAGCTCTAGTCCAACGGTCGTCTTTAAATCTCATTACGTGACCAGCCCATCTGATTTTCGACACCTTGGCAAATGAGACAGCGTCCCTGATCCTTGATCGTCGACGGATGTCAGAAGTCCGGATTCGTTCTCTCATTTGAGTGAAACGTGATATTCCAAGCATAGCTCTTTCTATTCTTCTTTGGGAGACCTGAATGGCGTTCTCATCTTGTTTGCGTAGGGCCCAGGTCTCTGAGGCATATGTTAATGCAGGAAGAACAGTGGAATCAAAGAGATGTGCCCGGAGCCGGAGGTTCTTCGTCCTCTTAGCTATTTCTTCGTCGTTCTTGAAGGCGTTCCAAGCCGCTCTCTTCCTCCTGCGCAGCTCGGGTGCCAGGTCATTTGTCATGTTGACCTCTCGACCTAGGTACACATAGCTGTTGCATTCGGAGATGGTCGTTCCATTGAGAGCGAATGGGGCGTCAGGAACAAGGCTGTTTCTCATAAACATTGTCTTCGTAAGATTCAGCTGTAGTCCTACCTTTCCACACTCACGGTCAAAGTCGGCCAGCATTTGTGCCGCTTGGCTGATGTTTGGTGTTATTAAAACAATGTCATCAGCAAAGCGGAGGTGGTGTAGTTGCCGACCATCTATCTTCACTCCCATTCCTTCCCATTCCAGTCGTCGCATGATGTTCTCGAGGGTGGCACTGAAGAGTTTTGGTGAAATGGTATCACCCTGCCGCACCCCTCTCTTGACATCAACGATCACTTCTTTGTAGAATGGTGAGATCCTGGTAGTGAATCCGCAATACAGCTCACAGAGGATCCTGATGTATTGGGCTTGAATGCCCTGATTGGCTAGGGCTTCAATGACCGCTTCCGTCTCAACAGAATCAAAGGCCTTCTTTAAATCAATGAACGTTAAGCAGAGCGGCATCTTGAACTCCCGAGATACCTCAATGAGTTTGGTTATCGTGTGGATATGGTCGATGGTGCTGAATCCTTTGCGGAACCCTGCTTGCTCACATGGTTGTCCTTCATCTAGTGTTCTGCCAATCCTATTCAGGATGACTCGAGTGAACAACTTGTAGATGACAGACAATAGGCAGATCAGGCGATAGTTGCCAATGTCATGGATGTCTCCCTTCTTGAACAGTAGTATGGTCCTGCTGGTTTTCCATTGAGATGGAACCTTGCATTCAGACAGGTAGCGAGTGAAGAGCCGAGCCAGTGTATTGATGAGTACTGACGGCAGGTTCTTCAGGTGTTCAGGTCTGACCTTGTCTGGGCCGGGTGCTGTTTGCTTCTTTACTGACGAAATGGCGTGTCGGATTTCGGAAGGGAGAACGTTGGGAACGACATACCCATCCTGTGGAATTTGGTATGTCGGCAAGTGGACATGGCTATCGAAGAGATTTGAGTAGAAGTCATGGATAATCTTCTCCATTGCCGTTCTGGAGGATGTGATGGATCCATCAGGACGTCGGAGGGCAGTCATCTTGGTCTTATAGTTGGCGAAGGACAGGCGGGCGTTACGAATACTTTTCCCGGCTTCTGCCGCATCTACCAGTACTTCTGCTCTTCTCTCTTTGAGGTCTTCCTTGATCGCATCTCTGCACTGCTTTGCAAGCTCGGACGTTAGCTTGCGGTTGCCTGAGGCATGCGCCAAACCACGCTGGCGAATTAGCTCAAGAGTTTTCGAAGATAGGCGACTTTTTGTGGCTATCTCTCTCTTGGCGTTCCTCGCACATTCATGGAGGTGCTGAACCAGTCGATCGTATTCCTCGTCAATGTTGTCAACAATGGCATCTTCCCATGTTGCCGCAATAGTACCAAAGAGTTCCCAGTTGGTGGTCGTTCTGGGAGTTCTCTTTTTGAACTTTGCAGCCCTTTCTCCCCGCTCTGTGAAGTAGAATTTTGCACGAAGGAGACGGTGGTCCGATCCCGTTCGAAATTTTGGGACAACAGCGACATCAGTCAGGCAAAACCGTCGATTGAATATGATGTGGTCTATTTCGTTGTGGAATCGTCCACCGGGAGACTCCCATGTCCATCGTTTAGATTCTGCCTTCTGGAACTGTGAGTTACCATGAATGGTCTTGGTCGACATGATGAACTCAGACAGTCTCTCACCCTGTTCGTTCCATTCTAGGCCATGGGTTCCAATGTGAAGTTCTTCAGCTGATCTTCTCGGTCCTATCTTGGCATTAAAATCACCCACAATGATCTTGTAGAAGGTGTGGTCTTCTTTATAGAACTTCTCTAGCTCCATGTAGAACTTCTCGATTTCTCTTTCATCATAACTTCCACTACCCAGCCGTCGCCACACTCCAGGACGCTTTCCGGACCCGCGCGGCAGCTCCGGCCGAGACCCACGCACAACTGAAGACCCACAGAACAAGGAGACCCACCCTACCCAGATAAATACCCCACTGGCAGACTTCCACTCTCGACACGACTTCCACTACCCAGCCGTCACCACACTCCAGGACGCTTTCCGGACCCGCGCGGCAGCTCCGGCCGAGACCCACGCACAACTGAAGACCCACAGAACAAGGTAAGCGGAACTCTCTGAGACCTTGGACTCCAGGCTCGGCGGACCCAGGGACAGAGCTTCTCTGCTTGCTCCCACCACCACAGGTGACAAAGGGATTCTAATCAGGAGCCCCACCCTACCCTGCCCTGTATGCTTCCATCAACCACCCAGGGATCGAATTGTGCACAGGAGACCCACCCTACCCAGATAAATACCCCACTGGCAGACTTCCACTCTCGACACGACTTCCACTACCCAGCCGTCGCCACACTCCAGGACGCTTTCCGGACCCGCGCGGCTGCTTGACACATCATAAGACACTAAATACCCGTCTTCTGGAATTGTCGTACCATATTTGATAGGGCTCAAATATGGTAACACCTACAAGGGTGATTAGAGGTCACCCCAAAAGCCTCTATACCTCTCGGAAAGACTGGCAAGCTACCGAGAGTATTCCGCCCGCACGGAAGAGCCTGGCAAGCTATCCGCTGTGTATTCGATATGCCAAAACCAGTAACTACAACTGGTCTCATTCACCTGACCCTGAAGGCTTCACCGACATGGCAGCACTGAGAAGGATGAGAAAGGAGAGGCCGACAAAATCTCAAGGCCGACCTAGACTGCCACAACGAAGGAAGACAAAAATGATCGTCTGTACTTTCAATGCACGTACGCTAGCATCAGATGCATCCATCGAGGACCTGATGGTACAAGCGCGAATGATCAAGTACGACATCATTGGTCTGACCGAGACAAGAAGACACGAATCTCACCATGCCGTTTTCGACACTGGAGAAGAATTGTTCCTCGGAACATGCGATAAAAGAGGTGTTGGAGGCGTCGGTGTCCTTGTGAACACAAACTTGGCCAAGAGCATTGATTCATTTGAATGCCTAACAACCCGAATCGGACGTTTACATTTGAATAGATGTGGCTCACTGCCTGCAGTTTCTATCTTCGTTGTCTACGCACCAACATCTCATTATGATAAGCACAATTTTGAATATTCTTCAAAAGACTGAAAATTCCCTTTGCTGTTTTTGAAGATTTTGATTCTACTTTTTTCATTAAAATGCTTTAAAAATTGAACCATGATTCTGGCTATTGTAAAGAGTGCTGCAATGAACAAACAAGTGCAGATGTCACTTGGACTGTACTTTTTTGCCTCTCCGGGGTATATTCCCAGGAGTGGTATTGCTGGGTCAAATGGGAGATCAAATTCTAATTTTTTGAGAATTGCCCGAGTGCCCAAGAACAAATGACTAGTTAAAGAAACTCTGGTACGTTTACACAATGGAGTACTATGTCGCTGTTAGAAAAGATGAAGTCATGAAATTTACATACAAGTGGTACTACACGGAAAGTATCATGCTAAACAAAATGAGTCATAAAGAACGGGATAGACACAGAAAGATTGCATTCATCTGGGGAACATAAAGTAACAAAATCGGAGACTAACACCCAGGAGTGGCCGAGATTAGTACCAGGAATTTTGCTCCATGACTTGGAGGCCAGCCACATGTGCTAGGGGAAAAGGAAGCTCAGATAGAGAAGGGAGCACCAAATAAAGGGTGTTGGGAGGACCCTCCCAGGGTGGGAGAAGCATGCTGAAAGTAGACTATAGACCAAACATGATTGCCACTCGATGCCTCTCTTGCAAACCACAGGACCCAAAAGGAGAGAGAGAGAGAGAGAGAGAGAGAACAAAAGGGAATGCCCTGCCACAGAGGCAGGGTGGGATGCGGGGACGGGGGTGGGAGGGATGCTGGGACCCGTGGTGATGGAGGATGGGCACTGGAAGAGGGATGGGTACTTGATCATTGTATAACTGAAACCCAAGCACAAAAATTTGTAAGTCTATAACTGTACCTCATGGTGTTTCACTAATAAAAAAAAGTGAAAAAATTGAACCATGAGCTCATGCAGATGAGTTTTATATTGCTGGTGTTATGTACACATGTATGAAGATTCCACTTTAGAGAGATAAACATATGGACAAATACATGGTCATGGTGAGTTAGTACATTTTAGTGAGTCTAAATGAATTTGCCATTCAATAAATGTTTTAGGCACCTAATAAGAAATGCTGCATTAGAAATTCAAATTTCAAAACTGAATAATGTGATTGCTAGTCAAGATTTCTATTTAGTGAGACAGGACAGATGTGAAACAGATGATGCACTCCATAAGAAATTTCCATATGGGAACAGAGTGAAGAAACCCTAACCAAACCCAACTTCTGCGTATCAGAGTTGATGACATCTATACTAGCTCAGTGAACAAAAGATGATTTGGTTTTCTTCAAAATAAAAAAAGGAGAAAAGGATTACTTCAAGCCAGAGTTACACAACCTAAAAAATAGAATGATGGTGGTTGTGGTGATGGTAGTGTGGTGTTTGAGTGTGTGCACACACAATGAGAATTGAATGCAGTTAGTTTATAATAAGATATACTTTTGTGATTATAATATGACCAAAGTGACATGCATAAAAGCTGTGTCTCGAGAGGCAGATACCCAAGAGAAGATTAGATCCAGAATGGTGTTAAGTATCATGAGATAAACCGAAAGTTGCTTCCTTTTATTCATTTATTTATTGGCTTTTTGGGGGGAGGGTCACACCTGGCAGTGCTCAGGGGTTACTCCTGGCTCTGCACTCAGGAATTATTCCTGCGGTCCTTGGAGGACCATATGGGATGCCGGGGATCGAACCTGGGTCAGCCTCATGCAAGGCAAGTGCCATGCCTGCTGTACAATCGCTCAGGCCACTGAAGGTGTTCTTTTGATCATTGTATAATTGAAACCCAAGCACAAAAATTTGTAAGTCTACAACTGTACCTCATGGTGTCTCACTAATAAAAATTTTAAAAAAAGAAAACAGAGACCACAGAAGACCGTAAAAAAATGGTGCATAGATATTTTTCCTGGCTGGATTAGAGAAGGACTTAACTGAAATTTAACTGAGAGTAGAAAAAAGAATTATAAAAACTAGAGAAAAAGATCTGAAAGTAAATATATATATGTTCATATATACATGTAAAAGTAAAATATATCAACATGTAAAATATATATTTACTTCACAGTCATATATATATTATATATATATATAATTCCAGACCAAGGTTTTTACTCAGTGTAGAAAATAAGGATGGATGGAAGATATTGATGCAAAAATAGTTAATAAATATCAATAGATCAAGTTGGTAGGATTTATTTCTGCCATGTACTATGGTCAAGATGAACAACTTTTCTAAGCTGAGTAGCTGGGCAGTAAAAATACTGGTGAAGCCATGAAAAGGGAAAAACTGAAAGCGAGTAAGTTCCAGGGTGGAGTTTCAATAGGCACTTTAGAGATCTATGGTGTATGGTATTTTAAGGCTGGAGAGAAAACAACGACACTGCAACATTTTCCTATCATATACAGCGATCACAGCTGTAGCCTTTGCTGCTCGAAGACATGGTGTCAGCATTTCTTTTCATTCTCTCCAATTTTAGTAATGTAAAAACTCAGCTATAAAACTTGGCTCTAGCTAGAGAGTACAGGAAAAGTATGACTTTACATAATAAAATTGGAATTAAGGCATATCAATTCTGTTGGCATTCTCGAGTCCTTGCTGCTTGGGCATGATTTCTAAGTGAAAAGAGCTCCTTAACCAATATTTATTCAAATCTGTAATTGATTCTCCAAAGGTACAAATTGCTTTCTCTCGTGACTTGATTTTTTTGGTCATGTAGTTAAAAATACTTTATTGTGCAAAATGTGTGAATTTGTTCTTTCCTTAATACCCAAGATAATAATTTTTTTCAATAGCATGGTAAAATGTTAAAGCTGGAAGACAGATAAAAGTTTATCTAGTCACCACTATTTAATTTGCAAAGGAGAGGTGAAAAACTCTGAGAGTATACGTATTTTGTCCATATTCACAGAGTTAATTAATACCAAAGTTAGGGATTAAGATGTATGCTCTTGTAAGGAAAAAGATGGAAAGGAATTTTTATGGGTTGAAGAAATGTTAAATTGAGTAACTCACCATTTATGAAAGATTTTCAATAATGACAGACTTTAGCCAGCTGCTCTGATTCCTGGTCCAAGTTCCCGTCAGTCCACACATGGAGCAAGACCTGGCAACTCTCACCCAAGTAGCTCTTAGAGGCCTGAATCCATTTTGTTAAGATGTCTTGGACATCATCAAGACCTCTCCAAAGAGATGAGAACCAGACAGAAGAAATCCGACTTGGACAGTGCTCTTCCTTTTATCCATCTTGGGTCTCCGAATTAACATTTTTTTCCCTATCAGTCATGTTCAGAACCATACGACAATCATCAAGTATTGGAGTTTGTTTCGGCTTTTTTTGTTCTAATTAAGCATACAATATGGTTTTGTTCCATTTTCCTCTCTGAGTTCCACTACCTTGTTGAAAATATCCACAAGAGCTTTAAATAGCACTGCCACTCAGTGTGTATTCTCTATTAATTGAACAGCTGGATGAAAGCAAATGATGTTTCCTATGTTCTTGTTTTTTCCTTTTCCCCTATTTTTTCCTCTATCTGCACATCTTTGCCAGAATTCTGCAACGTTTTTTGCTTAATAACCTTAGCAACTTAGGAGCACCAAACATAAATGATTTATCATAAGAATTCAACCAGTAGGATGAAGTTTAGCATAAAATTATAGAAAAAGTCTATGGAAGAAAGTAAAAAAAACTTTGATTTTATATTTCTTTGAATCCATAGAGTGATTCCCAAATGTGTTTGTAATTTTTAATGAATAGACCTTATTATAATTTTAGTCCCTTGCCTTGAAAAGAAACTTTTTTTTAAAAATTTTTATTAGTGAAACACCATGAGGTACAGTTGTAGACTTACAACTTTTTTTGTGCTTTTTTGTGCTTGGGTTTCAATTATACAATAATCAAGTACCCATCCCTCCACCAGTGCCCATTTCCCACCACCATGGATCCCAGTATCCCTCCTACCCCCCATACCCTCCATCCTACCCTAACTCTGTGGCAGGGCATTTCTTTTTGTTCTCTCTCTCCTTTGGGTGCTGTGGTTTGCAAAAGAGGCATTGAGTGGCAGTCATGTTCAGTCTATAGTCTACTTTCAGCAAGCATCTCCCATCCTGGGAGGATCCTCCCAACACCCTTTATTTGGTGCTCCCTTCTCTATCTGAGCTGCCTTTTCCCCCAGCGTGTGCGGCTGGCTTCCAAGCCATGGAGTCAACCTCCTGGTACTTATCTCGGCTATTCTTGGGTGTTAGTCTTCTATTTTGTTACTTTATGTTCCCCAGATGAATGCGATCTTTCTATGTCTGTCCCTCTTTCTCCGACTCATTTCGCTTAGCATGATACTTTCCATGTAGTACCACTTGTATGTAAATTTCATGACTTCATCGAAAAGAAACATATAAATGGGATAATTTCTATACAGGTAATATTTAATGATAGAAACTTTTAGTTACTTTTTGGCTAATGATATTGTTTAGCATGTCTTTTCTGTTTAAACTTTATATTCTTGGAAAACAACGATTAGTTCATTATCTAAGTTTAGGATAGATTTTTGCTTAATAAATACTGCTTTTTCTTGCCAGTTTTGGGGCCACATTTGGTATTGCTCACAACTTATGTCTGGCTTTGTGCTCAGGGGTCACTCTGGAAGAGCTCAGGGAACTATATATGGTTGCAGGGATTGAACCTAGGGTGTTTGCCTGCAAGGCAAGATCTTACCCAATTGTACTATCTCTCTGGACCTTAATAAATAAATAATATTGCCAACAATAATCTGTCAAACTAATCAAAGTATAATAGCATTATGCACAATTGTAAAAATAATTGACTAGTTATTTTTCTAGAGTAGTATAACTTATATAGTAGCCTTACTGTGCCTTGGGGCTGAAGCGATAGCACAGTGGGTAGGGCATTTGCCTTGCACGGGGCCGATCCGGGTTCAATTCCCAGGAGTAATTCCTGAGTGAAGAGCCAGGAGTAACCCCTGTGCATTGCTGGGTGTAACCCAAAAAGCAAAAAAAAAAAAAAAGAAATTCACTGCCTTCTAAAAAGCAGACAACTGGTCAATGATTAATAATTTTTAAAAATGTTACCAGCCAATTTAGAATGTATATTTGTTCTACAAATAGAAATTAAACAGTCATATATTGCAGATCAATGTAATTGCCTTTTTAAAATCTGATGAGCTGGGAGTACTCCCCTGAGGAGGGTCAAAGATTAATAGCATCTATCATTGAAGATGACTTATTAATCTTTTACTTAGCTTATTGTACGTAGCATCCTAGTCACGGCCCCATGGGGAAAGGGGAGTCATGCAGAAATAATCCTGTGAATATGTGTTTTCAGAGGTTATCCTGGAGAGAGGGAAGGAGGAGAACTCAGGAGGCCTTAATGGAATGACAGTTCACCAAGTGCTGCTTGGGTGCAGTTAGACTGGGTCCTATCGAGTAGGTAGGTAGGAAATGATTCACGAGGCCAAAGAATTCTTCTAACAAGTTATTTAGAAATAATCAAGATTGGCCTTTTTCCTTCTGGAAAGCAAGATGGCAGCCTCTTCAGAGCTTTATGGAAAGCCAGGGATGAGCCAGTCTTGACGGGGTGACTGAAACCTCATGGGAAGGGGGACATTCCCAGCTCGTCCTTCACGCCCTACCGAGGTCACGAGGTGCTCCCCATGAGTGGCTCTCCGGCACGGCCATGGCTCCAGAGCCACAGAAACCAATCTCATAATTATCTGACTCTCAGCAGAAATACTTTCAGGCTTAATAAGTAAAATATCAGAAATCCAAAATTGCACGACATCATTTGATTCTTGTGACACAGCTGTAGAAAACAAATTATTTCACAATGTCTTTTCAGCATGTCTGATTTGGGGGTGTGAACTCTTAAGTAATAATGGTGCATCTTTTGTCGAAACAATGAATCTAATCAAAGTAGATAGATTGTTAACTAGAATTCATCTGCCTCACTGGCATTGGGAGGGTTAGGAGGGGGGTTTATTGGGGTTCTTGGTGGTGAAAAATAAGTACTGCTGAAGGGAAATGTGTTCGATAATTGCATGACCGAGACTTACACCTGAAAGCTTTGTAACTTTTCCCACAGTGATTCCATTAAAAAAAAAAAGAAAGAAAGAAAGAAATAATCAAGGTGGTAGGAAAGAAGCAAGAGCTGGGGGAAGACATGGTTCAGCGACCAGGCACTTGCCTCGCATGTAGCCGACCCACATTTCATCCTAGACACCCAGTTCGGTCCCCCCCCCCCCCCCCCCCCGAACCCTTCCAGGAGTGGTTCCTGAGAGCAAAGTCAGGAGTAAGCCCTGAGCTCCCCTCACCAAAAGGAAAGAGCTATTAAGCTTTGATTATCTGGATATAAAGGAGGCTCACAGAATAACGGCTGATTCTGCCTCGGGGGAGTGGGAGGGTTACTTCCTCAGGGAGGAAAGTTGTGCGGGGTGAGGACGGAGAAGAATACGGAGTCCCAGGAGGAGAAAGACGTTTTGTATGAAGTGTTTCATAAATTAACTTTGCGACGCTGATTTAAATTCCAGTGATTGTTACATTCACAGTTTGAAACTCAGAACTGCTCGATGAGATAATGTAAGAATTGAGAGTCATTTATGGTCACTAAAAGTAAGACTCTTTTCATTTTGATCCAGGATTCCCTGGAGAATAGGAATTCGGGCTATCTGGAGAACTAAACCCCAGAACCCGTAACCCTAAGAGCAAACCACCAAGACAGGAAGGGGAGAGCAAGGAAGATTCCATCACTGCAGTCCTGACTGTTAAACTGTCAGGGATGAAGGGGTTATCAGTCTTTCCAAATGGCTTATCGGACGCCAGCTTCCGTGGACATGGTACCTTGAAGGCCATTGGAGAACTAAGATAAAGCAGTTTCAGGTTTTTAGAAATGAACCAGCGAAACTGTGCTTAAACACTTTTTTTTTAAAATTAGCTGGAGATTGTACACCACTATGTACTGTAAGGTGCTTGCCTTGCATGCAGTGGACCCAGGTTTGATCCCCAGCTCAACGCAAGGTCCCCCAATCCCTGCCAAGAATGCAGAGCCAGGAGGAAGCCCTGAACACAGCAAGGTATGGCCCCCAAACCAGGGAGAAATAAAAAGAAACTTGGCTAATTTATATTAGCAGTATTGTAACTTAACTCATTTATCGTAGCAATATTTTGGTAGAGAAAGCAAAACACATTTCCATTGCTCACAGCTTTCATTGTTAAAGCCTTCATTAAATGAAAGGATTTATTTTATTCTAAAAACTTGGCTTGATTCTTTGTTCTTTCAAATAAAAAGCACTTAGAGCACTTTTATTTAGTAATTATCAGTGGAAAATGAAAATTTGGGTACGCAGGGAAAGAATAAAGCCAAACAAGGAAAATAAAGACCATGCACAAGAATGAACTGATGTGCTGGGTTTTCCCTTGACATTGCACAACTAGTTCTATATTAATCTTCTTCCCTCTTGATTTTATCAGCCCAGTATCAGTTCCTCAAAGGTGGTTCTCAAGCACCTCAGTCCTTGTAACAATCCTCCTCTTCTAGAAAGACAACTGAAGTATGAAGAGATTAATAACTTATCTGTAAATGGTAAAAAAAAGTATTGAAGTCCAAATTTGTCTAATTACAAAATCCATATTCTTTGCATTTTTCCATCCATCTGAGCTTACAATACAGTTCCAGCTAGCTTATTGAAATAAATACATTTAAATGTCTCCATAAGCAAAAAAAAGCAACAGAGCACAAAAGGGTAATCGATGCTGTTTGCTCCCTCTATGGCATGCCCCCCCAAACACACACACACACACACACACACACCTGTTCTTCTGAATTACAGACACCAATTCCCACTTCCATGGGAGACTGGGAAGTGCATTGCATTGTGATGCTGCCACCTTGTGGCGGCAAACAGGCTAATCTGCAGTAAAGGGTGCTAATTCCTGTCATCAAATTTCTCTCCCTGAAGAAGAGCTTCTCAGCCACTCCTGCACACTAAAATCTCTGGAGCGCCAGAGATATTCAGATTTAGAACTCGTAGTCAGAAAGTCGAGTTTAACACACTTTGAGTAAGATCTGGACCTCAGGATAGATGAAAACTCTGAGGTGACACTTGTGCAGCCAAGATTAGAGCTCTGGTTTGACTGCTTTTATAGTCGTTACAGGAATTGCTGGCATGCTTAAGTGTGTGTCATTTGTTTAGATAGAAGGAAAACTTTTCTACAGAAAGTTAACAATTTTCAACGAGGCCTTAATAATATCTATTTCTGGGGCCGGAGTGATAGTACAGTGGGTAGGGCATTTGCCTTGCATGTGGCTGACCCAGGTTCAATCCCTGGCATCCCATATAGTCCCCCAAGTACTACTAGAGGTAATTCCTGAGTGCGGAGCTAGGAGGAACCCCTGAGCATCTCTGGGTATGACTCCAACAGCAAAATAATAATAATAATAATATCTGTTTCTTCATAAAACAAAATGATTTGGGAACGGAAATCGACACGTCCTGTGATTTCAAAGAATTAGAACAGAGATTTGCAAACTATAAACATAGTGAACATGATATTTTGCCTCATATTTAAAGTTAATCTTTGGCCAAAGTGAGTAAAGGGAATCGCTGAGTCCCTTGAATCAATCACAGTTTCCCTGACAGAGTAATAGCAAGTACCCTTGATTCTGAGTTCAGTGAACAGTGATGTTGGACAAATAACTTAGTTTATAATGAGGCCACATCTTAACTCAAGAGAAAACTAGTTTAACATATATAAAATATCATTTTATATATAAAATAACTTGCAGGCTATCGAATGTAGCCTGCCCACAGGGCAGAGTCTGGCAAACTCCCCGTGGCGTACCCAATATGCCAAATACCAGTAACAATGATGGGTCTCATTCTCCTAAAGAGCCATGAATATAATCTCAGGGCTAGGATGAAAGAGACGTTACTGGGGCCTGCTCGAGGCAATCGACGATTAACAGGATGATGAAATGAAATGAAATGAAATGAAAATATCATGCTGTGCAATTTTACAAACCTCTGAGAACTTGCAACATGAAAAATATTGTATTATAAAGTGTCATATGAAAAGCATTAGTGTTGTTTGGAGACGTCATAGCATTAAGTGACCAGGGGGACCGCGGAGTGCTAATAATGCACATTTTAATTATAATGTGACCTGAATACAATTTAAAAACCTAATTAAACAATGTTCTAGTGACTTGACAAGACAGTTAAATTTTGTTTTCTCTATTTTTCCTTTGTCCTGCAGTTTGCTCGGATGTTAGATGACCAATTTATTAGTCTTCACCAATAAAATATTTAATCATGTCTTGAAAATGAGAATTTACTTACCTATCCATTGAAAATGAGGTACTCATGATTCTTTAATCAAAAAGTTTAGGTGAACAGCACCAATCACCCAAAACTCAAGTCATAAATCTTTTTCCATTTAGCCATTTAATGCTTATTTATTTACCAACTACTATATGCCCATGAGTCTTGAATTCGATGGACTTCAACTCCAGATCTAACCATCTGAACTCTGTGCTTATTTTTATCTTCTAAAACTCTCCTTAATCTTCTGCTTTTATCTCCTTGTGGGCCACTAGGAATTCTAAGCTGTCACCACAGATATGCTCCTGCCATTCATCTTCCTTTCCTCTACCCGAAACTAAAGGATAACTGAGTAGGATTTAATACTAAGTTTTGTGGGGCCAGAGCAAGAGGTTAGTGGGTAGGGCTCTTGTCTGGCCTGAAGTAGACCCAGATTTGATCCCCAGCACATCCCATGTGGTCCCCTGAGCACCATCAGGAGGGATCCCTGAGATCTGGAATAGGACTAAGTCCTAAGCACTGCTGAGGATGGCCCCAAAACAAAATTCTGTAAAATGGGAATAATGTAGTAAGGTTAGGTGTTTGGGTCTTTTTTCAATAGTAATACACAATAGGAAGATGGTCAGGAAAGTTAAATGAAAGTCAGTACGCAAGTGATTGAAACACTTTATTAATTCAACTACTATTTTTTAAAGTCTACCTGGTACTTATATGACTGCTGCTGACCTTTTTTTAAATCTTTGCTGCTGTTAGAATAATACATTCTAAGGTAGGTATGGTGAAAAGGGACATTCTTGGGGCCAGGAGGGAGGAAAACAAAATAGTCTAAGAATAAGGTATTATCTCTAACTAATTCATCCACTAGGGTATATAGCACATGGTCCGTGGAGAATCAATGCCTGAATGAGTACTGTTTTGTTGAGTTGATGACTGTAATGCTTGTGATTGTTTCTCAGGTGTGTTTTGGAAGAACAAACGTTGAGAATTATCTCTCCTATTTCCAAACACAATCTCAGAACACCATATCCTGATGTAGTGCATGATCATTGCCAATGCTATTTTGTTTAATAAAAGTATTTCATAAAGTGTTTTTTTCTTAAACCAAATCATGCCTTTGATTTAGTAATATGCAAAGAATTAATTTCAAAAGAAAACATTTACAATTGTGCTTTCATTTACCATGATGGAAAGTACACTTTTATTTCTCTACCATTAGATTAAAAACATTAGATTTAAACTACTTCTTTGAATGATAACTTAAAATAAAAAATAATCTTAAAAAATGTGTTTTCAAACATTTTTTGAGTACTTTTACATAAGTGTTTTATTTCTTAATACACTGCTAACTGGGGCATTTCACAGGTAAAGGAGTGTCATTGGGACAATTGCACTGCTAAAATTATCTCTGAATCTGTCATTCTGTTTTCATTTCCACTTCACCAAAGTAAATCATATAAACAGCTCTTATTCCAACAGCTTTCCTAGCTTCCTAAAGGGTCTTCCTGCAGATGTTCATCATTTTGCCAGTCAGAAAGAGCAGATCCCACTGCAATGACCGATCTCCGTAACCCCCAGCCTCCACTCAACGCCCTGCAATGTCACGGCCTGCAGGGAAAGAATTCAAGGGCTAGGGGCTCTTTTCGGACATCCTGCTATATGACCGAAAGATAGGCTGTGCAGTATTCTTTTAACTTTCAGAAGTTACTAGAGTTGTTACAGTTTTCCATCCTACTTCATGCTAAGCTACTAAATAATAGAATCTAGGTCATTCTGTTGTTAGAATTAATGAATCCTCGGTGGCTTATAACCTCAAGTCGTTGCATTTACAAGCCATTAAGCTCAAAGTGATTGAACTCCAATAAAGACTTAGGGAGCAAACCAAGGGGACTTGTGGAAGGTTAAGGCAAGGCCTTGAGCTCGGGTCTTGGTCGTTTCCTTCCCGGAGTTCCCTACTATCTCCCAGGTCTGCTGCTGCTATTATTCTGTTGCTGTTCATTTCTTGAGGAATCTAGATTATATACTACAGTGTTGTGAATGATCTCCTTACAAACTATGCCTTTGCCGTCACTGTAGGTCAACCTTCTCCTCAGAGTTGAAGAGCTCCTCACTTAAGAGCTTGAGTAACAGAGAAGCCTTACTTCAGCATTTCGACTAGGAAGAAAGTGTTCTTTGTGATTAAACAGGAACGTGAGCAAGGCCGCCACGGGTCAGTGAAGACCAGCTGTTTGACCTGAGGACAGTGGCCAAAGGTAGCAGGACAAGTCACCCACCAGAAGTGTTTTCTGTCGCTTAGTCCAAATTAAAAATACATTAGACTTTTGAAAGCTTAGAAAAGGAGTTTAGGGCTTTCTTTTTCTTTTTCTTTCTTTTTTTTTTCTTTCTAGTTCACACTTGGCAATGCTCAGGGATGACTTATGGCTCTGCACTCAGGAATCACTCCTGGCGGTGCTCAGGGGACCATTTGGGATGCGGGTCAGCCACGTGCAAGGCAAACACCCTACCCACTGTGCTATCACTCCAGCCCAGGGTCTGAGGCTTTGATAGCACTAATTACTTTCGGAGGAACGATAAAGGAACCCAGGTTTCAAAAGCACGTAGTAAGATGGAAATTATATTCCCTCATAATGAGAAACTTTACAAAAATTCTTTGGATGATAAATTAAAAGTTCCTTAATAAACAATAAATTTTATTATGTATAAGATATGATGGGCTAATATTCACAAATGACCCTGAGTCTCACATTAAAACTTCGGCAAGTTATAGAAGTGGTTTTCATCATACTTATGATTTCCATGGCATAAGATAATTTTATTACAATGTATATTGTAAAAAACTATAACCTTTTAACAGATTTATAAAAGAGAATGTAACCTTTTCAATAGTCTACCTCATCATTGGATGAATCCTGTCTACCTTTTCCGTGCATATATTGGACTTTCCAGCACCTTCCCGATAGCTCTACTCTGAGGAAGAAGACAATCATGTCCAGCTTTTCCCTTGACCCTACAGGTGACCAGGATTGAACATTCACAAATCCTTCCTGTCCAGCCCTTTTCAAATTCTGCAGCTCCTAACAGTTTCAGTCCATAGGGTTTTAATCACAGTACAGTTCTCACGATATACCGACTTTCCAGTTTTCATTACAGACGAATATAAAACCCAAGCACACATTCTATGGGTTTAATAACCACCAGTTTTCACATGGTGACACATACTCATTTTCAGCATCCCTAAGAGTTATACTTTCTAATTATTTTTCTCCTCACTCTTTGAATATGAAACATCCCGATTTGCCTCCTACCCTTGATAGGGGAACCAACTCTAATCGTAAATTCTGAAACAAGTCGCTTGGTTCCTGTAGTCCTCTGCTACCCCTTGCAGAGTTAGGGAAGTAGGACTCTTTTTTGTGCTGTGTTTGTCTGTCTCGCTTTCATGTTCTGCTACCCGAGCATTTTCTTAGAAAACAGACAAAGATGCAAAGACATTTGGAGATGAACGTGGTGGCAAAAAAATGCATAGTGCAAAGGAAGTCAGTCCTTCATGAGGAGAAGCAAAGTAGAAGTACTCTGATAAAGCGGGGACTGCCAGTCTCCTGAAATATGCTATTTAGAGCCAATGGCACACAAAGCTCGAAACCAACCTCCCATCAGAACCCTTGAAAGATTCACAGTACCAGAAAAGAGTTAGCACTTGAAAATTAGCACTAGGTGTCGAATTTCTATTTCCTGGAGAATTGGCATTTTAACTTATCTAGCTACCTAAGAAAACTTTTTATATTTTCAATAAGTTTTAACAATCACAATAGTAAAGACGGAAAGCATGGTGCTTAGGCTGTTTCAATCACTTCCCAGTCTCTTCCTTTAAATAAAACTCTTACAGACAAAAGGGGTGTTCACTAAAGTTAAAAATTGTCTAAAGAAAATAATCTGAGATATTCGAAGACGTTCACTCCATGTCTTGATTATATCTAAACACAGAGTAAGCTATCTATCACCTTCAATTATCCATATTTCCATAGCTCTTTGTGCAAAGATTTCTTACTTTTAATAATATTAACATTATATTTCAAATATCCCATAAAATGCAAACTCTGTCCCTAGACTACATATACACATGAATCTCTAAGGATAAACGAACCCTAGGATATTGGAACTTAGCACTAGGCTAGAAGCTCCAAAGGGTGGGAAGCCATTGTCCTGACCCACATTCAACATTGCATAGGGAAGCAAGAGGCTTCTGTGACACTGAACTGTACGTCATGAACATACATGCATTTTTTTATTTTAAAAAAGGAAGAACATGGTGGTGGCTGGTTCTTCAGCCACCACCATGCTGAGACCACTCTCCGCACACCTGAAGGTACTGGCAAAGGGACAAAGCCACGCGGGTTCCGGGGCCGAGACCTCCAAGCCTACTCGAATTGGAGTCGAGCATCTTCCACCCAGATCCTCCAAATTCCAGTAGGCGGGGGTCACACCCACCACCTGGCCCCCTGGCGCCGTGTAATCCCATCAGCGGCCAAGACTCAGAGTCTATAAAATCTAGATTCCGGAACCGCGTGGCCGCATTCGCGGCCGCACAACATCTTATCAGACCCTTTTTTTTTTTTATGACATCTTATTGTCTTATTTCTACTTTGGACAAACTTGCAGGCTATCGAATGTAGCCTGCCCACAGGGCAGAGTCTGGCAAACTCCCCGTGGCGTACCGAATATGCCAAATACCAGTAACAATGATGGGTCTCATTCTCCTAAATAGCCTTGAATATAATTTCAGGGCTAGGATGAAAGAGACGTTACTGGGGCCTGCTCGAGGCAATCGACGAATAGCAGGATGATGAAATGAAAAAAAAATGAAAAAAAAGGAAGAACATACTACTAAAAACTTCTTTACATGACACACATGTGTTGGCAGCCCAGGCACATGGTCCCTGCACACATGTGTCACCCGTATCCCTCCTTTCTGAGATGTGTACTTTTGTACCTTCATACTTTAGTGCTATGGGTGTGGATGGGACTCTCTCTCGACTCTGGAGAGGCCCCCATTCTTTCCTGAGCACATATCTTACTTTGCCTGTCTCCTTTCATTTCTCCTTTCATACAATGCTGGGAATAGAATCTACAGTGGCCTGAAAGAACTAGGGTTTCTATATGAAGATTAACACAAAGATCTTGCAGAAAACAATGGCGCCTCTTCAGAGAAGTGTTACTTTATTATTTTTTTTTTGCTTTTTGGGTCACACCTGGCATTGCATAGGGGTTACTCCTGGCTCATGCACTCAGAAATTACTCCTGGCAGTGCTCGGGGGACCATATGGGATTCTGGGAATCGAACCCGGATCAGCCGCGTGCAAGGCAAATGCCTTACCTGCTGTGCTATCGCTCCAGCCCCTGAAGTGTTACTTTCTTAATCATTGCAAGTCCAAATTTCTAGGAGGAAGGATTAGAGTGCCTTTGAGATGCTCCAGAGTCCCTAATAATCCCAGAGCTCCCAGGAGTGATCCCTGAACACAAAGCAAGGAGTAATTCAGAGTGCGGCCCCAAAACAAACAGAGCGTTGTAAGAAGCACTAAAGAATCATTAAAAACTCAAGAAAACACTAGGATTGAAGAAAGAAATGGAAGTGGTGGGCTTAGAAATCATATATAGATAGGCTCCTTTGTCAGCCTAAGTTAATTAGACATTCTTCCTAGAGCAAACAAAACATTCTCCAAACAAAATCACAGGTTGACTCACCAAACACAATCTTCTTAAAGTCAGGAACACAGAAATCATATCAACTACCCTTTCATAACATAATGCTTTGAAAAATGAAAATTAATCACAAGGAAAAATGGGAAACAACTCAAAAACAACTAAAAAAAAAAAAGAGTTTCCTGCCCCCGCACCTGGCTGTCCTCACTGGGGCCCCTTGCAGGGGGGCGGGTTGAGTTTCCCTCCTCGCCCCGAGCAGAGCTCCAGCAGCCGAAGATCTCCAGAACCAGCCACCACCATGCTGAGACCACTCTCCACTCTCCACTCTCCGGCAGAGGAACAAAGGCATGCGGGTCCCTGGGCTGAGATCTTCAAGCCTGCTCGGATCGGGGCTGAGTATCCTCCACCCAGATCCTCCATCTTCCAGTAGGCAGGGGTCACACCCACCAACTGGCCCCCTGGTGACCTGTAATCCCGTCAACGGCCAAGACACAGAGACTATACGGAAGCGCATGGCCGTATTTGCGGCTGCGTGACATCTTATTATCTTATTCTTACTTTGGCTACTGAATGTAACCTGCCCCCACGGTAGAGTTTGGCAAACTCCCCAAGGTGTACCCAATATGCCAAATACCAGTAACAATGATGGGTCTCATTCTTCTAACCCTGAAAGAGCCTTGAATATGGCACTTTTTAAAATCTCAGGGCTAGGAGGAAGGAGACATTACTGGTGCCTGCTCGAGGCAATCGACGAACAACAGGATGATCGCGATCATGATCATGAACTCAAAAACTTAAACAAAAAAAAAATAAAGATTTTTTACTAAAAGATCATTGGGGGGTTGGGGGGGAAACACGTGATCTCTCTGAGGCCTGAGTGATAGTACAGTGGGAAGGGCGCTTGCCTTGCATGATCACGTTTCTGTCACACAATGGTCGAGTACCCATTCCTCCACCTGTGCCCATTCACCACCACCAATGTTCCTAGTATCCCCCCCACCACCCCCACCCCTTCCTGAGTGAAGATTCAGGAATAACCCTTGATCACCGCCACATGTGTGCGACCCTCAGACCCCAAAATTGGAATTTCTAAAGAACAGAATAAAATCGAATAAAAATATAGAGTAAAGGGAACAGCATATGTCCAAAGCCACAGAACTGCAGCATTAGCCTACCCTACTGACCTTACCTGGGGGGAGGGAAAGTAGTGACCGGAGGGGTCTTACGCCTTGCTGGGGGAAAGAGTGTCCTCTAGTGGCGGGTGTTCCAATGATGTGGGCAGGACAACTATTGTTAATGGTCACTGTCACTGTCCTTTCGTTGTTCATCGATTTGCTCAAGCAGGGCCAGTAACATCTCCATCGTGAGACTTGTTGTTACTGTGTTTGGCATATCGAATACGTCATGGGGAGCTTGCCAGGCTTTGCCGTGCGGGTGAGATACTCTCGGTAGCTCGCCAGGCGCTCCAAGAGGGGCAGAGGAACTGAACCCGGACCCGTCGGGTCGGCCGCGTGCAAGGCAAATGCTCTACTGCTGTGCTATTGCTCCAGCCCATTGTTAATGGTATCATCTTCAAAGGAAATTCTAGAAGCTGGATTGGTGGGTCTCAAGTTAAAAGCAGATGTCATTTTGTTGATATAATAAATTCCTTACCAAATTGGTTTCTATGAAACAAACTTGAGGTGAGGCTTGAGAAACAGTACAACAGGTGAGACACTTGTTTTGCAACCAGGTGATCCCTAATACACCATATGGTCTCGTGAGCCTACCAGGAGTGAGCCCCAAGTACCACTGTGTGTGGCCCACAAACCAAAACAAAAAAACCTGAGGCAATTATAAAACAAAAAGCATTAACACAGTCTGAACAAGTCTCAAAAACAACTCTCTCTGAAAATGTATTAATTCAGCTATTTCAACTGGGATA
The DNA here is from genome assembly GCF_029834395.1 of Sorex fumeus. Taxonomy (NCBI): domain Eukaryota; kingdom Metazoa; phylum Chordata; class Mammalia; order Eulipotyphla; family Soricidae; genus Sorex; species Sorex fumeus. The sequence continues at coordinate 3,188,970 of NW_026606070.1, read as the reverse complement.
CTTGAAAAACTTATGTGGTCAGTGGATTCTGAATATCCCAATGATTTAAAAATACTGAAGAATTTTTTTTTCTAAAATTATAGACCAATTAGTGTTTGAATAAAGTCCCCGTCTAAGCTGTGTAGAGAAAGGGGCCACCAAAACAGATGGATCCATTTATCTACAACAAACATTTTGACAATCTCCCACCAACATAGTTCATGCCATCAAAATAATCTCAGTGTGATTCAAAAGATATCTTCACTTTTAACAGCTGAGACACGGAGCATGTGAAGTGTAAGTTATTTTTTCCCTAGAAGGCAATTAGTAAATTGCTGACACTTTGCTTCTTGAAAGAATACATCAATATGAAGAAATGGGAATTCAGAATTCCACACATGGGAATTAAATATTAGGAATCAGACACATTGGTTTAACCTTCACCCAGCAAGAATCACAAACTCTGGATTACTCCTTCTATAATCAGAGAGCATCAGATTCATATTCATCATTGCTTCTATTTCTTTCCACATCGTCTTAAATTTACATCGCATTCTGTGTAGAAACAAACCATCTTGGAGTTCAACCCCGTCGTAAATGGGTCTCCCCGTGACAGATAGATGGCACTAAACTATTTCTCAAATGAAGCCTGCCAGGGTACCACGTTAGCTATTTCACAGCGTACAGCACGCTGCCATCACAAGAAATCGTGAGACTCCAAGAAACAGTCCTTGTGTCACGACAGATGGCGGGAACAGCTGAGAGAGTGATTCAGTTAGTTTATTAACTCCATGTGAGGAGAACAAATCATATTTGAAAGAACTCAGAGGAACATTTAGTCTGAAAAAAACAGAATTTAGCTGGTGGCAATTTTAGAATGGAGAGGAGAGAAGAATCTTGTTTCTGACTTCAGCATCACTCACGCCCGACCTCTTTCTTTGTCTGGCTCCTGACAATAAAACGTCATCGGTGAGTGACCTGCAGGCAGACTATAGACCTCACTGCTGATCGGACTTGAGACATCATAGTGATGCATTTGATTGACAGAAATTAGAATGTCAGATTTAAAACACTGAACAAATGCTGTAACACATTATGGAAATAAAACTGCTGACATCAAAGATTTCTGGTCTTATTGCTCTTCTTTTTCTTGCTCTGAAATGGGGACATTTGTTCTACTTATGAAAAAACTTTATAGAACTTACGTATGATTTTTACATCCTTAGAATGATAAAAAAATCTGAAAATAGCACTGTAGCACTGTCCTCCTGGTGTTCATCAATTTGCTCGAGCGGGCACCAGTAATGTCTCCACTGTGAGACTCGTTACTGTTTTTGACATATCGAATATGTCGTGGTAGCTTGCCAGGCGCTGCCATGCAGGTGAGATACTCTCGGTAGCTTGCCGGGCTCTCTGAGAGGGGTGAAGGAATCGAACCCGGGTCAGCCGCGTGCAAGGCAAACACCCTACCCGCTGTGCTATTGCTCCAGTTTTGAAAATAATTTCTTTACAAAAGCTCCATTAAGAAGCTTTCCTGATTGGAGGGCAGGGGAAGAATTTTCCTGAGAAATTTCGTGTCTTATACTTTATTAGGTATAGTGCTATGTCTAGTTGAACATATAAAATAAAAACTATTAAGTTTTCTATATTTATTCTTATTTATTTTATAAAAGTTAATATTAATTCATTTATTCTGTCAACTTTTATTAAAGTCAAACTGAGTGTCCCATGCTGGCCTATGTTCTGATGACACAATAGTCACTTTATAATTGACAAAACCAGTTTCCAAATCTAGTATTTTAAAAGACTGTTTCAAAGGATATGATGAAAAATAAATATGCTTTTTGTGGGATGCTTCCTAAAAGTGAGTTCATCTATTTTCTTTTAAAGCAAATCCATGGAAACATTTTAATCCACAAAATATTTTGAAAAGTCAACTTTTTAAATTATTAAAAAATAGAGATAGAGTTATTCTTATCAATAAAACAATTTTTTTCCCCCATTTATTTTATTTTATTTTTTTTAAAGTTGTAGATTTACAATTTTTTGTGCTTTGGTTTCAATTATACAATGATCAGATACCCATCCCTCCACCAGTGCCCATTTTCCACCACCATGGATAATATCCCTCCCACCCCCATCCCCCCATCCCCTCTGTCTCTGTGGCAGGGCAATCCCCTGTGTTCTCTCTCTCCTTTTGGGTGTTGTGGTCTGCAAAAAAGGCATTGAGTGGCAAACATGTTCAGTCCATAGTCTACTTTCGACATGCATCTCCCCTCCTGGGAGGATCCTCCAAACATCCTTTATTTGGTGCTCCCTTCTCTATCTGAATAGCCCTTTCCTCTAGGATACCCGGCTGGCCTCTAAGTTATGGAGTAATCCTCCTGGTGCTGATCTCAGCTATTCTTGGGTATTAATCTCATACTTTGTTACTTTATATCCCCCAGATGAATGCAATCTTTCTATGTCTATCCCTCTCTTTCTGACTCATTTCGCTTAGCATGATACTTTCCATATTGTACCACTTGTATGTAAATTTCATGACTTCATCTTTTCTAAGAGCTACATAGTACTCCATTGTGTAGATGTACCTAAAACAATTTTATATGCTGCCAAAAATCAGTAAATAATTCACCTGAGGTTATGCTTATTTAAATATTTAAACATGTTTTCTATAATTTTATTTACAAGCATGCTTACTTTCAGGGATGGTAAAGGTGACCAAAAATAATATTAATTAGTTGCTCTAAGCACTGTGGCAGAAATTGAGATAAAACATTAGCTTCTGAATTTCAGATTATTACTTATTCAGAAACGATCTTGATGAAATGATGTAGCCTTTTGTATTACTAACCAAATAAAAATATCAATTACAAACACTGTAATCTCTTTTTCTCTTAATGAGAAAGAGTCAACCTACACAGAGAGCTGCTTTCATTTATAACTCATTTAAATGTTCTTTTCTAGATACTTCATGTTTAACCAAACAGTATTAAACTAAGACTCACTGACTTAATAAAGAGATTATAAAATATTTAAAGCAAGTCCATGCACATTTTATTCCATTATTTTTCCAAAAAGCGAACTACTGATGAACTGCTTGAATATTAGATATATCAAATCCCTGCAAGCTGTTGCTCATATATTTTCTTATTCATAAATTTACATATGCTCTGAGACTGAATACATTTATAATTGAATGTATTTATAAGCCCATTCTTTATCATGTTGCTTTTATAACATAGTATAGATTCTGGAAATTCAGAAGTATACAACTGAATTGAGCTTATTTAATAAATTAATGAAGACAGAGATACTGCAAGCAGTAATATATCCACGAGATAAGTTTGATAAAGCAAGTTAACATATGTTACTCGGTCTAATAATACTAGATTTATATTCAACTGGAAGCCGAGAAGGAAAATAATTTTCTACTATCAACATCAAAAGGCTAAATTTGTCCAATTAGTCAACGTATTTATAAATGAATATTTAAACTATGAGAAGTGTTTATACTGCTTAATATATACTGCTTAATATGTCGATTTCAGAATTTTAAAATATTATTAATGTACTTCAGTGATTAAAATCTGGCCATTACTCTGGTTTGCATTAAAAAACCTGTCTCACAAATCATAGCTAAGAACAGGTGACAATAATTTAACTACAATTGAAACAACTGACCAATTAAATCAATTTGTTGACCCAAGTGAACATTAGTAAATAATCACTTAAATTTTGCTATAACATTGAGTGGGACGAGCTATTTAAAACTCGTTATATTCATAAAATTATGCACTAAGCAAAATAACAAAATTAGGTCAATAACCTACATCTGGAGAATTTATATTCAAATATGATAAGTGAGAGAATTCCTGATGAGTAAGTTTCCATGATATATGAACTGAGAGAAACATACTAAGACTAATGAAAGAGCTTGTTGTTAAAGTAACTACAACATTATCAGAATGTATCTCAGGGTGCCGGCTCAGTTTGGGTTCAGTAAGAGTTGACAGAATAAATAATATTAACTTTGAAGGAATAAGGCCAGTGTCAATATCTTTTGTAGGATGTTTTTTAAAGATAAAGAAGGGGACTGGAGCGATAGCACAGCGGGTAGGGCATTTGCCTTGCACGCGGCCGACCCGGGTTCAATTCCCAGCATCCCATATGATCCCCTGAGCACTGCCAGGGGTAATTCCTGAGTGCAGAGCCAGGAGGAACCCCTGTGCTTCACCGGGTGTGACCCAAAAATAAAATAAAATAAAGATGAAGAAGGAAGAAATAAAAATAAATACGAGTGCGAAAGAAGAATGATAGAAACTCCTTTCTTGTGTATTTTATCCTTTGGCAGCAAAAGAGTGAATTGTGGGGGACCTGAATGAAAACAGATCGCTGAGTCTCCCCATGCGTGTCCCATGCTGGCCCCTGTTCCCACAACAAACATCAATGAACTGCCACCGACATGTATAGGGAATGGCACAAATTCGTTTGAAATCCCAACAAGAATAGCCGTCTCTCTATCAGATTGGCACGACGAGCACTTAAGGCAATGAAAAGGTTGTTTAGGGCAAACTTTACTTCATGTTTGTCAGGTGGCTTCTGAGTCCCTCTTCCAGCCTCCAAAAATATCTCCTCTCCAAATTAAGCTTTCCTAGACACTTGGTGAGTTCCTTTTATTCATTGGGGAAACCGACACCCTGACAAGCTGCTGCTAACATTAAGTCTCAACTAGGTCTCAGTTTCTGTTTCCGCAAAGCAGGACTTGCAGTTTCTGGTAGACTCCCAGTTGAATAATGTGCCTAGATAAGGAATTAGGCAGTTGGGTCTGGCCAGTCATGGGGGGCGGGAAGATGTCACTGCATCTTCCTTAGAAACTGTTACTAACCATTGTCTAATTGATGACCACTGTTCTAATAGGGCCGATGGTAAAAAACAGTATATAAATTGCCTCTTCACTCTGAACCCTAGAGTAACCGCTTGTGACTTGGAGTCGGGGTCCTTGTCAAGACTCCCCTGCATTGGATGAGATTTGGACCCTAGCTCGGGCTACCAATAAAGCTCCTTTGCTTTTGCATTATCGTGTGTGGACTTGGTCTCTCTGCAAGTGGAGATCTGAAACTCGGACACAACAGGGGGACTTAGCACGATAAATAGAATAGGCAGGTGTTGGAGCAAGAGTACCGTAGTACAGCAGGTAGGGCGTTTGCCTTGCACGTGGTTGACCTGGATTCGATCCTCAGCATCCCATACGGCCCCCCAAGCTCCGCCGGGAGTGATCCCTGGGTGCAGCCAGGTGTGGCCCCCAAATCAAACAGAAATAAATTATGGGTAAGAGCCAGAATGAGGCTGGCCATCTATGTGCTCCTTAGTCGTTTATCCTGCCTCTAGTCTCAGGGAGCCGAAACTTGCTCCCGCCTTCCGCTAAGAGATGGGGGAGATGGAGAAGTTAAGTCATTTTGCTCTTGGAAAGCAGTTCTGTCTCTTCTATGCCTCTAATTCAAAATGGCCATGGACAGAGTGGCCATGTCCCTCCCTGAGCTCCGGTAACTCGTTTCCCATCTCTGGGCTTGGGAGTAGACTCCTGTTGTTGCCTTGGTCCGAGAATGTTGGCTCTTTACTCTTTCCCTATGATGAGAAAAAATCCTTAGCTTTGCCGTGTTTAAAAGTCCTTCGGGTTAGGATCTGCTCAGACCTCTGACCTCTAGACATATGACTTCTAAGAACTGGTCTTCTCTGCCTGGTTTAGCTGACAGTTTTCACTCTGGATTGCTCAGACCAAGCACTGAGGGCTGCATTACTTGGCCACAAGCTCCTAATTCTCGCTTCAACCCTTTCTGATCCCATCTGCAGCCTGATTCTGCCCTTAATTACGGTGCTGTGTCCATGCTGCTCACAGCTGCTATTCTGCGTGATGATGCAGAACCACTCCGAAGAACTTCTCAGGTTAAATTTCAGATTTACCTGGAATATTTTTCACATATCTAAAATACTAACATTTCCATAACTATGTCACAAGAAGATCGAAACATCATGCAGATTGCTCGCCTGGCTGGCCATCCTTTCCAAGTGCTTTCTTTGGCAATTTCCAAGAAGACAGAATGGCGAGGAAGAAGATGGTTAAAATATCAGAGAGGAAAGATGTTCAAAGGACATGAAATCTCTGAGGACGTGGCAATAACATAGCTTAACCAAATCTGGTTAGTTTCTACCTGTACCTTTTACCGTTGGCAAGAATAACCTTAAAAATAACACCACAAGGAAAGAAAGAGTAAACAACATCGATACAACATTGAAGACCTTATAATTACCTTATGACATAAACAGACCGCATATACATCACATTACCCACTGTTCCAGCCTACTTTTCCTAAGCACTTACTTTAATTAAATTCAACCCTGATACATAAAGCTGTTAACTCCGCTTGCCATGTTATACTCTCACCGGGAATCTAAAGGTCAAGTTGTTTAACTCGGAAGCTGTACCGGTGGATAACGCTCCCACCCAGCCCCGTTCCAATTCCCAAATTCTTCTTTAATTAGGTCCAGAGATAATATATGCAAGCTCAGAACCGGTTTTATACTTTTACTCCCATTTCACTCTGAATGTTTAGCTTTGATGCACCTTTTCCTTGGTTTCTGTAAATACAGCCTATGCCCTGAAATTTCCTCCGCCAACCATTCCCAATCATGTCCCACCTCTTAGGTTTATAAGTTTCTCTTCTGGCGCATTTCTCCTGTGAGGCTGATTTGCCTACCCTACACCTGGTTCTTATTATCCTCTGACACCACAAGTAAAACAGTTTGTCCCTTGGACAACCGAATTCTTAGATACTAGCTGTCAAACCCCCTCTGTCCAGATTTCAGTGTAATGTTTCAATCGACTACAACTGAACCTGAGCCTGGAAGGACCTTTTCAAACGCCTGTGGATCAGAGTGACCATTGCTGACGGTCAGCATGTCTCATTTGTTTTCCTCTCCCTCACTTCACTCTCCATTTTCTCTTGGCTGCTAGCAGAGCCCAGCCACAAAGGTAGTCAGGGTTTTACCGCACAGGAATCTTTTCAGTGTCTTCTGATATTTGTGACAGATAAAACTGTTTCGAAAATCCTGGCCTAGGGCTGGGGATGTTAAGGCTGGAGTGATAGCAAGGCAGGTAGGGCGTTTGCCTTGCATGCGGCCAACCAGGGTTTGATTCCCAGCATCCCATATGGTCCCCCGAGCACTGCCAGGAGTAATTCCTGAGTGCTCGAGCCAGGAGTAACCCCTGTGCATTGCTGGGTGTGACCCAAAAATCAAAAACAAAACAAAACAAGAGCTGGGGATGTTTATCAGTGGTTGAATTCTTTCCCCTTGTATGTATGAGGCGCTAGGTTCAATTTCCTGCACTGCAAATCAGAACAAGACAAAATCCAACCAAATTTTTCTTCTGTCTCTGAAACAAACTCCTCCATAGCTTGATGGTCCCAGAAACGCCCCCTCAGGGGTCTTTGACACTTCTGCATTCAGAGGCTGCGGATGAAGCACCCCCTTCCCAAATATTCTCTGCTTGCCTGTTTTCCTCCACTCAAACTTATTTTTCTTTCTCCTTATCTTTGAATCCCCATTTCTTCCCCTTCCCACCATTCTTGTGTGAGTTACTAAAAGTTTATGCTTGAATCTTTTAGTTGACTTCTAATCAACCAAACTGATAATTTTTCATTTTCACCTTTTTGATCTCAGAGACACGTTGATGTTTGTTTTGCAAAATAGTCACGTCAATTCAGACAGGACATGTATTTTTCCATTACAACAGGCCATATGTTTGATTTTTTTTAATGGTAATTTTGCTTTAAATAAATGTTCACATGTAATATCTAGCATACTAATTCCAAAGGTTCTAGAAAAAAATAGCTGGTGGGTATTTCTAGCACCTTCAGAATCTATACTCGTTGAGCTCTCTTGTAATTTCTTAGAGTAATGAACTATTCTTGTCCTAGGATCAGGATTCTGACCCATGAACTGCATCATGTCTAGATGAAAAACATGTTTACTCTTGTATAATCAGTGACCCGAGTCTACATGTCAAGTACTTGCTTGTTCTGTATATTAATTGATCCTTTTCCTAGACCTTCAGATTCCACCAGGTCCTCTACTTAAAATGAAAGTCTTGTTGTTTCCATAGCAATACTGAAAAGGTTGAATCAAAGGTTTTAATTATTTTAATACCCAAAATTTTATTTTTTATTCTTCACAGGAAATTTTCATTAAATTTTAAATTAGATTATAAAATCAGTGATACTATTAATTAATGTGCCATTATAGAGTCTAAGCATCTGGTTTTTGGGTAGAAAACATAATTAACTAGTGACAAAAAATTTGTCTTGATCATCCAATTAAACTTTAAACCACAGCTCATTAAAAACAGATTACATGCATTAAATTGAATGCAAGAAAAATAAATATGTCAAATGGTTTGACTTTTACAAATAAACAAGGAATAATGCATTTAACAGATTTTTTCTAAATTTTTTTATGAGCATAACCTAAAATAAGCACTTAAAGGTCTACAGAGAAAAAACTTTATACTAGTTTTTACACATATACAACATACTTTCACTTATTTCATTCTGCCAATAATAAAGTTTTTAATTGCTTCTCAAAAGTGAGTGATATTGCGGGGCTGGAGCAATAGCACAGTGGGTAGGGCGTTTGCCTTGCACACGGCCGACCTGAGTTCGATTCCCAGCATCCCCTATGGTCCCCTTAGCACTGCCAGGAGTAATTCCTGAGTGCAGAGCCAGGAATAACCCCTGCGCATTTCTGGGTGTGACCCAAAAAGCAAAAAAAAAAAAAAGTGAGTGATATTGCAATGAAACTGAAAAATATTTAATTTTTGCTATTTATATTTTGTAAAAATATCAAGAAAAGAAAAAATAATTTAGAACATAATGGAAAACTAACATTTTGCAAAACTTCTTATGGGAATAGATTTTGAGAAAATGACCTACTTCAATACTTAAGAGAGAGCATTTTCTCAGAAACATTTGAATGCATAAGAACTAGATTACATGAAGAAATCTGTTCTGATATGTCTATAAACCTAAATCCTACCTAATTCTCTTGCCTGTCAGATCTCGTGTCTCAAGTGAAGAATGAGACAAGACAAAGATAAAAATGATCACAGCTTGAGGGTCCGAGAGGGAGCTCAGAGGAGCATTGCGTGCCAGATCTCTGGGTTCCACCCAGCACTGCATGCTCTCCTGAGCCAAGTGTGGTCCAAACACCAAATTTAAAAAATTAGAAATTTTAAAAAGATACTAGATTGAATCTAGCATTTTTGGCATGGATAAAGACACAAAGAAGTGGAGGGAAGTTAGCTAGCATAAAACAAAAATATATTCAACAAATGATCGTTCATGATCTTGATCGCTCAAGATCATGAACGATCGGTTTGAGGCTCTTCATGTTCCCAGAGCGAACAGATGCCACTGGACTACACTAGCACGCGACAGGGACAAATGGAGACGTTACTGGCGCCCGCTCGAGCAAATCGATGACTAACGGGAAGTTAAGTGATTAAGTGATTCAACAAAATTACTTTGGGATACAGGGAAGAACACGTAAAACAAAGTAACAATAACAAAACCCCTCCCCAAATAGGGGCTGAGTAATGGTACCATGGGTAGCATGTCTCCCATGCACTTGGCCATCTCAGGTTTGATCCCCAGCATTCCAGATGACCCACCTAGACCCCGCAGGGGTGATCCCTGAGCACAGAGTCAGCAGTGAGACCAGAGCTCTGCCTGGTGTGGCCCCCAAAACAAGCAAGATGAAAGAATTATCCATGGGGCTGGAACAATAGCACAGAGGATAGGGTGTTTGCCTTGCACGCGGCTGACCTGGGTTCGATTCCCAACAACCCATATGGTCCCCCAAGCATCTCCAGGAGTAATTCATCAGTGCAAAGTAGGAGTGACCCCTGAGCATCGCCAGGTGTGACCCAAAAAGCAAATAAATAAATAAATAAATAAATAAAAGAATTTTCCATGTGAAGGATTAAAAACCAACCAAGTCAATACATCTTAAGGCATAATGATAGAAAATAAATTGGTATAGCACTATAAAATAAATATAAGGAAATTGAAATGCCTCATTCCCCTGACCCTGAATGAGACTCCAATATGTTGAGAAAGACGAGTAAGGAGAGGCTGCTAAAATCTCAGGGCTGTGAGACGGTACTGGCACCCGCTGGAGTAAATCGATGAACAACGGGATGACAGTGATACAGTGAACTATTGTATCTGACCTAAAATATGGAGAATTCGTCCGAAATAATGCCCTTTCATAATACCGCCCTTCCCCCCTCACCTACTTTTTGCAATGTTTCATAAAGTCACCAATATCCTGGTAAAAAACTCAAGAAATAAATGTTCTTGGGCAAGAGATAGTACAGAGGGCAGGGAGCTTGCCTGGCATACAGTCGACTCAGGTTTGATTCCTGGCACCTCAGATGATCCCCTGATCCCCACCAGTAGTAAGCCCTGAGCACAAAGTCAGGATTAAGACCCAAATACAGCAAATTCCCTTTCTTTTTTTAACTTTTTGGGTCACACCCAGCGATGCTCGGGTGTTACTCCTGGCTCTGCACTCAGGAATCACTCCTGAGTGATAACCCCTGGCGGTGCTCAGGGGACCATATGGGATGCCAGGCATCGAACCAGGGTCGGCCACGTGCAAGGCAAATGCCCTACCCACTGGACTATCACTCTGGCCCCTAAATATTCTTATTTATTCATTAAATACAGCTATTTCATTGGGAAAAGAAGACAAAGCAAATTATCTCTACACGTTTTCATGACTAAGCCTGCATCAGGAAGACTGAGTTAAACATAAAGGAACAGACAAATGGAAGATTCTCAAGGACAAGTGAGGTTCACCTCAGAAACTACCATCTCATAGAAAAACCCAATCCCAAAATGCATTGTAAACAGATGTAGAAGAAAGGAGCATTTTTTAGAAGGGAAGGAAATAACTTTGTAACGTGAAGTTTCTGAGTGTGCTTTGAGGGTTCTTTTGGGTTCTATTTCTCTTTCAGTCTTACGCTGAGGTGCTCTGATCAATTTGTGGAAGGAAAGCACATAAGTGAACACTTACCGCCTCCACTTCAGCAGGGTCATACCAGACGTTGATATACGGGTGCTGCAACGCATCATCCACGGATATTCTTTTTGCTGGATCAATCACTAGCATCTTTGACAACAAATCCCTGGCTTGACTGGCTGAAAGAACGAATACGAAAAACAATTTTTGCCATATTTTATTGTGGCCAAGAAATTTGTATGAGGAACAAAAAACTAAGAACACAAAAATTAAACAGTACTTCCAAACATCAGGTAGAATCCTCTTTTGTTTCCCCTTTCCGGTGAGAGGTGAGGGAAGTGCTTGACCCCCAATGGCTGGACAGTGACCCATCCTGGCAATGTATTGGGACTATGGCCACTCGCAATCAAACCTGGACGGCCACACACAAAGCATGGGCTCCAGTCTTTGGAACTCTTCCCTGGCCCTATGTCAAATTCTCAGCATACTGGAAAAAAAATGTACTTTGCTCCTTTTTCTTGTGTCTCTAAGTCTAAGACTCCACTGGGGTCTACTGAAGAGTTACAATGCACTGAGCGCATAAATATATTTACTCAGAATTTGGAGTACAATTTATCCAGCCAGAGACTTTATATGAGCAAGGTAATCTGCTTGGATAACCTGTATGAACAGAAGGCAAACAGCTTAGAGAGCTCAGGAAATGCAAACACAATGCTGAGCAAGGCATTGACGGCTGTTGATGAAAGTCTGTGTTTCTACATTCTCATTCATGCCGGGCACTCGGCAGCATCTGTGTAATCCAATTGACTTAGATATCTCAATTTTATACTCGTGTATGACATATAAAATGTAGAGTGGATATGATAGGTATAATTCTATTACTGATTTCCCTTTAACATTTCTCCTTAACAGTTCTTCACTGAAAGGAATCACAGATTTAACAAAATCAGTTACTGGCTGAGGTCCATTTGATGCTACCATCAGCTGCTAGGATAAATCTAGAACATTTATATTATTGTCATTAGTTTGATGGCTGGGCAAGAGAGATAGCATAGTGGTTAGGGCGTTTGCCTTCCACGCGGTTTACCTAGGTTCCATTCCTCCGCCCCTCTCTCAAAGAGCCCGGCAAGCTACCGAGAGTATCTCGCCCACACGGCAAAGCCTGGCAAGCTACCCGTGATGTATTCGATATGCCCAACACAGTAACAACAAGTCTCACAATTTGTTGTGAGAAGTTGCTGGTGCCCGCTCGAGCAAATAGATGAACGGGAGGACGGTGTTACAGTGCTACAGTTTGATGGTTGTGGGTCCTACTAGTTTTGAAAGCATATCTGATAATCACTAGGCACGTTTATTAAATAACACTCCTAAAGACTGCATAATCTCAATTAATATATAATTTTTATATAGGAATAGTTACAGACTGACTTAAAACATTTTGTGACAAAAAATATTCAATATGTCTCAAATATACGGTAAAAATCTTCAATCTAAAGAAAATATAAATTAAGGTGCTAAATTATGAACTATTTAGACTGACTTTTTTAAGGGCTGATTATTATGCCCTTGCATCAAATCACCTGTCCAGCTTGCTAAACAGCTCTGAGAGGGGACTTTGGAGCCCTAATCACACTTGTGACACTACCCCAGCCCCCCTTCCCCCCCAAAAAAGAGAAAAGAAAACATAGACACCTGCATCTCTATGGCTGTATGACTGACATTTGATCTTAAAGTATTTTCCAAATGATAAAAATCACTGGGACAGTAATCTAAATATCTATTATACTGCTCACTTAGGGCACACTTTTAGATAATTAAAGAATTCTAAGCAAGTCCCTGGGAAGAGTTAGCTTTTCTCTTATACACTTTCCATCACACACTTTATTATTATTATCAAAATATAATATAAATATATACTCAGAATTCGGAGTACAATTTATCCAGCCAGAGACTTTATATAAGCAAGGTGGTAGGATATAATAAAAATATAATAAATATAATAAAAATATATAATAAAAATTTATCTGAAATGTTTCACTACTCCTCATTTATAAGAAAAATTCTCTCCTTTAACTTATAGGTCAAATTAAAGAACAGCATTCATAGTCCCAATTTGTTTAGGTCGTCACCAGGATGGGCGAAAGTGTTCCTCAGGACATACCTTTGAGTTTATTGTGCTCGGAGTCTGCGGGAAAGAGGGAGTCAGGGAAGAGCTTGGGGAAGGTGAGTCCTGCATACTTGGGACGATTCTCCACATAGTTTCTGACTGTCGGTTGCAATTTCTTCATGAATTCCGGACATGGTGTTCCTAGTTGCTCAATTACCTTGTTCCACTGATCAATATCTGAGAATTCAATGGTTAAGGGAAAAAAAATGGTGCGCACCTCTAGTTCCTGATTTTACTAGTCAGAAGGCTAACTGTATCTCTGACTCTTAAGCAAACAGAAAACCAGCAGGAGTTCAAGTGAACAATAGAGAGAAAGAAATGTATGATTTTCTAATATAAAATCAGAATTCCAGGCAATAAATCCTCTAGACATTTTTTAATTTTCAATTTACTTTTAGAACACATACATTTGGGAGGATTATAATCATTAAACAAAATAAGAACTTATGACAGTCTTGGGAATATTATAATGAAAAGGATATTGAACTAACGCAAGAAGAATTTCTAGAATTTAGATAAAGTTTAAGGTAACTGTTATTTAGAAGATTTTTTTTTCTCATATGGAATGACTCATTTATTTTCTAAAAATGACAAAACTGCAAATGTTGTAAATGTAGCTCTCTTTTTATATTTATCAAGTTCCTCTTGGGATGCTTTTTCTCTTTCCTCTACCAAACTGGAAATTCTAATGTCTGTTAATATTATCCATTCATATGTATTACATGTTATATCAGTAAAAGTTTTGAAAATAAAATAAATCAATTTATCACCAAAGACTAAACCTAAGGTCATCACACTTTTAGACCTTTTGTATTTCTTATAATATCTTGAATCCTTAACCATTTTCAGTAAGATATACAGGAAAATATATGTTACCCAATTTAAGAAAAGATTTTCCTACCCAAACACATGTAGGTATGATAACACATTAGGCATGAGAAATTCTTCTTTTTCCTTTTTTATTTATTGGCCCACAAGTGAAGCAATGTAAATCTTGGCTCAGCACTCAGGATTTACTCCTGGCAGTGCTCGGGGGACCATGTGAGATGCCAGGGATCAAACCAGCGTCAGACACATGCAAGATAAATGCCCTCAGCACTGTACTATCTCTCTAACATGAGAAATTCTTTAGGAGAAAAGTTATCACCTATCTATAAAATTTAACACAATTTTTTAAAAAAAAAGTTATATTTTCAATAGAAATATTAACTTGTAACTTCTCAGCTTTATCTACTATTAGTATTTGATATATCAAAGACTTAAGAGTTATAGACGACATCTATGAAAATTTTTAAGAAACAACTAGATGATAAAAGAGATTTCCTTATTATGGGTCTATGAATGACAAAGGACTTAGAAATTTGTCCTAAATCTAATACAACAGGCAATTTTTTTCTTCTGCAATGTTTATTTTAATTTTACAACTCCATTCTTTAGTGATAATTCATCTCTACTAATGTAATTATAACAACCCAAGGACCTCACCATAATAATATTTGAGCTTTCTGAAATCTGTACTCCTGGGATTTAATATGGGTTGTACGAAAAAGATTAACTAAAAAAGGCAAAATTAAGCACATTCAACAAAATAAATATAGACTTCAAACAAAGTAAATATGAGTTTAACAAAGATTAGACATGAAGATTTGAAAATTATCTTCTACTTACCTCATCTTCTGCCTGAACAAAATATAAATTATGTATCTCATTTATTTGAATGAAAATGACATGATCACATATTAAAAATGAAGTGTGAATGGAAAAATTAAAGATTATTCTTTTACTAAGTAGCAGAAAAATAAATTAAAGCATGTTTTAATAATACTTCATCTAAGTTTAGTAGATACGTGAAAATACAGTAATAAAAATCTTTACAAATAAAGAAAAATGTGTAATAGATTAGTCAAAATTACTCGTAAACAAAAACATGTATTAGTATGTTGTTATAGCTAACTCATAGTTTCTTTACCATATTTAAATAGAAAACATTGCAACAAATCTCACCACTTGCATTGTGAACTATGAAATGAGGCCACTGCAATAGAGATGATTGAAATGCCCTACTAAGCAGTTACTGGAACAACTTCTTTAGAAGTCTAAAGATTTTATACAAATAAAAAATAGGAGCAAGTAAGCTGTAAGCTTTTTTGGTAAAGAAATCATTTACATTACTAAGTTAGCAAAGTACTTGGTCCTAACATACCACTTTATCTTGCTTACATTTATCTAGAGATACAGTTCAGACATTCAGGGAAAATAAAAACCTTAAAAGTAATCTTCTTAAAAGAATACCTTTGCATTTTTACGGTAAGTTTAAGAACAGAACAACTACTCTAGAGTTTGTTAAACAAGAACAAGTTAAAATGCTTCTTTAAACAAATTGTATTTGGAGTCTATTGTATGTTCTTTCTTATCTCAGTATAATTCTTAGAAAAAATGCCAAGTGTCTATTGAAACAATGATTTACAAAAATAAGAGAAGCAAGAACTGTTTTGTTAGTGACATAGTTTAGTATCTATACTAAAATATGTGATATAAATACCTTTAAAATATGTGCTTTGATTTTTAACAGCTAGTGACTCTTTCTTTTTAAATGTTTTAAAGCACAATGATCTACAGAGTTGATCATAGTTGAATTCCAGGCATACAAAGTTCCAGCCCCAGCGTCAACTTCCCTCCACCAGTATCCCTGCATTCCTTCTGACCCACCCACTGTGACCCTACCTCCTTGACAACTGTCATTTTTGTTAGCCAATTTGTTTCAAGCCCTTTCTTCCCATTGCTAAAGTTTAAGTGGTGTTTATTTTATCAATATTTATATAAAAATCAGATTTCCACAATCATCATATTTTCTTTAATACATAAACCAGTACTTTTCATTTTCATTTCATCATCCTGTTATTCGTCGATTGCCTCGAGCAGGCCCCAGTAACGTCTCTTTCATCCTAGCCCTGAGATTATATTCAAGGCTCTTTAGGAGATTGAGACCCATCATTGTTACTGGTATTTGGCATATTGGGTACGCCACGGGGAGTTTGCCAGACTCTGCCCTGTGGGCAGGCTACATTCGATAGCCTGCAAGTTTGTCCAAAGTAGGAATGAGATAATAAGATGTCATAAAAAGATGTCCTGATAAGATGTCACGGCCGCGCGGTTCCAGGAGCTGGATTTTAAAGTCTCTGAGTCTTGGCCGTTGATGGGATTACACGGTGCCAGGGGGCCAGGTGGTGGGTGTGACCCCCGCCTACTGGAATTTGGAGGATCTGGGTGGAGGATGCTCGACTCCAATCTGAGTAGTACTTGTATATGTATAAACGATAGCAGGATACATGGCCAAAATTGGGGCTGGAGAGATAGTGCAGGACACTGAGTACTCACCTTGCGTGAGGTCAACCTTTGTTTGACCCCTGGCACCCACATGGTCCCCAAAGCACCGCCAAGAGTGATCCCTGAACACAGAGACAAGACTAAGCACTGAACATAACTAGCTGTGCTCCCCAATTTCTCTCCCAAAAAAGGGGTCAAAATTATGGTGATAAAAGAATTTAGTTGCTATAGAACAGCCATAAGTCCTCATTTCTATGCTGAGTATTTACAAGTATGTTAATATTTCCTGCTATTAATATCTATAGAAACTTGACTGCAGTTAACAAAAAGCTATAACTATATTTTTTATATATTATCTATGATTTCTGAAGTTCTCATCCTTGATGCAATTATAAAAAAATCCATTAAAAATATAAAATTTCAGTTACTAGAAATTCTTTGACAATTCTGTAATCTCATTCTAAATTTACTACAGCAAAAGCTGTTTGATTTATAAGATATTTGATTTAATAAATACAATGTGGTTATACTACAAAGTAATATGCAAATATTTACTATTACTAAGTTCTTCAATGAGTTGTAATAAGGAAAAAATTATGAATAATGAAATATGGATCACTGGGCCAGAGAGATAGTATATTTAAGTTATGAATATGGTAATAATGCTTTGCATTTGGCCTACAGGGTTCAATCTTCAGCACCCCATTTGGTACTCCAAGCACTACCAGGAGTAACTCCTGAGTGCAGAGCCAGGAATACCTCTGAACATCACCAAGTATGATCCCCCAAATTAAATTAAATCATATATAAAATATGGATAAGAAAATTATTCTAGTTCATTCTATCAGGTAGGTAAGTATTTAAATTTTATATTTTCCTCTTACTTTAAATTCTTTAGTTGTGTAACTTTCTAATATATGCCAACTATTTTGAATATCTTAAATAGGAAGTATGAAAAATGTCATTTCCTCAAAAAAAAGAAATATAGCTGGCCAATAATTATAGGGAAAAATGTTCCCTATGACTTGTCATCAGAGAAATGCAAATCAAAACATCAGTGAAAGAACACCTCACTTAAATTAGAGTGGCACATATCAAAAAGAACAGAAATAACCAAGTACTGGTATTGAAAGATGTATTTCCATGATGTATATGACATTTATAGCTAATTTTAAACCAGTAAACCTGGAAGAAATAGCCTATGGAAAAATATTTAAAATAGTGGAAGAAAAGAAATGCTTATTTAAAATTCTATAACCAAATTTGTTTTTCAAGATAAGAATTTTTTAAGAGTTTTTTTCCTCTCCAAAGAGAAACTCCAAAAGAGTAAATTTCAGGAGGAAAAGGTGGAATCCTGCCTTCCGTAACCACATGGAGAGGATCATGCTAAGTGGAATAAAAAGGACAAAGACCAATACTAGATGTACTGATCTGCAGATGCACAGAAGCAAAGCAAGTGAACAGGCATTGTCATGTGACAACAAGTCCCTGGATTCTGACCCATAAACTAGGGCTGTCAGAGAGAACACAAGAAGAGGATCTATTGGAATGCAGTGTGAGGTAACAGAAGAAGAGGTGTAAACCTCTACCATAGTCATAAAACCCAACAACACCTCGATAAAGAACAAAAACATAACCTTAAAACTAAAAAGTAGTAGCGCTGTAGCACTGTCCTCCTGTTGTTCATAGTTTTGCTCGAGCGGGCCCAGTAACATCTTCATTGTGATACTTTTAACTATGTTTGGCATATTGAATACATCATGGGGAGCTTGCCAGGCTTTGCCGTGTGGGCAAGATACTCTTGCTAGGTTGCGGGGCTCTCCGAGAGGGGTGGAGGAATCAAACTTGGGTCGGCCGGGTCAGCTGCATGCAAGGCAAATGCCCTCCCCACTTTGCTATCGCTCCAGCCCAATAAAATAGTAATGTCCAAAAATTCATATATATAATCAATGGTTTTCCAAGATAAATACAAGTAGGGACTTCTATGTAGAATTTATCAGGCCAATAATAAACACAAAAGCAGTCATTTTTTTTAAAAAAAAAATTAAGGTATTTAAAACAAGACAAAAGAACAGAGGCATCTACCTTACCAAATATGTGTATAGTGTACATGTATTCATTTTTAATAATATGTATCCATTCATACTAAAAATAATAAAAAAAAAGGGACTACACCAAACTAAAAAGACTTCTGCATTGTGAAATAAATGAGGCCTAAAAGAAAAAGACACTCAGAGAAAAAATGTGCACAACACCCATCAAATCAAAAGCTAATATCCAAGATATATGTAAAGCATTCTCAGAGATCAATAACTACAACAACAAACTCCATCAAAAAATGGCGAGAGATGAACAGACAATTCCTCAAAGACAATTCAAGATGGCAAAGAAGTGTATGAAAAACTGTTCATCAGCACTGATTATCATGGAACTACAACTCAAAACCAAAAGAACGTGAAATCACTAGGGAGAACGGTCCTTATTTTGAAGTCCAGAATAATAAGTGCTGGCATGGACTGACTCTTAATCACTTAACTGTTGCACGGTTCAGCCTCTGAAAAATGCTTTGGCAACTTCTCCAAATATTTCAAATAGAATTTCTATATCATTCAATACGTTCATTCCTGGGCATCCACCCACAACACTGAGAAAACATTGATCTTAAAGAACAGATGCATACCTGTATTAATCACAACATCATTTGTAATGGATAAGATGCGTAAAACTGGAGTGCCCAACAACAGATGAGTGAAGAAATGGTGGTATTTCTACACAACGGAATGCTCCTACACTGTGAAGAAAGATGAGATCTTATAGTTGGTTGCAATTTAAATGGAATTGGAGTCACACTGAGTGAAGTCAGAATGAAAAAGATAACACCGCTCAAATGGAGTATAAAGGAACAGATCAAGGGACTGTCAACCTCCAGTGGTAACCCTAAGGTAAGGTCAACAGATCCGAGGGTGTCTGGAGTGAGTGGAAGTGGATTTTGAGTTCATGGTAGAGAGATCCAGGCACTCTGGTAATGAACATGAGATAGCATCATTGCATGTATAAAAATATTGATTTTGTTGTTAAAAATTAATTAAGAATTTTAAATTAAAAGAATGTATGAAAAAAAGAACGTATGTAGAAGTTGACAAACAGAACAGTCAAAGAAGAGTACACTGAACTCAGAATGTAATTTCACTTCCTCCAATACAGAAATATATACAAGAGACAAAACTATAGGATTAGAGAGAAAAGAATAAGCTAATCAGTAATTGAAACTAGAATAAAATTGGCTCCCTCTCTAACAACAAACCAACAAATGCTAAAACCAAGTGAACCAAGGGCTTAAATGAAAAGACTAAAATTTAAAATAAAAACAGTAAAATTACAGGAGAATATGTAAGTATCAGTAACACTAAAATCACTATACAACAAGATAGGAAAGCAATCTAAATACAGAAACTGTTTGCAACTTATAGAATTGAAAAATATTACATGCCGGGTAATATATAGAACTAACAAACATTTTTCAAAAATTACAATAGGAAAATTAATTTTAAAGACACTTTGCTTAGGAGGGGCTGGAGCGATGGCACAGCAGTAGGACGTTTGCCTTGCGCACAGCTGACCCAACCAAGCCAAGTTCCATTCCTCTGCCCCTCTCGGAGAGCCCAGCAAGCTACCGAGAATATCTTGCCCATACAGCAAAACCTGGAAAGCTACCCATGTCGTATTCAATATAATAAACACAGTAACAACAAGTCTCAAGATGGATACGTTACTGGGCCCACTCAAGCAAATCGATGAACAACGGAGGACCGTGACTGTGACCATTGGTTAGGAAAAAAAACTAATAAACAAGAAAACAAAGGGAAAATATTATTAGCTTCCCACGTAGTTAAGGAAATGTAAAATATTGCCATAATTCGAGAACTTCCATATTCAAGAGTTTGGTAGCAAATATTTAAAATATCTGACAATATCAAGATATCAAAAATTTGGTAAGGATTGTGCAGTGCATAGCTGTTATATTCCTACTCTGGAAACAAATCTGTTGCTATGTAGTTGCAATATTGTGATTAGCAGAATTATATATTGGTCATCCATATGCCCCAAATATATACTGTCTTACCACTCCAAAACTCTTGGTACTTCTAGAGTGTTGAGAGTGATGAAGTGTTCTATATTAATTCAGAAAAGGTAACTTTGGGGAAACAACTGAGGATGAGGGACGGAAACCAGGGAAACAATATAAATAAGTGTTTTTAATGAATGAACAACATGAAGAGAAAGAATAAAATTTCAGTTCATCTCCAGACGGCAGGAAAAGGAGCAGGAAGGAGGTTGAGATAGATTAACAATAGCCAGTAAGTTAATCAATCATTCCTATGTCACATGGTGTTCATACAAACCTTACAGAAAGGCCATTGGAGAAATTCCCAGCTGACAAATCTTCCCAGTGAGACTTGGGAAGAGGGATGCTCCTGGAGCGAGCATGGAAGCTCAGAGAATTTCCCCATACCTTGTCCACATCAGGATCACTAGGCCAGAGAATTGTCCCTCCTGGACAGAGCCGCCAACTGGCTCTCCCTATTGAGAAGTTACTGCCTCAAGCAACTCCTGAGTCCCCAAGCACTGCTGGGTAGTCCTCTGACAAAAATGCATCTACTAATCAAATTGCTTAATTTCTCAGAGCTGATATCCAATGTGCTGAAAACAAAGTGTTACATAAATAACATGCTGAATATTTTAGGCATAAAAGATAAAGGATATAAGACGCTATTAATATTTTAAGTTTGCTGTTAAGCTAATTCATATGTCAGGAAGATATGCATATCACACATTGCAAGAACTGCCATCATGTAAATAAATGCTATTAAAACAAAGAACTCCTTCGTGTGCGCAACATGCATACTGTAAAGTATACACCTCAATATATTTATACATAAGACATTGTCTCTCTCCAGGAGTATTTTTAAAATCCTATTTTACTAATAAATTCATTATCACTTTATTGTCTCTCTAGATAAGTCTTTTTTTAAAATTTTTTGCTTGTGGTGGTGTTCAGAACTTATTCCGTCCTCTGTGCTCTAGGATCACTCATGGCAGTGCTCAGTTGACCACATGGGGTGTTGGGGATTGACCAGCATCAGCAGCATATAAGGTCAGCATCTTATCCTTTGTACTCTCTCTCCAGCCCCCAGATAAGTCATTTCTAGAACAGGAAAATTCAGAAGAAGTCCTTGGTAGTGTGAGTGCCCTGAGTATACTTCCACAGACAGCTGGCCAGCTGCATGGACGGATCCCTACATGACACAGTCCTGAAGGAGGTATCCGGTGCTAGCACTTAACTCGGGATCGAGGCATTTAAGCCATGTGCTCGGTCTCTTTGAGCTCTCTCTCCGGGTCTCTATGGAAAATGCTTTCAATGAGCATCATCCTGTGAATTTTAAGAAACCAACTGTATGATATTCAGTGTTCAAGATCACTTGAAAAAGATTCATTAACCTTAAGCGTGTGTTAAATCATTAAAAGACTGCATTGACACTTGGATAAGATACTGTAGAGAACAGTTCCCAAAAAAATGTATAAATGTATTCTTATTACAAGAGCTACAGAAATAACAACATTAAAACATTAATCTCAGACATTAAAATGGCATCTAATATGCAACTGACATTAAGAGCAGCCTAAAGACATGTTAAGAGGCACTCTGATGTCACATTAAGAACGTACATTCAAGCAACTTCGCCCATTGATCCTAAGGAATGATAATCTGTATTTAATAACTCAATTGTGGAAATCTGATTTGATTTTCTTTCATATAAAATGTAAGAAAAGTAATGAAAATCAATCATGTAATTATAAGTGGCAAATATTTATTTTAGCTATCAATTATTCAACCACAACGAACTTGAAAAAGCAATGGCACCAAATTAGTATAACTACTCTATTTTTCATGCTGAAGATTAGGCAAGATTTAGGGACTGATTTCATATAAATGTTTAAGGGGCAAACAAGTCACAACTCACTGAGAATAAAAATAAATCCTGCTTTTTAGAAATGTGAAGGAATTTAGTTTTTATCAGGTGAGAATTTTTCTAAATATTATTCAGATGAACATGACTATTACATACTTGTTGATGCTATGTAGTGTGTACAAAGATCATAATAAACAGGAAATTCTTCAGAATAAATGTGTCATATAGTACTAAAGGACTAGGAATTTTTTACAGAAATGAAAGCATAACTTTATTTTTAATAGCAAGATACTTTAAGTTCTCTAATTCTACCATAATAAATTGAGCAACAAACAAACCTAAACTATTTCTTTAAAACAACCACATAACTATGAAACTAAATATATAATTATTTATAATAATTATATATTTATAAATATTTATAAATATATAATAATTTATACATACTATATTATATAGTTTAGGTTCCATTTTACTTTTGAGTTAAATCAGTAAAGTAAAGACATTGTCTTTTTAGTATGGTAAGGAAATAATACTTTTCTGATTTAAAGTGTTTAATTTGCATCCATCTCCTAGAATATCACTGATATGTATTATAAATTATTCCAGATTGTGTTTCTATAACACAAGAGTACAAGAGGTCATTTAACTAAGTTAAGAAGATAAGATATTATATACCCACATGCTAACTGCACATTACTCATATCAATTCATTTTGTGGAGACTCTTAAATCTTTATTTGCTCATTATTTTCTGACTAAGAGAGGATCACTTCAACTTATCCCAAGTGGTCTAAATTTATTTCTTCACTCGTTTTATATGATCACCAATTAATGAACTTTAATTACTGCACTTGTTAATAATATGGTGAAAATTACAGCAGGAATTGCTTATTACTCCCATAAAGCGAATGAGAAATAGAATTTTAGATGATGATCAATTTTTAAATTATATCCATATGCATGCTGTGACTATGCATTGAAAGTAAGTCTATTGTAGATGCGAGTTAACATAAATCAAACTGATTAAAGATTTCGATGCAAGTGATGTTTCTTATAGTATAAAAGCATAAATCAGTCACCGTAAAATGGAAGGATTTTATTTTTATTACTTCGCTATGAATGTAACTTAACTTCTGAACATCTATAACAAAGAACAGTAAAGGGTGTATCGCTCATTACAATAAAACTGATTTAAGGTAGGCCTTGGCCTATCTGCTGAATGTTTCCTATCTGATACTGTGTTATCCACGTATGCTCTTGCCAGGACACAAAATTACTCTATCATAAAGCCAACTTAAAAACACTTGACTGAAGTCTTAGAGAAAGTCCTCAAGGGAAGGAAGGCACATCATCCGCACAATTGTGTTTGAGACCCAATGGGATGGATAGAGGGTGACATGCAGAGAGACCAATGGCTAAGAAGGATACGATCAGTGCCGGGAAACAACACTGCACCTTTTATCATTTCTCCCATGATGCACCCTACTGACCACATGTCAACTGAAAACAAAAATGAAATGAAGATAAACAGGAACACAGGAACACACAGCAAAACACTCATGCCAAAAAGCAAAGACCTACCCTTTCCCTGACTGAGACAGGCCAATAGCATTATCATGATTGTTTCACAACAGTGAAATCGGGAGCAAGAACGTCAGGGCCTTTTCTCCTACGCAACTGCATCAGCAAAGCCACTCAATGCTGGTTAATAAATGAAAATATTATTTTGCAAGTATAATCAATTGCTAATTGAGTTTCTGATTTAAAGTGTTTAATTTGCATCCATCTCCTAGAATATCACTGATATGTATTATAAATTATTCCAGATTGTGTTTCTATAAGAAATTGCAAGCTGGTGTCCTTTTTTTGGTTCTTCTCTCGCATTGGGGGGAGGGGGGAAGTAGGGAGATGTGGAGACAATTGTGTCCCAACCTCAAAAAAGAAAGGATTTGCCTCATAAAGCACATGTACTCTAACTTATACATATAAAAACATTTCCAGAAGTAAATGGGAAAAAAAAATCCAGTCGAGTATGGATTTTGAGAATATCCTGGCTCAGTTCACTTGACGCCCAGTAACGTAAGCTGTTTCTAAGCAAGAAGTTTTATATAATTATTTTTAAATAGTGTGCTTTAGGCTTAGTAAGAAATGTTGGCTTTCAAACAAGATGGTTCAACACGAAATAAACTATATGACAAAAGAGCAGATGTGTCAGACTGTAAATCAAACAGAGTCCCAGTTCAATGACAGCAGCTTCTCTGCCCTTGCAGTTATCATACAGAACTCGAACCAGCTAGCGAGGGCATAAGGTACACAGGGAGTGGCATAAAAGGAAAAGGTGGCGGCACAAAAGAAGTAAAATCTCTTTCTTGAATTATACCTCGTTACTCACTTGTTCATATTGAAGCCTCAGGAAGAGATAAAGGTAATTCTGATTGGGGAAATAGCCTAGAAGAATAAGGGAAGTTGAGGAGGAGCAAACGAGAAGAAGCATTAAGTTAGCAGCACAACCTAATTTTGCTCCCCTTTGTCTTCAAATTGCGTACTGTAGTTTGTGATGGAGAATTCCTCATGAAATTATTTTCGAAGTGAAAAATCTCACTTGGGGGAAATACAGTTTCCATACCTTTCCTTGACACATAAACAGAGATCGTTGCAAAGAAACGGTTGCAGCTTTGAAGGTGATGACACATCCAGAGAAGCAAATTTAGTTTGCTTCCATTTCAGGAAAGCAAGTGACATGCAAAACTATCAGAGAAAGATAGAGCAAACAGTTGTGCATTCCTCTATTATTAATGCATTTTAATTCCAGATAATGTCTGTTTCAAGATTGATGTTGTAGGAATTTTGAATTAAAGGAAAAAAGAAAAACACCTCTGAAGATGTATGTGCTTTAATTGCTAGTATTCTTATCACACTGGTCAAGATGATGAGTAAGGCTGTTTCTATTTAAAGCATTATCTTTTTTAATAGATATTGTGGGGAAAATAATAGAGAAAAAAATCTGCAGTTATGTTATTTCCTGGCAGTATTCATTTAGACATTTGAATAGATTGTTCTGCCACTAGCCTATTTCTACTTTTTATATAAACCTTTTTTTTCTAGAATATTTCTGGCAGATACTCACATTTTTGGCTGCTTAAGACCTAACTTCATTGTTTTCTGGGTATATCTTATTGAAGTTACTTCTCAGATAACAATTTCATTCTCTAAAATTTGTGTGACAGTATTTATCATTTACATATTTTTTAAGACTTGGAAGCATTTTGCATATGAAGGATACTTCCACATTGCCTAACACTTGTAAGTCTTAAAAAAAGTTAGTTATCTATCATGTCAGATCTTGAAATAAAAATACATAAAAGGTTTATTTTATATTTGTTAGTATTGTATTACATTTTATATTTCCACATAGATAAAATAAAGAAATATTTTCAGTGAAGAAAACCCACCAAAGTTCAAGCTGTTTAAACCATTTTAGAACATCCCACACAGTGCATCAAAGTTGGTATTATAGGACTACTCTCCATTATCCTGACAGAACTTACCTGTTCTCTCATCCAAATAATCATTTCAAATTATGCAAATATAAACCATGATCCCTAACCCCCTTTCACTGAATCTAGCAAAGCTTTGACTTACACACTAAAATTTATTGATTTTTTTAATTCTTCCTTTCGTATCTTTTAAATAATAGCAGCAACAGTTATGCTACAATAACAACACAGGACCTAGATGGAATCTTAATAGCTGTATTGCTATATTAACTTATTTAGGTTTTGGGACCAAACGGGCTAGGGCATCACACATGGTGCTGGGGATTAAAATCAGATCAGTTGCAGGCACAACAAGTGCCCACCCCACTGTTCTGTCTCTCTGGCCAAAACCTAATCAATTTAATCTCAATTAACTGTAGATAGCTTTTGATTTATAACTACATATAACTGATATCACTGATATATCACAAAACTCTCCTTTGTATGACTTTGTTGTATACAGATACTCCAAAAATAATGATTTGGAAAAACTTAGGTCAGAACTCAAAATAAACGAATATATGACAAAGTTTTTGTATCAAATAACGCAGATAAATAAACTCAAAACACGATTTGATAAACATGTAATATTATCTTTTTTTTTTATAGTGGTGTGTCCCTTCTATGAGACAATACTTTAAAAACCTTTCCAATTACATTACTTCTATAGAGTACCTATATTTTACACCACCTAAGTGATAAGTTTTATGACTAGAAATTATAAGAACTATGCACATAAAACTGAGGTAGAACATAGACGTATAAATTTATGTTTTTTTTATCTACTCAACACAATCCTATTTCACAAGTTAAAGTTCAGTGCACCAAATTTTATGAATTAGTCATTGAAAGTAAAATAGGAAATAGTTAATGAAAGAATTAGAGACAATCTTCTTATAAGAGGAAGAGAAGAGTGCGCGCTCTCTCTCTCTCTCTCTCTATCTATCTATCTATCTATCTATATATGTTTGGTTATCAAGGAAATATTTCATGAAATTGTCTAGACATTTCAGTGCATACTAACTTAACATACACATTAGAAAGTGGAGACTAGAGTTATATATAGCACAGCAGATAGGGCCTTTGCCTTGCATGTGGCTGACCCGGCAGACCCAGGTTCAATTCCTCCGCCCCTCTCAGAGAGCCTGGCAAGCTACTGAGAGTATCTCGCCCACAGGGCAGAGACTGGCAAGCTATTCCTGGCGTATTTGATATGTCAAACACAGTAACAATTGTCACAATGGAGATGTTGCTGCGCCCGCTCAAGCAAATCGATGAACGGGAGGACAGTGACAGTGACAATTTAAACTTTATTTTAACTACTTTATGCTTTACCCATTTTTTTCACCAAAAAGAAAAAACACTGAAAGCTAAAATATAAAGGAAAACTTTTTAGTTTTATATAAAATCATGGGCTGGAGCGATAGCACAGCGGGTAGGGCATTTGCCTTGCACGCTGCCGACCCGGGTTCGATTCCTCCGCCCCTCTCAGAAAGCCTGCCAAGCTACCGAGAGTATCTTGCCCGCACGGCAAAGCCTGGCAAGCTACCCATGACGTATTTGATATGCCAAAAACAGAAACTGCAAGTCTCACAACTTGTGAGACATTACTGGTGCCTGCTCGAGCAAATCGATGAATAATGGGAGAACAGTGCTACAGTGCTACATATAAAATCATAAAATTAGAACTTACAAAATATTTCAACTAAAAAGAAAAATCACTTCACTGCATTAAAATAGGTTTTATTTTTCAAAAGCCTACACTTATATATTGCACATAAACAAGTCATATTAAAAAATCCTGATAAAAATCATCTTTAAAAAATATTTTAGCATTTTGAGGCTGGAGTGATAGCATAGTGGGTAGGGCATTTGCCTGGCACACGGCCAACCCAGGTTCGATCCCCAGCATTTCGTATGGTTCCCCTGAGCACTGCCAGGTGTAATTCCTGAGTGCAGAACCAGGAATGACCCTTGTGCATCGCCGGGTGTGACCAGAAAGAAAAAAATTAGCATTTTGGTCAAATCATAAATGCTGTCTCTGAATATTTTATGTTATCAACAAATTAAAAACTAATTTCCTAAAATGACCTTATTTCATTCTGCGCATCAATTTTCAGATTTGTCTTTAGTAAGTGGCAATCTATACATTTTACTTTCTTTTTTTATATTGTCCAATTCACAGATAACATTAGATTCTCACAATATTAGAATTTATTGACATTCCAGGAGGCTACTGAGCTATTCCCATTTGGGGAGGAGGGGTTGTTTTTTGGTTTTTGGGTCTCACCCAACTGCATTTACTCCTGGTGGCGCTCAGGGAACCATAGAAAAGGCAAAACCACATGGAGTGCTGGAGACTGAACTGGGCTGGCTGTGTGCCAAGCAAGCACAGGACCTGCTTTACTCTGATTCTAGAAATGTTGATACTATGTATTAAGTAGATAGTGTGTCGATACCTCTGCTATGAAATATATCTTATGAATAACATCATAGTGAATGACTGTGTGCATAATTAAGAAATTAGAAGAGATATTGTGTAAGTGTTCTTTGAATATTAAAAATTTAGTTAACTATTGAATGGAAAAAGCAAATATGCATTTAGTTGTATGAATGGGCTGGAGCGATAGCTCAGCGGTAGGGCGTTTGCCTTGCACGCAGCTGGCCCGGCCTAGCCGGGTTCGATTCCTCCACCCCTCTTGGAGAGCCTGGCAAGCTACCAAGAGTATCTCGCCCGCACAGCAAAGCCTGGCAAGCTACCCGTCAAGTATTCCATATGCCAAACACAGTAACAACAAGTCTCACAATGGAGACATTACTGGGCCAGCTCGAGCAAATCGATGAAAAACGAAAGGACCGTGTGACGGTGCTACAGTTGTATGTATATATACACATATATACTTATTTTTCAATAGTTTAATAATTTTGAACTGACCTATGATAGCTGGATCATGTCAGTAGTTCAAACTTCTACAGGGTATTTTTCAAACTGCAAAGACAGTTTTAATATAGGAAAGTAGCTAAATTTTAGTCATGAATGACAGACTCATAGGATTTCCAAGTTGGTCAAATTGTTTTGCAATTTTTGCTTACAATCTCACTGGGCCCCAAGGGCTTAGATTTTTTAAAAAGACAATATAATGAAGTTCTATGGAGAGAAACAAAGAATTTTGGTTGTGATGACAGCAATATTACATGTTCTTGCCTTGGAATATTAATATAAATTATAATATTTCAGTGCAAGCTATGAAAACCTGTGTTTTTTTGGGGGGGGGGGGGTGGCGTGCACATCCAGTGCTGCTCAGGGCTCACTCCTGGCTCTGTGCTCAGGGGTCATTCCTGGAGGGCTTAATAGACCAGTAGTTCTGGAAATTGAACCCATGTTCAATTCTTGTGCAAGGCAAATGCCCTACCTGCTACACTTCTGCTCTACCCCTAACCTACGAATTTTTATGTCTCAAAGGAATTTTGTACATCGTCAAAGTATCTATTAGCTAATGTTAAACTTTGATATCATTTCCAGTAAACAATTACTGTCCTCCTGTTGTTCATCGATTTGCTCGAGTGGGCCCAGTAACGTCTCCACTGTGAGACTTCTTGTTACTGTGTTTGGTATATTGAATACTCTCGGTAGCTTGCCAGGCTCTCCGAGAGGGGCGGAGGAATCGAACCTGGCTCGGCTGGGCTGGCTGCGCGCAAGGCAAATGCCCTGGGTGATAGCACAGCGGGTAGGGCGTTTGCCTTGCACACGGCCGACCTGGGTTTGATTCCCAGCATCCCATTTCCAGTACGTAATAGATAATTTTTATATGCCAGAATGTTGATAAGATATTCTGTCCATTTATCAATCACTAAATTTGTTAATGAGAATGATGTATGGAGAAGTTCTGTTTTCTGATCTGTTGATTATTTTAAGAAAACTACTCATAAAATGATAACAACTACTGTAGCACTGCACTGTCTTCCCATTGTTCATCGATTTGCTAGAGCAGGCACCAGTAACATCTCACAACAAATTGTGAGACTTGCTGTTACTGTCTTTGGCATATTGATACATCACAGGTAGCTTGCCAGGTTTTGCCACGCAGGCAAGATACTCTCGGTAGGGCTCTCCGAGGGGGGCAGAGGAATTGAATCCGGGGTCGGCCGCGTGCAAGGCAAAATGACCTACCCGCTGTGCTATTGCTCCAACCCCGTAATAATTACATTAAGGATTAATAGAACAATTCCACTCAAAAACAGAGTACAAGGAATCCATTTCTTTCTAGAGACTGCTAGGGTTTAATTTCTTAATGTGGCCATACGTTACGATATTAAATTATACCTTTAGTTACATATATGTACATACATATGTATATAATGAAGTAAGAATTCAAGCCCTAATGTAAAAATTTCCAATGGCACAATTCTAATGCATTGTCTCTAATACTATTTGGTCCTAATTAAAGTAAGATTTTATCTAAGCAATATATTTTCCACTTTACAGGACTTTAAATAACTTTGCTGTTCATTTCTAGGTCCACATATAGTTTCATTATCATATATATTATACAGCTCTCAAAGATCCAAATTATATATAATTAGCAGGAGAGTAAAGGGGATTTGAATGCAAATCTTTACCAAAATCTACATTTTGTGTATGAGGGCTTATTACACTTTTTAGATGACACTTGTTAGAAGTATAAATTTGAAGAAACCCAAGTGGTAGTGGAGAGGGCACCTGCCTTGCACATGGCCAACCTGAGATTCAATCCCCTGAATCTCATATGGTCCCCAAGCACCACCAGGAGTAATTCCTGAGTGCAAAGCCAAAAGTAAACCCTGAGCACCACCACTATGGCCCAAACACAAAACAAAAAACTATACATTTTATAGTTTTATTTTGTCATGACGGACTTTCAGTTCCAAACTTTTTTCACATATTCTCTGCCAGCACTGAGAGTCACAAATACAAACAGTAGATATGTTTCATTTGCTAATTTTCTTGTTAGAAAGAATAGGCAGGCCCAAGTTAGGTTAATTTTATAAAAATATTTTTATATTAAAGTAAGATAATAAAATTCTCATTTCTATATATAAATTGTAAAGTTTCAAGTGTTCTCTTTTTAAGGTAAAGGTAAAGGCCCTCCCGTTGATCGTCGATTTTTCTCTAGCGGGCCCAGTAACGTCTCCATTGGAGACTTTGTTGTTACTGTGTTTGGCATATCGAATACGTCACGGGGAGCTTGCCAGGCTCTGCCATGCGGGAGAGATACTCTCAGTAGCTTGCGGGGCTCTCCGAGAGGGGCGGAGGAATCGAACTCGGGTCGGCCATGTTGGCGGCTTGTAAGGAGAACGTCCTACCTGCTGTGCTATCGCTTCAGCCCATATTTTCAAAACCTAGTATGTGTTTTCTGCGTACAACTCACAGCAACTGAGACATTTTGAGTGTTGAATAACTGCATGTGAGCAGAGGTTGACTATTAGACTAGACAGTTCCATTCTAGAGCTAGTTTTACTCCTGCATTACCATTGGAAGTTAGGGAATATCTCTTTTGTATCCAACTTATTCTAACATGAATACTTGCCAATTGTGGCATCAACTTCTTATTGAATCAGATTTGTATTGGCCTTTTATTTTTACTAAATAACAATCAGAATCTTTCTTTCATATTAAAAGAACCCCTTCACAGAGATTTCTTATCAGTAAAATAAAGTAATAAAGTTATGAAGCATGTATTGATTGCCAGTTAAAGGTGCATAGGTAATATATTGAATTTAGAAAATGTAATAGTTTACTTAATTATTCTAAATCATAGCGATCCCTAAGAAACCATGGCAGAGCTAGAACAGGACCAACAGAAATCAACTCCATCCTGCTTTTTCTCTTGCCATGGGAAAGGGGGGAGTGCCATATCTTGGAGAGCTCAGTGGAACCCCCAACTATGTGATGTGCTGGGGGTCACTCCCTCTTTGCTGCTGTGCCTTGTGGTGAGGGATTGAACCCGAAGCCTTCTACCTGCAAAGAATGCACTCCATCACATTGAGCTATCTTTCTGGTCTCTCAACTCTACTGTTTTAAAACTCAAAATTTCTTGGAAAAATAGCAAATTCAGTCAAGTAAGGGTAACCTATTTAAATTTGCAATTTAAATACTGATTACTATGTTAATAGGGAACCCCATGTTTTCAAGAGGATCTACTGTGTAAACACTCTTTAAGACAGGATATAGTCTGTATTGCAGACCATAATTCCCAAAAGTAGAGCAAGCATATGGGGAAAATTGTCTGCCATGGAGGCAGGGGGAGGGTGGGGAAGGGGGGGCATACTGGGAACATTGGTGGTGGAGAATGTGCACTGGTGGAGGGATGGGTGTTTGATCATTGCATGACTGAAACTCAAACATGAAAGCTTGTAATTGTATCTCACAGTAATTCAAAAATAAAAAATAAAAAAAATTATCTAAACATAAAAAAATGAAGACTGGATATAGTATCAATAGTAATTCAAATAAATGAAATGTATCAAAAAGCATAAGATGTCAGCAAGGAGATCAATTATAATCCCTACATGTTGTAGAGGCATGATATTTTTAAAAAATAGATAAAAATAATTGCAAATAGTATTTGTTCTAGTTATAAAGATAAAGCTATTTTTAACTATTTAGAATCTGATGCCCTTCTTTATTTATGAAAAAAATTGTTGATATTTTTGAGTCACAGTCAAGAAAATAAGTGAAAAAGAAAATGTCATTGAAAAGTTAATTAAAATACATCGTTACAGTTGGTAGGCTTTTGTACAGCTCAAATTTTAGAAATCACCTGGTTATCTTTTTAAATCACAATTATACCACTTACCCAACTTTTTGCTTCTATCTTTACTCTCCTGGTAAAGTCATTAAGTATTTAAAGGAAGAATGAACAAAACAGGAAAAGGTTCAGCAAAGGTACAAGGATACAGTCCCTTCCCGGAAAGAGGATTTTGTGGCGAACCATTTCTCCCATAATGCATCCCACAGACCATATATCCACTAGAACAGGAGAGAGGGAGGTGAAGAAAAGGGAGGAAAGCACAGTTAACTAAAGTAGTTGATCTTTGAAGGAAGACGAAACAGAACAGTTTGGTTAGAAGGCACAACTCTTCTCCCACCAAAAGCCAAACAAAAAAGGTCATTCGTATTAGCACTATACTCTATAAATAAATTCTAATGTGAGAACACAAGTTAACATTAAGAAATTACTCTGCATCTAATATCACCACTCAAGTGCCATAAAGATCGGCACTGGTGACGTGAAAAAGTAGCAGCTAAATCAGAAACATCATCCCATGATGGCCAAAAGCCACCAACAGTATTTCAATATCATTTTCAGGATGGAAAGAAAATGATCCACTGATGAGGGGGCTATTTCCATTTTCTATTGCATTCAGCAATATGGGACAGGATGGCAAGAGACTATTTTCTGTTTGTTCAGAATAAGGCACATCCAACCAAGTCCAAATATGAGGAAATAGCTACAATCACGGTTTAAAGTAGAAGTACTGGATGCCCTGCTATTTGTGGACTCAGGAGTTGTCCTTATAAATAAACATCACTTTCCTTTGAAACACTGAAGGAAATCTACATATGATGAAAACATGCCTATGAAACAGTCCCCTGTTAATGAATGTATATAACGTGTCAAAACTGGTTGTCAATGTATATGTGTCTATATTCCTCTCTTGTCAGATTTGGTTTTTTTGTTTTGTTTTGTTTTTGCTTTTTGGGTCACACCCGGCATTGCACATTTACTCCTGGCTCATGCACTCAGGAATTACTTCTGGTGGTGCTCGGGGGACCATATGGGATGCTAGGAATCGAACCTGGGTTGGCTGCGTGCAAGGCAAATGCCCTACTCGCTGTGCTATAGCTCCAGCCCCTCTTGTCAGATTTGTTAATTAAACATGCTTCACCTTTTCTTACCCAACTTTACCCTTTTCCCGTTCCTTTTACAACATGGACAAAGGAAACTTTGGGGCACAAACATTAGGCTGAAATGCTCCACAGGAAAGGAAGACAGGGTTAGGATGCATAGGAGAAGCTGAACATGCCTGAGTAGAAGCAAGCAGGTATTTCTGCATGATAACCCTCGGGAAGCCAATTAAAAACTCTTGAAGAGCCAATTAACAGAGGCAGTACTTGCAAGTCTTTTGAGTCTTGAAAAGGGAGGAAATTATATGCCCTCTGTGGGGCAGAGATCTGAAAAACCAAAATAAGCTTGTTCAAATTTCCCAGCTTCATTTCTGACACTGTAGATGTTTCCCTTTCGATTTTTTTAAAAAACTTACTTATGAATAACATTTACAAATATTTTATTTCTCGAATAAATTGTATGTGATGTTGCCACAAAAGAGGGCTAGATTTGCTTCCTCCATGTCGAAAGACACCAGAATGATGCCATTTCCTATCAAACTGAATCTGACCTTCCCAAGAACTAAATTCTTTTCCTCCTTATAAATGGACAAAGCTGATGTCACAGAAATTTTTTTAGCCTTTCAGTGGCCAGACAATTTTCAAGAAAAGTACCCTATAGCATATAATGGAAAAAAATCAATAATTATTATGTGGGATTGGTAGACTGCTAGGAGTTAGTAGCATTGTCCTCCCCTTGTTCATTGATTTGCGGACACCAGTAACGTCTCCATTGTGAGAGTTGTTGTTACTGTGTTTGGCATATGGAATACGCCATGGGGAGCTTTGCAGGCTCTGCCGTGCAGGTGGGATATTCTGTAGCTTGCCGGGCTCTCCAAGGGGAACAGAAGAATTTAATCCGGTCAGCCACGTGCAAGGCAAATGCCCCACCTGCTGTGCTATCACTCCAGCCCAGCTAGGAGTTAATAGAATAGAATATAAAATAAGTGTACATATATAATTCTAATTGAATGCAGTCTTAGTTTCTAAGTATACTGCACACATGATCTTTAATATGCCCATTCATTGTTGGACAAATGCTTAAAATACTATACTGAAATGCAAGGTATTTTATAAACCTGTCTATCTTAATCAACAAGACAAAACTGAATTGGAACACTTTTTTGAGGGGAAAATGATTGGGCCACACCAGCAGTATTCAGAACTTACTCCTGACCGCGTCAGGGAAACTTTATGCGGTATCAAGGATGGAACCAGAGTCCACCATGTGCAAGACAAGTGTGTTAGCCGCTGAACGATCTCCCTAGCCCCCAAACTGGGATACATTTAGAAGAGCCTTTCCACTTTTCTTTGAAAATATCCCAAGATATTAGATTTTTCTGATGAAAGTGTGAAATTTACTGTTCTTTCTCACAAGTTTTTGAAATTTATAGAGACTTACTAGCCCCTCACTAGTCTAAATATTATTTACGGAGCATGTTAAAGGATTAAAGAAACTCTTATCCAACTTGCATTACTTAGATTGTCCTAAAATGATTATTTGTTGAGCACTTATGAAAGTTCTCTCTTTTCACATTTGTGGTATTCTTTGGCTTGTTATTCCTGATGACTGGAGCCATCCATCTAAGAGATGACAGCCAAATGATTAAGAGCAATACATAAATGATTTTCTGTTTCATATTCAGTTTGAGGGAACCACACAGCAACCAAATAACAATTTTGCTCAATATCTCTAGCATGTGTACTAATCAGCCTCCACTTCACTGCTTAATCAGGCCCCATTTACAATTCTTTTTAGCTCCCACAGTTTGGTGTTTTAGCAAAATGTACTGCTTTGCTAGAAACATCCTTCAGATTTTTAATAACTGATTCTAGCTGGTGTTTAAATAAGGCTGAATGTGAATGCTAGAATCCTATTTAAAAAATAAAATCCATATGCACGATAAGAGCATATAATTCGTGGCTATCTGAAACATGCGCTCATTAATCCATTTTTTTTGAGGGGCCACATCTGGCTGTGCCCAGGGCTTACTATTGGCTCTGCACTCAGGAATCACTCCTGGGACCATATGGGTGCTGGGAATGAACCCGGGTTGGCCATGTGCAAGGCCAACACACTATTCACTCTACTATCGCTCCAGCCCTACCATTACTTCATATTTCTGTCTGCTGTTGGAACCATCCCTACCATTCTCCTTGTAGCCCATTCCCAGGATGACCTCTGGGGCTCTGTAGTAACGTGTCACCACATAAGGGGTCATCATGAAGCTTGTGCCTGCAGTCCTGGCCAGTCCGAAGTCGAGAATTTTCAGTGTACAATCAGACTTGACTACAATATTACTTGGTTTCAAATCCTAAAAAAAGAAGATAAGAAAAGAAAATTTAAAAAAAAAACAGTATGGGGACCCGTGGGGATGGATGACGGGCACTGGTGGAGGGATGGGCACTTGATCATTGTATAACTGAAACCCAAGCACAAAATTTGTAAGCCTATAACTGTACCTCATGGTTTTTCACTAATAAAAAAAGAAAAAAAATGTTAACTTTCAAAGTGAATACAAAAAAAAAAAAAACAGTCTGACATGGAATGTGACTTCACATCTACCTAATCAAGCCCAAGTTTTGCAATGGCAGAAATGGGGCCTCTCTGAGTCCAGAATCCTCTGAAACTAAACAATGACTTTTTCAAAGAAGTTTACAATGAATTTTTTTTTTTTACTTTCTGACGACCTCTACAACTTCTCTACAACTTTTCAAAGCCAGATTCTGGAATCATACTCACATTTTTTTTTTTTTTATAAAATGTGCTCATCTGAAGAAAACGGTTTAAGAAAAAAGTGTCATTTTGTCATGTGTTAGGTTTCTATCTGTGTAACACAATTCATTTAGTTTATATTTCATTTCTATCACTGACAGAAGAGCAGATGAGGGCAGCTGTCTTGAGCCTGTCAAAAACAAACTGTAGAAATAAACTGTCTTTTTTCAGCTACACACACGACCTCTGCCAATCAGAGGGTTCAAAAGCATGAGGCTTCTCAGAAACCAGTTTTCAATAAGCTAAGACAAAGTGTTACACATAACCAACTAGAACATGGAGAAACTTTTCTTCCACGCATTAGTGACCCATGTGCTAATTCTATAGTCATGGGGCGGGGGGGGAATAATGTTCATTATATTTAACAATGACCTGCTACGTAACAGAAAAATAACCAAGTCTTTCTCTTTTCCAGAACCAGCCCGTTCGTGACACTGCTTACCCTGTGAATAATACCAGCAGAGTGAAGGTGCTTTATGCCACACAACATTTGGTACAGCAGGTAGGACATTCGCTCGTGGTCTAATTCCATCTGAATCACCTGACACAAGTTGGCATCCATCAATTCCATTACTAAATAACTGGAAGGTAAATCCACCACAGTAGTTAGATCATAAGACCTGGATAGTCCTTTCAGCAAAAATCATTTAGAAGATTCCAGAAGTCTTCTAAATTCCACCTTTACATTTCACTAAATTCTGTGTGTTGGTCATGAAGCTACCACAAAGTCACTAAATTATTGGCACTTATTAAGGTCTAATTTCTGCTCAAAAACTATACCTCTTTAGCTCTTCTCAGTTTTCCTTGGGTAGTCTTGACTCCTTCCTGAGCATGCAACTATTAACACTAAGAATAACGATAAATCAAGAACATCTTTCATTAACTGCATTGCATCTGTGTTAAACAAGATACTGTGATCGAATTCACTCTTCCCCTGTTTACTTTCATTACAGTTCCACAGAGATTCTTTTTGTTCATAATCAACCACACAGATAGGAAGACATAATAAAAATGATTTTAATGATGTCCCTCTTTCAAGAAAACTAATAGACTAACAATAAAAGTATATAACTGATAAGCTTTCCCCAATTAAACCAAGAGCACAGAGTGCAAGAAATATGCTTTTGGAAGGGAAGTCCACAAAAAGAGCCCTTTCCACCCCACCCTGGTTCCCTTCAATTTGCTGCTGACGCCTATGCCCTCTGGGAGTTTATCTATTTTTCTTCTTGTTGGTGTTTCTTAGTTATTTGAGTGCTATGCATCCTCCCTCCACAAGTGTTTTGACTTACACATCTTGGAACTCCTC
Organism: Sorex fumeus; assembly: GCF_029834395.1. Lineage (NCBI taxonomy): Eukaryota > Metazoa > Chordata > Mammalia > Eulipotyphla > Soricidae > Sorex > Sorex fumeus. Next base: position 3,150,896 of record NW_026606070.1, on the reverse strand, counting down.
CAGTGTTTTCTGGGGTGTGAAGACATTTAATAAACTAATAATCTGGAAAAGAGACAATGGAAGGGAGAAAGGGGTGAGAGAAAGAAAAGAGAAGTTAATAAATTATTTTAAAAGCTTATTAGCATAGGATGGAGAACTGTACTTTGAGCTTTGCACGCAGCCAAACCAATTCCTATCCTCAGCACCTCATTTTAGTCACCTAAGCACCAGCCAACAGTGATTCCTGAGTCCAAACCCAGCATACGCCGTGAGCACTGCTGGGTATGGCCCCTTTCCCAAACAGAACAAAAATAATGCATATATTGAAACATATTTGAACTTATTCACCTACTAAGGCTATGGTGGAAGCAGAAAAGTTGGAGACATTTTCTAGAACAGTTTCACAGAATACAGAAAAATTTACTTAGAAACAATAGGTAACCTTGTGACAGGTAATAATTCAATTTAAAAAAGTTAAATTCTTAGAGAAAAACATAAATTTTTTAATCAGAGGGGGGAAATAATGATGGCAGTATTGCTCTTGAGCAGTTTTTGAAACTTATTTAATCTAGTACCCCCATTATAGAAAAAAATCAGCAGTTTAATTAAACAAACAGAACATGACCCCAGTTGCAATCAATGGGCTACTAGTAGCTCATTAAATCCCCAAATACACCCCCCTGAGAAGACAGCTCCCATTTCCAGAAGGAACTTAGAGCCCACCTCTCCACAAAAGATATAGGGTTACCATGTAATTAAACCAAAAAGGAAGAAAGGACATCCAAGAAAAGTGAGGTGAACGTGAAACACCCAATGTAATTTAGAAAGGTCATGTTCGCTTTTACAAATGGGCAAAGTAGGGTCTAATTTAAAGCAATGTTCATTCTAAAGTAAAAGTTTTTGTGACTTGTAAATAGGAGACTAATACCCAAGAATAGCCGAGATAAGTACCAGGCAGATTACTCCATGGTTTTGAGGACAACCGCACACGCTAGGGGAAAAGGCAGCTCAGATAGAGAAGGGAGCACCAAACAAAGGGTGTTGGGAGGTTCCTCTCAGGATGGGAAATGCGTGATGAGAGTAGACTATAGTCCGAACAAGATTGCCACTCAATATCTCTTTTGCAAACCACAGCACTCGAAAGGAGAGAGATAACAAAAGGGAATGCCCTGCCACAGAGGCAGGGTGGGATGGGGGATCGGGGGAAGGGGGGTGGGAGGGATGCTGGGATCCGTGGTGGTGGAGAATGGGCACTGGTGGAGGGATGGGTATTCGATCATTGTATAACTGAAACCCAAGCACAAAAATCTGTAAGTCTACAACTGTACCTCATGGTGTTTCACTAATAAAAATTTAAGGGGAAAAAAAAAGTTTTTGTGACTTGTTATTTTAGGACTGTTTCTTGTATGTCTATTTCACATTCATGTATTGTTTAAAATAATGCTCAAATGATATGTGTAAGGAAAGGGATGTCTATATCAGCGATTAATATACAGACAAAAATGCCAAATTCACTTCTAAATTCCTTTGTCACATTTTCAAATTGGTTGTATGTATAAATAACTCGAAATGCTCTTTCAGTTCAATAGTCTGTATTAAATGCGCCAGTAGGAAGCAAAGGAAAAAAGCAACTTTGTTCACAGAATAAATGCAACCATCTAACAGTTGGAAATGCACTAATTTAAGTAAATTTCAGAAATAACTATAGGCATATATAAAGCAATAGAAGCAAACAAAAATGATGTAAACATCTGAGAAATGTAGTCAAATATAGTAGTGGTTTAAGATTTTTAGGTACTTGTATTTGCTAGAATTATTGAATAAAAAATTCCAATACCATCCAAATTTTTCACATGTTTGTATGTATATGCCAGCGGCATTATGTATCAGATGGTATATTGAAATTGCTTTGGGTATATCTCATTGGAACATATATAGTGGAACAGTGTTTCTAGTATTTTATCTATGCTGGAAAGCAATTCACTTAGATGTTAATTCAAACAAAGCAACAGAGACTGCAGAATACATATACATCTACGCAGATACAAGAGACTTAAAGAAAAAAAGATGCTAGCCCATTTCACCTCAAGAGAATCTTTAATAATATGACCAAATTGGCAAAGAAAGGAAAAACTGAAATAAAAAGGGCTACGTCAGACTAAAAAGTTTCTGTACTGCAAAAGAAATGAGGCCTAAATTAAAAACACTCAACATCATACTTCAAAGGACTGATATGTAGAGATAAAAAACACCTTCAAAAATCTAACAACCCCATCAAAAATAAAGGGAGGATATTAATGAATAGATATATTCTCTAATAAGATAGATGGCCAATAGACTAATGAAAAAGTGTATTGCCACTGATTGTTGGGGAAATGTAAATGAAAACAATAAAATATCATCTCACATTAGCGAGAATAGTCAACACCAAAAAGTTTGGAAACACTAATGCTGGCAGGCATATGGTGAAAATGAACATTTATACTTGTTAGTGGGACTGTTGCCCTGTTGAACCTCTTTGAAAAATTAAAAAAAAAAAAAACTCAAGACAAAAGCTTCCATATGACCCTAAAATTCTACCCCTCGGTATCTATCCCTTAAAAACGAAAAATAATAATTCAATGGGACACTCACAGACCTATGTTGATTGCAACATAATTCACAGTAGCCAAGGTCTGGAAATAATCCAAATGTCCAACAACAGAGGAATATATAAAAAAAAAGTGATATATGTCTGTATATGCACTCACAGATACATACATATATATGTACACACATACAACTGAGTACTACTCAACAATGAGAAAAGATTATATACATACATAATAAATATATATATATATATATATATATATATAGAGAGAGAGAGAGAGTACTACTCAGCAATGAGAAAAGATGAAATCTTGAAGTGTGCTGCAATGTGGAAGGAACTGGAGTAGACTATGCTAATTTACCAGAAAGAAAAGACAAATACCAGATGATTTTGCTCATATGCAGAGTATAGAGAAATAAAGCAAAGGTATTAGACAATCCCTAAAGAAAACAAACTCTGAGATCAGGTGTGAGGGAAACGTGGGTACCGGGAGGGATCTTGGGCTAATAGTTGAGGGCTCATGGCCCTCTGGTGAAAAGCATGGTGCAGTAGTATAAAATGGGTAATGAGGTACTATTGTAAACAAGGGCTGGAGCGATAGCACAGCGGTAGGGCGTTTGCCTTGCATGCAGCCAACATGGCCGACCCGAGTTCGATTCTTCCGCTCCTATCAGAGAGCCCGTTAAGCTACTGAGAGTATCTCGCCTGCACGGCAGAACCTGGCAAGCTACCCATGATGTACTCGATATGCCAGACACAGTAACAACAAGTCTCATGATGGAGACGTTACTGGGCCCGCTCGAGCAAATCGATGAACAATGGGAGAACTGTGACCGTGATTGTAAACAAAATTAAATATTAAGAGAAGGGACAAAGGATAATACAGGGGTTAAGGCCTTGCTTCGCACAGGGCTATCCCTGGTTTAATTCAATCTGTATCATATATGCCCCTTGAGCACCACCAAAAATGAGCTATGAACAGAGTCAAGAGTAAGACCTGACCATGGCCAGCTGTGACCCAAGACAAACAAAAGAAGCAGAAAGTGCGCATAAAGGTCACACACCACTTTTATACCAAAAAGAGACGAACAAAACTTTACACGGTGATAAATGGTAATAAAATGTACATGCATTCACTTTAGTTCATGACAATAATCATAAATTTCCAGTTGACCCTACAATGAGGGAGACGGAAGGGAGGAAGAAATGAAGGAAGGGGGGAGGGATAGAAGGAGGGAGGATGGAGAGGGAGGAGCAGGAAAGAATTCTGGAGAAGTTGCCTGAGGTTGAAGCAGATTATGCTCTGAAGGGAAGAGCAGGGGGCCGGAGTGATAGAACAGCGGGTAGGGCGTTTGCTTTGCACGCGGCCGAACTGAGTTCAATCCCCGGCATCCCATATGGTCCCTCAAGCACCGCCAGGAATAACTCCTGAGTGCAGAGCCAGGAATAACCCCTGAGCATCGCTGGGTGTGACCCAAAAAGCAAAAAAAAATAAAATAAAATAAAAAATGAAGGGAAGAGCATCCTACAGTGATTCACCCTGCTGAGCTCCAATGAGAAACGCTTTTGAGGACCCCATTCTATCTCTGCATGTTTTCCCAGCTACAAAAACAAAACCAAGATGCCACAGCACAGTGTGTACCTTTAACATTTGGAGGACCTGGCAGCCTGCAGCTATATGGAAAGGGAGATTGAAAACCATCACCGGTGGATGGGGGAATTGAAATCACAAACAGCATATTCTACTGCAGGATGTTTGTATTTTTGTGTTGGATTTAGGAAAGGCAGGAAGCTCTCTGACTAACTGGGTAGAAGATAACCGAAAGTGGCTAACTTCATGACAGAGAGCTTGCTCCCAGATTCTTCCCCTGCTCACCTTCCAGTGACTCTATCACGATCTTAGAGTACTATACGTATTTTAGACACTTTTTAAGCAGACAGCAATACTAGAACAACTGAATCAAATAGGCAAATGGGCAGGAAACACCATCTGAAGCAGTAAGTCATCATCTGACCCGAGTGAGCTCACCACCTGAGTTTCCTTTCCTGATCTCACAACCTCTCACCACCAGAGGTTTGAAAACACTGACTCACGTTTTTATGGTTCACACACTTCATGAGGACCAGCTCCCGGTAAGCTCTCTTGGCGTGTGTTTGGTTCTGGAAGGGTCTGCTGAGCTTCTTAATAGCCACATTTCTGTCAAGGACGGCATCATACGCAGCACTGCAGAGAGCCAAGAGCAACCAAGAATTAACAAAGAATGTCGAATGCCTGGCTTCCCAACTAAAGATTTCGGTAAAGGTAACCCCGTTTTGTTATCCCACCCACATCAGCAGAGATATGAGTGACTAGTGTAAGGACATCCTGCTCGCCAGGGAAAGAAATAAAAAGAAGGGTCCTTTAGGAAGAACATGGAGTTGCATCAATGAGTAGGAGATCAAAGAAACTCAGAAAAGTGCTGTGTGTGGTACTTAAGTGTTTGCTAGAAATAAAGCTCCATTGTTCTTTGCTTATTTTAAATGGACATTCATTCTTTGCCCACACACAGGAACAGTTTTTAAGGCATGATGTTAATGGCCCTAAAAGCAATGGTTGATTGATACTGAAAATACACTCGCAAACAATAACGAGGCTTAAAATAAGGAATGCAAGTAGAGGGGGCTCTCAGAAGCATTGAACTACTGCATTGAAATACAAAGGTGGAATTTTTAAACTATCAAGAATAATGTATCCAGCCTTGAAAAACAAATCAATATATGGCACTTTTCTCCTGTACTCAGAACACACGGAGTCTGGAGCAAAGAAAATGAGTCTCTTAATTCTGTTCATTCTGTAATGAACCGCTCACAAAATCTTCCTTTCCCATCCCTAAAACTTTATGTTCTATTGCTTTTGTCTTCATTGTCAGGGAAGAGTGTAGCAGTGTCCTGTATAAGAACTATGTGTCTCATGCCCCCAAACTGAAAACAAAAGTTATATACATATATTACTCTACGATCATGATAGATTCACTGGTCAGTCTGCACAAAAGCATCAAGTTTTTCTGGTGCAAAGCTACACTTAGCACTTATTCCTCTCCCAGATATTTTTATATTAAATTTGATCAGTCTCAACACCTCCACAAACACCTTTTTTTTAAAAAAATTTTATTGAGTCACCATGAGATAGTTACAAGCTTTCATGTTGAGGTTACAATCACACAATGATCAAACACCCATCCCTCCACAAACACCTTTCATCACACAGCACCTCATTCTGTTGTTGGACCCCTTTAAAAGATAAAGCTCTGTCATCCTAAGAAGCCAACTGGTCTCTGTATGGTCCATTGGCTAGCATCCGCCCTGCCTAGCAAGGTGACTCGGGAGAAAGTGCTCTCATTATCTAAGACCCATAAGAATAGAACTGAGCCCAAGGTCTGGCCCAATTTATAAGCACTGAAAAATACAGCTCTTTTAATTGACCCTTAAGTTTTTCTTCCTTAAGTGAAATATCAGCCCAGTCCTACCACCATGTGTCTGACTGTAATTTCAAGACCCATAACCATCTGTTCCGTTTCCTCTGGAAGGTTCCTGTCTGCACAGATCTTCTGAAATGTGAGCCTTGAAACGTTGTTTACAGTTCAGAGGCTGTAAGTTCAGAGTTCAGGGTCTCAGAGAAGATTAAGGCAGAGCTATCAACTCTTTTATTTATTCTGGTGGGGGGTTTGTTCTGTTTTTGTTTAAGGGCCACACCCTACTGTGCTCGGGGCTGACTCCTGGCTTTGCACTTGAGAGACGTCGGTCACTCCTGGTGGTGCTCAGGGGACCCTATGGGCTGCGAAGATTAAACCTGGGTCTGTCCTGTGCAAAGCAACCTGCTGCACTATCATTCCAGCCCTTTTTATTTATTCTGTTTACACAAATCATCCAGTTTATGGAGTCCTTGATGGTCAGATCCCGTGCTACTGACTCACAACAAGTCTATGTTCAATAAAGGTAAATATATACGTGTGTACATGTTTTTTTAAATTGTGCTGTTATTAAACTGTAGGTTAGCAGAAGTATGTGCGTTCTGGTGTTTGTTTTACTAACTGACTAACGGCAGCACAGGCAAAGAAAGGCAAGAGTCAAATGGATATTATTGGCAGTACACAAGGACAATGGTGCATTCATTACTTCAAGAATCAAACTTGCTTTCTGAAGCTACAAAGTTTTATCAGCATTAGTAGATTTATCGGAACTGCTACCTTAGAAAGACTAATGTTTTAAAGTAACAAAATAGGAGATTAATACCCAAGAATAGCCGAGATAAGTACCAGGAGGATTACTCCATGACTTAGAGGCCAGCCGGGCATGCTAGGGGAAAGGGCAGCTCAGATAGAGAAGGGAGCACCAAATAAAGGATATTGGGAGGATCCTCCCAGGATGGGAGAAGCATGTTGAAAGTAGACTATAGATGGAACATGATTGCCACTCAGTGCCTCTTTTACAGACCACAACACCCAAAAGGAGAGAGAGAACAAAAGGGAATGCCCTGCCACAGAGGCAGGGTGGGATGAGGGGGATGGGGGTGGGAGGGATCCTGGGATCCATGGAGGTGGAAAATGCGCACTGGTGGAGGGATGGGTACTCGATCATTGTATAACTGAAACCCAAGCACAAAAATTTATAAGTCTACAACTGTACCTCATGGTGCTAGCGGCAGGGCGTTTGCCTTGCACGCAGCCAACATGGCCGACCCGAGTTCGATTCCTCCGCCCCTCTCGGAGAGCCCGGCAAGCTACCGAGAGTATCTTGCCCGCATGGCAGAGCCTGGCAAGCTCTCCGTGATGTATTCGATATGCCAGACACAGTAACAACAAAGTCTCCAGTGGAGAAGTTACTGGACCCACTCGAGCAAATCGATGAACAACGGGAGGGCCTTTACCTTCACTAATAAAAATTAAAAAAAAAAAAGAAAGACTAATGTTTAAGTCCAAAGAGCTTTAGCAGAAAGTCATGAACCATCCTGTAGGGGGAAGAGAAATCTGTGTGTAGGACAGAGAAGGAAATTCTGGCACTGCAGACCAAAGGAAAAAGTGCCTCCCCAGGGTGACACTGAGTCAGGTGTGGGTTTACAGCAGTAGGAAACCTGTCAGAGGTTCCTGCTAAGTAGTTTCTGGTCAGTTTTTCCTCAGGCTCATCCTACCAGCTGCAGTCAACCCTCCAGGGATTCCCTTCTTCCTGAGAATTCTGCATGCAAGGATATTCATCAGCTTGATTGTGTTCACTTCTTAAACTTTAATAAATTAGCACTTGGTCATACCCATGAATTTTTACAAATGAGGCTGACAATGTGAATTTCAGGACCTGAGATAGATCAGTTCCTGTAAGACAGAGCAGCTACAGGGGGCCGGAGCGATACTACAGCAGGGAGGGTCTTTGCCTTGCATGCAGCCGACCCGGGTTCAATTCCCAGCATCCCATGTGGTCCCCCGAGTACTGCCAGGAGTAATTCCTGAGTGCAGAGCCAGGAATAACCCCTGTGCATCACCAGGTATGACCCAAAAAGTAAGCAAAAAAAAAAAAAAGCCAAGACAGACAGCTACAGGATTCCTGAGAAACCACTGAGGAAACAGCAAGGCGGGGCTTCCTGGCAGGCTCACTTCAGGTGAGTTTCTTCTAGAACTGTCTTGGTCCTCTCCCTCCCTCCAGCACCTCTTCCTGGTGGTGAGGCTGGGCCTGAGTCTCAGCAGTGCAGCTCCTGAGATGCAGACATCCATTTTCTCATTAAAAAACGAAGATGGCCCAAGCCAACAGCTTTGGGGGAAGGATTTGATACAGCAGTAATGGGTTTACAGGTGCTTCGCCAGCGAGTGTTCTGGGTTCCAGTCTGAAGACACAGATGCACTTATGAGGGATTTATAAATCTAAACGAGAGTGGTCCTCATCCAGCCTTCCTTGGGTGGCAAGCAAGCTCCCCTGCAGACGTGAGGTTTCTTCTGAAGCAGTGATCGGTGCCATTCCTGGGCAAGGAGAGGGCTTGTGGACGCAGAGGTATCGTGCAGGGCAGCCACGAGCATCAAGCAGCACTAAGGTGTGCAGAGCTCCTGGTCTGGGCTCTGGAGTCAGTCATCACCACTATTCAGTGAACACAGGAGATTGCAGATCTGTCAGCTGCCCGCCTCGAGGCACATGCTTGGGGACTGGGCGCCTTTCCAGAAAGCCCAGACTAGAGACAATGTCTTCAGGCCTCCAGTGGTTTGGCAAGCATCGATCAGCATCATCAGTCTCTGTCTTCTGAAAATGTTCCTGTCTCCAGCCATGAACCCTGGCTGACACTCTAATCACTCCGATTTTCTGTGACGCCTTAACAATTACTGGCAACAGTTTAGCAAGTACGTCTGTACATTAGCATCGCTGGTACCACTGATCACAAACTAACGTCTGAAAGTTTTCGTTGCTCTTTAGTAATTTTGGGAAGGGTCTGGATTCAATAATCTTACTTTGTTTTCAGTGTGACGACTAATCTTTTATTTTTTTGCTCAGGTTACAAAAAAAAGGGAAAAATCTTACTGAGGTTTTATCGGCAATTTTCATCGCCTTTGCAACCATTGGGCTGAAAAATTTCCAATAATTTTTTGACACTTCCATGGGGTTTGTTCAAAAAGGAAATATATAGCCATTTGTTGTTATGTCCCATTATTTAAACAGTTTCACAAAGCCATTACGTTATAGTTACCTTCCTGAATACAATAAAATCATATTCACATGCCTCCGTGTATTTATGTACATGTGTGCACGTGCATGCATACACACACACACACACACACACACACACGCACACGCACGCACATACCCTGTAGGGGGGGTGATCATGGCACAGTACTTTTAACACCAAAGTGATGACCTCAGATGAAGCCGAACAAGTCAAGGTTACACACTTTTCATAAGCAACCTTCATTCAGTGACTGATAGACATGATACTATCCAAGCCTGGAGTTTGGATAGCACAGCAGGTAAGGCGTATTCCTTGCACACGCAACCCAGGTTCGATTCCTCCGTCCCTCTCGGTGAGCCCGGCAAACTACCGAGAGTATCTCGCCTGCACGAAAAAGCCTGGCAAGCTCTTTTGACATATTTGATATGCTCAAAACAGTAACAACAAGTCTCACAACAAGTTGTGAGACGTTGTGAGACGTTACTGGTGCCCGCTTGAGCAAATCAATGGACACTGGGAGGACAGTGCTACAGTGCTACAAGCATACCTCTCCACCACATCCTTCCTGGAGATTTCCAATAGTCAGTTGAGACTAATTCTGAGGTGCACCGCAGTTATCCTTTCCTGTGCATGGCCTCAGTCTCCAAACACTATCTAATAAATCTACTACATGCAATCACCATCTCAAAATGTGTTGAGGGGCAGAAGGGAGGACTACATTTGTCCAGCAGCAACTCAGGGCAGAATATAACAATAAACAGTGGAGTCTGTCTGGCTAATTCCCTGTGCAAAATGCAAGGTCCACAAGTGTCCAAGAAATAGATGTGTAAAAAAAATGAAAGTGTATATACAAATGGAATCAACAGCTATAAATGAGGATAAAACAGTGCAATTTGCTGTAGTGTGGCTGAGAGGGTATTGTGGTGAGTGAATAGGGTCAGGAATGTGACTAATACAAAGTGATTTCTCTTATATGCAAAAATGCAGAAAGCTATGTTTGACTCTAATATTGCCCAAATGGTCAAACAAATCACAGTATTCTCTGAATCAAAAATCCATGTCCTGGACAGCATTGGAAAATACCATATAATATGTTAGCAACTAAATTTGGTAAGCCACTAAATACACCATCAAGACAGGCAAACTATATGACACCTTCTAATTAATGAAATTATTTATTGGACAAAATGTATCTAAACAAAGGGGGGAAATATAATTTTCAAATGTAATTAATATGGAATTTTAAAAGTTTATGATAGCACAGCGGGTAGGGCGTCTGCCTTGCACGCAGCCAACATGGCCGACCCGAGTTCGATTCCTCCGCCCCTCTCGGAGAGCCCGGCAAGCTACCGAGAGTATTCGATATGCCAGACACAGTAACAACAAAGTCTCCAATGGAGACGTTACTGGGCCCGCTCGAGCAAATCGACGATCAACGGGAGGGCCTTTACTTTTACTATGGAAATGTCACAAAAAATTATAAAATCACATGGGAAAATTACTTTTTCCCATGGGTAGGGCGTGGGTAGGGCATTTGCCTTGCACACAGCCAACCTAGGTTCGATTCCCAGCATCCCAAAGGGTCCCCCGAGAACTACCAGGAGTAATTCCTGAGTGCATGAACCAGGAGTAACTCCTGTGCATCGCTGGGTGACACAAAAAGAAAGAAAGAAAAAGAATAATTATTCCTTTCATTAAAATTGAAAGAGGAAGACTCAGTTTCCCCTTGCCAGAATAATTATTCCTTTCATTAAAATTGAAAGAGGAAGACTCAGTTTCCCCTTGCCAGCTGCTATGAGCAGCTCCATTTTAACTGGCTCCATCTCCCATCTTAAACGTTCCTGCAAATTTCTGGGCTCTTTCCGAGAATGGGAAATTAACGATTCCCCAAGCCCATAGATTCTGTTCCAGACCTTGGGCTTACAGGAAACTAAGAGCCAATGGTCAATATCTAGGTAATGGCCAAATTGATAACCCACGAGCTCTAAATAATCCAGACTGCTCTGTAAACAAAGAGGAAACCTCATATTCTGTGGAGCAATCTTGTCACATGGTGAGTACACCAAGACCCGGTTTTCCAATAAAAACTCCACGGAATGGAGATGTACTTAAACCTAGAGTAATTTCCTCTCTGGCGGGGGCATTTCTTTCTCTTCTACTTTTCAATAGACATTTCTGTTTCTAACTCTGGCTCTGAGAATTTTTATTACTCAATATGTTTACTGGAACATATGGAAACCAGGGCAAATACAAAGACCTGCCACCATCACGTCTGCACCAGTCAATATTTATGCAATCAGTATAAATGCTTTGATTATTACTTTCTTTTAGATTTTCTGAATTTTTATTTATTTTTTAATTTTTATTAGTGAGACACCATGAGGTAGAGTTGTAGACTTACAAATTTTTGTGCTTGGGTTTCAGTTATACAATGATCGAGTACCCATCCCTCCACCAGTGCCCATTCTCCACCACCACGGATCCCAGTATCCCTCCCACCCCCATTCCCCCTTCCGCCCCACCTGATTATTACTTTTAAAGTAAAGTAAAGTAAAGGCCCTCCCGTTGATCATCGATTTGCTCGAGCGGGCCCAGTAACGTCTCCATTGGAGACTTTGTTGTTACTGTGTCTGGCATATCGAATACATCACGGGGAGCTTGCCAGGCTCTGCCATGCGGGCGAGATACTCTCGGTAGCTTGCCGGGCTCTCCAAGAGGGGCGGAGGAATCGAACTCGGGTCGGCCATGTTGGATGCGTGCAAGGCAAACGCCCTACCGCTGTGCTATCGCTCCAGATTATTACTTTTAAGACTTAAAATATATTCCAATAGTATTACTCTTACATTCACTATTGTGTTTTTGTTTTTGTTTTGGCCATGCCAGGGGTAAACCTGGGCATTCATGCGAAACATTCTCAAACCAAACCCCTGGTCCAATCACCGTTATATTTTAATGTGCAATTTCACTGTTAATTCTTTTCTAACTTAGTGACAAAAGTTAAATAATAAAAGTGTAAATAACATTTTGTTGAATAAATAAATGAAATTTGTTTTTCAAGTTCATACTCTTGATTAACTTCCTGAATTTGAATTTTAAAATTAACTTTTAGTTCAAATTCAAAAGAAAAGCTATAAGACAATAAGACAAAATCCACTTCCTTGTAGATTTTAGTCAAAAGATGCTTTTTAATCTCAGAGGACACAGATTTTAGGTATCAAATGGCTTTACCTATATGATTCCATGGCAGTTTAGCATAAAATGATTCATAAGAAAAAATATATATTCATATATTTGCAATGTTTTCACTTTTACCAATGACAGGGAAAGAACCAGTCAGAGATGAGGACTTTTATTACTAAACTGAGTCTTACATACTATAACCCCTTCTCTAAACTGGCTGTATCACTAAAGGATATGTACATAAATCTCTTTTCCATTTGATGCTTATAGATGTTGGCAATGGTTGACTTCTCTTCCTAAATTGAGCACACGTAAAACCACAAAAGCAGGATGCAGTGTGTAGGCTGTTAAAACCATTTGGTCAGGAAATACATTCCGGGTAACCTAGTTATTAACGATACAAACCAACAGGAAGAAGGTGAAGAGTGAGAGAGGTGGGTGTGCATTTATAAATAAAATCAATCCTGCGATTTGGTACTTTCTTTAGAGAGAATCAAAAGAATTCCACTGTGTAGTTTCCAAGAGCCAAAGGGAAGCAGGTTACTAGAAAACACACACACACACACACACACACACACACACACACACACACACTATAAAGCTCATACCTTTGCTGAACAATCTTCGTGTTTTTTTTTAAATCACCCAAAAGCAATGAATAGATGAAGAATTCATTAGCCATCTTTCTGGTTTTGCCAGTTGGGGGTCGGGAAAGTGACCAATCATCTACTCCACCAAGCTCTTAACAGGCAAAACAAAAACAAACTCTAACTTGATCAAAATGAGGACCTGAACGGTGGGATAAGGGAAGGGCCCGGACTGGGAGGGGAAATGCATTGTGCTGGACAAATAAAACCGGTTGAGACAAATGTTTTGCATGCACACAACTAGGGTTTGGTTTTCTAGGACCATATGGTCCCGAAGCATCACCAGGTGTCACTCTGGTGCCCTTCCAGCCCCCCAGCCCCCCAGCCCCCCAGCCCCCCAAACTCTGGCCAGACGATCCCCAGCACTATAGATTTCAAACAGCACAGACTGAAGTTGTGCCTTGTTGGCTGAGATTTTTGAGAACCACGTGGGGAACCCCAAACACTCTGTTCTTTCACATCAATATCAGTTGTCAGTGAATTAAAAATGTACCTATTTCTCTAAGTCATTTTTTATAAAAAGGATTTCTGTAAAGAAGCAAATGGAATTATCTTTAAATAAATAAGTTCTGGGACTTATTTATTTAATAGCACAGTGGGTAGGACATTATTAGCCTTGCACGCTGCCAACCCGGGCCCGATTACCGGCATCTCATATGGTCCCCCAAGCACAGCCAGGAGTAATTCCTGAGTGCAGAGGCAGGAGGAACCCCTGTGCATTGTCGAGTGTGACCCCCAAAGCAAAATAATAATAATAATAATAGTAATAATAAATATTACATAAATAAATAAGGTCTCCCTGGAAATTTAAAAAGAATTATCACTGCAGAAGGTGACACTGAATTAAAACATTTAATGAAACCCAAACTGCATGTTGAGACAAAATCTGTGAGTTTTAAAAGCACAGTTATGGGGCTGGGAAAATAGCCCAGTGGGTAAGGCTGCTGTCTTGAGGAGGCTGACCTGGGTTCCATCCCTTGTACCACAAATGATCCTCAAACCCCTCCAAGAATAAATCATGGGTGCAAAGCTGGGGGTAAACCTGAATGCAATCAGATATATCCTCCCTATCAAAACAAGCATAGTTTAAGAAAGTACCAAGGATTTTAGCATCTGTATTACTGTTTTTCACAACAAGAACTTTAATTCGTCCATGTTTATAATAAAACTATAGCATTAATGTTATTATGAGGTATGAGAGGATAAAAGGTCCCATAAGCTTATACTCAAATTACTGGCAGTATGTTATACCAGGAAAAAAAATATGCAACTAATCATTTATGTGTAAATCCTATTTATAGGTCAACACCTAACGCAAAATGTTATTGTCGAAAAGAAATCTTCTTGACACTAAGAAGATATTTTAAAATTGTATTATATGAGACAATGCAACAACATTTTACATGAATGCTGCTGACACTATAAAAACACCGCATTTAAATTATAAAATAAGAATTTGAGATAATAACAGGAAAACATAGAAACACTATACAAGTAATGAAATAAACTGTGTGTGACAGAACATTAAGGGATTATCAAATCTGAACTCGGTGGAATATCAACCTAGAATTGGGTCTACTTATCACCTCATTTTTGTTCTGCTTCTAGTCACAAGATATGATACTATTCTAGACCATAAGTGAGTCAAATAATGAGTTAACAAGCAACATATGTAATCCTTCATATCTAGATAAAACTCAAATAAAATTCTTCTGTAATTTTACTATTAATGCCTGTTGGATTAAATGACTGAACCATAATAGCAGCTATTCTGATAATGAATATTGTCCTTAATTGGCTATGGAAAAACAAACAGAATGTGTATATGTGTGTGTGTGTGTGTGTGTGTGTGTGTGTGTGTGTGTGTCTATTTTATTTTGTTTTGCTTTGAGGTCACACTCACTGTGCTGAGGGCTTATTCCTGGCTCTGCACTCAGAGATCACTCCTGGCAGACTCTGAGATCCTGGAGATCTAACTGGTATTGGCTGTGTGCAAACTAAGTGCCTTAACCTGATGTTTTATCACTCTGCCTGGTCCCATCTAACCTTAACCTTAATCTCATTTTGATACTAATTTCTTTGACTTGCAAATAGCTTAACGTTTAAAACAATGATGCATGTGTTAACTTACACTTAACTTTTCTAGGCCTAAGAGCACTGTTTGAGCACACCAACTTTCCTTTTCAACTACAAAGCCCTGGATCGAGTAGAACTGGAGTGGCCACAGATGTTTTGGGGACCGAAAGGGGAAATAAGTTAGGAAGACTTTTTTTGTTTCATTTTTTTTTACACGTAGCTGCCCAGTTTTCCCAGCACCACTTGTTGAAGAGGTTTTCCTTGCTCCAATTAATACTTCTTGCTCCCTTATCAAAGATTAAAATGCCCATATATTTGAGGGTATATGTCAGGGTATTCAACTCAATTCCATTGGTCTGCAGGCCTGTTTTTGTTCCAATATCATGCTGTTTTAATTACTACTGCTTTGTAGTAGAGTCTGAAGTTGGGGAAGGTGATGCCTCCCATCTTCTTTTTCCCAAAGATTGCTTTAGCTATTTAAGGGGGGTTATTGTTTTGTATAAATTTCAGGGGTGTTTGGTCTATTTCTCTGAAAAAAGTCCTGCACATTCTTATAGGCACTGCATCAAATCTATATAATGATTTGGGGAGTAATGACATTTTAAAATGTTAACTCTCCTAATCCATGAGTACAGGATGCATCTCCATTTCCTTATGTCCTCTTTTATTTCTTGCAGCAATATTTTGCAGTTTTCTCTACATAGGTCCTTTACCTCCTTAGTTGGGCTGGAGCAATAGCACAGCGGGTAAGGCGTTTGCCTTCCATGCGGCTGACCCGGCCAACCGGAGTTCGATTCCTCTGCCCCTCTCGGAGAGCCCAGCAAGCTACCGAGAGTATCTCGCCTGCATGGCAAAGTCTGGCAAGCTCCCTGTGAAGTATTCAATATGCCAAACACAGTAACAAGTTTCACAATGTTACTGGGCCTGCTCAAGCAAACCAATGAATAATGGGAGGACAGTGACAGTGACCTCCTTAGTTAAGATAATTTCTAGGTATTTTATTTTCTGAGGAACAATTGTGAACAGGATTTTTTTTTAATATCTTTCTTCTTTTTCATTATTTGAATATAGGAAAGCCATGGACTTCTGGGTATTTATTTTGTAACCTGCCACTCTACCATATAAATCTATTGTTTCTAGGAGCTTTTTGGTAGAGTCTTTAGGATTCTCTAAGTACAGTATGTCATCTGCAAATTGTGAGAGCTTGATTTCTTCCTTTCCAATCTTGGATACCTTTTTATCTTGCCTAACTGTTATGGAAAGTACCTCCAGAAGTATTGAATAGAAGTGACGAGAATGGGCAATACTGTCTTGTGCCTGATTTTAGAAGGAAGGCTTTCAATTTTTCCCCACTGAGGAGAGTGCTTGCTGCTACACAACATTCTTTAGAAAACTCTAAGCATGATTATTTCTACTTCATGATTTTTACTCTGGAGAACCTGGTGGGCTACCAAAAGTATCCTGCCCGCACGGCAGAGTCTGGCAAGCTCCCCGTGATGTATTCAATATGCCAAAAACCAGTAACAATGATGGGTCTCATTCTCCTGACCCTGAAAGACCCTCGAATGTGGCACTTTCTAAAATCTCAGGGCTAGAACAAAGGAGACGTTACTGGTGCCTGCTCGAGGAAATTGAGGAACAACAGGATGACAGTGATACAGTGATGCTTTTTACTTAAATCGATCACCTCCAATTTAAAAGGCATGTATTAAAAAAAAAAGTTGGATTTCCTGATTTCATCAAAGTGTCACAATACAAAACACTATTTCGTAGTCCTAACAAGTTCATGATTCAGTAGTTGTTAGACATAAAATCACCCAGACATAAGATATGTGGTTACCACACATTTCCAGAATGATGATCCTTGCAACAATTTCACCAACTTCAATAAATAACTGCTGAATTCTAAGAAGAGCAAAAGCAAGTGAGATGACCCAGTATGTTTTCCATACCTCACGATCAATTAGCCCTACCATAACAGCTTGAAAAGCAAGTACTTATCATCACAGCCATTGTGTGGGTGAAAGGTCTGCCCTAGACTTACTGATTTTTTTTCTCAGCATCTCATAAGTGGCAACCAAAATGCTATCAGACTGAAGGAACTCTCCGGACCTCAAGGCTCTCTTCTAAATTCAAGTGGTTGATGAAAGAAGACAACTATAACTGTAGGAAGTCCACATTTCCTTTCATTGTTGAAAGAAGCCACGGTCCCAAAAATGCTTGTCTATTTTAACAAACATGTAATGTCATAGCAAGAAGATAGCTAACTAGGGCTGGAGAGATAGCAAGTGAGTAAGGCACTTGCCTTGCATGTGGGAAGCCCAGTTGGGTTCCCCACATCACATATGGTCCTCCTATCACTCTCAGGAGTAACCCCTGAGCACAGAGCCAGGAATAACCCCTGATCACTGTTGGGTGTAACGCACTCCCTTCCAAAAAGACAGCCAATACCAACTACTTGCAATCAGGATCTCAATAGACACAGAAACTATTTATATGGGTGTTAAGTTCCCAGCTGTTCAGCTTCCAGAACGGTGAGAAATAAATTTGCTTTTGTTAATACATGCAGTTAATGGTATTTTGTTATAGTGCTCTCAGTTACCCAAGACAGATCTCAAGTCAGAAACTTTAGCATTAAAATTAGCCCTCCAGGTCTTCTTGCTCCTCAGTGAGTTTTTACTTCATTCTAAATCAATTGCCCTTTCTGACTGAATGAAGAATGAAACAATGATAAAGGAAAACTTAGGCTTCCCATTTACACTTTAATTTCTCCATGGGAGGTGAATGCAACTCAATTACTATTAAGAAAGTAATTCAAAGTTTATCATTTTAATGCTCCAGATAATTCAGCTAGACTATCTGCTTTGCTCCTCTGTTTCAGGGTTCTGAACAAAGTCACTATCCTAAAGCAACAACAGTTGAACCCAAATAGAAACCCGCCCCCCACCCCCAGAGCTGGTGATTTAGCTGCCCCAAAGAACCAACATCTGATCCTGCCCTTTCAGAGTCTAAGGAGAGCGCAAACCTAAAATAATACTGCAAAAACTTGTTTTCAGTTTTCATCTTAGTTCATAAAAGTGTAAGCATTTGTGCCAAAATCATCTTGCTGTTCATTTTTATTATTTTTCATTGAATAGTATTTTTCCTCAAAACTTGTAGACTTTTCATGTTCCAGGTAGAAAAAGAAATATTACTTCCTTCACATTTGGAGGGAAAATTCTTTTATTTCTTAGATATCTTTTTCTATCATTAAAGAGTGCAAAATACAGATCCTCAATATACCAAAGACTTTGCAGATTATTTTTAAATGCTCCGTCGATTCGGTATTAAAATTGAAAATCTGAGGTTTAAAGTAATCTACCTAAGGACATTCAGCTACTATATATGGTGATGGTACTATGCCCAGGAAGATTTTATTTTATTCCTCATTTTTGTTAAGGTACCACGATTTATAAGACAATTGATAATTCCATAAAAACACCATTCCAATACCACATCACTACCATGGTGCCTGCTTCCACCCACCAAAATCCCAAAGTGCCCTTCCATTCACTGCTTCTTCCTCTAGGTAAACTGAGTTCTATAGGTTGAGTCTCCAGTTTTGCTGTCCTTGACTATTTGTTGCTTCCTTACTGTGCTTCCTTATACCGACATCTGAGCGCAATCATTCCGTCTCTGTCCCTCTCCTCCTGTCTGACTTCACACTGCATGATCTCTTCCAGTTTCATTTCATGTCGTCGTGGTAACTGCATGATTGTATATCCACTTATTGCCATGTAGTATTCCATGTTGTGTATAGAACGTGTAGTTTCTGGTCATCTTTCCTTGGTGCTTTCCAGATCTCTGATGAATTTCAGAAATAAAGTAGGGATCAAGCCAGACAGACTCTGTAAGGAGCTTACAGTCTAGAGCAAAATGAGAAGCAGTAAAGATATAGGGTACAGAAAGTGTGATGATGCTATAATAAAGAAGTGCAATGGAATACGAAAGCTGGGTGGCACTGACACTGAATTTAAGGGGACAGGAGACATTTAATATAGCAAAGGCTGCACGTGTTAGTCTTGTTCTGCTTCTTGGATACACAGCCAGGTGACATTTCCAGCCTCCCATAGAGCTGGGAGCAGCCTTGTATTTGAATTCTGTCCAGTAAAGTGTGAGCAGACACCCTGATACACAAGAGAGAAAAAAAACTATTCTGTTTAAGTCTCTGGGTTCTTGAGCAGCAGGTCAATTTGTTGTAACAGCCTCATGGTCCAAACAAATGCATGTCAATGGAAGGGCTTGAAGGAATTTGCTCGAGCGGGCCCAGTAACGTCTCCATTGGAGACTTTGTTGTTACTGTGTTTGGCATATCGAATACGTCACAGTGAGCTTGCCAGGCTCTGCCGTGCGGGCGTTGTATTATATTCAGCATCTGTCTAGATGGTTTCTGATTAGATCTTTAACCCAGTCTCCTTGACTCTGTCCCTGTGACATAGCATAAGCCTAGTACAAGTCACTGTCACTGTCCTCCTGTTGTTCATCGATTTGCTTAAGCAGGCCCAGTAATGTCTCCATTGTGAGACTTGTTCTTACTGTGTTTGGCATATCGAATACGTCACGGGTAGCTTGCCAGGCTTTGCCATCCGGGTGAGATACTCTCAGTAGCTTGCTGGGCTCTCCAAGAGGGGCAGAGGAATTGAACCCGGACCCGTGAAAGGTAAACACCCTACCGTTGTGCTATCACTCCAGTACAAGTCAGATGCTCAAAAATTCACTGAATGAAAATGACCAAATGCGGTGCCTCAGAAATGAGAAAACATCTCAAATTTTGTTTTGTTTTAATGTTTATAACAGAGAATCTAAACAAGGACCATTTTTGCATTTTCTTCAATATGTTTAGAAGCCATTCTTCCTACTAGACTTCCTCACCTACACAACACTGATAAATGCACTGCCAGTATTGACTTTTTGTTGTATCTGTGGTAGTTCTGTCTTATTACCCAGAAATTTGAGCCTAATACACTCTGTGTGAACACCATAGAAATCAATACATCTATGTTGCTTCTCTTATATGAAGACCTGGAAATCTGAGAAAAAAATATTTTAGTAAATTTGTATTAGGTTCTTGGGTTATATTTTCTTTTTTTTTTAATAATTTTTTTATTTAATCATTTTTTTATTAGTGAAACACCATGAGGTACATTTATAGACTTATAAATTTTTGTGCTTGGGTTTCAGTTATACAATGATCAAGTACCCATCCCTCCACCAGTGCCCATCCTCCCCCACCACGGGTCCTAGCATCCCTCCCACCCCCCATCCCCACCCCCATCCCACCCTGTCGCTGTGGCAGGGCATTCCCCCTTGTTCTCTCTCTCTTCTTTTGGGTACTGTGTTTTGCCAGAGAGGCATTGAGTGGCAATCATGTTTGGTCTATAGACTACTTTTAGCATGTCTCTCCCACCCTGGGAGGGTCTTCACAACACCCTTTATTTGGTGCTCTCTTCTCTATCTGAGCTTCCTTTTCACCTAGCACATGTGGCTGGCCTTCAAGTCATGGAGCAAAATTCCTGGTACTAATCTGAGCCATTCCTGGGTGTTAGTCTCCTGTTTTGTTGCTTTATGTTCCCCAGATGAATGCAATCTTTCTGTGTCTATCCCGCTCTTTCTGACTCATTTCGCTTAACATGATACTTTCCATGTAGTACCACTTGTATGTAAATTTCATCTCTATTCATCCCAGCCCTGAGATTTTAGGAGCCTCCCTTACTCGTATTTCCCAACAATTGGAAGCTCTTTCAGGGTCAGGGGAATAAGACCCGTTATAGTTATTGGTTTTGGCATATCAAATACAACACAGGTAGCTTGCTGGGCACTCCGAGAGGCATATATATATATATATATATATATATATATATATATATATATACAGATATACTGTTGCCTACTGTCTGAACTCCATCAAACATAGTGTGGTAATTATGGACAATGGGTATGAAGTGTCGGATGATGTGTTGCGTGGTCTGAAAAGTGGCCTGGAGCTGGGCGGCAGTTGCATAGTGGAGGTCAGCTCTTGGCGATGGGTCCCTTGGGGTGGGGAGGGCTCTCGCCCACACCCTCTGGGGCTCCCTGAGTGGAAACAGCCTGGCACAGAGTCCCATACATGACAATATGTATATAAAATATGTAATAAATACTATTATTACATGCTATTATACATATATACATTATTATAGCATATAGAAATACATACATTATAGCATTAATAGATTTAAAGTAAGTATTTAACATTTAAGATATTTCCAGGGCCAGAAACATACTACATAAGTAGTATATTTGCCTTGCATGCAACTGATCCAGGTTAGCTCTCTGGGACCCCGTATGGTCCCCTGAGTCACCTCAGGAGTAATCCCTGAACACAGAGGTAAGAGCAAACTCTTAGCAACACTGGGTGTGACCTACCAAACAAAAACCAAAAGAGATATTTTAATTATGTGCCAGACATCTATTAAAAGTCTGTAGATTACATAGAAGTCAGAATTCTTGTCCCAAGATTACTACCTAGCAGCAAAGATATAAATAGAACCAAAAGTATACCCCCCAAAAGAGGTATTTGTATATATAATGTTAATACAGATGAAACAACAGTAATTTTGCTGAGCAGTTGGGAAGCGAGTTAAGATTTCACAGAAGAAACTGTACAGCTGAAACTCAAAATGAGCAGCAATTTCTCAGGGAGAATGGCAAACATGCCAAGAGCATGTCAGATGGGAAAAGAGCTCAGACAAATATGAGAAATCTACAAGTAATCAGCACATGTGGGAACAGTGTGCCCAGCATTCTAAAATCGCTGTCACTGTCCTCCCGTTGTTCATCGATTTGCTCGAGCGGGCCCAGGAACATCTCCATTGTGACAGTTGTTCCTGTGTTTTGGCATATAGAATAAGTCACGGGTCTAAATGTCATTCTGTGAGCAATGTTGAGATGATTTAGGGAAGAGGTAGGATATGGAAAATGGGGACATCATTTTAATTATCCATAATAATTGTCCAGGAGAGGTGTTAGGAGAACCTGGAGATAAATGTAATCGGAACAAGGAGGTATTTCAGAAATAGAAATAATTACTGTCAATCCTTAACCCATGGAGACAGCTCTGGTTCCATAGTTTCTGATATTTAAAATCAATACATAGTGAAGAAAACTGTAGGCGGTAATGTAGGTGATAAAAAAATGTAGGTGATAAAAATTACATTGGGTATGTAATTTGAGGTATCTGAGGGGTAATATGAAAGGCATAATATGAAAAACATAATAATACATGAATGAATAGATGAACCCAAAGCTTAGAAGTTATAGTTAGAAACTGCGATAGCATTGCACTTTGAAAGAACATAGTCAGATAAGCTTTGTCCTAGACTCATTCTATTGTTTTAAAATTTCTTCCATTTTGATTGAGTTCTGTTCATGTTCTTGGCACTGACCTAGAGCTCTTATTTTGTGTCTCAGTCTAGCTCGGATTTAGAATTAGTAAGCTACATTTAAGTCTCCTGATTCCTGTGCTGCCTTCAGGAACTTGGGATGGATTCTTTTCTAGGCTTTCTATATCTTACAAGAGAGTGTTCCATATCTCCAATCCCGGAGAAACTGTCCACAACCCAGGACAGCTAACTGTGATAAGAACTAGCCTATAGTGACTAGCACCATGTGATCTAATTAGCTTGCTTTCTAAACAGCTCAGAACACAAACATTTCTCTTAGGTTCATCTTAAAATGAAGTAACTGGGGCTACACCCAGGTCAAAATAAGACGAGATCTCCCCAGCCAATCTGACTGTAGCATCTGCGATCTGAAACTCAAAAGGTGAAACACTTTCAACGTGATGGACTGTTCCCCCACTTCCAAAGAGCAGATTTGACCATTTCCCAGCTTGAAATTCCAGAGTAGATAGACATTCAGGAAGAACTTGATCAATATGCAGCACTTCCTGGATAGTACGGAGAAGTAGCTTCCACTCTGAGGGTAATGGAATGGGAGCTATTGGTGAAGTAAGAATCTCAAGCTCGTGGAAGACCTGCAGTCAGCTACTCTTTCCACAGGTTGGAGGAGGAAGGAAAGAGAGTCAGAGAGGTAGCTCGAGGAAGCCACATTATGAATCATGAGTGCATTCCACATCAGATTTGGGTTGGGATACCATCAAGGAAGAGGAAGGCAGTTGTGGAAGAAGAAAGAGACAAAAGAAGCAATTGGTGTCACTAGAAAAGAACTGAGAAACCCAGTCACAGAGACTAACTCTAGGATGCAAGAAAGAGAGAGGCCAGAAGATGGCTTTGGAGGAACTGACTAGGCAGGGAAGATTTTGGAGGACAAGATGATCAGATCTAACTGTCATATCATAAAGCTGTTAAACAGACTTACCACATGTAAGCCAATATCTCAATAAAAATTAGTTAAAAATAATTAGGAGATGGAAGGGGAAATTGAGAGCTCACATATCAGAGACCATCTGTTCTCTCCAGAAACTGGGGGGGTAAGAGTCTGCTGCCGGGGGTGTGAATGGAATTAGAAGTTCCCAGTGAAAGTTGTGAGAGGATTATAATGGCCAGCATGGGAAATGGGAGAGGAAATGGTGGAGACGCATAAGCAAAAGGATTCTCAGCAGCAAAAAGGCCCCCAAAGAGGGAGCTTATATGTATTTGTTTGTTTGGGGGCCACGTCTAGCTATACTCAGGGTCAGCCTCACACTACGCTAGCACCGTAACCTTTGTACCTCTGCAGGCTGAGCACATAGGATGCGGATGGAGAAAATCAATCTATCTATCTCCAACTGGGCTCAGCCTTCCAGCAGCAGGAGACAAAAAGCCAGTTGAGCTGACCTGAATGCCAGTTCAGGAAACACAACCCTGAAGGAAAAGAGAGAACCTCTGACATTGTCTTAGAAGTTATTTGCTTAATTCCAGGGTAAGCAGGAAACAGAAGGGCTCTCAGGTGGGAGAAGGGCAGACTTAGAAACAGGAACATTGAAAGAAGCATATGAGTAAGGACATACAAGAGAGAAAGAGGAACGATGCTGATGTGGCAACAATTAGGTTTGTTTTACTCTACTTTTCGATTCCTTTCGCTTTCCTTGACACCTCTGATCTCCACTCCAATTACTT
Organism: Sorex fumeus; assembly: GCF_029834395.1. Taxonomy (NCBI): domain Eukaryota; kingdom Metazoa; phylum Chordata; class Mammalia; order Eulipotyphla; family Soricidae; genus Sorex; species Sorex fumeus. Next base: position 3,126,605 of record NW_026606070.1, on the reverse strand, counting down.
AACATTTCAATTACTTAATTACTTAAATTACTTAATTTACCAGATTTTCATTATACTAGTCAACTTCCAATTTATACATCTGTGAGTAAAACTGAATTTCGTTCACTGGTGAATGAACGTTCTAAGGCTTATTCAGTAATAGCAGTCTCTAATCTCTGATGTGCCTGAATTATTTCAGAAAAGGCAGTTCGTTTGGATACACAGGACTCCGAGGATAGCTTTTATTGGGTGATGGATAGCAGAAGAGAATTTGAACCCCGCAATTTCCCTGATTCATGTGTCATTTAGCAAAGGGCAAATTCCCCAATTTGTATTCCATAGTCCTGGCAGAATCCCCTCAAGCAATTTTTAAAAAATATTTGGCTTTGTGGGGGTGGAGCGATAGCACAGCGGGTAGGGTAGTTCGCCTTGCACGCAGTCAACCCGGGTTTGATTCCCAGCATCCCATACGTTCCCCAGAGATCCGCCAGGAGTAATTCCCAACTGCATGAGCCATGGGTAACATCTGTGCATCGCTGGGTATAACCCAAAAAGAAAAAAAAAATTGGCTTTGTACTTTTCTGAACTGGGAGTAAAATCTTGATTTTACGAATGTACAGATTAAAATTGTGGAAAGCATTTTTAATAATAAATAGAAGGAAAACTATGAATGAGGGGAAAATGTCAAGAAAACTAATAAAATCTATGTTTTTAAAAAGAAATAATGCCATGTAAAATGAACTTGCTAAATTCCCTCTCTGAAGGGACTGAGACTCCTCCATGTCATAGAAAAGCTAAAAATGTGATATTTCAATGCAAAATTCATAACTCTGCACATGTAAAGTGAAACTCACTTGACAAGGTCAAGTATTTCACTTAAATGTAATGGATCTGGGAATCGTGAATGGAACAAAGGAATGACAGGGCTGTCACTTGAACTTGAACTGAAAGATGCTTTCCTTTGTCTTCAGCAGTTAGTCCAAATCTCTGATTAACAAGACAGCTCGAACTGTATAAACAGAAAATAATGCAGTAGCGGGACCGAGCACTATTCTGTAGAAAGGGGACAAGTATATTCCCTCTGAACTTTATAAAAATTTTCTCTAAACTTGAATATTTTAATTACAATTTTATAACACATATTCTGCTCTCTTACTTTTTTTAATACCCGTCTACAAATAGTTGTTCTTGGTGGAGAACTTAAGAATGACTTCTCAAATCTGTGGACCAAAAAGTATTAATATTTAGTTCAACATAATTTGACTAGAAACACTGCCTCCTTTCATTAAGAAATGCTGGCATTTCCAAGATGTGTTGATAGTGCAGGATTAAGCCTTAATGCATATACATATCGTGAACAGCTTTTCAAAATAAAACCATGAATACAATGAATCAAAGTTTATGCATCTGGCAAAAACCTCATGGACCAGGGGCCAAAATGATGGTATAGAGTTAAGGCACTTACCTTGCATGCTGTAGACCTGGGTTCAGTCTATGGCCTTAAATACGGTCCCCTCAAGACTCACCAGGAGTGATCCCTGATAACAGAGCCAGGAGTAAGCCCTGAGCACTGTGAGGCCTGGCCCCCTCCCAACTAAAAACATATAGATGGACCAAACTAATCTTATTTAATTTCTGCTATAAAAATATTAATGTCCTCGCAAACAGATCTTAAAAGAAAAACCAAGAAGTGTGGTAGATAGATGTCTGGAGCCTGTTCTCCCACAGGAGGAAGTAAGGAGAGGAAAACTGAGAAGGAACCAGTATCGTTGCTTTGCACTGTCTATTATTGCCTCAGGAAAAAAAAGCTATTTGTAGCTTAATGCTCTCTCTCTCTCAAGGAGGCAGTAATTAAGGGTTTAAGTTGAAAAAAATTAATGAAAAAAGGCAGAGATATCACGATCACAATCATCCTGTTGTTCATCGATTGCCTCGAGCAGGCACCAGTAACGTCTCCTTCGCCCTAGCCCTGAGATTTTAAAAAGTGCCATATTCAAGGCTCTTTCAGGGTTAGGAGAATGAGACCCATCATTGTTACTGGTATTTGGCATATTGGGTACGCCACAGGGAATTTGCCAGACTCTGCTGTGTGGGCAGGTTACATTCGGTAGCCTGCCAAGTTGTCCAAAGTAAGAATGGGATAAGATGTTGCACAGCCGCCCCTGGGTCTTGGCCGCTGATGGGATTACACGGCGTCAGGGCACCAGTTGGTGGGTGTGACCCCTGTCTACTGGAAGATGGAAGATCTGGATGGAGGATGCTCAGCCCCGATCCGAGCAGGTTTGGAGATCTCAGCCCCGGGACCCGCATGCCTTTGTTCCTCTGCCGATACCTTCACGCGTGTGGAGAGTGGTCTCAGCATGGTGGTGGCTGGTTCTGGAGGTCTTTGGCTGCCGGAGCTCTGCTCGGGGCAGGGAGGGAAACTCAACCCGCCTCCCTCCAAGGAGCCCCGGTGAGGACAGCCAGGCACGGGGGCAGAGATTTAAAATATGCTAACATTCCTGATGTGGATTGTAAAAATGGAGTAAAAATCCTAACTTTTACTCTCAGGGGGCAAATGGAAATTTGTGGTTAAAGCTGCATCATTCAGCATAAAAGCTCATCAAAAACATAAAGAGAAATACACAACAATATTGTGAGTCATATTTGCAGAAACATGATCATGCCTTCATTCAAGACCCACTGATGCTTTAGGAAGCTTCTAAATGAGTTTATCATCAACCTCATAACAACCTTCCTTCTAACTTCTGTCCTAAAGAAGGCCAAAAGGCCTATATGACCATGTTAAAAGTTAAACATCCAATGTTTAACATATAGGGATTTCCCCCATCTATTTAAATTATTTGGGGGACCTGAGAATGCTACTACTATTAATTCATATGGATTTTTTTTATCGGTACCATGCCTTAAAATAACCTATGAAATCATTTCAGGTAGAATTATTCTACTTTCATATGGTGGATGCAGGCAAATAGTTATCCCTATATAAATATCCCTGTAAATAATCAAAGTAAAGATTATTTGATCAATTGCTCATTTAAATGATCTTAAGATCTATTTATTGAGTGATACCAAAGTCAATTTCCAAAGCTCATGTTCTCCAATATAATGTGCATACAATATCCATAACCTAATGATTTAGCAACTATTCAATTTGGAGACTTTCTGATTCAGATATGTTAACCTTCTGCGATTTACATTCTAAAAAAGAGTAACGTAATTCCACCTTTCCTGAATAAAAAGTACGACAATATCATATTTAGAAAGTAATTTTATGTGTATAGCTTGTTAACTTTTTGAGTCATGGGAGATACTGCTATTACCACCACTTTATAGATTAGTAAACCAAGGTTGTGGGGAACTAAATGAGGAATATCATTCTTTTTTTTATGAAGCTCAATGGGAAATTTAATTATTTCATGGTGGAAACTATTTATGATTATGTCATATGAGAAAATAATGCATCTTAAAGTATCTGTAAGTGAATTTTTAATATTCAAATGTGTAATATTTTGTAGAATTCAGAGAACCTAATTCCCTTACTAAGTTAATGAGCAATAGATATTAGCCACTGCCATCATGTGCGTTAATATAGTCTCGTTTCATGGTGTTTGTTCTGAGATAGATTGACAGATGTTTCCTAACCTTCCCCAGCCATTTTGTAAATGGGTGCTATTACTTCAAGGATGATTCAAAGCATAGGTGGAATAGTTTGAATTCACCATCAAAGAGAAAAAAAATTGCTAAAAGCATCAGTGAATCAATAATGTCATTTTTTAAATAAAACAAGTGCATCAGAAGGGGAGGTTTTTTAACCATTCTCTCTCAAGGCACACAGAAGCTTTTATTATTTGAAAATACCAAAAGTGACTGCTTAACTATTGTAACTTGACTTGGCATCAGTACCTGTAATATTTTTGAGTATTGAACATTCTGTTTTGGTTTGGTGTGCAGTTTGAATTTCGACTATGTGCTTTAAAGAAAACTCTATCCTATTCATAGTAATTCCACCTACCAGAACTATGTAGGAAGGCATAGATGCAAATTGCATTCCACAATTTAGAAAACAACAAAATAACACACACAAAAATAAATCCTCTCATTCTTTGCCCCTATTAAGGCATTCAGGAAGCAGCAGAGACTTCTTCCTTCAGGAGTAGTTCTGACTTATATGCCTTAACAAGTTATCAAGGACACTGAAGATCTATTCAGAGTGGGTCTGTTAATCATGTCTCAAATTCTTTAAATGTTGGGTAGATACTACATTGTATCTATTTTATTCATTACGTTATACACTTCTTTTAGAGCAAACAGGGTTTAAACATATACTTTTATGTGTATACTTTTATGACCAGATGCTGGGCCAATAAAGAAACTTCTATGCAAAAATGCTGTGTTAGACTTTTCATAACCAGTAGCAAACTTATAATAAACTTGGTTTGTTCTATGACAATGTCTCTTTATAAAATGTTTTGATCCTTGATCTCTTTCGGTGTAAATCATACAGGGCCTTTTCTTCTAAGTCTATAAGTAAGGAATTTTAAACTTTACTGTTTAAACATCCCTGTGTAACCTGCTCAAACTGACATGATTTTTTAGGCTGTCATCACTACCCACTCAACAAAGGAAGGTGATAAAATAAGAACACATAAATGCCTATGGTTCTAACGAATATTAAATTTTAAATCTAGATCAAAATGTAGATCTAGAAGATCCACATAAGAGTCCATTGCTATAAGCATTGTGAAGGTAATTCACTTAGAAATTATTTTCCAAATTTGGGGAAAAAATAAAAATTACCACATAATTTAAAGAAATAAAATGCATTTGTATAGCATATAATACTGTCCTCCCGTTGTTCATCGATTTGCTCAAGCAGGCCCAGAAACGTCTCCATTGGAAACTTTGTTGTTACTGTGTTTGGCATATCGAGTATGTCACGGGGAGCTTGCCAGGCTCTGCCATGCAGGCGAGATACTCTCGGTAGCTTGCCGGGCTCTCCGAGAGGAGCGGAGGAATCGAACTCGGGTCGGCCATGTTGGCTGCGTGCAAGGCAAACGCCCTACCGCTGTGCTATCGCTCCAGTGATATGTGCATTAATATAAATTAATCCACTGAATTAGTGTATATGTATATACATATATCAATTATACATTATGCATTTATAGAATAAGTCCAATTTAAGATAACAAATTCACTAAATTATTTTAAGTCATCTAACCATTAAACATAATTATTTCAATTTTAATGAAATGTTGTCCTCTGGCTCAACTGAAATTTTAGTAAAGTTTAGTTTGTAATATCACATATATTATCTTACTTCTAAATATTTTATTTTCTAGACACAAGTTTTTTAATAATAAGCAGCCTAATTATGCTTTACTCAGTACTAGGGATGGCTAACAAATTAGTTTTCATGTAGATCTCAGAGTTAAGTCAAAGATGGAAAGAACTTGGTTTTTAAAGTAATTTAAAACCATCTAGTCGGTTTCTTTCCCAGTAATTATTTATTTCTACATCATTCCCAAACCTGAACACCTGAAGAACTTACCATCAGTACTCATCAATACACTGGCTCGGCTCTTCACATGCTACCTGTCTGAATACAAGGTTCCATCCCAATGGAAAACCAGCAGGACTGTACTACTATACAAGAAGGGAGACATCCACAACATTGGCAACTATCGCCCAATCTGCCTATTGTCTATCATCTACAAACTGTTCACTCGAGTCATCCTGAATAGGATTAGCAGAACACTAGATGAAGGACAACCGGGTTCCGAAAAGGATTCAGTACCATAGACCATATCCACACCATTACTAAGCTCATTGAGGTTTCCCAGGAGTTCAAGATGCCACTCTGTGTAATGTTCATTGATTTAAAGAAAGCCTTTGATTCTGTTGAGACGGAAGCGTTCATAGAAGCCCTAGCCAATCAGGGCATACAAACTCAATACATCAGGATCCTCTGTGAGATCTATTACGGATTCACTACGAGGATCTCACCATTCTACAAAGAAGTAAGCATCCATGTCAAGAGAGGGGTTCGGCAGGGTGATACCATTTCACCGAAACTCTTTAGTGCCACCCTAGAGAACATCATGCGAAGACTGGAATGGGAAAGAATGGGAGTGAAGATAGATGGTCGGCAACTACACCACCTCCACTTTGCTGATGACATCGTTCTAATAACACCAAACATCAGCCAAGTGGCACAAATGCTGACCGACTTCAACCGTGAGTGTAGAAAGGTCGGACTACAGCTGAATCTTACGAAGACAATGTTTATGAGAAACAGCCTTGTTCCTGATGCTCCATTCGCTCTCAACAGAACCACCATCTCCGAATGCAACAGTTATATATACCTAGGTTGAGAAATCAACATGATGAATGACCTGGCACCTGAGTTACGCAGGAGGAAGAGAGTGGCTTGGAATGCCTTCAAGAGCGTTGAAGAAATAACTAAGAGGACAAAGAACCTCCAGCTACAAGCACATCTCTTCGATTCCACTGTTCTTCATGCATTAACATATGCCTCAGAGACCTGGGCCCTATGAAAACAAGATGAGAATGCTATTCGGGTCTCCCAAAGAGGAATCGAAAGAGCTATGCTTGGAATTTCATGCTTCACTCAAATGAGAGATAGAATCCGGAGTTCTGATCTCCATCAACACTCAAGAATCAGGGACACTGTCTCATTTGCCAAGGCATCAAAAATCAGATGGGCTGGACACGTAATGAGGTTTACAGACAACTACTGGACTAGAGCCATTAACTGACTGGATTCCACAGGACGTCAAAAGATTGCGTGGACGCCCACCTACAAGATGGTCAGACTTCTTCGTCAAGACCCTGAATGATCGGTTTGAGGCTCTACATGTTCCTAGAAGGAATAGATGCCATTGGGCTATGCTAGCACACAACAGGGATGAATGGAGACATTACTGGCACCCGCTTGAGTAAATCGATGAATAACGGGGATCAAGTGATCAAGTGATCCCAAACTTTATAAATTAGTAAAGCTGCAATAGAAAAATGTGTATTTAAAATTGCATACAATATCTTTTTCATCATAATAAAGAAAATTTTCTTGAACATGAAAAGAAAAAAAAAAAGCAGACCAACTGTGGCACGACTTCTCTCCTGAACGCGATGGTTGACTTTTGTCACCACTGTTGCCGACAGTTTGAATCATCTTTGGGGAGGAAAAAACAGAAATGTTTTGTGGCTTGGCACACAACAGCAGAACAGAAGTGAGAGAAGATGCCAAGCCCTGTGCTGTTAACGTCTTCCTGTGTTCTTATTTTGTTCAAGAGATGATACCAGAAACGGTGCTAACGAAATCCACTTCTGATAATTGACAAAACGTTCAGAAATAATTTGTTCATCTGGCTCCTAACCACTGTTGTTAAAAACTCATTTTACAGATTATTTTTCAATTCCCCACCTAGGAGGATACAGGAAATTTCTTTGCTCACATAGAGAAACAGTAATTCTCAAGATTTGTTTGTTTCTATAGTTAATATTATTTTTTCACTGTAGAAGAAAAATTGCATTGATTCCATAAAAATTACATTAGATTCCAATAAATGTTTCTCTTACTGACAATATTTATCATCTGTAGTGAAAAAACAATGGCATAACAGTGGTTAATGTCTCTTAAAGATGTTTCAGAATTGCGTTTGCTTCCTGATAATAATTTAGCTATAAAGCAATGCAAAAAAAGGAAATAAGACATAAGAATCCAAAAGCAAGTTTAAGGTAACTGGAACAGTATAATGAAAATCCATCTCAAACGAGTTAGGCATTTGGAACTTTTGTGACATACATACCTTCTGTGACATACATACCAATATGCGAATATTTATACCTAAAAATCAAATTCCTTCTTACAGCATACTCACATCCATACACATTTATACCCACAATTCTATAGTGACACATACAAAAAAATTTAAAACCCTCCTTTTCAGAACTTGCTTCTCCATACTTAATCTATGCTCCACACAAAACAAGGTTAAATAAATCAATGACCTATTTCTGTTCCAGTCTCGAGCCAGGGGCCCAGACACTAGCAGATTTCCATTTCTTTTAGTCATGCTGTTCAGGATTTGTATGAGATATTCAGAATAAGAAAACGTAAGATTTTATGAACAAAAGAAAGGCGTGTATTTCGGGAGCATATCTGGGAATGGAGATATATTTAGTGTGAGGGAGTTGGGTGAGCTCACTGTTAACAAAAGAGACTAAAATGAAATGAAAGACAGCTGGATAGAGAAGGCAAAGAAGTGTGAGATTCAGCAAGTGAAAATAATTTGTATTTTCCATAGTACCAATTAGTATTCGTATCCAAGAAAAATAGCATATTGGATTAAATCTCAAGAGATCAACTAGTCATAAAAATTTCTTGGATACTTGATACCTTCTAAGTGATCTCACAGGAGGCATGTGCCAAGTTGCCGCCCTCCTAAAGCCCCTGCGGTCACATTCACAGCCCAACAGCTGCTGCCATGCCTCTGGCTGAGCTCCACAGAGTTGCCAACCTGCTGAACATTTCGACTAGACCAGGTTTTTTGACTGAAACTTCTGGGCAACCTCCTCCTACCCCCACCCCCACCCCCGTACTATTGGAAGCCCCGGCAGCCACACCCATGTCCCACCCATGTAAGCTCATCAACCATCCATTCCAGAGACTCAGAAATAAATCTCAACAGAGGTCACCTACTCACAAAAATGTCTTGGGTACTTGGTACTGAGCATCCATTGAACTCGAGAGGGGGGTGGGCCAAGTTTCCATCCTACTAAGCCCTGGCAGTCACATTCACACCCCAATATGCCATGCCTCCAGCCAGACTTTCCAATTAAATATTTGTGATTCTCTGGAGCGACATCTCCAAACTCTAGAATACACATCCCAGTAGTAGTACACTCGATTGGACAGGAATGTAACGTAGAAGCCAACTAATCTTGACTAATAAAAACATAACACAGAAGGCTTAACTTGCAACAAAAGCTTACTAAACCCTCAGACAAGAACTTAAAGTATTCATGGTGAGACACAACAATTTTCACAAATTTTCTTTTACTGAAGTATTTTTTGATTCAGTTAGCCATTTAGTGATAACAAGCAATGTAGCACTGTCCTCCCATTGTTCATCGATTGCTCGAGCGGGCACCAGTAACATATCCATTGTTGGACTTGTTATTACTGTTTTTGGCATATCAAATACGCCATGGGGAGCTTGCCAGGCTCTGCCGGGCAGGAGGGATATTCTCGGTAGCTTGCCGGGCTCTCCAAGAGGGGCAGAGGAATCAAACCCAGGTCAGCCTCATGCAAGACAAACTCCCTACCCACTATGCTATGGCTCCAGTCCTCCTCTACCAATATGATGAAATATTGCTAAGATAAATGAATTAAGTTACAATACAAGCAATGTAAAAATAAATTATTGTGGGCCTGCTATGGGGGAAAATGCAGACAATGGTGGAGAGAAGGTGGTGGTGGGATTGGGGTTGGAATATTGAATGCCTGTAACAAATCATCATGAACAACGTTGTAAATCATGATGTTTCAATAAAGTGGGGAAAAAAAAGCACATTGCAGAGAAAAATAATGATAAACTGACAAAGCTAGTTAAGGGTACTTCGAGGATGAGAATCAAGGAACTAAAAATTCTACTCATGTCAAGAATGGAATGTGCTGGATTTTTGATGTCTGTATTCGTGGGAGCATGGAAAATTGTGGGGATGAAGTAGGATCCCATTTCTGCCCATTTATCAATGATTATGCTAACTTTACTTCTATTCAATATATAGTCAAGAATTCATAATCCTAGAAAATTTCAAGGATAACTTTTAAGATTCAGTTGCCTTTGACTGATACATTTATTGCATTGTCATAAAGCTAAATTGTAAATTTTACTCAAGGTTATTCTATTTATTTAAATCTATTATTATTATTATTATTATTATTATATTCATCACGACGATCACGATCACGATCACCCTGTTGTTCGTCGATTGCCTCGAGCAGGTGCCAGTAACGTCTTCTTCGTCCTAGCCCTGAGATTTGTTTTTTAAAGTGCCATATTCAAGGCTTTTTTTTATATTCATACCAAAATAAAATTTTCCTTTCCATTCCTCATTAGGGGAAACGAAAGCCCTAAAATCATACAACAATATTCTGGGTAGTTTGTTTTTTAATATATCTGGCACAATCTATTAATGTCTTCAGCATAATGCTGCCTCTTTGGATCTATTTTTGACTCATTTAAGGCTTATCAGCTTCTTTTCACTGGAAGTGCTCATTTTTGGTGTCAGTTTTATATGAAGAAAAATGCATGAATCCCAGTATAGAGAGTATAGTGTGTAGGACATTTGCCTTGCATGTGGCCAACCCAGATTCAATCCCTGAATACCCCATATGGCACCATAAGCCCCACTTAGAGTGATCCCTGAGTGTCGAGCCAGAAGTAAGTCCTGAGCATCACCAGATGTGGTCCAAAACCGAAGAGGGGAAAAAACCTCAACTAATCCCAAAGAATACCTGGGCATCTGAACAGAGAATATTTGGAAAACTTTCTAATATTCTACAAGTCTTCTTTAAAGAAAGGGAATCAGGTATAATTTCTTTTTCTGTCTTCCATCTTCTCTCATAATATTTTTTAGTTTTGTTTTGATTTCTATTTTTGTTTGAAAATCCTTCATTAATACAGTAATCTAACTGGGATATTTAGCCTCCAAGAGGTACGTATACAGACAACTGGAGAATGAATAAAATCTGAACATATGCTTTTTTATAGAAATAAACTTTATCACTATTGAATATAGAAATTGCGGCCAGAGCTGCCATACAGTGGGTAGGGCGACTGCCTTGCACATGGCTGACCTGGGTTTGATTCCCAGCTTCCCATATGGTCCCCCCATCACTCTCAGGAGTAATTCCTGAGTGCAGGACCAGGAGTAGCCTCTAAGAATTACCGGGTGTGAACCAAAAAGCCAAAAAAAGAAAGAAATTAATATAATTCCTCCCCTATGTGCTTTATAGTCCTAGTAATTTGGTTGTATGTGACTAAGCCATTGAAATATGTGACCTGACAGGAAGACATAAATATAACAGTTTAGGGAAAGTTGAGAGTCACCCTAAGCTTTGAATATCATAGCTCAGTGAAATAACTTTTATAAAACCTGGAGTCTAAGATCTCAGTAGTAAAGGAATCTGGCTTAGCTTGTGTTTTCGTCACACAAAATCATTATGAACATAGTCACTTAAGCAATGCAAATTTGTCATCTTCCATAGGTTTACAAATCCTACAGAATTTTTCCAAACAACTACAGACTGAATTTTTTTCTGGGGGTGCTAAAAGAGATACTGTTTTCTTGTTTAGTTGAGTTTGTGGGCACATATAAGTTTCTGGGGGTCATATGTCCGGTGTTCCCAGATTCTTGCTGAATTTCTCTGCCATTGCATCTCTCTGACAGCATTCCTACACCTTCCTTTAAGGATCCCTGTGATAAAATTGGTGCCTTTTGGATATTCCAGAAAAATCTCCCAATTTTAAAACCATAATCTGTCACTGGAGATACAGTACAGGGTATGTGCCTCTCACCTCCCATGCAGTTCACTCTGATTCACTGTTCCTTGCACCAAAAGTTTCCCTGAGCACACATCTGGGAGTAGTCTTCAAGAACCACCGGCTATGAACCAACCTCTGCTCTCCATGTGATGAAAATAAAACAAAACCATAACAACACCAGAGAATAAGGCGCATGCCAGTGCCCAGTCCTAATTCAATCCTGGCATTACATGGTCCCCTGAGCATCAGCAAGTGCAGCCTGGAGATCCCCAAGCACTGCCTTGGTGGCCCAGCTGTCCCCAACACCACAAAGCCTGACCACCACTGCCCTTCCACTGAGCTACAAATGGAAGCTATCTAAAGAAATGATTATCAGTAATTATCAGGTGTATAGCTGATACATCAGATCTTGATTTGTCATCATTTCAGTCTGTCACTCAAAAATGCCATAAGGTATGGTTACTAAGGAATCCAGATCTCTGCGGAAACATTTGGCAAACTTTTTTAAAATATCACCTTTTCTAATAGGTTAAATAAATTTTAAATTTTAAATTCAAAAGTCAGAGGAACATTTGAGGTATAATTTTTTTGAGGTATAATTTTTAACTTCAGAGAAGAGAGAATTTTCATTTGGTCATCTTCACACATGTTCCCTCATTTATTGCCGTCAAATTCCAAATATTTGTTTCTAAGTGTTTTAACAATAGGTAGAAAACTTCCAGTTCTCTTGGATCCTCTAAGTTGTTTTTTAGTAGCTGTCTTTGAATTAAAAAAAAAACTTATTTGTAAAGACTGATCCTTATCAGAGGTTATGCATGTTGTTAGAAAATTAGTCATCAGTGTCCATAATTTTATTTTTCTGCAGAAAATTTCCCCCGAGGCCATGTTATTTGTCTATGGTTTGTGTGTTTGTGGCTGGCCAACACACATGTCTTTACAAATCTAAGTGAATGCATCACACTTACCAAACTATTCCCTGAGCCCCAGAGCCAATCGGCTTTAAATTCTGGTAGCGCTTGAGAACTGTGAAGGTTGAGTCTCCCACTTCCACACTGTAGAATTGGTTGTCAACTTTGCTTTTGCTCATGTTGTAATGTTTGGCAATATATGACACATCCACTTGTTTATCAAATCCCTGTGAACAGAACAACGAAGGATAAATAGAGCGAACAAGCAGATTTATAATGAGACACAGACAAATGCCACAGCAAATCTATTATCATTCTATAAGCCTGTTTCATGCAGAAGGATGTGTGTACGTGTATACACGCACATCCACTATATAATATATACACACTGTGTAATACTTTATGTAAATAATGGACAAAAAAATCTCATGAACATACATTTTTTTGACATTAAAGCCATAATAAAATAAGATTAGATCTGCATGATATTTCCTGATGCTTCATTAAAAGCATTAATTTGTTATGGAATAAATGTCTACTAAATATATGTATATATATGTACTGGTTCCAGAGGTTATACTAGATTCTTCAGAGATAATCTGACATGAATAATTATACCAACCATGTTAAAAATGATCAATGATAATTTTTAGGACCATTTAATCTATATCAAAAGGAATTAAGGTACAAAATAATACAGTTTTAACTTTTATTAGATATCCTTAAATTAAATGATATTGACTTCACTTATTCTATGAATACCAAATATTATTATCCTGCATTAACACTTTAGTTCATATCAACATTGTTTCTTTCTCTCTTTTTTTTTTTGTCAGCCCCATGCAAGGCAGCACCCTACACAGTGTCCTACCTCTGGGGGCAACAGTATTCTAAAATGCAACATGGCACTTCCTTAAATTTTGGAAGGTCAGGTTTTCAATATCTTATTCTTTATATTTTATATATCTAGGAGAAGTTGCTATATATTTAACAACTGGAGAGGGTAGTCTCGGAATTATAATTAGGCTCTTCCTTGTGATTCTCATAGAAACCCTTCTAATCTCCTTCTGCTTTTTGGTAATTTCTTGAGATTTTGTGTTCTCAACAGGTGCTGTTGGTTCACACTCCAAACCCAGCAATCAAAGATTAATTATTATAAAAAATTAATGGTTCTACAAAGGCAGAGCTGTAGACCAATGGAACAGGGTTGAATATACTGACGTTCCCCCCCCCAAGTATACGAGCATCTAATCTTCGATAAGGGGGCAAGAAAAGTGAAGTGGAGCAGGGAAAGCCTCTTTAACAAATTATGCTGGCAAAACTGGACGGCTATATGCAAAAAAATGGGCTCAGATCTCTGCCTAACTCCATGTACAAAAGTAAGATCTAAGTGGATTAAAGACCTCAACATCAGACCGGAATCTATAAGATACATTGAGGAAAATGTTGGCAAAACCCTTCATGACATAGAAGCTAATAGTGTCTTCAAAGATGTCACACCACTGGCCAAGCAAGTGAAAACAGAGATAGATAAATGGGACTATCTTAAACTAAGAAGCTTCTGCACCTCAAAAGAAACAGTGACCAAAATACAAAGACAGTCAACTGAATGGGAAAGGATATTCACCAACTACACATCTGATAAGGGGTTAATTTCAAGGATATACAAAATACTGGTTCAACTCCACAAAAGGAAAACATTCAACCCCATCAAAAAATGGGGAGATGAAATGAATAGAAACTTTGACAAAGAAGAAATCCGAATGGCTAAAAGACACATGAGAAAATGTTCCACATCATTAATCATCAGGGAGATGCAGATCAAAACCACAATGAGGTATCACCTCACACCACAGAGACTGGCCCATATCCACAAGAACAAAAGCAACCGGTGCTGGCGCGGATGTCGTGAGAAAGGGACACTCCTTCACTGTTGGTGGGAATGCCGACTGGTTCAGCCCTTCTGGAAAGCAGTATGGATGATTCTCAAAAAACTAGAAATTGAGCTCCCATTTGACCCAGCAATACCACTCCTGGGAATATATCCCAGAGAGGCAAAAAAGTATAGCCGAAGTGACATCTGCAATTGCCTGTTTATTGCAGCACTCTTTACAATAGCCAGAATCTGGAAAAAACCTGAGTGCCCGAGAACAGATGACTGGTTGAAGAAACTCTGGCACATTTACACAATGGAGTACTATGTAGCTGTTAGGAAAGACGAAGTCATGAAGTTTACATACAAGTGGTACTACATGGAAAGTATCATGTTAAGCGAAATGACTCAGAAAGAAAGGGATAGACATAGAAAGATTGCATTCATCTGGGGAACATAAAGTAACAAAATAGGAAACTAACACCCAAGTATGGCAGAGATTAGTACCAGGAATTTTACTCAATGACCCGGAGGACAACCACACATGTTAGGGGAAGGGGGAGCTCAGAAAGAGAAGGGAACACCAAATAAAGGGTGTTGGGAGGATCCGCCCATGATGGGAGAGCATGCTGAGGGTAGACTGTCGACCAAGCATGATTGCCACTCAATGCCTCTTTTGCTGACCATGGCACTCAAAAGGAGAGAGAGGGAAATGCCCTGCCACAGAGGCAGGGTGGGATAGGGGCTGGGTGGGGGGAGGGGATGCTGGGATCCGAGGTGGTGGGAAATGCGCACTGGTGGAGGGATGGGTGTTTGATCATTGTATAATCGAAACCCAAGCACAAAAATGTGTAAGTCTACAACTGTACCTCATGGTGCCTCACTATTAAAAAATAAATAAATAAATAAATTAATTAAAAAAAGAAAAAAAAAGAACCTCTTTTCTTTCAGCTGGGGCCATATTGTAACAATGCCCTAGTCAAATGTCTATTGCTGCTCAGAGCTCTGTCTGCCTATGTGCAGGTGTATAGCAATCGTAGACTCAAGCTCTTTCTAACTTTCTTATTTATACTGTTGATCGCAAAAGGCTAGGTCGACAAAGTGGACCCAAACATAATAAGATAACCCATTAGAAACATTTTCTGTACTTAAATCTTACTTATTTTGTCATAAATTAGAGATTTTGAAGAGAATGAGTCATAGAAAAGAAAAAAATAATAACCTGCTTTGGCAATCAGCATATTATATCTCCCTGATGACTCATAACATCAGACTCAAGTCAGGACAGAGTTACTGTCAGAAAGAAGTGCAGTTAAAAATAAAAGCAAAAATACGAAGAAGGAAAAAATTTGCAGATCTTTTAAACTTACCTAGAAGTTTTTTCTCCACACTAGAGTCTCTAATGGGGGCTTGGTGGTCTAAAAAATGAGTAAAAGTCTAAGTTTTAGCTTAGGATGAAGCCTCAAGCAGCAAAGGCAAAAAGCAAAAAAAAAAAAAAATCAAAAAAAATTAATGGTTCTAATTGAAGGAAATATTAACTCTTCATGGGCACTGGAGAAGTTTTGGGGCATTTTTTTTTTGCTATACCACAATGAATGGAGATGTGCTTTGTGCTTGGTTAGCTGACTGAACATCCTATCTTACAGTGAGGCATTCCTCAACAATCAATCAGTTCCCACAGTCTTACCACTTGGAAGGTGTGCCAGAGATTTAATTTGTTACACAAACAAACCAAAACAACAACAACAACAAAACCCTGCCTTTAAAGGTCTTAACCCAAAATCCAAATTTAAGGATCTTCACATGAATTTCACATGACTTCCATAATCCATCATGTAAAACGAAAGCTTTGCTTCTGATCCTCTGGTCATAAAGACATCTTTTTAAAAATTCTGTCCTACTTCTAAATCTAAAAATTAAGTAGTAGTACAAACTTTGCTTCTTTCTGCTCTCTTTTAAAGGGATCTTTCAATACAAATCAAGTGGAGCAGCAGGATACAAGAGGACCTGAATAGACCTAAACAAGGCCCGAAAATCTAGTGCAAGGACTTTTAAACCCCAGACTGTTAGAAAAAAAAAAGAAATATATATAATAAATACCAAACTAGTTTGTGATTAATAGAGATGATGTGACGGCAGTCTAATTCAATTACACAGAGATCCTGAAGATGACTAGATATTAAGAAATCTAGACTGTTTGGATAGGAGGGTAAAAATTCAGGCTATTTGAAAATACAGTAACAACAAGCCTGAAAACCAAGAAGCAGACTGTGAAGCATAGAACAGGAAATTAAACAAGACTATTCAGAATCAGGGCAGTGTAGGCCTATTCAAGGAGAATACAAGAGGGTTTAGTATTTAGACAATAGACGTGGAGAACGGCAGAAACAAGAACATTAGTATTTAAACAATCCTTGATTTCAACCCCAGTATCAGGAGCTGCTCTCTACACCATGTTCCATTGCTGCTCTAGACTTTTTTCACATTAGGAGGTTAACCCTACTAAAGTCTCTTCTTTCTCCCTCACTAGGGAAGATGAAAAGAAAAGGATAGAATGAGGCCAGAGTGAGAGCAGAGAGGGCAAAGCACTTGCTTACACATGCCCTACCCAGATTCTATTCCTGGCATCAACTACAGTCTCCTGAACCCACCAGGTGTGATCCCTGGGTACAGAGCCAAGAAGGAGCCTGAGCACCACTATGCATGGCCCAAACTTCCAGAAGGAAAAAAATCAAAAACAAAGAGCAACTGAAGCAGATCAGCAACAGATTCATCCTCCAAGTTTGCTTTGAGATGAATGAGGGGCCTCACTTGCCATCTGCCATATTTTTAACCCTTTTTATTCATCATGTTTCTAGTTTCCTACCATTCCAAAAGTCCTTGAAATGCACTAGTTTCATCAAACCTAGACATTCCACTTCTGTGGTCCTACTTATTCTTTTCACTTTTGACATGTTACTCTGCCAACTGCATGGCATAAATATAGTAATTACACTATGAAATGACCTTCTGTTCAAGATGACGGGGCTTAACCTTGGCACCATGCGATTTCATACTTGCTACGGTTTTAATCTGTGTAGTAGACTTGAATCCACCGCACCGGACCTCCCTCTCCAACATTTTAATATATAGTCAAACCACGGGAATTAAAAAATTGTTTTGCATCTCTTCAGACTTATTCTAATAAATGCCTAACAGAGCATCAACAGCCAATCACTCCAACAGTGACGATGTATATCTTGAGCTACTGGTTTTGGCACTAGAGATATAACAGAAAGATAAAATCCCAGTTAGGAGAGGCGATCCAGTAAGCAAGTAGTAAAACTTAATATTATAAATTCTGTAGCAACTGTTAGACAACTATCAGATGCCAGTTCTTCAAAATTGGTAATTTTTTTAAAGTAACAAAATAGGAGACTAATACCCAAGAGTGGCCGAGATTAGTACCAGGAATTTTGCTCCATGGCTTGGAGGCCAGCCACACATGCTAGGGGAAAAGGAAGCTCAGATAGAGAAGGGAGCACCAAATAAAGGGTGTTGGGAGGATCCTCCCAGGATGAGAGAAGCATGCTGAAAGTAAACTATAGACCAAACATGATTGCCACTCAATGCCTCTTTTGCAAACCACAGCACCCAAAAGGAGAGAGAGAACAAAGGGGAATGCCCTGCCACAGAGGCAGGGTGGGAATGGGGGGGGAGGGATAGTGGGATACATGGTGGTGGAAAATGGGCACTGGTGGAGGGATGGGTACTTGATGATTGTATAACTGAAACCCAAGCACAAAAATTTATAAGTCTACAACTGTACCTCATGGTATGTCACTAATAAACTTTAAAAAAAAAAATTGGTAATGTTTGAATTCCCACTCTGTGCTTCCTCTGGGCCACCATTGTCACTGGACCACAGATGTGAAGCATATGATGAGCACCTCAGGAACTTGATCTAAGGTAGAAATTACTGGTCTACTGCCCTAGATATTTGGATTGGATTTAAATTTGCCTGAGATGATTCTTTCACTGAATAATAAGAAGACATGTGATACAGTTTTGCTTGTGGTACTTAGATAGTGAAACACTTATGTAGCAGAAATAATATTTTTATTTCCACTACAGGGAACATATTTTGTGTCTCTATGGGCTGCCAAGTTCCACTGCTTGTGGCATTCACAAAATGCAAGCCAGAGTCTTAATTTGGACAAGGATATCACTACACCTTAAATTAAAATATTTCAAGAAGTCCACTTCCTCATCCTTATACCTAAAGTTTCACAGTCTCAATACTCAGACAAGGCAACAGTTAGAATCTAACATTAGAATCTAAATTAAAGGCGCTAGAATTGTTTTATTATGCTAATTATTCATAGCCCTCAGAAATTTCCTGTATTGTTTCCCAGTAAATATTTAGAACATAACAGTTTCATATAATGTGAAAACTATCTTTTGGACTTGATGATTTGCTAAATGAGTAATACAATCACAGAAATTATATCAGTAGCAAAATTTTCACAAAGAGATAATTACAAAACAAAAAGAAAAAATCCTGCTTAAAAGAAATACCTAAATTCCATGACATATTTTCTGAAATAAAAATTATCAGAGATCTTTTCCCTCCATTTAAGAGCACATAACGTCTCACATTAATAATAAAATCATAATTTTAATCTGTTTGTCTTATGTATAAATATGTGTTTATTTATAAACAGATGCTAATTGGAAATGCAAATATTTTAAGCACTGCTTTTGAAAACAAATAAATAAAAGATGTGTAAGTTTAAAATAGAGTAACAGTGACTTGCCTTAGTATCAGCATCTCTTTTTCAGGCCTAAAAATCATAATCCCAAAATCATAATAATTCCTTCATTCAGCAACAAAGAAGAAAACCGGCTGGAGGGCCACACAGCTCCTGGAGAATGCTCCGGGCCCCAAACAGAGCCGATATCACCAGGAGGCCCCAGATGGGGTAGTTGCTGCCTTCCCACCTTCTCCAGATGGAATCCCAGTGACCATGAGCTTCTACAAGCATGGCTATGACATGCGGGTACCAGGACATTTTTTCCGAACGGCGCTTACGCGGCGGCGTGACATTTCTTTATATGCAAAGTGATCAATGGAAAGTAAATCATCCAACATTTCTCCCTGAAAATCAAGCTTGAATGGTGGTGGAAAAATCTGAGCAAAAGATAATGCCCAACCAAAATGCATCTGGACAGTGTATTTAACTATGGTGCTATGCCACCCTGGGAGGGGAAGGGTGTCTGTCCCTCCGCCTGTCCCCCTCTGTGGTGGCAATATGGTGTCCTGCATTATTTAGAGCCTAATGAACAGCCAGGTCTGAATGTTGGGGAAAATTCCAAATAACAGAGGTGGGTCTTTTGTCGTAATATTGAATGTGATCAACGGGGAGAGAGGGAGAGAGAGAGAGAGAGAGAGAGAGAGAGAGAGAGAGAGAGAGAAAAGTGGAAATCTGCCACACAGGTGGGAGGGGGGTGAGAGGGGGGTATACTGGAGTTCTTGGTGGTGGAAAATGTGCACTGATGAAGAGACTGGTGTTTGATCATTGTATGACCAACCGAGACTTGAACTGAAAGGCTTTGTTACTGTTCTCATGGTGATTCAACAAATAAATAAAAAATATAAATAAATAAATAATAAATAAAATAAAAATCATAATCCCACAAACATACTTTTCCGTCTCATAGATCCAGATACTATACAATCGAAGTATTTCCAGTTATCTCATGAAAACAAATAGTTCCTTCATTCAGTATGTTAAATTTTGCCAGAGCACTAGTGCAGTGGAGTAGGGTGCTGGTCTTGTATGCAGCAGACCAGGGTTTGATACCCAACACCATGTATGGCCCTTCAAGCACCAACAGAGTGATTCCTGAATGCAGAGCACGAGAAAACTCAGCATGGCCAGGGATGCATCCCCCAAAACGTACTCAAACATTTGGGAAGAGTGTTAGAAATTCATAATCACTCATTAGTGCTCACTAAAATGAGCGGGGTTCAATTCCTCACATCCTGTGTGAACCCTTGTGCATCGTCAGGAGTAATTTAGAGTGGAAAGGCAGGAGTAAACTCTGAGCATTGCTAGTTGTGACCCCAAGACCAAAATAAATAAATAAATAAAATTTTAAAAAATAAAATAAAAGTCTCTCTCCAGAGGGGGTAAAGAAATCAGTATTTTCATTAACACTTAATCATAGTGAATAAATATGCTTCACAAATACCAAGAATCCATATAGAAAATACCTTCAATTTCTTTACTGAAATAAATTCTCAACATTAATGTCCTGAGTTCATCGTTAGAAAGGTATAAAGTGGCCAGACGTGACAAAATAAAAATTTTTCATTCTGCTGCTTATAAGAGATACACTTAAATTGGCATGATAGATACTGACTCAAATTAAAGGTTGAAAAGTAATCACAGTAAAATTGCAGCCTAAAGAGGCATTAACAGATAAGTTTATATCAGACAAAACAAAATAGGTACACAATTTTCAAAGGTGATAAGAGGGGCTGGAGCAATAGCACAGCGGGTAGGGCACCTGCCTTGCACGCGACCGACCCTGGTTCGATTCCCAACATCCCATATGGTCCCCTGAGCACCGCCAGGGATAATTCCTGAGTGCAGAGCCAGGAGTAACCCCTGTGCATTGCCAGGTGTGACCCAAAAAGCAAAAAAAAAAAAAAAAAAAAAAAAAAAAAAAAAAAAAAAAAAGGTGATAAGAGACAGAGAAAACACACACATAATATGATGAAGGTATCAAAACATCAGGAAGACAACACTCGCTAACATATATGCTACAAAAGGAATATATATAGATATATAGATATATCTGTCACAACTACTAACAGCCCTAAAGTAGATATCAATAGTAACAGCAGCACAATAACAGAAGGAAGTTTTAAAACTGCCTCTCACACTGAATAGATCAACTTGAGAACACACCCCTACTCCTGCCAATAAAAGTAACAAGAAAGAAAAAGAAAGAAAAAGAAAGAAAGAAAGAAAGAAAGAAAGAAAGAGAAGAACTTGCTTAATTTATTTGTTCTCAAGTCCAATCCAAACAAACAAACAAACTAACCTATACACATTCTTCTTTAGTTCCCATGGAACATTCTCTGGAATAGCCAACATGCTGGTATACAAAACAAGTGCCCATAAAATCATAAATATATCAATCAGATCCATTTTTTCATACCACAATGCTATGAAGGTAGAAAGCCATGAAAAGAAAATTGGAAAAATCTCAAACATTTGGAAGCTAAACAACCTACTACTAGTCGATCATTGAGAAAAACATGAAATGAAAAAATAAATGAAAAGCTTCCTGGAAATAAAAGAGAATGAAGACACAAGTTATCGGAAGCTGTAGAATATAGCAAAAGCTGTGCTAAAAACGAACTTTATGGCAATATAGACTTATACCAGGGTAAAGTCTCAAATAAATAAACTTCATATCTTCAACAACTAGGAAAGAAAATTGAAGTTCAAAGTAAGGAGGGAAACAGACAAATAAAAATTAGAGTTAAAAACAGTGACAAGGGAATTAAATGAATAAAGATCAGTGAAGTCAAGAACTGTATTTCGATTTTTTTTTAAGAATGAGCACGAATGACCATCTCTTAGCTAGACCCATGAAAGAAGAAAAAAACTAAACAATCATATAATAAATGAAAGGGAGACCTTATAACAGACATCACAAAAATACAAAAGATGGTGACATTATTATTAAAAAAAACTATACCAATAAATAGGACAATCTGTAAAAATAGGTAGGTTTTTTAAAGTCACACAACCTCCCAAGACTCAGAAGTTTGAAGTGGAAGAAACCACTACCAATCCAATACATAAATCAAAGCAGTATCAGAAGTCTCCTCCCAAAACAAACTTCAAACCAGACAAGTTCACTAGAGACTTCTTCCAATTCTTCATTCAAAGGGGAGTTATCTCATTCTTAAGTGTTCCCAGAAATCTAGTAAAAAGGAATTCTTTTGGTTAGTTTCTATTAACCCACTATTAATGCAAAAAAGCAGAGGCATCGCTCAAAAACAAAATTTCAGACCAATATTCCTGTTGAATATAGATGCAAAGAGCAGTGAAGAAAACTCAACCACTACTTCACACCATACTTAAAATTTAATAGAAAGTGAATTAAAAATGTGTCATAGAGATAGTGAAGTGAGTAGGGCACTTGCCTTGCATGCTGCCAACAAGGGCTTAATACTCAACATGCTGTATACTTCCTAAACATCACCTGGAATGATTCCTAAGCACATGGTTGGAAAGAGTCTTAGGCACCACTGGGTGTGACCCCCCTCCCCCCAAAGAGAACCAAACCAACCCCAAACAAAATGGATTAAAGATATTTATGTTAGAGGGGCTGGAGTGATAGCACAGTGAGTAGGGCGCTTGCCTTGCACACGGCCGACCCGGGTTCACTTCCCAGCATCCCATATGGTCCCCCAAGCACCGCCAGGAGTAATTCCTGAGTGCAGAGCCAGGAGTAACCCCTAAGCATCGCTGGGTGTGACCCAAAGAGCAAAAAAAAAAAAAAAAAGATATTTATGTTAGAACTGGATACATAATATATGGAAACACTTTATGTTAGAACTAAAAAATACCTTATGGTTAGAACAGAAAAATAAAATTAAGGTAAACATAGGCAGAACTCTTCATGACAGAACTTCAGAAGTTTCTTTAAAGATATGACTCTATTGGCAAAAATAGCAAAAGCAAAAATAAAGAAATGGGACTACGTCAAACTAAATCACTTCTACCCTGCAAATGAAACTATGGCTAAAACGAAAGGTTTTTTTAAAAAGAAAGAAAGAAAGAAAGAAAGAAAGAAAGAAAGATACCCTACTAAATGGGAGGATTTGTGTTAACATGCATATGACAACGGGCTAATACCCCATAAGGACCCAGAGATTCTACTCAGTGACACCCATATTTAGAAAACAAAAATATTAATTGAAAAAGATGCATACCTATATTCACTGCAGTGCTATCTAAACAGACAGGATCTGGAAATAACCCAGATTCCCAAAGACAGATGAGTAGATAAAGAAATTGTGGAATACATATGCAATGGAATTCTATTTTACTATAGGAAAAGATGAAATCTTGCAGTTGGTTCAACTTGGATAGAACTGATGAGGGTGTCATACTAAGTCCGTGAATCAGAAAAAAGACAAGGACAAATACCAGGTGAGCACTCTCTTGTGTGTGTACTATAAGACACAAAGCTAGGTAACAGACAATGGCCAAGAAAACAAATCCTGAGATTTCGACAACAGAGCTGTGTTTACTAAGGCAGACAGGGAATGAAGGGGAGTGAGCAGGGGAGGACGGAAGGAAGGCATCTAGGGACCACAGAAGAGGGACAACGACAAGTTGGTAGTGTAGTGTTATGCTTTGTATGACTAAAATATAAATATCAATACTAACGCAAATAAAAAGCATTCAGTCTTCCACTAGATGTTAACCCTAATATATAAATTTAAATATTGCATTTTATATTGATATCATAGAGTATCTTTATAAAAGCTTAAAGCGAACTAATTTCCTCTAATTCTCCAACTGCCAAAATTTTTTTAAATTATGCTAAAAGACTCCATGACAGTAGGTAGAGAGGAAATATTAATTTAATCAGCTCTGTGGATAGACTGCTTGCCATACTGACCTATGAAAAAGAACCTTGGGCAATGAATTCCTATAATCACTTCAGCTGCTAAGGAATTTGCAAAGAAAAATACTGCAACATTATGGGTCTTTTTTCTGAAGGTGCCCAAAGTCTTGTGCATTTTTCTCAAATTTCAAAACATATTCCACAAGCACTCCCCCTGCGTTCCCATTTCTGCATGATTGTCCTATGTTACTGCTCCGAGCCGAAAACACTGAGATTTAAAGATTTTTTGAGAGGTTAAGCTTTCTTGGTTTCTTTTGAATGACAGAGCTAAAAATAGAGTTGCGCCTGGATAAGTTCTGCACTTAATAGCTGTGCAACATCGAGCAAGTCATTTTAGTCTTTCCTTCATTTATTATTTATATCCTCTGTGGCTCCAAAAAGGTTTTGTGGGACTCTTCATTAAAGCTCTAGAAACGATAGAGCCACTAAATCTGGTTTTAAGAACAAATGTCAAATAAAGCAGGTAAGGAGATGGCGGCTTTACCAGAGGACTTAAATTATGAATGTCTACTGCCTTTAAGACACAACTACGTATCCGGAATGCCAAAAGAAGAAATAATGGCAACAATAAAACCAGTGAGTGACAGTTTTGATCCATCCACTTCACAGACTGTACCATAACCGTATATAGAGAAGATAAAAATTCCTTAGCATTTAATTCCAGGGAAAAATATATTCAGTATGTTATATCTGGAATCCGATAACAATACTTGGAGTCAAAGACACAGAAATATTTTCATATGACTTATGAATGATATGCTATGTAAATAACGTAAATCATATTTATTATTACATGGTATTACCATGATTTTCAATATTATTGAAAGAGGACCAGTATTAAAGGCTTACATGCCAAACTGGTTTGATATTGTTATGTACTATATTTAGCACTAATATTAAATGAGAAAAGTGGAATTCATAAACAGTGCTTAATTGGTTCAGAGTATTAGAATTATTAATTGATGGTACCAATTAATATGAATTGAGATTTGTCAATTTGTCAACTCCAAAATATGCTCTTTTCTTTTTTGGCATTTGGGCCACACCCAACAGTGCTAAGGGGACTTACTCCAGGCTCTGTGCTCAAAGAAAACTCCTTCTGGCAGGCTCAGCGGACCATACAGGGTGCCAGGGATTGAACCCCAGCCAGTGGGGAGGCTCCTATCCACCTATCCAGCTAACATCACTGGACCTATTACAGGATGAGAGGCAGAGCCCCACTACTGAGTGGGTTCAAGCAGCCTCAACTCCTCACCTGTCATATTAAGGGTCCATGCCACAGCTCCTTCCTGCCTTTTGCCTGCTGCTCCATCATCCCAGGACGGGCAGAGAAGACAGAGAGCAACCTCGAGTTTAACCCCTCAGCATCTGGGGTGGAGACTAAGAAGACTCACCCCCAGTGCAGTAAAAACACTAGAAAATGAATGGGGGAAAATATGTAGAAACCCATGAAGCTCAATGAGCAAAATCAATACCATCAACTACTAAATAACACCAGGAAATCCTCAGTCTTTAGTGGCAGTATGATGAGGACATTCAATGAGTTCAAACAAATTATAGCACAGGTATTCAGCAAAACACAAGTACGGGAATAAAAACGCAAAACCTACTACACTCAGAAATGATACAAATGAATAACATGGTAGGTGACATTTTAAGAAGTCAATAGGAGCTCTGAACAGCAGAATGACAGGAACTGAGCAAAAGATCCATTAGCTCCAAGCTGAGAAGGAAGAAACCACTAGGAGAAGGTGGAAAATAGTCCAAAAAGAAATGAACAGTGTACCAGAGTTCAAGAGGAACAACATAATAATCACCAGAATCCTGAAGAACAGGGAAGAAAATGTGATGAAGAAACAATAATTAAAGAAATAATCATTAAGAACTTTGCAAAGTTGAGGACTATAGGCATTGAGATCCAAGAGGCCGGTAGAGTCCCACTGAATATAGATTCAGTTAGGAAAACTTCAAGACACGTTATACTCAAATCCAAAGAGAAAACCCAAAGATAGAGACAGAATATTGAAAGTAGCAAGATCAAAAAAGGAAATAACATACTAAGGAAAACACATAACAGATAACAGATCTATCAAACGAGACTCTACAAGCCAGTAGAATATGAAAAGATAGAGTACAAAAACTCAAAGAAATGAACACCTTATCAAGTATACTAGATTATCATTCACATTTGAAGGAGCTCTACAAAGCTTCATGGACAGACAACAGCTTAGGGAGTTCCTAGCCTTGAAACCATTTTTGCAAGAAGCATTAAAAGAGCTCTCTTAAAGGACAGGAGAAACTTTCCATCACTGGGCACTGGGTGTGCACTCACTAATGATTCACATGGATGTTTTCTACTGAATTAAAGGAGGTTAGAAATATATAGCAATTAATCTTCACAACTTGACTTTTATTGATTTATTTTTGCTCATTCTATTTGGCATTCCTTTAATTTTTATTGAACCAAGGAATATAAAATAAATTTGTTATGCTTGTCAAGGGGGCCAGCTGGGGGTAGAAGGCAATCTAGAGAATGAGTGGAGGGAAGGGGTCATTGGTGGTGGACTTGGTGTTGGAACATTGCGTCTCTGAAACGACTCTATTCTGAACAACTTTATAAATCACAGTGTCTCAATACACATTCCTGAAAAATAGTTAAAAATAACTATATAATATCAACAATAAACAAACAAAAAGGTAAATGACTGCAGTGTATTCACTAATCATTAAACATAGCAGGAATTAAATCATTATGATTAGAGTGGATCAAAATGATTCTGAAATGTATAAATAGCTGTGTTAAAAGTGGTATTAAAAAGTGGTTGATTTCCAATTAAAGAGATATTCTAAATCAATATTTATTAAATATAATAGAAAGTTTGCTTCAAATATACCCACAGCTGAAAGGAATGACTCAGGTTACTACTGTGGCTTTATTGACTAAACTTTGTTTATGTACTGACTTTGCATTTAAAAAAAAGAAAAGCATTCCTTTACTAGAAAATAATTAAATATTTTCAATTTTGGCTACTCTTTACAATCTAAGGAACTATATGGGAAAACAAAATAAAACAGTAAAAACTCAAAATGATTGAACAATTTTTTTCTTTTAGAACGTTATACTGGGATTGTTAGTTTTGTCATATTCCAAATAATACTTTAAACCTTAAATACCACAGTCATCTTTTAGAATTTATAGAAAAAGTTTTCTTTCTATTTGTGGCCAATAGAATATTGGGCTTTTTGCATTTAATAATTATGCTTCTAAGTGAAATTAAGTTCTATACACGTTAGTCAAAATACTGTACCCCAATAGAAATTTCAAGAATTCATAAAATGGGGTTAAAAGAGAATCTAGAATTCCAACAGGTACGGCCCGCCCCCAAGGGCCTGGGTTCCTCTCTGGGCACGCGCAGCTAGAAACAGCCCCTAGACAGCCGGTTTTCAACCCCTGATCCGCGTGGGACGGGCACAGAGGCCCAGCTCTGGGCAACAAAGCTGAACGGCTCCAATTCCAACAGGTACAGCCCGCCCCCAAGGGCCTGGGTTCCTCTCTGGGCACGCGCAGCTAGAAACAGCCCCTAGACAGCCGGTTTTCAACCCCTGATCCGCGTGGGACGGGCACAGAGGCCCAGCTCTGGGCAACAAAGCTGAACGGCTCCAATTCCAACAGGTACAGCCCGCCCCCAAGGGCCTGGGTTCCTCTCTGGGCACGCGCAGCTAGAAACAGCCCCTAGACAGCCGGTTTTCAACCCCTGATCCGCGTGGGACGGGCACAGAGGCCCAGCTCTGGGCAACAAAGCTGAACGGCTCCAATTCCAACAGGTACAGCCCGCCCCCAAGGGCCTGGGTTCCTCTCTGGGCACGCGCAGCTAGAAACAGACCCTAGACAGCCGGTTTTCAACCCCTGATCCGCGTGGGACGGGCACAGAGGCCCAGCTCTGGGCAACAAAGCTGAACGGCTCCAATTCCAACAGGTACAGCCCGCCCCCAAGGGCCTGGGTTCCTCTCTGGGCACGCGCAGCTAGAAACAGCCCCTAGACAGCCGGTTTTCAACCCCTGATCCGCGTGGGACGGGCACAGAGGCCCAGCTCTGGGCAACAAAGCTGAACGGCTCCAATTCCAACAGGTACAGCCCGCCCCCAAGGGCCTGGGTTCCTCTCTGGGCACGCGCAGCTAGAAACAGCCCCTAGACAGCCGGTTTTCAACCCCTGATCCGCGTGGGACGGGCACAGAGGCCCAGCTCTGGGCAACAAAGCTGAACGGCTCCAATTCCAACAGGTACAGCCCGCCCCCAAGGGCCTGGGTTCCTCTCTGGGCACGCGCAGCTAGAAACAGCCCCTAGACAGCCGGTTTTCAACCCCTGATCCGCGTGGGACGAGCACAGAGGCCCAGCTCTGGGCAACAAAGCTGAACGGCTCCAATTCCAACAGGTACAGCCCGCCCCCAAGGGCCTGGGTTCCTCTCTGGGCACGCGCAGCTAGAAACAGACCCTAGACAGCCGGTTTTCAACCCCTGATCCGCGTGGGACGGGCACAGAGGCCCAGCTCTGGGCAACAAAGCTGAACGGCTCCAATTCCAACAGGTACAGCCCGCCCCCAAGGGCCTGGGTTCCTCTCTGGGCACGCGCAGCTAGAAACAGCCCCTAGACAGCCGGTTTTCAACCCCTGATCCGCGTGGGACGGGCACAGAGGCCCAGCTCTGGGCAACAAAGCTGAACGGCTCCAATTCCAAACAGAAGACCTTCCCAACTCCTCGCCCAGTGCCAGGGACTCTTTCCGGAGCCGCGGCCGCTAACGCGGCCGCGAAATATTTTCCCACTACATATGCCATAGGAACCATAAGCTAACTTCCTAGATGGAAACTTCTCTATTTTAGCTCAGCCACTAGAAACACAGTTGCCAATAACTCATAAGCCTATCTTAACTCACACTGCATATCAAGCAGAATAGTAACACTGAACGTGAAGGACTAAACCACACCTCTCACAATGGTAAAGCAACGCAAAAGCCCACCAAACATTCATATTGAAGAGTCTAGCCCAGATGACACCAATAGTACTGTAGTGTTAGACAACCTCTCTGACAAGGAATTCAGAAGGGAGCTACTTAGGATGCTTAGGGAATTAAAAGAAACAATGGAAACCAATGCCAATAGAAGACAAGAGGATCTGAAGGCAGAAATGAGGAAAATGCAATCAGAAATGTCAGACCTGAAAAATCTCGTAGGCGAATTGAAAAGCTCGGTGGAAGGCCTCAGCAGCAGAGTAAGAGCGGCTGAGAACAGAATCAGTGAGCTCGAAGATGAACTTCAGAGACTCTCCAGAAAAGAGCAGAAAATGGAAAAGAGACTCACAATTCGGGAACAGATGGCAAGAGAAGATCGTGATGAAGCCAAGAGGGGTAACATAAGAATTATTGGAGTCCCAGAGGGACAGGAAGAAAACCTCGATGAAGAAGAAACTGTCAAAGACATCATTGCTACAACATTTCCAGAGCTGAAGAAAACTTGTGACCACATTCAGGAGGCCCGAAGGGTACCAGCTAGAAGAAATCCGAATAAAAATACCCCAAGACACATTCTGATCAAAATGACCAAAACCTTAGACAGAGACAAAATTCTGAAAGCAGCAAGATCGAAGAAAGAAATCTCTTACAAAGCAGCATCCTTAAAATTCACAGCTGATTTTTCTGATGAAACCCTCATGGCCCGAAAACAGTGGTGGGACATAGTAAAAAAACTCAATGAAATAAATGCCTCCCCCAAAATACTTTTCCCAGCAAGACTCTCATTCATAATAGAAGGAACAACACACAGTTTCACAGACAAACAACAGCTCAGGAACTTCATAGACTCAAAACCATGGTTACAAGAACAACTAAATGGGCTACTTTAAGGCAAGAAAGGCCCCTCAAATACACCAAATTTTAACAGAACAATGGGACAAAATCCCATAACAATAATCTCTCTCAATGTCAATGGGCTAAATGCACCAATTAAAAGACATAGAGTGGCAGGATGGATTAGAAAATTGAACCCAACATTCTGCTGCCTGCAAGAAACGCATCTCAATAGTCAAAGCAAACACAGACTCAGAGTCAAAGGCTGGAAAACAATCCTACAGGCAAACAGCTCCCATAAAAAAGCTGGGGTAGCCATCCTTATATCAGACCACATCGATTTCAGAGTGAGGAAGGTCATAAGAGACAGTGAAGGCCATTTCTTATTGATCAGAGGATCTGTACAACAGGAAGAACTTACAATAATAAATGTATATGCACCTAATGAGAGACCAGCAAAGTACTTAAAACAACTACTCATAGATTTGGAAAAAGACATCAATAGCAACACAATACTAGTGGGAGACTTCAACACTGCTTTGTCACCTCTTGATAGATCAACCAGACTCAAGCTTAGCAAGGACATACTTCATTTGAGGGAAACAATGGAAGAAAGGGACTTAGTAGATATATACAGGACACTTCATCCACAAAAAGCTGAATACACATTCTTCTCAAGCGTACATGGAACATTCTCCAAGATAGACCACATGCTGAGCCACAAAACATGCCTCCATAAAATCAAGAAGGTAGAGATTGTATCAACAATCTTCTCAGACCATAATGCTCTGAAATTAGAAGTAAATCACACACAAAAACAGAAAACTAAATCAAACACCTGGAAATTAAACAGTGCACTATTGAACAACGAGTGGATTAGACAGGAAATCAAAGAGGAAATCAAAAGATTCCTAGAAACGAATGAAAATGAGAACACGAGTTACCAAAACTTATGGGACACAGCAAAGGCTGTATTAAGAGGAAAGTTTATAGCTCTACAAGCATTCCTCAGGAAGGAGGAGCGAGCACACATAAGTAACCTAACCTCACAGCTTAAGAGCTTGGAGAAGGACCAAAAAAAGGAGCACAACCCGAACAGGAGAAAGGAAATAATAAAACTCAGAGCAGAGATTAACGAGATGGAAACCCAAAAAAACAATCCGAAAGATCAATGAAACCAAGAGCTGGTTCTTCGAGAAAATTAACAAGATCGATAAGCCTCTAGCAAAACTCACAAAGAAAGGGAGAGAGAAAACCCTAATAAACCGAATCAGAAATGAAAAGGGGGTCATTACAACAGAAACTACAGAAATTCAGAGGATCCTCAGGGAGTACTTTGAGAAGCTTTATGCCACGGAACATCAAAACCTCGAGGAAATGGATAAATTCCTAGACTCCTACAGACTCCCAAGGCTGAACCAAGAAGACCTGGAATACCTGAACAGACCTATCACCATCAAGGAAATTGAAATGGTAATAAAAAGTCTCCCCAAGCACAAAAGTCCTGGCCCGGATGGATTCACTAGTGAATTCTTCCAAATCTTTAAAGAGGACTTACTCCCAATGCTCTTTAAGCTTTTCCACGAAATTGAAGTATCAAAAACACT
The DNA here is from genome assembly GCF_029834395.1 of Sorex fumeus. Lineage (NCBI taxonomy): Eukaryota > Metazoa > Chordata > Mammalia > Eulipotyphla > Soricidae > Sorex > Sorex fumeus. The sequence continues at coordinate 3,095,123 of NW_026606070.1, read as the reverse complement.
TCCGAACAGTTTCTACAAAGCAAATATCACACTGATACCAAAAGCAGACAGAGATACCACAAAGAAAGAGAATTACAGGCCGATATCCCTGATGAACACAGATGCAAAGATCCTCAACAAACTACTAGCAAATAGAATCCAACTACTCATTAAAAAGATCATACACCATGACCAAGTAGGATTCATCCCAGGGATGCAAGGATGGTTTAACATTCGGAAATCAATCAACATAATCCACCATATCAACAAAAGAAAAGATAAAAAGCATATGATCATATCAATAGATGCAGAGAAAGCATTTGATAAGATCCAGCACCCCTTTATGATGAAAACCCTAGCCAAAATGGGTATAGAGGGGACCTTCCTCAACATAATTAAAGCCATCTACCACAAGCCTACAGCAAGCATCATCCTCAATGGGGAAAAACTGAGAGCCTTCCCTCTAAGATCAGCGACGAGACAGGGATGCCCACTCTCTCCACTGCTGTTCAATATAGTACTGGAAGTACTTGCAATAGCGATTAGGCAGGAAAAAGATATTAAGGGCATTCAGGTAGGAAAGGAAGAAATCAAGCTCTCACTATTCGCAGATGATATGATACTCTACTTAGAGAACCCAATAACTTCCACCAAATAACTCCTAGAAACAATAGACTCGTATAGTAAAGTTGCAGGTTATAAAATCAATACCCAAAAGTCCATGGCTTTCCTATACGCAAACAGTGAGAGAGAAGAAAGCAACATGAAAAAAACAATCCCGTTCACAATTGTGCCCCAGAAAATCAAGTACCTAGGAATCAGCTTAACTAAGGAAGTAAAGGACCTGTACAAAGAAAACTACAAAACGCTACTTCAGGAAATAAAAGAGGACATGAGGAAATGGAAAGATATCCCCTGCTCATGGGTCGGGAGACTTAACATTGTCAAAATGGCAATACTACCGAAAGCATTGTATAAATTCAATGCAATCCCTATAAGGATACCCATGACATTCTTCAAAGAAATGGAGCAAACACTCTTGAAATTTATATGGAACAATAAGCCCCCACGAATAGCTAAAGCAATTCTTGGGAAAAAGAAAATGGGAGGAATCAACCTCCCGAACTTCAAACTGTACTACAAAGCAGTAATAATTAAAACAGCATGGTACTGGAACAAAGGCAGAACTGCAGACCAATGGAACAGGGTTGAATACACTGACATCTCTCCTCAATCATATGCTCATCTAATCTTTGATAAAGGTGCAAGTAATGTGAAGTGGAGTAAGGAAAGCCTCTTTAATAAATTGTGTTGGCATCACTGGACGGCTACATGCAAAACAATAGGCTCAGAACTCTGCCTAACACCATGTACAAAAGTAAGATCAAAATGGATTAAAGACCTCAACATCAGACCAGAAACCATAAGGTACATTGAAGATAAAGTTGGCAAAACCCTCCATGACATTGAAGCTAATGGTATCTTCAAAGATGCCACGCCACTGGCCGAGCAAGTGAAAACAGAGATAGATAAATGGGACTATCTTAAACTAAGAAGCTTCTGCACCTCCAAAGAAACAGTGACCAAAATACAAAGACAGTCTACAGAATGGGAAAGGATATTCACCGAATACACATCTGACAAGGGGTTGATATCCAGGATATACAAAATACTGGTTAAACTCCACAAGAAGAAAACATCCAACCCCATCCAAAAATGGGGCAATGAAATGAACAGAAACTTTCTCAAAGAAGAAATCCGAATGGCAAAAAAGCACATGAGAAAATGCTCTACATCATTAATCATCAGGGAGATGCAGATCAAAACCACAATGAGATACCATCTCACACCTCAGAGACTGGCCCACATTCAAAAGAACAAAAGCAACCGATGCTGGCGTGGATGTGGCGAGAAAGGGACACTCCTTCACTGTTGGTGGGAATGTCCACTGGTTCAGCCCTTCTGGAAAACAGTATGGACGATTCTCAAAAAATTAGAAATTGAGCTCCCATTTGACCCAGCAATACCACTCCTGGGAATATATCCCAGAGAGGCAAAAATGTATAGTCGAAGTGACATCTGCACTTGTTTGTTCATTGCAGCACTCTTTACAATAGCCAGAAACTGGAAGAAACCTGAATGCCCAAGAACAGATGACTGGTTAAAGAAACTTTGGTACATCTACACAATGGAGTACTATGTAGCTCTTAGAAAAGATGAAGTCATGAAATTTACATACAAGTGGTACAATATGGAAAGTATCATGCTAAGCGAAATGAGTCAGAAAGAGAGGGATAGACATAGAAAGATTGCATTCATCTGGGGGATATAAAGTAACAAAGTATGAGATTAATACCCAAGAATAGCTGAGATCAGCACCAGGAGGATTACTCCATAACTTAGAGGCCAGCCGGGTATCCTAGAGGAAAGGGCTGTTCAGATAGAGAAGGGAGCACCAAATAAAGGATGTTTGGAGGATCCTCCCAGGAGGGGAGATGCATGTGGAAAGTAGACTATGGACTGAACATGTTTGCCACTCAATGCCTCTTTTGCAGACCACAACACCCAAAAGGAGAGAGAGAACACAGGGGATTGCCCTGCCACAGAGACAGGGGGGATGGGGGGATGGGGGTGGGAGGGATATTATCCATGGTGGTGGAAAATGGGCACTGGTGGAGGGATGGGTATCTGATCATTGTATAATTGAAACCAAAGCACAAAAAATTGTAAATCTACAACTTTAAAAAAAATAAAATAAAATAAAGGGAAAAAAATGGAAAAAGAAAATCTTAAAAAAAAAAAAAAAAAAGGGCACTGGTGGAGGGATGGGTACTTGATCATTGTATAACTGAAATCCAAGCACAAATTTTGTAAGTCTGTAACTGTACCTCATGGTGTTTCACTAATAAAAAAAAATTTAAAAAAAAAAAAAAAAAAAAAAAAAAAAAAAAAAAGAGAATCTAATTTCTGATGACAAGTGGTGTTATGAAATTAAATGAAGTAAAATCTTAAGATTCTCCTTAAGATTTTGATAAATATTGAAAGTGTATATTTTCTCTAATTTTTTTAATCTCAAGAATGACAATACACCTATATGTGTTGATAAGCTTAGATACATTGTATAGACATTATACCTAAGCTTGTAGAGCATGTAACTATTACAAAAATATAGAAGATTCTATTTGTAAGTTTAGCGTCTCTGTACAGTGGGCTGGACTAGGTAGTGCACTCTATGTGAAGAATAACTAGACCATTCATCCTTATCCTATCTTTACATATTATAAGTAACCTAGATAATCAGTAATGTTGAATAAAGAAAGAATGAATTCAACAAAGAAACAATGAGTTCAATCAACAATCACTCAAGCTATTTTTTTCCCACGAGCCTCGGCAAGAAATGCAGATACTGTGAAAACCACAGCTAAAGATGAGACAGAATAGGAAAGAAAAAGATTCAAGACCACATTGTCCTCATTAGATGTGTTTATTCAGCAAGCCTTCATCCCTACTGCTCATCTGATCTACAATTGCAGTGGTAACAATAAAAGAACCACTAAAGAAATGGAAAAGAAGGCTGCTGAGATGGGAAAGGTCTTCTAGCATGCCTAGGTCTTAGATAAACTGTAAGTTCAAAGCGAGGATGGTATCACCACTGATATCTCCCTGCGAAAGTTCCACACCAGCAAGTACGACAAAACCACTGGTGATGTCCCAGTAAAAAGGCTTTGTCAAAAACATGACTCCAACCACATCCCCGGCAGACTGTGCAAGCCCCAAGTGTGACTGCTGGTGGGGGTGAACTTGAAAAATGGGCAGACCCAAGAGCAGCCCCTTCTGGTTCGAACACTGGTTGTGAAACAACTGGAAAAAGTGTGAAAAAAAAAAAAACTGGATTCCACTACATACAGTCTGAAGGGATCCCAGGAAGTCATTAAGGAAGTCTGCACCTACAGAAAAAAATGGTACCAACACAGTAGTATGGGTGTCCATTCCTGGAATGGACACAGGATGCTAGAGCCAAGCGCTAGCATGAGTCAGCTACAGAGACACTAGGGACTGTGAAACCATGTCACGTGAAGCTCTGGATTGCTTCTTGCCACCCACTCGTCCAACTGACAAGTCACTGGGCCTTCCCCTCCAGGCCGTTAACCAGATTGAGGGGACTGGGACAATCCCTGTGGGTAGAGCTGACATAGCATGGTGGTGACATTCACTACAGCCAATGCTCCAGCTGGTCAGTCCACTGAAATGCATGGTGCAGTTCTTCCTGGGAACCAGGAGGGCTTCAATGTGAAGAACCAAAGATGCCTTTTGCGGCCACGTGATTCCACAGTGCAAGCAGCTGGTGGCACAGCACAGGCTCCAAAAATAGTTATTTTCACAGATTTTTTTTTCCAAATTCACAGAATGAAATCTAACAGCTCGTCACCGCTATGTTCAACTGAGAAAAGAAGCCTAATGAGGTTTCCCTCTTTCTCCAGAGAATCAACTGCCTTTTCAATTCTCTATAGATCACCATTTTCATTTCAAGGCATCCTACATCTGCACACAAGAAATTATTGTTTAACAAAGGAAATGTTCTCCCCAAAAATAAGGATAAAAATCGTATGCAAAAGCTGCTTGATTTTTTAAAATTATGAGAATTGTTAAAAATTTAATGACTATCCTATTCTTCAAATAGAGCAGTTAATAATAAAGGTAAAAACTACAGACAGTCTATGTATTACCTGGTTAATTTTCTTTCCTTCATATGTACTTTGATTTCTTAGTGAAAACAGTAAAAGGATGGAAATCTGACATGATAAAAAGCATATACAGATGAAGTTGGGAGACTAACCCTGCTGCTGTGTTTATTGGATATAACTGAATACCAAGGATCCATGAGACATTCTGGAAAATAAGAAGCTATGAAGAAACATGTTTTTAAAGTAGATAGCGCTGAGTCAAAAAAAAAAAAAAACCCAAATATACCATTTTCTTTACAAGAGAAGTAAAAGAACCACATTGCTACCCAAATCAATCAATAAATGCTACTATCAAAAATTCTGCAAAGAAAACCACAACACCCAAAAGGAGAGAGAGAAGAAAAGGGAATGCCCTGCCACAGAGGCGGGGTGGGATGGGGGGGACGGGGGTGGGAGGGATACTGGGATCCATGGTGGTGGGAAATGGGCACTGGTGGAGGGATGGGTATTTGATCATTGTATAATTGAAACCCAAGCACGAAAATTTGTAAGTCTACAACTGTACCTCATGGTGTCTCACTAATAAAAATTTTAAAAATATATTCTGCAAAGAGAGTAAAGACAGTGCACTCACCAAACTAGAAACGTTCTGCTTGTGATGAGATTTTAAGTTAGAGACTAGTTATGTGTTTTTTTATCACTACACAGAAGTGTTAAGACTTTTTTTTTTTTTTTGCTTTTTTAGGTAACACCCAGCAATGCACAGGGGTTACTCCTGGCTCTGCACTCAGGAATTACTCCTGCTGGTGCTCAGGGGACCATATGGGATGCTGGGAATCAAACCCAGGTCAGCCACACACAAGGCAAACGCCCTTGCTGCTGTGCTATGATCCAGCCCAGAAGGTTAAGACTTTAAGAAAGATCCTGTTTCACTTTTTATTCATTGGCTTCAAAGACCACTGACTGGGAACAGGCATTCTGCTTCTGTTCTCAAGGGCTGAAAGTTGATTTTTTTTTCTTTTTTTTTTTTTTTTTTAAGTTTTATTAGTGAGACACCATGAGGATTTTTTTTTAACTGTGGCAGTACCTCCCGGGCAGTGCCCATGGGCCCTCTTGATGATTCTCAACCCACCTGCTTGGGGGTTTAGTGCAAAGGCCTGAGGATAAAGGTGCTCTGAGGCCCAGAAGTTTGGGGACATGTGGTGTTAGACTTGAACTGGGCTTCTGGAAGCAAGAGTTGTACCTCAACCCCTGTCCTGATAGCTGAACTTAGAAAAACTGACAACATTTGAAGTTCAGCTCTAATCTTGAAATATGAAAACAAGAATGTAGGTTTGTGTTTGGTCACTGTTTTATTTGATGCTTTAAAATTTTTTAATTGAATCACTGTGTGTTCCCCCCGCCCCATTTTTTTATCTTCTCTTTTTTATTTTTTTTCTTTTGGCAATGGGTGGGGGGCATATGTGGTAATGCTCAGGGCTTACTCCTGACCCTGCACTCAGAAATTACCTCTGGCAGTGCTCAGGGAACCATAGCGGAGCCAGATAGCAAATCCAGGTTGGCCATGTGCAAGGCAAACACCCTACCTGCTGTATTATCATTCCAGCCTAAATAGAAGTTCTATAAAAAAAGAAGTTATTTCACACAATGATTAGCTCTACATTAGAAGAATTCTTTGGGGCAGGAACAATAAGACAGTGTGTAGGGCACTTGCCTTGCACGTGGTCAACTGGGGTTCAATTCCAAGCACCCTATGTAGTCTCCCGAGCACCCCCAGGAATGATTCCTGAGTGCAAAGTCAGTAGTAAGCCCTGAACCCGGCCAGTGGTGCTCCACCCCCCCCAAAAGAATTCTTTTCCTTTATTAAAACTTTAATAAATTAGAAAAGAATAATATCTATCTACTTCCTAAATTACTTCTATACTTAAATACTAACTTGATGTGGACATATATAAGCAAGATGGAATGCAACACGAAAATACAAGGGAATGTACTGTACCTTGTTTTACCTGTAAGGAACACACACCTGACAAAAGGCAAGTTTCACATCCAAGATCGGTTCACTGCAGTAGTACAATAAGTGGAGGCTCATAAATACCTAGAGATAAAAGGGAGAAGCATAAGTTTCCCATCACCTCATTATTCACTGTTTAATAGTAGTATGGACATTAATGTAATTTGAATTACATGCAAAATCATGATAGCATACACTCAGTAGGATCTTCCATACCAGTACTAGGTTATTTTTCAGAACTTGTAAATATTAAACTAAACAACAAGACATAATAAAAAAAAATTTCCTGGCTTCTGTAATTTTCAGTGTCATCATAATCATAAAGATAAATATAAAAAATTAATTATATCCTATTAGCCAAGGCTTTCAGTTCTAGGCATCAAAGTTTTAAAAGATGTCAAAATAATCTCTAGATGACAAATGCAAGGATGCTTATTATAAAACAAGTGAACTATTATGTAAAACGTAACTCATAAAAGGATTGTATACGGGGCTTAAAATTATTGCATCAGAGCTGAGTTCAAGCATGATGTTGAGTAGAGACCAAAATGTTTCAAAAGGACAAAGATTCTATGCTGTTAATGCACATATTTTAGGTATAAAAATGGCAATGTGCATTGGTTTGTTATATGACTCTATAACTGTGGACAAGAGAAAATTTGGCGCAATATTAAAGTTTGTTTAATCTTGTTAGTAAGTACAAATAGTTCGATTACATTATTTTTTCATGTTTTAGATACTTTATAAGTTTGTCAAGTTTTGAGGAAAAAAATATTCAAGGAGAAAATATCAAATCAGTAACTGGGAATTACTTGAGAATGAAGAGGCGGCATCAGCAAAATCAGATTGAAATCTTCTGTTCAATTAAACAAACTCTGTTGAATATTGTGTTCAAAACACAATTCTATGAAATTAAACAATTTGAAACTGCTACTGACACCAACTTTCTTTTGCTTGCATATACTAATTACATATCCTAAAGAGCAAACTTAATGTAAAACACCTTTAAAAAGGTACATAATGGAGTGATAGCACAGTGGATAGGGCGTTTGCCTTGCATGCGGCCGACCCAGGTTCGATTCCCAGCATCCCATATGGTCCCCTGAGCACACAGCTAGGAGTAATTCCTGAGTTCATGAACCAGGAGTAACCCCTGTGCATCACCAGGTGTGACCCAAAAAGCAAAAAATAAATAAATAAATAAATAAAATGGTACATAATACAAACAAATATTTTAAATTTTTGTTTGTTTGTTTGTTTTTGCTTTTTGGGTCACACCTGGCGATGGACAGGGGTTACTCCTGGCTCTGCACTTAGGAATTACTCCTGGCGGTGCTCAGGGGACCCTATGAGATGCTGGGAATCGAACCCGGGTTGGCCGCGTGCAAGGCAAACGCCCTACCTGCTGTGCTCCAGTCCCCAATATTTTTAATTTTTTAACATTTAAAAATATACTTTAAAATTCAGAACTATTTTTGGGGTAAAAATGAGCAGGAAAAACTGAGTGCTTGAATACACTAAGAAAAATACTCCATTAGCCTTGCAGGCAGTCCTCCCATGTTCAATCCCCGGCACCACATGTGGTCCCCCGAAAGTTCTGCCAAGAGTGACCTCTGATCACAGGGCCAGGAGAAAGTCCTTAGTCCAGATGTGTGTGGTCCAGAAAAGAAAACTGAACAAATCTATCAGCATTATATAGTAAGTGCAAGCACAGCCTGTCATCTAATGTGCCCACATCTACGGACAAGAGAGAGCCCTCAGCGAGCTGAGCGCATGCTCTGTATGCAGGAGGCCCGGGTTTTATCCCTGGCACCAAACGATCCCTCAAACACCACTGGAGGAAACCCCCAAAGCACAGAGTCAGAAGTCCCCCCCCCGAATAATGACAGTTGTGCCCACCCTCCAAAAAATCCAAACAAAACCCAATAATTCTACATCTACAGATTTTCTCAAAGAAACGTTGTTTTATCATGATGCTGATAGGACAATCCATAGGGTTTTTTCATCGTAGTAAAAGAAATAATTTTAAAGACTGGAAAAGGTAAATATCCACAGAGACTAACGATGTACTCATGTAGTGGAATGCCACATAGCAATGGAATGTGTGAAATGACAAACATCTCATAAATGTATTAAACATATGATAAGAATTCAAGGCTCGGGGCTGGAGAGAGAGAGTTCTGTTGGGAGGAAGGGCATTTGCTTCACACTTAGGAGACCCAGGTTTGATCCCCAGTACCCTATAGGGTCCCCCTACCCCATCAGGAGAGTCCCCCTGAGGTCCAGGAATAAGCCCTGAGCACGCTGGAGATGACCTCCCTCAAACAAAAACCAAAAAAAAGTCAGATTTAATTCATTCACAGCTGTATGCATAGCTAAATATTTTATTTAAGGAGACCTTTTTATTGTGATAAAACTGTAAAGGAAGGGGCTGGAGCAAGAGTACACTGGGGAGGGTGTTTGCTTTTTATGTGGCTGACACGGGTTTGATACCCCGCATGCCATATAGTTCCCCGAGGAACTGCCAGGAGTAATTCCTGAGTACAGAGCCTAGAGAATAACCACTGAGCATTGCTGGCTGTGACAACCCCCCCCCCCCCCGCCACACACACACACACACACACACACACACACACACACACACACACGTATCATACCTGTAAGGAAAAACAAGCAAAGGCAAAATTCAAAAAGTTTTGGGGTAGGCAGCTGTCCCAGGAATCAGAAGGTCAATGGGAACCATAAGGAGATTTTCAAAATCATTCCTACGTCTACTTCCTCCCGTGGAAGGTTGGAGCCATGAATGTTCGTTTAATTATTTTAAACCCCACACAGACGGAAAAAAAAAAATACTTTGGTAAGTCTAAAATATTTTCTAATGGAAAAGTGAAAGTGACAAAAAGAGCCGGTAGCCATCCTCCCTCTCATTTGTTGGGCAATGGCTCTGTGAATGCTGAGATGAGACTTTCCACAACTCCCTTACAAGAAATAAGAAATGCCCCCAGAGAAGTGCTCGGAAAGAGCCGAAGCTTGATGATTCCATTAAGCTTCTTTTTTTTTTCTTTTTGGGTGATACCCAGTGATGCACAGGGGTTCCTCCTGGCTCTGCACTCAGGAATTATCCCTGGCAGTACTCGAGGACCATAAGAGATGCTGGGAATCGAACCCGGGTCAGCCGCGTGCAAGGCAAATGCCCTACCCGTTGTGCTATCGCTCCAGCCCCTATTCCATTAAGCTTCTGAACTGAAAGAATCAACATTCTTCATGTGTTGTTTTATTTTACTTAATAATTTTTTTAAAAAGGTAAAGGTAAAGGCCCTCCTGTTGATCGTCGATTTGCTCGAGCGGGCCCAGTAACGTCTCCATTGGAGACTTTGTTGTTACTGTGTCTGGCATATCGAATACTCTCGGTAGCTTGCCGGGCTCTCCGAGAGGGGTGGAGGAATCGAACTCGGGTCGGCCATGTTGGCCGCTTGTAAGGCGAACCCCCTTACCCGCTGTGCTATCGCTCCAGCCCATAATAATGGGCTGCACATATACTAAAATTCGGCAGCACATATACTAAAATTGGAATGATACAGAGAAGATTAGCATGGCCCCTGCGCAAGGATGATGCAAATAATTTTTTAATTATTTAATTTATAGGAATATAGCTGCAGATGTCATTTTTATTTTACATATACGTTAAGAAACATAATAGTATGCTTTTATCTCCCAGCTCAATTCTTTTATCTATTTTTGTCATGTACTTATACTTAATAAACATAATACAGTGCTATTTTTTGCACCAAAAGAGTAAATTTATTTTAAATAAATAAATTACAAGCAAGGGTACTTTATATTCATTCCTATGTTTTCTGTGTATAGTTTTTTCATACTTTTAAGTTTGATTTTTAATACTGAAAGATTTTTTAATTTAAAAGTTTAAAATTTGGGCGTTTGCCTTGCACGCAGCCAACATGGCCGACCTGAGTTCGATTCCTCCGCCCCTCTCAGAGAGCCCGGCAAGCTACCGAGAGTATCTCGCCCACATGGCAGAGCCTGGCAAGCTCCCCGTGACGTATTCGATATGCCAGACACAGTAACAACAAAGTCTCCAATGGAGACATTACTGGGCCCGCTTGAGCAATTTTTTTATTTTTATAGTTGTTCACAGTAATTGATTTCATTCAATATTCCAATACCAATCCCACCACCAGTATACCTTCCCACCACCATATTCCAAATTATTCCACCCCGACCCCCAAAGCCTACCCCCCAAAGCAGAACATAAATAATTTATTTTGTATTGCTGGTTATGAATAATCTACCAAAGATGATCCGAAACTGTTTCCTTAGATGAAAATGTGTGAAGACTGTTGAATCACCTTGGAGCCATTAAGCCCTTGCATAGAGTACGGGATATCCCATGGCCCCGAGCAACCCAGGAATTCTAAGATTTTAAATAAGGTGATACAGGTTAGAATTAAATTTTCAACTGAATGGTGACTTTAGGGTTGGTGGTATCTCTGCGGCATGTTGCTCTCTTCCTCTTCTGACATTTATTTGTGAATCTCTGGATCAGGATCGTTTTGATAGCCCACTCTGTACTCACATCGGCAGTGCTCCAGGGCCACTAGAGGATGCCTGGGAGTGTTTTGGAGGTCAGGCAATGTGGGAACTGAACTCAGAAATTTGCATATGCAGGGTATGCACTCAATCACTTAAACCACACCACATCAGTCCTACGTTTATGTATTTTATACTATCATAAGTTATATATTATTTTATTTATATTTTCCAAATATTCATCCAAAACATTTAAAATACGTCATTTCATTATTTTGCAAAATGCATTAAATGGAAAAAATCACCAAGCTACTCTTTTTTTTTGTACTATCTATCTCTCCTTTATTCTCTTCCCCAAAGAAATGATTTTTTTTTAATTTTTATTAGTGAGACACCGTGAGGTACAGTGGTAGACTTACAAATTTTCGTGCTTGCATTTCAATTATGCAATGATCGAGTACCCATCCCTCTACCAGTGCCCATTTCCCACCACCACGGATCCCAGGATCCCTCCCACCCCCCCATCCCCCCATCCCACCCTGCCTCTGTGGCAGGGCATTCCCTAACCATTCCCTCAGTCTCTCACAATATTTTGATGATATATTTTAACTGAATCACTGTGAGATAGTTATAAAGCTTTCATGTTTGAGTTTCAGTCATACAATGATCAAACACCCATCCCTCCACCAATGCACATTCCCCCCCACCACTGTCCCCAGTATCCCACCCCTCCCCCAATCCCATCCCTCCCCATGCCTCTATGGAAGACAATTTCCCTCTTTCTCTCTCTCTGCTATGAGGCATTACGGCTTGCAATACAGATACAGAGAGGCCATTTGATGATATTTCTATAGGGAATATCTTCTACAGCATAACTGTTGGCTATGCTTAGATTTTAGGTTTCTTCCATAAAAAATGTGATCTTCCAAGTCAAGTAAACATACACTGTTTATATGTTTACAGTCCCAGAGTCTGTTCTTAGTTATGCAGAATCTTCAGTAGCACTGTAGCACTGTCCTCTTGTTGTACATCGATTTGTTCAAGCGGGCACCAGTAACGTCTCACAACAAATTGTGAGACTTGTTGTTACTGTTTTTGGCATACAAAACACACCACGGGGAGCTTGCCAGGCTCTGCCATGCGGGCAGGATAATCTCAGTAGCTTGCTGGGCTCTCTGAGAAGGATGAAGGAATCGAACCCAGGTTGGCCACATGCAAGGCAAATGCCCTACCCACTGTGCTATCGCTCCAGCCTGTCCTATCACTCCAGTTCAGTATGTTCATCGATTTGTTCGAGCGGGCCCAGTAACATTGTGAGACTTGTTATTACTATGTTTGGCACATCGAATATGTCACGGGTAGCTTGCCAGGTTTTGCCGTGCACGATACTCTCAGTGGCTTGCCGAGCTCTCCGAGAGGGGCAGAGGAATCGAACTCAGGTCGGCCAGCTATCTATCCAGCCTGTCCCATCGCTCCAGTTCAGTATGTTTATTGAATAAAAAATACTCAGATAGAAAAGAGATTCATTATTACTTTAGCACTAATCTAAATATTTTCATCATCACCTCACATCGATCCACCTGTGAATTCTGAGTACATTTGCTGCTATCAAATCAGGAATGAAGAGTTTGCAACCATGAAAATATGAAAGCACAGCCTGGACAACTTCACAAATGCCCCCCAGCAGGGCTGTTTCACTCCTGCACAGCTGAACTGGGCCTGTGGGAAATAATGACATTCAGTCCACCACCAGAAAAGAATAACTAGTTTAATTTTTAATAAATAAAAAAAATCTTACTATGGAAAATAAGCAGACTGACCTTTGCTGGCTGCATTTCAAAGACTCCAAATGTAACTCCATGACTAAGTCACCAAGTTACTACAGAATCTTCTGGTTTCTCTTGCGATTTAGAAAGAAGATCCCTCTATATGAAATCCCTAGTAAATAAGAGAAAGCTAGTTTGGCAATTATAGGTTCTGCTAGTATGGCAGAGAACACTTGGCAAAACTGCCTAGGAACAACACAAACAGCTCAGGGTATTTTCTCAGTATTTGCAGAAAGTGAGAATTAGTGGCAATAGCTTGGTACGAATAGGACCCAGGAGTAGATAGGAAATGAAGGGGGAAATAATTGGGAGCGTTTAGTGCTTTCAATTACTGCTTGTTCATGTGGGAAAAGCCCCCTGCGGACATCCCTTGCTATGTGTAGGCTCAGCTCCTCCTCATTACATGCCTACGTAAGTCAATGATTGCTCTGAGCAAAACAGTGGGCCAAATTATATGAATGAGATCTACTTCTGAACTTATTCGGTTGGACTGATGCAGAGCAGCTGCTGCAGAAAGAATAATGTCAGTAGGATGCGTTTTAATAGCTCATATCATTGCTTAATTTTTTTGTACATAAGATAGGCTAACTAAATCACAGGAGCTTTTAAGAAGTTTCACAAATGGAAAAATCAAATTGTTGTGGGCATTTTCAGGATCCCAAGGGTTGTCACTGAAATGCAATCTATACATGGAAAAACAAGTAACTGATAGCAATTTTTTTAGACAATCAACAGTCTCCATCTTGATTCAGTATATAATAAACAAAATCTATAAGTAACTCTTGGATTCATTGCAAATGATTCTCCAACAGCCTGAAATTATGAGATTAGAACAAAATCACTGTTCATTATTAAAATAAAGTCTTCAAAATTACTTTTAAAAATTTAATTCTCCTTTTGTACTGAAAGAATTCTCCCAAATATGTGCAAAAAAATAAAATGCAAGTATACCTTGTAACTAATAAATTTTATATGTTGGTATGGAAAATGAAATTAATTTTTGACTCATACTATACATATTATTTTAAAATTCTTATGCCCATGTTTAATCACTTGGAGAAGAGGTCAACAAACTGTGGCCAATACAAAAATCTCAATTTCTCACCTGTTTGGAAAACAAAGTTTTATAGGAATGCTGATATCTATCATTTTGTATGTTGTTTTGGGCAGATTCCACACTATAATGGGAGAATTGAATAACTGTGACAGAAACTACCTGGTTCACAAATTTTTATCAAATAATAACTAGGTTCCTAACTTCACGTTTACCCAAGGACATCTGGAAGCCCATCACTAATCAGTACGAAAGCAAAATTAATGTCTCTAACAATAGATATAAACTATGCAAAATACTCCCTAACAAATGATATACAACATCTAATAAAAAACTATCTGCTGCCAAGGAATTTTTGCTTGTTTACAAGTAAAATTTAAGTATAAAATTATATAAAAGATAGTGTTAAAGTTGGGAAGTCTCTTTTGTAAATGTAAAAAGTAACTTATGGGGTTAGAGAACATATAGGAAGCATCTATGAATGGGAGTGATCATGTCTTACATGTCTGAGACACCAGGTGCAGTCTCTGGCATCAAAAACAAGGTACATTGTTTTGTCTTTTAGACATTTTATCAAAGCAACATTGTATTGTAACACTAGGTAAGTTTCAGGTATGCATCAATAAACATCAACAGGGATATGCATCAAGTTCACCATTGAAAGTCTAATTCTCTTTCAAAATATATTTGTCTCCTTGGAACAAATTAACTTATTTCCCTTTCCTCTTCCTTTACATAACCCCCAATGAACATTAGAGTTCAAAATTTCATTTTATCAATTTTATCTGTTAATTTTTCTTCTATGCCACATAAAGGAGAAATCACATGATAGTTTTCTTTCTTCATCTATCTTATTCACTAAACATGGCATTCTTTTTTGGTTTTGGGTCACACCTAGCGATGCCCAAGGTTTCCTCTTTGCTCTGCACTCAGGGATCATTTCTGATGATGTTCAGGGGACCACATGGGTCTCTGGGGATCAAACCCAGGGCAGCCACATGCAAGGCAAATACCCACCTACTGTGCTATCACTCTGCTCTCTAAATGTGGTATTTCTGGGTCTCCATGTTGCTGCAATGACAGGATTTCATTTTTGTTTGTTTATTTGTTTCAAGCTGTATTGGATTCCATTGTGTATATATAAAATACATCTTTAAAGGGCACTTAGGTTGTTTCCAGTCCTCTACCTCTCTTCAAATTAGTACTTAAGGGTTTTTTTTTTTTGTAAATATACATTAGGTAAGATAACTGGATTGCATGAAATTTCTGTTATTACTTTTTAAAGAAAACTCGATAATGCTTCTCACAATGATTGAATCAACTTACTTCACACTAAAAATCCATTTCCAGCACTGTTTCTTGTCCTGCAGATAAAATTATTCTCACCTATGTGACGTGACATCTCATTGTTTTGAATTTTGTTTCCTTTATAAGGATGATGAGCCTTTATCCATGCTGTGTACACATGGGCCTTCTGTCTGTACCTCTTAGTTTGGTGGGGGCACGTCCAGCAGTGCCCAGGGGCCACACGGGGCTCTATGCTCAGGGAATGCAAAGGAACACAGAGACCCGCCGCCCCTCTTCTGTCTCCTGTATCACTGTCACCTATCTCAAGAGCCCCAAACGTTCATTTGAACAGATATTTGCACTCGTATGTTCACTGCCATGCTGTTCTCAAGAGACAAGGTCTGAAAACAACCTAAGGGTCTAGGAGCAGACGATCGGATATGAACTGCGCATGTATCCACAGAGGAATAGTACTCAGCTCTAAAAGAGGAAGTCCCGCAGTTTGCTGCGAACCGGATGGACTTGGAGGGCAGCGTGCCAGGCCAAGTGAGTCACAGGAAGACGGATAGATATAAAACAATCTCTCTTACTGGAGTATTAAAAAAATAATAGTGAGGGAATAGAAAAAGCTGTCATATGAATTCAACATATCTTTTGCATGCACTACATAATATTAAGTGTTTTATTAAATATGCTTCCTATGTCAGAAATATACTGGAATCTTCGTGTATAAAACTCAGTAAGACAAAGATGAAGAGCTAAAAATTGGTGGCTTTAATGAATTTTCCATTGAATTAAATATCACATATCTGATTATTTTTAGATTCCCCCAAATTCAAGATTTTACAAACTGCAATTTTTCTAATTTTTAAAATGGGGTTTTTAAATATGTTTATTTCAACATAGGCATAACACACTTTAGGCAGCAAAAAAGGAATAAACTTTGTCTTATTTAAAAGGCAAAATAATAGGGCTGGAGCGATAGCACAGCGGGTAGGGTATCTGCCTTGCACATGGCCGACCTGGGTTCGATTCCCAGCATCCCATATGGTCCCCTGAGCACCGCCAGGAGCAATTCCTGAGTGCAGAGCCAGGAGGAACCCCTGTGCATTGCCCGGTGTGACCCAAAAAGGAAAAAAAATCAAAAGGCAAAATAAGATATTAATTCTACTGAGCAAATAGCATTATGGCTTTAATTATGCAGCCCCAGAATAGTTAGGCCAATAGAGACCATTAATTAGGTTAAATGTCAACTTGAATCCTTGAAAGGTATTGAACTTACATGAACAAATCCATCCCTTAAGTGATGTGGAAAAATCTAACAATATAATGAGAAGAATAAATTCAAAGGTCACTCTATCTTCTAGTCACTTAACAACTGAATTGGAGTGAAGAGGGCAAGAAGGAAATGGCTTGTAGATATAATTAACCGTAATCTTTGAAACACAAACAAATTAAAAGAGAGACGAAGAAGGAAGAGCTTTGTCCGGGACTCCAAGCTAACACTTCTATTCCTCACCACAGCAATGCCCCAGTATAAGCTCTGCCTCCTTCCTGTTCATCTCTGCATCTCTCTGTGACATTTTTCTCTTTCTACTACACACTATAAGCACACAGATAAATCTAAAACTTTCTCACCGTCTCCTTCATGGCTACCCTCTACCTACTGATCTGAGAGACAGATTTCGAATGACCCCTTTGCATGCTACCTTGTACAGCCAATTCTTTACAAATTTGAGAGAAAACACAAACCTTACAAATTACGGTTCTAAAAATACGCTTCCTAGCACAAAGGTGTCTTTGTACTGGTTAATACTTGAGAGGATGACAAAACAAAAGCCACAGTACAAAATATTTGGTATTGCTCCATATAGTATAAGCTGGAAATGCCATTAGGTTATTAGGTAGTACTAGTAAAGTAAAGTAAAGGCCCTCCTGTTGATCATCGATTTGCTCGAGCGGGCCCAGTAACGTCTCCATTGGAGACTTTGTTGTTACTGTGTCTGGCATATCGAATACTCTCGGTAGCTTGCCGGGCTCTCCGAGAGGGGCGGAGGAATCGAACTCGGGTAGGCCATGTTGGCCGCGTGCAAGGCAAACGCCCTACCCGCTGTGCTAATGCTCCACTCCCTTAATATATTCTTCTAGCTGAGTTGCAGTGGATAGTTTTTAAGATTTATCTTTCCCCTTTCTACAAATGATCATGCAAATCATATTAAGCTGATTTATAATAGTGTTAATGTTAGCCATTAACACTGCATTCTTCACCTCACCGGAAGTGCCCAAGCTCTTCCCTTTTCCTCCACTTCAGCAGCTCCTCCCCCACCAACTGACTTGGTGACCCCAGAGTCCAGGGTTTGCTTCAATACACTGTGTCTGCTCCTTTCATGGTCTCTTTATATGACACAAATAAATGTGATCTCCCAGAGTGTGTTCTCCTCTGATTTTCCATGATACTCTCTTATTACAGCAGACTTGTAGCAGAAGGCAAAATTTTCTCTTGTATTTAGAGTTAACTCGCATTCCACTGTGGATATATACCACATTTCTTTGTACACTCATCTATCACTGGACATTTGGGTGGCTTTCAGATTTGAATTGCTATAAATAACATTGCAATAACATAGGTGTAAACATGTATTTTTGAACACTTTATGTTCTCAGTATAGAAGGCAAAACTTTCCATTTTTTTTTAATTTATTAGTGAAACACCATGAGGTACAGTTATAGACTTCCAAATTTTTGTGCTTGGGTTTCAGTTATACAATGATCAAGTACCCATCCCTCCACCAGCGCCCATCCTCCACCACCACAGGTCTCAGCATCCCTCCCACCCCCCATCCCCCCCATCCCACCCTGTCCCTGTGACAGGGCATTCCCCCTTGTTCTCTCTCTCTCTTCTTTTGGGTCCTGTGTTTTGCAAGACAGGCATTGAGTGGCAATCATGTTTGGTCTATAGTCTACTTTCAGCATGCTTCTCCCACCCTGGGAGGATCCTCACAACACCCTTTATTTGGTGCTCCCTTTTCTATCTGAAGCTGCCTTTAGCCTTAGAGTGTGTGGCTGGCCTCTAAGACATGGAGTGAAACGTTCCATTTTTAATTTAAAGAAACTTCCTGACTCCATGTTCCATAGAGTTGGAACCAGATGACATCCTGATCAACAGTGATAAGTATTGAAATCACCCTAAATTTTACATAAATTTTTAACCTTAAACACAGTCAAACCTAACACCTAACTTCAGCACAATTCTAACCAGGAGTCATTCCTGAGTGCATGAGCCAGGAGTAACCCCTATGCATCGCCGGGTGTGTGACCCAAAAAGCAAAAAAATATATATGTATGATAATCACTTCTAAAGACAGTTTAATATTGTTAATGACAATAAAATATGTAATATTTTGACTTCATTTCATTCACAACATTTCATAATTGGTTGAAATGTCTCACACCACAATAAAAAAAAAAAATAAAGATCAAATAAAACAATTGGATGGCTGTCACTCCTAAGGACTACTCATCTCAAAGGCTTCACCCCAGAGTAGAAAGAAAGAAAAATTGATTTGGCAATATACTAAAGGTTTTTTTCTTTGTGTTTTTGAGTCAAGTAAAGAGTGAGAAATAGAATATAATTTTAAAGTAGTATGATCCCTGGGGTGGGAAGCGGGGGCGGGGGGGAGGATCACACCCACTGGAGTGACAGCACAGCAGTAGGGCATTTTGCTTGCATGCGGCCGCCCGGCCAACCCACGTTCAATTCCTCCATCCCTCTCTGAGAGCCCCGCAAGCTACCAAGAGTATCTCGCCCGCAAAGCCTGGCAAGCTCCCCGTGACGAATTCGATATGCCAAACACAGTAACAACAAGTCTCACGATGGAGACATTACTGGGCAAATCAATGAACAACGGGAGGACAGTGCTATAGTATGATAGTGCTATAGTATGATCCCCAAAGACTTTAAGATTTCCATATCCTGATCATCTATTTTGAAAGTAGTCTTTTCATTGTTAACTATACTCGGGAAAAGTTTGAGCTTTTTTTTCAAATGATGTACACAATCAGTATATTTATTGCGGAGTAAATATTTACCTTTTTAACATTTGGATTAAGATAAACATCTCCCATTTGTTTATTTTATCTAATCAATTTTTCTCTCCTCTCTAAGCACTCCTGTACTTCAAATATGATCAACAGATTCACTTGTATCTCCACTGTTTGATAAAATAAGGCTGGAGCGATAGCACAGCGGGTAGGGCGTTCGCCTTACAAGCGGCCAACATGGCCGACCCGAGTTCGATTCCTCCGCCCCTCTCGGAGAGCCCGGCAAGCTACCGAGAGTATTCGATATGCCAGACACAGTAACAACAAAGTCTCCAATGGAGACGTTACTGGACCCGCTCGAGCAAATCGACGATCAACGGGAGGGCCTTTACCTTTACCTTTACCTTGGGAGGAATGACGAGTCATGTCTTCCAAGAATGAGCACTTTTATTCCTGTAGCATCATCTCCAGTGAAATATCCCAGAAGTTCCCCCTTGCCCACCTCAAAAGCCCAGCCCTGATTGCAGAGTCCACTGAGAAGAGGTCTAAGGTCGCCAATTCGAGTAATAGTTAGGTTTAGTCTCCAAGGACAAGTCCAGATACATGGAAAATACAGTCTGACGCCAGAGAGGCCAGATTGAAGAAATGTGGTAACAGGGGCAAACTCAGTTGGAACCTGGAATTTAACTCATAAGTAATTTCTCCAAGAAAATGTTATACGATATGTCACAGATTTTTATAGGTTGGTAGTTCAAATAATTCCACTTGTTCAAAACAATTCAACTTGTTCACTTCAAAACAGTTTCTCTTTCAAGGCTACTTTGATATTATGCAACAAACAAGTTGGTATAGAATTTTCGGTAACCAAACATATTTACAGACAACAATGACTGCATTTCTCATTTCTAATGGAAACTAGGTTAAAATCACCAGATGCATCCACTTTCGTGCTGAATCATTCAGTTCTCCAGCTACTTGGAATTTTGCCTGGCAACAACAGAGATAAGTGTCTTGCCAGGGCCAATCCACCACTAAGGGAAATCTCTCTTTTCCGGTGACTGAGTAACACAGAATACAGACTACCAACATGAACACATTACTGTACGCTCATTACATTTTCATAATTACCCATGATCGGCTGAAGCCCCGTTTAACCCCATTACAAATGGTCTGTTTCCTTCTGACGTCCAGTTCCATTAATTTTCTTAATAGAACTTTTTCTGTAGTGATGCACAACCCAAGAAATTCCTCAAGCTTAAAATGTGACTCCCATGGGGTCTAATTTAGGTAAGTTGGTAAGAGGAATTGTTCTGAGAAGCCCATTGTAAGATGGAAAACATTTTTCAGGAGACAACTTTTATCCATACCATTTGTTTTATATAAAGGAAACATTCAGATCACAAGTACATAGAGTTTATATGCATACTTATATTTGTAAACTTTTAGATATTTGAAGTTCATAGTAGTAGAAATACTGAGATAATTGATTCAGTTTGCATTCTGCAAGGCACAAGTTAAAATTCAATTTAAAAAAGTCATACCTATATATAAATGAAATGCAGAAAGTTGTATTTCATTCCTTCTTTGTCCCCAAGTTTATTGAGATATAATTTCCATAAGACACTGTGAAATTTTAAGGTTTACAATGTAATAATTTGATGTGCACATGAAACCACTTTCAAGAAAAAAATAAATACATAAATTTCTGGTTGCAATGCTCTCTAGAAAATCCTTTTAACACTTTTACTGATACTTCATCAGTTTTGAGTTTCTCAATTTTATAAATTGGAGAGAAACTTTAATATGATTTAATTTTCCACTGATTTCCCATGTCAAGTAATGCAGAGATGTCTAGTATACAAACTTGAGAGCTTATTTTTAAACTACTTAAGATTAGCTTCCTCATTTTGAATGTGTCATTTGAAGGAAGAAGGCTTTGCCAGAAGAAAACTTCTTTGTCATTGTTTTTAAATGTTATAATCCAATTTCTAAGTTTAAATACAGCTTGATAAAGCTGTTACAAGGGTACATTATAAGAAAAAACAGTACTGAAAATCCATGCTTCAATAAATCATGCATTTGCTTTGTGCCCAAGCATAATAAAATCTCAAGCCAGTCTCCTTTCCCTGTTTCTCTCAAGCCATTTTTGGATCCTCTTGGTACTCGATTTTTCCTCCCAGAAAGTCTCATTATATGAGTAATAAGCCATTTCATGCCTTTCTGGTGCATGTAAGGTGTTATCAGTCCTGACATCTGAAATACGCTTTGGGTAGGCATCCATCTCTCCTCTGCAGGGTGGCCGTGACAATTGGATGTCTAGATGACAACCATCACTCCTAGTGGGCTTTCTTCTTTCGCTCTGCCTTGCTAAACTAGCTCTGTGGTTGCTGGGGACCGCACACCCTGAGCTGCTTCCCACTAGCTTAATATCGGTACTGAGCTCTGCTATTTTGTGCTACACCTATTGAGTCCTCCTCATTTCTGTTATGCATTTAACCGACAAGATTCACAAGCTTCAGTAGTTTGGCAGGAGTATTGGCTTAGAGACAGGAGTATGGGCTCACTGCTTGTCTTAACGGAGCCTTGAACCACGTATCTTGAGCCAGGGTCTAGCTGTGTGTCTAAGATGAAATCATGTGTCTTGATTCCAACAACATCAGCCAGGCTATTCTCAGGGTTTGCCTTTAAACCAGGCGCTGACCCACGCTGGAGAGCATTCTCGGGAGAAAGAGCGGAATTGTGTGCAACAACCCCTCTTAATTGTTCTGCTACAGGGAAGGAAAGCATTTACTAAGTGACTTATTAAAAGTATATTCATAATAGTATATGGTTCACTAAGATGTTAATAATCCAGTCACCACTGCTTCCACTCATATCTCTGTTGCCAAGAAATATATTTACCCATAGCATTATTGAGGAAAAACTACCTGTGCCCCCCGAACATTCAAATATCACAGCCAAGGGATAAATTCAAAGCCGCTATAAATCAGGCCTTTAAACTCTATAAAGCAACTGTACACAGAGAGTATGGGATTATTTTATATAGCATAATATGAGACGAATACCCACAGACAGTAAAAACAAGGGCCAGGAGGACTTATCCACAGATGGAATCCTGCTATGAGTGGAATGGGGGCGGAGGGCAGTTAGGCTAGAGAAGGGACCAGTAACACGATGGTAATTGGAAATGATCACTCTGGACAAGAGCTGAGTGCTGAAAGTAGGGAAAGGGATGTACATGATAATCTCTCAGTTCCCTATAATGCAAATCATAATGGTCAGAAGGAAAAAGGAAATATGAGGGAGAGCAGGGGAGGGGAGGGGAGGGGAGGGGAGGAGAGGGGGGGGGCGGAGGGGAGGGGGGAGGGGAGGGGAGGGGGGAGGTGAGAGGAGAGGAGAGGAGAAGAGAGGGGAGGGGAGGGGAGGGGAGGGGGGGCGGAGGGGAGGGGAGGGGAGGGGAGGGGAGGAGAGGAGAGGAGAGGAGAGGAGAGGAGAGGAGAGGAGAGGAGAGGAGAGGAGAGGAGAGGAGAGGAGAGGAGAGGAGAGGAGAGGAGAGGAGAGGAGAGGTGCCTGCCATAGAGGTAGGCTGGGGTGGAGGTGGGGAGGGGTGAGGATTGGTGGAAAGGGTGGCAGGAGGAAAACTGGAGCATTGGTGGTGGGAAATGTACACTGGTGAAGGGACGAGTGTTGGAACATTGTATGACTGAAACCCAGTCATAAACAACTTTGTGATTGTGTATCTCATGCTTATTCTATTAATTATTGGGGGGAGGAAAATTTTTTAAAAAGTCAATTTTCAACTATGACAGCTTCCAAGGAAGAGAAGTATACTATACTATACTATACTATACTATACTATACTATACTATACGCAAAGTGAATCTGTTAGAAGGAGAATTAATCCTAGACACTTAACAATGTTAAGGGGCTGGAGAAATAGTGGAGCTAGTAGGCACTTGCTTTTCATGTGACTGACCTGGGTTCAATTCCTGATGCCCCAGATGGTCCCCCAAAGCACCCTGCCAGGAGTGTTCCATGAGCACAGAGCCAAGAGTAAGCCCTGAGCACATCTGGGCATGGCTCAAGATATAAACAATAAAATTAGAATTTTAAGAAACTGCTATATGAACTGAGGTTAAAGTATGAGTTGACGTGAACTACATAAAAAGTGTGCAAAGAGAATTTCAGGCAAAATCCCTACCACACACAAAAGATGCAAAAGAGGGAACACAGATCAAAGGAAGGTGCTGGAAGTCAGGGCAATCTTTATCACCAAAGGATTTCATGGGAAGCCTGGAATTATTAAATTAATATTTTCAAATAATAACTCTGTCAGTCTGAAGAATAAACTGAAGAAGGTACAGTAATTAAAGACCAAAGATTAATAATAGTAGTTAGAGGTATCATTACTATCGATTCAAATTATGAACTTTGGAATTTTTTCTTTCTTCACCCTTAAATTTAGAATGATAATCACCGCCTAGGATTATGTATCTCTCGGTTTGTGTTCTCTCCCATTGGGAAAATAAGGTCATCATCTGAAATGCAAATTCTGAAAAAAATTACCCCAAATAAATGAGATTCAATATGTACTTTTAAAAAAAAAAGAGTATCTTAAATACAATTCTCTGCTACAATGAAAATTAAACTCATTCATTTTGCAGTAGCCTAACATTTATAGACTGCAAACGTTTACTTGACACAAAGAAACCTGGAAGTTAACGACTACCAATTAGTGTGTAAATTCTGCTGCCAGAGTACATTATACATTAATGGCTTTAGGGGGTGGGAGACTAAGACTCATGCAAGAATCTGAATAGTTTAAAGTGCTTGGTTCCTCTATGGAAAAAGAGTAAACAGTGGTGGGTCTAAGGCTGCACTCCACTAAAAGGCTTCCTTACAACTTCGGCTGGAATACAGGTACTTGGATTTAGTACTTGGATTCCCACCATTGCCAGGACTGATAAGCTGTAAAAACTCTGAGCATGATCGTGTGCTTTATCCTAAATACTGGACTTCCTTATGAGACACTCAAAGTTTGGAACAAGGCAGACAGAGGGAACTCCATGACTGACCCACAATAAAAACCTTAGGTTCTGAGTTTCTTTTTTTGCTTTTTGGGTCATACCTGGCGATGCACAGGGTTTACTCCTGGCTCTGCACTCAGGAATTAACTCCTGGCGGTGCTCTGGGAACCATATGGGATGCTGGGAATCGAACTTGGGTCGGCCGCTTGCAAGGCAAACGCCCTACCCGCTGTGCTATCGCTCCAGCCCCAGGTTCTGAATTTCTAGCAATCTTTCTTGGTAGTTCTGACTAGGCATGTTCTATGAGACAGTCCAGGGCTCTGGGAACTTGCATCTGCTTTCCCTCATACCTCCCACTGCATCTGATCCTTTTGCCAACTGTACTTTGCATTTGTTCCCTGCAAGAAATCACAACTCTTTGACTACTATCTGAATCCTATGTGTTCTTCTACTGAATCTCTACATCTGATGGTGTCTTGGGGACCCTGACTCAGGATTTATAGTTTAACAAAAAAGATAACAGACCAAGTTTATCATTTATTCTTATTTTTAAAATCTTATGCAACTTATTAGCAAAATATTAGCAAATACTTTGCACCTGAACATATTCAAAGGTAACATGGGATGACCTTTTTATATTTAAAGATAGTACAGTATTTAAAGGTAATACCAGATAGGGCATTTTCCCTGCATGTAATTAAGCTGGGTTCAATCCCTAGCAATACATATGGTCTCTGAGAACCAGGAAAATCAGGAATAATCCCTGAGCTCTACTGGGTATGTCTCCAAAACCAAATTAATCAATTGATTCTTTAAAAGATAAATAAATGTGATATGGAATACTTCCAGAAGGCAAGATCATCCTTGTTCTTATTGGTTAAATCTTTACTGTCAAGTTTCTCTTTTATATATTTATTCTCTTAATTTTCCACGTATATTTGTACTCTGATATTATGTGAAATAGATATAGATATAAATGTGGACAGAGATAAGAGATGAATGCATATATGTCTTCAAAAGAGAAAGATTAATTTCTTATAACCAATTCCTCTGAAAGTAGATCAGGAGAAATCTTTGATTATGGTAGTAGGTCAGATAATGGAATGGTCTTGTGCCACACTAATTATGGAATTACTTTTTTCATTAAAAATATTTTGGAATGCATAGGGGATTTCAAGTTCAGCATGTGCTCACACACTTGACTATCATTGAGGTGAGCTTTGTAGACATGATTTTATAAAAAAAAGGAATTTAAATCTGTGCAGAGTTGACATGATTATTAAGAAGCAAGCTTGATCACTGGTTGTCTAAATATTTGATCCTTACTTTCACTCATCCTTACTTTCACTCAAAATTACATTTGTCCAGATTTTCAATGGATTGCTACAATTCAAGATCATTGTACATTTTAGAATTCTTCAATGATTCCAAACACAATGGTGGTAAATGTACATGTTTAACATATAAGATAGAAAAAATAGCACTGGGTAAAAAGGTAGTACATGGATAATCAGTTAATCTCCTTGTACATAGCAACCTGGATTTGATCCAAAGCATCACTCTGGTCCCCAGAACACAGCCAGGAGTAAACACTGAACACGGTTGGGTACCCACGCCCCCACCAAAAAAAAAAAAAAAACTTAACCAAATAAAAACCCTAATTTTTTTTTTTTTAACTAGTGGCAGGTTGGGTTGGAGCTATAGCACAGCAGGTAGGGTGTTTACCTTGTACTTGGCCGACCTGGCTGACCCAGGTTCAATTCCTCCACCTCTCTTGGAGAGCCCGGCAAGCTACCAAGAGTATCTCGCCCGGGGAGGGCAAAGTCTGGCTAGCTCCCTGTGACATATTCGATATGCCAAACACAGTAACAAGTGTCACTATAGAGATGTTACTGGACCCGCTCGAGCAAATCCATAAACAACGGGAGGACCGTGACCGTGACAGTGGCGTGGCAGGTTAGCATATCACTTTGAGGGTGGGCTGCACTATGCCAGGCTATGTTAAGGGCTTACTGCTGACTCTACGCTGAGACTACTCCTGGTGGTGCCGGGGATAGAAACCAGGTCAGCATCCTGTATTATTTCTCTAGGACCTACAAGATAATTCTTACGATGGTCAAAATTACAGACATTAAGCCAGAGGCTAAACAGACTGAAATTTCTTTATAGAACTCAAGCTAGTACAGTGACTGTCACTGTCCTCCCGTTGTTCATTGATTTGCTCGAGCGGGCCCAGTAACATCTCCATTGTGACATTTGTTACTGTGTTTGGCATATCAAATACGTCACGGGTAGCTTGCCAGGCTTTCCCGTGCGGGTGCGATACTCTCAGTAGCTTGCCAGGCTCTCTGAGAGGAGAGGAGGAACCGAACCAGGCTCGGCCGGGCCAGCTGCGCACAAGGCAAACGCCCTACCCACTGTGCTATTGCTCCAGCCCAAGCAAGTAGAGTAAAAAAGCATCAAAACTCAAATATGTTTTTTCCTAGATTTTAATTCAATGCTGAATTGCATATTATTTTAAACCAGTTTCTATATATGAGCTATCCAGTAATAAAGAATCCAGGAAGAAGCTATCACTTAATTTTTTTTTCCTCAAGAACTTTAAAGAGAATACCAGAAAATAAGAAACGACAGATGTGCCTGGAATTTGATTTTTCTATTTCATGTGTGGAGGATCCTGTGTTATTTATTACAAATACAACAGAAGACCATTTCCAAAGTGAGAATAAATTCCTTTTACGGCTGTCCTTGAACATTTATCCGTATCACTTCAAATAATTATAGGTGGGGCATGTGAGAAATGTGAACTCCCAAGGCACTGTAAGTTCAATTTACCAGGCTTTCCTTCACAGCATGCTTTCAGTGGAGTTGATAAATTGCTTGCCCCGCTGTTTTTTCTTTCTTTCAATGTTTTAAATCCAATGATACTGCCTTGTGAATGTCACAATTTGTCGTGTCAGTCATGATGACAGAAAGGTCCTCAGGAACCAGAAATGAGAAAGGTTTTCTCCTGACTCTTCCCATGGGAAGCTAAGCATAAGCACACGTATCTACTTTGCAGAACACAACTACTTGAAAAAAAAAAGACACCAGTAGTATTTTCAGGTCTCTGAGAATACAACAGAGCTGCCGTCTGCCAATAAAAGCAATTAGAAGGTAGGATCTGTCGAAAAAGATGTTTGGAAAATAGCCTTGGGGATTATTTATGGCAAAACTAGCAAATCTGCGGAGAATCATCAAAGAACGGCATTCCCATGTGGGGAAAATATGGCAATCAATTCTGTACGCTGCCTGTCAGATTAAGTTTCTCGATTCCAGAGGGTCTCTCGCTGCCTGCGTCGCTAGCCTCACCTTTATCCTGCCCTAAACTCACAGTTTAACAACCTTAAAATTGCTTATATAAGTGCCAAGCGGAGCCAGAGCAATAGAATAGCGACAGGGCATTAGCTTTGCACGTGGCTGACCCAGGTTCAATCCTCAGCATCCCGTATGGTCCTCGGAGCACCACCAGGAGTGACTGCTGAGCAGAGCCAGGAGTAATCCCTGAGTATCACTGGGTGTGGCCCCAAAACAAAACAAAACCAAAAAGCCAAGTTATTCCTTTTTCCCCCCATACAATTTCTTATATAGAAATCCTTTTCCCCATTTCTTTTCGTTTTAAACTTGCGCCTATATCTTAAATTCTAGCTGTGATACAAATTTATATTAGAAATTTAGATCCAGACTGCAAAAACTGCCTGGCCCTGGAAACCCCCACATTATCATGGGCTTGTTCTACCACTTCTCTGACAAGGATTAATGCCTGCTACCCACCTCACAAGGTTCTTGAGGAAGATAAGAGCTTTACTGATGTTTGTGCCCCCAGGACTTTCCAGGGTTCCCCACGTATGGCAGGCATCCAATATACCACTGTAGGCATTCCATATTGGCAGAATGAGTGGAGATAAACTAAGTCAACTATGGTTTCAGATCATCTACTTTGTGAGCAATAGTAATCACAGGATAGAGTTCAGGAATATCTCAACTGCACTCACCTATTTAGCAAACAAAACTATATATAGTACAAAGCATGACAAACTTCCATTGCTAAATTTGCTTTTTTCCAGATAAGTAGGAATTAAAAATTTAAATGAACATATGCTGAAATTTTAAAATTTCTACTATGAGTTTATAAAACTACCAAAGGTTGCAACCCAACACACCTTTAAACTTTGGGTATGTTTAACCATGAAAATCTTAATTAAATCCCACTGGTCATAACAAGTCACATTTTAGGAACCATGTGGAGTTTAATTTCTTCCTTTCTACTTTCCCGAACTCCCTAATACATCAATTGTACACCATTAAAATATTTCAATAAGCTGAAATTTGGTTACAGTACATTAATAAAGTAACAGTACGGAAACACCATATGGCAGCAGTATGTTCGCAAGCCATTAAGATGATTCTATGTTATGATTACATTTAAAAAAGGAAAGTCTATTCAATTAGCTGATGTAAGCAAACTTAAATCACTTTGAAATAACTTACAAAACTGTAAGATCTTAGGCTTTCTTCTTTAAAACTTATCTCTAAATGTAAAATTGTCCATTTTAAAGTAGAATAAACTTACATATTCTGTGTTATAAGGGAAATTGTTGACTTTCAGTATTTCATTAAAAATGTCTGGAAAATGTACTTAATTTTAGACTGATCAAAAGTACAAATTATAAGGGTCAATGAAATAGCACAGTGGGTTTGATCCCTGGAACACCGCCAGGGATGGTCCTCGTCCTCAAAAACAAAAACAACGAATTAAAATTAAAAATATATAAAATATATATTAGATTTCTTATTTCCTACCTTATGAGAAATGCAACTATTACAGTTTTTGTTATATTAAAAATCTAGGGCACAAAAGCTTTCTTGTTTTTTACTGAATACAGATACAGAGTTTCAGAGCAATTCATGGTTGAGTTTCAATCATACAATGTTCCCACACCCGTTCCCTCCACCAGTGTCCATTTCCCAGCTCCAGTGTCCATAGTTTCCTCCGGCCATTCCCCCTTTCCCTCCTGCCCCACCCCCACTCCCTGCAGCCTGCCTCTGTGGCAGGCACTTCCTCTCTGGTCTTATTCCAGGGATTCAGAGATGTTTAGCATACAAAAAAACAATTAGTGTTATTCACCCTATCAACAAAAGAAAGATAAAAATCATACTAAGCGACTTAGAGAAAGCTTTGAGAAAAATTAAGTACCCCTTACTGAGAAAAGTTTCAACAAAATAGGAATAGAAGGAAGCTACCGTAAGATGGAAAAGTCCATATATTGCAAACCTACAGCTAACGTCATTCTGAATGGTCTTCCATCTGAGATCACAGATGAGGTAAGAATCTCCGTTTTCTCCACCGTTACTTAACACAGTACTTAAAGTCATACTAATTAGGTAAGAAAAATCAAAGGCATTCAATTTGGAAAATATGAATTTAATTGATTACTCTTTGCAGATGACGTGACATTGTACGTAGAAAACCCTAATGACTCCACCAAAATAAGAACTTCCAATACCTAATACAGTAAAGCTACAAAATCAACACACAAAAGCCATGTGCATTAATATGCAAACAATAATCTAGAAGAAAAAGAAATTTTAAAAGCAACAACTTTAAATCACTGCCACTGTCCACTGTCCTCCCGTTGTTCATCGATTTGCTTGAGTGGGCTCAGTAACGTCTCCATTGTGGCACTTGTTACGGTGTTTGGCATATCGAATAGTCACCGGGAGCTTGCCTGGCTTGCCGTGCAGGCGAGATACTCTCAGTAGCTTGTCGGGCTCTCCAAGAGGGCCGGAGGAATCGAGCCTGAGTCAGCCAGACTGGCCACATGCAAGGCAAACGGCCTACCTGCTATGCTATTGCTCCAACCCAACTTTAAATAGTGTCCAAAAATATCAAGTCCCTAAGGATCAACAAGGATGTGAAAGATTTATAAATCCTATAGATCATAAAAATAAATGTCATTACTGAAAAATGTAGAAAAGAATGAAAGGAAATAGTGACAAAATAAACAATTCCAAAAAATTCTACAAAAGACTCAGAATACCCAAAGCAATTCTGAGATAAAAAGAAAAATGGAGGCATCATGCTCCCTGGCTTTAAGACTGTTATACTGGAACAAAAACATACACACAAGCCAGTGCATAAGAGCCCAGAATTAAATCCACATATGTGGACCTCTAATATGCAATAAAGGAGCCAAGATCGTGTAATGGGGAAAAAAGAAAGGTTCTTCAACAAAAGTTAACTGCACTGTCACATGCAAAAAGATGAAATGTGTTCACTACTTAACACAACACAGAATGTCAACTCAAAATTGATTTAAGACCTGAAACCATAAAATACATTCAAGGAAATAGAGGTAATACACTTCAGCACATCCACTTTAGAGATACATTTAGAGACTTAGCTTTAATGACAATGGAATAATATGCTATGAAGACTACTACTATGACATGGAATTAACCTAAATGTCCAGCAACTGATGACTAGGTCAAAAGGAACATTATTTAGCCATTAAAAAAAAAAAAAGAAACTGTGCCTTTTGGAACATCAATAAAATTGAAGAGACTATGCTATGTGAAATAAGTTTTTAAAAATAAAGGGTAATTATTGGCTGATTTCATTCAAATTACTAAAGAAATCAAACTAAAAAATAAACAGCAAAATTAATTCTAAAGTTGAAGAAAACCACGTTGGATGCCAGAGGGGATGAGAGTGGAGGGCTAGAAAGGGAGGGGTCTTTATGGTGACGGGAGCCCACTGAAACCTTGGTAACAGGAGAAGCAACAGTCACACACATATAGAGATTTGAATCTTGACATGCCATAATATTGTAAACTCATGGGGCTGTGAGGGGGGACTAAATTTACTTTTTATACATCACGATCACGATCACGACCACCCTGTTGTTTGTCAATTGCCTCGAGCAGGTGCCAGTAACGTCTTCTTCGTCCTAGCCCTGAGATTTTTTTTTTTTTAAGTGCCATATTCAAGGCTTTTTCAGGGTTAGGAGAATGAGACCCATCATTGTTACTGGTATTTGGCATATTGGGTATATCACGGGGAGTTTGCCAGACTCTGCCGTGTGGGCATGTTACATTTGGTAGCCTGCCAGTTTGACCGAATTAGGAATGAGATGATAAGATGTCGCGCGGCCGTGGTCTTCAGCTGTTGGGCCCTGGTGGAGACAGTCAGGCAGAGGGTAGGAGACTCTGTCTTGTTCTCTCCCAGGAGCTGAGTGTGATGATCTCTGGATCCTGGCCGTTGTTGGAGCTACACGGCAGTTGGTGGGTGTAACTGTCTAGTTACTGGCAGGTCCAGTCCCAAACTGTACAGGCTTGGAGATCTCAGCCCCGGGTCCCACACACCTGGGTTCCTCTGTCAGTTCTTTTATGCGTGAGGCTCATCCAAGTGTGTGGAGAGTGCTCCCAGCAAGGCCTTGGCTGGGCCTCGGTGGTCTTCAGCTGTTGGGCCCTGGTGGAGACAGTCAGGCATAGGGTAGGAGACTCTGTCTTGTTCTCTCCCAGGAGCTGAGTGTGATGATCTCTGGATCCTGGCCGTTGTTGGAGTTACACGGCAGTTGGTGGGTGTAACTGTCTAGTTACTGGCAGGTCCAGTCCCAAACTGTACAGGCTTGGAGATCTCAGCCCCGGGTCCCACACACCTGGGTTCCTCTGTCAGTTCTTTTATGCGTGAGGCTCATCCAAGTGTGTGGAGAGTGCTCCCAGCAAGGCCTTGGCTGGGCCTCGGTGGTCTTCAGCTGTTGGGCCCTGGTGGAGACAGTCAGGCATAGGGTAGGAGACTCTGTCTTGTTCTCTCCCAGGAGCTGAGTGTGATGATCTCTGGATCCTGGCCGTTGTTGGAGTTACACGGCAGTTGGTGGGTGTAACTGTCTAGTTACTGGCAGGTCCAGTCCCAAACTGTACAGGCTTGGAGATCTCAGCCCCGGGTCCCACACACCTGGGTTCCTCTGTCAGTTCTTTTATGCGTGAGGCTCATCCAAGTGTGTGGAGAGTGCTCTCAGCAAGGCCTTGGCTGGGCCTCGGTGGTCTTCAGCTGTTGGGCCCTGGTGGAGACAGTCAGGCATAGGGTAGGAGACTCTGTCTTTTTATACATACAGCAAAATATCAAGTAAGATAACCACAATTAAATGCTTCGATGACATGCTATGTATTGCTTATTTTTAGATAGACTATCTCCATTAATTTTAACTCAGACTTACTTTTCTAAAATTTCTGGGTGGTATTTTTGGTGGCGGAATATATGGCAGTATATTCATTTCTCTGTGTTCTAGAGTCACTCCTGGCAGTGCCCAGGGTCACGTGCAGTGCTGAGGTTGAATTGAAGACAGCCTCATGCAAGGCGTAAGTGCCTTAACTCTGATCCTCTCTTCCTAGATCCACTTTTGTTTAAGCATTCTTTTTACATGAAAGTGAGGCAGCATAAGGATTACTGAAATTGTCAGTACGTATCCAGGTTTATCTTTTTCTAGTTGTAATCCCATTATTCGCAAGAAATTTTTATGTGACCCTGCGTATGCAGGCATATAAGGTTCGTCTAAAACTCAAATAATTACTGATAATGAAGCATAAGAAGTTTAATTTAAAACAAGTGTTAAAATTTTTTCCTCAATTATCACATTTACTTAGGCAACCCCACATGGGGGTCACACACACAATTTACAAAAACCAAGATTTATATAAGTAACCAGTCTAATAGTTAAATATAACAAAGTAACATTACATCTGATAAATTTACCCACTATTTTCTTACTGAAGAACTAATGTATAAATTATTTTTTTAAAAACACATTTGCTTACTTACCTCTATTTCCATTCAATTCAAATTCCATCAAAATATTGCTATAGTTCAATTACTTTAATCCCAAAATGTAGTATAATATCTAGTGAACGTTTTATCTCTAGTTTTATTGGCAATAACGTTTCTGCACTTTTAAATACTTGCAGTCTACTTTGTGTTTTATTAATGACCTTTTAATCTGTTCAGAAAAAAAAAAGCAATTTAGCGGTCTTATAGAAAACTGGCTTAAAAATTTAAACTGAGATAACTGGACAAGGCATACTAAAGAAATACCACAATTTTAGTGCTGTGTGAATACTTTACAAAAAATATGAACTGATAAGATTTATAATTTTCAGTCAATCCAAACACTAAAGGAAATTCAAAATATAAGGAAGATATTTTAATGACCTAGTGAATTACTCTGGTTATTAAGGTGATGTTATAGCATATTCCATAAATATATTAAATTTAGAAGTGTAACTTTTGTTATTTTTGGAGGACCATACTCAGCTGTTAACACAAATAGTGTTATTACATTTTAATTACAAAGAAAGTGAGACCCAAAGATGTTAAATACTGTTGTAGTCATATGCAGAGTCTCCTGCCCCCGCGCCTGGCTGTCCTCTCTGGGGCCACTTGGAGGGGAACGGGTTGAGTTTCCCTCCCCGCCCTGACCAGGGATCCGGCAGCTGAAGACCTCCAGAACTGGCCACCACCATGCTGAGACCACTCTCCACACGCATGAATGTACTGGCAGAGGAACAAAGGCATGCGGGTCCCGGGGCTGAGATCTCCAAGTCTGCTCAGATCGTGGCCGAGCATCCTCCACCCAGATGCTCCACCTTCCAGTAGGCAGGGGTCACACCCACCAACTGACCCCCCTGGCGCCATGTAATCCCATCAATGGCCAAGACCCAGAGACTACAAAACCGAGCTCCCAGAAGGGTGTTATTATCTCATTCTTACTTTGGACAACCTGGCAGGCTACTGCATGGAACCTGCCCACACGGCAGAGCCTGGCAAACTCCCCGTGGCGTACCCAATATGCCAAATACCAGTAACAATGATGGGTCTCATTCTCCTAACCCTGAAAGAGCCTTGAATATGGCATTTTTAAAAAAAAAAATCTCAGGGCTAGGACGAAGGAGACGTTACTGGGGCCTGCTCGAGGCAATCGACGAACAACAGAATGGTCGTGATCGTGATCGTAGTCATATGTCAAAAAAAAAGCAAACTTGCTTTTTTTTTTTTTTTTTGCTTTTTGGATCACAGCGAGCAATGCTCAGGGGTTACTCTTGACTCTGAACTCAGGAATTACTCCTGGTGGTGCTCAGGGGACTAGATGGGATGCTTGGAACCCGGGTCGGTCACATGCAAGGCAAACATCCCACCCGCTATGCTATTACTCCAGTGCAAGCTTACTTTTCAATCTGAGCAAATCGAGCAAATTTCAGCATAAAGAGCAAAAAAAATAGAGCTGTTGAGTGGCCAATAGTCAAATGCAAATAACCAAACACGAAGACCTTCAGATCAAAAAAATATACATGATTAATGTAGGCTACTCAGAAATCCATTTCTTATAACCTGATTTTACAGATTACTTGCTGTGAAGGAAAAGAAAAAAACACCAATGTTTCTGGCCAGGGCACCAGAGAGGAGAGATAGAGGGAAAGTTGGGGGGTGTGAAATGGTGTCTGCTCGATGACAAGATGTCTCAGAGTGAAGCTGCCATAAGATGAAAGCAAATTGTAATTTAGAGAGTCGAGTGCATTTAAATGCCGGCTCTATTCCATTAGGTGTGTGACCAAGAACTTTCTGTTTCTCTTTCCTCATAAGGAAAAAAAGAAAATAACAACCCTACTGCGGACTGAAATCATAAAAAAAAAAAAAATTCACTGTAGCACTGTCCTCCCATTGTCCATCGATTTGCTCGAGCGGGCCCAGTAACGTCTCCCTTGTGAGACTCGTTGCTACTGTGTTTGGCATATCGAATACGTCACGGGGTGCTTGCCAGGCTTTGCTCTGGGGGCGAGATATTCTCAGTAGCTTGCCGGGCTCTCCAAAACGGGCAGAGAAATCAAAACCGGCTCGGCCAGGCCGGCTGCGTGCAAGGCAAATGCCCTACCGCTGTGCTGTCGCTCCAGCTCATAAAAATATGAAAATACAAAAATTCTTATATATTAATATTTAATAACGAACGTTTCTGTGATCAGCTGAGTACAACGCTGATACAACACAACCCCAGATTCATTAGATCACATTCAAAATAATGAAACCTAACCTATATTATCATCAGGATTATGCTGCTTGCAAAATATTTTGCTTTATGTCCTTATAACATATTATCACATATTTGCTTTATGTCCTTATAACATATTAGTACATGAGTTACTTTCATTCAATCCATGAATATCCAATCCTTATTAATACGCACTACAATAAAAAATGACTGGTTTTATGGCAAATGTATTAACAAGTAGAATTTACTGTTTCCAGTCAGTTGAACAATAAATAGACCTCTTCTCCCCATTTAAAATAACCACTGTTAGGGTCTAGGTAAGGTAAGGTAAAGCCCCTCCCATTGTTCATCGATTTGCTCGAGCGGGCCCAGTAACGTCTCCATTGGAGACTTTGTTGTTACTGTGTCTGGCATATCGAATACGTCACGGGGAGCTTGCCAGGCTCTGCCGTGCGGGCGAGATACTCTCGGTAGCTTGCTGGGCTCTCCGAGAGGGGCGGAGGAATCGAACTCGGGTCGGCCATGTTGGCTGCGTGCAAGGCAAACGCCCTACCGCTGTGCTATCGCTCCAGCCCACTGTTAGCGTCTAGCGAAATAAGACAGGGGTTAAGGCACCTGACTTGCACACTACCAATGCAGGCTTCATGCCAGCTACAATACAGTCCCCTGAGCACAGAGCCAGAAGTAAACTCTGAGCACTATCAAGTGTGGCCCCCAAACAAATAAAATTCCAAATCTCCAGTAGCTCCGCATCTCTGAACTCTTATCTTCTAGTACCACGGATGTTCTGGCTGGGCCTCCTTTAGATCTTCATTCACAACCACCTGCGTTCAAATTGCTACTCCCCATCGTCCTCCTCCCCAGAACCCCAGCTCCTATTTGACTTAGCTCACGGTACTGCTCTCTGCAAACTTACAGTTTTGTTTGTCTGTTTATTGTCTGACCCACACCCTATGTCCCCAGTCTCCTTCCTGGCCCACCAACATATAAATTCCATCACTGAAGGCTATGTTGACTTTTGATTCACTGCCACACGTGGAATACTTGGAACAGTACCGAAACATAGGGACAACTTGAATAACGTTTCATGATTAATTCCAGAATGCTTAGAAAGAACTCCACTTGGAAACAATGGTCAGTAAATAAAACCAGAGAAGAATCAGAAGAATAAAGGCACATCCACTGCTGCACAGACTAGATTTCTGTGGCTGATTTTCAAACCTCCAGGTACCACTAAAGAACCATAAAGCTAGAGGGAAAAGTCTGTATGCAGAAGAGAGGCAAAATGTTCACACTCTTTTAAAAAATAACTTAGTAAAACAGACATTGGTTTTTCTTAATAATTTGCAAAATGAGAGCTGGAGACATTGTACAGGGGTGTGGTACCTGCATTCTATGTGGCTGACCAGGGTTCTATAGGGTCCCCCCCGAATCCCACCAGAAGTTATCCCTGAGCACAGAACCAGGAGTAAGCCCTCAGCGCCATTGGGCGGGGCCCCAAAACAACAACAGGGACGAAATAATAATTTGCAAATCTTAACATTCACAAAATCATTTTTTTAAATAAAACTAGTGAATTATGCAAAACTTAAACCCTGGGACTATATGAAAGGTAAAGTGTCCTGCACTGGAATCGCTTGCAATTCCAAAGCATTTTAAGGCACATCACTACTCATTAGCACGTATTTGATCTTATGTTTCTATTTAATCAAGCATCAAAGAGCCAGTTCTAGTGTTTCAATTTACAACTGTTTTTTATTGGTGCCTTTAGCACAAATAAGTGAGCTGCCAGCTGAGAAGCAATTCTAACAAAAACAGTGTCCTGTAGGAACTGTAAACTAGCTTGTGATGCTTCCAGGGGATATCGAAGTGGGACTATAACATACCACACAAAGTGTGTCTGTGCAGTTTGCGATTCCTGGAAGACAAGTTGGTTAGGCAATAAAATGCTGGCAACCAATTTAAGAGGGAGCTTGGGGAGGGATTATCGAGCTGGGCTTCTTATTAAGTGTCCTTTCCTTTCCAGTTGTGAACTGCAGCATGAGAAATTCTCCCTCATCCTTGACCCTGAGAACTTTTCGTTTTAAAATTATAATGTAGGATTTGTAAAGTTACCCCTCCCATCTTTGGACACTCAGCTATTTTTACGTAATTTGCCAAATATCACTGAAAGTGGCCCCTGAGCCTTCTCCGGGAACACTGCCCAAAGTCCCTCCTACAGTACTATGTAGCTGTTAGAAAAGATGAAGTCATGAAATTTACATACAAGTGGTACTACATGGGAAGTATCATGTTAAGCAAAATGAGTCCGAAAGAAAGGGATAGACACAGAAAGAATGCATTCATCTGGGGAACATAAAGTAACAAAATAGGAGACTAACACCCAAGAGTGGCCAAGATTAGTAACAGGAGTTTTGCTCCATGGCTTGGAGGCCAGCCACACATGCTAGGGGAAAAGGGAGCTCAGATAGAGAAGGGAGCACCAAATAAAGGGTGTTGGGAGGATCCTCCCAGGATGGGAGAAGCATGCTGAAAGTAGACTATAGACCGAACATGATTGCCACTCATTGCCTCTTTTGCAAACCACAACACCCAAAAGGAGAGAGAGAACTAAAGGGAATGCCCTGCCACAGAGGCAGGGTGGGATGGGGGGCATGGGGGGTGGGAGGGATACTGGGACCCATGGTGGTGGGAAATGGGCCCTGGTGGAGGGATGGGTACTTGATCATTGTATAACTGAAACCCAAGCACAAAAATTTGTAAGTCTACAACTGTACCTCATGGTGTTTCACTAATAAAAATTTAAAAAAATAAAATAAAACAAAACAAAGTCCCTCCTACATCCACCAAGTAACATAATTAATTTTTTTCTAAGAACAAACCTGGTTGAATAATTTTTAGGTAGTTTATCAAATCTGGTTGATAAGCTGCAAGATTAGAAGAACAAAGACCCTTCAAAAAAAACCTAGAGGTACTCTCTTACTTTCTAGACTTATTTAGTACACAGTTCAAAATCTACTGTTTTACTCTATGATAAGCTATCATTTAAATTTGAAGTTCATTATTACATAGTGATAAACATTAAAATGAACCAAAAAAAAAAAAAACAGTGATCCTGATGAGGCCAAGGGAATATGTGTTATTTTTCAGTGCTACACACTTACAACCTACAGAATGTTATAATTCAGCGATACTTCAACTCGAATAAGTGAGTAAATAAGTATTGTCAATTAAAAAAACAACTAGATAATACAAAAAGTCAAATTGTTTTTTAAACTCATGTAATAAGCATAGGTACTTGTTTTCAAAGAATCTAGTCCATGTCTTAGTGTTAATTTTGGTTAAGTAATTGAGACATGAGAGCTGGGCTGGAGTCATCACCCAAAGGTGCATGCAAGAGCTTCATGCTCTATCCCTAACCCTGCGTGAACCCCTAAGCACCTCCTTGAGCTCTTTCTGAGCACAGAATTAGGAGTAACTCCCCGAGCACTGCTAGATGGGGTTCAGTTCCCCAAAGCAGTTACTTGACTTTTTTTTCAAATGAGTTACTTTAAGTATGAGTTGGTACTTCAGCAGAGCTTACTACACATTCTTAGTTGCTTGATAAAGGTTTGGTTTCTTGAAAAATTGTAATTTACGTAACATGAATATAGCAGTGTTATTGTTTATGTTTTTGTTCTATATAGTTACCACACCTTACCCAAGGCTCTCCACCCCTCTCCTCACGGCCCCTGTTGACCACTTCTTTAGTTACCTCTCCCTTCACTCACTGCTTGGACGGCTCATTTTTATCATTCAAGAGTTTGAGGGTTTGTCACCATTCAATTCTATTCCCTTGTTTTGTTTTCCTCTAGACCATAGATGAGTGAGATCACCAGTATTTGTTCTTTCCCTGACTTATTTTACTTAACATGATGCCCTCCATTTTCATTCAAATTGCAGCCAAGTGCAAAAAAATCCATCTTTTCTTATAACTGCATCATATTCCATCGTATTCCACAGTATTTGTTCCAAAGCTTCTTTATTCACTCATCCATTATTGAATACTTGGGTTGTTTCCACATTCTGGCTATTGCACTAAGTGCTGCAGTGAACACACACACTCCTGTGTATATGTTTATATTTTCAGTGCAATTCTTTTGTGTTCAGATGATGGAATTGCTGTCTTTTATGGAAGCTCTATTCTAATTTAAAAAAAAAATCTCCATTATATTTTCCATAAAGGTTGAACCAAATAACATTTGCACTAAGAGCAGATGGGAGAGGAACTCCTTTTTCACTACATCCTTGCCAACACCGTTGTTTACAGTGTTTCTGATGTATGCTATTCTCACTAATATGAGATAAATAAGTGATGAGGAACACGTTTTCTTGTGCCTATGTCCATCCATATGTTCTTCTTGGGGACGTGTCTGTCTAACTCCTGTCTTCATTTTTTGATGGGGTTATCGGGCTTTCTGTTATTGAGTTTCATGAGTACTTTATCTTATCTTGGCTATTAGTCCATTATCAGATACAGTGTGTGCGAATATTTTCCCCCACTCAGCAGGGTGTCTTTTAATTTCAACTTGAGATGCTTTGGCCTTGGAAAAACTTTTTACTTTGCTGGAGCTCCATTTGTTCATTTTGGGTTTTGCTGCCTCTGCCAATGGAGTTGAATTCTGAGCTTCATAGCTTGGATTGCTCTACCAAAGTTTTTCTCGATGTACTTAATGGATTCTGATCTAACATTGAGGTCTTTAATCCACTTTGAATTCACTATTAGGTATAGAATGAGGTATGAATCCAGCTTTCCATTTTTTTTATCATGTTGCTCCCTAGGTTTTCAAACCACATTTTAGATCTGAGCTTCTTAAACTACAACCTCTTTTTGCCCAATAAATGCAACATGGGAGAATGCTACCAGAAATGCCAGGGGTTCATTACATGGTTTATTTTTAATTAATTTTTGGTGACTCCATATTCAGAAATCTCTTACTATTACCAAAACTTTCACTTACTACTCACCTCATACAGTTACACAACTGCACTGGGGTCAAAATTCACAGTATTGAATATGAGATTTAGCTCTATTATTCACCAAACACAGTAACAACAAAGTCTCTAATGGAGACGTTACTGGGCCCGCTCGAGCAAATCGACGATCAACGGGAGGGCCTTTACCTTTACCTTTACCTTATTCACTTAAACATCACCATAACTTTATGAAGTATGCAGGCTTTTTAATTTTTTATTTTGTAAGTTAGTTCACAATCTTTAATTATATTTCATATTCAAAACCCATCCCACCACCATTAAACCTTCCCACCCCCAAATTCGAAATGCTTCCATCCCAAGCCCCAATCCCTGTCCCAAAACACAACCAAAATAATATATTTCATATTGTCTATCATGAAGAACTGCTGAACATGCTTACAAAAAAAGTGTTCATATAGAAAACGGTGTGAAGATTGTTCTATCACGAATAAACTCATAGAGTTAACTTGCCTAGATGCCTAGAGAAGGTAAACAGAAGAAATGGGATCAGAATACAGCAGGTGGGTGTCTGTGCTCTTAACCATGACACTCTTCCTGCATTCGATTTATTTGGTTGGCTGGAAGAAATTAGTGTTCCTCAAGTTCAAGAGGATTTCTTGATTAAAAAAATCAATTGCAATCATTCCCAATTATTCAATGACATTCTGGACAACCCTGGTGGCCCAGGATGATGTAGAAGTTATGCTGGCTTGATTCTGAAAGAATGTTCACTTTGTGGAAGGTAGAAGGGTCTATTTCAGAACAGGAATGCATGTCCTTGGTTTTCTTGCTTGCAATCATGTTACCTGCCAATCATCTGAGGTCAAAATCCGTGCAAGAAAAGAGAAAAGATAAAAGAATGAAGAGGCCCCATTTTATAATGCTCTTTGCATCCTCTTCTCTGTTTTTTCTTACATGGAGAACAAATCCACATATTGGCCAACTTGAATGTTCCATTCACTCAAAGCATCGTCATATTTGAGTATACTTCTTGTACTCAAAGACTTCTTGACAAATTTTGAAATAATTACCACTACAGATACAAATCCTAAAATGTTAACAGTCATTGTTTAATCCACTGCAAGTTTTCTCTCTGCCCTGATCCTAAGACACATTATAATACAGTATTTATGTGGATGCCACTGAAACTTTTCTGTTGAGTCATTTGTTCTTAAGATACCCTTTCATTTGAGAAAGATTTATTGACTATTTGCTGTTTCAGGCATTTGTGAGGCCATGGTTTAATAAAATTAATGAGTCACAGTCCCTTGCTTCATTGAATTAAAGTCGTGAAAGGAGAGAGACATATAAACCTATAAATTACTATAAAATATGATGGCACTATAAAACACAAATAGTGTGTGTTCTTATGCAGGGACTCTGAGTGCATAGAAAATGAGATCTCTAAATGTTTTGGAAAACTTTATGAATGCTTCACAGAAGACATAGAATTGAATGGATCTTGAAGAATGTCTAGGAGTTTTAGAGTAGAAAAAGGCACTCTAGATATGCGAAAACAAGATAAACAGCATGTAATTATAAAATCCTTTTATAGTTTTCTCATTTTATTTGTTTTATTTTCATCTCTATTGAGGTACCATTACAGTACTGCTAATGGCAGATTTATGCTACATTGCTCCACCGGGAACCCACTTCCTTTTACATTCCAAACACTCCTCCCATTTGACATCCCCCAACGCCCTGAACTCAGTTCTCTGAACCAAACCTCCAGCTCTGTCCATTTGTTGCTCCCTGGCTGTGTGTTTTTAAGTCCCAAAAGCAGAGATGTCATTCTGTATCTAAATCTTTCCTTCTGACTCACTTCACTCAGAATGATCCTCTAACTCCATCCAGCTATTGGCAAATCACATGATTTTGTCCTTTCTAATAGCTGCATGGTGTTCCATTGTGTATTGATACCACAACTTCTTGATGTATTCTTCTGCAGTTTGGCATTTGTGTTATTTTCCTATCTTGGCTATTATACTAAGAGCTGTCATGAACATAGGTATGCAACTATCCTTTCAAATTAAGGTATTTTTTGTTTTGGATGTGGATGCCAAGAAGTGTTGTGTTGTTGCTGGGAGGTCTAACTGTACTTTTTTTGAGAAATCTCCATGTTGCTTTCTATAGCTGACCAGAGGTTTTTCTTCTCTGGAGAAATCTGTGTTCTCTCTTGAATAAGTCTCTTTCTCTGTATCTCTGTCTCTCTCTTCTCTAGCATTTCTTTAAAATTCCTTGAAGGAAAGGTTCTTTTGCTTCACTTAAAAAAAATGAAAATTGAACCAAACAACATCCCCACTAACAGTGAATGGCAATTCCTTTCTCGCCACAAGACTGCCAACACTGGCTGTTTGCAGTGTTTCCAGACTTTTTGATACATGCCATTCTCACTGATGTGAAATTCTATGGAAATTTTGAAATGGCAGAGATTTCTAAGTAATGATAAACTCAATAAAATAGCAAACGAATAGCAAAAACAACAACAATGAAAACAGACAAGCTCAAAAACTCCAGTTTTATTCTCTGACTAAAAATCATAGTTTTGTGTCTACCTACATCAAAATTATCTTAAAACTTCTCTTCATCCTTGCCACCATAAGGGTTAATAGGGCTAAATAAAAGATTGAGCTGTGTTTTTTCATCTTTCTCATTCTCTAAGACCATGGACTAATAGTTGAAAGGATGTTGAATCACCATCTGGTGTTTGTGAGTTCTTGATAGTATAAAATCCTGTGGGTACTTTTTATTAAATAAACAATGCTCTATTGATGCTTTTTCTAGGTTTCTCTTTTACAATTACTTTGGAGGTAGTATTGGAATTGGTTGTTATTTCAAGTACAACGTTGAATTAATCTGCTCTTCCCTGAGGCCAACCTTATGTTCAAAACAAATTTTATTCTAATTGCACAAGAGAGGTAAGTAAGACAACTCTGTGGATTTTTTTTTCTAAAATCCCAATTTGCCACTTAACATACAGCAAATGCCTGGCTCTATTACACATATGAGTCTATTAAAGAACTATTTCATGAAGTCTGATCTTTTGG
Source organism: Sorex fumeus (assembly GCF_029834395.1). Taxonomy (NCBI): domain Eukaryota; kingdom Metazoa; phylum Chordata; class Mammalia; order Eulipotyphla; family Soricidae; genus Sorex; species Sorex fumeus. Next base: position 3,051,521 of record NW_026606070.1, on the reverse strand, counting down.
AAAAGCATGTATGGAACTAGAGGAGGTCTTGCTGAGCAAAGTAAGTTAGAAAGTTAAACAAATTGTAGACGATCTCACTTGTAGGATATATGGAAAGAATGTAAGGAAATATACAAAGCCAAATAAATACAAACATTTTGGTTTTGACCTTATAACTGGGTTATCAAAACGTGAAGGCAGATAGTTGAATGAGTGGAAGGCATTCAGTGGAAGATAACAGAGGGGTAGTGACTGGGAGTTGGGGGTAGGGGAAGGGTGTTTGCTTGGGTGAGGGATGTGAATGGTAATATATTTTAAAGATATAAAAACCCATACCCCTACAACAAGTACAGTCTTATAAACTGTTAATTCAATTATAAATAAAAATAAGAAAACATTTTTTAAAAGAAAAAAAGAAGAGTATCTCTTAGATCAGGCTCTATTGACTTTTTTTTTCTCCCACATCCAAATTGAAAAATTGGGAAATAAGGTCGCCTTCTATCCTAATGCAGGGCTAATATTACCCCTCATAGTAAGAAGTAAAAGCAGATTACAGGACTCCCACCCTTGGCAAAAAGTAGACTTGGCATTATTTCTTGAAAAAAGAGCAATGAATTTGAAATTTTATGAACTATTTTAAAGGAGAATAAACTTCAGTGATAAGATACACATCTATCAGCAAAGACACAGTTGGAAATCTAAATTTGGAACAAGTTCAGAAAGACTTTGAGAACTCTGACATTCGTTGGAAATGTGGATTTAAACCTGGGCATGTGATTCAAGTGGCAGAGAGAATGAAGATCAGCATGAGTAGGACCCTGGGCACTGCCTGGCTGCTAACCCAGAACCTCTGGGTGTGGCCCCTACAACTTACATCAATAAAAAGTGGACTTTAGCTGAATCAGGCAACTAAACAAGAGGGCTCGCCTTGCATATAACCCAAGCAGATCCAATCCCTGTTTCCTCAAAACGTCCCTCAATCCCTGCCAGGAGTGGTCCCTGACTGCAGAGCCAGAAGTAAGACCCCAAAACAAAAAGTGAACGAGCAAAACACCCAAATAAAGAACAAAGGAGCAGAAACCTGACAGATCTAAGGAAATTCCCAAAAGCCAGCTTTTGTCGGTTCCCAGGGGAAACTGGCAACTCAAACCAAAGTTTCGTTCTGTATATGTATCTACCATATGCCTTCAGACGCATGGAATGAAACTTAAACGGTGACTAAAATGAATAGTTTATTTTTGTCACTTCAGAGACATCTGGAGGTGGGTGGCTGCTGGAACTGATTTAGTGACTCAGTTACGTAAGGGCAGTGTCAGTGATACCACTGCTCCAGGTCCTGCAGCAGACCCCGCTAGCATCTCCTCTGCTAGTAAAGCAAGTGGGGACAGACAGCTGCCAAACAGACTGGTCCCCATAAGTGAGAAGGTGAACGTTTCTCAGGCAACTCTCATTTGGGAAGAACTAGGTCAGATGGCCACTTTCTTTTGGGGAAGAGCCTGGAAAGAGAGTCTTTATTTCCAAAAAACTTTTTCCATCTTCTATTCTGAACGAAAGCACAAAAGGAATGGAAAGTGACCGGCGGACAGGGTGCAGGCTTCAGGAACTACCCATTTTCCTGTCTATGCATTAGTTTGATTATTACCAGCAGATTGATTTACTACCTTGAATCTTACAACAGTCATTTCAAATATTTCGAGAATACATATCCATGCCCTGAGAGCACCTAATGACAAATGCAATCAAGATATTTACACGTTGGGGCTGGAGTGATAGCACAACAGGTAGGGTGTTTGCCTTGCATGCAGCCAACCCGGGTTCGATTCCCAGCATCCCATATGGTCCCCTGAGCACCGCCAGGAGTAATTCCTGAGTGCAGAGCCAGGAGTAACCCCTGTGAACCGCTGGGTGTAACCCAAAAAGCAAAAAAAAAAAAAAAAAAAAAAGATATTGAAGAAGCAGACCAGAAAAAGAAAGGCATAATTACACAATGATGCTTCCACAATGGGCATCCCCTGGGACCCAATGAAAATGTTTAATAACAATGCTAAGGACAACATTGCAAAAAGCAGCACATCCAACAGGAGAGGTGGTCCTATGAAGCAAGGATGAACATAAGTACACAAAAACAAGGTCTCTAGAAATAATATCAGAACTAGCTGTCATAATTTGCCTCTGTCCAAAACCAAGAAGGCTGCCAGGTTGAAAATTTAAGGAGTTCCATAGTAAATTACCCACCCAGACTCATTGGAATGCTGAGATTTATAAACTTGTATGGGGATCTTAATATTGCCATGGAGTTGTAGCCCTGGGCAAATTTGCGTAGTCAGAGAGGCTGGTCTAAAGGTGATCTTTATAAGTCATCTCAAGAACTCACAACACAGGATTTAAAACATCCCAGACAAATAAGCTCTATTCTGTTTTCAACTGCCTTAATATAAGAAGATGCTATTGTCTCAAGTAAAATATATCATAAAATAATAATTAATTAAAAGTGAATTTTTTTTAAAAATCAGAAATACATAACATTCTATCATTGAAGCAGGAAAAAAATACCACAAGAAATGAAAACACGAAAGAATGTCAAGTGTGACAAATATTGATGCCAAACATATAGAATTTTTCTCATTATTTTTCCCTTTTTTATTGATCACCGTGAGATACAGAGTTACAAAGCTCTTTATGTACATTTTCTACCACCAATGTCCCCAGTTTCCCTTCCACTACCTTCCCTTCAGCCAATCTCTATGGCAGATTCTCTCTCTCTCTCTCTCTCTCTCTCTCTCTCTCTCTCTCTCTTATACAGAATTTTTAAAAATAGTCTCTTCTGATGGGCTGGAGCGATAGCACAGCGGGTAGGGCGTTTGCCTTGCACGCAGCCGACCCGAGTTCTATTCCTCCGCCCCTCTCAGAGAGCCCGGCAAGCTACCGAGAGTATCTTACCCGCCCGGCAGAGCCTGGCAAGCTACCCGTGGTAAAGGTAAAGGCCCTCCCGTTGATCGTCGATTTGCTCGAGCGGGCCCAGTAACGTCTCCATTGGAGACTTTGTTGTTACTGTGTCTGGCATATCGAATACTCTCGGTAGCTTGCCGGGCTCTCCGAGAGGGGCGGAGGAATCGAACTCGGGTGGGCCATGTTGGCCGCTTGGAAGGCGAACGCCCTACCGCTGTGCAAGCTACCCGTGATGTATTGGATATGCCAAACACAGTAACAACTGTCACAATGGAGACATTACTGGGCCCACTTGAGCAAATTGATGAACAACGGGAGTACAGTGACAGTGACAGTCTCTTCTGATGGACTTGGATTGTACCTGCCTTCCGTGTGCTGATTCAAGTGATTTTTTTCTGAGGAAGCTGGGTTTAAAATCTGTAACCTTAAAAGAACTTTTAATTCTTACCAACTTGGGGTGAACAATGTCATATTAGTTGAAAACTTGTGACTAAGGATCTTTGTACTTGAACAGCTAGCTGGTTTATGTACATTTTATAAACATATGCACATAAAATGTGCCTGTACAGAAGTAGCACCTAATAGGTCATTTTCATAAGTTCCAAAATAAGAGAAAAAACTTCTCATTCATGTTGACCTGTACCACTGTTATAACTTAGTCTTGAAAGTCTAAATAATTTGAGATTAAAGAGGTGAAAAAAGAAATTATCAATACCTACCCAACTTTAAAGAATCACGTTTTCTTGTAAACATTTCTCATTAAATTGTTTTTCAATTTCATAGAAGATTCAAAAAATAATACCTGTCTTTCAATGTCCTTATCATGCATGGAATAGACACGGTAGGAAAACAAAGAAAAAAAGATAAAAAATAGTAAGCTACACAATAAACAAAAACTGCCTTTGCTGTGAATGATCCACAGATAATCCTTCCTGGGGCCTTAACAACATACAGTGTCAAGGAAACATGTTTTCAAAGAGCCAAACTAATAAATTTCCACCATGCTCCTGAGCCCCAACACAGCCACAGAACACGACAGACTGACTGGAAAAGAAAAGCATTACTTTTTCTTTGCAACCAAAGCTGTAACTGCTGAAATCATAGCTGGGATGAAGAAGCTCAATCATGCAGTTAAAGTGTTGTTTTGAACCAACTGGCCAATAATTTTCTTACTGAAATAAAACTTCTAGACAGAATTACCAGCACAGCAGATAGTTGCTCCCAATTTAGAAGCCTAAACACACCAAGAAAGGTAGCAACCTACATTCCCACTGTTAAACAAGATATATTTGTAAAACTTTGAAAAACAATTTCATTTCATTTCATTTCATCATCCTGTTAATCGTCGATTGCCTCGAGCAGGCCCCAGTAACGTCTCTTTCATCCTAGCCCTGAGATTATATTCAGGGCTCTTTAGGAGAATGAGACCCATCATTGTTACTGGTATTTGGCATATTTGGTAGGCCACGGGGAGTTTGCCAGACTCTGCCCTGTGGGCAGGCTACATTCGACAGCCTGCAAGTTCCGGGATCTGGATTTTATAGTCTCTGAGTCTTGGCCGCTGATGGGATTACACGGCGCCGGGGGGCCAGGTGGTGGGTGTGACCCCCGCCTACTGGAATTTGGAGGATCTGGGTGGAAGATGCTCGACTCCAATTCGAGTAGGCTTGGAGGTCTCGGCCCCGGAACCCGCGTGGCTTTGTCCCTCTGCCAGTACCTTCAGGTGTGCGGAGAGTGGTCTCAGCATGGTGGTGGCTGGTCCTGGAGGTCTCCGGCTGCCGTAGCCCTGGCCGGGGCGGGGAGGAAAGCTCAACCCGCTCCCCTCCAAGGGACTCCGGGAAGGAACACCGAGGCGCGGGGGCAGAGACTGCACTGCTCTCGTCCGGGATCTGGATTTTATAGTCTCTGAGTCTTGGCCGCTGATGGGATTACACGGCGCCAGGGGGCCAGGTGGTGGGTGTGACCCCCGCCTACTGGAATTTGGAGGATCTGGGTGGAAGATGCTCGACTCCAATTCGAGTAGGCTTGGAGGTCTCGGCCCCGGAACCCGCGTGGCTTTGTCCCTCTGCCAGTACCTTCAGGTACCTTGAAAAACAGTACCTTGAAAAACAATATGTTCTTTAAAATGTCTTTAAAAGTACCAAGACGCTTGTTGTGAGGATCATGTGTGTTAGAGATCAGAAAAATGCAAATAATCACCTCATAGGTCATCTGAAAATACACTTTTCCTCTAAGAATACATCATTAGATACTGAAACTTGCCATTTTACATTCCATTTTTCTTTCCATTAAGTTCCTTTAAGGGCTACTCTAATTTTCTTATATAATAGGTGAGTAGCCAGTTCCTCTTTCTTTATTCCAAATGTCATCTCTTACGTAGGGTAAGAAGTAAATGTAAAATATTAGGAAACTATCATATTATAGCTGCAACCATACATAGGCAAGAAATAGGTATTTTTATTAATCCTTCATAATAGTTTATTCTCTCTTTGTTTGTTCTGTACAATAGGTCTAGCTGAAGGAAGTAAATTCCACTTAATTTAAGAATCAGTTTAGGTTGGGTTGGGTTATAAAACCAAATGAACATGAAAAATTGGTGCTTTAAAATCAGCTAGTTTTTAGGGCAAAAAAATGGCTGATCCTATATACTCTGTCCACTGACAATAAATTTCTAGCCAGTCTTGTTGAGTCTTGCAAAATGTCTTAAACATTATGAAACTTCTTTCGGGACTCAGTGATCCCTGTCTCCCATTCCCACTTCTTTCCTCATGACGGTCTTTGACTTATTCACCCGAAGTTTCATAGCTGTCTCAAAGTGTCCTATGAATTCCTCCCATCATACTGGGAGAATAAATCCCAGCCAGATTGGTCAGCCCCGAAGTTCTGTATGAGAGCCCATTTCCTTCTCGTTTCCATCTCATACCCACCTTCTCTTTGCTTCAGGCTATACATCACTCAGAACTGGCCCATTTTAAAAATATTAACTCCAATGTCAAAATTATTGAACCGCATCCTCATATCTCCATTTCCCTCACACCCACTACATCTTCTCCTCTGCCCATTAATCCTCTATTTGCTCTAATTCATCAGCCCACTCCTATTTATTCTCTTTCTTCTGTGACTAATATAAGCACCACATTTCAAACACAAGCAATAAAGCCCTGAATGTCCATTTTCTCAGTCAATTCATCAAACACACTAGGCAAAACTTCAGGCATGAATCAATTCGGCGTCTACTCCTCCCTCTTCTATGCCTACACTGATAAGGCAGAGTTGCAGGGGGGAAATGCATAATCATGGTTGATAAGTGGTATGAAAAATTCATGGATTGCAGCTTCAAATCGGCTCTGCAAATTGCTCTGCAACCCTGGTCATCTGCATGAGTGTTGCCTCTCAGTATCCATGTGCACTGGCCCCAACCCTTTCACTCTCACCACCTACTGTATCATTTTTTTAAATTTTTTTTATTAGTGAGACACCATGAGGTACAGTTATAGACTTACAAATTTTTGTGCTTGGGTTTCAGTTATACAATGATCAAGTACCCATCCCTCCACCAACGCCCATCCTCCACCACCATGGGTCCCAGCATCACTCCCACACCCCGTCCCCCCATCCCACCCTGTCTCTGTGGCAGGGCATTCCCCCCTTGTTCTCTCTCTCTTCTTTTGGGTCCTGTGTTTTGCAAGAGAGGCATTGAGTGGCAATCATGTTCGGTCAATAGTCTACTTTCAGCATGCTTCTCCCACCCTGGGAGGGTCCTCACAACACCCTTTATCTGTCTCCTCTCTATCTGAGCTTCCTTTTCCTCTTGCACGTGTGGCTGGCCTCCAAGTCATGAAGCAAAATTCCAGGTACTATTCTCAGCCACTCCTGGGTGTTAGTCTCCCATTTTGTTGCTTTATGTTCCCCAGATGAATGAAAAAGCAACCAATGCTGGTGCAGATGTGGCAAGAAAGGGACCCTCCTTTCCTGCTGGTGGGAATGCAGTCTGGTCCAACCCTTTTAGAAAACAGTATGGATGATTCTCAAAAAATCAGAATTTGATCTCCCATTTGACCCAGCAATACCACTCCTGGGAATATATCCCAGAAAGGCAAAAAGGTATAGTTCAAGTGACATCTGCAATTGTTTGTTCATTGCGGCACTCTTTACAATAGCCAGAATCTGGAAAAACCCTGAGTGCCCGAGAACAGATGACTGGTTAAAGAAACTTTGGTACATCTACACAATGGAGTACTAGGTAGCTGTTAGAAAAGAGGAGGTCATGAAATTTACATACAAGTGGTACTACCTGGAAAGTATCATGTTAAGCAAAATCAGTCAGAAAAAGCGGGATAGACACAGAAAGACTACTGTATCATTTTTAACTAACGCCCTTAATTCCTTACTTCATAGAGAAAACGGAAGTCATCATTTTCTTCTTCCCAACACTAAATTATTTATAAGCAGAGTGGTATCTCCTTATTCCCTTTTGTTCCAATACAAGAGGTCTTTCTCCATCTCTACCCAATAGTCTTTCCCCCCATTTCCCAACACCTCAAGTAACTGCTACAAATTGGCATCCTTCTTCCCAACTGGGTATTTAACCTCATCTATGGTGGCCCCCTGCTCTGTTATAACTATGTTCAATAAAAAAAGAGAAGAAGTATTAAAAAAATCTATTTTGGGGCTCGAGCAATAGCATAGCAGGTAGGGCGTTTGCCTTGCACACAGCCGACCTAGGTTCGATTCCCAGCATCCCATATGGTCCCCCGAGCACCACCAGGAGTAATTTCTTAGTGCATGAACCAGGAGTAACTCCTGTGCATCGCCGGGTGTGACCCAAAAAGAAAAAAAAATCTATATTAATCCATATATATGGATGCCACATATATATTTTTTCTTTTCCTTTCATAATGATAAACGTAAAAGATAGCCAGCATTTTAATAAACGTATTAATGTAACCAATGCAATATAATCTCATCCTCTCACCAGCAAACTTCTGTATTCCAAGTAAATATTTAAATTTTATGTAAATCTTCTGCTCAATCTTTTGTCTAACCCTTCTGAAACATGTGTCCTACTTAATTCTTTCTGAAATTCTATCTCTCTCCTTCTTTCTCCATGTCTTTACTGCAACTTCTTTTCTAACTACTCAGACTGAAAATTACACCAGCCCCACACATAAATTCTCAGTTTCTAGAAGGCTGCCTTACTGTATTAATTATATTTATCTTCTTTTATCAAAGTACATCATTTTCTTACTCATCATATTTTTCTGTCCGCAGCAACAAAAACAACGTTTATCTCTTTTGCGAAACAAAACAGTACATCTATGTTGTGGTCACTTATTTTTCTCAGCAACTCAACATAATAATTCAAAAATGGGTACATTTTATATGGGCTGTACCAAAGATGTTAAAACAAGTTGGAAAAGATACATAGAAAAAGGGACTTTGGACACTGTGGGTGGGAATGTAAATTGCTATAGGTGCTATAGAAAATAATATGGAGAGCCAGAGGTAAGGCAAAGTTCATCAGGTAAGTATTTGCCTGCACAGTAGCTGATGGGTTCCATACCTGGTAACCCATATGGTCCCTGAACACTGCCAGGAATAATTCCTGAGCACAGAGTCAGGTGTAGTCCAAAAAACAAACAAAAAAAAAGAGAAAAGAATATGGAAATTTCTTTAAAAATGGAACAGAAATGTCACTCTTTGGGTTTTAGCCAAGTGATAGAAAAACATGAATTCAAGAGGATATTCCAACCCCTGTGGCTCACAGCAGAATTATTTACCACAAACAAAATATGGAATCATCCTTAATACCCATCGTCAGATGACAGGACAAAGAAACTGTGCTGTCTACACTCCATGGAATACTTCTAAGCTATTAAGACGATGAAATTGTGCTTTTTGTCACAACATGAGCGGAACATGGAGTGAATTTACTAAAGAAAGTAAGTCAGGAAGCAAAAGGCAGTTATTGGAAGGTTTCCCTTGTGTGAACTATGAATCACTAAAATGAAAAAGCTCGCAAGAAACAACAAAACTAACTTCTAGATCCAGTGAACATTATGTTGGTTCCCAGGGGAAAAGGAACAGAGGTGGGAGGAGAGAGGGGCGGGGTTGGTCTTCTGGGGGCGGATGGCATTGGCACTGGGCGGCTGAAGTGGTGACAAAAAGACACAGAGTGAGCTGTGAAGCTAAGCCCTTGAAACTCCATCCGATGACAACAAATACATCAGCGCAATGACTTCCCTAATCTTCCTGGGGGAGATGAATGATACAGTGGATGTGGAAAATTACTCTCCTATGGAATGAAGCATTCGAAACCCATCAGCAGGTCTATAATCTAACAGTGTGATTGTGAAATATTTACACATTGAGATGCCCTCTGCTCTCCTAGATCACTTATTTTTCCGCAATTCTGAATAATCATTAGACAATAAGTAACTTGGTAAACTGTGTTTTCTGACATAAATGCATAAAGGCAAACATTTTGAAAATGATCCTCCAAGCTTTTGTTTGCATCTACAAATAAAGATACACCAACCAGCAGTCAGTGTTTAATAAATTTAATCGATTTGCTCGAGCGGGCCCAGTAACGTCTCCATTGTGAGACTTCTTGTTACTGTGTTTGGCATATTGAATACTCTCGGTAGCTTGCCAGGCTCTCCGAGAGGTGCGGAGGAATCGAACTTGGCTCAGCCAAGCTGGCTGCGCGCAAGGCAAATGCCCTACCGCTGTGCTATCACTCCAGCCCAATAAATTTAATCAGGATGATCAAATGTGAGATGAACCATGTATGCATGGGCAAGCAGTAGTGCTTGTAAACAGCAGAAGCGAAAGCAGACTGATTCTAATAAAGCTTCAATGGGGAGCCCACCTTGTTTATTCTAACATTATTTACAGTAGCCACGAGTTGGAATCAACCTAAGCATCCATTGATGGATCACCGGAATCTTTTTTAAGTATTTATTAAAGTGTAATCTCATCCAGCTATTAAGAAAAAAAGAAATCCCACCATTTGCAAAAACATGATGCCCTGAAGAGTATGGTAGGTGAAATAAAACAAATGGAGGAAAATAAACACCCCACACTTGAGTCTGAAACAATAAAGATACCAAACAAGCAAATAAATGAGACAAGAGCAGAAGTACAGCTCAGTGGTAGAGTAATGCTTTGCATGTATGACTAATTGTACTGGCATTAGAAGCATGCAGACACACAAAAATAGACAAACTATAGGAACAAAGAAAATTAGGTTAAAGGGGTGAATTGTATGGTGAAGGGTTGAAAGGAATTTATACTTTTTTGTGGTAAACATAATGTAGTAGAGTTAAATGCTGATTTATGAAACTCTGATCTTAAAATCCATATAATTTTATAAACCAATGTAATTCATAAATAATTAATAGAATTTTAGTTAGAATTGTGCATGAAAATATCACCTTTTAAACATTAAGGCAGTTTTTAAATGTATGATAAAGAATTATTATTTCACCATATCAAAAAAAAAAACTTTTAAGCTGTGGTTTTTTTAGAGTTTAAATCACATCATTGCCCAAACAGGTCTGAGAAAATATTTTCCTGTTGTAATGTATCCTCTGAATTGAATTTCATCTTTGGGTCTTAAGAGTCCTCAGGGACATTTGCTTATAAGTGGATAGTCATGGAGAATATCAGGGTGAGTGAAATGAGTCAGAAAGAGAGGGACAGACATAGAAGGACTGCACTCATTTGTGGAATATAAAATAACAGAATATGAGACTGACACCCAAGGACAGTAGACACAAGGGCCAGGAAGATTGCCCCATGGTTGGCAGCCTGTCTAATGAGCTGGGGGAGAAGGCAGCTGGGATAGTGAAGGGATCACTAAGCCAATGATGATTAGAGGGATCGATCGGGATGGGAGATGTCTGCCGAGAGTAGATAAAGGACCAAATGTGATAGCCTCTCAGTATCTGTATTGCAAACCATAATGACCAAAAAAGAGAGATTATGGGGGAAATCGTCTGCCATAGAGCCAGGGGGAGCATTGGGACGGGGTGGGGGGAATATTGGGGACATTGGTGGTGGAGAATGTGCACGGGTGGAGGGATGGGTGTCCCACCACTGTATGACTGAAACTCAAACATGAAAGTTTTGTTACTGTATCTCCTAGTTATCCAATTAAAAAAAAAAAAAAGATTCTTCAGGAACTTTAAAGGTAACATTAGGGACTCGAGCGATAGCACAGTGGGTAGGGAGTTTGCCTTGCACACAGCCAACCCAGATTCGATTCCCAGCATCCTATATGGTCCCCCAAGCACCGTCAGGAGTAATTCCTGAGTGCATGAGCCAGAGTAACCCCTGTGCATCACCGGGTGTGACCCAAAAATCAAAAGAAAAGAAAGATAACATTAAAAGTCCACTGAAATTTAAGAAAGGCCTCTTAGGAATCCTGGAAAATATCTTGTTATGGTAATTCATTGAACCAAAAGTATATTACAGTCCAAAGACTTTCTGTATTCTTTACCAATTGACATATCAGAGATTTTATACCATTCATAAAGTGAATTATGATTTTAAAGTGAATAAAAGATTGATTTCTACAAAAATTAGAATTCAGTACAAGTTTTAATACCATTTAACAAAGATGTTTATTTTCCCACTTGAGACTGCTGGAGTATGACTGTAGTAACAGGTTTTCATTATTTACTCAACCATTTAACAGATTTTATTGAGTATCTTCTCTTCTGGACACTGCATCAAATGCGTACAATGCTATAATGAGACAGACAAGTCAGTGATCCTGCAGAGCACAGTGTCCAAACAGATGATATTACTTTAAAAAGTACACAACACGTTAAGAGAAACAGTGTGCTGCCCGGGGACAGAGAAGAAGCAATTACCTTCTGAAATTAATCTCAAATCATGCATTAGTGAAGAGGCATGCTAACTTTCATGACATAAAAGCACACCATCATTTGAATGTTTTTGTGTCTTGCAATTTAAATATCGGGCTGGAGTGATAGCACAGCGGGTAGGGCGTTCGCCTTCCAAGCGGCCAACATGGCCGACCCGAGTTCGATTCCTCCGCCCCTCTCGGAGAGCCTGGCAAGCTACCGAGAGTATTCGATATGCCAGACACAGTAACAACAAAGTCTCCAATGGAGACGTTACTGGGCCCACTCGAGCAAATCGACGATCAACGGGAGGGCCTTTACCTTTACCTTTTAATTTAAATATTAAGATATCAGGAACTAGAGAGATTGTGCAATAGGGAGGATGCTTGCCTTGCTCATGACTGACCCAGATTTGATCCCCAGTACCACATATGGTCCTCTGAAAACTGCCAGGAGTGAGCCCTGAGGCAGAGTCAGGAGTAAGTCCTGAGTCCAGCCAGTTGTGGCCTCAAAACCAAAATAAATAAATAAAACATCTGCTGATTCCAAAAGCTGTCTAGATGCAAAAATAAATCTAGTTCATTGTGCACATGGTAATTGTTTCAACAGCTCATCTATCTTTATAAACCATCTTTTTCAGAAGAGACTATTGGTTCAGTGACTGTTTAAAATCATTTGCTGGTGCAATTAAAGTTCAGTTTAAAAAACTGGAAGGAAATCATTGTGCAAAATGAAACGTGATTTTTTTTTTGTAACAGGAATTGAATTATTTTTTTACCATGGTAAGCCAAAACTTAGAAATGTGTACTGAATCATGACCTTTCCGTGCCTTCTCTGGTACTATGTGATCCAACAAAACTAGTTAGAAACATAAGACACATGAGCAAAGGGTTAACAAGATCTTTTCCCTGCCTCTCTCCAAATTTACCATTCAAGTCACTTTCCAGATCTGTTCCCTTGACAACCTTTTCAAGGATAGTCAACAGCATTACTAACATTGCTTATGATAAAAACAAAAAAATCACTTCCCTCGTTTCAGGGTGCAGTAAAAATGGCAGTTGCTGTCAAACAGTCGTCTCCACACAATTGTTTCTATATATCAGGAACTTGACTGTCCCATCAGCCTTCAAGATTATGGGTTTTTGTTTATTTATTTGCTTGGGGTTTTGTTTGTTTGTTTTAGTTTGGTGCCACACCCAGCTGTGCTCAGGGCTTACCCCTGGCTCTGCTCTCAGGAATCACTCCTAGCCAGCACTGGGGGACCATGTAGGATGTCAGGGATTGAATCTGGAGAAGACACATACAAGGAATGCCTTACCCACTGTACTATCTCTCCAGTCCCAGGATTATGGATTTTAATAGTTTCCCCTTAGAGTTTTTCCCAAAGATCACACTATCCCTCTTTACTGTTCGAATTTACCAGTAATTCTTACTATCCAAGTACTAACCAGAGTCTGGCAAACTCCCCGTGGTGTAACCAATATGCCAAATACCAGTAACAATGATGGGTCTCATTCTTCTAACCCTGAAAGAGTCTTGAATATGTCACTTTAAAATCTCAGGGCTAGGACGAAGGAGATGTTACTGGTGCCTGCTCGAGGCAATCGACGAACAACAGGATGATGGTGATTGTGACTATCCAATTCACCCATCCCCTATAACCTCACTAGATCCTGATTCACAAAATTGTCTATTCCCTAAAGTCACTGACACTTAAATATCATTATAAAAAACAGGATTTTTTTCCAAATAAAGGAAAGATTTTTAGGTCTGGAAAGTTGAGGGTCTGAATCTCAATTCTAGCTCTTCACTACCTGGGCATGTCAACAAAACCAACTGCGCTTGCCAATGTCTTCTTCAAATTAGGGAGACCAGAACCCATCCCACACTCTAGGAGATGCATATTGATGTTTGGTATAAACATATGCTGAAATTATTACTGATAATATGATTCTAATCCAAGCTACTTTTCAATTAATGGATAATTTAAAAGAGCCATTCAGCTTTACAGAGATAAATTCTGTTTTCCTGCAGAAATATTCCACTGCTTTTTCCTCTTATTGGAACTCATGGTATCAAATCATCACAAATATTAATGGTAATAACTAATGATCACAATTATCAATTAGAATTATTAACTAAAGAGAAGTAAATTTTATTTCAAGTTACTGCAGCTATAAAGAACAGACAAGTTACGTGTCCAAGAATTTTATTCGTGAAAAACTCATGAAAAATGTGGTTCAGTTTTAAAGTTTGAAATAAATAAGAAAATGTCATTTTGGTTCCACTTTTCCCTGATCAGAGCAAGATATTATGACAATCTTCAGAGTATATGGTTTTCCGTTAACACTAAAGGCATTTTTTGTAAAGTTGCCAAGATATTTGGCACAGTTGCCAGTCCAAATTAAGAACGTGGTCTTTCAAAGTGCAAACATTCACAGAGCAAAAACTTTCCAAGGCAAATTAGTTTCACACCAGAAAAGAACAAGACGAGATGAGATACTTCTGTCTCCTTTCCCAGTGTGCACTAGAAAGATCTTTTAATAGCACCACAGACGGAATCCGCCTTGAATTCAGAACAGCTGTTAGGTTGGGCGTTGTGGTTTTAAGGCCACCAGAAAAGCCTTTGAAACAGCAACCTTTCCAATCACCTTTGGGCTGATCGAAAACTCTGCTGGTAACAAAGGAGTCTACTTCAACATAAGAAATAAATTTAAAGTGGAAAAGGTTGTGAAACATCTAAGTTTACAATTACATTTTTGGTGTGGGGCTGGCTCTTTTTTTTATCTCTTTTTTAATCTGATAGAATTATACCAAGGAAGAAAGCAAATGGTTAAAAAGAGGAGTTTGGGATGCTGGACTCTTTTGTCATTCAGGTCTGTGGAGGGCACCAGCCTTCATTCTGCCCCTCAACTTCTGCGCCATCCGTGGACCCCCTTCCTGGGTCCCCTGGACTGAGGAAGTCCCTCCCAAATCCCTCTCAAATGCAGACCCGCATTGGTATCTACATGCAAGACAATATCACCCCTTCCTAACCACCAACTTCAAGGGATCTAGGGTCATAAATATTTCCTCAACTCTGTCTATTTTACACCTTGTATACAAACAAATATATCAGACAGACACTGACCTGGAGGACCCGTGAAGTGACATCCAAAGGGCACAGACTTTGTTAGACTAATAGATCATAAAGAGAACTGCTTGCTGAGAAATAACAAATTAGAAACAAGAGTCTGGGATCAATGAAGACAAATACAGAATTCCCGTGTGAATCTTTTGTTTGGCCCTGAAATCAGCTCTCCAAGATTCCAATAAATTCTAAAGTCCGCTTCTCCCTGCTAAAATGAAGCAAACCAAAAACTATGCCCTTTCCTTGATGTGGGATAGTGACAATTTATAAAGATTTTTGAGTCTGTTCAGAAACATTAATTTTCCCAATAACCTCTAAAAATAATTATATTGGATAGGAAAGGAAATTGATTCAAATTTCACCTATGAAAGGTAAAGGTGCTATCACTCCAGCCCAGCCCCCGCCCCGCCCGCCCTTCACATTTAACAGGGAGATTTTGACTCTCCAGGGTGTGACCCAGCCACTCATCACAGGATCCTCTGAGCACTGTGGGAAGTGACTGGGAGCACAGAACCAGAAGCAAACCCCCAACACCACTGGGTGTGGCCTCCAAAACAAAACAAGAACCAAAGGTGGTCTACAAAAGTGTGGGTGACACGCCCTCCCTCGTGAATATTCATTAATACAACTTAAAAGACACTGGCTTTGCTAGGTGAAAAGGAAGCTCAGATAGAGAAGAGAGCACCAAATAAATGGTGTTGTGAGGACCCTCCCAGGGTGGGAGAAGCATGCTAAAAGTAGTCTATAGACCAAACATGATTGCCACTCAATGCCTCTCTGGCAAAACACAGTACCCAAAAGAAGAGAGAGAGAACAAGGGGGAATGACCTGCCACAGAGGCAGGGTGGGATGGGGGAGGAGGGGTTGGAGGGGGGGAAGCTGGGACCCGTGGTGGTGGAGAATGGGTGCTGGTGGAGGGATGGGTACTTGATCATTGTATAACTGAAACCCAAGCACAAAAATTTATAAGTCTATAACTGTACCTCATGGTGTTTCACTAATAAAAAAATTTAAAAATTTTAAAAAAAGAAAAGAAAAAAAAAGACACTGGCTTTGGTGACAGAGAGGAGAATGTGGTTGAGTGCTTCGTTTTATTTCATTTCTGGTATGTGGGTACTGAAGGAACACTGTAGCACTGTCATCCTATTCATCAATTTGCTCGAGTGAGCACCAGTAGCATCTCCATTGTGAGACTATTGTTACTGTTTTTGGCATATCAAATACATAACGGGGAGCTTGCCAGGCTCTGCTGTGCGAGCGAGATACTCTCGGTAACTTGACGGGCTCTCCGAGAGGGATGGAAGAATCGAACCCGGGTCGGCCGCATGCAAGGCAAACGCTCTACCCGCTGTGCTATCACTCCAGCCCTGAATTGAAGGAGAATAAATGCAAAAGAACTCAGTCACTCCTATTTTTCACCAACATGACAATATGCCACCCAGAGTTGAAGCAAGGTTCATTACCCTTCTTCCTGAGTTTCAGGCCTGTTCTGACTATGAGAACCCATGAAAAAAAAACTCTCTGAATAGCAAGAGATGGATCTTTCAATGAACACTGGCGTTTGTGTGTCCATATATAAGGTTGCTTCAAAGTAGGTTGGGAAATGTAGAACCAAAATAAGGAACATTGACAGAAATGCCAACTTGATTAGCAGACAACTACAAGATAACATATGAGAAACTTTGGGAAATTTCCCTGCAATGCTTGCTAGTGAAATATCAGGTGAAAGAAGGGGAATATCTGGGGTTCATTTCTGACAAGTAAAGAGCTGAGAGCTCCCACAATGTGAAATAGAATATAAAATATTCCTAAGATCTGGGATTCTGGAATCAATCCCTGGGTTAAATGCTGACTTAGCACTTTACAGCATTTGAAAAGTTAATTAATGACCAATTCTTCAGCTCCAGCACCTGTGAAATAGAGCTAATACTAGTCCCGACTTCACAGTGCTTCTGTGAAACTTCAAGAGTTTGCACACACAAATGACTAGAATAGTAACAGAAATGATGACAAACATTTAAAGATTATTATTGGGTCTCAGTTATATACACAGACGGATGATGTCAGAGACATATGAATACAAAGGTTAGCCAGAGATGTCTGCTAGTTCCTCCACCATCCTAAGTCTGTATAGTAGCAATTGACACACATCATATAAACAGCCGTCAAAATCATGTTTTTTTTTTAAAAAAGAAAGGGATGACACGTATAAATGCAATCGCCAATTGCCTAGCTCACATGGCTAATGTTTTGTTTTGAGAAGCTGCATTCTGTTTGAAATTCTGAAATAACTTAATCCTCTGGAGTTTTGGGTTGATGACGAACTCTACATTGATACAATCAAGTCTATATGATATGAATTGAAAAAAACCCACATACACACAATACAAAATGTAGACTATGTGACACCAAGTTATAAAATTTTTCATTTTAACTCTCATCTTTGGTGTTTATGAGTATGTTAGGATGAAGCAGAAGAGGGGGACGCCTCATTTAATTGGTTGTTTTAAACCTTCCCCACAGTAATGGTCCCCAGTCACAACAGGTCATGGGATGGCTGGGTGGGAGATAGCAGAAGAGAAGAGGAAGTCCTCAGCCGGGCAATACTCTCTTGGGCCCTCACCCCACACAGACAGATGGCAGAACAGCAGGTTCTCACCCACGAACATGTGACTGACTAAAGACAGAAGAGAAGCAAAGGAGACAGGGAGCCACTAGGTTCAGCCCTGAGAGAGGTCTGGTGAGGGATTTCAGAGCAGCGAGCCCGCAAAGGAACACAGGCGGCCAGACCAGGCTGCAGATTCCTGCTCAGGAATGGGACACTGGACAGAACATGAGTGAGACACAGAACCAGGACAGCATGCACTGCATGTCAGCACACAGCAAGGAACAGGACAGGGGCATCTTAATCTCCACAGGATGAGGGACGCTGAACCTGGGTAGCAAGTTGGAAGATTGGGGAGGGACCCAGACCCATCTATTCAAACTGTACAATAAACATGAAACTTCTTAAACATCTGAGTTTTGTGTGCAAATGTTGTATACAATATTCAAAAACTCATGAGTTGAGGAATAAATCCACTTTCATGGTAGCAGGTATATATTTAGGTACCCTCTTTTCCTATTATAAAATTCATATTCATTTGAGAAACCAATTGTTTAGACCATTTTGGTCACCAAACCCAACCTTCTGTAGAGAATGATTAGCTGATGTAAATTGACAGGTGTGCAATTCAAATGAAATTTATGCAATCATCTGTAAGTGAATTAATAGCTGGCAAATAAGTGCTGTCCCAAATGAAGTAACTCATCAGCGTTATTATTTTTGCATATATTTTCTTACGTATGCTTTAATTTGCTTCAGCAGGAAATAAAATTGTCTTCCTTCAATTTTTGTTTAGATAGGCATGCGAAAGAAAAAATCTGACATAACCTCTGAAGACACATAAATGTAGTCATGCCCTGGGATCTTTTCCTTGCTTCCCAATAGCTCAAGCTGATCCCAAAACTGCAATTCTTGGAATAGTCCTGCGAGCAATTTCTTTGTCTTACTGATAATAAATCAGAAAGAACTTGATAACATATTTCTTTGATTTTCCACGTTCAGTTATAGCGGCAGTCTTTCACCTGAAATGTCAAGTTAGTTTTTACCTTTTTGACATCTAATTAGCACTAGTGATTTTTTTCTCCCAGTTTCCCATGGTTTACTCTTTAGTCATCTCTTTTGCATCCTAATCACTCATCTAGTCATCCGTTCCAGTACTTCACCTGGCTCTCAAAGAATCTGTAATCTATTCCTGCTACCACCCTTCACTTCCAGCCACCCCTCACCTGGAAAGAAGGAAAGAATTTAAAAAGGGAAAGGAGGGAAGGAGGGAGGGAGGGAGGGAGGGAGGGAGGGAGGGAGGAAGGAAGGAAAGAAGGAAGGAAGGAAGAAAGGAAGGAAGGAAGGAAGGAAGGAAGGAAGGAAGGAAAGAAGGAAGGAAGGAAGGAAGGCGCTTTTCCCCTTATTCAGCATCTCATCTGTGATCCAGAACTACAATTTCTCTCTGAAGGGTTTAGGGACAGATTGAATTTGGAATGCAAAAATAGAAAAATCAATAATAAAGCCAAGAAGAATGGCCACTATTCACTGAAATATGGAACACTATTTCTGTGTATATTTGCAAGGAGAATCCCTGGTCCTATGCAACTATTCTTGCCATGATCAAAGAAACAAATACTATTGTAGAAAATGTTGGCTATGATGATGAGTCTCATTTAAAGTTTGAGTCCACATTTCCCAGCAGTGCCAGAAATATTCCATGATCCTTCACTTTAAAACCCATTATCCAGACCTTGAAGATAGCTCAAAGTGCTGTAGAATGTGGATTGCATAGGGGCAGGGGTGGAGTGTGGGGTGGCAGAGGTTGGGTTTGATCCCCAGGTCTTCAAATTTTTTTAAAAAACATATATTCGGTTTTTATTCTTAGACTATCATTTGAGTCAACAAGAAAATCAAAGGTCATATTAAAAAAATTAACTGGAGAGGTGGAGCGATAGCACAGCAGGTAGGGCATTTGCCTTGCACTTTTGGCCAACCCCAGTTCAATCCCTGGCATCCCATATGGTCCCCCAAGCACTGCCAGGAGTAATTTCTGAGTGGAGAGCCAGGAGTAACCCCTGAGCACTGCTGGGTGTGACCAAAAAAAAAATTAAGGAGAGGTGAATAAAACAGATGATGAGTGGGGAGTCTGTGTCAATAGCATCTTCTAAAACATTCCTTTTGTCATGCTAGCTACCTCACTGCACTCATTAAGTTCTTTCCCAGCCTTCCAAAATGTTAATGATTCCATGTGGGAAGTGTCCGAGCGCCTCCAAGCACCTGATGCCTGAGCACCTCTGAGCACCTGAGACATCTCTCAGCCCTGCAGGCCCCACCTGGCTGCCCCCAGAAGCTCGCCCCCCGGGTTCCCATCATTCCCGTCATTAATATTCTTTTTCCTACCAGGTTAGGTCCTATTTGGGGAGTACCTCCAATGTCAGCGTCGTGTTCTTGCTGTCGCCTCAGTCTGATGCACCATAAATTTGCTACTAACGGGACCGGAAAGATAACACAGCAGGCGGTGTGCTTGCCTTGCATGCTGCCAACCCAGGTTTGATCCTCAGCACCCCACAGGCGCCCTTACGGAGCCCTTCCAGAAGTGATCCCTGAGCAAAGAGCCAAAGCAAGCCCTAAACACTGACAAGCGTGGCCCCCAAACAAACAAATACATTTAAAAAAAAAGTTCCCAAAAAAAAAAAAAATGCAGCCTTGTCCTGAAAAAAAAAAAAGACTATGATAAAAAATTCAATATAATATTGGACATTAGTTCTTAGGGTGATATGATATCAGTTTCTATGCATACCAGCAGGTAAAGGTAAAGGCCCTCCCGTTGATCGTCGATTTGCTCGAGCGGGCCCAGTAACGTCTCCATTGGAGACTTTGTTGTTACTGTGTCTGGCATATCGAATACTCCCGGTAGCTTGCCGGGCTCTCCGAGAGGGGCGGAGGAATCGAACTCGGGTCGGCCATGTTGGCCGCGTGTAAGGCGAACGCCCTACCCACTGTGCTATCGCTCCAGCAAAAAAATCATTAATAAGAAAATTCTCATTAAAAGATATTTCTATAAAGAGCTGACCTAAATATCAAATTTTCAAATGTGAATTTATTTTTTAAGTAACATTCACTATCCTGAGACTTTTTTTTAACTAGTGGCATATTATAATTCAAAGACCAAAAAATCATTTTGAAGATTTTATCAATTTATAAAAAATTTATAATTTTTAATTAAAAAATTTAGATACTATAAAATACTTGATACAAAAATTTTAATTCCTTCAAAAGCACAATTTAGATCAATTTATTATGTGGTCCAGCACAGAAGTTAAATGCTAAATTACAGTATTTTGTAATTCCAAATAGAAAATTTCGGTCTTACTGTACAACATAGTTTATTTGTATGACATTGACAGTGAAATGCACAAACTGTGTATAATTTGTTTTCACACACACACACACACACACACACACACACACCCTCCAATCACCATCACAGAGCATTGCTAGGCCATCTTCGTATCTTCGTAAGCACTGTTTTAAAGCCTGTCATCACAGATAGATTCTGCTTGCAGGTAAATTGTATAAAACGAAATCATGAAGTGTACTCTCTTGTGCTGGCTGACTCTTTCCCTCAGAGATGTTTTAAAGATGCATGCATGTTGTGGTACTCTCATGAGTTAATTATTTTTAAAGGATGGCCACTATTTCTCTAACTGAGCACATCATAATTTGTTTATCAATTTTTCTAATTGTGGAAATTTTGTCTTTTTCATTTGGGGAGCAATGGAGACCTTACTGGGCCCACTCAAGCAAATCGATGAACAACGGGAGGACAATGCTACAGTGCTACCTTTGGGGGGCAACTGTGAATAAAACAGCTATGAACATTCAAGTACAAGTCTATGGAAATCTATTTTCACTTTTCTTGGGTAAGAGATTTATCTTGGAGTGGAACTGCTGGTGCATGAATAGGTATATAATAAATTTTGAAGAAAATGTCAACTGTTTTCCAAAATGATTAACCATCTGCCCTCACACTGTCCACAAAAGAGAAATTCAGTTCATTCTATGCGTCAATATGACGTGGTCAGGTTTTAATTGTTGGCATTCTAATAGATATAATAGTGCATTAGGATTTTCATTTCAGGGATGACAGATAACATTGATACATCTTCAGATGCTTCAGAGTTTTCTATTCCCCTTTTCTGTATCATTCAATTTTTTTGCCCAAATTTTTAACTGCCTCGTATATCATTTATTATTGATGCATAGGGAGAGATTTTTAATTCTGCAAACAAGTGCCCTGTCAAATTTTGTATTGCAAATAGTTCTTCCCAGAATGAGGTCTACCTTTCAATTTTCTTAGCATCCTATCTGGACTCAGGTTTGTTTGATTTTTGCTGACCTAGAGGCTACACCCAGAGATGCTAGGAACCAGCAGGGCTGAAGTTGGGACAGCACGCAGTGCCAGGACAAAATCCAGATTCTTGCGTGTGGTAAGCATGTCCTCTGTCACTTGAACCATTTCCTCAGTCCCACTCTTTTTAAGACAAATTTGAATTATTTACTATTGACTTACAATTCCATAAAATGCTGAGACCACAGCTTCAGTCTTCCCTGTGAGGAGAAGCCTCATCTCGTCTGCCAGCAATGTCCCAAAGCCATTAACTCTATCTGATGACAGTTCCATCATTTCCTCCCACTTTCTTTTCCCTTTTGGTAAGAGCCATTATTTTCAGGGTCTAATAGTTCTTTTTCTTTTTTTTTTGCTTTTTGGGTCACACCTGGCGATGCACAGGGGTTACTCCTGGCTCTGCACTCAGGAGTTACTCCTGGTGGTGCTCAGGGGACCATATGGGATGCTGGGAATCGAACCCGGGTCGGCCGCGTGCAAGGCAAACACCCTACCTGCTGTGCTATCTCTCCAGCCCCAAATAGTTCTTTTTCTTGTGTTTTCTAGTTCTTTTGTCTTGAATAACCATAGTCAGTTGGTAATTGTCTTTCACTTCCTGATATATTCCACTTAGTATAATCATCTCAAGTAACATCCATGTTGTCACAAAAGGTACAATTTCATCATTTAAGAAATATTTTTTAATTTCATCTTTTGCAATACCTGAGTACTACTCCATTCATTACATGTACTGAACCTCTTTATACAGCTCTGCCTCGACGGACTTTAGATTTATTCCACATGTTGGCCATTGTAAACAAAGCTGCATGAACATAGTGGTAGAAATATTTTTTCCAGTTAGTCTCTTTGCATCTTTTTGGATAAATGATTCAGATGGATATGAGTGGGCCAGGCAACATTTCCATTTTTATATTTTAAAGAAAACTCCAGGTCATTTTCCACAGAGGCTCCGCCCACTTACAATCCCATGGGCAGTGGACACGGCTTTTTGTCCACACCTGTTCATTTTTCCAGACTTTTTTGATATAAGCAAGTCTCGGGGATTTGTTTTGATTTGTATTTCCCTGACAATGAGTTGAGGAATATTTCATGTGTCTGTAGATCAATTTATATGTCTTCTTCACAGAAAAACATCTGCTGTTGTTAACTTCTTTTTTCTCCACTTGCTGCTCTCCAAGTACATTTCTGAGACCTAGTGTCAGTAAAGTGTCTCCAATGCCTCTCCTATGTACTGTATATTTTCTTATTTTTCTTAGAAATTTTATAATCTTGCTCTATACGCCTGTCCTATATCACTTATTTTTACTTAATTTTATACAGTGTGAAATGGAAATTGAGATTTATTTTCTCATACATGATTCTAATGATTAAATTAGTAGTTAAAATTTCGGGTGAAAAAAATACAATGTACGTAGCTAGGAATCAAAGGGATAGAACCTCTGCTTAGCGTAAGAGATTATGTCCAATACCACATGCCCCTGAGCCCTGACAGGTTCGAGCACTAAATTGGGGTAAGCAAATCAAAAGTGGTCCCAGACCTTTGAGCACCCACTACTTAAATAAGAACCACATAAATAAATAAATAAATTTTATTTTTTAAATGTCAGCAGCTTTTTATTTGTTGTGGTTACATTCGTGTTTCTATTGTTTTCTTCTTTTTTTCCTGCTTTTTGGTTCACACCTGGCGATGCACAGGGGGGTTACTCCTGGCTTTGCACTCAGGAATCACTCCCGGCGGTGCTCAGGGGACCATATGGGATGCTGAAAATCGAACCCAGGTAGACCACGTGCAAGACAAACACCCTACCTACTGTACTAAAGCTCCAGCACCTCTATTGTTTTCAATGTAATCTATAATGGGCTATTTAAGCACAGTCCAAACAGAAGTGAGATGGAAAAGGTTTACACACCTAGGAAGAACAAACCACTGACTTTGACCTCTGATCAAATCCCACCCTATCTGGGATAGATGCTGGTTCACCCAAGTTTGGGGCCTTTCAGAGAAGATCTCACAGATCTAGGGGTCAGTCTACACATGGAGAAAATGTTACCCTTTGCTGCTTTGGGTGGAATGCACAGACAATGGCAAATCACTTGATCTTCTACCCAGAAATCCAGAAAAAACACCTGCCCATGCAGAGTTTCCCTGCTGAAACTGGCCGGCGGGCAGCATGGAGCAGTATTCCAGGTAAAGCTACCATGACTTTATTTTGTGGGATTTAAAAAATCCTACAAAGTAGCATAACCAAGTAAAAACTAACACTAGCATATCTAGTTGTGGGATCTTTCCAATCTGCAATTTTCATTAATCTCGAGTATCCAGAAGTAGCCTGGTTTACACAATCCACAAGCTCCTTTATAACAAAAAGAAAATAAAGGCTTTAGGAGTCCAGAATTGTATCTTGCCCAAGGCTGAACAGGAGCAAAAACAATGAGCTGAGAAGTTAACTAAGAAAAGATGTAAGGAGCACATATTAGCAAAATCCGAAAATGATTCTCAAAAAAATATTATGCTTCAATCTATTATAAAATCGTTTCAGTAGGATCAATGAAGAAAAAATCAGCTTCATGATTCATTACTTCACTGGGACACAGTCATGAGGTTGAGAAACTATTTTAAAAGCCACTAATACAATTTTGCTGTGGTGACTAAGAAGTCAAGTGAATCTGAATTACCATTGAGTCACAAACCTGAGTCTCTGTGCAAGCAGAGAGTAATATTTTATACAGGTTTTCACCTTCACTATATTTGGCATAGATTCAGTACTAATCTATTTTGAAATGGGAAGATAATTTGTGTTTCTATGACTTTCCCATGAAATTCAGGACATGGGGCAAAATATTCGGAGAAAAAAATTGCAACATGCAAAAATCATTAAAATTAATTCTAATTTCTACTTATCCTCTTAAAATGTATAAAAAGATTCCATTTATAGTAAATTTTAAAATTTCGTCTTTCTCGTGCCTGTGCCTTCTTCCTTTCAACTCTGCCTTAAATCTCTTTCTTTCCCCCACATTCTATCTCTCGATATAACTTTCCCCTTTACCTCTTCCTCTTTTTTTTAAGTAGTTTTAATTTATTTATTGGTTTGGGGGTCACAACTGGCAGTGCTCAGGGTTTACTCCTGGCTCTGCACTCAGGAATTACAACAGGAGGGTTTGGGGGATTATACGGGACACCAGGGATGGAACCCAGGTCAGCCGTGTGCAAGGCTCTATCACTCTAGCCCAGTCTCTTCCTCTTAATCCTCTCGTTTTCTCTCAAGGCGGTCTTTTCACACAAGAATCCATCCGCGATTCTACACTGTGACCTCTAAAGATTATGCCAATCTGCATAGTGAGTTGGTTAGGCAGACAGGGAGAAAATGGGTCTTCTCACACGTGAACAGTTTCGACCCCCCATTACACACGTATCATCTCTCGGCAAGAAGTCTCAGGATATTTCAGCTGCTCATCATTCCCATTCAGCGCCAGCTAGTAGCTACCTGTCAATCAAATATGACAGAAAGACTGAGCTCAAGCCATTTTTTTCCAATTAAATTGATGGTAATGAGGAATTTGGCTGAAGGCTCTGTCTCTCAAATTAAAACATTTCCCAGTGAACACCAAATCTCTCTAAGGCTTTACATGTACAAACACAGCTTATTTTTTAAAAAAAAAAACTGCTTTCACTGGCATTATAGACTGTTTCCACTTTATTAAAAACAAAGGATTGTGATTAAAACAAAGAAAATTAAACTGAGGTAATAATTTTGTGCAATCACTGGGTGAACATGCATGGGGTTTTTTTTCAGGGAATAAATACACAATTTTGATCAGGAAAGATTTTTAAATACCTTAGTCAATTGTTCAATCTCACCAACATAGATTATACCACATTCTCTCTTTTTCTGGTTTCACAGATGACGGATCTTTTACCGGCCACTCAGATCAATTCACTAGGGCAAATTATGACTAGATTTCTCCTCATCTTCACCTTCAGCAACAATAGCTTACAAACAGCAAAGTGGCCATAGTTACTTAATAGAAATGGACAAATAAATTAAGGGTGGGTAGTTCTCCAGAAGAATCCATTATATTATTTTTTAATTTATTTTTTATTGAACTATTATGAGATAGAGTTACAAAGCTTCTGTGATCAGGTTTCAGTCATACAATGTTCCAATACTCATCCCTCCACCAGTGTACATCTACACAATGCTTCAGCTGTCAGAAAAAAATAAAGTCATGAAATTCGCTTATAAGTAGATAGACGTGGAGAATATCATGCTAAGTAAAATAAGTCAGAAGCAGAGGAACAGACATAGAATGACTGCACTCATGTGTGGGGTATTAAAAAAAATACCAACATAGTATGAGACAAACACCCAGGAATAGTAAAAACAAGGGCAAGGACAAATTGCCCATGGTTGGAACCCTGCCTCAAGGACTAAAAATCCATTTGAAAACATGTTTTGAGACACTACTTTCTCTATGTATGAGGAAGTATCCACACATACACATACATGGATGAGGAAATTCAGTGGTTTAAAGGGGGGTGCCTAGATCATCCTTGGCCCCCACATAAGAAGTAAGAAAGAAAGAGCCAAGGGGAAGAGAGAAGAGAAAGATGAGCCACAATGGGGTGGGGGTCAAAGAGACTCTGGTACCTGGGTGTTGTTAGGAATGACAGAGCTAAATAGCCAAACCACCGAGTCAACAGCACTGAAATCATGAGACCCAGACTTTAATGACCAAACTTAAACAGTGCCTGTCAAGATGGCAGACTGGATTACTGGGGACACTGGTGGAGGAAACTCGACACTGGTGGTGAGATCGGTGATGGAATATCGTATGTCTAAATCCTTACTATGAATAGTTTTGTAACTCACAGTGCTTTCATAAAAATAAAACCTGGAGGGGAAAAAAGATACCACTTTCTCAAATTTGCTTTTTGCATGCCAGAGATTTTTCTACCTACAAGGCAAATTATCATCAAGATAATAATCATCAAAATATAATCATCATCATCATCATCTTTTGATAATGAGCATGAAAAGGTAATCATCACTATCTTTTCAAATTTCCCAGTCAGGGCTAGATGTATTTTTTTATTTGTTCTTTGAAGACCTTGCGTTTTCTCATCATCAACCCGCATGGCAATGGACTGTTTACTAGCTTGTTTTTTCTCCTCATTATATCAGTTCATAATGAAAAGTACTTTTCATTGTATGCCTTGCTCCTAAACAATGCCTGGCACAGAATTAGTACTTCTTAAAACATGAGTGGAATAAATGAAAAAAATGTTGAGGGGTTAGAGCAATATATAGAAAGTCAGGTGCCTGCCTTACTGGTGGATGACCGAGGTTCTAGTCCCTTCTTATCTTATAGTCCCTGGGACCCTACCAGGAGTAATCCCTAAACACCCCCAAAAAATTGACCTAAACACCCTCCAAAAAAAGGAAATTAAAAATGCTTTCCCTAAATTATTGTCAATCCTCAAGCTACTCTTATTGTCATTGTTGTTGTTGTTGTTACTGCCTGCAAGCATTGTTCAGGGCTCCTGGCACCCATCTCCAGCAATACTTAGCCTGGAGAATTGAATGTGCAATGCTCAGCTTGGAGAGTCAGATGCTGAGGCCCAAGGGTATGGTCCCACTGGGGCCCTGCAGTGCTAGGGAGCTACTTAGGTACCTTGACACCTAACAGTGCTCAAGAACCACAGAAACTCTACCCTGCAATGTTCCTGGAGCCGTGGAGTACCAGGGATTGAAACGGGTCCCATGAGCATGCAAGAATGTAGATGCTCCCCTGAGTACTGGGCTATTTCCCAGCCCCTTATACTACCTCCCTTAAGTCTTATCATTCTACTCTACCCAGACTGTGAATCATACATTCTAGTACTTTAGTCAATACAGACAAATCCATGATCAATTAAAAATTGATTATAAAGTGTTAATAGCATTGTGATCAATGTTAATTACCATTTTGATAATTAATAACCTCAGGTTATCTTTCCCCCGAATCACACTGTAAGTAAGTCAGCAGGAGGGCCAGAGACATAGTTCTAGCCTGGCATGTGCGAAGACCCTGAGTTCAATCGTTCACACTGCAAAACAAATAAACTAGTGAAAGTCAGCAATAAACTCGTCTAATCTCTCACACATTAGAAAGAGCTACTCTCATCAAAGTCGCTGAAAATGCACCTCTGCATTTTCTTTGCTCAGATTGTATAAAGTTGAGCTTGGAATAGAATTGCAGCCTCAGCTTCTACCTTGCAAAAGTCTTCTGGGAAAGAAGGTGATTCTTGACAGCTAGCTTCTTTAGCTGGAAAAATGCCACGAAAACTTCTGAATGTTCTGCTGTTCCTTCCAACAAAACCCTCTTTCTCATTCAGGTAATTACTGTAGCTTCAGAAAAATCATCTCCACAGGCAAGTGTAGCACAATTAATGATGAACAAATCTCATCTCCATCTAAACTTTTCTAAAATCTGACAATCTCTTACCAAATTCCATACTCCACCAAACTTAACAAAAGTTGAATGCTTTTTTTTTTAAATGTATATCTAGTGTTTTGTTTGGAATAACTTATTACAGCATCTCCCATTCAAGAGGTAATACTTTGAGTACTTTCTGTCACATTCAAATATTAAGGTAACTACCTCTAAACCTAGCTGGCCCGGGTATGATTCCCGGCACCCCATAAAGTCCCCTGAGCTCACCAAGAGTGATCCCTGAGATCAGAGCCAGGAGTAAGCCCTGAGAACCATCAAGTGTGGCAAAAACAAACAAACAAACGAACACCAGCAACAGAAAGAGTTAGTTAAGGGCTTATTGGAAGGAAACGATATTGCGTGCAGAAAGAATACATGAGAAAATCCAAATGCCTGAGGCTTCTGAGTAGCATATGCCTGACAGTAAGTCAGCAATAATAAGAGAAGAGTGATTTTACGTTGCATGGTTTCTCGTCGTCTTTAATTTTTTTAAATGCATTTTTGGAATGTTCATTGTAAGTTACCAAGCAGCCAAAGGGAACTCTATAGAGACCAAGAAAGGTCAGAAGCACGCCACTGCAGAGAATTTCAACAACACGGATGAAACAGGTGTCAGTCACCTTAAGAACACACATCAAAGAATGGCAGGTATTATTCATCGATAAGGAAATCCAGAGTCTACTTTTGATTTTCTTTGTTCTCAAGAGTATATATTTGTGATTCAGATGAACAATTCGGTGTTTAATCACAGTGTTGAATAGGCAAGTTACACAATTTAAAAATTAAAAAGGGGCCGGAGCGAATAGTACAGTGGGTAGAGCATTTGCCTTGCACGCAGCCAACCCAGGTTCAATCCCCAGCATCCCACATGGTCCTCCAAGCACCATCAGGAATTATTCTTAAGTGCAGAACCAGGAGTAACCCCTGAGCATTGCCGGGTGTGGCCCCAAAAATAAATAAATAAATAAATTGCTTCTTGTAAACTGGTGTAAGCCAGTTCCCACACACTTCGGAACACTGCATGTTCCAAGTGATGGCTATTTACTCCTCTTGGAAACCAAAAACACATTAATGAAATTAAACATTTCATTTTGTTTCCTGTTCCCTATTGCCAAATGGTTTCTACCATTGCTCTTCAAAACAAACTAACACAATAAAGAAATGAAAATTTATCGTATATTGACAGTGGTACAACTTGAGAAGTAAATTGGTTTTTCGTTTTATGATTTCATATATATTAATGTTATGATGAAAAGTCGGGGCTCCAGGATTTCATACTGGCTCTTACAATGGCGAAGTAATATAATTGTTTAGAAGCAAACATATAACAAATCAGGCACAGAAGTTTAAGAGGTTTCTGTTCATCTCTTCTCCCCGGTTTCTTTGATGGACTTGGTTGTTATCGCTCTTGTTAAGTTTTGCCAGTGCTTTATATATCTTGGAGATGTATCTGACGGGTGGTGGGCAGATATTTTCTCCCCGCTGTTTTATTCTCATCATCTTCTCTTTTGTGGTTCAGAAAATTCTCAGTTTGATGTGGTCTCATTTCTTTATCTTTGCTTCCATTTGCTTGGCAAATGATATTGAATCATTGAAAGTACCTCAAGACTCAACACCACAAAGTGTTCTACCTATGTTTTCATCAATACAGTCTATGGATTCAGGTCTTTAATCCATTGACATCTGACTTTTGTGCATAGTGTTAGAAAGGGCTGATTGTTTTGTTTTGTTTTGTGTTTCGGTATGAGACAGAGTAGTTTTCCCAGCAACATTTGTTGAAATGGTTTCCTTGTTTCACTTTACATTAGTTTTCCTTGATTCACTTCATATTATAACCTTGTATTGAAGATTAATTGTCCATGTGCCTGAAGATCTGTCTCTGAACTCTCAATTTTATTCCACTGGTCTCAGAGTTTGCCTATATTTCACACTATTGTTTAAAATTCATCTTATTTTATGTATCCCTTTCCCTCACCTCATCGTTATTTGTTTTGTTTTGTTTGGGGGCCACACATGGCAATGTTCAAGGATTACTCCTAGCTCTGCACATAAGAATTACTTCCGGCAGTGCTTGGGGGAGCCACTTGGGATGCTGCAGATTGAACTCAGGTCAAAGGCAAGTGCCTTACCCACTATACAGGCTTTCTATAGGCTTCAGCCCCATTTTACGCTATTTTGATTACTATAGCATTATAGTATCCTTTGATGTTAGTGAAAGAGAAGTTTCCCATCATCTTTTCCCCTAAGATTGTTTTGCTACTAGGGGACCGGGGGTAGGACTGGTGATTGCTCCATATAAATTTCAACAGTATTCTATTTAAGTTGTTGCAAAGGTGTCCTGGGTATTTTTATAGCGACTGTGTTGAATCTATATAATGCTTTGGGCAAGATTAAGTACTTCAGCTTTGAGTGAAACATGAAAATCACAAAAAAGATTAAAGGTGCAATTAGAAAATAGTTTTCTTTAACAATAACATGTTTACATCACTATTTGGGCACAAGGATTACTTGGAAAGACAGATGTACAATTTTAAGTATGGAAGGTTGTTTTAAATAAGCTGTACATAGTATCATAAAATCTAAGCTAATAGTCAAATTGGCCTAAAGGCTTTAATAACAAATGTAGCTTTCAAGAAAAGCGAAAGAACTGTCTTGAATACACATATAGAATTAACTATAATTCACTGAGTCCCAGTGTAGTACTACATTTTGTATCAGAATAAGAACTGCCTTTGGCTATGAACTCTAAGAGACATAAAGAACTTCCCAGCTTCCAGAGTCTCATGTAAGTCATCATGTAAATTAGAGCTTTTGCAGTACAATAAAACCTGCTATGAAATAAATGAACTTTACTAAATATAGGAAATGTTAACTTATTTTTGAAGAATTATAATTTAATATAAGATAGTCACCTTATCACGTGATCAATGTTAATATCATTAGTCAGATGACATTCTTATATTACATATTCTGTGTTCTTAGATAGAATTCATTAAAATAAGGCACCCTTCCTCCAAGTTCAAAACTTCAATCTAGGGGCCGAAGTGACAGTACAGCAGGAAGAGTGTTTGCCTTGCACATAGCCAACCCAGGTTCAATCCCCAGCATCCTATATGGTCCCCTGAGCACCACCAGGACTAACTCCTGAGTGCAGAGCCAGGAGGAACCCAGGTGTGACCCCCAAAAAGCAAAAAAATATATATAATAATAAAAAAACTAAAAAAAACCTTCAATCTAATCATAAAACATTACACAACCTCATATAAAAGAATGTTCTACAAGATATTTATTCATTATTCATTATTTATATAAAATAGCAAGATTTAAAAGAGACAAAGAAAGATGACTAGCAGAGAATGGAGGTAATTAAAGACACATGTTAAATAAACACAGCTTAGTATTCTGGATTGGATATCAGAATCGAGAAAGGACATCTGAGGGAAAACACTCATTTTACTCCACATAGTACAAAAATTTTACTAACATCTATAATCTATTAATGTGCTGAATCAATGTTAAATTATTTGTTTCCCTCATTGTACTGTGGTTACGCAAGCTAGTCATTTTGAGGAAATAGTAATGGTCATATATGGAAACTGTACTCTGTTGGAAGATCATCTGTATATACACCTTCACATCAAAGTTACAAATTTGAAAATGACATTACGAGGAAGCAGAGGGGTAGTCTGATCCCTGATCCCTGGCATCACATATGTTCTCCCAACCCCCACCAGGAGTGATTGCAGGAGTAAGCCCTGACACAAACACATTAACTCAGAAGACAGAAAAGTACAAAATAGAAACTATCTATTTATCATCAAACAAAACAAGCATTTGCTTGCTGATTTGTTTTGAACTGATTTGCTTTTTTCTTTGATTTTTTTTTGTACTAAACACAAAACACTCACGCTTCGCAAGGTTAAGCAATAGAGACAGACGCTCATTCTGCATCCCGCGTGCCCACTTCAGAGTCTCTCTGTACTCTTCCCTGGATGATGTGGGACAAATAAATGAACTTCC
Source organism: Sorex fumeus (assembly GCF_029834395.1). Taxonomy (NCBI): domain Eukaryota; kingdom Metazoa; phylum Chordata; class Mammalia; order Eulipotyphla; family Soricidae; genus Sorex; species Sorex fumeus. The sequence goes on along the minus strand of NW_026606070.1, from coordinate 3,019,101 downwards.
ATGCATTGTCTGTTTATTGTTACAACTGGGAAGGGTAATATCTGCCAACAATAGAAATCTTGTTAGAATAAACAAATTAATAGGAGAAAAATGTTTAGCGCAATCTGTCTTGGTGGGGGTGTGAAGGAAACGGACCTCTCATCTACTGCTGGTGGGAATGTTGTCTGGTTCAACCCTTATGGAATACAGTAAACTAAAAACTGATCTTCCAGTAGACCATAAGATCCAGCAACTTCACTTCTTGTTATCATCCCCAAGACACAAAAACATTTATTCAAAGGACACACAGACACCATTATTCATTGTTGTGCTTAGCACAGTAGCTCTGGATATGGAAACAACCTAGATTTCCAATGACAGATAAGTGGATCATGAAGCTGTGGTATGTCTATACAATGGAATGCAACACAGCCGTAAAGAATGATAAAATCATGCGATTGACTGCAACATGGATGGAACTGGAAGACGTCATGTTAATGACGTAAGCCAGAAGAAGAAAAGAGTGGGGAGGGCACCTGCAAATCCCAGTGGAGGGAAAGATGAAACTGGTGGTGACTGGGGGTAGAACATAACATCTCTAAAAATTCGACTGTGAATAACTTTGGAAATCATGATGCTTTAATATTTTTTAAATGCTTAGAATAGTTTAACCGCAAGTCACCACCACTGGATGTGAAGGAGAGTTTAAATGTGTCTCTCCAAAATAGGCATTCCCAAGATCAGTCAGCAGGACCTATGGATTATTCCAAAGTGAGGTCATAAAGGCTTAGGAGAAAACTTTTTTATTTATGTTAATTTGTAATTAAAACTTTTTAAATATTTTATTTTTAAAAATAAAGGAAGTTTTATTTTTAATAAAGCAATCAATATGCACACAATTGATTATATCTGCTTAGATATATAAAAAAGTGGGATTTATTTCTTTTCTCCATTTACGACCTCCTTAGCAGATTGCCAAAGATGCTCGTTTGGGCCTGAACTTAATACTTATTTACTAATAAAACAGCTTCATCATTTTCTACTGGAGAGATTCATTTTCTACTAGAGAAAATTCATTATAGTTATATTTTATTTCTAATTATATTTCCCAAACGTAGTTTAATAGTAATGGGATATACTGGGGATAATTTCTAAAGAAGCTAGATAACTTCTCTCCCAGAAAACCCACAGCATGTTCTGACAAGCCATGCAGTATATGGCACTAGATGCAAAAGGATTCAATAATGCAAAAACTGATGAATATAATCCACTAGCGCTATTAGGGAGAAAAATAAAAACAAGACTTTAGAATGATGTGCTACTTTTATGTTAACTCAGTCATTTACCAAGGGGCCCCCAAGGAATGGCAATTTCAGCATATAAGAAGATCAAGTCCATATGACATGATAACAGACAAGAAACCATACTTTGAAGATATATGATACTAAGATATTAATTTAGTAGATACTAATTTATTTAGATACTTCAGTTAATTTATTGAGATAATAAGATGTTAATGCAGTCGTCTGGGGAGAACCATGTACTGACTGTTAGATTTAGCAAACTGTCCCTTCTTCCTGATTGGTACTGGGGGTGTTCACAGAGTTGGCGATCACTCCGACTTGGGTCTCAACCCAGAAGACCTGTTGGCATTGGCTGCACACTCCAAAGGTCACCCCATTTTCCCAGTTACTTGTTCCCCCTTTCCAAGCTTCACTTAGCATTTTACCACCATGTAATAGCCTCAGTGTTCAATTTATTATCGATTTTCCTCATTTAAATAAACCCACAAAGACAAGGATTTGAGTTGTTCTGTTCTGAGGTCACAACCAGTGATGCTCAGGGGATGATATGTGATGAGTGTTGGGGGAAGGATTCAAACCAGGGTGTCAGCTCCATGCAAGGCAAATGCCTTACCCCCTGCTCTGGTCCACACATGGGTGAGTTTTAATCATGGCTCTTTCCTCAGCACCCAGAGAATACCTGTACCATTCAGCATTCAGTAAATACTGACTGAACCTGCAAACAAATAAGCCATTCCCTATGTCAGCTTCATGAAGTTGACTTTCTCTGTGTATGTGTCTCTTTGTCAGTGTCTGTCTGTGTCTCTGTGTTCCTCTCTCTCTCTCTCTCTCTCTCTCTCTCTCTCTCCCCCCCCCCCCCAACTAAAACTCACTTGTATCTGCATATACATTTTCCTCTACTGTAAAACCAATAGGTGAACAAGAAGAGATGCTTGGATAAAACTTGAGAATGTTGAGCAACTTATTTGCTTAAAAGACTAACAGATAATATGTAAACTCTTGTGTAGACTTCAACAATGCAAGGTTATAGAATGTAGGATGGTCGCGGTAAGGAAAATTCAGTACTGTGGTAAAGGAAAAATCATAGTAAAGTACGGTAAATTCATTCATAAATATGACCAACAGAAACCTAAGCACTGTGGAGGAAAGGGAAGGCACCCAGAGCAGTAGAGAACAAAGTCAGAACACCCAAGATCGACAAGCAAACACACAGCCCTCACAAAGAAACCTGACACTTTGTCATTTGTTTGCTAAATATTTGTTCAATATATTATCATTTTATTAAGCACCGAATCATACAGTAGGCATTTTCCCCTTATGGAATTCAAAGCTAGCCACCACTGGTGCTCAGGAGCTAATTACACAGTAGACTTGTGTGAAAACTGTCTTCAAAAAAGCAACTGTTGAAATGCTTTGAAGTCTCCAGTCAGCCACTCTCCGTAGTCAAGCCTCACATCATCAGCCCACACTGAAGCAATTCTAGAATGTTCTGGTGAATGGTTGGAGTGAAAATACCCAAATGTACCCCAGCACTGGCTCGGTGATTAGAGGCGAAATCCAAGATTTTATCTACTAAATACAGTCAACTAAGCTATGCACATTTTCTCTTAGGAAACGCCTTTGGTTTTGGCATTTCAAACTGAGACATAGCTCTTGAAGGCTAAATGCTAGGGGAAAAAAATGTAAATCAAACATTCCAGCATAAACTTTTAGCTTTTCAGAGCATTCATTTCTAAATACCAGTTATCTCCTAGACGATATTATATTGCACTAGCATTTGCCAACCTGCAAACTGAAACAACTGCAAAGGACTAAATGTTTTTGGGTGATGGCACAGCGGGTAGGGCATTTGCCTGGCTTGCAGCCAACCCAGGTTCGATTCCCAGAATCCTATATGGTCCACTGAGCACCGCCAGGAGTAATTCCTAAGTGCAGATCCAGAAGTAATCCCTGTGCATCACTGGGTATGACCCAAAAATTTAAAAATTAAATAAATAAGTAAATAAAGGAGGATAAAAAAACAAACATAATCACAAGGACTCACCTATACATTTCTATAAAATACTGTAAATCAAATGTACACAAAAATAGGGAGTTTTGTAGCTATTTTCTTAATTTTCTAAGCTTCCATGCTTACAGTGAGGAAGAACTTCCGGCAGTCCTGGCTCTCTCAGGACAGCTGACAATGACATCATTTTCATATCATTCCAGTCACAGTGTTATTGCACTAATTGAGCCCAGAGAGAGAGAAACTTCCCAGACACGAGTGTTCCTGACTCTGAAGAGTATTTATAAGAAAGTAAACCAATTAATTAGGAACATGGAGAGGTTTTCAATATGTTCCTAATTATAAACGTAGAACTTTTTAAAAATTGTGTCTAATATTTTGTTTCTGACCAAAGGGTAAGAGAAACATGCAGAAATGTCCCAAAAGAGGGTTGGAGTGATAGTACAGTGGGTAGGGTATTTGCCTTGCATGCGGCCAACCAGGGTTCAATTCCCAGCTTTCCATATTGTCCCCTAGCACTGCCAGGAGTAATTCCTGAGTGCAGAGCCAGTAGTAACCCCTGAGCATTGCCAGGTGTGACCTTCCCCCCTCAAAAAAAAGTCCCAAAAGAGCAGTATGAATTCAATTTCTGTTAATAAAATCTAAACCTTCTTTCATAATTATACCATTTCTTCTTTAAAAAAAATATATATAGGGGCCAGAGCAATAGTACGGCAGGTAGGGCGTTTGCCTCGCACAAGGCTGACTCAGGTTCAATCCCCAGCATCCCATACGATTCTCAGCAACCTGAGTGCAGAGCCAAGAGCAACCCTTGAGCACCACTGGATGTGACTCAAAAAGTCAAAACAATAAAAAATAAAATAGAGGTTGAGAGATAGTGTAGCGGCTTATATACTGCCTTATGTACAGCCAACCTCGGTTTGGTCCTGACTCCACCTGTGGTCCTCAGAGCCTTCCCAGGACTTAGTCCTTAGCACAGAGCCAAGAGCAAGCCCTGAGTGCTGCAGGGTGTGGCCCAAAAAACCATTTATTTTTCTTTATTCACTCAAATGTTATTTCCTCCCTTATTATTTTTGGGCTGGAGCAATAGCACAGCGGGTAGGGCAATTGCCTTGCATGCGGCCAACCCAGCTGACCAGAGTTCGATTCCTCGGCCCCTCTCGGAGAGCCTGGCAAGCTACCGAGAGTATCTTGCCCACACGGCAAAGCCTGGCAAACTCCCCAAGACGTATTCGATATGCCAAACACAGTAACACCAAATTCTCACAATGGAGACATTACTGCGCCCGCTCGAGCAAATCAATGAACAACGGGAGGACAGTGCTACAGTGCTACAATTGTGATATAATTCCAATAGTGCTGATATTTATGGTTTTGGTGTACAGCTACTCAATCTTCACCACTGCTAAAGTCCCCACAATCCTCTGTCACTGTCTTTGTGTCCCTCCCTGCCCCATCCTCTGTACCCATTGCTCAGTGACCTCAGTTTCATAGTCCAAGGCCAGAGGGTTGTTGTCCTTCAATACTGTCTATTCCTTTGCTCGTTCCTTTATATCCCATAGACCAAAGTGCTCATTCCCTCTTTCTCTGACGTAGTTCGCTTAACACAACGCCATTCATGTCCATCCACATCACAGGGATCTACCACACATTCCTAAAATGTGGAAGCATGAGCCTCAGTTCATTCTGTCAACAACTGAAGGGAGGAAATAGCATTTGAGTGAACAAAGGAAACTCTGCTTGTGATATAAAAACAATACCTGTGCTTTGATCAGTAATGGAAGTCAAAGGGTGATGGGCAACTGCAGCAAAGGAGATGAGCGAGTGAGTGCAAAGGACACAGACCCTGCATGTCTGGGGATGCATAGCTACTGTCATATGACCCACTGCCATTCCCTGGCCCAGGCTGTAGGCTACAACCCTTCCTAGGAAAAAGCTATAAATGCATCTAAATTGGCATGAGACACTTGTCAAAAAGGCCACTACACCAAGGTGCCAATCGATTTTAGATTTCCTCCTCTCCATATCTACCAATGCAACTATGTCTCCGGTTTCAGTGCACCATGTGAAATGCAAATTTAAGAACTAATTTATAGACTTAGATCTGGAGGTGGTGAGAAGTGTGGATCTGTTTCTATTAAAAAATGTTTAAGAATGGGCTGGAGCAATAGTACAGCAGGTAGGGCATTTGCCTTGCACGCGGCTAACCCAGGTTCAATCCCCAGCGTCCCATAGGGTCCCCTGAGCACCATCAGGAGTAATTCCTGAGTGCAAAGCTAGGAGTAACCCCTGTGCATTGCCAAGTCTGACCCAAAAATCCAAAAAAAAAAATTTAAGAAATCTCATTACCTAAAGAGTCAAATTTCTGATAACGAAGGTGGAATTATTCACACCTTGTAACTTTCAAATTAGTTTGGTGTTTGCTGTGCTCTTGAGGAAAAACTCTTGGACAGTATTGTTTTCTCTATTTATTATAAAATGATGAGAAGACTCATATGTCTTCGTTATTTGGTCAGGTCTCTTCAGCCTATTGGCTTGGGATCAGAACACTGAGCACTTAACTTTTAGAATGAGTTGAGCTTTTGTCTTTGGAGCTAGTAACTCTACTACTGCTATGTTCATTTCATATGCCCTTGGCTTTCATGTCCGCACCGTGAAGGCTGCTTACTGTGATCATCTGAAGCTTTCTGTCTCAGCCTTTGCTCTGGCCCTGAGGACTTTCGAGGCAAGTGAAGAGTGTAGTCTCACTCACAGAAGCAGCGTTTAGCAGATGTTGACCGAGGAGTTGAGAGATGTATCTCACTTCCTTACCTGGGCCAGCACCACAGTGTATGTATGATCTCCCAGAGACCCTCCGCAGAGTGGGGTCTTTGTGTGAATTTGATGCATGTGATCATCTATCAGTATTTTCTTTCCCTTCCTTCTCTCACCTCCCCTCTCTTCCACTCTTATTTTCTGGAATCACCTCCCAAAAGAACAACTCTACCTGAAAAACCTTGCCTCTGGTTCACTTTGATATAAACTAGTCCCAACTACATAGACAGAATTTACATTTTCATTGCATGATGTTTTTTACGATAGACCACAGCTCACATGTAAGTATAAATCCAGTCAATTCTGGAAAGCTTTCCATTTTCCCACATGTTCAGCAATCAGAAATTATAATAAAAATTCGGTTCATTCTTTTGGGGAATCAACGGTCAAAAGAACTGGCTGCTTGTTGTTAAAAATGGAAATATAAGAATATGGAAATAAGTGGCATTGCTATTTTGTGGTATCACAAGTGAAACTATAACCTGTGCAAGGAGGAACACAAATAGAATTATCTTTATATTTTCTCCAAATTATTGTGTGAAGAGAAAGAAGATCCATAAGACAAAGAAGTCTGAAGAAGCACAGTCATTTTTCAGATTCGGGTAGGTGAGAAAAGGAGAGCTCAGGGGGCCAGGCAAAGGCAACTAGAGCTTGTGTCAAAAAGCTAGAAGCTAGAAGGGAGAGAGCTACAGAGACGAGGCTGAAATTCAAAGACTTTTCAATTATTTAAACAAGTGCCGATCAGCACATACGTGGATTAACTCCTCAGAAAGTGGAGCAAAGAGCATCAAGAAGCTTCTCAGAGCTCAAGCTAATCTGAGACTGTCTGTCTTCTTATCAGCAAAAGTGGCAAAAAAACCCCACAAAAATTAGATTGTGAAGGGCCAATGCAATACAAAGAAGCTTAATAATGCATTGCAGCAAAGAATAATATTCTTGTTCTTTGAGGTTTCAAATTTATTTTATTCAATAGTGACACTTAAATTTTCACACAGCACTCAAAATTTCCAGTAAAACAGACAAAAAAAAAAAAAAGAAACAGTATGTAGTCGGAAGAGCCTGGCAAGCTACCCGTGATGTATGCGATATGCCAAACACAGTAACAATTGTCACAATGGAGACGTTACCGGGCCCGCTCAAGCAAATCAATGAACAAGGGGAGGACCATGACCATGACCATGTAGAACAGTAAATATATTTATAAAAAATAGCCTACAAAAAAAAATCAGGGGCTGGAGCAATAGCACAGTGGGTAGGTCATTTTCCTTGCACGTGGCCGACCCTGGTTTCATTCCCAGAATCCCATATGGTCCCCTGAGTACCCCCAGGAGTTATTCCTGAGTGCAAAACCAGGAGTAACCCCTGAGGATTGCCGGGTGTGACACAAAAAGCAAAAAATAAATAAATAAATCAAGGAATGGGAGAAAGCATAGAATTAGCAGGCAAAGGTATCAAACAGATCATATAAATTTTATAAATGCGTTGCAGTATCAGAAGACATATGCATAATTAGGTAGAAAATATTAACGAGACTCTAATAGAACATCCAGTTGTGAAAATCATGATGTCTGAAATAGGAAATTCCTAAGAATGGAAGTAAAAAACTTGGGAGATTCATGAGAACCCTGGTAGCTAACCTCCCTTTCCCCATCCAGCACTGGCTTGGAGCATGCTTTCGTGGGCACCTATCTAACCTGCTTCCTCAGGTCCTTTGGTGCTTCTGAAATGCTCCCCAATTTCTCATACTTACTCCATTTGTTTGATTTCTCATTTCTGCCCTTTGTCATCGGTTAGCAGCTTCCTTTGCTATGCAGAAGTGTTTTTGTTTGCTGTGGTCCCTCTGGTTTAGTTTTCCTTCTGTTGTCTTTGCATGAGATTCCAAATATTATGGCATGAGCTCAAAAGAGAATCAATAAAATTGATGTGAAGGAGTTTACTGATTATGTTTTTCTTCTTGGAGATTCTGTTTCAGTTCAAGTCTTCATTCTGTTATTTCTGGGTATAGTGCAAGAGAATGGTCCAGTTCCATAATTGTATATTCATGTGACTGAAATTTTTGTAGCATTATTTATGAGAGAGACTGTCCATTCTTTTTCATTGTTTGCCTTGGTTCTTTTTCATAAATTAATTCAACCATGGAAGCATGGTTTTATTTCTGGGTCATTTGCTCCATTTCATTCATGAATATGTCATTTTTTTCCTGCCAATACTATACTGTTTTGAATATAAAAACATCATAATTATATGGTTCAAAATTAGGACTTCCAGTTTTATTAATCTTTCTCAAAATCACTTTAACTATTCAGGTTCTTTGTGGTTCAACTCAAAAATGTTTCATTTTGTTTCTGTGAGAAAATGTTATTGGAATTTTAATAAGGATTATATATAAAAACTGCATGAACATTTTGAGAATATTAATCCTTCCAATCTATGATTATGAGAAAAACTTTCTATTTCATTTTGTCTTACTCAGTTTTTTCATCAACAACTTACAACTTTCAATGTACAGGTCTTTCATCTCCTTGTTAAAATTATTCCTGGACATTTTATTCTTTTTGGATTCAATTGTATATTGGTTTTTTAAAATTAATTTATATTTTGTTGATCATTATTAACACTGAGATATGTTTTTATATTGCTTTTGTTTTTGAAACTTTTATTAGTTCTAATAGCTCTGGGGCAGCATCTTTATGATTTTCTCTCTCTATATATCTTATCGCCTGAAAATAGTGACATTTTTAGTTCTTGGTTTCTAATTTCTCATCTTTTATTTCTTTTTCTTGCCTAATTACTCTGGTAACCATGTCTGTTTCAGTGTTGAATAAAATGGAGGCCAGAGTATTATCTTCTTGCATGTGGCTGACGTGAATTCAACAAAACAAACTGATAGTACTGGTAGTTCCTTCTGAGGTTTTTGTTGATTGGTTGGTTGGTTTGCTTGCGGGCTACACCTGTTGATGTTCAGGGGATACTCTTGACTTTGTACTAAGGAATCACTGCTAGTGGGTCCCCAGTGGTACTGGGGGTAGAACCCAGGTCAGCCATGTGCAATGCAAATACTCTGTCCATTGTACTATCACTCTGGACCCCGAATAGAATGTTAACTATGGATTTGTCATATATAGTTTTTATTATGCTTATACTGAGGTACATTCCCTGTATACTGACTTAATTGTGATGAATGATCCTTTTTATGTATTGCTGAATTTGTCATACTAAAACGATGTCTAGGGGTTTTTCATCTACATTCATCAGTAATGTTGTCTGTATTTTCTTTCCTTGTGGTGTCTGCTTCTCTGATTTTGGTTCAAATTAAGAAGGACTGGTGTTAATCCTTTAGGACGTTAGTCAGAATTCAACGAAGAAAGAACTTGGTTCTGAACTTGAGTCTCTTGGGAAAATGGCATCAATCCTGGGCTGACTTTCTTGGGGAACACCTCTGTGGGTGTCTAGATGTATGCCAAACCCGAAGCCTTACTCACGGGGCACAAATTTCGAAGTTAGCAAACAGGCCTCTTCCATCTAAAAACCCTGCTGTGTGTTTCAGTCGGGAGCGCAGATTCCCAGGAGATTGCCAGCCAAGAATTGTCTCTCTAATGGTTACAGTCCGCTGGGACTCAGAAACGCAAATGTCCCCGGCTCTCAAAGGCAGGTGATCGAGAGCATTTTCTGAGCAGAGCTATGAAATTCAAGACACCAAATTTAAAAACTCTAACACTAAGACACACATAAGAGCTCTGGGCTCTAAGAGCTGGAGTGTGACAGAGGGAGATGACAGAGGTGACAGCTGCTCCCCCTTCCTCTGCCCAGCCCCAGGTCTCTGGAAAGGTTGACTGTCAACCCTTAGAAGGGTTCTTAATTAGAAGTCTGCTCTTCAGACAGCTTGGATAACAAGCCAACGGGCTCCTCCCCGGGAAGAGGAAGCTTCTGAGGTGCTTCTCTCGATGTGCCCTGAGGGTGGGAGCAGCTCAAAAACTCTTTGGAGAGGGGAGGGAGCAAAGTCGCTGGAAGGGAGCCGTTCTGGGGGCACCTGTGGCAACAACACAAACAACAGAAAAAAAAACTGAACAGCCACAGCACCCCTGAGAAAACTCACCAGGGGTACAGCGATAGCACAGCGGGTAGAGCCCTTGCACACGGCGGACCAGGGTGGGATCCCCAGCACCCTACATGGTTCTCCAAGCACTGCCAGGAGTGATTCTTGAGTGCAGAGCCAGGAGTAAGCCCTGAGCATTGCCAGATGTTCCTCCCCCCCCCCAAAAAAAAAGAAAGAAAGGAAAAGAAAAGAAAAGAAAGAAAGAAAGAAAGAAAGAAAGAAAGAAAGAAAGAAAGAAAATTCACAGGTGAAAACACCATAACGTCAGGGAAATTCAATTCTGCAGAACACATAACATTCAGAGGTAAGGAACACTTCTCCTGGGTGGGAGGAGTGGAGAAGTAGAGACCGCAGGAGAAAAAGGATGCTGACCTCAAGCCTTCCAGGACCTCAGTTTGGTCTGGGACTCCCTCAGTTGAGAACAGACTTGAGTCTTGTGAAGCCAAAAACAGCGGGCTGTAGCTCCCAGAAAAGCAGGGAGCAGTCACTTCTGAGGGGACAAGGGCCATCAGGAAGGCCATCTCAGCGATACCACAAAAGAGTTCATGCCTGTGAAGACACTGCCAGCCCCACTCTCCCACCTGACCAACTAATGCTGGAAGCTCAGCCCTTCACAGAACCCAGTTTGGATCTAGACCTCACGAGGGAGTCTCAGGACTTGTTAAACCCAACCCCAAATGGGAGCAGAAACTCCCCAGGTGAATACCCCCATCCTGAGCAAGCCCTGACTGACTCAGTCTCTACCCCTCTCAGAAATGGTCCCGCCTAGGCATCTCCTCAACAGCCCCTCACCACCTCCTCAGCTTTAAGTTGCTGTATAATAATTTTTAAAAAATCAAAGATAAAAGATAAAAAGAAGGAAAACCCAAATAACCAATGATCAAAGATAAAAAGGAGAAACTATAAGGGACATTTCAGAAATGCAAAAAAAACATAGGATGTTACAGTGAACAACTCTATACCATTCAACTGGAGACCCTAAAAAAAAATCAATTGCTAGAATCCTATAATTTCCCAAAATTGAGTAAAGCAGAAATAGAAAACCTGAACAGGCCAATCATGACTAGGGAAACAGTAATTAAAACTATCCCCAAGAACAAAAGCCCTGGTCCAGATGGGCTTTTGTATAATAGTGAATTGTACTAAAATGTCAAAGGAATTACTTACTGCCTGTACTCTTCAAACGCCCCCAAGTTATCAAAGAAACATGAATTCTTACTAATAGCTTCTATGAAGACAACATTCCCTGAATGCCAAAGGAAAACAGAGATATGACCAAGAAGAACATTTCAGACAGATATGCCTGATGGACATTAATGCAAAGATCCTTTAAAAAATCCTAGTGAACTGAATGCCTGAATGCAGCAATATACAAGAGGACCATGTCAAGTGAGATTCATCCCAGGCATGCAAGGATGGCTTAACAAGCACAAGTCAATTAATGGAGCAAACCATATGAACAATAAGAAAGATAAAATCATATGATCAAGAGCTGCAGAGAAGCTAAGATTCAAGAACCATTCATGATAGAAACCCTCAAAAACATATTTCAAGACAGGAATAACCATATTGAACAAACACATTGCCAACATCATATGCACTAGGGGAAAACTTCAGGCTTTCTTCTAAGATAACACTCAATACAAGGATGCCCAACTTGTCCATTATTATTCAGTATGGTTCTAGGAAACTATTGTCATAGCAGTTAGGCAAGAAAAAGTAATCAGAGGCATCCTAAATTGAAAAAGAGGGAATTAAACTCTTACCATTTTAGATGATATGGTAATATGCACAAAAGACACTAAAGAATGCCCTGAAAAACTCTTAAAAACAATAAACCAATACAGCAAAGTAGTAGACTAAAAAAGTTAATACACAAAGATCTGTTATTTCTATATGCAAATAATGAACTGAGAAAGGAATAAATACAAAAGGCAACCACATTTAAAAATAGTGCCCTAGGCAGGGAGATAGCGCAACAGACTAGAACACATGATGCCAGAAACACTTACAGGAAGGAGACCCATACAAAAACCTGAGAATAGTTCCTGAACAACAGTGGGTCAAACCCCTCTCTCCCACACCCAAAAAAACAACAAACAATAAATTTCTAAAATAAAACAGCATCCCAAAGTATCAAAAACTAAGAACTAATTTAACAAAGGATGTAAAAAAAAAAAAGAAACTTTCATATCAAAAACTATGTCAGGATTAAAAATAATATGAGGGCACAAGGAAATAAATGGAAAAATAATCTATGCTCATGGACTGGAAGACTTGCCACTGTTCAAATGGACAAACTTCCCAAAGCAGTAATACAAATTCAATTCAATCCCCATCAAAATCCCAGTGACATCCACCAATGCCAGGAAGAGGGAGGAAAAAGAAATCCAAGAAAAAGGGAGAAATTTTTTCCTAAGTACTTTAAATAAGTCAATTCACTGTAAAATAAGCCACCACTGAAGCCCTCCTCTAGCCATGAGAAAATTGGAGCTCTGAGCTGGAGGACATCCTTGGACCCTGTCTGGGCTGATGCTGGTGGCCTGCATCCGCTTGAACCAAGTGCTCCTCCAAGGCCCCAGCGGGTGCTCCATGAGAACACAAAGTGCGTATCACTGTGTCCCAGATTCTGATCACAAATATGGATGAGAGAGACACACAAACGAATCTTGGAACCAAGTGGCTCTTGGCAGAAATGCCTCTTGACTTTGCATTAGGCCACCTTCTCGGGGCCACTCCAAACGGGAGCAGGTGCCGTCCCTCCACCTGTTCCCCAGGAATCCCAGCGGCCTCCATCTTCCAGAACTCAATGGAAAACCCAGGTACTGGGCAGCAGTAATGGCAAATGCCAGGCCTCGTGGGATAGTGGAGGAACCAGCCCTCCTCCCCCAGCTCAATGGGACCCTGACATGATGCCCACGAATGACCTCTGGCTACTTATTAAGCCCCTTAATGATCCCAGAGACACACAAACGAATCTCGAAACCAAGTGGCTCTTGGCAGAGATCGCTCCAGACCCTAATTATTAAAATTTTAGAATTCCAATATGCTATTCATAACCATCAATACAAAACAGATTGTCTAGAATTGCCTTTTCGGCAGGTTTGAGTGTTGGAGGAAAATTCCAAATAATAATGGTGGGATTGGTGTCAAAATGTTGAGTGTGATCAAAGTGAAGAGAGAGTAGTGTGGAAATTATCTGTGCCACACAGGCAAGGATAGAATTGGGGCGGGAGGTATACTGGGGATTTGCGTAGTGGAAAATGTGCACTGGTGAAGGGATGGATGTTTGATCATTGTATGACCGAGACTCAAACATGAGCTTTGTAACTGTTCTCAAAGTGATTCAATAAATAAATTATATATATATATATATATATGGATGAGCTTCTGTAAAATCATTTATCTAGCTACTCATTAAATTAATCCAGATTTCCTTAGCTTAAGCTACCAACACTGCTTTCCTAAAGACAAAGACTAAAAATTACTACATTATACTATTTACAAAGAAAGCCACTGACAAGGGGATTTAATTATAGTATTTGAGAGTTGAAATGTTGTCCTTAATCACCGTTCATGAATTTGCTAAACTGGAATATTATAGAGTAAACAGTGTTTCAAAGCTTCAAAGAGAGGTAATAATACATTTCTTGTTATAAAAGAGTCTGAGGATTAATTAGTTAATATTTGTAGGGAATTTTAAAGATAAAATTTTTTTTCTTTTTAAAAAATATTAGTGAAATTGTTGGTGACAAACACTGCTCCTTAAGTTTCTAAAAGGGCCTCTCTGGTGCTGTGTTTTTTATGTTATTACTCAAAATTTGAACCCCATGTTTTCATATTTTTTAATATTTAGTGCTTGAAATAATAATAGCACTCAAAACAATTTTAGGTTTTCAGAGACAAAACTACCCATCATGGGAATAATTTTATTAAGACAATTTAATGTCTTGCTTTCCTGATTTGCTACACCATACAAATACCCAATTTAAAATTCTTGTAAGATGCAGAGTCAGAAAAATCGAAACTATTTGTATAATTATGTAACTTCAAATAACTTCAAAATTCCATATGATGCATTTATAGAGCTTTCTTGGTCTCTCTCTCCCTCTCTCCAGTTTCCCACATGAAACACACATGCCCCAGCACTCCAAACATTTCCTAGGCCTTTAATGCATCTGCCTTCAATTCAGTGAGATATGCAGTATTGATTATTCTTAGAACTCAATGTGTATATTTGTCTCTCAAGCTTCTCCAAGATAACTATGGATCTGAATACAGACACTATTAACAGAGAGCCTTTCTCGCCTTGGCAACAGACTGAGGTAAAGAAAGCAACATGTGTAAGTTTAAAGAAATGAGATAACTAGGAGGAATGAGGGATGGGATGAGAAGAGGAGATGAAGAGGACAAAAAGTATAATATATCTGGGGGAGAGGTGATGGCTGGTGTAGAACAGGATCTGTGGAAGAGAAAAACCAGTGCAGGGCTTCCCCTGTTTGCACTACTGAGAATCTGTGTCAAAGAAGTTTCTGTTGTAAGCATGTACTGTGCGGGGCTGGAGCGATAGTACAGCAGGTAGTGCATCTGTCTTGCATGCGGTGGACCCAGGTTCGATTCCCAGCATCCCATACAGCCCCCTGAGCACTTCCAGGAGAAACTCCTGAGTGCAGAGCCAGGATTAACCCCGGAGCATCGCCGGATGTGACCCAAAAAGCAAAAAAAAAAAAAAATGTGCTGTTCACAGTAGGATGTTAAGCACCATCCTTGTCTTCAATTCTAGATGCCAGCAATGCCTCTATCATCCTGCCCCCTACTAGGTATGGCAATCAAAGTTGACTTCAGATACTGCCAGATATATTTGGGGATAGGAGAAAAGGCCAAATCAACCCCAATTAAGAATAAGTGACTTGGGGCTGGAGCGACAGCACAGCGGGTAGAGCATTTGCCTTGCACGCAGCCAACATAGCTGACCTGGGTTCGATTCCCAGCATCCCATATGGTCCCCCGAGCACCGCTAGGAGCAATTCCTGAGTGCATGAGCCAGGAGTAACCCCTGAGCATCGCAGGGTGTGACCCAAAAAGCAAAAAAAAAAAAGAATCAGTGACTGAATTTTGCGCAAGGAGGAAAAAAGCTTATTGAAAATCCTGGATCAAGAGAAACACTGAGCAATCTTCCTGTGATGACAAAAAGGGGAAGTCAATCTAGACGCTGGGAATAACCTGAGCTGGATGCCACCAAATTCTGTTGCCAACGGGATCAACTCACTTTGAAGGCCGTGAGATGTTGATGAGAAGAACTGCCTTGAGAAAATGGGCTGGGACCCTGCCATAAGGAACTGCGGGGGGGGGGGGGGGGGGTGACACATCACTGACTTAGTAGGGAGGGTCAACAGAGTGGTCTGCATCCACTTACTGAAGGGAAAAGACTAATGGTTTATTCCAGGAAATTGCGCAGACTTCAATGCCAGAAATTGCTTGCAGGAGATTCACTGGGTTTCATTTAATTCATTAAAGATTGATCAAGTACTTCGTGTGTGTCAGATCCTGGGCTGACAGGAGTCAACAACAAAAACTGCCTCCCCTCAAGGAACATAAGGTCCAGAGAGAAATGGAATGATAAAAGAAAAAGTCTGGTCTTGGATTTCTGCTAAAGGGAACACCACCAAGACAAGGGGTTCTCAAATATGCACTGACAGCCACTTCATGACTATAACCCCCCAAATACAGTGTGTTTCTTTTGCAGAGGGATGGGGAGGAGGTGGCATACCCAGTGGTGCTCGGGGCTTATTCCTGGCTCTGTGCTCAGGGATCACTGCTGGTGGGGTTCGGGGCACCATATGGAATGCCTGGCTGGCATCAGCCCTGGCTCACCCATGTGCAAGGCAGATGGACAACAGCTCCAGCCCTGGGTGCTGCTCTTTCAAAACCTGCTTTTAACTTGTTGCCTCCATTCCAATGGCCTTATTTGTTATTTCTTCTCATTTTTTAATTTTCCGGTCATTTTGTGGGTATTTCAAACATCCGATTGTTTTCCATTTTAAGGAAATCGTTCTACGAATATTTTAACCAGCAAGAAAGCATTGAAGTCGCGAACATATTTTTTTCTGCTGGCACGTGCGATCCCAATTCTTTGGATGGTCGTGATGGAGCTAGTTAGCGGCAATCAGCAGGCCTTCCCGAACAAGCACTCGACCCCCTGAGAAGGGATGTGCTGTCAGGGCTCATTTAGGCCCAGCTGGCTAATAATAGTGAGGTAACATTATTAATAAATCACTGACAGAGCTGGTGAGGGGATGTACAATCCAATGACAATTAGTTTTAAATGCAATACAGGCAAAACGCTTGCTACCTTTCCACACAGGATGCCAGGCCCACCTTCCATGGCAATGCAGTGCAGCCTTTGCGGTCATTAGTATTCGGAGCCAGGAACAATTGCTTGGAACAGGAAACACAGAAGCCAGACACTTGGCAGCATCATGCACAGTTCACTGCCGGAGTCAACGGGCAGAACTACTTTGGTCTGACAATCACTGGCCTCTGTTGCCGGGGAAACGGCACTGAGCTGTGTTAGTAAACAGGCTGGGTCCTCTCACCTGCCGGGACAGAGATTTGTATGCATTGTTTTATGGATTTTTTAAGCCCAGTATTTCTAAGTGAAATATTCCTGGAGTAATGACCAGGAATCACTCTTTTGTTTCAGAAAAAAATATTCCAAGGTGTGAAAACGTCTGAATCTTAAGGTACCCCTGACAGAATTAATTTAGTTGTACAGAGTATCTGGCCAAAATCTATTTCCTAAAAATACGCAAAGAAAACGAATGTTAACATGGCAAGAACGTGAAAGTAATGCTAGTCTCCAATTAAAAGGCCTCACTCTTCAGGGAAAGAATTTCTGACAATCTCTTTTTGGTCAATTTTTAAATTTTATTTCCAGCCATATTTTTATGTTTCACACTATAAAAAGTCTTCTTCATTCAAAATTTCTGGTCTTCACCCATAACCAAATAAGCTAAGTAAGGTTGCCTCTTTTTTTTCTTTTTTTTTTTATTAGTGAAACACTATGAGGTACAGTTGTAGATTTACCATTTTTTGTGCTTGGGTTTTGATTATACAATGATCAGATACCCATCCCTCCACCAGTGCCCATTTTCCACCACCATGGATAATATCCCCCCCACCCCTATCCCCCCATCCCCCCCGACTCTATGGCAGGGCAATCCCCTGTGTTCTCTTTCTCCTTTTGGGTGTTGTGGTCTGCAAAAGAGGCATTGAGTGGCAAACATGTTCAGTCCATAGTCTACTTTCAAAATGCATCTCCCCTCCTGGGAGGATCCTCCAAACACCCTTTATTTGGTGCTCCCTTCTCTATCTGAGCTGCCCTTTCCTCTAGAATGCCCGGCTGGCCACTAAGCTATGGAGTAATCCTCCTGGTGCTGATCTCAGGTATTCTTGGGTATTAATCTCATACTTTGCTACTTTATATCCCCCAGATGAATGCAATCTTTCTATGTCTATCCCTCTCTTTCTGACTCATTTCGCTTAGCATGATACTTTCCATGTTGTACCACTTGTATGTAAATTTCATGACTTCATCTTTTCTAACAGCTACATAGTACTCCATTGTGTAGATGTACCAAAGTTTCTTTAACCAGTCATCTGCTCTTGGGCACTCAGGTTTTTTCCAGATTCTGGCTATTGTAAAGAGTGCTGCAACGAACAAACAAGTGCAGATGTCACTTCGACTATACATTTTTGCCTCTCTGGGATATATTCCCAGGAGTGGTATTGCTGGGTCAAATGGGAGCTCAATTTCTAATTTTTTGAGAATCGTCCATACTGTTTTCCAGAAGGGCTGAACCAGTCGACATTCCCACCAACAGTGAAGGAGTGTCCAGTAAGGTTGCCTCTTAAGTTAAATAGTCCCTCTTGAGTTAAGTGACAAAAATTTCTGTTTGGGAGCGGAGAGATAGTACAGGTGTGTAGGGTGTTCACCTTGCACATAACCAACCCACATTCAATCTTCAGCACCTCATCTAGTCCCCTGAGCCCACCAGGAATAAGCCCTGAGCACAGCCAGTTGTAGCCAAAAAATTTTTAAAAATCTGTTTATAATTACAACAATTATTACCCCTAATTTACAAATGTATCAGAATGACAGAATTAAGATGTGTTGACTGATGCAATTAAGGAAATGCCAGAGTATAAACTTTTAAGTCTTAGCTCTCATAATTAATAATATCTCTTCTCGGTAATTTTTGCTTCATTGAGCTGCTTCTTTTAACTATTTTTAAGCACATCTAAAATTATCTTTGTCAATAAAGTCTAAAGTAGAAAAGCAATTTTTGTTCTGAATAGCCAATTCCCTCTTATCAGCAATTACTAAAACATGCCCATGACAATTGTTTAATTTCTGCTTTCATCAAGAAGCTTCTTGAATAGAAGTAAATATCTAATGCAATGAGAAATAATGTTTGGCAAAGGAGGAAATGGTACCAAGATGGATAAAACATATTTCCTGCTTTTGAGGATCTTGTGGGGAAACAGAAATATAGATTAAAAAATATATTACTTTGCCAGTGCCACTTATAGTCCACACACACACACACACACACACACACACACACACACACACACACACACACACTGTCCTCCCATTGTTCATCAATTTGCTCGAGCAGGCCCAGTAACGTCTCCATTTTTTTGAGACTTGTTGTTACTGTGTTTGGCATATTGAATATGGTGCGGGTAGCCACTTATAGTAGTAAAATAAAAGTGCTCTAAGGACATTATGAAGTAAAATGATAATTCTGCTAAGCAACAGAGAAAAAGACTAAAATGGCAGTATTTTCATTAATCATCAGGAGTAAACAAAAGTTTTATACACGGTAGTTGGGAAAAACAGATGCTGAATAATTTTCAATACATTTAAAAAATAAAGAAAGCTCTACTCTCTTGGGGCTGGAGTGATAGCACAGCGGGTAGGGCGTTTGCCTTGCACACAGCCAACATGACCGACAAAGGTTCGATTCCCAGCACCCCATATGGTCCCCTGAGCACAGCCAGGAGCAATTCCTGAGTGCATGAGCCAGGAGTATCCCCTGAGCATCGCCGGGTGTGACCCAAAAAGCAAAAAAAGAAAAGAAAAGAAAGCTCTACTCTCATTCTTAGAGAAAATAAACACGTGTCAAGTACGTGTCAAGCAGTTTTCTATCCTCCATAGATAAACTTGACTTACATTACTAAAAGCAGAAAGCATTTATATATAAGCCATAGAGTCATCTGTATCAAACTGTTACACAATCTAGTCAATATAAAGTTTAAAAAAACCCTTCTGCACACCCTTATAGAATTAGTTATCTGCAGCAGTTTCTCTAGAAACTATCCAGAAATCCCCTTTTTCCAATCCCAAGCCTTGAACAAGTTTTCGTGACAAAGAGATATTATTGATGTGGGGCAAACCACAGTGAAAAACAAAGATATATGGAAAATCAAATACTGATTGATGATGACATATGAAACTATGGAAAGAGAGAGACATCGGTGTAATCATGAAAGAAGTTAAGAATTACAGAGGAGCGGGCCTGGGGGTCAGATTGTGAAGGATGCTTTGTGCCGTGCGGAAGAACCAGCCCATCCTGACAAACGGACAAAGGCGACAGCCCCTGAGGACTGGTCTACAGAACTGAGCGGACTACAGCACACGGGCTGGAGGATGGGAGGCGGAACTGGGACGTTGGTGGAGGGAGACTAATGCTGGCTGCGGATGTGGTGTTGGGAACGTTGTATTCGTGAAACCCTACCATTAACAAATTGCAAATCACAGGGCCTCAAGCAACTTTTTAAAAATTAGACTATTTCAAGGGTGTGGTGTCAGAATGTTGTCTTCGTGAAACCCTACCATTATAGATTTGCAAATCACAGTGCCTCGAATAAGTTTTCTTAAAATCAGATCGTTTCAACAACATTGGGAAACCATTGAAAAAGATAGAACCTTAAAGCATCAAGCAAAAACATCCTTTCTCTCTCCTTACTCCTGAGTCCCAATTTATTCAAATTGGTAGTTTCTACATTTATGACTTTGGGAGAATATTTCTTTTTTTCATTTTTTGGTCTATTTATTTATTTACTTTTATTTTTTATCGAAGCACTGTGAAACAAACCATTTCAGAGCTGATCGTGATTGGGTTTCTGTCATACAGTGTTCCAACACACATCTCCCCACCTGTGTACATTTCCCAGTACCAGTGTCCCCAGGTTCTCTCCTATCACCCCCCCCCCCCAATATTCCCCTGGGAAGAATATTTCTTGGCTTGATAATTTAATTTCCATAAATGTGGCTTTTGTGGGGTAGAGGGATAGATTGGAGTGGGTATGAGAACTGAGCTTTGAATGTTAGTTATTTACTTAAGTGGTTAAAAGAAAATTAGAGCTTACTATCCAGCCATGGGCTTAAATACCTTCTAAAACTATGCCATCGTGCTAAGTATGAACGATGTATCAAAGAAGGATTAATAAAGGAAATTAGGCAATACTATTGCCACAGATCATGAAAAAATTTTATCTGACTTATAATGATGATGCGGGCTGGAGCGATAGCACAGCGGTAGGGCGTTTGCCTTGCGTGCAGCCACCAGCTCGGCTGAGCCGGGTTCGATTCCTCCGCCCATCTGAGAGCCCGGCAAGCTACCGAGAGTATCTCACCCACACACACGGCAGAGCCTGACAAGCTCTCGGTGATGTATTCGATATGCCAAACACAGTAACAGCAAAGTCTCACAATGGAGACGTTACTGGGCCCGCTTGAGCAAATCGACGAACAACGGAAGGACAGTGTTTGTTTTTGTTTCATAATGATGTAATAAGTAAAGTCAAACTTCCAGAAGGAACCCAGGTCCATTACTTATAAAATAAACAGTTCTTACTTGACTCATGATAAATATACCCCACATTCATGTCTCACAAAAGTTCCGACTAAACCTTTAATATGATCAAAGCAAGTCGATCAACCTTACTTACTTGCAACTAGAGTTACTCAGAGTGGCAGAAATACAATTCTATTCCACCAAACTAACGTTTTTAAAAACAAGGAACTCATGCATGTGGCACTGAATGCTGAAATAGATGAGTTGGGAGAGAGAGGAAAATGCTACATTAATTTCAAGAGGTGGAACTTTAAGAGAAGTGCATTATCCTCCACTGCCTTTCCAAGTTGGGTCATTTTTCTCAGTTTCTTCATCAGTTCTTTTTTATTTCATCTTATTTCTGTCTCGTCTACCACCTGAGTCACCTGTAGCTTGTCATCTTCAAGCTTACTGATTCATTCCTCCATTTGGCGAGCTTTGACTGACTACGTAGCTTTCTGCAGCATTTCTGATCTCGCTTATTGAGTTCTTCACATGGGAAATCTATGTTACTATCTAATTTAAAATTTCAGTAGCTATCATCATCTGCTCTTTTGTTTTATTGATGAACTCAATGATTCGTCTGTCTCAGTTTCATTGTATCTCTTCGATTAACTGTATTAGTTCTTCAGTATCTCTTTGATTTACTTTTCTAAATTTTTCTCCCTCCTCTATAAATTCCTTTAATACAGTAATTTTAAATCTATCTAGTAGCAAGATCTTATTTTCCATGCCTTTAAGGCTATACTCCGTAGAGTTGTTCTCTCTTTGGGATGTACTTTTTCCTTTGAGAGTTCAAGATGTCATGTGTCCTATTTTTCTTGATTGCCTACTTTTTAAAACAAAATTATTTATTTTTTCATTTTCTTTTATTTATTGAATCCCCATGAGCTACAGTTACAAAACTTTCATGTTTGAGTTTCAGTCATACAAAGATAGAAGGCCACTTTGCTACTTTAAAGTTCCCTGTATTAACATTGGGTGGGGTTGGGTATTTTTTTGTTTTGTTTGTATGTGTCTTTGTTTGGGGGCCACACTTGGCAGTGCTCAGACTTACTCCTGGTTCCGCTCTTAGGGATCACTTCCAGTGGACTCAAGGAACCTTATGAGGTGCCGAGGATAGAATCTGGGCTCAATCCTTGGTAGATGGTCTCCAGCACTGTCTGAAATAGTCATAGTGGTCCCCAAACGCCACCATCTATGGTCCTCATTGTACCCAGAACCAGTAGTGCCCAAGTAGCACCACATAGACCTCAGTTTTGAATCATGAAGGTCGGCATGTACTGTACTGTCTCTCAGGTCCTATTTTCATTGTTTTATTGAAGATCAGCAATTTGGAGATTCGAACAGATTATCTTTTACTTGTCCAGCAGGGGGCATTGTGGTTTTATTTTACTTTATTAGTTCCTGTGGGCTTCCACAGGGCACTGGTCAGTATTGGTGGTTGATATGGCTGTGAGGGAGGAAGAGGTGTGGAGAGAATCGGCACCTCTGCAAGGGAGATAACTGGTTCCAGTTTGTGGTACCCATGATATGGTCCTCTCCTGAGTCCCAGATCTGCTTAACGTAGCTCTAGGGGGCCCCAAACACCATCACCAATGTTGGACCCAGAACCACTGTAACCAAGCAGAGTTAACCCGAGTTTGAATCATCCAACCTGCAGAGCATCACCAGGAATGGTCACAACACCTTCTGAGTAACGCAAGATTTTGTGAGGACCAAAAATTTAACACATAAGTTAATAAAATGAAGGCTTTAAATATAATTCAAACTATTAAAGAAAGCAAGAGCATTTCCTTGAAAAGAGTGACAGGACAATTTATAGCCATACTCACAAAGAGGAGAAAACACAAATAAAATCAGAACTGAGTTAGAAGACATTACACCAGATACTCCTGTAGTGTAAAGAAAGCTGAAACAATGATCATAAGCCTCCCCCAAACCAAAAGCCCAGGAGTTAATCATTTCAAAGAGTTAATACCTAGTTTGCTTAAAGTGCTCTGAACATTTGGAGAGGGAACACATTCTATGTCATTTAATACTACTCAGATTCTGAAACCAGATGAGAAACCACATTACACACACACACACACACACACACACACACACAAATGCACAATATATTCATGTATGCAAAATAATACACCAATATCTACAATAATCATAAATTTAAAAATCTTAACAAACCAATTTAACAATACATTAAAAGCATCACTCACAATGATTATTTCGGGGATATAAGGAAACTTAAATATTTGCTGGTCAATGAACATAATATACCACATTAACAAAAGGACAAATATGTACTTTTTGATTAATTTGATAGGCAGGAAAAGCATTTGACAAAAACCAACACCCTTTGTTATAAAAAATGTTTAAAGCCTCAACATAGTGGATGTAGAAAGATAGTATTCCAACATAATAAAAGGTATTTTAGACAAAACTACTGCCAACATCATGCTCAATGGTGAAAAAGGAAGTTTCCCTTTAAGATCAGGATCAAGACAAAGATGTCCGCTCTCACTATTGTTTGTTTTGTGTTGAAGTCCTAGCAGGAGCAATTAAACTTGAAACAGATATAACAGAAATCTAAATAGGAAAGGAAGAAGTAACATTACTATTTCATGATGACATGATAATACCCGAATAAAAATGCTAAAACTCCAATAAGTCATTAGAAACAATGAATGAATGCACTGAAGTGGCAGCTGAAAAATCAAAATGCAAAATTTTTATTTGCATTTCTATATGCAAATGGTAAAGGCCCTCCCGTTGATCGTCGATTTGCTCGAGCGGGCCCAGTAACGTCTCCATTGGAGACTTTGTTGTTACTGTGTTTGGCATATTGAACAGAAAGAGAAATAGAAAATCGGTCTCATTTAAACCATTTAAATAAACTTGAAAACTTTAACCAAAAAACATCAAAAGACTTAGCATGGAAAACTTCAAAGTGTTCAACACTGTTGAAAGAAATAGAAGATAGGAAGGTATCCTGTGCTCAGAGAGTGGCATCAGTAAATGGCTATAAGACCCAATGACATAAAGTAATATATAGACTTGATGCAAGCAATGTCAAAATCCCAACAGCATTCTTCACAAAAATAGAACCAAAAAAGTCACAGTTTACTTGAAACCATAATAGACAAACTCCCAAACAGAAAAACTCTTTTGAGAAAAAAAAAAAAAAAGAATAAAACAGAGGTATCGAGCTGCCGACTTAAACTATTCCACCAAGTGGCAGTAATGAAAACATCATGGTACTGGAAAAAAAATCAAACACAAATTAATGGAGAACTGAAAGCCCAGATTAACACTACACATATATGAACAGGTAATTTAAAATAATAGAGACCAGCTCCTACAATGAAAAAAGAAATCTTCAATGAATGATGTTGAGAAAAGCTGACCGCCATGTGTATAAGAATGAAAACAGATCACTATTTAACACTATACACAAAAACTAATTTAGAATGGTTAGTTGAACATTTATGTGCTGTGAAACTATAAAATACTTTGAAGAAAACATAGCCAGTATGCTTCCTGACATTGGTCTTAAGAGGTCTGATATCTGGTTAGAGTGGAAAAAAACAAAAATAACAAAACTGCATCAAGCTAAAAAAGATTTATTTATCAAAAAAAAAAACCTTTGTACTGAATGTGAAGTTATACTACACAGTTATAATAGGGTTAACATCCAACTATGTAAAGGACTCATAAAACTCGACACCTAAACTAAATTAAAAAATAAAAATAAGATGTGGATATATAATAAAAATGCCCATCATCTCCAATGAGTAGAAAAATGAAAAGCAGAACCACCATAATCCCTCACACCACTGATAATGGCTATTAGTTAAACAATGAGAAACAGCCACTTGCAGGAATGGGACGAAGGAAACTTTTTCATGTTGTTGATTATAACATAAATCGGCACGATCATTGTGGAAAGTATAGAGAATTCTCAAAAACTTAAAACCTAAATATCAGATGATTCATTTGTCACAAGTATAGCTATTGCCAAAAGATAAAAACACATTTCTTCAAAGAAATATAGTCACCCCCATTTTTATTGAAGATTATAATAATCAAGAAGCGAAATAACCTTCGTGCTTATTGAGAGAAAAATGGATTAAGATGTGGCTATGTCCATAATGGAACAGGAATACTGAAATGTTCTCTTTTTTTTTTTTCTTTTTGGGTCACACCTGGCGATGCACAGGGGTTACTGCTGGCTTTGCACTCAGGAGTTACTCCTGGCAGTGCTCAGGGGACCAGATGGGATGCTGGGAATCAAACCTGGGTCGGTTGCGTACAAGGAAAACACCCTACCCGCTGTGCTATCTCTTCAGTCCCCTGCAATGTTCTCTTTTAATGAAATCCTGCTTTGCAGTAACATGGTTGACCTAAGGTACCATGCTTAGGGAAATTAATCAGAGGAAGAAAGACAAACATGATTTTCACTTGTATGTGGTACACAGAGAAAACTAAAACAAACAGGATAAATAAAACTAAACATCCAAACTCTAAGACCAATTAGTGATTACCAATAGGAAATTGGGGAGAGGACTGAATAAATCGGGTAAAAGCAGACAATTATGTGACAAAAGATAGGACTGAATTTTCTGTGATGTACTAAATGTATTACATATACTTAATCACTTAATCGCTTAATCCCTGTTATTCATCGATTTATTCGAGCGGGTGCCAGTAACGTCTCCATTCATCCCGGTTGCATGCTAGCGTAGCCCAGTGGTATCTGTTCGTTCTAGGAACATGTAGAGCCTCAAACCGATCATTTAGGGTCTTGACGAAGAAGTCTGACCATCTTGTAGGTGGGCATCCACGTGATCTTTTGATGTCTCGTGGAATCCAATCAGTAATGGCTCTAGTCCAGCGGTTGTCTGTAAACCTCATTACATGTCCAGCCCATCTGATTTTTGATGTCTTGGCATCATTACATATACATATTGATTTATAGTCACACCAGAAACCTACAGAATTCCCAATGTAATGTTACTTTAATTTTTTTTTAAAAAAAAAGCACAAAAGACTTTGGAGATTCATGGAAAAATGCTTTAGATTGTGGGGAATAAAAACAACAGGGACAAACAAATGTGATTCGAAGGATAGAAAGTGAAGCTATCCCAGCAAAATGAAATATTAAAGAGTCTATGGGAAGTAAATAGAAACATGTGACCTATAAGGAAGAAATGAAAAAATTAGTTTGATTGAAGCAACTTGGTGAGGCAAAATCTGAATACTAAAGTAAAGTAAAGCTATACTGTACAAGTCTTCAGTTCCTAGCTGTAAAGTTTAGCTAATTTTGAGGCAAGGGAGGATAATTAAGCACATTTTAAAGACTGAGGATTTTGCGTCACCTGGATAAGAGATGGGTGGTTGGACAGCGTATATAGCCATTATCCCAGACACAGCAAAAGGCTATGAAAAAAATGAGTCCTCACCTGCAACACTAATCCTGGAGTCATTTTTTCAGCTAAATCAATATCAACCCAACAGGTGAACATCATGATTAACAGAGAAACGCCTATAAAAAATGACTCATATTCTGACCATCATTCATTAGGAAAATGATAGCAACATTAATATCAGTAAGAAAGAGCAAAAAAATTTGATTTGAGAGAAGAAAATGATGGTTGAACGTTGGCAAAGTTCCACATGGAAGTTAAGTAAGCATTTGTCCATAGAGAACAGGACCTGGGCCTCATTTATTTGCCAACATTAAATCTTCAAGGGGAAGAAAAAGATAAGGATGGGTTTCTTATCTAATGCAAAAAGTAAATTGGCTTTATCACAGCAGCTTAAAGAATGATGAAAGATCTGGAATGATTTCTTCTATTTCAGCAGAAAGCTTAAAAGGAGGCCGATCCTTTCTTTGCTGAACTGCCATCCTGACAAGAAGGTTATAAAAAGACAAGAGGGGGAAAAGGAAGAAAATCAATTGGAAGACGACGCGGTGATCTATCTCCATTCCTTGGCCCTGCCACGTGCTCCATTCTTATCTGAATCCCAACAATCATCCCCGTTTTGTAAGTGAGGCCGTGTCTCGTGGCGTGACTTAGTTCAATTATAAGTAAACCTATTTCAGTGTGTCTATATGATCAGAATCACACCCACAAGCCACTTACCAGATGACTTGTGGGGCATCTCGCTTAGGTTGAACAGGCTGGGGAGATAATGCACTTACTCCGCTGACCAAGGAGAGTGGAGAGTTTTCAAAACTGTCAGTGATTCGAAAGAAAGCGCATCATGCTAAAACTTCAAATCAGGAATCCTCCCTCAGGACACTCCTCCCATAATCTGGGAGTTTTCCTGCCTTCTTTTCCCTTTCTTTGCCTTCCCTTAAGTAAAATCCTTTCACTTAAGTGAAAAATTTAAAATTAAATGTTTATTTAAAATTAAAATCAATATCTAGAAGACCTCCTCTCTTTACCTGTTTTCAGTGGAGCAGGGAAATTAAATGTGCAGGAGCTGGAGCGACAACACAGCGGGTAGGGCGTTTTCCTTGTACGCAACCGACCCAGGTTCGATTCCCAGCATCCCATCTGGTCCCCTGAGCACCGCCAGGAGTGGTTCCTGAGTGCAGAGCCAGGAGGAACCCCTGAGCATCGCCAGGTGTAACCCAAAAAGCAAAAAAAAAAAAAAAAGGAAATTAAATGTGCATACCTTAGCTTGTCTGTGCCCTCTTCCCAGCTAAATGTTTTAAGAGGAAGCCTGAATCACATAATCACATAGGTCAGTATCCTCATCTCTCCAGGTACCCCCTTGGTAAACAGAATGTCTATGTGTCATTGTTGAACTTCCTTTTAATATTTTCCTTATCAGTGTACCTAATGCTCATTTGATTATTTGTCCAGTCGCTGAAGAACCCATGTGGGTTCCTGGATGATTTACTTTGAGTCTCAGCAATAGGTCTTATCCCTAGCTATCACTCTTAATTCAAAATAACAGTCACAAAAATTCTCCTCATATATGTTATTACACTGATGTTTTTCACTTTGCTAAGATAAATAATAAAATCATATACTTTTCTATATGTTTGCTTTTTCAACTAGCATTAATTTGAAAAAGGATTAAATCCATCTCTGCATATATTTAAAAAATTGTATTTCTTAATTCAATGAGCTCTATATGGTGATGAATATATATAGTTAGCAAATAGAAAGTCCTAAAACACTGCTGGAACATTGTCACTTGTTATTGCTATAATTACTGCTATTGACGCTATGTCATCATCATCATCATTAATATCATCATTATATTCATCAATAAAACATTCACTAAAACAATTTTTGAATATTGAAACTTTTTTCATTTATAATTTTTTTAAAAACCCAAACAATAGTCCAGGCCAGAGAAAAAGTTAAGGGTATAAGATGCACGCCTTGCAACCCCATTTTGATTCCTGTCACATGGTCCTCAACCCCTGCAGTGACCCAGGTAACCCAGCACCACAGGGGCTGGCAAGCACCACTTCCTCAGACTCTGGCATTGAACTTTAGCCCAGCTGGCTGAGAATCCCACCAAAAACTTCCTATGATCCTCCCCTCAAGTGAAAAGTAGTGGAGAGAATTAATCGTTTAAAATTCAGTATTATCAACAATTTTTAATAGAGTAAAAATTGTAAGAATGGCATCAATGCTCCTGTTTCCGGTGTACAAAGTGGTATTTCTGGGCCATACGGAAGCTCAATTTCTAGTTTCTTGAGGAATTCCCGTATTGTTTCATAAAGGGCTGGCCCAGGAGGCATTCCCACCAACAATGAAGGAGAGTCCCTTTCTGCCTGCATCCGCACCAGCACTGGGTTTTGTTTTTTTTTTTTTTGATGTGTGCCAGTCTCTATGACATGAGATGAAATCTCATTATTGCTTTGATTTGCATCTCCCTTATGATTAGTAATGCAGAGCATTTTCTCATGTGCCTTTTGGCCATTTTTATTTCTTCTTTGAGAAAGTTTTCATTCATTTCTTCTCCCCATTTGTTGATGGGATTGAATTGGGGGGGCGGGGCGGGGCAGGGATTAAATATTTTTTCCTTGTAAATTTCAACCAGTGATTTATATATCTTTTATACTAACCCCTTATCAGATGGGTATTAGGTAAATAATTTTTCCCATTCCATGGGCT
Source organism: Sorex fumeus (assembly GCF_029834395.1). NCBI lineage: Eukaryota > Metazoa > Chordata > Mammalia > Eulipotyphla > Soricidae > Sorex > Sorex fumeus. The sequence goes on along the minus strand of NW_026606070.1, from coordinate 2,989,852 downwards.
GTCTCTGTAGCTTGGTCACTGTTTCTTTTGAGGTGCAGAGTCAAAACTTTTTAGTTTGATTCACTTTTTTTTATTTTAGTTATAACTTGTTTCCTTATTTAAACATTTATCTTACATTCTGTAGCTAAAATGAAAACAAACTGAAGCTCAAATGCAACCCCATATCTTCATGATGCTGTTCAGTTCATCTCTGCCACCGCCGCAGGCAAATCATAGTGATTACACACATTGAACATTGGCAAGACATGCAGACCTCTTGATGCCTCAGCATATATGTTGCACCGACATGGTAAGTGAACGGAGCTAAGCTCAAGAAATAAAGATCAAGGGCAATTGACTTCACCTGTGTTTAGCCATCTGTGAGAAAACTGTGTAAGGGCGATGCTTCTGGCAATACTGAGGTAAGAAGATAATAAGCTGATCACAACCTGTGAAACATCTGAAGAGCTTGAGTTAAGTCAGTTGGCTTGGTTCAAATCCAAACTTGCGACCTTGGGCAAGGTACTGACCTCTCCTCTTTCTCCAGTGGCAATATCATAAATTGGAATCGAACTGGGGACCTTCTTCATGGAACTGTTAAGAAAAATCAAGTTAAGTCTTGAAGAAGCTAGAATAGTACCTGGCACATCCTAGGTTCTGAATAAATGCAATATAAATCGGCAGTGGCGAGCATCAGGTCACATGCAAGCCTATCTCCTTTGAACTGTTAGAGTGTGTTAGTAACAACCTCGCAAATTCGTTGTGTACCTCCACTTTGAGTTCAAAAGTGCAGAGAACATAATTCTGAAACATGAATCATCTGTTTATTTGCCAATGATATATGTGGCTAAGTGACCAATGAGATTTGAATGCTTCTGACCACTGTACAAAGCTGTGAATCTCCCTACCAGTCATCTGACATGCATCATAAATATAAACTCAGGCTTTGTAAGTAATATATATATGTATGTATATATACATACATATATATATTGATTCTAGAATTGCTGGGAACACCATGAAATGCTCTCATCTTCATAAGCCTGAGTCCTGTTTTCTAACTATTGCTAATTTCTTTAACCACCTGCTCTCTTTTGTTATTTTTTTTTTTCTGATTTCTCACAGTATGATTTAGTGCTTTTTCTTCTTGAGGAACTTTCTTTCTTCCTTTCCTGCTGTGGAATGCTTTTTATGAAGGAAGCTCTAATTATTTACTCTGTGTCTCCTACTATGGCCCTGATCAGAATATTGCTTTTAAGAAGGACTATTATATGTAGGTGTTGGTGAGATCCCAGGAGAGAGTAAGAAAGCCAAATTTTCAAGCATTATTATGATCAGTTTTAAATTTACATACATACAAAAAAATCAGGATGATTATGCAAATTTCTCCTCAAAGATAAGAATCTCTGCTAACAAAATAACATTTCTATTGCTTGAACATCATAAATTTGTTAAGATCAATATAAATATCTAAATACTAATAAAGAGCATTATTCGGGGCTGGAGCAATAGCACAGTGGGTTTGCCTTGCACGCAGCCGACTGGAGTTTGATTCCTCCTCCCCTCTCCAAGAGCCCGGCAAGCTACCGAGAATACGTTGCCTGCAAGTCAAAGCCTGGCAAGCTCCCTGTGACATATTCAATATGCCAAAAACAATAACAACAAGTCTCACAATTTGTTGTGAGATATTACTGGCGCCTGCTCAAGCAAATCGATGAACAATGGGGGGACAGTGCTACGGTGCTAATAAAGAGGCTTAAAAGTTATTATAAATAATAAATCAGAAATTTTTATAGAAAAATTTAAAATGAATCTATATTTTCTATGCTTCTATTTTTCTTAATATTTTTGAAGGCACAGGAGAATTTTTCTGACTATGTTCAGGGATCACTGTTGTTGGTCTCAACCAATTAAAAAAATGTAATAAAAACAAAAAAAGTCAGGCAAAAGAGTTGTCCAATGGTTTTACATAGAAGCATGTGCAGAATTGTTTTCGTGGGAGTCGAATTGTACATTTTTTATTCTGTGACAGATATATCAAGCAAGACAAAATAAGTGTATAAAAGTCTCTGTCTCAAATGTAATTTTACTTTAAAACTTCTTACTTTTTTTAAAAAACATTACAGTTTCTGATATATATATATAAAGAAAAAATAACAGTTTCTTTGCTGAAGCAGTAAAAATACTGTATACGTAAGGTTTTTCTATTCTGTGCAGTTGAATCTCTATAAATAAATTTAAATGAGATTTGTCTAAAAGTTTCCCTAAAAGAAACTGCATTGCTAGAGTGAAAGTCTCTGAAGATATATTGTATAGTCAAAGACCAGTGTCACTTTTACATTGAGGCTTTGGTCTCTCCAGAAACAACACAACTCACAAAAATCATACCACGCAACACAACAAATCCTCTCCCACAAAAAAAAGGATCAAAAAGAAATCTCATTGGCATATACTGTCATTAGGAATATTAGCACAAAAAATCAATACCCATATCTGGAACTATTTTGCAGTGAGGGGAGATCTAGAACTTGCATATCTTATGCTATTCTAAATGAAAATTAACCAGAATTCTTAAAACTTAATACAACCAAACTGTCCATGTGACAAACGATAAGAAAGGGGTAGAGAGATAGTCTAGAGGGCACAGCATTTTCCTTGCGTGAAGTCAACCCGGATTACATCCCCAGACCCCATTTGGTCCCATAAGCACCTTCAGGAGTAATTCCTGAGCACAGAGCCAGGAGTAAGTCCTGAGTACTCCTGGGACTTGATTCCAGTGAAATCGTACCTTAGGGTGGAGACAGAGCTCAGCGGTCTGTGTACATGTTTTGCATACAGGAAGCTTGGTCTCTTTCCGCATCTCTTCATAATCCCTAAGCACAGCCAGGAGCAAGTCCCAGGCAAAAAGTCAGAAGGAGCCCGTGACCACTGGTTGGCACGCACACATGCGCGCGCATGCACACACACACACACACACACACACACACACATCATTTTACAATAAATTTTTCAAGATACAATCTGAATAAGTGTTTTTGCCTCTCCATCAGCCTTTGTCTTTCTCTCCTTCTGTCAGATATGCACATGTACTCAGAAAGTACAAGGTTATAAATAGTACAATTTTAAAGCACAAATGAATTTGCAGGTACCAGAAAAATAAAACCTTTTCTTTTTATTAAGATGCGTAAAAAATTACAAGGTGCTACAATGTACTTCAGAGTTAATAGTCATTGGTGCAGAAAGGAGCAGCAACGGCAGGCAATGCTCATTGGATCATTTGGTCTGGGAGTTGCAGATTGTAATGGCCACAAGACCTAAACCGATATGAGAGAAATGTGAGGTCCCTATACAACATGGAACCATCTAAATGGCATTAATCACAGTCAGTTGTCGGAGGGAAATACACACCCAAAATTTCAGATTTTATCCTTTAATAAAATGGGCATAACTTGGGGTTTTAAAAGGTTTCTAACTAACTAAACTTTCTTTTAACAATGTACAAGCTTTATTAAAAATGGGTTCAGTCCATGGGGCTGGAGCAATAGCACAGCAGGTAGGGCGTTTGCCTTGCACGCAGCCGACCTAGGTTCGATTCCCAGCATCCCAGATGGTCCCCCAAGCACCACCAGAAGTAATTCCTGAGTGCATGAGCCAGGAGTAACTCCTGTGCATCGCCGAGTGTGACCCAAAAAAGCAAAATAAATAAATAAATAATAAATAAAAATAAGTAAAGTAAGTAAAGGCCCTCCCGTTGATCATCGATTTGCTTGAGCGGGCCCAGTAACATCTCCATTGGAGACTTTGTTGTTACTGTGTCTGGCATATCGAATACGTCACGGGGAGCTTGCCAGGCTCTGCCGTGCGGGCGAGATACTCTCGGTAGCTTGCCGGGCTCTCCGAGAGGGGCGGAGGAATCGAACTCGGGTCAGCCATGTTGGCTGCGTGCAAGGCAAACGCCCTACCGCTGTGCTATCGCTCCAATAAAAATGGGTTCAGTCCAAAAAAGATCAATTTGCAAGCTCTGATTTACTCCAGTGGTAAAGGAGTTTGTCCAGGAGTTTGCCCAGAGTTACACAGTAGGTTACAGGCACAGTTCGAAAGAGGATTTGCCCTAGAGGAGGTTTGTCGGCTCACCACACATCCCACACTGCAGTCTCCAAGGAAGGGAAATGGCATTCCTAAACCAGGTTTTGTCATCTGTTTGCTGGAGTGCCTCTGTGAATCTGGGAGATCCTTCTCTTCCTCTTTCATTGGTCTCCATACCAATTCTAAAATATTTAATTCCATCTCTAAAGAAATCAGCCTCCATGAATATTTATACTTTTGTTTACATGCTTCTTTCCAGAGACGGCAACAGCTACCATGCTTTACTTTTAAGTCCTACCCACAACTCTAGGAAGAATTCAAATGCTATATTTAGAGACGAATCTTTTCTTTGAAGTTCATAATGAGGCTTTGAAAGCTTATAGTACCTCTGGTTAGTATCATATTACTTATTAATTATGCTTTCTGTTTTGTAGTATCTGTTTCATCTTCCCAGATAAACTATAAATTCCTTGAGAGTTAATGTTCCATATTCTCCATTGCCCTCTCACATATTCAGAACATATTGCTGAATGGCTTCAAAGACGTCATGTTGACTGACCTCAAGGCTCTCCCAGGGTGAATATAGATACTGTAAATCATCCTGGAAAGGATTTGCCACACAATACTAGCATCTGCTTTAGCTTCCTAGGGCTGCAATCAAATACCGCAAGTTTGGCATTAAAACAATATAAATTCACTACTCTCACAAGATTCTGGAAAACACAAGTCAGAAATTAAGGTGAAGGACCTGGAGAAGGATTCTCTTTGGTTTCTTTTAACTTGTGATGAAGTGGCTGGCACTTCTTTGCTTATAGAAGCACCACTCATTTCTCTCCTTCCGCCTTTTCGGGACCTCTTGTCTAGGTGTCCCCATCACATTTCTCTCTTTGTGTAAGGACACCGGTGAAGATGGATTTAGGATTAAATCTGCAAAGACCCTATTGTCAAAAAAACTACACTCACAGGTTATGAATTTTGAGCACATATCTAATTAGGGGTGATTTTATGAAATCTAAACTATCAGCACTCACTGATAAACAAGATTCTAAAATCAGTGAAATGAGTTTACATGCATTTTACATTTTTTTAATAATTATTATCATTTAGGATGACCTAAAGCTCCCGTGGCGTATTCAATATGCCAAAAAATAGTAGCAACAAGTCTCACAATGGAGATGTTACTGGTGCCCGCTTGAGCCAATCGATGAACAACAGGAGGACAGTCCTACAGTGCTAGCATGACCTAATAACAACAACCAAAGGTCCCTGAGAAAAATTTAGAATTATAAAAATGTGGCTAAGTTTAGGCTATCTGTGTCATGTATCACAAATCATCTGTAGACCTTAATGCCGCAATAATCCATAAGACCCAATGGGGAAGTCAATAGGAAAGCCAAGTAATCTGGCAGCATTCATGGGGAGCAAGAAAATAGACATCGTGGCTGTTTCTCTCATTTCCCTGCACTTGAAGTACTGCATCGTATCTCTGTTACAGATTGTCTATTCCTGTGTCCACTGCAGATGGAAGCCAAGTAAGCAGATGTGCTCTCCAACTAGCAGAAATTTGCAGTTCAAGGTATTCAGATGAACTGATAATTTCATGAAGCTGGTAGGATACCAAATCCTTGAGGGATGATCATCGCTCTGCTGCTGTTAGCTCTGGACAAGAGCCAGTTTTGCTAACCCTCTCTCCATATTAATTTTAGCATTGAAAATCAAGATGTGACAGTGAGGATTATCTCCAAAGTTCTCTATAACAACTCTAAATTGAAAATGACTACATTCATTGCACTGATGAGTTAGAGAGTGTTTCAGAAGCATCTAGCAGAAGAGATCATCATCTCTTCAGTTCGAAGTTTCTGAAAACTAGGAAATTAGATGCATTTCAGCCTATCACTTCAATTGAAACAAGCTAAGTGAAATTTTAGAGAAAAGTGGAATTTCTTAGACCAAGAGAGCTGAGACCGCCTAGCTGGTGAGAATACAGCCACAGAAGATAGATGAAAGTAAGCTTAAAGCTACCAGGTATGTACGGTACAGGGAAGTAGGAAATTCTTGGGACAAATTAACCAAAAAGGATAAAAGAGAATCAGGCAAAGAACCAGAAAAGAAATAAGAACGGGAAGGAACTATAGAAAAGAAAAAAATCAAAACTCAGTTTTAGGACTCAAAGGCCTAATTCAATGCTTCCTTGGAAAAGAAGATAGGAATTTACCATTTTAGAGAATGAATGCAAAATAACCAGAATTAAATACTCCTGACTAAGGAATGAAAGGTCCTGAGCTACATGATGAGAAAAATTGAAACAATATTCTAAATAACACTAATTTTAGGGGCTGGAGCAATATCACAATGGGCAGGGCGTTTAACTTGCAAGTGGTCGACCTGGGTTCGATCCCCGGCATCCCATATTGTCCCCCGAGCACTCAAGATTATCTGAGTGCAGAGCCAGGAGTAACCCCTGTGCATCTCCGAGTGTGACCCCCCCCACAAAAAAAAACACTAATTTTAAGAAACCCTGGTAGATGGCTCTCTTGAAGTAGCACTGTTTCCTCCACTCTTCTCTGCAGTGGACACCTTCAAAGAAGCTCAAATTTAACTTCTTCTGGCAACATCCTATGAAGGCAGGTACCACACTCCCTCTGCTACCCAGCCTGGCCCTCACCCAAGGCCCACGGCCTGCTCAGTCCCTGCACAAGCTCAGCTTGACCTCACGCTCCCGGAGGTGACTTTCAACCAGCAGGGGTTGGCAGGCACTGCTTGGGAGGCTTCTGCCTCAGACTATCTGGGTCACCTATTGTTTCTCGATGGGTTTCTGGACCACTTGGAGCCCTTGCCTCCCACCATTACTCTCTCTGCCTTCTGGAGTGATCTTCGAAGGACTCTGCTACACCCATATCCTCTCAAGTCTCTGCTGCAGATTCCGGCTTTTTGAACATTTGGCCCTATAAATCTTCTATATTCTCACTGATATGTGATTACGAAGTCAAATGTAAAGCATAATCGTGGGTAGGGGGTGTAAGATTCTAGTTTTATTACCAAGTGCCTATAGTAGATATAAGTCTGTTGACTTCCCAAATTGTGATTTCTGTATTTGTTAAAAAAAAATAATAAAGCAAGTGGCAAACTAGGTATCTTATTTTGTTCCAATAAATAGTATTTAATTAGAACATGTATCTTCTGTTTAGTATCCAGAAATCATGAGATAAAACACTTCCTCTCAACCTGGCTTGTTAGAATCTAATCAACTACAGTCTACCTTTCCAACCCTTAATGAGAGTCCGCAATATTTTAACTTGATTCACATTTTCAAGAATGATGTTTATTTTTATTCCAGGTTCCCAAATAGTGTAAGAACAAATCATGCAGAATACTTACGTTTATTGCCAGAAAAAATGGTTCTGCTGACTTATTAGAGTTAAAGATAATAAAGCATCTATATAGACTGATTTACTAAACAAACTAAATAAATCGTAAGATCTGTTTTGCAATTCTAAGATAGGTATGTACTGCTCTCCTTTGTTGTAAATCTTTTTAAAATGGAGCTCTATAAAGGATTACCAGATAAAATTTAAATACCACTATAAATCAAGTGTTCATAATTCCATAAAAGCATCTGTCTTGATCTATGATAACTAAAATATAGCCCTAAATTAATTCATGTGTTTAAACAGCACTATAACATGTTTTGAGTCATAAGAAACTATTTAAGGAACAGCTTCTGACAATTTTGTTTACAGATCAGAAAAATAGCATAAAATTTGCATTTGTTTGTTCTGACAATTTCTTTCCTACTTCAGCTTCTCATTTCCCAGGAGACCATATCCCTTATATGTGAAATATTTTCGAACATGATCTAGTCAGCTAGTGCACATTTTGCAGAGATTCTATTTCTGGAACTCAGATAATAAGGCAGCACAAAAGGAGATTTGGAGCTACGAATTCTCACATAAATTAATTGGTAGGGAGGAAGCAAACCAACCTGAAGGATGCTGCTCTAGACATCTCGAAGGCTTTATCTCCAGTTCAACCTTATGGAGGTTAAGAGGAAGCAGAATAAGTCCCTGGGAAGCACTCCTTTGGCAGAACTCAAGTTGAAGTTCACTTATGCCTAACTGCCTTCTGAGCTACTATAGGCAGCAAAGTAGAGTTTTGTTGTGCTTGGAAGATTTGTCTCAGGTAAAGACTGTTCTCTCTGTTACTCCAGCATCTTATTAGAGAGCTGCCCTCAGGCCCAAAGAAGCTTCTTCAGCCTTCAAGGGGAATTTAAAACCAATAACTGTGGTTAAGATTCTCCCGCTGGTCATTCCGAATTTGAAGTGTTCAGGCCAGTAAAGAAAAGAATATTGCTTTCCAGATTCAGAGAATGAGGCAGTTCATTTAGGGGGGAAAGCATGTGTCATAGCGTGAACACACACACTGCAAAGGACATGCTGGTAATGAAAAGGAAATCTTCTCTTTCCTCCCTTCTGGCGATCCACGTCGTTCCCAGTCTCTCAAGAAGACTCACATTTAACTTCTTTGATAAGTTCAAGGCAGACCAGGTAATGCACAAATCTGACATAAATTAGAATTTGTGTTGGTCAGGTCTACTAGATACTGAACCAAGTGTTTTCTGAGTGGAATCACTTTTTAAATCGTGTTGAATGCCTTAAAACAATGCTTTTGCAACCACTGGTTTGTGGACTGGTGCCTTAAAAAGGTATTTATTGTTTTATACTCAGCCCATCCCAGGCCTCTGTCCTCCTCAAGCAAACAGGTCTTGCCTTTCAAAGCATTTTTAGCTACCACAGGGACTGAGTCACGTGTGCAAATCCCCTGCTCCAGAGAGAAAGTGCAGGAATAGAGGCTGCATATTAAATCTGGGTCAGCACACAGTTTACCAATTCAAACACAGCAGGTGGGGACATCCTGGCTCTGACTATGTAGAATCCCAAATGCCATTCAGGTCACCCCAGAATAATGGACGAGGAACTGTGAGGCATCTGTGAGCTGACGCACAGTCGCCTGAAGTTGAGTAAGTCTGGTTCCCAGCTCTCTTTGGAGAGTCACAAACAGGTTCCCTGATTATCACGTCAGGTTCCTCAAAACCGATGAACATATACTTCTAGCTGCCAGAAATGTAGTACACCGGGCAACACAATGGCTTGTTCATGCGAGACAGGGTAATAGACCTGTCACAGGATAGCAACAGCACGACCCTCCTGAGGAGCCTCCAACCTGGTTGAAAGGTGGCAGTAGGCATACTGGAACACACATGGACTAACTCATCTGGTAACAGCCAAGGCCCACTCAAAGTTGATGCCACAGACCTTCCCAAATAATTGTAGCCTCTCAACACAGATTGCTACTCAGGTGCTAAATGTTGGCTCTCTATTGCAGTCAGGGTAAGTGCCAGCTTCCCTGAAGAAACTACAAGATCAGCCTACCAACCAGCTGTTTTGAGGCACATATAACCACTATTTACAGTTGCTGCTCAGGTCAGCAAAATTTTGACTTCTTGCAACTCTGAACCCTGGGTCAGAGCTCAGGCTTGGTATACTTCTGCACCATATGCTATAGGGCACTAGTGATCAAAATCTCCAGCAACAGGGGCTGAAGCAATAACACAGCAGGTAGGGCACTTACCTTGCATATGGTCGACCCGGGTTCAATTCCCAGCATCTTATAGGGTCCCCTGAGCACTGCCGGGTGATTACTGAGTGCAGAGCCAGGAGTAACCCCTGTGCAATACCGGGCGTGACCCAAAAATCAAAAAAAAAATCTCCAGCAACAGTCCAAACCCATACAAACTCAGGACAAAAAGCAACAACTCAATTTTGAGAGCATGAGCCCCTGATCATTGGTCAGGCCAACACCTACAGAATCTTCACCTCTTGCCTTCATAAAGCAGCTACTACAATGAAGAAATGGATGGAAACAAAAGCCAAGGAAAGTTGTCAGACACATCAGAACTTCTCTAACTCCCTGATGAAGACTTCAAAACAACCAACTTATTGGCTTTCAATAAAGTGAAGATCAGTTGAAGAGGCAATCAGTAAACTCAGTGAAGGAGAAAAGATTTTCCACTTTCATGTTAAAAAAAATGACTCTAAAGAGAATTCAGTGAGCTTAAGAGTGAAGAAAGATCGAAGCGCAAGTCAGCAACATGCAAGATAAAAGCCCTACCCACTATACTATCATTCTGGCCCCTTGTGGAATCTTTTAAATAAAATGTAGTCTCTACTACCCACAGAATAAAAGATATGTACAAAAAAAAAAAGAGTGAAGAAAGATCATAGCACAAGTTTTCAGACACTTGCCCTGAATGTGACTGATCCCTGTTTGAGCCCCAGCACTGCATATGGTCCCCTGAGCACTGCCAGGAATGATCAAGGAGCACGGAGTCAAGAATAAGCCCTGACGACAATTAGGTATCGATTTGACTTACTGTATCTAAATTTTTTATAAAATGTATATTGGCACATTGTTATTTTGTTATGATTTTAATGGAAATAAGTTCTTAGGTAAAAAATAATCTATTACAAAGTGTTTTGCCTCATTTTACCTTGTTTCTTAATTTAAACAATGATTTTTTTTTCTTTTTGTGGGGGCCACACCCAGTGATGCACAGGGGTTACTCCTGGCTCTGCACTCAGGAATTACTCCTGAAGGTGCTTCGGGGGGTGCCATATGGGATGCTGGGAATCGAATCCGGCTCAACTGTGTGTAAGGCAAATGCCCTATCCACTGTGCTATTGCTCCAGCCCCAATAGTGATGTTTCTTAATTTAAAAAATTATTAATATAAATGTAGACCCTTTCAGAATGAGACGGATAGCTCAATGAGCTAGAATGCATGTTCTGCATGCAGGAGGCCTGGATTCAATCCTCAGCATTGCATACTGCTCCTTAGGCATTATTGGGAATGACCCCTGAGCAAAAAAGCCTGGAGTAAGCTTTGAGCAACCTCCAGATAGTCCTCCTCCCACCAAATTTTTTATTTTAAGAGTTTCAAATGAGTTATTAAGTGGAAATAAGCATAGAAATGTCTTTATTTGTCACCTAATATTAACTGAGTATCTCTAATATTTGATTTGTCAGTAGAATGATAAATTGCTAATAAAAATGAAGTCAGTGTTTACACTAACAATTTTATAAATGTTTAATAGCACAGAAAATACACATACATACTTGATTTTAAATTTACTCTTAGTAAGTAATCTATGATTTAATACCTTCAGCATTCTGAAATCTACTTTAAGAACCTTTTTATGACTGCACCAGGAGTTCACATAATGTAAAAGAACTCAAAGCCTTTTCATTTAAGATAATATATAAACTGCTCACTTTAAGATAAAAATCTTGGCAAAATGTTTTTTATAAATCTCAAAACTTTGGATACTCCAAGTGAAGTCTACCAAATATAGAATAACTTGATTATGCTTAAAAAAATGTTTAACAAGAAATGGCAGAATGAATGCTAGCAGCAAAACTCCTTGCTAAAGTACAAGAAATGAACTACCAAGCAGGGAAAAAAGTTCCCCCTTCACCCAGCCTGAGTGACAATCCATCTGGAAGTCTGAAGGTTATTTCACTGTGATGCAAGATGGAATCGGAGGGGAGAGATGAGTCTGTGAAGACACTCTGAGCACTGAGAGGCCCACCAGGAAAGGAAAGGGGGAAAACCTGATTTAAAGTGTCATCTAACTGATGAAGTTACGACTCAGTGCAGAAGTACAAAGAACCGTCAGCGATTCCTTGAACATCTCTATTCAAATAAATTGAGCAACTGAGAAGAAAAAGACTATTTTTTTGAAACACACACCCTTTCAACACTGAATCAGGAAGAAACACGTAGCTCAAACAAAGCCATGATGTGCACAGGTATCAAACCAATGATCAAAACTTTCACAGTGAACGAAAGTTCAAAACCAGATGGCTTTCCCAGTGTGTTCTGAAACAAACCAACAAAACAAAATGTTCAGAGCCAGAGGGTTACTACAGAGACTAAAGTAGTTTTCTTTTATATGACCAACCAGTGTTGGATAGCACTGGGTTATCCTTGCTCCTCCCCAAGGAGCCACTCCCACAACAGTGCAACTGAGGCACACCCAATTACATCCATCACTAATAATCCTATATAACTTTTCTCTCTCCTTTATATCATTTGCCCGGTTTATTTAGCAATGTCCTTTTTGTATAGACACAGGAAGACAATTGATGCTATGCTATGTACCATGGGAGTTGACTCCAAAATAATATTTATTCCTGGGCTTCCATATATACTTGACTTAAACCTCATACCTCATACCTCCCATGCTCAAACTCTTTCTAAAAATCAGAGAGGTACAACATTTCCAAACACATTCTGATGCCAACATCAGACACTCTAGTTCTGGAGCCAGAAAAGGAAAACACGCATAAAGAAAATCACTGATTAGCATCTCTGATGAACAAGATGAAAAATTCTTCACAAAATCTTGGCAAATCAAATAGAAAATTATTCATCACCACCAAGTGGGATTCATCCCAGGGATGCAAATATCGCTTAACATATGCAAATCACCAAATGCAATACGCTACACCAAAAAAGAAAGATAAAAATCATATGTTTCATATCAATAGACACTGATAGGGCATTTGAACAGGGACAAATGTCATTTATGATTTTTAAATGTACAATAAATTTGGAATAGAAGAAACATACCTCTACACAAAAGCTCAGAATAAAAAGAACACATGTGTTCTTTGAAACAAAGAAAGTATGTGACAAATACACAGCTCACATGATACTCAGTGGAGAAGAGCTAAAAATATTTTTCCCTCAAGGTCTAGAATTAGAACAAGAGTGTCCACTCTTAGGGCTGGAGAAATAATACAGGAGGTAAAGCACTAGCATTGCATGTGATAGAGCAATCAATATCCTGGGTCAAACCCTATGATCTGGAGTTCTGTAAGGGGTCACTCCTAAAATAGAGTCAGGAGAAAGAGAGGAAGGGAGGGAGGGAGGGAAGGAGGGAGGGAGGGAGGGAAGGAGGGAAGGAGGGAAGGAGGGAAGGAGAGGAAGGAAGGAGGGGAAGGAAGGATGGAAGGAAGGAAGGAAGGAAGGAAGGAAGGAAGGAAGGAAGGAAGGAAGGAAGGAAGGAAGGAAGGAGGGAGGGAGGGAGGGAGGGAGGGAGGGAGGGAGGGAGGGAGGGAGGATGGAGGAAGGGAGGGAGGGAAGTGGGAGAGAAGTGCATGTTCTATCTAAGATACATGTTCTATCTATCTCCATGGTCCTTCTATGGTGTTTTAAGCACATGATCAGATGACTAATCTCAATAAAGGAAACAGAAAAGGAAGCGTGGATACAGGGGATAAAACAAAGATGGAAAAACAATACCTTTCTATCTCATGGTTGACTGAAACCACCTGGAAATTTCTTAAACTTCTATAGTCTCTCTCAAGTTCTCATCAAAGCATGAGCCAGAAAAGTCTTTCCCAAAGGGTAGAAAATCCCACATTTAGAAACAAGACACAGGCTGCACCCAGGAATGGTTTCCTTGGAATACAGGAAGCCTCTCCGTAATATGATAGACAGTCTCTACAATCTAGGTGTGATTCTGGTTTCAGCCTCCCTTTCCCTCCCCCCACCCATCAGCCTAGGAACTCCTGAGAGGGTCTCAGCAGAGCAAGCGCAGTCTATGCATTTCTCACTACCCTCCGGAAAGAACTGAGTCTCACAGGAGAGAGCGTCAGGATTCCTTCACTCTCAAGATCAGCCAAGAACTGAAAAGATAAATGTTCTCGGTTGGCGTTCATCCAACCATGAATGTGAATTTCCTCCAGCAAACAGTCACTGAGTTCTTTCAACAGGGTGGGGTGGGGGAGGGTGGATTCAAGTACTTTCTATTAAAAGCAAAAATCAATTATGGAATGAACCTCATGAAATATGTTTTATAGTTGATGTGGCGGCAAGACACAGTGACAAATGATTCCGCGAGGAGAATCACCTATAGGATTTGTCTAAAAGAAAGCAAATACATCATCAGAATGATTCTTTAGCTGGTTTTAATGCATGTATTTGCTCTGAGTGTATAACTAAAATTTACTTAATCATTAACCTATCCTTTTGTTGTTAATTTTTCTTTATTTTCTCTTTTCCCATATTAATACCTATATAGACTATTTTAGAACATCTTTTTCTTTGCTTTGTTTCCTTCCTTCCTTTCTCTTTCTTTCTTTCTTTCTTTCTTTCTTTCTTTTTTAAAGGATTCACACCCCACTATGTTCTGGACTTATTCCTGGCTCTGAGCTTATATGCAACGCTGGGGATCAAAACCCAGGTCGGATGCATACAAGACAAATGCCTTACTCACTGTCCTATCTCTATGATCCCGATTTTCTTCAGTGTGAAAATATACTACCAATGTTTTTATTTAAAAAGCACAAACAGAAGCAAAAATATTAAAGCATTCAAAAATAAAACTTGACATTTAAGTGTTTTATATTCAAATAAGTCTACTAAAATCTTAAATAAAAGTAATTAAATTAAAACTTAATATTAAATGCAAATTGCATTTAACTGCATCATTTTATGTATCACTGTCTCATCTCAGGAAGATTTTTTTCAATTATTCTAAAATGTTTCAAAACTTTACCAACTACTTAAGGGAAGGAAAATTTCTGTGAGTCCAACATACCTTTGAGATTTTTTTTTTAAAAAAAAGAATGTATTCTCAGTAATCTCATCTCTCTACAGGAAAAAAGGAATACATTCTAAGTATCAAATTAAACACAACTGCACAGAAGACACTGAAGTCACCTTTGTATAGAAGTTCTGCTTATAACACAGCACGGTGTACTGTGTGGCATTTCTGACATCTGCCTAGGCCCTACCTTCTCACAAAAAAAAAAAATCAACTTATCATGAAATGTTCAAAAAAACCGTGCAGAAGAGTTTCTTTATCTGGAGCTTAAAGCCAGAGTGGCGGGTAAATTGACTTTCTAGAGTCTCTATTCTAGACAAAAGCCTCGGGTCAAAAATTCAGCCTGATTTAAAGTTATAAGAAGTAATTTGGGGAAGAAGCTACCCCAAGGCAGTCCTTGCCCTCCGTAATTGTAAGTAATGAATAGAAAGGAGTGAGCAAATGGAAGAAAATGACCTAAAAGATGATTATCATTTGTCCTGGATAAGAACACTCCATTGATGTCTGGTTCAGGTGTATAATGCATACGACAATTTTTTAAGGTTCTCAAGAGGGAAATCACGAATCAGTACATTTTGATAACAGACTTTGCTTCCATGTTTACAACTGCTGACGAATGAGTCACAGGAACCAACTAAATACGATATGGGATAAAGATTTTCAGAAAACAAATTCTATCACTAATAATCAGTGATTACTTATGATTATTTTAGGCCCTATGTGCCTTCCTCTTAAAAAAAAAAGACTATCTCAAACTTATGCCTCTTGGAAAGAATTGCCCTAATTACCCTTACCTCCACAACAAGCTGTTCCCATAACGTTTTTCCTCCCTGATGTCTAGTATCTGTAAGTCCCCATTTAAAAGTGACCAGTTCCTCTCTCCCTATCTGCCAACTAAGCAGCTAGAGAGACCCTCTCTGTACTCTCTTCCTTTCATCTGCCTGGAGTAAATCCCGAACCTCTTGAGGTCCATCTTCTCAGACCAGTGTAACTGCAAAGTTCTACTTAAATGCAACTGTCACTAACTACCTTGATCTCCTTGCCCTATAGGCAGTTAAACTTCTCTGGATTTCCTCTCTTCCTCGAGTTTCTGGATAGCACATCTTCTTGCTTTCTGAACCGTGTAAAGAGCGAGCCTGAAGCCAGAAAGTCTAAACCCAAACCAGTTCTGCTATGATGGTCTTGAAACCCAACCAACTTCTCTGAACTCACATATTTTTCTTTTTTGTTTTGCTTTTGGGGTCACACCCGGCGATGCACAGGAGTTACTCCTGGTTCATGCACTCAGGAATTACTCCTGGCAGTGGTCGGGGGACCATATGGGATGCTGGGAATCGAACCTAGGTCGGCTGCGTGCAAGGCAAACGCCCTCCCCGCTGTGCTATTGCTCCAGCCCCAAAATCAGGGACAGCAGTAGTACCAAGCTCCCGAGGGGATTAACTCAACCTATGTAAAAGCACATAGAAGAACAGTGCTTGATATCCATGAAGATTCATATACATTTTAGCATTTTTTGGGGGGGGTCACTCCCTGTGATGCTCAGAGGTTACTTCTCATTCTGCACTAAGGAATCACTTCTGGCAGTGATAGGGGGACCTCATGGGATGCCGAGGATCAAACCCAGGTCAGCCGCGTACGAGGCAAACACCCTCCCTGCTGTACTATTGTTCCAGCCCCTACAATTTAGCTTTTTTTAAAAGTTTTTTATTAGTGAAACACCATGAGGTACAGTTGCAGACTTAGAAATTTTTGTGCTTGGGTTTCAATTATCCAATGATCAAACACCCATCCCTCCACCAGTGCCCATTTTCCACCACCACGGATCCCAGTATCCCTCCCACCCCATCCCCAACCCCCTAACCCACCCTGCCTCTGTGGCAGGGCACTCCCTTTTGTTCTCTCTCTCCTTTTGGGTGCTGTGGTTTGCAAAAGAGGCAATGAGTGGCAGTCATGTTTGGTCTGTAGTCTACTTTCAGCATGCTTCTCCCATCCTTTGTATTAAGACCACCCTCCCGAAAGTGCTCTGCTCACTCCTTTGCAAAGTGTTCATTAATGTCGTTCCTTGATTTTCTCTTCCTCCAGACTTTACTGCCCTTCTACCTGTTGGTGAGGCCTCAGCATAATCTCCCACCCACACTGATGGTCTTAAACTTAAAATACATATATGCTACTGCCAACTGAATATGCCAAACTGAAGCTCTCTTCCTCCGAGCCTGCTCCTCCTTCAGTGTTCCTTTTCTCTAGAATTGCAACCACCACCCACACAGTCTTGCAAGTGAGACAGCAGGAGTCAGGTCTGCCTTACCCCTCAACTTCCAAATGCAAACAAATCCTCCTTACTCCCAATGACACTCGGACACTTCCCTTTCTCCCTGGCAGTAGCCACTCCAGGCCATCACTATGTCTCTCCAGCAACCTTGCCTCTTCCCTGCCCACCAAACCTTTCCAAATTATTTTTCATTTGGCAAAGCAAGTCTTGTAACACTGAAGGCAGACATATCTTCACACTTCGGTTTAAACCTCTTCCAGGACCTGAGCGATCGTACAGTGGGTAGGACATTTGCTTTGCACGTGGCCGACCCATGTTCAAATCCTGGCAACCCATATGGTCTCAGAAGCCCACCAGGAGTGATTCTTGTGTTCAGAGTCAGGAGTAAGCCTTGAACGGTGTGTCCCAAAAGAACCCTCTCCACAGCATAATGAGTATGGCACACAAAGATTTTCATAATCAGCAACCTCTGAAAATATGTTAAACCTAATTATTTTCTTTCTCACTCTTGCACAACTTATCGTTTTGTAATCTGTTGCCTCTTGATCCTCCTGGATTTTCTCTTCAGCGTGGAACTTTGTCTCACTCCAATCTTTGACTTTAATCTGGCTAATTCTGACCCAACTATCGATGCTCAAAGAAATATGCAAATCATGTTATCTAATGATAACTTTGGTTATCTGATGTTACTGAATATGTTAATCATGTTCAGTACACCTAGAATATACTCAAAAATTAATTAGTGTAGTGCTTATGTAAATATTTATTACATTTTATTTAAATATTAAAGTAAACACACAAATCATACCATTGAAGACTGATGAATGCTATGAAGGAAATGTCTGGTTTCCTCACCAGATTGCAACCCTATAGGAATGGAATTTTTAAGGCTAATTTTTCTAATGCCAAAAACATTAGTCACTGAAAGTATCTATATGGGTACACAAATCCATAGGAAAGAAAGAAATACCATCAATGACAACAGGAAGGAAGGATGTATAATAACCTTTAGAAAACAACTAGAACATGAAATTACTTCTATGAATTAATGTCAAGTGTTTTCTAAATATGGACATAACTAATTTAATGAATAAAAGAACTATTTTTTAATTTTTAATTTGTTTTATTTTAAATTTTAAAATTAGTATATAATATTTACGGAAAGGAAGACTAAACATAGATACTAATTCTAGCATAGATATTGGTATCTATAACCATAGATATCTAAGACTTAGTTTTAAGAATTAAACACTGAATTTCATCTTGACAGCCCTACTTTGTCATTGGAACGGTTCATAAGAAGTCATTCTATCTTAGCAATCAGGACCTACCAAGCTACCCACAGACCCTTGGGTCTCATCAGCAGGAGAATACTGGAGAACACTCATCTCCAGGGAGGGTTTCTACTTTCATTATGCATGCAGACCTGGGATAGAGTTGGCCTGTTTGTGTTTGGGAATCATAAAGAAGAAACTGCCACATACTGGAGAAAAATGGAGAAACAGCAAGTGGTAGAATCCCGGTCTTTAAGATACTAATAATGTGTATCTAGCATGATCAGATAGATGAGAACAAACTCCCCACCCAGGAAGGAGGACTAGTGGAAAGAATCATACTAAGATCAAGACCCAGAGTGGAGGACACAATTTATCTGTCACTGCCATTCCACACACAAGAAAAGAGAATGTTGTTCTTTAATTCCCTGTGTCTCCAATCAATGAGAATATATTCAGACCAGTACTGGACCGAGGCAGATAGTCACCAGAATCCTCTGTCTAGCTCCCCAGAAGAGCCCATTTCTTTGTAGCAACTTATCATTTTTTTTATATCTATCCTCCATGGTTTCCAACCTCTCTGTACCCTTTCCAACAACCCAGTTGCTCAAATTCTAATTTTTCCCCCATCCAATACCTATTTACTTCACATTTAAAACCAGACTCCCTTGTCCCCTTGCCTTTCCTAAGGCTAGCATAAACCTTAAACTAAAAACATAAACATTAACACAACTCTAAACCACATTCGTGCCAGCAAACACATATGCAACACTAATTTTTATTTATGCCACAATGTATGTTAGATGTACAGCAGTCTAAGATTCCTAAACTACAATCAATTACTAGTCCATTTCTGTCTCTAGAAAAAATCATTTTTGCTTTCACTTTATTTTAATTAAAAGATAAAATGTTCAACCTTCAAAATCAAGCACTTACCATGCTATTATAGTTGGGTAATAATAATTTGCTAACAGATACCAAATTTTTTTTCTGAACCAAGCACTGTTCTAATAATTTCATATCTCATAACTAGCTCCTCTTGTGAAAATTAATTGCAACTATCATGTCTACTTCCTGAAACAGATGTTTGTATTGTTCCCATTTTACAAAAGAAAAGAGACTGGACATTAGGTACCATGGCCAAAATCATACAACTAGCAGATATCCAAAATAGTGATCCCTAATACTAAAAAGCAGGTAAACTCCAGGGGTTCAATTTAAATCTCAATACTGAGAGACAGAATTTCCAAAAATGGAACTACCTCCTAGTATGTTCTTCTAAATGGCAATGATTAAGACTTTCAACACTTGAATCATAAGTGAAAGAACTGATTAAATGCTAATGTATTCTGATTTTTTCCTCCTCTTCAATTATTTTCCCACCTGTATTAGCCACTGTTTTCAATGGTCATTTCCATCTGCCCTCTACAATTTGAATAGATTTTTTTCTTAACATAAGTAGATCAACCTGTCATAGGAAACAAAATCATTGCCTTCACTTGGTTTCTGTCCCATAGAACTAAAAGGCAACGAGGAAAGAGAGACAGTAGAGGCTGAGACAAAAGGATAATCTTCCACGGTATATTTGGTCACACTCAAAAGGATTTGTAAACTTCATTTATTCTCAGGATTAAATAACCATGGACTGGGTGAGGAGGACAATCACAGCCCAATAATTCTTGAACTATTTTATGCTTTAGTTTTGATGAATCTGGTTGTTATTCCAACCACAGACTAAGTCTCAGAACCTATTCTCAAGGATTGGTGTACGTTCCAAACAAAAATTAATGGATCTGAGCGAAGGAAAATGCCATTAAAATTCCAGAAAGACGTGATTACCAGAAATGACAGAAATATGCTGTTTACATACCTTAAAAACAGATTAGGGAAAGAATCAAGAGAAGAGCGGAAATTTTCCTTATAAGATGGTATGGTACCAGAGTAATGTGCTATGGGAAATACCAGTCACATGGCTAGAACAAATTACCTATATTCACAGTAGAATTAAATTTTAGATTTGCTGAGGGGAAAGAAAGCCCAATAATAACATAGAGGAAAAAAATAATAAATAAAACAAGACTTGGGGATTGTTCAGAATGTTATTCTAGGTAACATAAAGGTTGATCATCAATTTTGTGGTCACAAATTACCTTTTGGTAGAAAAAAATCACATGGAACAAGATCCGGATCAGGAAATAAGACATTTTTGGTGATGATAAATACATTTGACCAAACAACAACAAAATAAAATTCTGCCAGTTATGAAGCACTTACTGACATGTTTTATCTTTATTCCCCTCACCATGGTCCTATGAAATCTGTATCATTCTTAGTGTCATTTTCTCCTAATCAAGAACCCAAGTGGAAGAGATTATGTAACTTAACCAGGACCTCAGAGGAAATAACAAAATTTGGGTTTAACTACAGACATTCTAACTCTGGAATATACAGTGTGCCCACCTGACTGTACAGCTACATGTTCAACTAAAATGAAAGAAGCCAGAATTAAGAAAGATGCAAGTGCATTTATTAGACATATCAAATGTGTTTCCTCTCCATTTGCATAGAGAAGTCAGGATAATGAAAGCACTGATAGAACGGAAATCCTGACCAGACTAGAATGAAGGGAGCAAGGCAAAATAATCAAATTCAAATATTCTTAAAATGCCTTTTCTACTAAGCAAGAAAAGGGCTTACAATAGGCAAGATTCCTAAGAAACAAAACGAAATGGACTTTCATGCCTGGCTTCATCTTCCCCTCTGGAACTGACGGAGAACGAGTCTGCTGTGTCGGCATTTTGCAGTAATGACTTTGCTATTATTAACAATGACAATCGTTCCAGGCACTATTTCATATTTACATAGCAGCCTTCAACACGGGAGCAAAAACACCTGGCAAACATTTTCATTTTTATTATTGATGGCTTCGATTCACGGAGGGCCTTCCTGTCAAAGTGCTCATTAATCCTCACCCAGGATCCTGTGACACAAACAGACAGCAAATTCATTTCTACATTTGACATCGCAAGAAACCCAGCCCAGCACCTGCATAAGACGGTGGCCGGTGGACTGGAGCGATAGCTCAGCGGGTTGGGCGTTTGCCTTGCATGCAGCCAACCCGGGTTCAATTCCCAGCATCCCATAGGGTCCCCCAAGCACCGCCAGGAGTCATTCCTGAGTGCAGAGCCAGGAGGAACTCCTGAGCATCCCTGGGTATGACCTTCACACATACACACACACACACACACACACACACACACACACACACACACACACAAAGACTGTGGCCAAGCCTACAGCAAAATCAAAGAAGTACCTGGGCCAGAGTGGCAGTACAGCCGGTAGGACATTTGCCTTGCATGCGGCTGACCTGGGTTGATCCCCAGCATCCCATGTGGTCCCCCAGGCACCGCCAGGAGTCATTCCTTAGTGCAGAGCCAGGAGGAACCCCTGTGCATCGCCGAGTGTGACCCCCCCCAAAAAAAAACAGCAGTCAGAACTTTCTTTCCTACACTGCTTAGTAACGTCGAATTTCTTCGACAGCTTCTTCCTCCAAATGACCAGGATTTTGGAGGCCTCCTTCCCCACCGCCTCTTTCTCAAGCGGATTCTCACCCCTCCTGCCCTCTCACTGCTCACTCTGCGCCTCTCCGAATACTCCCAGCATTGCTGTGGAATCATTTCCTGAAACCTGCTTGGAAAACAGCAGTGGTTCTGCTGTGTCAATGGAAACAGGCCCAAATTTCTCCACAGCCCAGGGATAGCCTCCCCGTACCTTGGCCCCCCACAGCCTCCCCTCCTCAGCCAAGCCCACCTCTGCTCCTCGCTTTTTCTGTTCCCTCTTTTCACTTAACAATTCCTCAACAGAACCACCAAAAATATGGTATGGCTCTGTTTTGCCAAGAATTGTGCCTGATCAGACCATTCCAGAGGCATAAAAGAGCTCTTAATTCATTCATACAACACATATTTTTTTTCAGGAATGTACCAAGACCCCCTTGAAATCCCCGAGATAATTTGCAGTTAAAGGAAAGAAGTAAAAAGACTAATACTGAATATTAATATTCGCCATTTTTCTCTCACACTTTCTCTTCGATGTAATTGAATGTAATTAATAAATTCTATTCACTATAATAACTCTTTGTTAAAGTTCACATTCTGTCTGCACCTTCCTGAACAAGCACAGACGTGTAAGTCATAAGGACTCTGGAGCAAATTTAGTTCAACCTCCCATTTATAATAAAATCATCTCGAAAAAGTTCTTCATATTTGGTCGATCATAAAGACAATTAAATAGAGTGTTGAAAGTTTGCTATTTTTCAAAAAGCGCAGCCTTGTGGAAATTTAATGACCAAAAAAAAATAATTTTCATGAAAGGGAACTCAGATAGAGAAGGGAGCACCAAATAAAGGGTGTTGGGAGGACCCTCCCAGGATGGGAGAAGCATGCTGAAAGTAGACTATAGACCAAACATGATTGTCACCCATTGCCTCTTTTGCAAACCACAACACTCAATAAGAGAGAGAGAGAACAAAAGGGAATGCCCTGCCACAGAGGCAGGGTGGGATGGGGGGATGGGGGGTGGGAGGGATGCTGGGATCCGTGGTGGTGGGAAATGGGCACTGGTGGAGGGATGGGTACTTGATCATTGTATAATTGAAACCCAAGCACAAAAATTTGTAAGTCTACATACAGCTGTACCTCATGATGTCTCGCTAATAAAAATTTTAAAAATAAATAATAATTTTCATGGAAAAGACAGTATGGTGGGTGGGGAACTGGCCTCATGCACTGCAGCCCAGATTCAATTCCAGCACCCAATGAAGTCCACAACTTAAGTGGACATTATCACACTTTATTCAAGAAGGCAAAAATAAGGGTTGGAAACATTTACTCAACAAAAGCAGTAACAAAATACAATGTTACCTGAAAAAATAAGAAAATCTTTGCTTCTGAGGGATTTGGCAAGCAATACTCACATTTTCCATCCAATCTATATTAATACAATGGTAGATTTGCTGCCAGGCTGCTTTCTAGGAGATATCCAGAAACTCAATGTGTGTGCCTTTAACCTAGTTATTTCCCATGAAATTGATGTTGCTCATGTTTTTTCTCCTTCTGATATTTTTCATGATTCTATTTCTATCTTTTCATGTATCTACTGCCTATGCTTTCTTTTCTCAAATGATTTTTTTATTATCGATATTGCTATTTTATTGATATTTTGCATATAAATTAATTCTATTTTTTTCTGAGATATAGTAATTCCTCTTTCCTTCTTTTCTTCCTTTCTTCTTCTTTTTTCCTTAAATTTTTATTAGTGTCAAATGATCTTCTGAAAAAGTGTATGTAGGGGCTGGAGCAATAGCACAGTGGGTGGAGCGTTTGCCTTGCACTCGTCCAATCCGGGTTCGATTCCCAGCATCCCATATGGTCCCCTGAGCAGCAGCAGGAGTAATTCCTGAGTGCAGAGACAGGAATAACCCTTGTGCATCACCGGGTGTGAGCCAAAAAGCGAAAACAAAAAAAAAAGCATATGTAGTGCCATCAAGTATTATGTACCATGTTAGACACTGGGAAGTTAAAGATACTTAAGTCTAATTCAAAGAACTTCTAGCTAAGGTGTAGGCATAGTCAATGCAGTGAGATGGATACTCACTGATTACTATGGCAACACCAAGCAGGAAAGCCCAATGGCGACTACTGAAGTGAAATGAGTCTTCGCAGTACCTCTCAAACTTTAATCGCCAGAGACCCTTGCTTTAAAGGTTCCCGTTCCATTGACGTGAGACATGACACATTGCCTTAGATGCCGAGTAAGATCTCAGATGTCATCTCAATATGGCTACTGGCTGCCAGACCATAATTTGAGTAACAAAACCTTAACATTTGACCATGATTAACTATAGAAAGAACAGGTGAGGAGAGACTTTATAGATTAAGTTTAATTACTACTGATTTAAAACTAAAAATCCTTTACGTATTAAATCGCCATTACCTTTCTTCTCAGATCAAAACTCTAACTTAAAAACAGATGTATTTTTACATTACCTAAACTTAAAAAAAAAAGAAAAGGAAAATTTATTTTTGAAAGAAGTAAGACAAGTATGGCTCTAATAACGTGAAATAAGATATTAAAAAGTGAGAATTTTAAAATGAAAGAATTATAATTCTTATAATTATAATTCTTATAATTATAATTCTTCTAATATATTTTGTTGTTTAAAAACAGATCGAGTATATGTGGAATATGTAAAAGACTGAATGATTCAATAAATTCTGAGATTCTGGCAATTTAAAAAAAAAAAGAATAGGTGAGGATGAGTGCCTATGGAATAAACATAAACAGCGATTCACCAGGTAGTACCTGAAAGCGTCCAATGCCACGGAAACAAGTGGATGGCCCGAAGCACTCCCAGAAAACATCAGCTCCTGAATTAGTGTGGTTGGGGATACGGCATATCTTAGGGAAAAGGGTATTGCACAAGCAACAGGGCAAACATCAAGGCAAAGAGAGCAGCTAGATGATAGCAAGTGAAAATCAGATTTTAACCTGGTGGCTTCATTGGTAGGATCTCGGGCAATAAGATCCTATACCAGCTATTTTAAATGACTGGCAATAATGATGAGGAGGACCTAATTCATACCAATAACAATTGGTTCAATTCAAAAGTAATTGATTTGAAAGAAAAATGTTCAGTAGATAAAGTAAGGCAATTGTATTTTCACTTATTAATTTAAAAATCAATCAAGTTATGGGGCTGGAGCAATAGTACCGCGGGGAGGGCATTTGCCTTGCACATGACCTACCTGGGTTCAATCCCCGGCATCCCATATGGTCCCCCGAGCACTGCTAGGAGTAATTCCTGAGCACAGAGCCAGGAGTAAACCCTGAGCATCGTTGGATGTGACCCAAAGAGAAAAAAAATCAAATTATTATTTCTTTGCAGTCTTTGCAGGCCTGATGTTTGTTTCTTAATCTGACACTTAAATAACGTGTGTGATCTAGAACAAGCCACTTAAACTTTTTACAAACTAGAGTGCACTTTTCAAAGCAGTAGAGAGTTAATCCAAATAAACAGTGTTGTTTCTAAATACTAAATTTGTTCTACAAACTAAATAATCTTTTGATGAACTATGGAATCATAAAATATATTCATAAAAGCTTTGCAAATACCTGGAGTGTAAATGTATTTTGTATGATTAATAGAGCTAACCTAACCAAGAGATACTGAAACTGGAGATTTTTTAAGTCCTTCCTCTTCTTCACCTACCATACTCATTATTGAATTCAGTTACTATGTACTGATAATAGTTTATGCTTATTCTTTTTATCTGGATTCCTGCAGTAAAACCTTAAGTGTTCACTCTAGTTCCAATATAATCTCTTCCAAACACCATCAAGAAATTGAAAAACTCAAAACTCAGACAGGACTGAATTTGAATGCTAAATCTGCTAATTCTCAGCTATTTGAATGCCAGAAAATGTTACTTAGCCTCTCTGAACTGGAGATCTGTAAATCATAAGGAAGATATGAAAATTAAATGTTTGAAAAATTCACAGCACAGTGTCTATTGTACAGTAAGAACTCCATAATTACTAGCTATTATTTTGAAAGATGAATTTCAGAAAGAAATCGCCCTAAGCAGACCCATCAGAAAAGAGGAAAATCAAATAGCCAATAAAAAGAGAAAAAGATGTTTATTAGTAATTCATAAATGAAAAATTAATAATTCCATGACTGTTTTTATTTACTGGCTCTGATTAGCAAAATTTGAGAATTTAGAAATCAAGTGTTGGCAGTGACAAAGAACTTCTCATATATTACTCATAGGAGTAAAACTTGATGCAATTGGATTAAAAAAAAAATTTTGGCTCGGGGCTGGAGCAGTAGCACAGCAGATAGGGCATTTGCCTTGCATGCAGCCGACCCTGGTTTGATTCCCAGCATCCCATATGGTCCCCCGAGCACCACCAGGAGTAATTCCTGAGTGCACGAGCAAGGAGTAACCCCCATGTGCAATGCTGGG
Organism: Sorex fumeus; assembly: GCF_029834395.1. Taxonomy (NCBI): domain Eukaryota; kingdom Metazoa; phylum Chordata; class Mammalia; order Eulipotyphla; family Soricidae; genus Sorex; species Sorex fumeus. The sequence goes on along the minus strand of NW_026606070.1, from coordinate 2,963,545 downwards.
TGTGACCCCCCCCAAAAAAAGAAAAGAAAAATATTTTGGCTTTATTTAGAAAACTTGAGTGTCAATAATTCCTTTCCATAATATTTTTTCTAAAGAAGCTCATATAATATATATATACACGTATATATATACATACATACATACATATGCAGGCTGGAGTGATAGCATAGCAGGTAGTCATTTGCCTTGCATGCGGCCGACCCAGGTTCGATTCCTCTGCCCCTCTCGGAGAGTGCGGCAAGCTACCGAGAGTATCCCGCCCTCGCGGCAAAGCTTGGCAAGCTACCCATGACGTTTTCGATATGCCAAAACAGTAACAAGGAGTCCCACAATGGAGATGTTACTGGAGCCCACTCGAGCAAATCGATGAACAATGAGAGGACAGTGCTACATACATATATATACACATGTATATATATATATGTTATACATACATGTGTATATATTCTATATATTGTAATTGTATATATTCTAGTATATTATACTAGAACCTCTAAGGAATAATATATATACTTAGTTTTAATACATATGCATTTTTAAATAAATATACAACCCACTTTATGTCAGTAATATAAAAACAACTCAAACGTTCATCAACAAGAGACAAGAGACACTCACATGCTTCATTGGACAAGTCCTACCTTGTGACTTGCTGCATACTCTTTATTCCACGCGGTTCAGTGATAAACTGCATGCCTATCATGCAGAAGACCTGAATACAGTCCTCAGAACCATAGACATTTATTTATTTATTTTTATTTTTTAATGAAACATCGTGAGATACAATTACAGACTTACACACTTTCGTGATTATGTTTCAGTCATAAAATGGTCAACTACCCATCCCTCCACCAGTGCCCATTCTCCACAATCAATGTTCCCAGTATCTCTCCCTCCACCCCCGTCCTCCCCGGCCCTTCCCCCGCCCCTCCCCCCCACTGCCTCTGTGGCAGGCACATTCCCTTTTAGTCCCTCTCTCCTTTTGAGTGTTATGGTTTTCAATACAGGTATTAAGTAGCCATCATGTTCAGTCTAAAGTCTACTTTCGGCACACATCTCCCATCCCGAGCAAGCCCTCCCTCTATCTCATCTGCCTTTCCACCTCTCGCATCATGCCAATCCTAGTTTGCTCCTCCGCAACACATGAAATCCTCTAAGCATCACTTAGGACTGATCTTGAGCACAGAGTCAGAGCTAGCCCAGGGAACAGTCAGATGTGACCCAAAGACCCCAATAAGGAGATAGCACTGTCCTCCCGTTGTTCATCGATTTGCTCGAGCGGACCCAGTAACGTCTCCATCGTGAGACTTCTTGTTACTGTGTTTAGCATATCGAATACGTCAAGGGTAGCTTGCCAGGCTTTGCCATGCGGGCGAGATACTCTCGGTAGCTTGCCGGGCTCTCCAAGAGGGGCAGAGGAATCGAACCCGGCTCGGCTGGGCCGGCTGCGTGCAAGGCAACCGCCCTACCACTGAGCTATTGCTCCAGCCCTAATAAATAAATAAATAAATAAATAAATAAATAAATAAAAAATAAATAAATATCATTTCCATGGTCAAAACCATCCTGAATATGTTAAACCTCATCTGTATATTTTTCACAAACTGAAAGAACAAATCTGATCACGCCACTCTCCTATTTAAAATACTTTTTGCACTCAGGGATCACTCCTGGCAGAGCTCAGGGGACTATATAAGGTCTGGGGATGTAACCAGGGTCAGTTGTTTTAGGAAAAAAAATTGTTTTCATTATCCTTATCTAAGAACTCCTTCAGATCACCTAGGCCACTTCTGCTTCACCTCTACCATCTCTTTTCATGCCCCAGTGTGATAAATGACACCTGATGCTTCCAAGTTACCATGCACTCTCAAGCCTGAGGGCACTTGACAACTGTTCTACTTTCTCTGGCTAACCTCTTATTGTCCTCAACGTCAACTAAAATATTACCACCCAAGAGAACCCTTTCTCAGATTGCATTTATCTGGGGAACATAAAGTAACAAAATAGGAGACTAACACCCAAGAATGGCTGAGATTAGTACCAGAAATTTTACTCCATGGCTTGGAGGCCAACCCCACATGCTAGGGGAAAAGGGAGCTCAGATAGAGAAGGGAACACCAAATAAAGGGTGTTGGGAGGACCCTCCCAGGATGGGAGAAGCATGCTGAAAGGAGACTATAGACCAAAAATGATTGTCACCCATTGCCTCTTTTGCAAACCACAACACCCAATAAGAGAGAGAGAACAAAAGGGAATGCCCTGCCACAGAGGCAGGGTGGGATATGGAGGATGGGGGGTGGAAGGGATACTGTGATACGTGGTGGTGGGAAATGGGCACTGGTTGAGGGATGGGTCTTTGATCATTGTATAATTGAAACCCAAGCACAAAAATTTGTAAGTCTGCAACTGTATGTCATGATGTCTCATTAATAAAAATTTAAAGAAAAAAAAGAGAACACTTTCTCAACAAATTCCCACCCCATCTGTATTAGACCCCTCTGATGTACTTCTTTTACCCCTCATGTCCACTCATTTTAATAGCACTATGTAAGTACCACACTCCTTAGATGTGTCTTTTAATGGCGCATTTATCATAAGTGTCATACTCTTTAAGACTGAAAGGTCTTTTAAGGCAGATCTTAGCTCTTTGATCTATCCCAAGAGCTAAAAATGGTATCTACATCAGAGAGTCTCAATAAATGTTAGTTTAATAGGTAAATGTTTTTTAAATGGGGAATAGGGTTCCTATATCACTGAGAGTGACACAACTCAAATGTACTGTTCACCATTTTTAATAACTTTATTTTAGATTAAAAAAATGGCTGACATAACATAATGGACATAACATATATCCTCCTCTATAACAAATGCTAATACACGTTGATTAAGCACAGCATAAAAATGATCATTATATATGCTTTCTCGATATAATTGTAAGCCAACTACAATGAAAACCATAATATGAAGTACGTAAAAATTCATTTCATCATTCTTCTTCAGTTATAGACTAGGTATTAATTCATAAGGCAGACTACCTACCCAGGGCTATACAAGTCATCAAGCAAATGAGAAGAACTATCGAACGCTGGTTCAAAACAGCATTTTACATACACCATTTCCATACGTTATTTTTCAAGTATGTTATTTGACATGATAACTAGTTCCCCTTTACTGGATTTTATTGATTATTGACTTTGGTGCCTACAAAGCACTGAATATTTGATTTAAAAAGTATTCTGCCTGTGCTAACATTTTTTATAAAATAGCAAGTTTTCAAAATTATTCCACGGACTATCTATTTTAGCATTTTTTATTAAACAAAAAGATTTGTCAACTAAAATACCCACAAATTGCTTTACAAAACTGTGATGTGATTTCTCTACCTATTTATTAAATCTATTTATAGATTAACTACAATGTTTGAGTATGTATGTATACTCATATATTTGGTGAGGTGTAAAGATGAAAATATTATACATGTATATGTACATACAATAACGTAAAATGTTACATGTATTTGTGTGCATAAATGTGTATGCATATATACACATAACATTTTCATCTTGTAAATACATATTTGTGTAATAAGTATATAGTCCTTCTTATTCCTATGTTTCTATGTAAATATATATGTTTCATAAATATAAATCTATGCATATGTGTATGTACATATGCCTGGAAAGAATTGAGAATTATAGTTTAGTTCAGAGTCAATTCTTCTACTGGAAACAATGAATTAGTAAAACAGAATCAAGTCGGGGCTGGAGAGATAGCACAGCGGGTAGGGCGTTTGCCTTGCATACAGCGGACCCGGGTTCGATTCCCAGCATCCGACATGGTCCCCTGAGCACCGCCAGGAGTAACTCTTGAGTGCAGAGCCAGGAGTAACCCCTGTGCATTGCCAGGTGTGACCCAGAAAGCAAAAAAAAAAAAAAAAAAAAAAAAAAAAAAAAAACCAGAATCAAGTAGCAAATGAGAAAAGTTACTGGAAAACATTTATAATTGACCAACTATACCTTAGCACCATGAAATCCTTCCTTGCAACCATCTTACAAAGACTAGTATCCATCAGGGTGCTATATAATTCACCAGTGTACCCCAAGACCTCTTGTTACTATCTATGGCATTATACAGCACTGCACAATCGGTTAAACATTCTGTTCGATTGATTTTCACTCCTTTAGCTGAACATGATTTGCAACAGGAATTCAACAGACCCACACACAGAACCATATGCAATATCTAAATTTGTATATGTAGATCATATTTCCCGCTCAGAAGTAATTTTAAATTCGCAACTCACCACTGCTGGTATGGACTCTCATCTATGGGAACTGGGTTTAATTCAACAGTTTCTTGCATGAGTTGCCATAATGACGATCTGAGATGATCCTAACATCGGTGTTTCTCACACTCGCCTAAAATCAGAACGAACAAGACTTTACTCTTCACCATCAGGGCTGAATATAGCTTTGCAAATCGAGGACCTGAGATCGATTTTTAGAACTACCAGCACAAATGAACAAATAGAAAAAAGAATTTTTTTTCTCCAAAATGAAAATAGGGAACTTTTAAATAAAAACCGTAGTTATAACACCAAAGGCTGACAAAGACAATGCATACTACGGGATGGGACGTGGTAACACATCTCACGGGTACCCACAGTTCCAGGTGACCAAGAGCACGAGGACCATGAGGACACTGTGCTCCCGAGCAGAGGGGCTGGATAGTTTGATACCTGAACGAAAACCTGATTAGTAGTTGCCCCCCTGGTTGATAGGGGACCAGTTTTGTGATACAAGGCACCATCTTGTGCTTTCCCTGAGCAAACTCGACAACAACATGTTTTTGAATTCTGCTTTTCTAGTAAGATTTTATTGTATAATGGGTTACACAGTTCCCAGGAAGTAGAGCAGGAGGACAAGTTCCAAGTTCTGTGAAATGCTGAAATAAAATAAAACTAGAGGTGCATAAAGGTCTGAAATTGAAAAGACCTGTAAGCGTGTTTTCCAATACTCTAATCGGGTTACAAAAAATAGATTTGTAAATTCAATGGGTGACTTTTATTCTTTGACATTACATTGAATCAGATCAGCCAGGATTGTGCCAGGTTGATTTATGGATTAACCTATTGTTAAGACATAAACCTTTTGGGGCTGGAGCGGGTAGGGTGTTTGCCTTGCATGCAGTCCACCTGGGTTCGATTCCCGGCATCATCCCATATGGTCACCTGAGCACTGTCAGGAGTAATTCCTGAGTGCAGAGGCAGGAGTAAGCCCTGTGCATCGCCAGGTGTGACCCAAAAAGCAAAAAAAATAAAAAACCTTTCTTCTCAACTTGGAAAGTATGGTTACCTTTCAAGAGCAGGCTAGAGCGATAGCACAGCAGTAGGGCGTTTGCCTTGCACGCAGCCAATCTGGCCGACCCGAGTTTGATTCCTCCGCCCCTCTTGGAGAGCCCAGCAAGCTACTGAGAGTATCTTGCCCGCACGGCAGAGCCTGGCATATTTGGCATATTCAATATGCCAAGCACAGTAACAACAAGTCTCACAATGGAGACGTTACTGGGCCCGCTCGGGCAAATCGATGAACAACAGGAGGACCGTGACCCTTCAAGAGCATCCATTCACTCCACTTCAGTTAAGAGTTCCTATTTCCTGGCCAAGAGGGGACAACTTCTATTTGGAACAAGTCCTCAATCGCCTGCCCCTCCCCCCCCACTCATCCTAGCCACCAGTGCCTCTGGATCATGTCTGAGGTCAATTTCTCCATCTTCTGAACTCTGATTAGACTTATCGTCAAACCGTTAATATGGTCCCTTGATCAAATATCATCTTTATTATTAAACCTCATCCCCCTGAACGCCAACAAGCTCCCAAATGGCAGGAACTGAACTGTGGTGCTGTTTCACACGCTCCTTCACTCGTTAACTGGCCACCCTGAACACCAGGGGAATCCATCCAAGGAATAGCTATTGCATCGCTACTACATGCCAAACAGACACAGTTGATCTCTGACAGAGATTATAATTCAGTGGCAAAGTCAGGTGGCATGAGCAGAAATACCCCTTCTATTAATATAGAGCACAGTCACTGTAGACACATTACTAATGAGGATCTAAAGAGTGTCTGTCTGTCTGTCTGTCTGTCTGTCTGTCTCTCTCTCTCTCTCCATCTCTCCCCTTCCCCCTACAGGTCTCAACTCTCTTGAACACACACATAGAAACCATAACAAACGTCATGTTCCTTATGGTGTAGGCCATTCTGCCAGATAGGTGAACTTCATTTCTTCATTTTATTTTTGTACATCATACATAGTTCGACCAACTGCAATAGGAATACTCTAAGGAAACTTCGCTTGTTTCTTTTTCAGTTCCAACTCTTCAATTCCTCTCCTAGGAACATCAGTTCTACAAGCCAATGGGTTTTTGTATGTCAAAGAACAGTGAGAAGCTCCGCAGAGCTTCTTAGAAATCCAAAGCAGCCTTAGAAAATTTGAAAAACCTTTAGCAAAAATAAGTCTAAACGTGTGGCCCATTTTCCAAGCCAAAACCATTTCTCGCCGTTCAAAGGTTGTGACTTTAACCTGAATTCTTCACCTTGAATAGCTACCAAAAACACAATAATTCAGCAAAGCTTCCCTCCCTTAAATTGAAAGCAGAAAGTCATACCTCAAATACAGTTTGGATAAATTTTAAAATGAAGTAACGTGTACAGATTTTTCATTTCTGTCTCTTTGTCTTGATTTTCTCATAAGAATAAAATGGACACATCTGGAGTCAAAGCCTTACAACTGGGCTATAAAAATATGTAGGGTAAGTACATTTCTGCAAATCCAACCTCCAATTCCAAACTATGTTTTCTCTCTCTCAATCAATATGCAGCCGATCTTTAACTGAATCGGCAACAGTCTCATCTCAGACTTATGTAATGCTATAAATGCATTTAACATGATAAATAAATGAACTAAATTCTTTTTATCAATAAGCATCGCCTCCAATAGTCCCTAGGTCCAACTCTTTGCACAAGTCCTTGGTCCTCTGAAGGTGGCATAAGCAGTGTACGTGGGACAGGAAGGGACCACTCAAGCCTGCAGCAAATCCACAGATTATTCCATTTTTGTCCTTCCTGTACAATCAGTGTCTCTTTTTGCCTGAGAACTGCAATGTCCAAGCAAAAGCTTCAAAGACATTACAAGAGAAAACAGTCTGAGCCGGGAGAATCTTAAATAAATTAAAATAACAATTTGTTTGTTTCTTAATGGAAGAAAGCTTCCTCTCATTCTTATAAACAAGCCAGCAATCATCCACTTTTATACACACCGTTTTTGAACAAAATCCTTTAGTCCCAAATGTGACCAGAAGTCACAACTAAAATCAACTGCCCCCACCCACTTGGTCTTTGACAAACAAGAAAACTAAAAACCCAAACCAAAGTCTTTATCTTTTCCACTGAGCATTAAAAGACCTTTTCACTAAAATTACATCCCAAGAACAGATGCATTTACATAAGGCCACAATAAAACTTAAAAAAAAAAGGTTTTAAATATGGGAGACTTTACCTTTAAACATGAGAGGCTTTTTTTTTACGTTAAGTTAAACAGATTCCCTTTCCAGACGACTAGGATGCACTACAAGGGAAATCATATTAATTTTCCTATCAAAGTAAAAGATGTATATATTTCATAGCAGTCGCGGTCCATTTTCAATGCATCCTAACCTTGAAAAACAGCGACTGCGTACTCTGGGACCGTGGAATACTCAGACACACCACACAATGACAGCAAAAACACAGGGCCCTGTGGGGATCCGCTCATAAACATCCCCTGCCAGCAGGGCAAACACCTCGCCACACACAGCAGCTGGCCTCGCTGGGCCCAGGCTCAGGACGCTGGAGGCAGCTTCTTTTTCTCCACTCTCCAAATCATTCCTTACCGCCTCATCAGCAGCAATCTTTTTTTTTTTGCCAAATCTGCGACGATTCTGTCACACCAGCAACGCATCCAATTAAGGACACTTGGCAATAACAAGAGGGAGTGACGTGTCCCAGAGGAAGCATCAAGGCTTGTGGAGACCTCTAAGGTCAGGCCACCTTTGTCGTCGGCTATTCTGGTCCTGTGCAGAGCCCAGGGCTCTGCGTGATAAAATAAGCCAGCCCGGCACACGGGGTGGCAATTTCCGAAAGAAGACCAAGCAAGACACAGAAAAGAACGCGGTACCCAGGGAAGGCAGAACAAACGGCTCTGGCCTGGCTGGCCAGCCTCGAAAATTTTCATCACTCCAGAGCAGAGTGAAAAGCTTAAGCACAACCGTTTGGAGAAGCTGCTCTTAGAGAACCGGCCCCTCCTGCAACCATTTTTCATGTGTTGATGGGGACCAGTAGCAGCCACACAGGCGAGAGATGCGGATGGAAACTGGGCCCCGGGCGGGCAGGGCCAGCTGCCCTGGTCCCCGGCTCCATCCCTGAGCTGGGGCCTGACCCTGCTGACTTTGCCTGCCTCTCCGAGAGGCCGGTTCATCTAAGTTGCCACCAGCACAGCAGACACTGGACAGAGACAGCCCCTGGCAAACAAGCCCCTCACCACCCTGGGATCATCCTTTCTGCTGCGTTTCAACTGCAGTGCCTCCTCGGAAGTTGTCCTTAAGGAGCTAGAATGAACCCAGGCAGAGAGAAAAGATGTGCACGTTCGATTTGAAGAGCTAGAATTGAAACGCAGCAGAGGGGAGCGAGAGAGATGCATGTCCGATCTCCTCGCAACATCTCTAACCTTGATTTCGCTGGAGATCTTGCGAGAAATCACAACGATTTTTACTGCAGGTGCAAGTGCCCAGGACCTAATAAATATATTGGCAGGCTCATTTCCGATGCTGTTGTGCATTTGTTTGCCTTTTTAATTTTTTTTTTCTTTCGGAAAAAGCTCTGCCATTTCCAGAGGACACGGGTATCCCAGAACAGAATACCTGGGAACCCTGCCATATAAAAAAAAAAAAAGAAAAGAAAAGAAAAGAAAGAAAGAAAATGAAAATAAAAATGCTGCCTCCTGCGCCTGGATCACTTTCTTAAAGGGACCCTGGCCTCGGTCTTCTCTTCCTAGCTGACCCTCATCTCTGCTTCCTCTTCAGCCTGAGCCGAGCTCAGAGTGTCTGCAAAAAGAACGCCACTAGTTCTGCAACTTAAAATGTTATTAAATGACCCCCAGTACCAAAGCGATGCCTCTCTGGAAGTAAACATTAAGGTGCACTTAAAGACGTGTGGCTTTCGCCGCTGTTTTAATAAAGCATTTCTTGGATCTAAAACTGAGGTCAGCACTTCCAGCAAACCAATCTCTCTCTTTCCTCTCTCCTCTCTCTTTCCCTCTCTCCCTCCCTCCCTCCCTCTCTCTGTCTGTCTCTCTCTGTCTCTCTCTTCCCCCCTCCCTCCCTCCTCGCACTCAACCCCCCACCCAGAGTTCTGCATCGCTCTAACCACCTCCACCCACCCCCGGACCCAAGAGGACGGTCCGACGGTCCCGGCTGCGCACGGTCGCCCGGGCGCGGGGCAGACGCACTTGGAGAGGCAGTTCCCGGGCCCGCGCCCCCTCCTCGCGCCGCACCTGCAGCGGAGCCGCCCCCCGCGCCCCTCCCCGCCCGGCGGATGCCCACGCAGCCCGGGGCCACCTACCATGCCGTGCCCGCCAGCCGCGATCCCGACGCGCGCCGCTGCCCGCGGTCCCCTACCTGCCCCTCCTGGACCACATTCCACCGGAACCGCGCGGGGGTCGCGGAGGGGGGACCGTCCGAACCGGCCGCGGGCAGCTGACGGCCCAGGAGCCCCGCGCTCGGGTCCCTCAAGCCCCCGGCCGCGGCGGGGCGAGCAGAGCGGAGGGCGGTCGGGAGGCGGCGGGAGGAAGAGGCGAGCGCGGGAGGCGCATCCCCCGCGCCCCCATACACGCGCGGGCAGGGACGGGCTCGGGAAGGACCACGGAGCGCGGCGTGCTGAATCACCCTCCCTCACCGCCTGGAAACCATTGTGCAACGTGACGCTGCCCGCAGCCGCGCCGAGCCTACCGGAGGGCCGGGGGCTGGGGGATGGGGTTGCCACGGCAACGGCCCGGGCACCGTGACGTCACGCCGGGGCGGGCCGGGGCGGGGCGGGAGCCAGGCCCCGGCCGGGCCCGGCGGGCCGGCGGAGGAGTCGGGGGGCTCCGCTTCCACCCTTGAAAGCAGAGCCGCGGGCTGCTGCGATCCACTCCGGAGATGCAGCCCCGAGTGCGATCCACTCTGGAGATGCAGCCCCGAGTGCGATCCAGTCCAGAGATCTGCCCTGGAACTGGGATCCTCTCCGGAGATGCAACCCTGGAAATGGGATCCACTCCGGAGATGCAGCCCCGAGTGCGATCCACTCCGGAGATGCAGCCCCGAGTGCGATCCAGTCCAGAGATCTGCCCTGGAACTGGGATCCTCTCCGGAGATGCAGCCCTGGAAATGGGATCCACTCCGGAGATGCAGCCCCGAGTGCGATCCACTCCGGAGATGCAGCCCCGAGTGCGATCCATTCCAGAGATCTGCCCTGGAACTGGGATCCTCTCCGGAGATGCAGCCCTGGAAATGGGATCCACTCCGGAGATGCAGCCCCGAGTGCGATCCATTCCAGAGATCTGCCCCGGAATTGGGATCCTCTCCCGAGATGCAGCCCTGGAAGTGGGATGCACTCCGGAGATGCAGCCCTGAGTGCGATTCATTCCAGAGATCCGCCCTGAGTCCGATCCACTCCAGAGATGCAGCCCCGAGTGCGATCCACCCCAAGATCAGCCCCGTGTGCGATCCACTCAAGAGTTACGGCCCTGAGTTCGATCCATTCCAGAGATCATCCCTGGAATTGGGACCCTCTCCCGAGATGCAGCCCTGGAAGTGGGATCCACTCCGGAGATGCAGCCCCGAGTGCGATCCGTTCCAGAGATCAGCCCTGGGAGTGGGATCCAGTCCAGAGATGCAGTCCTGTAAGTGGGACCCACTCCAGATAGGCAGCCCTGAGTGCGATCCACTCAGGAGATCTAACCGGGGGCGATCCACTCCGGAGACGCAGCCCTGGAAGTGGGATCCACTCGAGAGACGCAGCCGTGGAAGTGGGACCCACTCCGGAGTCAGCCCTGCCCGGCGAGGGGCCCAGCGCAGCCGGTAGAGCCAGGCCAGTGGGAAGCCGTCGGGCTCTTGGACCCCGGGGCTTCCGGGACGCAGAGCAGTTGCGGGCGGCCGGTCTGGATATCAAAGCCCACTGGGGGACCAAGGTGAAGGGGGCGGCCGTGGGGACCCTCAGGACAGTGAGCTTGGGATGCCGCGGGCTCCGCAGTCACTGCCCAGCGCTGTGCCTTGCCTCTGTTTAGTTGATTTTCTTACAAATTCTGCATTACTGCCCACTGCACCAAACGCAAAAATACACCTAGCTTGCAATTTACATGTGCAAAATACTGGAAAGGTCAGTTAACAAATCATCAACAAATCACCGTTCTTTGGGTTTTTGTTGGTCTTTTGCTTAGGGTTCTCTGGAAACCCCAGGCAGTTGTAACTGCCTTGGACTACCAAAATATATTGTTGATCTCTATACAATATTGAGAGTAACTGACCAGCTTTGTTCATTTTTTCAATTTACTAAAGCTTTTGATCTCTAAAAATAAATACATTTCGCATAAAGTTTCCAAACATATTTGGCTTAGACAGCATCAGATCTTGCACTGCCCAAGATACCCCATCCCATCAGGTTAATCTAATGAAATACTCTTTAACTTAAATAACTTGGAGGTAAGTTACTGACTAGCATCAGAAATATTTCTGTTTTACACCATGCTATATTATGTTGTAGAATTGCCATATTGGTATGAATAAGGATCTTCTCTATGTTAATGGAAAATTAGAACATGAGATGGATAAACTATTCAGTGATTATAGATACGCATTATAAAATCCTATTGAACTACAAAGGTGGTGTTGCTACTATTATTTCATTCAACAAGGAATCTAGAGAAAGAAATTGGTATGTGAATTTCTGTTATTTGGGGACAAGATTTTGGATGTTGATTTACTCCAATTTCACATTCAACAAGAATCAATGAATTATTAACTTCTAGTCTTGACAGCGTGGCTACCTTCAAGACAATTATCCCTCAAGCAAAATTATGTATTGATTAGCCAAACAATTTTATAGCACAACGTGTTTGGATTCTTTGTGTTCTCAGTTACTATATTTTAAGTTTTGATATATCAAAAGTCAATTCTCGGTAACAGGACATCAATGAGAAGAAAAATGAACATCAAAGCTTATCTTGCATTGCAATACAACATCTAAATCAAGGAGTCAAAAGATAGTATCGTGGGTCAGGTGACTGCTTTGCTCGCACACAGCCAACCTGAGATCAGTCTCTGCTACTGCACATGGTCCCTACGCATGCCCAGGAGTGATCCCCAAGCATAGAGCTAGGAATAAGCCCTGAGTACTGCTGGATGTGGCCCAGAAACTCAAAAAAGATTCAATCAATAGGACTTTTACCTCCAAAGTGTTAAAAATAGGTCTAAAGCTATGAAATAAAATGTATCTCTGAAATAAAGAACAGAATTTTGATGATAACAACAACAACAGCAACAATAATAATACACTATCAACCATAGTAAAAAAAGTTAGGGGATCAAAATTCAAAGCTTCTACTTACTCAGTCACCATTTAAGAGAGAAAAAGAGAGAGGGAGAGAGGGGGGAGAGAAAGAGAGAGAGAGAGAGAAAGCAAGAGAGAGAGAGAGAGAGAGAGAGAGAGAATAAATGGGCCAGAGTAAGGCCCATACTTTTAACACTAATTTGAATCCCACCCCTTCTATGGCAATGCATATGCTCCTCCCGAGAACTGCCAGGAATGTCACCTGAGCACAGGAGTAAACACAGAGCCAGGAGTAAACTGAGCATTTTCGGATGTGGCTGAAAACCTAGGGGGGGAAAGAAGGTGACTAGACAAGCCACAATCTAGAAGAAAATACTCTTGGCAAGCATTGCTAAAAATATTCTTTTTTATCTTCCTTTTTTTTTTTGCTTCTGTTTTTATTTTGGGGTCACACAGTGCTCATGGCTTAGTCCTGGATCTGTGCTTAGGGATCACTCCTGGCAGAGTTCAAAGGGCTATATGGGGTGCCGATGATCTAACCTGAGTTGGCCAAATGCAAGGCAAACACCCTACCCACTGTACTATCTCTTAACCCCTGAAAATATATATTTTTTGGTTTATTGGGGGGGTCACACCTGATGATGTACAGGGGTTACTCCTGGCTCGGCACTCGGGAATTACTCCTGGTGGTGCTCAGAGGACCATATGGGATGCTGGGGATCAAACTCACGTCGCCCGCGTGCAAGGCAAACGCCCTACCCACTGTGCTACTGCTCCAGCCCCTGAAAATATTCTTGAAACACAAAAATTCCACACTATTTTTAAAAAGTAAGATTCAATATTTTTGTGGGGGGGAAAGTCGAGATATATAATACAGGAATATTTACAAATTGAGTTCTCTCAGTAGTGCACTAACTAGGAAAAACTTTCAGCAGACCAATTTTTTTTTTTACTTTCATTCTGTTCCCCTAATCACAAGTATCTTGACATTCACATTTAGAAAAGAACTCCATCAGAATCTTTGTGTTTTTTCAGATTCAAGTTCTGACACTAATGATGGCACTCTAGTGGAATCTAACCATGGGTTCTTTTTTTTTTTAATGCTCTATTTAGTTTCTTTTTTATTGAGTCTTCTGCCCCCACGCCTGGCTGTCCTCGTTGGCACCCCTTGGAGGGGGGCAGGTTGAGTTTCCCTCCCCGCCCCAAACAAAGCTCCGGCAGCCAAAGACCTCCAGAACCAACCACCACCATGCTGAGACCACTCTCCACACGCATGAAGGTACCGGCAAAGGAACAAAGGCATGTGGGTCCCGGGGCTGAGATCTCCAAGCCAGCTCGGATCAGGGCTGAGCATCCTGTACCCAGATCCTCCACCTTCCAGTAGGCAGGGATCACACCCACCATCTGACCCCCAGCGCCATGTAATCCCATCAATAGCCAAGACCCAGAAACTATAAAACGCAGCTCCCAGAAACGTGCGGCCACATTTGCGGTGACGCAACATCTTATTATCTCATCATTACTTTGGACAACCTGGAAGGTTACTGTATGTCACCTGCCCACACAGTAGAGTCTGGCAAACTCCCTGTAGCATACCCAATATGCCAAATACCAGTAACAATGATGTGTCTCATTCTCCTAACCCTGAAAGAGCCTTGAATATGGCAGTTTTTAAAATCTCAGGGCTAGGATGAAGGAGACGTTACCGGGGCCTGCTCAAGGCAATCGACGAACAACAGGATGATCGTGATCGTGATTGAATCACCATGAGATATTCAGTTACAAAATTGGTCAGGATCAAGTCTTAGTCACACAATAGTCCAACACCCATCCTTTCACCAGTACACATCTCCCAACTTGTCATGCATCCTTGAAAGTAATATTTTAAAAAGTAATAATAATTTTTATTTAAATAACTGTGATTTACAAAGTTATTGATAGATGACTTTTAGGCATATAATATTTCAACACCAATCCCACCACCCATGTCAACTTCCCTCGACCAGTGTTCCCACATTCCATGGCCTTCCCCTTACCCACACCTTGAGAGGCACAATACAAGACCAGTGGTTGAGCTCAGATCCCATGTTTTCAGTGTTGTTGAGTCTGTGTTTTGGATATATGACTATACCACCTCCCACATCACCAGGATAACTGAAGCCTTGATGTCGAGTGTCCCATTTATTCCCTTGCTCTTCTTCTTTCTACCCTTGATTTTTTCCCCTTCTCTGTCACTGAAAATAAAATTCTTAGAGCCAGAGTGGTAATACAGGAGATAGGGTATTTGCCTTGCATGTGGTCCACCTGGGTTCGATCCCTGGCATCCCATATGGTCCCCAGAGCCCACCAAGAATGAACCATGAGTATAGAGCCAGGAGTCAGTCCTGAGCACCCTGGTGTGCCCCCCCCAAATAAGACAGACAGAGAAAATCAGTTCTGAAGTATCCTAATCTTCAGTTGGTGTCTATGGTGTAAAATCTCAACAAACATCTGCTATGTTTACGATCCCAGTGACTGCCACTGGAGAAAGGGCTCAACTACCTGAGATCATAGCATGTTTTGGGGGGGGGGGGGAGGCTGTATGACCCCTGCCATTGCGTACAGTCAAGCAGAAGTGTGCAACAACAGAAGTGACCCTGAGCACAGAGCCAGGTGCAACACCTGAGCACAGCGGGCTGTGTATCCACCCCAACAACAACAGCAACAGCAACATCCAAAACTCTAAAAGACAAAATCCCAGTGACCCCAAGTCTGGCCTTTCCTATTGCTGCTCTGCTTTTGTCTAACCACAGTCTGAACCCATGAGGGCTAACTTCCCACTTTAAGTAGATTTCACCTCATGATTTAAGCCAATCGTATGTAATTGGCATACAATTTTATCTGTGGAATCTAGAGTATATCAACACAAGAATACATTTCAATTAGCAGTGGAAGGCGAAAGGTGAACTGCAAGTCCCTTGCGATGGAGGCTCAGGAGTCAGCCTTCCTGACAAATAGCAGAAGGGTTCTGGAGAGTTCTTCAGTGAAGATCGATTCACAGGGAGGCAGAGGCCTCATTTGAATCAGGACCTTTGCAATTCCCAGAGGAAAGGCTTCAGGCCCATAGATGTGTTCAGAAAGTGTCTCAAATCTGGTACTGTTCAATGTCCCACTCTTTGCCATAACCTAGAGGCATGCCATCAGCACCACCTGGTGATGTGAATTCAGGTGGGACACGTCACACAGCCATTTTTCCTGCTCTTGCCTCTTGTGTGTTTCCTGATGCTGATGACTAAGTCTCCATCTATTACCCCCACCTTTGCTTCCATGGGGCGCTGCTTTATCTCAGAGGCCCACATCTTCATCAGTCAGCATCATTATTATGTCAATAGACCCGGCATTCTGATCTCTCAGGATCATTACCATGTCAATAACCATAATCAGCATTCAGGTTGTGGAATTAGATTTGCAGCTTCAAAGACTCTAATTTATTGCTTACTCATCAGTTTTCTCTCTGGGGAATTGACTTAAATTCTTTTTTTTGTGGGGGCGGGTTATTTTTGTTTGTTTAACAGTACAAGAGTTAAATGCACATATCTTAGGAGTTCCACTCTGAGGCATTTTGACAATGCTTACACCTATACCATTTTTATGAAAATGTAGTATGCCCAATTTTGCCTTTATAAGCAAGGAAGATCTCTTTGTTGGAAAACAAGAAATATTTCTGAACATCTTCAATTCTACCAGAGATTATAAGCATGCTATTAAATCAATGAATTTACATATAAGTAGGAGCTGAAGCGATAGCACAGTGGGTAGGGCATTTGCCTTGCACGTGGCTGACCTGGTTCTATTCCTCCGTCCCTCTTGTAGAGCCCGGCAAGCTACCGAGAGTATCCCACCAGCACGGCAGATCCTGGCAAGCTCCCCTTGGCATATTCGATATGCCAAAAACAGTAACAACAAGACTCACAATGGAGACATTACTGGTGCCCGCTCAAGCAAATCAATGAACAATGCGAGGACAATGCTACAGTGCTATATGTAAGTAATAATAAATATAATCCTGTGCTTTTATAAGAACTTACATACATGACATTGCATTGAAAGTTATATTAAAAATAAGAACTTACATTCATTTAAAAATATTTCAAGCCTCATTACCAAATCAAGGTCAGACTCATTAAATACAGTTTTGTTTGAATACACTTTGAAAAGAGTTTGAAGCAAAGTTCAAAATGTAACATTGTAACATATGTTACTGACTTGTAACATATCTCACCTTTAATAGTTCATAATAATACTAAGATAAAAAATATTTTGCAATCCTTTAAGGAAACTATATAATCATAGACTATAACCAACCTTAGATTATAACCAACCATAAGTGTTTATTTTGACTTCACTGTATTAAAATATATGTTAAGTTTGTGAAAAAATAACTTTCAGAGACAGCATTGAGGGGAAAAAGAGGATTAAGTATCAGCCTAAAGGCAAGGCATCATTTTAGACCTAAAATTTAATAAATAAAGTATATAGCATGAGTAAATACCAGACAAAAGAAAGGAGATGCTTTCACTTTCACGGGAGTTTATAGGGTAAGACAACTATGTATTAGCATAGAATTTGACAGATACAAAGATACCAATATGTATGCATTCTTTTCCTTTCCTTTTGATTAAAAAAAAGCTTTTTGTAGAAATAGGTCCTCAAATATATTGTTTTAGAAATAGCAACAGATTTTTCACATGAAGACTTACAGGTTTAATTGGCTTTAGTTTTACCCTATTAAAGGACTGAAATCTATGTAGGTATTGATTTTAAAAGCTGAACTACTTTAAATGATCTAATTTACAAAAATTAATTTTCCAAAGAAGTGCCAAATAGACTTAAGAGACTATTTTGATGATCTGAATCTTACTGAAAGCAGTAGGTTGAAATGAAAGCCTTAAGTACTAAAATCCAGCTCAAAATGTATGATAAATGTTGACATTTTCTACTCTTAATAACTTTTGTCATCAATAATTAAGCCCCTCCCCCCAAATCAAGTCTATCAAAATATGGTAGAAGAACTGATCAGATACTACTCTAAAGAAGACAAACAAATGACCAATGGGCAAATGTTTCAGAAGGGCATCATTATTAATTATCAGGGGGTGCCAATCAAAATGACAGTGAGCTATCACCCCAGCACATTAAGAAAAGCCAAGGTCATACCACTCCTGGGAATATATCCCAGAGAGGCAAAAATGTGTAGTCGAAGGGACATCTGCACTTGTTTGTTCATTGCAGCACTCTTTACAATAGCCAGAAACTGGAAGAAACCTGAATGCCCAAGAACAGATGACTGGTTAAAGAAACTTTGGTACATCTACACAATGGAGTACTATGTAGCTCTTAGAAAAGATGAAGTCATGAAATTTACATACAAGTGGTACAACATGGAAAGTATCATGCTAAGCGAAATGAGTCAGAAAGAGAGGGATAGACATAGAAATATTGCATTCATCTGGGGGATATAAAGTAACAAAATATGAGATTAATACCCAAGAATAGCTGAGATCAGCACCAGGACGATTACTCCATAACTTAGAGGCCAGCGGGTATCCTAGAGGAAAGGGCAGTTCAGATAGAGAAGGGAGCACTAAATAAAGGATGTTTGGAGGATCCTCCCAGGAGGGGAGATGCATGTTGAAAGTAGACTATGGACTGAACATGTTTGCCACTCAATGCCTCTTTTGCAGACCACAACACCCAAAAGGAGAGAGAGAACACAGGGGATTGCCCTGCCACAGAGACAGGGGGGATGGGGGGATGGGGGTGGGAGGGATATTATCCATGGTGGTGGAAAATGGGCACTGGTGGAGGGATGGGTATCTGATCATTGTATAATTGAAACCAAAGCACAAAAAATTGTAAATCTACAACTGTAAAAAACATTAAAATAAAATAAAGGGAAAAAAAAAAGAAAAAAAAAGCCAAGGTCAAAAAGACCAGAAACAAGTTCTAGCAGTGATGTGGGAGATCTGTCTTCTGTGGAAACAGTACAGCAACCTCCAAATCAAATAAAACACACATCTGCCATCAGATCCAGCAATTTCATTCTTTAGTATCTACCCATGCAACACAGAAATACTAATTTGGAAGTGTTTACTGTGGCATTATTTGCAATAGCCAAAATTTGAAAATAAATGACCAAGTGTCCAACAACAGATGAGTGGATAAACAAATTATTTTACGTACATACACACACACACACACACACACACACACACACATGCAATGAAACACTACTTAGATATGATCTTTGCTACAGGATGAAACAGGAGTTATGCTGAATGAAATAAGTCAGAAAGAGAAAAAATACTGAATGATCTCACTCGTGTGGTTTCTAAAGAAACAAAGCAAGGACAGAGACCATGTCCATGGGAAATAAATCCTTGGACTGGCCGCAGACCTGGGATCACCAAGAGGAACTACGTACAGAAAGGATTTAGTGAACTGTGGTAAAGGAAAATTGATGCCGTAGTGATGTGCATACTGTGACTATATTGTATCCTCTCCCTCCCCCCAAAAAATAAAACATATTATCTTGTAAACCAATGTTGACCCAATAAAAATAAATAAAAGGTATATGTAATTTTGATAAAAGGGTTAATAGCTAATTAAGAAAATCATTGGTCTATCCCATTCCTAGTTGCAATTCTTTATTTTATTGCTTAATAGTATTTCGTCATGAGTGTACCAAAATTTGTTTATCCTGCTGGTGTTTTGAGGTGTCTCCAGTTTTTCTCAATTATGAAAAAATTGGCATAAGCGTATATGCACATCCTTTTTGTCTGACATATGTTTCTCTTCCCTTGGGTGACTATAAATAGAACTGTTGCGTCATGCTGTAGGTGTGTGTTTATCATTATAAAACCTATCAAGCCATTTCCTAGAGGATTTTTCCATTTTATACTCCTACCTGTAATATAGGAGAGTTCTGGTTTCTCCATATCCTTGTCATCATTTAGTTTTGTTAGTCATTTTAATCTATGCACTTTTATGTGTGTGAGTTGGATTTGTTGTAGTTTTAAGTGACCTTTCCTTGATAACCAATGATGTTAAAAAATTGTGTATGTTTATTTTTTATTCGTTTATGTCTGACTACTAGCAAATAAGCTTCAATCAACTGCACAGAAAAAAGCACCCCGTGGTTCTCCTAAAGCATAGCCAAGTAGCCAGGGGGCCTCACTGCCTGTGGGGTTAGCCAGTTCACAGCCAGTCTGCTCCCTGCCAGGCCCCAAGTGGGAGCTAGGTCACGAGCTAGGACCCATGCGTCAGCTGTCCCTTGACCCTGCCTCTACACGTTCCCCGTTACTGCTCAGATCTGCATGATGCAGGCAGCCACCGATAGCTGGACACTGTGACCTAGGACCACTGACCATTGCCTAGGTTCACTTATGTTTGGTGTCGCTGCAAAGGCTGGAAAAATGAAAGCTAAATGTCCAGGTTTGCCCCATGCAAACACCAGGCTGATGTTCTAACCATTGTGTGGCATTTACTACCATAACTCCCGGTCACCACCCTGCCTACTCAAACTCAGAGCCACAGCCGGAGTCAGGCACCACTGATGATGATGATGATGATTTGCTTTTTGGGTCACACCTGGCTATGCACAGGGGTTACTCCTAGCTCTGCACTCAGGAATTACTCCTGGTGGTGCTCAGGGGACCATATGGGATGCCGGGAATGGAACCCGGGTTGGCCGCGTGCAAGGCAAATGCCCTACCCACTGTGCTATCACTCCAGCCCTGGCGACACTGACTTTAAATTCCTGGGCAGACACCCAGGCATCCACTAACGGCCCCAGCCTGCTGCTCAGGCCCTCGAGAGCACTCCAGTTGCAGGAAAGACCGAAGTATGTAAGCTACCTGAAGAAGACTTCAAAGCAACAGTCTTACTAGTGCTCACTGCAATGAGACTGATGGGAGAGGCTGCAAATAAACACAGAGAAGGTATGAGAAAGTGTGAGGAACGTCCCAGCAGAATCCTTCGAGTAGGACCACGGACAGCTGAACAGGCTGAATGAATGCTTTGCGTGCGGGAGGCCCAGTTTTAGTTCTTTGGGCTTTTGTTTGTTTTCTATTTTTCTTATCTCTTTAATTTAATTACCATGAAATTACAGTTATTCATGACTGGGTTTCAGGTATACAATGTTTCAACACAGATCCCATCACCAGGGTCCCCTTCCCTCCACCAATCCCCAAAACTCCAATTTCTCCCCATGCACAAGTCTGTCCTTTAAAAATAAAATTGTGGGACTGGAGTGATAGCACAGCGGGGAGGGGCGTTTGTCTTGCATGCGGCCGACCCAAGTTCGATTCCCAGCATCCCATATGGTCCCCCAGTACTGCCAGGAGTAATTCCTGAGTGCATGAGCCAGGAGTAACCCCTGTGCAATGCCGGGTGTGACCCAAAAAGCAAAAAAAAAATTAAAAATTAAAAAATACTGTCAAACACTGTCCTTCTGTTGTACATCGATCTGCTCAAGCGGGCCCAGTAACGTCTCCATTTTGAGACTTGTTGTTACTGTGTTTGGCATATTGAATATCGGGTAGCTTGCCAGGCTTTGCCATGTGGGCGAGATACTCTTGGTAGCTTGCCGGGCTCTCCGAGAGGGGCGGAGGAATGGGGAGGAATGGAATCCAGCTCGGCCAGGCTGGCTGCATACAAGGCAAACACCCTACCGCTGTGCTATGGCTCCAGCCCAAAAATAAAATTTTGTGTGTGTGTGTGTGTGTGTGTGTGTGTGTGTGTGTGTGTGTGTTCACACTGTGGTTTACAGTTCTACTGATGATAGGGTTCTGGACATACTTAACCGCCTTTCAGCACTGCCTCCTTCAGGTTGAACACTTACCTCCACCGTAGATGTACTCCCACCCTGTGCTATACCCCTTTCAAGTGGCAGGTTTCCTACTGAAGACCAGTTCTCGGAGACCCAGGTTTAATCCCCAGCCTATATGACACCCCCCTCCCACCCCCAGGAGTGGCCCACTGGCTCCAAGCTGGGAGTGGCCTCTGAACTGTGATCCAAAAAACAAAATCAAAATTTCTTGGAGCTAACAAAAACATAGTAGCCTTAAAAATACAAATCAAGAGGGCTGGAGCGATAGCACAGCAGGTGGGGGGCTTGCATTGCATGAAGTCAACCAAGGTTTGATCCCCAGTATCCCATATAGTCCCCTGAGCACCGTCAGGAATAATTCCAGAGTGCAGAGTGAGGAGTCACTCCTGAGCACCACTGAGTGTGGCCCCAAAACTAAATCAATCAACCAATAAGCAAACAAATAAAAATAACCCACAAACAGCAGAATAAAATATCAGAATGAAAGAAGTAAAAAAATAGAATCAATGAGTTCAAAGGTAGAAAGGTAAAGTATAAAATCCATCTAAAATGACAAAAGGACAAAGAAAAAAGAGGAAAAAAAAACAAAAAAGAAAGAAAAGAAAAATAAGAAAGAGATACCAAAAAGAAGGAAAAAAAAGAGAATAAAAGCATGAGCTATATAAGACTGCATCAAGACAAACAAAATCTGCATTATAGGGTCTCCAGAGAGACAGGCAGAAATCTTATTTGGAAAAAATATTGATCAAAAATTCCATATCTTGGAAGCTTAAAGAGTTCCAAACAAAATAAAACTTCATTTTATTTTAAGACACATTAAACAAAAAATAGCAAAAATAAGCAGAAGACCTTAAAAGAAACAAAAGAAAATGAATGGGTTAGGTAGAAGGCATCCCCTAGTAGATTATCAGCAGGTTTCTCCACAAAGATGTACAACCCAGAGGAAGAGGCAGGACATGTACAAGGTGCTGAAAGAAAAATACCTCAAACCAATAAACAATAGTTTAAAGAATTATTTGCACTGAGATAGTTCCCCAAGAAACACATAAGGGACTTATCAAAATGAAAAGGAAAACTCACATGGAAGTAATAAGATACTTTAAAGAAACATAAATATGAAAGAAGGAAAATAATGTTGGTCCTCCTTAAATTTATTTTCAACTTCCTGATTCATTTTTTTTATCATTCTGTTATTTTCTTGTTATTATCATTCTGTTGTTTAGAGAATTTTTTT
Source organism: Sorex fumeus (assembly GCF_029834395.1). NCBI lineage: Eukaryota > Metazoa > Chordata > Mammalia > Eulipotyphla > Soricidae > Sorex > Sorex fumeus. Next base: position 2,940,820 of record NW_026606070.1, on the reverse strand, counting down.
TTTTTTTTTTTGCTTTTTGGGTCACACCTGGCGATGCTCAGGGCTGACTCCTGGCTCTGTGCTCAGGAATTACCCCTGGCGGTGCTCAGGGGACCATATGGGATACTGGGAATCGAACCGGGGTCGGTCGCATGCAAGGCAAACACCCTACCCACTGTGCTATTGCTCCAGCCCCCCTTTTTTGTTGAGAATTTTAAACCTCATGATGAATATCATAAAATTTCTATTTCTCAGTACTTGTCTATATTGGTTCTTATAAAATTGGTAACATTTTTTCTGTTTTAGTAATCTTCAGGTTTTCTATTCTATTTTGAGTTCATTTGGGTAGTTTACAGTTTTCAGGGAATAGATTAATTTCACTCCAGTTTTTAAAATTTATGTTCATAATAGATTATGATTCTTCTAATAACTGGGAGACCTATAGTGAGCTCTCCAAATTTCTTTTGATACTGATAACTAGTCTCATTTCTCTTTTTCACCTTGAAAATCCAAACAGAGTCTTATCAATGTTACAACCTTATAAAAAGTCTGGTTTCATTAATTTTTTCTTATTATTTTTCTGTTGGCAGATTTATTTCTTCTCTTAACTGTCTTACTTTATTATCCTGCTTAAATGGAACTTGTGTGCTTTTCTTTTTTATGGTTTTTTATTTTATTTATTTATTTATTTATTTATTTTGCTTTTTGGGTGAGGCCCGGCGATGCACAAGGGTTACTCCTGGCTCATGGACTCAGGAATTACTCCTGGCAGTGCTCAGGGGACCTTATGAGATACTGGGAATCGAACCCGGGTCGGCCGCGTGCAAGGCAAATGCCCTACCCGCTGTGCAATTGCTCCAGCCCCTTTTTTTATGTTATTACAGTAAAAACTTACATTACTGATTTGCAAGTGTTCCTTTAAAAACATGTAATTATTTAATACTATAAATTTCTTTAAAATCTTTGTTTATAATATTTCGAAATATTTTCTAATTAATCCCAAAAGTTTGAGAAACTTTTTTCCTCTTCTCCCTATGAATTAATTAAAGGTAAAGGTAAAGGTAAAGGCCCTCCCGTTGATCGTCGATTTGCTCGAGCGGGCCCAGTAACGTCTCCATTGGAGACTTTGTTGTTACTGTGTCTGGCATATCGAATACTCTCGGTAGCTTGCCGGGCTCTCCGAGAGGGGTGGAGGAATCGAACTCGGGTCGGCCATGTTGATATGATATGATATGCCAGACACAGTAACAATGAATTAATTAGAAGTATATTTTTAAAAATTTTATCACTTAATCCCCGTTATTCATCGATTTACTCGAGCGGGTGCCAGTAACATCTCCATTCATCCCGGTTGCGTGCTAGCGTAGCCCAATGGTATCTGTTCGTTCTAGGAACATGCAGAGTCTCAAACCGATCATTCAGGGTCTTGACGAAGAAGTCTGACCATCTTGTAGGTGGGCGTCCACGTGATCTTTTGATGTCCCGTGGAATCCAATCAGTAATGGCTCTAGTCCAGCGGTTGTCTGTAAACCTCATTACGTGTCCAGCCCATCTGATTTTTGATGTCTTGGCAAATGAGACAGCGTCCCTGATTCTTGAGCGTTGACGAAGATCAGAACTCCGGATTCTATCTCTCATTTGAGTGAATCGTGATATTCCAAGCATAGCTCTTTCAATTCCTCTTTGAGAGACCCGAATAGCGTTCTCATCCTGTTTTCGTAGGGTCCAGGTCTCTGAGGCATGTTAATGCAGGAAGAACAGTGGAATCAAAGAGATGTGCTCGTAGCTGGAGGTTCTTTGTCCTTTTAGTTATTTCTTCAACGTTTTTTGAAGGCATTCCAAGCCGCTCTCTTCCTCCTGCGCAACTCAGGTGCCAGGTCATTCATCATGTTGATTTCTCGACCTAGGTATATATAACTGTTGCATTCGGAGATGGTGGTTCCGTTGAGAGCGAATGGAGCGTCAGGAACAAGGCTGTTTCTCATAAACATTGTCTTCATAAGATTCAGCTGTAGTCCGACCTTTCCACATTCACGGTCAAAGTCATTCAGCATTTGTGCCGCTTGGCTGTTGTTTGGTGTTATTAGAACGATGTCATCAGCAAAGCGGAGGTGGTGTAGTTGCCGACCATCTATCTTCACTCCCATGTTTTCCCATTCTAGTCGTCGCATGATGTTCTCGAGGGTGGCACTGAAGAGTTTTGGTGAAATGGTATCACCCTGCCGAACCCCTCTCTTGATATTGATGATAACTTCTTTGTAGAATGGTGAGATCTTGGTAGTGATTCCGCAATAGAGCTCACGAAGGATCCTGATGTATTGAGTTTGTACGCCCTGATTGGCTAGGGCTTCCATGACCGCTTCCGTCTCAACAGAATCAAAGGCTTTCTTTAAATCAATGAACGTTAGACAGAGAGGCATCTTGAACTCCCGAGAAACCTCAATGAGCTTAGTAATCGTGTGGATATGGTCGATGGTACTGAATCCTTTTCGGAATCCGGCTTGTTCACATGGTTGTCCTTCATCTAGTGTTCTGCTAATCCTATTCAGGATGACTCGAGTGAACAGTTTGTAGACAACAGACAATAGGCAGATTGGGCGATAGTTGCCAATGTCGTGGATGTCTCCCTTCTTGTATAGTAGTACAGTCCTGCTGGCATTTGAAAAATCTTGTTGTGTTTTTCTATTTAATTCTCTTATAGTCAGAGAATGCACTTTTGGACTGATTAAATTATTTTTTCTGTGTTTCACGAAATTGAGCTCAAGACCTCCTACATACAAGGCAAGTCAATGAGGTGTAAGACACAGCGCTGGATTGATTCCAAGCACGAATGGACCCTCAAGTGATGTCGGTGGGCCCCACGGGTGACGACGATGCATGTGAAGTAGGGAGGAGAAAGACAGTCACTTTTTCCCCATCTGCCTCTGCCACCCGGGACCCAGGGTTACTGGGTTCTTGTCTCGCCTCGCAGAAAGGAATTTCAGGAGTAGAGGAGCAGTGAAATTACACTGTTTTTATTTGGAGGTTTTGAAGGCTAAGAGAGAGAGAAAGGGGGAGAGAATGGGGAGTAACCTGGGCTTCTCCAAGGGCGGAGAGAGCCCCTACCCACATCCCAGCATTAGACACGAAAGCATGAAAGTCCACATCTCAAGAGGGGAGATGCGGGCAACACATGTGCTCAGCCACCGCATATGCTTGGCCACATAGGCAGAAGCAACACACGTGCTCAGGCAGCATACTCGCGCACTTCCTTTGTTCAGGTGGCCTTTCTAGGGTTTCCCAACCTGCCCCCTAGTGGGGCTTCTACCTAGGCCAAAGTCTGTTGCTAGGGAGGTTACCAAGGAGGTTGGGAGTGGGGATGATCTTTGATGTTCTTCTTCTGCAGGAGTTTCTGTTGGAGGGGGTTGGTTGGATGTCAAAGGAACAGCTTTGGAGTTTCTGGTGTTTCTCTTTCAGATCCTTAATTGGTCTCTGTTTCTTCTGCTGTCATCCCTGTAGGCGACCAGCCTCCGCAGGGTCTGTCACAGACTGGTGTTCTGGTGCCTGGTAGTTCTCCAAGAGATCCAGGGCAATTGCTTCCCAGGAGATTTACTGCTATGGCCTTGAGAAGGGGTCTTCCCTATCTGCCTGCCTACATCGCAAGCACCACCTAGTGTCTCCCTGAAAGCCCTCCCCACCCTCCCACCCCCAGCACAGTCGGGGTGACTGGTGGTCCCAGCAAGACTGAAGAACTTTTCAAGTTCCAAACATTGAAACATCCAGCCTGATTGGTCGATTATCACAGGGAGTGGCCCCAGGCCCCGTGGGCACTGCGTGGGAGGCCCACCAAATAATTCAAGAGGAAGTAAATTATTTGGATGTTTTATTTTATTTTTATAATGTAGGAGTACTGCTATTTATTCAGCCATTGATTAAGATGATTGAACTGGGCATGGACTCCACAATTTAGATATTTTAAAAATAAGAGAAGTAGTAGAGAGGCTCAGGAGCTTGCCTTACATACTGCCATCCTGGCACAGGTCCCTGAGTACCACCAGGAGTGATCCCAGAGCACAGAGCCAGGAGTAAGCCCTGAGCTCCGCAGGCGTAAATAGGATAAAGGAAAAGAAAACGAGATGGGGGGGGGGGGGCTGTGCGATAGCACAGCAGGTAGGGCGTTTGCCTTGCACAGGGGCGACCCCGGTTTGATCCCAGGCATCTCATATAGTCCCCCAAGCACCGTCAGGAGTAATTCCTGAGTGCAGTGCCAGGAGTGACCCCTGAGCATCGCTGGGTGTGACCTAAAAGGAAAAAAAGAAAACATCAGATGGTAGCCTTCCTTCCTGGGAGTTTCGGTAAACTACTTTTACATTGCAAGCACCAAACCCGAGCTCCAAACGGTGCATTGTCTCTTGAAAACCATCTTATTGAACTCAGTCCTTGTTTCAAACGTAGATGTTGTGAGAGCAAAGCTTTTGCCTTCTAAATTGAAAACAACAACTACGATTTATATCAACACCTCAGAGGGATGTAGTGTTGACCTTGAGTTAGGCCAAAACTTTCCTGGTTAACCCGAGCAGGACAATAGGCCTTATCTCTTGGTCCCCTGGGGAAAGGGCCCTGTCTGGAATAATCAGTCGTTCTTGTCTCACTCCCTCCTATCTGCACTGTAGCACTGTCCTCCCATTGTTCATTGATTGCGCAAGGGGGCACCAGTAATGTCTCCATTGTGAGACTTGTTGTTACTGTTTTTGGCATATCAATACACCATGGGGAGCTTGCTAGGCTCTGCAGGTACTCTTCATAGCTTGCCAGGTTCTCCAGAGGGGCAGAGGGACTGAGGAATAGAACCACGTCCAAGGCAAATACTCTACCCACTGTGCTATGGCTCCAGCCCACCCCTTTACTTTTCAATTCATACAAATTTTTGGAACTGTGTCTTTCTTGCTAGTTGTGATCCTACCCTGATCACAAGCTTTTAAAGTAAGATCCTCATTTTTAAGACCTTAAATTAAGATCTTAAAAGGTTTTAAATTAAAATCTTCAAATTTATCTGTCCTCCCGTTGTTCATCGATTTGCTCGAGCAGACCCAGTAACGTCTCCATTTTGAGACTTGTCGTTACTGTGTTACTTGTGCAAGGCAAACGCCCTACCACAACAGTTAAGATGTGACTCTGATGAAGACCCGGGTCACCGCTGTGCAAGGCAAACGCCCTACCTGCTGTACTATCGCACAGGCCCCCCCATCTCGTTTTCTTTTCCTTTATCCGATTTACGCCTGCGGAGCTCAGGGCTTACTCCTGGCTCTGTGCTCTGGGATCACTCCTGGTGGTACTCAGGGACCTGTGCCAGGATGGCAGTATGTAAGGCAAGCTCCTGAGCCCCTCTACTACTTCTCTTATTTTTAAAATATCTAAATTGTGGAGTCCATGCCCAGTTCAATATTGAATACCTCTCGGGTAGCTTGCCAGGCTTTGCCGTGCGTGCTGGCGAGATACTCTCGGTAGTTTGCCGGGCTCTTCGAGAGGGGCAGAGGAATCGAACCTGGCTCGGCCGGGCTGGCCGCGTGCAAGGCAAACGCCCTACCACAACAGTTAAGATGTGACTCTGATGAAGGACCTTAGACTTGCTACATTGAGGTTATAAAAGTTCGTGTGTGATTCTGGTGGGATTACACGGAAAAATGCATATCATTTTTAAAATTTTACATTCAAAAATAATCCCAAAGAAATGTAAGCTGCTGCAGGTAGCACAGCTTAAAAATTCAGTTAGGGTGTGTGACTTTTGAGTAAGAACACTAAAGAGAAAATTCCCTTTTCTCAGAGCCCAGAAAAAGCTGGTTTTGTGATAAAGGCCTACTTATTCTCGCCACACACTTTCAGGTTTATCCACACTCGAGTCCCTGGACATCTGCAGCAATTCTAATTTTCCTTCTTCTTGCCCCAAGGCATGACAAAAGCATGAAGGCGCCCTGATTCATATTTGAGTTTGTCCTAGAAATTCCATTTTCACTCCTCTTCCAATTCATATCTTTACTAGCGGGATAAACTTTTTTCCCGCTTTATTCAGGCAAAATTTGACCAGCTTTCTTGATATTTGGATACACATCAACGTGTCTAAATATATACCCAAATATATAAATGCATTGTGAAAGTATTTTCCCATTTTCACATCTAACACATCACATGTCCTACCCACTTTTCAAGATCAATTTTCATAGCAAATTTCAACTCTATCCTACAGCAGTAACAAGCACAGCCAGATTATTCACTTACTCAGACCTATATGATAAATTAAAATAATAAAACAAAACGTTTTACCAACCTCTTCCTAGTTCCCTCACCGTCCATCCTTGGCAAATACCTCTCAAGCCTATTTCTGAGTTTCACATTATGTTTTCAGGTTCCACACTGAGGCACTAATTTTTCTAATTGGCCTACATCACTTAATGAGTTTTCTGCTCTCAAAGTCGATTCATGTCGTCCGTCCCAAAAGCTAGGACTTCTAAAAGGTGTTTTTGCTTCTGACTTGGCTTCATTGTCGTAATGCTCAAAAGACAGTCACTGAGGCAGAGAAAGAGACAAAATGCAAGCCCAAGCTTTTGTAATTGAATTGTTTTAAAAGGTTAATGTTTTTTGATGTTTTCACATTGATATGAAAAGGGCTTTGGCAGTAGTGAATCCTGGATGCGTGCAACAGAACAAAAGAACAAATAAGAGTGATGCCGCTTGTTGGTATCTAATCAGAAGAGTCATCATCAGAGTAAAGAAATAGAACGCTGGATTTTTGGTGTGGTCGTATACATTTGGTCTTGTCCTGTCCTGTCTGCTTTTGTGGCAGTGATAATGCTTTAGTGGCAGGCTCACACAGTTGATTTTGGTGTTCACACACTCTGGTTGGGGAACTCACCAGAGAGCCACCACTTTTGTTGTAGCGCTAAGGATTTTACCGGGGTGTAGTGGGGATTGCATTCAACCTGGGGGACGTGTCAAGAATCAAACTCGTGGTGCCATGAATATAAGCCAGGTGTTCTAGCACTGAACCACATGACTGGGCCCCGGCCTTATATATTTCATTTCATTTCATTTTCATTTCATCATCCTGTTATTCGTCGATTGCCTCGAGCAGGCCCCAGTAACGTCTCTTTCATCCTAGCCCTGAGATTATATTCAAGGCTCTTTAGGAGAATGAGACCCATCATTGTTACTGGTATTTGGCATATTGGGTATGCCACGGGGAGTTTGCCAGACTCTGCCCTGTGGGCAGGCTACATTCGATAGCCTGCAAGTTTGTCCAAAGTAGTAAAAAGTAATTGTTTACAATTAATTGATCACGGCCTTATATATATTTAAACCAAATTATCATAGTATTATAAGCATAAAAATATACAATTTAGGTTAAATATATAAGGCTGGCGTTCAGCAATGTGGCTTAGCCTTCTAGATTTTCACTTTATTAAAAAAAACATGCACTCTTGAGGGCAGGAGTAAGTAGTACAGAGAGTAAGGTTCTTCCTTGAATGTAATCACCCCACATCCCATGTGGTCCCCTGAGCACTGCCAGGAGTAAGCCCTAGCACCACCAAATGTGGCCCCAAAACAAACAAACAAACAAATAAAAACATGTTCCAGGGCTCTGGCACAGTGGGGTGGGCACTTGCCTTGCTTGTGATTGACCCAGGTTTGCTTCCCCTAGATGGTTCCCGCAGGACCACCAGGAGTGACCCCTGAGCACAGGGTCAGGAACAAGCCCTGGGCACCTGAAAACACGCCATTTAGCCTTTACTGGAATGCTGTGTTCTAAAGGGAGTGAGAACATGCTAGGGGAAAAGGGAACTCAGATAGAGAAGGGAGCTCCAAATAAAGGGTGTTGGGAGGATCCTCCCAGGATGGGAGATGCATGCTGAAAGTAGACTATAGACCAAACATGATTGCCACTCAATGCCTCTTTTGCAAACCACAACACCCAAAAGGAGAGAGAGAACAGAGGGGAATGCCCTGCCACAGAGGCAGGGTGGGATGGGGGGATGAGGGGTGGGAGGGATACTGGGAACCGTGGTGGTGGGAAATGAGCACTGGTGGAGGGATGGGTATTTGATCATTGTATAATTGAAACCCAAGCACAAAATTTGTAAGTCTACAACTGTATCTCATGGTGTCTCACTAATAAAAATTTAAAAATAAATAAATAAATAAATAATTTTTTTAAAAAAAGGGAGTGAGGGAGATAAGAATCCATAAAGATGTAACAATTATGATAGCATAACTTCAGTATGACTTATATATATGCTATTTAAATTTTTTACATACAGATAGCTTTAAAGCATATTTGGAATGTATATAGATAGGAGAAAGAGTATTGGACTTGACAGATGTGTGTAATAGCTATGTGGTTTCTTGCTTATGTGAGTTGAACAACCATAGGAACCTACTGCTACATTCCCCAGTATACCCATTACATTAACGGGTGGAATCACATTCACTGAACAGAATCTTGGTGAGACCAAACTAAATGAGTCTATGACAGTATCTGGAAGTACCAGTGGTCTGTGAGAGTCACTCAATATCTATTAGACACCCAACTGATATATTTTCAGTAAGAAAGATGCAACCCACACATAAATATAATTCCTGACATAACTTTGTAAGCTATGAATGTAGCCCAGTGCCCAGAAGATTGATGATGTTCCTAAAGCTTTTACACCTGATGAGATCCAGTTGAACATATGTTTTTGTGAGAATGTTAAAAACTACACTTTAAAACCAAGGAGCAAACTTAAAACAATTGAGCCAATCTACCATCTATGTAGAGTCAAGAAACTATTTGGAACACCAGCAATCTACCCTGGAAATTTCTCAGGGAAAATTCATCTACTTGGTCAGCAGATATTTCAAGATAGACACTCACGAGAGATTAACAGAGCTAAGCAAAATACATTATAGCTGTTAGAACTGTGAGTCATTCTTGTAACTCAATTAAAATCACTGAGTAGCATGTAAGTACAGAACATTGTGGAGATTTAGGAAATAAACCCAAGGGGGCTGGGAAATGAATGCAGAGATAAACATTGTTTTAGTTGAGGGGAGGAAGGAATCAGATCAATGATAATCTTCCACCAGATTATCCTGCAGTGTAAAAGTGCAAACAAATACAAACATTATAAATGAAAACCAATGTTAGGTATTGAGAACAAAACCCACTGCTAATTTTATTTTTTTTTTGCTTTTTGGGTCACACCCAGTGATGCACAGGGGTCACTCCTGGCTCTGCACTCAGGAATTATCCCCGGCGGTGCTCAGGGGACCATATGGGATGCTGGGAATCGAACCCGGGTTGGCCGTGTGCAAGGCAAACACCCTCCCCGCTGTGCTATCACTCCAGCCCCCCACGCTAAATTTTTGAGACATTTAATAAACAGGATCTTATAGTGATAAACTAATAGCATTATGAACATCTTGATTATTATTTTAGCTACTACCTAGTCAATGCATACTCTGTGCCCAGAAGTAGGCTAGATTTATGAGCACAAATGTTTCACTCTGTAGCACTGTAGCTCTGTCCTCCCGTTGTCCATCAATTTGCTCGAGCGGGCCCAGTAACGTCTCCATTGTGAGACTTGTTACTGTGTTTGGCATATTGAATATGTCACAGGTAGCTTGTCAGGCTTTGCCGTGCAGGCAAGACACTCTCGGTAGCTTGCTGGGCTCTCTGAGAAGGGCAGAGAAATCGAATCCAGGTCAGCCGGGGCCAGCTGCATGCAAAGCAAACACCCTACCACTGTGTTATCGCTCCAGCCCATGTTTCACTCATTTCTTAATTATAATTATTTCAGAATTTGTTTATTTACTTATTTATTTCTGGGTTTGGGGGGTGCCAGGGATTGAACCTGGGTCAGCCATGTGTGAGGCAAGTGCCTTGCCTGCTATACTATCCCTCTGACCTCTCACCAGCATTTATTGGTCATCTGGTATACGCATGAGCTCTGTTGATGACTGTAGTTTTCACTACTATCACATCATAGGTGAGATTATCATTCTTATTTTTAGGAAAGAAAGCTAAAACTCAGAGAGAATGTGGGATTTTTTTTTTTTATCAGTGAAACACCATTAGGTACTGTTGTGGACTTACAAGTGTTTGTGCTTGGGTTTCAGTTATGCAGTGATCGAATCCCTCCACCAGCGCCCATTCTCCACCACTAATGATCCCGGTATCCCTCCCCCCCCATTCCCTCCATCCCACCCTGCCTCTGTGACACAGTATTCCCTTTTGTTTTCTCTCTCCTTTTGGGTGCTGAGGTTAGCAAAAGAGGCATTGAGTGGCAATCATATTTGGTCTCTAGTCTACTTTCAGCGATTTTTTTTTTATTAAAAATTTTTTTAACAGTGAGACATCATGAGGTACAGTTGCAGACTTACACATTTTTGTGCTTGGGTTTCAATTATACAATGATCAAATACCCATCCCTCCACCAGTGCCCATTTCCCACCACCGCGGATCCGGTATCCCTCCCCCCTATCCCCCCTCCCCCCCCCCCCCCCCCCCCGTCCCACCCTGTCTCTGTGGCAGGGCATTCCCCTCTGTTCTCTCTCTCCTTTTGGGTGACAGCGATATTTTTAAGAGTTTTTTTTTCCATTGAATTACTAAGTTATCAAGTTATCTGTGATTGAGTTTCAGGCATACAATTTTCCAACACGAATCCCTCCACCCATGTCACTTCCCTCCACCCCAATCACCCTCCTGCCCCCCAGCCTGCTTCTATGGTAGGATTTTATTCTTCCTTTCAGCTTTCCACTCTCCTCTTTACCAATGCACCTTTCTTGACTGCTGCCTTTGGGCAGTTGCTGAGAAAGCTATTTGCCCCAATCATATATCTTATAAGCAGATAATCATCATTTAAATCCACACATCTCTAGGTGAGATGATGCCACACTGAACTGTTATGGGGTAAAATAAATGCATATAAATGATAAGAGGATTATCCTCCTATTTAGCTCTTTGCACTAAGATGGGATGGGAACCCATAATATTGTCCTCTGGTTATTGTGTGTGGTATGGTCCATATGGAGAACAGGCATTCAGGACAATTATAGCCTGGGGAGTTGAAACAGAAACTCCAAAATTGGAAGGCAAAAGAAGCCTTCCAAAGATGTCATATAACACATCTTTTTTTATTTTTTTTTTAAAAAAAGATGAAATGGCTGTGAACTGCTGAGAACAGCAACAGCTAATAGGACACCTGGTGTTTTTCTATAAGGAATGCGACTGCTCTTTTTCAGCAAAGGTTTTGAAGCCAACTGTGAATCTAAGAAACAAAGTTTAAGTCTCTTTAAATAGCTAAGAGTTCCAGAGTTGAAAAAATTTGCATCTTCTAGTGAATGTGGAAAATATGTTGGTAGAACTCTTTTCAAAATCCATCTATACATTCTTTCGGTACCCATATAGTCAATACTTATGTATTTTGTTGGGTTCTCCTTTTTTCTTTGATTTTGGTTTTTGAGTTTTGGTGGAGTTTTATTTGGTTTTTGGTTTTTTTGGTTTTTAGGCTTTGGGCCACACTGGGAGGTACTCAGGGCTGATTCCGGGCTCTGTGCTCAGGAATCATTCTTGACAGACTCACGGGGAATGGGGAGTGGGGAGTGCCGAAGACCCTTATGCAAGGCACGCGCTCTCATTATGTATTTTAAAGCTAAATATTTTCCAGATTTTTTTGGTTCTTTCAAAAACAATGTTTTTCCAGACAGGGATAGGAAAAACATAAACTCTAAAAGTATGTTGAGAGGGCTGGAGCAATAGCACAGCGGGTAGGGCGTCTGCTTGCACGCGGCCAATCCGGGTTCGATTCCCAGCATCCCATATGGTCCCTTGAGCACCACCAGGGGCAATTCCTGAGCACAGAGCCAGGAGTAACCCCTGTGCATCACCGGGTGTGACCCAAAAAGCAAATAAATGAATAAATAAATAAATAAAAGTATGTTGAGAATATGTCTGAAGCATCATATTTTCTCTAACAACTAACATGTTTGACAAAGAGGAAAAAATAGTAAGTTAAGAAATTGTATGATGAATCATATCCATTTAAGCAGTTTTCCTAAGTTTCTTAGCACTTGATATCGTTAAGAATTAACCATTCAAGCACAGGTCGCTCATTGTATGACTGAAACTTAATCACGAAAGTTTGTAAGTCTGTAACCGTAGCTCATGGTGATTCATGAAAAAATAAAAATTAAAAAAAAAATTAACCATTCACTTTCCCAAGACCAATTCCTAGGCTCCAAATAAGATTCCAGAATCCTCAATCTCCCTTTCTGTTCTTGCTTCCTCAAAGTCTATTCTCTCCAGAGTAACCCCAGTGATCAATTCTATCAGGGCTCTTATCTATGCAGAACACATGGTGTCTTTCAACACATTGAGAATCAAATGGAAAAGTCTTATCATGGCCAGGCAGGCCGACACTCTCTGACTCTGGGCTCCCTCTCTGGCTTCATTTTCCGCCCTTCAATCCTTCAATTTTCTCTCCCTGGAGCTAGCACTGGCCCCTGCTGTTTCTCTGACAAGTCAAGAATCCATGTCACGGATTTTCCTTTCTCTGCTCCTCCTGCTTTTTCCCTTGAGTTGGCTTGTTTGGGGCCACACCCTGTGGGGCTCAGGTCTTACCCCTGGCTCTGGACTCAGGGATCACTCCTAGCCTGCTTACTGGACCTTACGCAATGCTAGCATTGAGCCAGGGTTGTTCTCAAAGTGTACAAAGAAAGCACTTATTGGGATTAGAGAGATAGTACAGCTTGGAGGACACTTGTCTTGTCTACAGCCTACCCAACTTTGATCCCTGGCATCCCTGAGCACTGCTCCTGAGTCCCCTGAGAACTTCCAGGGGAATGAACAAATTTATAATTATAAATAAATTATAAAAATAAATATATTTATCACTGTCACTGTCCTCCCATTGTTCATCGGTTTGCTCGAGCGGGCCCAGTAACGTCTCCATTGTGAGACTTGTTGTCACTGTGTTTGGCATATTGAATATGTCACGTGTAGCTTGCCAGGCTTTGCGTGCAGGCGAGATACTCTCTGTAGCTTGCCGGGTTCTCTGAACTACTTTTTGTCTGTTAAGTTGGAAATACTCCTTTAACTGGGATTTACTGTAACTAGATATGACTAAAAATTGATCATTCTATGGTTGGAAAACTATATTTATAATTTATAAAAGGCCCTCCCGTTGATCGTCGATTTGCTTGAGCGGGCCCAGTAACGTCTCCATTGGAGACTTTGTTGTTACTGTGTCTGGCATATCGGATACTCTCGGTAGCTTGCCGGGATCTCTGAGAGGGGCGGAGGAATCGAACTCGGGTCGGCCATGTTGGCCGCTTGTAAGGCGAACACCCTACCGCTGTGCTATCACTCCCAGAGTGATAATTTATAAAAATTACCGATTTTATAAGTTATGATTTATAATGTTCCTGAATGTAGGAGCAAGCCCTAAGCATCACTGAGAGTGAAACAAAACAAAAAAAGAAGGAACACACCTCTACCCCTTGAGTTCTCTCTCACCCCAAGCTCCTCCTGTGTGGAAATCTACTCCCTAACATGTGCAACATTCCTATCTCGAGCCATTTGGTCTTCATGGGAACGTCTTCTTATAAGGGTGGTCATTGAAACAAGTAGCAGCTATCTTTATTATTCTGTAGCCGTGGTTTCTACACAGCAGTTAGCCTTTCCCCATACAGTAAATGGTTATGTCTTTAACTTGTATCTCCCTTCTGAAATGCAGAGAATGGGCACAATATTTTATCAGTGTGTCCTCAGAGCTCAGGAAAATGCCTTCACGTAGTAGGTGTGCAAAATAACTCTATGGTAAATAATGGAGTCTGACAAACTTACACATTTGCTCTGACACTATTTCAAGTTTTATAAAAAGAATATACCACCGAATCCCCAAACATCTATTCTGATGGACTGGAGTAGGTCTTGAGACAGATACAGGAGAGATGTACACATCTTTGAAAAGGATCCAGCCCTCAGAACACTTTGGGCCAAGCTTGGGGCAGAATTTAAGTATGTTCAGAGAATTACTATATGCAATGGACAGACACTGCACAGGAAAAATAAATCAATTCAATATGGCAGAATAGAAAAGCTTCATGGAGAGTACAGAAGAACACAGGCTTAAAGGAATTTAAGGACATTAGGAAGACACGACATAAATAAGCTTAAGAAACAAAGCCAGAGTCTGGTGAGTTGAGGTCATGTAAAGTTATTAAACATGATTGAATTACCAAAGCACAGGGCCACAAGAAAGGCAATGATTCTGTGGTGAGAGTTGAAGCATTATGGAAAGGCAGGAACAGATATCTTATTTCACATTTTTATGAACATGGGGATTTATTCTAAGCCTTCTTAAGATTCACAATGGACACGTTACTACCTTTTGCATTACCATACTGTGAAAGTCTTTCCACGTGCAAATAGTACCTGCAATTTTTTTTAAATTGCAAATTTAAAAAAAAAAGACATACAAAGAAAGGGAGCAATTGATTGAAGCAATTTAATTTGATTGGAAAAAAACAATTTAATTCATTGTGAAATGGTGCTTGGAATTTTTGCTCTTCTTTTCTTTCCATTTTCTATTGATCAGTAGCTATAATATCTTCACTTATAGTCTCCAATTTAATCATTCTCTCTTCTCTGTGTAGATCTGATTTCCCTTTATTCAACATACCTCTGGAGACACAATAATTATTTGTTGATTTTTCTGGAAATTACATAACAGTCCCAAATCCTGCCTTTGCCCTGTTCATAACAAAGAGGAGAATTCCATCAGAGATAAGAACTGCCACTGACAAATTGGCTTTTCATATCACCTCAGTCCTAAGCTCCTGGCCAGCAGGTTATCAGTCTTCCAATCACAGGCATTTAGGGAATTTGTCTAATTTACTTGCTTTCAACTTTTAAAAAATAGAATCCTTTCTCCTTTCCCTCAACAAAAATCTCACAAAGTCTAGTATACAAATCTGTAGGGCAAAATTTAGTTAATTATAAATATATTCACCATAACATGATCAGTACAATTTGTTTAGAGTCAAAGTGATCAATGAGCACGGTAGCTATTTTGATGAATGAGGCTAGTGAGTGATAATTGCAGTCTTACGCTTCCTAAGCATAGGATTTGTTCTTGGTAGGAAATGCATTTTTAATACATCTAATTAAGAGATCTTGAGCAGGACTAAAGCCACATGACAGCGGGTGGGGTGCTCGCCTTACACACTTCCAGTCTGGGTTTGATCATTGGCACCAAGCACATTTGCCCAAGCCCCATCGGCAGTGATCCCTCTGTGCAGAGCCAAGAGTCATCCCTGAACACTACTAGGTGTGGTCCTAAATGTTTTTTTTTTTAAAAAAAGAATCTAGAGGAAGAAAAGAATTCAAGTGGTTTTTCTAAAAAGAAAACAGACAATCGCGAACAGAAATGACATTTCACACCACACAGAGTTGAAAAGCAAAGAGCGAATGTTGATTGAGTGCATAATTATTCTAAGGAATTAAATGACCTAGTTTATCTTCTTTGATTAATTTTTAATCCTTGTATCTCTTTGATCCCATTTCTTAATAACCCCAGATATAGCATTCCTTTCATCATCATATCCCAAAGCTTCACGGGCTAGTTAGCACTGTTTCTGCAGTACACAGAAGAAAAGTATGAAATTAATCCTTACCCTTCATTGGGCTGTCTTTAAAATATAGAACATACACGGCCGTGTGACATCTCCTTATATATAAAGTGATCAATGGAAAGTAAATTCATCATTCATTCATCATCCTGTTATTCGTCAATTGCCTCGAGCAGGCCCCAGTAACGTCTCTTTCATCCTAGCCCTGAGATTATATTCAAGGCTCTTTAGGAGAATGAGACCCATCATTGTTACTGGTATTTGGCATATTTGGTACGCCACGGGGAGTTTGCCAGACTCTGCCCTGTGAGCAGGCTACATTCGGTAGCCTGCCAGTTTGTCCAAAGTAGGAATGAGATAATAAGATGTCATAAAAAGATGTCCTGATAAGACGGTACCTTCATGTGTGCGGAGAGTGGTCTCATCATGGTGGTGGCTGGTCCTGGAGGTCTTCGGCTGCCGGAGCCCTGGTCAGGGCGGGGAGGAAAGCTCAACCCGCTCCCCTCCAAGGGACCCCGGCGAGGAACAGCCAGGCGCAGGGGCAGGAGACTGCACTGGTCTCGTCCGGGAGCTGGATTTTATAGTCTCTGAGTCTGGCAGAGGGACAAAGCCACGCGGGTTCCGGGGCCGAGATCTCCAAGCCTACTCGGATTGGAGTCGAGCGTCCTCCACCCAGATCCTCCAAATTCCAGTAGGCGGGGGTCACACCCACCACCTGGCCCCCTGGCACCGTGTAATCCCATCAACGGAAAGTAAATTATCTAACGTTTTTCCCTGAAAATCAGACTTAACTCTTTTACAAACCACAACACCCAATAGGAAAGAGAGGACAAAAGGGAATGCCCTGCCACAGAGGCAGGGTGGGATGGGGGGGATGGGGGTTTGGAGGGTTACTGGGATCCATTGTGGTGGGAAATGGTTACTGGTGGAGGGATGGGTATTCAAAATAAATTAATTAATTGAAGGAAAAATAAAATAAAATAAAACATAGAACATTAATTTTCATTTTGTTATAGGCTGTTCATTCACACAAAAAATTTTATTGTCTGCTACCTTTGTGCTAGGTATCGCATCAGGAGCTGGAAAAACAAATCGAAATTTCTGATGTTTGAGTTTACAGTACAATTACAGTTATTTAAGACAAGACGTTTGTGTGCTCAAGGTAGAAAGAATAGCAAGAAGAAAATAATAACAAGGCAGGGAAAAAAAACAAGAAAGAATAACCTGAAGAAAGGACAGAGCTTGGTGTATTTTAAAAATACCAGAGCTTGGTGTATTTTAAAAATACCAGTCGGGTTTGAAGCAACAGCACAGTGGGTAGAGCTCTTGCCATGGATGCAGTTGACCCAGGTTCAAACACCAGCTTCCTCTATGGTTCCCCGAGCACCACCAGGAGTGAATCCTGAGCACACAGCCTGGGGTAACCCCTTAGCATTGCTGGGTGTGGTCCAAAATGAAATAACAGAAAGAAAGTGGCAGAAGGATGAGAGGACAGGATAGAAGTGTCACTGTGAGGGTATCATGGAGGTAGAGGGACTTTTACAATTCCTTAGGTGTGAAGTTATACTCCCAAAACTACATCCTATTCTGAAGCAGTGCAATATCGATAAATTTGATTTTGCAGAACCCTATTCACTTATTGCCATGCCTGGCAATTTCAGGCATTGATCCTGAATTTGCACTCTGGAATTATTCCTACTGGTGCGCAGATGCCAGGGATTGAACCCTGGTCAGTCGTGTGCAAAGCAAGCATCCTACCCACTATATTATCATTCCGGCCCTAGCTGTAGTATATTTTATTCTGATTTCCACAACTGGAATTGAATGAGAAATATAAAAATTAAAGGTTTTATGTTCTGAGATATGACACCAAGAAGTGAAATCATTGGATCATTTGTGGCTTTTTTTAATTTAAAAATTAATTTTTATTAAAAACACCATGATTTACAAAGTTGTTTACATACAGTCATTTTTGCTTTGACTTTTTCAAGAAATTTATATATTGTTTTCCCCAGAAACTGGACAGTCCCACCCACAACGAATGAGGGTCCCTTTTCTTAAATCCTTAACACATCAACACTGGTTGTTTCCAGTCTGTGATAAAGGATATTTCACTGGTGCCAGGAAACAGACCCATAGTTAAATCCAGACAAAGAATTTGAGCTTGATTTTACAGTAAACTATTGACCAAGTTCAGAACCTGGAGTCATGAAAATCATTTCCTGATGTTTGTCTTCAATGCTCATGGGAGTACTGGAACAATTCTTAGATATTTGTTCCCAAATAGCTGCTCATTTTAATAATATTGACTCTTCCAATCTATGAGCATGGAATATTTTTCCACTTCCTAAGGTCTTCCTCTATCTCTTTTTTTGGGGGTGGGGAGGCACACCCGATATTGCATAGGGTTTACTCTTGGCTCATGCACTCAGGAATTACTCCTGGTGGTCGGTGCTCAGAGGACCATATGGGATGCTGGGAATCGAACCCGGGCCGACCGCATGCAAGGCAAATGCCCTACCCACTGTGATACCGCTCCAACCCTGTATCTCTTTGTTAAATGATTTAAAGTTATCATGGTATAGCTCTCCTACGTCTTTTGTTAAGCGGACTCCTAGACAGATGCTTGATCTATCTGGAAACTATTTTAAATGGGATGGAATCCTTGATTGCTTTCTCCTCTTCTTCATTCTTTGTCTATAAGAATATAACAGATTTGTTATATACTTTATACCCTACCACTTTGTTATATTGGTTTATTGATCCTAGGTTTATTGTGTTTGTGTGTGTGTCATACTATTTTATTTTTTATCGCTCCTTCTAGCCCCTGTTCCTCACCTTAGATATTAGTCTCATACTATTTTTCAATACCTCTTTGGAGTGTTTTTTTTTTTTTGTGGACTCTTTACGGTCTTCTATGTATATTATCATGTCATCTGCAAAGAGTGATAGTTTGAGTTCTTCTTTTCCAATTTAGATTCCTTTGGTTATTTTTTCTTGCCTGATTGATGTAGCCAGGACTTCTAATGCTATGTTGAATAGAAATGGAGAGAGAAGAACTTACCACTTTTTTTTTCTCCTGTTCCAAGAACACTGCCAGGCACAAAGTATGTGCATATTACGTTTTTTTAGATAAATGGACAAATAAATTAATGAGTGAATCACTTCACTTGATCACTTGACATCCCGTTACTCATCAATTTGCTCAAGCGGGCACCAGTACCATCTCCATTTGTCCCTGTTGCATGCTAGTGTAGCCCAATGGCATGAATACACTGGTGTGAATGAGTGAATACACTGACATAATACATGTAATATTCTTGGTATAAAAATTGTCAGAAAATACCAATATGAAATGTCTTAGTAATAAACACCAATCTAGTGTTTGGGGGAGGAGCTTGAAGGTTGTATATTTGGTTGTATGCAGGGCTTAATCCTGGCCCTGTGCTCAGGGATCACTCTGTAGCTCAGGGGACTAGATGGGTCCTGGGGATTGAACCCATGTCAGTCCCACGCAAGACAAGTGCCTTTACCCAATGTACTGTTGCTTTACCTCACCTCACATCTGCTTATTTATAAATGCTGTATTGATAGTGTGCACTTAATGGGTATTTGTTCCTCTATATTATAGAGACTCCTCAAACATTAAGAATCATTTCAAAAATGGATAAATATGCATATTATATAAACCCAGGTACAAAATCTCCAAGTTTTATAGAATACTTGTTTATGCTGTGGAATGTGACTCAGTTGTAGAGAACCTGCCTTGTATGTCTGAGGCCAAGAGTTCAACTCCTGGAAGCATCCCACATCATGGAGAGCAATCCCTGACTCTGCTGTAACACCACACAATTATCCCTGGAACATCAGAACAACAACAGTGAAGGGCAGGGGAAGGTGGTAAAACAAGGAGGAGAAAAAATACAGTGGGGAGGACACTTGCCTTGCACGCAGCCAACCAGTTTTGATCCCTGACACCCCTGAACACACCAGGAGTGATCATTGAACACTGCCAAGTGTGGTCCAAACACCACATAATAAAAATTAAAAATGCAATGCAGACCCTGGATTATAAAGGAATACTGAGTTTGTTTGTCTCCCCTTAACTTTGCACTTATTTTAGGTATTTATAAAAGCAAGAAATGGCACCATTAGTTACTATGTATAAAGCGCTTACTAAACATACCTTTGGGGTTAAATTACCTATATAAATTCTATATACATGTCAGTGAGTCATTGATCTAACTTAATCCTTTGAGATAGATGGCATTCATTCTCCTGGTTTTACTCATGCATGATGTGAGGAAAGCCAAATGATTTAGAAAATGCCACTACCAGAGGGTTGAGAATCACCTTCCACTGCAGTTCCCAAGACTATTCTGCATCTCAGAGGCAAGTAAGTGAAGTTCCAATGATACAAAAGGAGGAGGCAAAGAAGCTTCAGCTCTTTCAAGTCAGACACAAAGCCACAGAGAGAATAGCGTCGCTTTTTTTTTTTTTCAGGGCAAGCTCTACTGTCCAGATACCAGCGCCCAAAGCAGAGCAGACTGCTGAGATTGAGAGGGAACTTGCAGGAGACTTGGGTTTCAGGGATCTGCAGATTAGAGGAAGTCTCAGCGCCTTGACACTTTCTGTGAACAATGGCTGCCTGAGTTGGCATTGGTAATAATTTGATCTGCCAAAGCATTTTCACTGGACTCTGTCTGACTTTAAGCAGTAAAGAACTGTCACTGGCCAGTTGACGTGAAGAAGCTGATTCACTGAAGTGAGTAGGCATTGATCTAACAGGTTGAAAGCCTCTACTTGTTACCACAGTTTAAAATAAAAAAAGCCTTTTACTGGAAGGATTATTTTCTGAATCCATTATTTTGTTTCTCCCTCTGGAAAAGCTGCAGAAAGCACCATCAAGGGCCATCAAGCACCATCCAGAGATTCATCACTGTCCCTGATGAACTGTTTTTGTTTTTGTTTTTTCAGTTTGAGGGTGAATCTGAATGATTTGGTTTAACTTTTAGTCACCTGACTTACCAGTAGCTGCATAGACATATCTCAGACTATGACTAAAAAATACTGAACAATAATAAATTTAACAATATAAACCAAAAGTATTATAAGAAGGTAAGAGAAGATACATAGAGTTATCTACATAACAATATAAATAGGCTTCCAAAGAAACCCACCCTACTGGCCTCTTGATATCAGATTTCTATTCTCCAACTTCATAAGAAAATGAATTTTGACTGTTTTATAGGCTTCTGCCTGTGGTGCATTATAACAATGGTGCAGAAAATTCTGGGGTCATGCAAAAGAAAACCCAAACCTCTTCAACATTGCTTAAGTACTTAGTCTAGAGAAATGAATCATTTATATGTCCTGGGAATGGACACGTCAGCCAAGGTACACAACAAAGTTGTAAAGACCACCACAAGTTATGAACCTTTCCTACTAATGGTAGGGTTAGTGTTTCATCAATTACTGTCTCACTAGGAAGAGTTTATAGCTTCAAACTTTAGATAATTTATCATCTCATTCTAGTGTTGCTTAGGACCACATCGTGTTTTTTACTTTTTGTGCATCTTATAAATTTTTATCTCATGCCAAACAGCATGAGTTGAGCAGTAATGACTTGGATAAATAGTAACTGTGCTTTAATATAAATGCCCTTCTCCCACTAATTCCTTTCCAAGCAGGAATAATTTAGTTTTCTATAAGAAAAACACCAATTAGTTCCCTACAATCCAATATAGCACAGAGGTAAATTTAACAAATTTGTATGGCACATTTAACTAATTTATGTGTGGCACTTTTAATTCTGGAAGTAATACTATGAGAAATACTTTACTTTTATGTCTGACAATATTTGGTCATGTGAGTAATGTTTATGTGCCTCTAACTATTAAATTTATGGGACAGTTAACATCTTCCTCATTTTCCATTATTTATTTATATACTTTATCCTTATTCATCTTTCATTAAGTCATCTGGAGGACAAAGCAGTCTACCCCAATTCTTCCAAGTTAAAAAGGTTAGTTTCATGCTCGGGTCAAGGTTCTTTTGGGTTGCTCCTTTTGGTCTTCATTCTGGGATTCAAGCCAAAGAATAACACATTCAGGACATTCTATTCTCGTGGAGAAGGACAAGCGCAATAGAGGAATCACACGATAATTTTCAAAGCTGCTTCTCGGATGCAAAATAATCACAGGTAGCACTCTTCAGGAACTGGTGATGAAACGGAATTTGAGGCAGAAGATCTTCATTTAAAAGTTAGTGTATGTTGGGGCTGGAGAGATAGCACAGCGGGGAGGGCGTTTGCCTTGCACGCGGCCAACCCCGGTTCGATTCCCAACATCCCACATGGTCCCCTGAGCACCGCCAGGAGTAACTTCTGAGTGCAGAACCAGGAGTGACCCCTGTGCATCGCCAGGTGTGACCCAAAAAGCAAAAAAAAAAAAAAGTTAGTGTATGTAACAACAGTGGGAGGAGGGCAGAAGGGAGAACACCTTCCTTGCTAGCAGCCAACTCCAGTTCAATCCCAGGTACCTCACAGGGTTCCCGGGGCACTGCCGGGAGTGATCCCTGAGCATAGAGCCCTGAACAATCCCTGAATTCAGAGCCAGAAATAAGTCCTTAGTTCCAGCAGGTGTGGCCCAAACCCTCTGTTCCCAAAAGGAAGGAAGAAACTGGATTGGTCAGAACACAATGATGAACTTCAATGCAGCTTTATTTATTTTTTATTTTTTTAAATTTTTATTAGTGAAACACCATGAGGTACAGTTGTAGACTTACAAATTTTTGTGCTTGGGTTTCAATTATACAATGATCAAACACCCATCCCTCCACCAGTGCCTATTTTCCACCAACACGGGTCCCAGTATCCCTCCCACCCCCCATCCCCCATCCCATCAATGTAGCTTTAACAAAGCTTTCACTGAGCCAGAGAACACGGAAGAAAAAAAATTCTCTTGACAGTATTCCTGATGAGGGCACATTGCTGGATTGGTCTAGCCTTCTCCCAAGCTCAGCCACCAGATGGGTGTGTCCTGGGAAGGGGACTTCAGAGAAAGGGCCGCTCAGTGGCTCTGGCACAGCTGGAGGATGTCACCAACTGCACTCCTCACCTGGGCAGTAAGTCCTTTATGTGAGAATCTCAGCCGATAATCTCTATAAATGGCTGTTGCTTATCCACTGCTCTCATTCATGACCACTGCAAATCCTATGGATAAGGCTGCCATCAATGCACAGAAACAGTGCACCTCTCAAGGGTAGCATGTGCCAGGATACCCATTCTAGAAAAATCAGCCTAGGGAAGAAGACCTGCAGGTCATCGAGAATAGTAATACAATGCATCACAATATCAGTGGCAGGGGCTGGAGTGATAGCACAGCGGGTAGGGCGTTTTCCTTGCATGTGACAGACCCGGGTTTGATCCCCAGCATCTCATGTGGTCATCGGAGCACCACCAGGAATAATTCCTGAGTGCATGAGCCAGGAGGAACCCCCGTGCATCACCGGGTATGAGCCAAAAAACAAAAAACAAAAACAAACAAAACAATGTCAGTGGCATGCATTGGAGAATCTTAAGTTTCTTATTTTGTAGCTTGGAACTGGAGACCCTGCAATATTAAGAAAGTTAGCTGTATGATATTTATAATTCCTAACATCTGCACACCTGATGTAGAACATGAGCGGCATCCAAAATCCCTTGCATAACCAAAATTCAGATATAGCAATCCATCAGTGATGGTACTTACAAGTTTTCAAAGAAGTTATTTATGGACTGGAGAGATAGTGCAAATGGTAAGGCACTTGTCTTGCTTGCCACTGACCCAGGTTCAATCCTAGGCATCCCTGAGTCTCACTAGGAATGATCCCTGAGCACAGTATTCATGAGTAAGCCCTGAGTACCACTGGGTGAGGCCCCTACAGAAAAAAAAAAAACTACAATCAATTGAATATTGTCAACCTTTGTTCTCTATATTTGTCATTCTAAAATTAAGACTAAATAAATATATTCAGAGTTGGATGAATGAGAGAGGTGCTTTCAACATGAGTTCAACAGCTATAAACACAGAATCATGCATTTTAACATTTCAAATGACACAAGTGATATTGCCTTCAGAAACCTATTTTGAATTCTATTACCAGCTCCTAGTAGCTCTCAAAACTTAGGAAGTCTGTATAAAACTATTTTTTACTTATACATGAATTGCATTCCTAGAATATCTACTGCATACAAAACCATGGCAAAATATGAAATCTTTGTAAATTACGAGATGTTCAGAAATTGCACTGAACATGGACAGTTCTTCCATGTGAGGGTCTGTCCACACATTTTGCCACCCGAAGCCCCCTTTGTCCCAACCTATTGAAAGCTGGAAGACCCGCAACCATTATAGTACCCAATAAAGACCAAACAAAAAGGCAAAACATTATCAGGAGTAGTGCCGTGTATTCCTTCCCATTAAGAATCACATATGTAGCATTACTTGGCTTTGGGAAGAAAACTTGAACCTTGTAGTTGAGAGTAAAAGTACAGGGACAGGGGCACTAGTACAGAGGATAGGGCACTTGCCCTGCGGCAAAGCATTTAAGGCTAAATCAAGACATCTATTATTTACTCTTGGTGTATACCAGATTTCCTACTTGAACTTGATTAGAAACAGCCTCTCAAAGATAGAAGGCAATGACTAGAAAGAGATGTAAAGTAATGTTTTTATGACATTTCTTTGCAAGGTGCTATTTGCATGTGCGTTTAGTCCTGTGAGATTCTCCCAAGCCAACCAACATCAAGAAGCATCCAAACACCCACCACCAGAAATCGAATTGCCAAACCTTGAAGTGTGTGTCATATAACTGCTCTCTGGGAGGTTTTATTACTTTATCTATTTGTCTTACCTGCGCACCTGTGCAACTTTTCTTTTGTGTGTGTGGGGTAGAGGGGGGTGCGTCACACCTAAAACTCAGGACATACTCGGGGATCACTCCTGGTGGTGCTCAGGGGACCATTCAGGGTGCCAGAGATGGAACTTGGGTCAGCCACATGCAAAGCTCCTTACCAGCTATACTATCTCTCTTGACCCTATGTAACACTTAGAAAAATATTCCTTATATTTTTTTAAGGTAGAAGATAACCTTTTATTTTTCTCTACATGTAGACCCATTCTTGGATATGAACAACTAAACACAAATCAATCATGAAATTGAAGATATAATTAATTCATATTCAAGACTCAAACATGTTATATATATATAATTTTTTTATTTTTTAATAGTGAGACATGGCGCCGTGTAATCCCATCAGCGGCCAAGACTCAGAGACTATAAAATCCAGATCCCGGAACCGCGCGGCCGCATTCGCGGCCGCGCGACATCTTAACAGATTTTTTTTTTTTATGACATCTTATTGTCTTATTCCTACTTTGGACAAACTTGCAGGCTATCGAATGTAGCCTGCCCACAGGGCAGAGTCTGGCAAACTCCCCGTGGCATACCAAATATGCCAAATACCAGTAACAATGATGGGTCTCATTCTCCTAAATAGCCTTGAATATAATCTCAGGGCTAGGATGAAAGAGACGTTACTGGGGCCTGCTCGAGGCAATTGACGAGTGAGACATCATGAGGTACAGTTGCAGACTTACACATTTTTGTGCTTGGGTTTCAATTATACAATGATTAAATACCCATCCCTCCATCAGTGCCCATTTCCCACCACCACGAATCCCATTATTCCCCCCCACCCCCCCATCCCACCCTGCCTCTGTGGCAGGGCATTCCCTTTTGTTCTCTCTCTCTTATAAACATGTTATATATTTAATAGTTTCTTTCTTAAACACAATTTCAGCGCATAAGATTATATGCAAATGTCTCAAACTTGCATGTTCTCAAAGTGTAAGATACTATAATTGTAAATCACCATTTTACAGTAAAAATTTATTCTTGGGAAATGATAAAAAGTTACTTGTCATGGGAAAAAATATGCTTGAGAAATTGTAAGAGCAAATTGTAGCAATCTAATATTTAAAATCTTTCCCTCCTGAACAGATTTAACAAAGCAGTGTCTTAAATTATGTTATGAATTTATCTACATGCAAATTTTTAATAATATGCTGATTAGTAGAGCTCCTGAGTATGCATTCACAACTTCTTTGTAATACCACCTCAAGGCGAGTGGGGAGTAGAAAATGAACAGAAATAACAAAAGTCTGAGTACTGGCCGAGGAAACCCCTGGCCGGGACCTTCCAAAGCTGCAAACTCCTTAGTCATCACATCATACGTGAAGAGAAGGCTTGAATGTCTTGAGCCAATGTGAGAAGCAACAGCTGCAGTGAGTGTGGAATCATACTGAAGAAAACTTAAGATTCGCGTGCGACAAGATAGATGGTATTGTTCATCAGTGGGGCCCTTCAGAAGAAAACCCGCATTGTCTTTCGACCCAGAACGTTCCTGTTCAGTCCCTTTGAGGAAAATCAGCCTTTGAATATTTGCAGCCAAGTGCTTCAGGTAGAACTAACTCTGTGTCCGGGAGCAGAAGCAGGCAGGGTCCAGACACAGCTGCAGCTTCCATTCCTGCCACAGTGGGGATTTCTAGAAGGGACACTGGGCACAGAATGGGCCATCAAATAAGCCTAATTCTCTGCAGGGAGGTTCTCTCTGCAGGGAGGAGCACTCGGGCATTATCAACCTGTGACCAGAAGCTTTGGAAAGGTGGATGGTGGAGTGTGGAAACGGAGACAGGAGCGAGATGGTAGGTGCAGAGGGAATTCTGGAGCTTTCTAGAGTTCTGAACCCAGGCATGTTCATTCAGACATAGGCCATTAAGTTTCCTCCCTCCCTTCCTCCCTCCCTCTCTCCTTCCCTTCCTTCTCTCCCACCCTCCTACCTCCTTCCCTCCTTCCCCCTTCCCTCCCTCCCTTCCTCCTTCCCTCCCTCTTTCTTTCCTTCCTTCTTTCCTCCCTCTCGTCCTTCTTTTTCTTCCTCCCTCCCTTCCTTCTTTCCTCCCTCCCTTCCTTCTTTTTCTTCCTTCCTTCCTTCCTTCCTTCCTTCCTTCCTTCCTTCCTTCCTTCCTTCCTTCCTTCCTTCTTTCTTTTTTCTCTTTATGTCATAAGGAAATTTGAGTATCTCTATTAGTGGGAAGGAAGGAAGAGAAGGAATGAAGAAGGGAGGGAGGTGAGGGGGAGAGAGGAGGGAGGGAGGTTCGAAGGTTGAGGTGACCTCTGTTTTTCACAGGGAAAGAGGTCAATCCCAGTCTCCACTATAAGATTCATTGTCTCATACTGCAGAAAAGGATTTTGAGTGAAGGGAAATTGTGAAGTGAAGAGTTCTTTTAGAATCTATGAGAGAGAGAGAGAGAGAGAGAGAGAGAGAGAGAGCTTGTTTGGAGGTTCTAGCAGGGGAGCGCAGCTACTCAACCCTCAACCCTCAACCCTCAACCCTCAACCCTCAACCGAAGACCCGTCTGTCTCTGTTCCGGGAAGGCCGTCCTCTTTGGGAGGGACGCACATGGAGCGTTGAGGGAGGAAAGGGACACCTGCCTAGCCATCAGATCAGCCGAATCAACCCTGGCGATCAATGGGGTGACAGATGTCGCAACCAGATCGCCCTCACATCTTATTATCTCGTTCTTACTTTGGACAACCCGGCAGGCTACTGAATGTAACCTGCCCACATGGCAGAGTCTGGCAAACTCCCCGTGGCGTACCCGATATGCCAAATGCCAGTAACAATGATGGGTCTCATTCTCCTAACCCTGAAAGAGCCTTGAATGTGGCACTTTCTAAAATCTCAGGGCTAGGACGAAGGAGATATTACTGGTGCCTGCTTGAGGCAATTGACGCACAACAGGATGATAGTGATCGAGAGAGAGAGAGAGAGAGAGAGAGAGAGAGAGAGAGAGAAAGAGAGAGAGTCCCACTAAGTGATAGAAGCCATGGATGCACCATGAGCTGGTATGAGTGAAACCCCAGAATGGAGGTCCAGAGTTCATCTCTATGGGACCCTTTTGACACAGGAGTTTGCCTGAGGTGTGGAGTGGGCAGACAAAGGGTTTGGGCCACGCCCAGTGGTGCTCAGGAATCAATGCTGGTGCTCAGGGAACCATACGAAGTGCCTGGGATCAAACCAGAGTTGACTGTGTGTAAGGAAACCAGTGTCTTGCCCCAGTCCTGTCTCTCTAGCCTTTGCTTCCTTTAGATTTCTTCTCTTTTCTTTTCTTTCTTTCTTTCTTTCTTTCTTTCTTTCTTTCTTTCTGCCACACCCAGTGGTACTCAGGGCTTATCCCCGGCTCTGCACTCAGGGGTCACTTCTCATGACTCTGGGGACCATATATGGTGCCAAAGATGGAACTTGGGTTGGCAACATGCAAGGCAAATGCCCTACCTACTGTACTATCACTTGGTCCTGCAATTTCTGTTTGTAAACTCTCAATTTTAATTAATATGACTATTAGCATGCATGGATCAACATTTTAAGGCATATTTTCATGCAATATCCATGAATTGAAAATTGTGAATATCAATAACACCATGAGAAGGAACAAAAGAACACAGTTATATAATTAGATCATTCAGAAGAAAATGATTTTTCAGTCCCCAGGTAGTGACAGTTGTAGATTAGGAAGAGCAGTGGCTGAAGTAACTTACCCAGGAGTGGGGATAATATTACAGTGAGTGCACTAACCGCTCCTCTGTATCTGCATGTTGGGGCATCTTTAAGGAGTTAACCTAAAAACAATGAACCAAAAAGAGAAGCAATCAAATGCCTGTTTTGGATAGCACAATTGCAATTCTGATAGGAACCTGAAATGTGAACTCAAGAGAGACAAAGGTGGGAAGTTTCACGGAAAGGCAGCAAGAGGAAGTAGCGCTAAAATGCTAAGACGTTACAAAGAAGAGTTGAGCTTTAAATATTCTCTGGATGCTTACAAGCTGACTGATTCTCTCCATATTTTCGCAAAAGTCCAGTACCAGTTCTTGATGTCCATTCTCTCTCTGGGTTCTCAAACAGCAGTTTACAGAGATACAAAGATTTGGGGCTCAATACAACAAGGTGGCAAGGTGTGTCTGTGTGTGTGTGAGTGTGTGTGTGTGAGTGTGTGCATGTGTGTATGTGTGTATATGTGTGTGCATGTGTGTGCATGTGTATGTGTGTGTGTGTCCTACTGTGGCTTCCCTAACACTGTTTTAAACTGATTCCCTCAAGTCTGCATTTTCCAAGGGCGCATGTAAGCACATTATCCCCAGCACAGGAGGTTTTCATCTTTTCTGCCCGCTATTGCGTCACTAGTCAAGTGTGGCTAGTGAGCACTTGAAATGTGCTCAATATATCAAATTATGATGAATTTTCAGTCGAAATATTCATGCATTTAACAGACTTACTAACAAAGGGCTGGAGAGATATCCAGCGGATAGAGCATTTGTTTTGCATGCGGCTGACCCCGTTTTGATCCCAGACACACCGTATGGTCCCCTGAGCCTCTTCAGAAGTGATCCCTGAGCACAGAGCCAGGAGTAAGCCCTGAGCACTGTCAACTGTGTAGCTCAGAAAAACCAAACCAAACAGAGAAAACAAATCATAAGGACAGTATCAAAAAATGAAAACTTTTCATTAGAAATATTTATATTAGATTCATTTTGGGTATATTCACTTAAATAGAATAGAATATTAAAATTAGCTTACTTTATGCTTAACTGTGACTATGAGAGTATTTAAAATTATACATTTGACTCACTTTTGTGGCTCATGTTTTGTATATATATTTCCAATAATATACAACTTAACTTTTTTAGTTTATATTTTTTGGCAGGTTTTGGGTCACAGCTGGATGAACTCAGGCCTTACTCCTGGCTCTGTGCTCAGGGATTATTCCTGGTGGGGCTTGGGGTACCAAATGGTGGGCCAAGGATCAACCGTGCGTTGGTGGGGTTGGATAGTACAGTAGGTAGGGCATTTGCCTTGCCCGTGGCTGACCCAGGTTCAATTCCCAGCATCCCATATGGTCCCCTGAGCACCTCCAGAAGTAATTCCTGAGTGCAAAGCCAAGAGTAACCCCTGTGCATTGCCGGGTGTGACCCAAAAAAACAAAAAACAAATCAAACGTGGGTTGGTTGTGTGCAATGCAAGTCCCCTATCCACTGCGCTATAACTCTGACCCTTGTGTTATATTTTGTTGGATGGTGCTCTGTTAGAGCATAAGCAATGTGGAAGAGAAGAAAAATATGAAATTAAGAGCAAAAATGATACTGGGCACATTTAATAGTACAGAGGTTAGGCACTCGCTTGCATACTCAAATCCTGGTACTACAAATGCTTCCTAAGTCCCATCAGATGAGGCCGCTGAGTACTCCTCGGTGGGGGCTACTCCCAGAATACACCAGAAAAGAGTGTTTTCATTGAAGTCACCTAAAAGGTTTCTATTCATTCCTTGGTAAAGAGTAATCATCAGTTAAGAAGTATAGTGTGTTCACCTAGCTATATGTGGTTTTCAGTCTATAATGCATATTTAATCATTTTAAATTAAACATGCTGTTGTCACTTTGTGTTTCATTCAAGCATTGAGATAAGTAGATAGATAATAGGGAATAAGCGGTCTTCACTCCACTGGGCCTAAACTACCATAGACCAGAAAAAAGGATAACAGTGAAGAAAACGTGCCCATATTCCAATTGTCTATTTTCTGCAGAATTACCAAGGTATAGAAAGAAACTCTTCAACTCTTTGTTTTTAGGAAGGATGAATAATTTATTGTTCAAGAAAGACAATTAATGCTCATATTTTAAAGGTTTCTACATACATTTTTAAAAGAGAGAAAGCATGTTCTTCTGTTCTTAGGCTTCTTGCCCTTTTACAAGATTGAGGAAACTCCCAGAGATGTTTGCTCTCTCCCTCCCTCCCTTCCTGGATCAGAGATTTCTATCTCCACGGATTAACTCTGCCTACAAAGTGCCCATCCCTGTCGCAATCTTACTACCTGTTTCTTCTTAAATCAGGAAGTTGTCATCAGTGGATATTTATGTGACCCTTAGCCCTGCAGTTAGCTACAATCTATTTAAATTTATTCCAGTATTCAAAAAGTGAGGACAGGATGAACATATTCTGCAACTTCAGTTTTCTAAATTGATTTCACAGATAAATAAGCTCTGAATCTGCTGTGACAAAATAAATTAATTTGCTGAATTTTCCTTATGGGATCAACCACGTGTAAAGAAAAAGATTCTTTTTCAAAAAGTAGCAAAAAGAGAACTGATGACGTGAGGTATTAGGAGCGCTTTAAAATATCGGCTTCCATAGATGGGCCTCTGTATCCCTAATTCAGAGAGAGAGAGAGAGAGAGAGAGAGAGAGAGAGAGAGAGAGAGAGAGAAAACTTCTTCACATCGGGTGACCAAAATACTCTGAACGCCACTTTGAGGAAAGAAACACCCATAGTACACTACTTCTAAAGACTTTTAAAATGGGGGTGGGAGGGGGTGTTTAGATCTATGTCTAATTATGGCTGAGTATTTATTATATGCCAGATGCTGCTTTCACCACTCTAACCGGAGTAACTCATTTAAATTCATAGCAGCTCTGTGCAGCATGGGGTATTAATATTAATATCCCTACTTAGCCGAGGAAACTGAAACTCCCAAAGTTAACTCGCTTGCAGGTGCCCGGCCTGTGAGTCAACAGCAGGGCTGAGTGAGGATAACCCCGAGGAACAGGTCTGCAGCGTTCTCAGTGGTTCTGTGACACTGCACTGCCTCTCAGGAACTGATCCCTCTGTAAATCAGGAGGCTCTTACTTACCCAAACCTTCCCTTCCAGGACTAATGGACCCTGTTATTCAGAGCTAATAGACTACTTCCATTTTCCTGTAATGAGTCATTTGAGGGCAGGAATCGCAGCTGTAACCTGTACCTGCATAGCTCCTTTGATTAGTTCGTTCAACCTCCCCACGATTGAGCAGCTAATATGCATTTGAGGCTGTGATGGGTGCTGGGAGTGTCAGAGGAGCGAGGCAGCCTTTGACCTCGGTGTCCTGACAGTCTGCTACAGTCTCTAACTGTAGCAGAATGCCACAGATGCTATTCTAGTGCAAGGAGGACTCACAGGAAAAAACACAGTTCATTGTAACAATAGGAGAAAAGAATAAAACCTTGATAATTATTCAGAAATATTTATGTTTGAATTTTCAGACCGCATGTAAAACAAATAGCTTATTCACTCCAAAAGTCACCTACAAGAGATATAAGCAAGCGTCGTTGACTATAACCTTGAGACTAGGATACTGATACAAAAAAAAAAAAATAACCCCACCCAACCACTCTGGTGGTATATAATCACACAGAGACATAAATACATTTTCACATTTGCAATCACATCATGTGCAAAGTTACTGCTGAACTACCATTATTTTGCCACTGTGCTAAAAATTTTAATGATCGCCTTAGGGTTAGAGAAATTTCTGGCAAAAGCTCACCTCTTCTCTGACATTATCGACTGATTTTTTTTTCTCTTACCTAGTCAGTATTATTCATATTGTGCTTCTGCATATGCGTTTTTTAATTTGTTTCGTTTTGTTTGGGGAGTGTGGTGGGGCATACTGGCTGTGCTCAGCATTATTCCTGGCTCTGTACTAAGGGATGACATCTGACAAGCTCAGGGGACCATACCTGGTGCTGGGGATCGAACCCAGGTCATCCACTGGTAAAGCAAGAGCCTTTACCGACTGTCCTATAGCTCCTGTCCCTGCATACGTATCCTCCCCCCTTTTACTTAATACAGTTTTCGATAAAATTCATATGAAAAGAGAGCAGCTTTCTTTCAAGTCCTGAGGACGCTACTATCGCCACATATAGTGGAAATGAATCAGGTGGAGCTGGAAAGTGGCTCTTCAGTAGAACACTTGTTTTGTGGGTGCGAGGCCCTGGGTTCCACCCCCAGCACTGCAAAAAGAAAAAGGGAAAAGAAAGCAAGGACATTAATGAGAGTTCCCCTTCCTTCTGTGCCCATCTGTCCCACCATTCCTCTCAACCTACCATTTATCCCTCCCTATGGCTTGCTTTTCTTTCATTCCCTTCATTCTTCACTCCCTCCCTCCTTCTCTCCCTCCCTCTCTCCTTCCTTCCCTGCTTCTTTCCCTCCCTCCTTTCTTCCCTCCTTCCTTTCTTCCTTCCTTCCTTCCTTCCTTCCTTCCTTCCTTCCTTCCTTCCTTCCCTCCTTCGTTCTTTCTCTCCTTCCTCCCTTCCTCCCTTCCTTCCTTCCCTCCTTCCTTCTTTCCCTCCTTCCTTCTTTCTCTCCTTCCTCCCTCCCTCCCTCCCTTCCTTCCTTCCTTCTTTCCCTCCCTCCCTCCTTCCTTTCTTCCCTCCCTCCCTCCCTTCCTTCCTTCCTCCCTCCCTCCCTCCCTCCCTCCCTCCCTCCCTCCACCAGGTTGGTACTCAGAGATCACCATATCCAGGATGGAGCATGTGCTACTGAAGATCAAACCCACAGCATCACGCATGAAAGCATGTGCTCTTCCTTTTGAGTCACATGTCTGGCCTCCTTTCTTTTCTCTCAAATAGTGGAGATATTTAACTTATTTAGAATAATAAATTACCACAAAAACATGAGGACACCATAGAAAACATCTTCTAGTTCCAAAGCTCGTGGTAGTATACTCAAATCAAGATGTTGGTAAGCTCACTTATAAGAAGTCATTTGACTGTATAAGATGTTCCTCAACATGTAACAGGTACTGCTTTCTGAAAGAGTGGTGTGGGGTGGGATTTGTCCCTTGAAATTTATTTGGGAGCTACTTACTTGTAATTCAATGACTTTTTAGGGGTAAAAGCTCAGAGGTTTATTTTTAAGATCCACTAACACAATAATCTTAGAGTAAAATATAACAAACCATGATGCCTCTGTTTTTAAAGAGTGTGGTCAGTTTTAATACACATAAGAAGATTTTGTGTAGGGTTACATATACATAAACCGCAAAGACAGATGGTCAAAGCTAATGTGGGCTGATAGGTCACTTTTTGCCAGACTTAGCAAATGGAAATTTACGGGGTTTCAAACTAATGACTTTACCTCACCACGTGCTTTATTAGTGGAATTTTTATTTGCTTCTAGCCCTCTAATAAGACTAAAAATATATTAAAGCAATATACTGTAAAATAAGGCACTAAATATTGAGTCAAAGGACACTACTTCCACTACCCAGCCGTCGCCACACTCCAGGACGCTTTCCGGACCCACGCGGCAGCTCCGGCCGAGACCCACGCACAACTGAAGACCCACAGAACAAGGTAAGCGGAACTCTCTGAGACCTTGGACTCCAGGCTCGGCGGACCCAGGGACAGAGCTTCTCTGCTTGCTCCCACCACCACAGGTGACAAAGGGATTCTAATTAGGAGCCCCACCCTACCCTGCCCTGTCTGCTTCCATCAACCACCCAGGGATTGAATTGTGCACAGGAGACCCACCCTACCCAGATAAATATCCCACTGGCAGACTTCCACTCTCGACACTACTTCCACTACCCAGCCGTCGCCACACTCCAGGACGCTTTCCGGGCCCGCGCGGCCGCAAGCGGCCGCGCGACACATCATAAAACACTAAATACCCGTCTTCTGGAATTGTTGTACCATATTTGATAGGGTTCAAATATGGTAACACCTACAAGGGTGATTAGAGGTCACCCCAAAAGCCTCTATCCCTCTCGGAAAGACTGGCAAGCTACCGAGAGTATTCCGCCCGCATGAAAGAGCCTGGCAAGCTATCCGCTGTGTATTCGATATGCCAAAACCAGTAACTACAACTGGTCTCATTCACCTGACCCTGAAGGCTTCACCGACATGGCAGCACTGAGAAGGATGAGAAAGGAGAGGCCGACAAAATCTCAAGGCCGACCTAGGCTGCCACAACGAAGGAAGACAAAAATGATCGTCTGTACTTTCAATGCACGTACGCTAGCATCAGATGCATCCATCGAGGACCTGATGGTACAAGCTCGAATGATCAAGTACGACATCATTGGTCTGACCGAGACAAGAAGGCACGAATCTCACCATGCCGTTTTCGACACCGGAGAAGAATTGTTCCTCGGAACATGCGATAAAAGAGGTGTTGGAGGCGTCGGTGTCCTTGTCAACACAAACTTGGCCAAGAAACATTGACGAGGAATACGATCGACTGGTTCAGCACCTCCAAGAATGTGCGAGGAATGCCAAGAGAGAGGTAGCCACAAAAAGTCGCCTATCTTCGAAAACTCTTGAGCTAATTCGCCAGCGTGGTTTGGCGCATGCCTCAGGCAACCGCAAGCTAACGTCCGAGCTTGCAAAGCAGTGCAGAGATGCGATCAAGGAAGACCTCAAAGAGAGAAGAGCAGAAGTACTGGTAGATGCGGCAGAAGCCGGGAAAAGTATTCGTAACGCCCGCCTGTCCTTCGCCAACTATAAGACCAAGATGACTGCCCTCCGACGTCCTGATGGATCCATCACATCCTCCAGAACGGCAATGGAGAAGATTATCCATGACTTCTACTCAAATCTCTTCGATAGCCATGTCCACTTGCCGACATACCAAATTCCACAGGATGGGTATGTCGTTCCCAACGTTCTCCCTTCCGAAATCCGACACGCCATTTCGTCAGTAAAGAAGCAAACAGCACCCGGCCCAGACAAGGTCAGACCTGAACACCTGAAGAACCTGCCGTCAGTACTCATCAATACACTGGCTCGGCTCTTCACTCGCTACCTGTCTGAATGCAAGGTTCCATCTCAATGGAAAACCAGCAGGACCGTACTACTGTTCAAGAAGGGAGACATCCATGACATTGGCAACTATCGCCCGATCTGCCTATTGTCTGTCATCTACAAGTTGTTCACTCGAGTCATCCTGAATAGGATTGGCAGAACACTAGATGAAGGACAACCATGTGAGCAAGCAGGGTTCCGCAAAGGATTCAGCACCATCGACCATATCCACACGATAACCAAGCTCATTGAGGTTTCTCGGGAGTTCAAGATGCCGCTCTGCTTAACGTTCATTGATTTAAAGAAGGCCTTTGATTCTGTTGAGACGGAAGCGGTCATTGAAGCCCTAGCCAATCAGGGCATTCAAGCCCAATACATCAGGATCCTCCGTGAGCTGTATTGCGGATTCACTACCAGGATCTCACCATTCTACAAAGAAGTGATCGTTGATGTCAAGAGAGGGGTGCGGCAGGGTGATACCATTTCACCAAAACTCTTCAGTGCCACCCTCGAGAACATCATGCGACGACTGGAATGGGAAGGAATGGGAGTGAAGATAGATGGTCGGCAACTACACCACCTCCGCTTTGCTGATGACATTGTTTTAATAACACCAAACATCAGCCAAGCGGCACAAATGCTGGCCGACTTTGACCGTGAGTGTGGAAAGGTAGGACTACAGCTGAATCTTACGAAGACAATGTTTATGAGAAACAGCCTTGTTCCTGACGCCCCATTCGCTCTCAATGGAACGACCATCTCCGAATGCAACAGCTATGTGTACCTAGGTCGAGAGGTCAACATGACAAATGACCTGGCACCCGAGCTGCGCAGGAGGAAGAGAGCGGCTTGGAACGCCTTCAAGAACGTCGAAGAAATAGCTAAGAGGACAAAGAACCTCCGGCTCCGGGCACATCTCTTTGATTCCACTGTTCTTCCTGCATTAACATATGCCTCA
This sequence comes from Sorex fumeus, assembly GCF_029834395.1. Classification (NCBI taxonomy): domain Eukaryota; kingdom Metazoa; phylum Chordata; class Mammalia; order Eulipotyphla; family Soricidae; genus Sorex; species Sorex fumeus. The sequence goes on along the minus strand of NW_026606070.1, from coordinate 2,904,521 downwards.
GAGACCTGGGCCCTACGCAAACAAGATGAGAACGCCATTCAGGTCTCCCAAAGAAGAATAGAAAGAGCTATGCTTGGAATATCACGTTTCACTCAAATGAGAGAACGAATCCGGAGTTCTGACATCCGTCGACGATCAAGGATCAGGGACGCTGTCTCATTTGCCAAGGTGTCGAAAATCAGATGGGCTGGTCACGTAATGAGATTTAAAGACGACCGTTGGACTAGAGCTGTTACTGATTGGATTCCACGGGATGTCAAGAGACCGCGTGGCCGCCCACCTACCAGATGGTCAGACTTCTTTGTCAAGGTCATGAACGATCGGTTTGAGGCCCTCCATGTTCCCGGAGCGAAGAGATGCCATTGGGCTACACTAGCACGCGACAGGGACAAATGGAGACGTTACTGGCGCCCGCTCGAGCAAATCGACGACTAACGGGAAGTTAAGTGATTAAGTGATTGAGTCAAAACAAAAATACCAAGTACCGAGGTGAACACAAAGTTTGCAATATACGGTATGTTGTGAACATCCTTTATGTCTGTGAATATATAGTGTGGTACATAGGTATACATCATCTCGTTTTCCACTAGGAATAATTTTTACTGATTTGCATTTTGGCTTTAGACATTTTGCTTTCATTGTACATAACAGCATTAAAATTAGCTAGAGGGATGTTTTGAGATTGCTAGCAACTAGAGCGTCCAATGTACAATACTGCATGATTAATGTCTTTTATATCTTAAACCAGAAAAACTTTTACTTCCATTAGGAACTGATGCATTTTTTCTTAGTAATTATATTTCTCATTTCACTTTGACTGCCTAGAAGCCAACATCTGAATGTCTGTCTCAGATTCATTATACTATACATCACATTTTATTTTATACCTTCCTTCTGATTTAACTTACATTTTTTCTTTCTTTTGCTTTTAAATTTTATTGATTGACATTTTTCTGTCCGTATCTATCCTGAAAGTAGGCTAAAATAAATATATATTAAAACTTTATTAATTTTTATGTTCCTGAATAAATCTCTATTCTAAATTCTTCTCCATTTGTAAAATAAATGCTTTGCAAAAACGGTATGAGAAGGGGGCTCTGTTGGAGGGTGTGGTTGGAACATTGTATGCGTGAAACCCAGTCAGGAGCAGTACTATACATCATGGTACCTCAAATAAAAACATTTTTTTCTTTTGCTTTTTGGGTCACACCTGGCGATGCACAGGGGTTACTCCTGGCTCTGCACTCAGGAATTATTCCTGGCGGTGCTCAGGGGACCATATGGGATGCTGGGAATCGAACCCGGGTTGGCTGCGTGCAAGGCAAACGCACTACCCGCTGTGCTATCTCTCCAGCCCCAAAATAAAAACTTTTAATAAAAAAAATTACACAGAATGATGCAAAACTCAAAATAGATTATTTCTCATGAAATTCACAGGTCATTTTACAAAATAGTTGGGTTTATTACCTGCTCAAAGAAAGCAGCTCTGAAATTTGTGTTTGATTCTTTGTTTTGTTTTGTTTGGGGGACAGAGCTGGCAACACTCAGGTCTACTCCTGATTCTGCACAAAGGAATCACTGTTGTTGGAGATCAAACCCAGGTCAGCTGCGTCAAAGGCAAATACCCAACCTGCTGTACTTTCTCTAGTCCAAGAAATTCATATCAGATTCTTTTTTAAAAAAAATCTTTATTTATTTATTTTGCATTTCCAGTCACACCCAGCAATGTCAGGGGTTATTCCTGGCTCTGCATTCAGGAATTGCTCCTGGCGGTGCTTGGGGGAACCATATGACATGTGGGGTTTGAACCCGGGTCAGCCGCGTGCAAGGCAAATGCCCTCCCCACTGTCCTCTCGCTCCATCCCGATATTAAATTCTTAACCTCACTATACTTGCCTCTGCCTTAGAGTCTCTTAAAACTTCTGGAAAAATGATACCCCGGTTGGATATTAATCCCAAGTGTTAAGATCTGTGTTATTTTATCTCTAGTGACAGTTTTTCTCAAGGGTTGTCAGCCCTCTGTGACCTTGATGCAACCACCAAGGTGACACTTGTTGGACAAGACCTGTCTGATTGAGGCTTCCAAACCTACAGTTCTAATTACCACGACCCAGGGGACAGGGTGCGCTTAACTCACACCTGGATTGTCTGTCCACCTCGAAGTTGGACAAGAAGAGGAGATGTGTGAGGGAAAGCGAATGTCAACGGGTTCCATGGTATGGTGTGTTCGGTGGCCAAGAGCCGCCTCCCCAGCCGCAGACAAAGAGATGGGGGACCACGGAGAGATGGTCAAAACTGGCCTTTTTAATGCAGAGCTACTAACATATTGACAGGACATCTGAGAGGGTTCGAGGTATGGGACTGCATGTAGGTGTGATTGATCACTTAAGAGGTAAAGTGTTTCCACAGAGACAATTCCTTTGGGGGAGATTAACTCAAGGAAACACTCATCTCTTAAGGGACTAAACAAAGAAATTTGCTCAGGGGCGACAAGCATCTACTTTGCTTTTCTCTTTCCCTTGGTGCTAGTACATATTAAACAATTAAGTTTATTTCTTCTGATATTTTCAGTTATTTGGATAAACACAATAAGAGACATAGATTCCAAAATTTGGTTCTCTGGGGTCCTGGGGCTAAGGCTAAAAGCCAGCTGAACTTTTACCATATGTCCCAGACTAAATCCTCAGCAAGTTTAGCTTTTCTTACCTTAGCGGACAGGGGAAAGTCCTGTCTTTTAGGGCATTATGGTTAAGACCATGCTTTATGCTTTCTAGAGAGTTCCATTTGCTGCTTGCCTCAGTTTCATCCAGAGGTCCATTGGTGGGGTGTAAGGAACTACAGTGACTGAAGCCTGACTCAAGTAATTACGACAGATGCCCAGGAGAAGATATATTTCAGATTCAATAAACTCCCAAATATTAAGAGCATAGCCTTAATGGTCTTTCTGTGTTTAAGCAAAGAGTATTTCTCTACAGTAAAATAGAAAAAGATTATTGGGGAAAGAGGAAAGCAAGTAATCCACTACAGATACAAAGCCTAGAGTAACCAGAAGGTTTGACTTTATAAGTAACCAAGCCTGACTTGGGGAAGTTAGTGGCTAACAATAAGAGGCAAAGCCCAAAGGTGAAGTTAAAGATAAACTTGGGGAATTAGGAGTGCTCATAAGAGCACTGTAAGTTTCTCTAGGTGAAGGAAAAGGGGCAATTCACTGATAAAGCCAAAAACACTTAGGGTTAATAGCCAACATCTATGAGAGCCGTAGAGGAAATCAAACAAACAAAAACACTGTTCTCTCGTTGTTCATTGATTTGCTCGAGCGGACCCAGTAACGTCTCCATTTTGAGACTTGCTGTTACTGTGTTTGGCATATTGCTGTGTGGGCGAGATACTCTCAATAGCTTGCCGGGCTCTTCGAGAGGGGCGGAGGAATCGAACCCGGCTCGGCCGGACTGGCTGCACACAAGGCAAACGCCCTACCACTGTGCTATCGCTCCAGCCCAGAGAAAATCAGAATAACTTATTTCTCTGTTGCAAAGTAAGTCTACATGGTCCTAAGTATCACCTTTATTAACATCAATGACACTTTCAACAAGCCAAAACAAAATTATTTTTAATGTATTTTAACGTTTAATGCATTTTAATGTATTTTAAATGTTTTGACACAAAGATAAATTTCAAAACAGAATGGCAGGCATATAAACCTAAAAGATGCAAAGCTTTAAGGGTGCCTGTTACACAGGAGGATATATGAAACTCAACTGGGAGCGTTATCAAAATTAGAACAGCCTGATAAGATAATGAGAATTGGAAATATGAGCAAACAGAAATTATATGAGGAAGCAAAACACATTAAGAAATCTATGAGACGTTTTTTAATGAATTTTGATTCCTTCCCCAATCTTTGCTGTTATTTGCCTACATACTTTTTGTGAAGGTTAAAAACCAAAGATTAGTTTCTCATTAGTTCCCTTTTTTTCCCATTGGCAGGTACAAACTCCTTTCCTAGACCATCACTTCAGAAATACACAGAAGTGAAATGAATGTGGTATTTCCCATTAATCACTCACATACACATTAGCATCAGATGGTGAAATCAGAATAGCTTCAGATTACAACATCTATCACCTACAGAAGCACTTTCAAGAGAGGCCTCAGGAGATCGAGACAATCTTTGTTCATTGGGGTGGGGCTGGGAGACCATATCCAGCAGTTCTCAGGACTTACTCCTGGCTCTGTGCTCAGGATTGAAACCCTGGCAGGGCTGGTAGTCGTGTGCAGTGCAAGGGATCAAACTAGGGTCAGCCACATGTAACGCCCTGAATAATCTCTCCGGCTTCTGTGACTGTGACATTCTAAGAAATTTCCTCATCCTTGCTATGTATTTTGTTAAGAAAACGTTAGCAATCAGCATAATGCATCTATATAAATAATAATAAAAATGACTGCATATCTGTTACTTATGTCACATTATCTTTAGGCTCTCAGAGATACAGAGAATTTTAGGAAAGGGTCACTATTAGGAGTGAAATGTCTAGGTAGGTGTACAGGACACATATGCACATGCAATAAATCAACAAATCGACCACGTACGTCAGATGATAAAAGAATCCAGGCATGAAAGGAAACAGCAAGGACTTCGGGATCATGTAGGCCTTGGTTTAACTAGTAAGATAAGCTAGGATAGAAGATTTTCCCTCTCTTCATAAAATGTTAAAATTAACAAAAAGAAAATTAACAATGAAGATTAAATAATAAATTAAGTCTACTAATATATATATTTGTTGCCTACTGTCTATAAATACATATATTAATGGACTTAACTTATTATTTAATCTTCACTGTTAATTTTCTTTTTTGTCTTTTTTTTTAGGCAACAAATCATAGAGGGAAATGTATATATATATATATTTAAATATAAAATATATATATATTTGTTTCTCGGAGAGCCTGGCAAGCTTCTGAGAGTATCCCACCAGCACAGCAGAGCTTGTCAAGCTCCTCGTGGCATATTCAATATGCCAAAAAAAATAACAATAACAGATCTCACTCCTCTGACCCTGAAAGAGCCTCCAATATGGCAGCATTGGGAAAGATGATTGGGGAGAAGCTGCTAAAATCTCAGGGCTGGGACAAATAGAGACGTTACTGACGCCTGCTCGAGTAAATCGATGAACAATAGAATGACAGTGATACAGAATACATGTATAGTACTTGGTACATAATACAACTCAACAAAGGACACAGTGACTGGGGTTGGCAAGTGTCCTTGCTAGTAGCCATGGCATGTAAGTTGTAGGTTACAGTAGGTTGTAGGTCAGTTTTCTATGTCACTGTCACTGTCACTGTCCTCCCATTGTTCATCGATTTGCTCGAGCGGGCTCAGTAACATTGTGAGACTTGTTACTATGTTTGGCATATCAAATACGACACTGGTAGCTTGCCAGGCTTTGCCGTGAGGGCAAGATACTCTCGGTAGCTTGCTGGGCTCTCCAAGAGGGGCAGAGGAATTGAACTCGGGTTGGCCATGTCAGCCATGTGCAAGGCAAATGCCTTACCCGCTGTGCTATTGCTCCAGCCCTAAGTCTCAGTTTTCTACATGGCCTAGAAAATCTGGAAGCCTTGTACCTGTCATCTCTGACAGGTGCCTGCAAGGTCTGTGGAAAGTGGTCATCATCACCCCGCCACTCAGTTTCCCACAACCACAAGAGCCTCCCAGCTGTGTGCAGTGTCACCATCACACACCCTGAGGTGTGTTTCTCCACACATACATCGTGTGTGTCAGATATGCGTGTGTCTCTTTCCAGATCCAAGCAGAGAATGACAGACATCTGGAAATGAGAAAAGAATTCCTCCTCCTCCTCCTGGGGCTGCTTGCTTTCCTTAGAAAACTTCTTCATGCTTTCTCAGCTCTAGAAACATAACCCTTGGAAGAGCAGGTGAGACTTTTGGCTGTTATCGTTTTGTTCTCAGTCTCTGGCTACAGGCACGTCTTTGTCACTGAGTGGAGCTGTCTCTCTGGAATATAAACACCAAGGAAGATGGCGGCTCTGTCTCCCAGTTCCTGTGGGAGGCAGCAGGCCACCCATCATGGCACATTGCTGCCACTTATAAAACTCTACTACCAAAGATATGAAGAATTCATTTACTTTCTCTGCATGAAACCAAGAGTCACCCCAATTGCTCAGTGAAGGTCGGATGAGCTATGTGACAAATGGTAATCTCAAGACCTCTTGAAACCAGTTATTTTATATTTTTAAAGTGTGTGGAATGGGCTGTTTCTGCTTGATAACAAAGACTTTATTTTTTTCTGTTTTGCATTATCTCAAGGATATTGCCTGAGAGACACCTCACATTCTGGCTCATTGCTCACACAACATGAGAGTATGTCAGTCTGTCATGGAAAAAATAAGAAAGAAAATCTCAAAGCTTTACATTCACAGAGAAAATCACATGTATTATTGTTGCAAAGAGGAATAACGCTGGCAGAGTGAAAGAATGGTGTGGGGCTTCACCTGTGTAGAACAAGTACGGTCTTGTTGTCCTGGAATGTGGAACCAGAGAGATGAAGGTATCAGGAGATAAACACGATTGCCACTCAATGCCTCTTTTGCAAACCACAACACCCAAAAGGAGAGAGAGAACAGAGGGGAATGCCCTGCCACAGAGGCAGGGTGGGATGGGGGGGTGGGGGATGGAAGGGATACTAGGATTCGTGGTGGTGGGAAATGGGTACTGGTGGAGGGATGGGTATTTGATCATTGTATAATTGAAACCCAAGCACAAAATTTGTAAGTCTACAACTTTACCTCATGGTGTCTCACTAATAAAAATTTTAAAAAACTAAAGGGGGTTGGGGCTGCTCCATTGACCAAGTAAAGTACTTTATCCCATAGGAAAAGGAGTTGGTCTAACTCTGAGCAAGGAAGAAGCATGGTAGAGATTGCCTTTAAGGCATGGAGCATACCAGAACCCAAATAACCACCATGCTCACAGCTGACCTTCACAGGCTCATCCCGAGCCCTACACCATGAGAATGAATCTGCTGAAAAACCCCGGTATGTGGAACTTGTGACTAAAATCTCCAGGTGCTCAGAGTCGGGAATGGGCACCCTCCTCCCATCTCCTCTGCTTATATTAGCTTATATATATATATGAGGACACAAGGTTCAGCCTGTAATAAAATGTTAGTGATCTCATATACAGGGGCTTAATAGCTCCAAGGTGAGATACAAGAATTTTCACACATTTTTCTCTAAGAAAATCTTTCTGGATAATTTTTAGTGGATTATTCATAACAAGCAATACAAAATAAATTACTTAATATCTGCCTTTAAGGCAGGCTTGGGTGGTGGTGGGAAGGTGTAATGGTGGTGGGATTGGTGTTGAAATATTGAATGTAATAAATTACTGTGAAAAAATTTACAAAAAATAAAATTTTCTAAAAAAAGAAGTGGCAGTAAATAAACTCAGTAGAACAACTGTTTTGCCATTATGAAAAGATAAAACTATGCTTTTGTGAACAAAGTGGGTGAAACTTGAGTTGACTACACTAAGTGAAAAAAGAAAATGAAAGACTGCTGTTTGCTGGTTTCACTCCATATGGAACAAGAATCACTAAACAGCAAGACGGCTTCTCACCAGGGTCAGTGAAAGTAAGGACAGTTACAAGAGAGAAAGGAAAGGGGAGTGAGAGGAATGGTAGAGATGGTTCTGAAGGTGTGTCTTTTATTTGTTTTTACATGGCTTGGGGCCACACTTGGCATCACTTAGAGGCTCCTCCCAGCTCAATGCTCTGGATTTCTGAATTGCTCCCGACGGTGCTTGGGGAATGTGCAGAAGCAGAGATCAAATCCTCACCTCCTGCAAGCGAAGAATACACCAGCCTACAACCCTGGGTTTATCCGTCATGGTGAGAGAGAACTAGAACTTTGGTGGTAAGAATGGTAACGGTTACACACACACAGGTATGAAACCATAGCCCAACAAACTCCATCCTATTGTAAACCAATGACAACTGAACAAAATTAAAACTTGAGTAGTATATCAACCTTTCGAGAATCTCACTGAATTATATATATGAGCTAGCTTATAAAATTATTTATTTAAAAATAAAAATTTCACTCTATCATCCACTTGACTAGGAATTTTCATTATACTTATAACTTTCTATAAAGTGAAACTACAAAGAAAATTAACAAGTATCTCAAGTCCATTTTACCTGCAAAATGTCCTGCTCTGAGTTGGCATTCTAGATAGACTTAGTGATAAGGAAACATAAACGACATAAACAAGCAGAGAGCACTAACTAGCATTCAAACCAAAACTGCATTCCCAAAAGCATCTATTAGAAAATTAGTAGAAGAGAATGGCTCAAGGAAACAATAAAGAGGATGATATAAATTGGACATTTCAAATGAAGTGCCGGAACCAGTTTTATGATTTTAAAATATTCCTACCTAGAAGGTAAATTCATTGCATTTCATCAATTCCAAAACTCCTTTCTTTCCCATTTTTTTCCTTAGGGAGAACGGGAGGACGGTGGCAGTGACAGGGAGAAATATATTTTTACAGATATATATATATGTATGTATGTATACACACATATATAAGCACACAAGACTCAATCTTTAACAACATGTTAGTAATCTTTTATAGAAGGGCTTAATGGCTCCTAGGTGAAATACAGCAATCTTAACACACTTTCCTCACACCCAAAAGGAAAGAGACAGTGAAAGGGAATGCCCTGCCTCAGAGGTGGGGTGGTGGGGAAGGGAAGGGTTGGGGGTAGTAGGAGGGATACTGGGATCATTGGTGGTAGAGAATGGGCACTGGTAGAGGGATGGGCGCTTAACCATTGCACGACTGAAATGCAAGCTTGAAAGTTTTGTAAGTCTGTAACTGTACCCCACGGGGATTCACTAATTCTTTCACTTTTTAACCTTTTAAAAATTAGATATGTATGTCTTACACTTGGTGGCATATCATAATATAGACACTTTTGTTTCTTTCTTGGAATTATATAAAATAGATGAAGCCAAGTGTGTGGGGGACTGAGGGTAGGTAAGATAGAGATGAGACCGCTATGACAATAGTAGCTGGGAATGATCACGCTGGACAAGATCTGAGGTTTACAAGTAGGTAAGGGATATTCTTGATAACCTTTCATGTCAATATTGCAAACCACAATGCCCAAAAGGAGAGAGAGAGAGAGAGAGAGAGAGAGAGAGAGAGAGAGAGAGAGAGAAAGAGATGAAAAGCACCTGCCAAAGAAGAAGGCAAGGGGTGAGTGTAGGGGGTGATGGGAGGGAACCTGGGAACATTGGTGCTGGAAAATGTACACTGGTAGAAGGATGATTGTTGGAATACTGCGTGACTGAAATCCAATCATGAACAGCTTTGTAATGCCCTAAATAATAATAATAATAATAATAATAATAATAGTAAAATAGGTGAAGCGTATACAATAAATGTTTGGTGACCAGCAACCAACATGTCTCCCAATGAACCCCCCCACTCCCTGGCGTCCACCACCTTGTGTAATCTCTTCCTATGATGCACCAGGGCTGGCCTATGTGACCACAGCATCTGACTGAAGTGACAGTATGTCATTCCCAGGACAGAGCTGTAAAATTCACCACAGCTTCTGTCTTGCTCTATCTCTCACTTCACTTACTTGGGGGGGAAGTCAATTACTATGTCATGGGGGTATGGTGCCGCCAGCAGGTCAATCTGTACCCATGAGGTGAGTGCGTCAGCAGCCTCATGGCGCCTTCAGACTTCCAGATACCCCAAAATTGCTGCTGTGCCTTTGGCCAGACTGCAAAAACTTGGGGCAAAGTTTACTAAGAAAGTAAACGGCCAAAAGTTAGGTATGTGGGAGACACATCCACAAAACACCTCCGGCTCAGCTATATAATTGGAAGCATGGTCTCTCTGGTTCCTGATCGAACTGCTTAACAGTCATGATCCCAGAGACTCAGAAACAAATCTCAAAACCCAGCGGCTTTTGGCAGAAATGCGTCCGGTCCCTGCAGTAGGTTACCGGTTCTGGGCCAACCCAGGTGGGAATAGGTTTTGTGCCTTGGCCTGTTCCCTCTGGCAGCCCGGTGGCCGCCATCCTCCAGAGGCCACTGGACAGTCAGGTTTGGGCCAGCAGTGACGAGACACACAGGGCCTCATGGGATGGGGGTGGAGCTGGCCCTTTCCTCCCCATCCCAACGAGACCCCGAGTCATCGCCCATGAATGCCCTTTCTGGCTCTGATCAAGCTGCTTAATGGCCATGATCCCAGAGACTCAGGAACAAATCTCAGAACCCAGCAGGTTTTGGCAGAAATCCCTAATTGTTAAAATTTTGGAATTTCAAAATCGCGCGGCCACTACTACAGCCACGCGACATCATATGTTATTCTTAACCAGCAATAGAAAACAAATTGTCTACGGTTGCCTTTTCAGCAGATCTGAGTGTTGGGGTAAAATCCCAAATAATAATGGTGGGTCTGGTGTCAAAATTAAAAAAAAAATTACTATGTCAGAAATGATTCTCAGAGACCTGACTTTGTAAAGGCCCAGGGCCCTTTGTTAACAACCAGGGAGGAGCTAAAGCACCTTCCCAGGCATCTCATGAGGACGTCATTTCAGAAGCAGATGATCCAACCCTGGGCAAATCTTGGGTGCTGGCAACCACCCGACACCCTCACTGCACCTCCTCCTGACTCAGAACTGCTTTAGTTGCTCCAGGCTTCCTCAGTGTCAGTATCTCATGCAATAATAAACGTTGAGTTCTTTTAAACTGAGAATTGGAGGAATGAATTGTTGCTCTGCAACAGATAACTACTTATAGCTCTTTTCTTAGATTCAACACACAGAACAAGTGTTTCTGAGAATTTACTTAGGCATGTTCTTGAAAGTACTGAGTCCGCCTCCCACCACCCAAAGAGAAGTGAGGAGTTTGGAGCGGTGTCTGCCCATTGTTTAAAACTTCAGAACGGTGCTTTAACAGCTAGTGAGAGAGCACGCCGTGGGGCCATTGTACCAGGTATACAGAGTCAACTGGATGCCAACTCCCATTTGGGAAAGATAATGAGCAAGAAACGTGGAGTGTCATGGTAGCTTGAGAGAGAGAGAGATGGCCACCCTGGTTTGGCCTCAAGTCTCTGAGTGTTTTCAGGCCGAAGGAGATGTGGAGGGATTCCAAGGTGCAGATGGACTCCAGAGAGCCCAACTGAAAAGAAAGTTTCCTGCTGCTCCTACAACTTGGCAAGAGGAGCACCTGGGAGAATGACGAGACTCAAGAGCCTGAGTATCCGTGGAGTGAATCTCTGGAAAACCAAGGCTGAGAGCGCAGCTACAGCTGAGAAAAGACAGCAGGTCTGCTTATGTCAGGGGGAAATGTCAGGAAGCTCCCACAGCACCCGGGAGAGAAAGTCCCAGCATCAAACATCTGCCAAGCCCAGGGAGCAGAAATCCAGGCTACGGGAGGGGAAATTAAGAACTTTCCCGCTCCGCTTTGCTTCTTCCCTCCTTCTTCTGCTGCTTCTTCTCCTGCTGCTTTTGCTGGATCTTAAACAGCCGCATGCTAAAGACTGTGATGCCACACATCAGCTATTCTCTCTCACTCTCTCTCTCCCCCCGTCCTTATTTATCTATTTATTTATTTATTTATTTGCTGTTTGGGTCACACCCAGCAATGCTCAGGGGTCACTCCTGGCTCTGTATTCAGGAATTACTCATGGCAGTGCTCGGGGGACCATATGGGATGCCGGGGATTGAACCCAGGTTGGTCGCGTGCAAGGCAAACGCCCTACCTGCTGTGCTATCGCTCCGGCCCCTATTTATTTATTATTTTGCTTTTCTGGGTCACACCTGGTAATGCACTGGGGTTACCCCTGGCTTTGCACCCAGGAATTACTACCTTCGGTGCTCAAGAGACCAAACGGTATGCTGGGAATCGAACCCAGATCGGCTGCATGCAAGGCAAATGCCCTACCCACTGTAGTATTGTTCCAGCCCCACATCAGTAATTCTCAAGGGAGGGGCAGAAGATATTTGTTGACCTACGATGCTTTTTTTCCTGCTTAAAATAAACACAAAATTTTATAACTGGAAAGCCAGGAAATCTGACTTTGTCAAGTTTTCATCCAGGGTCTTGGGAAGTACATCTCCCATCTAAAAGAAAAAGTTTCGGTTGGTGATGAGAGACAAAAATTAACGTACGTTTTGATTGCACGCCATGAACTGCTGGTGAAACACTGTTTCACAGTTTGAGGAATGTCATATAACATAACCTCCTTTTAGACATATACTAAGCTCTTGAAAAACACACCAGGAATGTCCTACGCTAAAATGTCTTTCATCCTGTGTGCTCCTCAATCACTTGAGTACGTGGAGTACTCTGCTCACTTCCCATCTCTGTCCTAAAGTCAGAGAGCTCTTTTGCCAGTCACCGACCCCTTCAGCCTGGGTTTTCCTGCTGCCCTGAGATAAGAATAGCACCTTCTGGAGCTGGAGCTATAGCACAGTGGGTAGGGCATTTGCCTTGCACGCAGCTAACACAGGTTCCATCTCTAGCATCCCATATGGACCCCTGAGCACAGCCAGGAGTAATTCCTGAGTGCAGAGCCAGGAGGAACCCCTGATCATTGCTGGGTGTGACCCGCAAAAACAAACAAAAAAGTGCCTTCTTCAGAGCCATAGACATTTTAGTACAGCAGGTAGAGAACTTGCCTTCCAGGTTCAATCCCCAGCATCCCATACGGTCCCCTGAGCACCACCAGGAATGATTCATGAGTGCAGAGCCAGGAGTAACCCCTGAGCACAGAGCCAGGTCCCTGAGCAATGCTGGGTGTGGCACAAACCCCCAAATAATAAGAATAGTGCCAGATTCATATGCCACTTGAAAGGATGAAGTAGTTGACAAAATCCTGAGCCCATAATCAAGAAGGTAAAATTGATCTGCAGAAAGTGGGAAGCCAGGTTTTCCTTTTTCAACCCCACTGCCTCATTCAGGAGAACGTTTTGTTTTGCCCTGGTTTCTGTGAAAAAGCTGCACTGGTTTCTGTAAAACAGGAGATTGTTGAAAGTGCATTTGCCTTCTGTGCCTGCGAACAGCCATCGTCCCCCTCACAGTCTGCACCTCCCAGCCGTGCGGGATGCATGGGCCCCTAATGCCACCTAATCTCCAGCCCCCGCCATTTCTTTCTTTGAAGCTCCATTAAATGCCAATGGGTCGAACTTACGGCGTGTCTCATCAGCATCTTCCTCCCTTCAGAGCAGCTCGAGGGTAAATGGTCCTTGAATGGCTCCCAGATACTTTGTCTCTTTTATCTTTCCACCCACAGCATCCACCTAATTCCTGTTACCCAACCGGAACCTGAGGGATGATTAGAAAACTAGGAAGGGAGAAGGGACACGTGGCAGAAGAGTTTGACTGTTTCATCTTGAAATATGAAGGACGGATTGCATCCAAAGGCCTCTGAGGCACGGCTTAAAAGAGGTAAACTGATTTTCATGCACAGGTCTTCCGTGTCGGATTTCTTCCTTGGATTGGTTGGCAGTGTTTCGGGGAGCTGAGTCCTCCCCACAGTGCTCAGAAGGTAGAGGCTCCCCACAGGCGACTCTCAGCCACCCAGGCACGGTGTTCTATGCAAAGACCTGAGCCTGGGCAATGTTTGGGGGAAACTCAAGGTGCCAGAAATAGACCCTAGGTGGGTGTGCATGCTCTAACCACTGTACTCTCTCTTGGCCCCTGCATTGGAAACGCTGTACTCTACTTCTGTTATTGGAGTGATAACTCTGAAATATAAATGCATGTTATCTGACAGTGTCACTTTTTCCACTTTCATAAGAATTGCCAAGATATTTTTTTCTTTTTAAATTTTGGCTGGTTGGAGGCCACACCCAGCTGTGCTCAGGGTTTACTTTTGACTCCGCATTCAAGAACCCCTCCTGACAGTGCTCCCGGGGCCCTGTGGGATGCCCGAGATCGAACCCAGATCGGCGGAGTGCACAGCAAGCCCACCACCCACTGTTCTATTGTTCCGGCCCTGTGGACCGTGAAGACTAAAAGAAGCCAAAACAAGTCACCCTAAAAGCTCCAGCTTTCCTGCATCTCAACTCACCTCTTCTTTTTGTACCCCAGAGATAGAACATTGTGATCGGTACTTGCAGTTGTTTTAAGTTGATCTACACGTTTGTCGTTTTCTTTGCTCGCGTTCCTAGCGTCTTCTGAGATTACATAAGCAACCTGGGAGGTTTGCTCAGGACCCAACGGAGGCCGCCTGATGACAGTGATGTTTCCAGCACCAAAGACGCCCCTGCCCCGCAGTGCAGAGAACAGGACTCACGGCCCATCGGCACACCACATTCCCCGCTTCTCACATCAACCCCCTTCAGATAAAAGGCCAGACCAAGTGCAGCAGGCCCACCTCTATCTGCTCCCTTCTCCCCCTCCAAGTAAAATTAAAATCCCGCTTAGTTTCTCCCAGGACATGACTCTGCCCTGGCCTCACCAGCAGTATCTGCCTGGGAGCGTCCCCCAATAAACTTCTGTTTTTTTACTTTACATCTCTGTCCCTCTGTCTGTGCCAGCTGAGGCCTGTCAGAACTCTTTTTTTTTTCTTTTTGGGTCACACCCAGTGATGCACAGGGGTTCCTCCTGACTCTGCACTCAGGAATTACTCCTGGCAGTGCTCGGGGGACCATATGGGATGCTGGAAACCGAACCTGGGTCTGCCACATGCAAGGCAAACGCCCTCTCCGCTATACGATAGCTCCAGCCCCCAGAACTCTTCTAGTGTTCGTGCTGACAAAGTATCAGGCAATTGTTCTTTCTGTTTGTTCTTTGTTTTGTTTTGAGGGGTCACCCCCAGCAGTGCTCATGGGTTACCCCTGGATCTGCACTCAGGAATTACTCCTGGCAGTGCTTGAGGGTCACATGAGACGCGGGGGATCGAACCTGGGTCAGCCATGTGCAAGACACGCGGCCTCTCCCTCTGTATTATTGCCCTGGCCCTTCGTGCAGTTGTTCTTGGAAACGGTTTTTTGGTGGCTTAGAATTCTACTTTACAAATAATTTTATCTTGACCCTTTAAAAGTTGATTTACAATTTCTTCTGCCTCTGACTGTTGCCATGAAGAAATTAAATGTGAATAATTATGCGATTTTATGACTTTCATGTGTATTGGAGATTCTGCAGTTGCACTGGAATATATTTTAGTGTAGATTGATTTTTATGTCTTCTTCTAAGGGCTCACAGGGCCTCTAGAATTTGACTTTTATTGACCTTTATCATTTTTGAATAATCCTTCCTCTTACTGCTTCCAAATATCGTCTCTTCCTAATTTTCTCTAGTTTTACTCAAGAATTACAATTATATGGACTGTTCTTATGTTCCTTTACTCTATCTTCTAAGCAATGCACCTCACTTTCACATTTTCCCGTTGCATGCTACTATTCCAGTTGTATGTTACTATTGTATGTCAAGTCTTCCTTTATGCTGTCAAATCTGCCGTGGATACTCTCTTTGACGTGTCTCACAAATTTCTATTTCACTTTCAGAGATCCTTTTTGTTCTTCTCAAGGAAAAAAGATGGTTATCTTTGTTAGACTGATTTTTTATGGTATTTTTCATGGCATCCTCTTTAAAAATATTAAATATTCATTACAAATATCCACTGCTGTTTGGACTGTAGCATGTTCCAATGTTTATGGTTTCTGTGGGTCTGACTCTGTCATTTACTATTTTACAGGCTTCTGCCTCTGTATGTATTTTGTGATTTCTATCAGATGCTCATCTGTATCGGAACTTTATTTGTGGGATTTCATTGGGAAATGACTTAGAAGTTACACTTTATTTTGCTTGAAACCTAAAAACACACAAGTAATGAGAGCACTTTAATTTTTCAGACTAAAGTGTTTTAGACTGTAAAAAATACAATATGGCAAAACAACAAATGAACATAGCTGTATGAAATGATCTCCTGCAGAGTCTCCTGCCCCTGTGCCTGGTTGTCTTCACCGGGGCCCCTCGGAGGGGGGCGGGTTGAGTTTCCCTCCCTGCCCTGAGCAGAGCACCGGCAGCCGAAGACCTCTGGAACCAGCTACAGCCATGCTCAAGGCCACTCTCCACACACTCAGACGAGTCTCACACCTGAAGGAACCGGCAGAGGAACCCAGGTATGTGGGACCCGGGGCTGAGATCTCCAAGCCTGCTCAGATCGGGACTGGACCTCCTCCACCCAGATCCCCCATCTTCCAGTAGCTAGGCAGTCACACCCACAAACTGCCCCCGGTGCCATGTAATCCCATCAATGGCCAAGATCCAGAGACTTTAAAACAGAGCCCCCAGACCTCTTATAGTCTAGTTCTCCCTCTTGGAGAACCCGGCAAGCTACTGAGGGTATCCTGCCCACATGGCAGAGCCTGGCAAGCTCCCTGTGCCGTATTCAATATGCCACAATCTGTAACAATAGTGGGTCTCATTTCCCTGACCCTGAAAGAGCCTCCAATATGATACAGTTGGGAAGGACAAGTAAAGAGAGGTTGCTAAAATCTCAAGACTAGGATGAATAGAGACATTACTGGTGCCTGCTCGATCAAATCGATGAACAACAGGATGACAGTGATACAGTGGTACAGTATGAAATGGTCTAATAGAAACTCCCTCCAGGTAGGTCTTATCTCACTGCACCCAGAACCATAAAAGAGCTAACGAGACTGCCTTCATCTTCCTTGGCCGGCAGAGATTGTTCTTGCCCACTCACTCATGATGCCCACTCATTTCCTGCCCTGATCCCCCACCTTGGAACAAGTCCCAAGACCAGTCTCCCAGGCCCCTTTCACAAGGCACTAAAATGACTCAGTTCCTTGCTGTCCAGATTCATGCATTCTTGTCCTTCTTCCGATAATTTCCCAAGAGTTCATTCAAACACATTTTTTAAAAATTCAGAATGTTCTTCACAGATAGGTTTCTCAAAACATCTGCTGTAGCATATTATCAGAAGTAAAGTTCCTGATCTCAAGAATGGTATTTCAGGGGTCCAAAACCACATAGAAACAGCATCTGCAGAAGGAGCATTTGCACTTCTGTGTTCATTGCAGCACTATTGACAATAGCCAGACTCTGGAAACAATCTGAGTGCTCAAGAACAGATGATTGAATAAAAAACTATGGTACATCTACACACTGGACTACTACAAGGCTGTTAGGAAAAAGGAACTCATGAAATTTGCCTATAAATGGATGGACATGAAAAGTATCATGCTGAGTGAAATGAGTCAAAAGGAGTGGGACAGATATAGAATTATTGTATTCAATTGCATCACTGTATCACTGTCATCCTGTTGATCGTTGAATTACTCGAGCGGGCTCCAGTAATGTCTCTATTCCTCCCAGCCATGAAATTTTAGCAGCTTCTTCTTACTCATCTTTTCCCAATGATTGGAGGCTCTTTCAGGAATGTCAGGGGAATGACACCTGTTGTTGTTGCTGTATTTAGCATATCGAATATGCCACGGGGAGCTTGCCAGGCTCTGCCCGTGGGGGCAGGATACTCTTGGTAGCTTGCCGGGGTCTCCAAGAGGCATATATTTATATGTTTCTCTCTATGATTTGTTGCCTACTCTCTGAACCCCATCATATATGGTGTAGCAATTGTGGAAAATGGGTAGGAAGTGTTATTGTATCCCAAAAATAGAAATGGTGAGCAGAATCATAGTACAGCAGGTAGGGCACTTGCTTTGCATGCAGCCAATCCAGGTTTGATCCCCGACACCACATACAGTCCCCCGAGTCTGCCAGGAGTGATCCCTGAGTGCAGAGCCAGGAGTGATCCCTGAGCACTGCTGGGCATGGCCCCCAAAACAACAATAACAAAAACTGAAATAGTATGTTTATCAGATGGTGTAGTTACATTTTTCCATAATGTAAAGCTAAGAAATGACTTCTTAATATTTGACATCTTAATATTTACTTATTTTTCAATGCAGGTGGTTGAACTCTGTCCCACCCATGCAAGGTGTTCGCTCTACCACTGAGTCACATCCCTGGCTCACTAACTAAATTTTTTAAAACACAAATTCTCCTCACACAAATTTTCTTCACACACGGTATATCAAAGGTAAGCAGAAAGCCAATACCAGTATTTATGCACTGAATGATAAGGAAATAACTGTACATCATTGTTATCTCTAAGTAGACTGAGACTACTTTTTCATTTGTCACGATGCGGATCCTACCATCTCTCCAGATTCATTTTGCATTAGACTGCTTTGGTCAAGATTTTCGTGGTTTTTTCACTTGTTTTTGTTTTTAATTTTAGAGTGCTCATTGTGGAGGAAATCACTATGTTTCAGCGATAATATTAAACTAAACAAAGACTTAAAAGAAGAGCAGAGTTCTCTTTTTTGCATATTACTAACATTTTTTTCTGGGAAGATTATCTGGGTCTGCCACTTGCTTCTGCAACACAATTGAACACATAATTACTATGTAAATTTGAATTTCCACATGTGTCCAGAGGAATACAGACCATTTGGCATTAGATTTTGAAGCGTTAATCATCTGGAATATAGTACATTTAGCTTAATCTGTAAAATGAAGATAATTCTTATCTACCTTGCAGAGTTTAGTATTAGGATTAATTACTTAATTTTGGAGAAGCAATATGAACAAAGAAAGCATTGTGTAAATTAAGGTGAATCCAAATATTATTAAAACAAAAATTACTGAGCTTTCTGCAAAGAAATAAACTTTTTCTTTATTATTCTGCTCTGATTTTTGTCACCATCATGTTTATTATGAGAACATTATTAAAAAATTAAAACGACCTATCAACCTTTTCCTTCAAGACCTTTTTTTGATATATATATATAATATATATAAATAAAAAAATAAAATAATAAAAGTAAGACGAGTATTTCTTTCCTTCACAGAACTAGCACTGAGCATATGATTAAAATTAAAATCTGCGATTTAATAATAACAATGATGTTTTACCTATCTCATAAAATATTGTTTAGGCCAGACTGAAATATGTTTGGTTGGGAGAACATTGGAAAGAAATTATACCTCTTTTAAGAATTACTAAAACTGAAAATAAAGTACAATCAATAGAGACATAGATAAAGATACTTTAAAATCAATTCCTGAGAGACATCTCCAGACACCACTCCAGGGTGAAGCTCATTTCCGGGGTGCCCAGAGGGGGACTGGTGAGCCCAGCAATAGTACCAATAGAGCCCCAGCAGCTGAAAACTTCTAGAACCCAAATACTGCCACACTTCCTGTGGATCTCCACAGGCTCAGGATGAAACCCTCACTCATGAGAATGAATCTGCTGAAAAACTCAGGCGTAAGGCTTTTGTGACTGAAATCTCCAGGATCTCACGAAGTTGAAAATGGGCAACCTCCCCCCCCCATCTCCCTTTGCTTCCGGGATCCTGGCAGTCACGCCCACAAACAGCCTCTGAGTGCCATATAAGCTCTTTAAGGACCATGATCCAGAGACTCACAAATAAATCTCAGAAGAGAGCCACAAGCTGCAGAGTTGCTTCTGAATCCCAAAGTCATTTCCAGTTCTGTCACCCTATTTAAAATTTTAGAATTCTGCGAATGTGGCTGCATAAGATTTCATGCTTTACTGCACTGATGTACCAAGAGTAGCACACTACATTTGATGCAATTAAGGTAGAAGGCAACAGATCTCAATGCAAAAATAAAAAAATAAATATTAGCACACAAGGCTCAACATGTAATAACATGCTAGTAATCTTTTATCTAAGCTCTTAATGGCTCTAGGGGGAGATACAACAATCTTCATACATTTTCCTCTAAAGAAACTTTTTTGGATCATTTTGAACACCTTATTTATAACCAGCTACACAAAATAAATTATTTAGGACCAGCTTTGGGGACAGGCTTGGATGGTAGTGGGAAAATTAGAAATAATGGTGGTGGGAAGGTGTTATGGTGGTGGGATTGGTGTTGGAATATTGAATTTAATAAATTATTGTAAACAGCTTTATAAAAATAAAATAAAGTTCAGGAGAATAAGAAATCAATTCCCAAAAGCAGTGAAAGAAGCATCCATCCCATTTTAATTAGGAATTACAGATATCCTGCTATGTGCCCATGCTAATTCATGATCAGATAAAGAATGCCCAAGAAATATGTATTGACTAAAATTCAAACTTTCTCTAAGAAAAAAGGAAAGATGAGAAGCTGGAACCAGGAAATTATCTGTTATCATATGTCTTTATGACTTCCTTCTCTAAAGTCTGAAGGACTCCACCCCCCCCCCCCACGCCAACATAGAAGTAAAGTCTTCATCATTCTTTTATTGCCAAATTCTCAAGTATCAGTCATTCTTTCATTTGATTAATAGTTTTCCTTTTTGGACCTCCTGGAAGAAGGAACTACAATGTTGAAACAAAGATCACACTAAGGATACCAGAGACAATCAAGGCTCCAAGATAGGAGATCTCGGCAACACACCTCACAGACTCCAGGACAGTTGGGAAAACTGTGTAAAACCTAGCGTGGCAGAGGTGAAAGTGTAGATTTCCCCAAATTTGGGGGTGACCCCTTTTCTGCCTGATATGTGTACTGTTGGAGCATGTCCCACTTCTGGAGAGTCACTAGCAGCTCGACTTGGGATGCATACTTTTACTCCACTCTGGAGAAGACCTTGCTCTCTGTTGAGCTCAAAACTCTCTATCTGCCCCTTCATATTTCTCAAATAAACTGCTCTGACTTCACTATTAGTCTCCTTCTTGAAGTTCTTCTCTGTAGAGGTAAGGCTTGCACTGATTTTTCCTTTGCCTGCAGAGCAGTCCCTCTCTCCATTCTAGTTCCATGGCTTCCCAAGAAATGGAGTGGCAGGGATAAATCCCCATACTGTGAAGATCAAGTTAGGGTGGGATGTAGTTTGACCATCAGCATGTGAAACTACATGGAGCTGAGGAGAGTTCCAGCTAAAACAGACTCTGTAAGCCCCAAATCTCACAGGTGGTCCCCAGCGACTGAGGTGGATCAAGGGGAAATGATGGACCATCCCCCTCTGGAGGCTGTCACCTTTCCTGTCTCCTGTCACATAAGTCACTCACAACAACTGATATTTTTTTTTTTTATCGAATCACCATGAGAACAGCTACAAAGCTTTCAGGTTTAAGTCTCGGTCATACAATTATCAAACACCCATCCCTCCTCCACCAGTGCCTATTTTCTACCACCAAGATCCCCAGTATACCCCCTATCCAAACCTTCCTCCTGCCTGTGTGGCAGATAATTTCCACTTTACTCTCTCTCTACTTTGATTACACTCAATATTTTGCCAAAAGACCCTCCATTATTATTTGGAATTTTCTCCCAACAATCAGACCTGCCGAAAACGCATCATTAGATAATTTTTTTTCTACTGCTGATTATGAAGAGCATATGATGTTGCAGCCACGTGATTTTGAAATTCTGATATTTTAGTAATTAAGTCTGGAGGGATTTCTGCCAAAAGCTGCTTGGTTCTGAGATTGGTTTGTGTGCCTCTGGGATCATGGCCATTAAGGAGCTCGATAAGTAGCTGGAGGAGCCATTCATGGGCAGCAACTTGGGGTCTCGTCAGGGTGTGGGAGAAGGGTCAGTTCCACCCCCCCCCCCATTTCTTGAGGCCCCACGTGTCTCCTCACTGCTGGCTCGTACCTGATTGTCCAATAGGCTCTGAAAGTTGGTGGCCACTGTGCCACCGGGGTGAACAAGCAGAAGGGACAACACCTTTTCCCACTTGGGGCAGCATGGTGCCATAGATTAATGCAAAGTCCAGACGCATTTCCGCCAGAAGTCACTGGGTTCCGAGATTGGTTTGTGTGCCTCTGGGATCATGGCCGTACACAACTGATCTTAACCAAACTGTATTCCTAAATCAGGAATTCTAAGTCAGGGAGACAGTTCGTCCTTAAGCCCAGAGATCTCAAGTGACCCTCAGTTCTTCTTAGCAAGGTGACACTTACTGAAAGAAACCTAATTTAATTAGTCTTTTCCTCTTCATAGCTTTGTTTTTCTGCACTGAGCATTTTTTTAATGACGAGTAGGAATGGAAAAAGGAGGAGAAATAAAAGCAAAGCATCCCAGAGAAATAAAAACATTACATTTAATTATTAATTGTGATAGATGAATCATCAAGAAAAAAGTTTAAATGTGTTTGGTATGCTTATCAAAGAAGGCAGATTTATATTAAATATTAAACTATCCTATTTAATTGAGTTCCATTTGAATAGCCAAACTTGGTGCTTCTAAAATACCAGATAAAAGAGAGGGGGAAGAATTTGTGCACCTGTTTTTCCCTATATGCTATGAAAGTGTGCACTTCTATCTGTGTGCTTTACAAAGTAAACTTGGGACCCTGTACACTCTTTCTTCTTCAGTTGTTCACAGAGAATTATGAGAGGAAGACGATGTTCTGATTCATCACAAAGCCTGTACCAAAATTGCTAAAATATCTTCATTCTTATTTCACTACAAGTGTTAGATTCGCACAGGGAACTCATACTTCAATAAGTTCTGCAAGTTTGGGCAGAGACTAACTAACTTTGACATTACATAGTTATGGGCACCAATTCCAACATTTTATCCATAAAGCCTGTGTCCCAAAGACTTTATTTTGCAATAGAAGTTCCAGGCTTCAAGCTGCTTTTCCCATAGCTAATATGCTTATGTAGATTTCTCCTCATTTAAAGCTAGAAAGACAACGTCCAGGAGACTTTATCTTCCTCAGTTTTCTTAGGGGAGTCAGGGGGCTCGCACCCAGTGAAGCCAGGAGTTACTTCAGGCTCTGCACTCAGGAATAACTTACTCCTGGCTTTGCTCAGGGGACCATATGACGACCATACAGGATGCTGAAAGTCAAACCCAGGTTGGCCACATTTAGGGCAAGTGACCTACCTGCTGTACTCTCTCTCCAGGCCCTTTTTTTCAATCTTTTTTTCAATCATCTCAGATTTACTGACATCCAGAGCACAGAACAACAAGCATTTTCCCAAACAGAAGGTATTTTCCGAGTGATTTCAAATCACTGTACTTTTCAAAGCAATCTCAAGCAAGGTCACAGCAATCTGATATTCCAAGTGTACTCTAGTGATTGAGAAAACACAGACTAAGGTGTCAATCAGATCTGAGACATTACCATGCTAAGGGACAAAGCGGCAGCAAAAAAGAAGAGGCACAAGAAGCCAACTCACGAAGCTTCCTGGTTTCTCTGTTGCTCTCACAGAAGGGTCTCCTACTGCTTTCTGGCATTTTGTTAATGGATAGAAACAGTAGTAAATTCCACTAAAAGCTTGAAAAGATGTTTTACTTCAATCCAGAGACACAGGAGGAGGTCTTTTTATGAGTTATTAAAATACAAAAGCAAAAAAAAAAAGCACACAGGTTAAGAAAGAAACCATAAATTCCTGGGAAATTCTGAACAAAATCCAGGCTCTGATTTCTCCAGAACAAATAAGAGTAACTTGCTTTATTTTATCCTTATATCCTTGAACACTCAAAATAGAAGTGTGTGAGGGGGAGAACGGGTAGGAAGAAGGACTCTCAAAAATAAGGTCTCCTGGATGGCTTGCAAAGCATGTTGCAGGTCACCTGGCCCTTGCCTACCTTGCCAAGTCTTGTGGGTGAGAGATAAAGTGTGGAATGAGGGAAGTAACCTCAGAGAGAAGAGCAACTGCCTCTCTCTCTGCCCACCTGGTCATTGGGGAAATGCCCCAAGGGTGTGGACTAGTGGAGCATAACACATGCACCTGTGAGGCAAAGAGTTGGCATCTTCACTGCATAGTAATCAGGCACATCTCAAGTCCACTCGCCCCCACATGGCACAGAACTGGTCCCCATCACCTGAGTCCTTGGGGAGCGGTGGACTTGTTGTTTCGGGCAGAAAACGGAAAGTCAGTACTAACTTCTGCAAGGATTTTCCAGAGTAAATGTCTTCCCTCATAGAAAAGAATTTTAGGAGAGGAACAACGAAGTTAAATATTTCCATTTAGGGGCTGGAGTGGTAGTACAGTGGGTAGGGAGTTTGCCTTGCACATGGACGACCCGGGTTCGATTCCCAGCATTCCATATGGGTCCCCCAAGCACCACCAGGATTGATTCCCGAGTGCAGAGCCAGAAGTAACCCCTGTACATTGCCGGGTGATCCAAAAAGCAAAAAAAATATTTTAAAAAATTTCATTTAGAGAAATAGGGGGCTAGAGGGCTCAGGAGGAGAAGGGAGGAGAGGGGGTGAGAGGGCGAGAGAAAGAGAGAGAGAGAGAGACAGAGAGAGAGAGAGACAGAGAGACTATACATGGGCTTCTCCATAGGTATAAAGTTCAGCATATACATCTCAGATTGAGATGCAGATGACCCCCTAGATGGAAGATGCATGTCTGTTGCCTTTGAGAAACTGTTTTTATTTTTGTTTGGGGGGCACACCCACCTCAGGGCTCACTCTTGGCTCTGTATTCATGGATCACAGCTGGTGGTTCTTGAGGGATCATATGGAGTGCTGGGGATTGAACCCAGGATGGCAGAGCACAAGGCAAGTACCTTACCTGCCATGCTATCCCTGGGGCCCCTGAAGATGACTTTATAGGAGAGCTTTTCCCAAGCTGCGCACACCCACATAGGTGAGATTCTGCTGCTAAGACCTTGTCAAAAGGATTCTCAGTGGTTTTTGCATATTCTTATCATGGTCTCTTATCCTTTTTGGAACTTCTCCTTTATTTAAGGGTCAACTCTTCTGGATGGTACCTCAGTCTCTCTCTCTCTCTCTCTCTCTCTCTCTCTCTCTCTCTCTCTCTCTCTCTCTCTCTCTCTCATATTTGCACCTCCGAGAGTTCAACTTTCCTGCTTCTGGGAAATTTCAAGACTGGCAACTAAGCACTTGCTTAAAATCACATCTTCGATTTATTATTTCCCCCCAAATTCATGACAAAGCCCCTGCCTCTGCCTCTAGCTACCTGCTACAGAGACAAGTCTGGCATTTTCAAGGTGCCAAGGTTCTTAAACTGAGGCAGAATTCTGTTCTCTGTGGAAAAGACAGAAGCATCCTCGCCACCCAGACCCTAGGTTCATAGTTCTTTCTCACAGAGGAATTTCAGCAAAAGACAGTATTAGGTAGGGAAGTAGCTCATACGAGGATGAGAAAAGACAGGGAGATGTGACTGGGGTCACTAATTTCCCTGATGTTTAAGGCCAATGCCCAGCCAGTGCAATGCCAACGTCAATTTTTTGGTGATGAGAAACTTTCATCCAGGGACTGGAGCGATAGCACAGTGGGTAAGGCATTTGCCTTGCATGTAGCCGACCCAGGTTTGATTCCCAGCATCCCATATGGTCCCCTAAGCACCGCCAGGAGTGGTTCCTGAGTGCATGAGCCAGGAATAACCCCTGTGCATAACCGGGTGTGACCCGAAAAGAAAAATCACAAATCATTTTTTTTTTCTTTTCGAGATCTCGAAAAGAAAAAAAAAAAGAAAAAGAAACTTTCATCCAGTTTTATGTCCCCCACAAGCAGAGGCCAATCAGTCCCAGGTAGCCCGGGAGCAAACTCTAGCTCATTATGATGTCGGTGGGTCCTACGGGTGACTTATGTGAAGCAGGGAGGAGCAAGACAGTCACTTTTTCCCAACCGTCCCTGCCACCTGGGGCCCATGGTTACTGGGTTCTTGTCTCGCCTCACAGAAAGGAATTTCAGGAGTAGACAAGCAGCAAAGTAAATAGATTTTATTTGGAGGTTTTGGAGAGGAAGAGTGAGAGAGTAACGTACTCAAGAGAGAACACGGGCTTCTCCAAGGGCAGAGAGAGAGCCCCTACACACATCCTAGCATTAGACAGAAAAGCATGAAAGTTCACATCTCAAGAGGGGAGATGCGGGCGACACATGCGCTCAGCCCACATGTGCTCGGCCACATGGGCGCAAGCAGCACATGGGCTCGGGCAGCATATGCGCCCCCTTCCTTTGTTCAAGGTGGCCTTTATAGGGTTTCTCCAGCCTGCCCCCACGTGGGGCCTCTTCCCAGATAAAAGTCCGTTGCTAAGGAGCTTACCAGGGAGGTCCAAAAAGAGGAACTTCGTGGAGACCATCCTCAGGGTCTGCAGATGGTCTTGGGTGGTCTTATCAGGCCTTTGTTTTCTGTATCCACAAGGTGGGTCATTCCTAGAATTCTTCTTCCATGAAACTTGGTTTCATTGCAAAGGCCCTTTCCCTATCTACCTGCCTACATCAATTATGTGATTGTTAGGAAGCAAAGCAGGCAGACTAGTAATGGGAGGTAATATATTATCAACTCAGGCTGCCAGGATCCACCTTACGGACACCAGAATTGAGGCCTGTCAAGTCCTTTACCTGCGGCCACTGCAGGCCCAGAGCAGGCTGGACCCCCCTCAGAGAGAAGCTCCCCAGAAACAGGGGCCAGGAAAGGAATATCAGAGAAGACCATCAGCTTTTCCTGCAAACACCCTAGCAACAGACTCTTGCCTGGGTAGAAAGCCCCACTTGGGGCAGGTGGGGAGGAGCCCTGTATAAGCAACTTGAACGAAGGAAGAACTCTCATGAGTTGCCAGGCTATGCACATGGTGCCAACACACACACGTGGCCTGCTTGTCGCCCCTTTTGAGATGTGTCCTTTCAGACTTCTGCAATTTAATGCTGGCGTGTGTGCTAGGGCTCTCTCTCCACTCTGGAAGAGACCGAGTTGTTCTCTCTGAGGACATTATTCTCTCTCTCTCTCTCTCTCTCTCTCTCTCTCTCTCTCTCTCTCTTCCTCCCCTTCCTCAAAATTTCTAAAATAAAACCTGTTTTTACTTCACTGCTTGTCTCCTCCTTACATTCATTTCTGAGAAAAAGGCCTAGGACAGACTTTCCTCTCCTGCTGATATAGGCAGGTAGATAGGGAAAGGCCCTTTGCAATGAAACCAAGTTTCATGGAAGAAGAATTCTAGGAATGACCCACCTTGTGGATACAGAAAACAAAGACTTGATAAGACCATTCGCAGACCATGAGGATATAGGCCTCCTCTCCACAAAGTTCCTCTTTTTGGACCTCCCTGGTAACCTCCTTAGCAACGGACTTTTACCTGGGAAGAGGCCCCATGTCGGGGCAGGCTGGAGAAACCCTATAAAGGCCACCCTGAACAAAGGAAAGGCGTGCATATGCTGACCGAGCACGTGTGCTGCTTGCATCCACGTGGCCGAGCACATGTAATGCCCTAGCACATGTGTCGTCCGCATCTCCCCTCTTGAGATGTGTACTTTCATGCTTTCGTGTCTAATGCTAGGATGTGTGTAGGGGCTCTCTCTCCACTCTTGGAGAAGCCTGTGTTCTCTCTGAGTACGTTTCTCTCTCTCTCTCTCTCTCTCTCTCTCTCTCTCTCTCTCTCTCTCTCCCCCCCCTCCGCATCTAAAAAATCCTCCAAATAAAATCTATTTGTTTCACTGCTTGTGTACTCCTGAAATTCCTTTCTGCGAGGTGAGACAAGAACCCAGTAACCCTGGGTCCCGGGTGGCAGAGGTGGTTGGGGAGAAAGTGACCCGTCTTTCTCCTCCACGCTTCACTTAAGTCACCCATGGGGCCCACCGACATCACTGCCAAGAGCAAAGCTCACTGTTGGAGTCCTAGGTTTCCGCTGCCATTCCCGGGGTGGCAGAGGTGGATAAAGGAGTGGTGGCAGATTTCTTGGTCAAGGCTGCTGTCTCTCCTGCCCACCTCACACACATCACCCGGGGACCCGCACTGGCATCGGTTATCATCCTTGAATATATCAAAACCATGTTCACGTTCATGACAGCTTATAGCTACCATGACAACACATGAACTTGGCCAAATATAATCAGGACCTCAGACCCCAGGTATTTCCACCCACTTGGGAACGAGAGTGAGAGGGAAGAAAAAAGACAAAACGCCTGAAACCATTAGAAAAGGAAAAGCACCGTCTGCCCCTTGGGCTCCCACTTCCTGTGCTTGCTGGAGTCTTAGCTACTTTCTTTTCCCCTTAGTGAATACTTTACCTCAACCCTAGCTGGGCACATGATCCCTTTGCCTTCTTTAAAACAAACAAAAAAGCCACTTGCTTTAAATATTTGATACCTCATGGAATCCTCCTTGGGAAGACACAAGAACTGGGAGAGAAGGGTTGTGTGCCTGAGCTCCAGCCCAGAATCTGATGCTTCATCAAAGGAAGTGTGTGTGTGTGTGTGTGTGTGTGTGTGTGTGTGTGTGAGAGAGAGAGAGAGAGAGAGAGAGAGAGAGAGAGAGAGAGAGAGAGAAAAAGAGAGAGAGAGAACCTGAAACTTCATCAAAAATGGTGTGTGTGTGTGTGTGTGTGTGTGTGTGTGTGTGTGTGTGTGCCCTATAAAGTAATGTCGCACTCACTTCGGGTATGCAAGCAACACCCTCAGAACGAAGTACTCAGGGAGTTGCCTTGGAAACTGATTCTAAGCCTCTTCCGAGCTGCCTGTGCAGAGCCCTGGGGCTCTGTGCGCAGATAAGAATGTATTGAGAGGACCATCCCAAGAACTTTGAACTCAGGGTGTCTTCATTAAAAGTCTTATCTCAAGGCCTTTGCTCCTACTGAGTTTGGCCTTGGGCTGGGTCTGACTTCAGGTGGAGTCCTAGTCTGGTTTTAAATCTTGGCTCGGTCATTTTAGCTTTGTGGCTTAGAACTAGGACAGGACAAGGTATTTTTCTGAACCCACATTGGTTTCAAGGCTTTCTGAAATTGTCTGCCCGGAGTTACCTGTTCCCTGGTCACTTATATAAGTTCCTCATCGGTTTGAGTGTACTCAGTTATAATCTAATAATAATCTGTGCTTTAAACTTATCCAACTTCTAAAACATTTCATCTTCTTTTCATAGTAACATTTTTACAACTTCATTATAAGATATTAATTTAAGTAATACATTTCTATGTGCGGAGTGATAGCACAGTGGGTAGGGTGTTTGCCTTGCACACGGCCAACCCGGGTTTGATTCCTCCGTCCCTCTCAGAGAGCCCGGCAAGCTACCGAGAGTATCTCGCCCACATGGCAGAGCCTGGCAAGCTCTCCATGGCATATTCGATATGACAAAAACAGTAACAACAAGTCTCACAATGCAGACATTACTGGTGCCCACTCAAGCAAATTGATGAACAATGGGAGGACAGTATTACAATGCTACAATACATTTCTATAATTTTTTCATGCTATCCAATTCATATGCTTCAAAATCTATGCTAATCATTATTCACCAGCATTTAAAATTTAATCTATATTGAAATCTTTTGTAAGTGAAAGAACTTATTTTAAAATGAAAATATTTATTGATTTAAAACTAAAAATGGGGCAAAAATCAATCTTAGAATAATTGAAATGCTTTACTTTCTCTGCCTCTGCCTCTTCAGTTACCCCCAGGTTATGAATTTCAGAGCTTTGCTTTTTATATGGTCAGAGATAAAACCACAATACTCTCCCCATACTCATATGTCTTTGGCAATTCCTACTTTCTAGAACTTAATATAAAAAAAACTTATTTGAACATGTATAATGCAGCATGTTGGTTTAAATTTGGCACTTAATCTCTCAGCATTAATACAAACTCTACCAACCTTTCAAAAAGAGCATTGAAATGTTGGTTGACAAATAATATGTTTCACATGATCACTTGACTTCCTGTTAATCATCAATTTGCTCAAGCGGGCACCAGTAACGTCTCCATTTGTCCCTGTCGCATGCTAGTGTAGCCCAATGGTGTCTGTTTGTTCTAGGAACATGAAGAGCCTCAAACCGATCGTTCAGGGTCTTGACGAAAAGTTGGACCATCTGGTAGGTGGGCAGCCACGCGGTCTTTTTATGTCCCATGGGAATCCAGTCGGTAATGGCTCTAGTCCAGCGGTAGTCTCCAAATCTCATTACATGTCCAGCCCATCTGATTTTCAACACGTTGGCAAAAAACAGCGTCCCTGATTCATGATCATCAATGGAGGTCGGAACTCTGGATTCTTTCTCTCATTTGAGTGAAACGTGATACTCCAAGCATAGCTCTTTCAATTCCTCTTTTGGAGACCCGAATAGCATTTTCATCCTGTTTTCCTAGGGCCCAGGTCTCTGAGGCGTGTGTTAATGCAGGAAGACAGTGGAATCAAAGAGATGTGCCCGGAGCTGGAGGTTTATTGACCAAATTTTAATGAGTATAGTTCTAGAATTTATAACTATTCTTTCTACTAAAAGTTATGTTGTTTTACTTTTCTTCTCCTACACCTACGTCTATGAAATTAGAATCTGGCATGCTATTTGTAAATAAACCCCAGTATATCATTCACCTCAGTCACCTTTATAAAAGGGGGAGGTCACATGCAAAGTCAGGTTTTAGAGCAATCTAATTTGGCATAGAAAAATGTTTTCTACTGAAGATGTAAATGTATAGCATAGACTTAAAGGAACTTGTCTCTGCTCTAGGCCAGAGAGAAACATGGATCTTTTATGAGGAAAGTGAAGCCAGACTCTATTTGTTTGTAGATTTGGTTTTGACACTGCAAATACATTGCAGTCATCAGCCAGTTTTAAAATTTTATGTCCTACACTGCTATTCCCAAACCTCTGGAAAGCTGGTGCACAAAAGCCTTATATTAGCATCCTGTTGTGAATTATTAATTATAATGAAATACATGCTTTGGGAATGAGACAGTAAAAGGGGGGGAGGGGAGCGGGGAACTTCACCAAATTATCTTGTCTTAGACCAGCAAATTAGTGGCATAAATAGTAATAGTCAACATTTAGATGACATACTACGTGCAAAGTACTTTATGTAGATAATAAATCAAATAAAATGGCTTTCAGTTGGCTTCCCTGACCCAAACTTGGAGGCAAGGATTCGTATGAAAAGGATTCAGCTGAAGTATTTTCAGAAGTTGGATGGTGAAGGCCACGTCAAAGGGAGGAAACATCAATCCGCAAGCACTCTGGTACAACATTTAGTGCAGTTACGTGTCACCAGCTGTGTCTGATGTGAAAGGGGCAAAGGGGATGGAGGAGGCATGACTGGAAGTGGTGTTAGTCAGTAGAGGCTGGTGTGGAAGGAGAAAGTTACAGGAATCCCCCAAAACAAGGGATGCAGAAAAAACAGCTTCTGGCAGCCCAAGGATAGATGACAACAAAAACTCCACTTCAGGAACACAAATGCAGAAAAATGGAAAAAAATATTCAAGGGTATATGACAATCAACCCACTCACTATCACCTACGAGGCAACTGAGTTCTAGCCACATTTCATAGGGGAGAAGCGTCCTACGGCTGGCAACTGTCAAGCCAGGGTTTGAAGTCATACCATCTGGCTTCAGACACATTGCTTAGTGCTCCCTCAAGATGTGCAGAGACACAAGGTGGAACTAACCAGTCAGGGTTCCAAAACAGAACAATCAGAGAACAGGCTAGAACTAGGAATGGCTGAGATGCAGTCAAAACACACTAAAGAAAACTGCTCCCAGCCTTGGAAGTGTTGATCATTAAATCCATATATATATATATATATATATATATATGTGTGTGTGTGTGTGTGTGTGTGTGTGTGTATGGGGCTGGAGCAGTAGCACAGCAGTAGGGCATTTGCCTTGCACGCAGCCAACATGGCCGAACCGAGTTCGATTCCTCCGCCCCTCTCGAGAGCCTGGCAAGCCACCGAGAGTATCTCACCCTCACGGCAAAGCCTGGCAAGCTACCCGTGACGTATTCGATATGCCAAACACAGTAACAACAAAGTCTCACGATGGAGACGTTACTGGGCCCGCTCGAGAAAATCGATGAACAACGGGAGGACAGTGATACAGTGATGTATATATATGTATATATATATATTTTTTTCTTTTTGGGTCACACCCGGCGATGCACAGGGATTATTCCCAGCTCTGTGCTCAGGAATTACCCCTGGCAGTGCTCAGGGGACCATATGGGATGCTGGCAATCGAACCCAGGTCGGCAGCGTGCAAGGCAAACGCCCTTCCCGTGTGCTATTTCTCCTGCCCCAAATCCTTATATTTTTAAGGTTGTGTTTAAGGTTGTATATTTGTAAGTGTTGATCATTAGATCTTTTTATTAGTGTCTAAGAAACAGAAAGGTATCAAACACTTGGTGACATGTGGCATTCGCTTTCAATCAAAGCTGACAAAGCAAAGAGATTGATGCAGGCAGGGAGAGAATAGGAACAAAATAAAACGTCCTTCTTCCATTTTCTTTCCTAATTCCTATTCCTCCTTCCCTTATGCATATACACATTCACACATGCACACACATTCATATATATGAACTTACACATATAGGTATGTGCGCACATACACATGCATACACACAAATACATGACACGCAGATACACATACACAAATATATACATGCACACAGAGAAATCTGAGTACTTCTTCAAGTTTGTTTCTAATATTAAGAATAAATAGAGAAAATTAGAAGACATTATAAATTCAAGCTCGCATTAATAGCAAGGCACAATGTCAGAGAATTTCCTATAAATAAATTAAGCCTGACTAGCAAAGTAACTTAGGCAAGATAGAACTCAATTAATTTTTGGAAAATAGTATGGAAAATTCTCAAAAAATTAGAAATTGAACTCCCACTTGACCCAGCAGAACCATTCTTGGGAATATATCCCAGAGAGGCAAAAAAGTATAGTCAAAGTGACATCTGCACTTGTTCGTTCATTGCAGCACTCTTTACAATAGCCAGAATCTGTAAAAACCCCAAGTGCCCGAGAACAGATGACTGGTTAAAGAAACTTTGGTAGATCTACACAGTGGAATACTATGTAGCTGTTAGAAAAGATGAAGTCATGAAATTTACATACAAGTGGTACTACATGGAAAGTATCATGCTAAGTGAAATGACTCAGAAAGAGAGGGACAGACATAAAAAGATTGCATTCACCTGGGGAACATAAAGAAACAAAATAGGAGACTAACACCCAAGAATAGTCGAGATAAGTACCAGGAGGTTTACTCCATGGCTTGGAAGCCAGCTGCACATGCTAGGGGAAAAGGCAGCTCAGATAGAGAATGGAGCACCAAGTAAAGGGTGTTGGGAGGATCCTCCCAGGATGAGAGATGCATGCTGAAAGTAGACTATAGACCGAACATGATTGCCACTCAATGCCTCTTTTAAAAAACACAGCACCCAGAGAGAAAGAACAAAAGGGAATTCCCTGCCACAGAGGCAGGGTGGGATGGGGGCTACGGGGTGGGAGGGATACTGGGATCAGTGGTGATGGAAAATGGGCACAGGTAGAGGGATGGGTACTCAATCATTGTATAATTGACACCCAAACACAAAAATTTGTAACTCTACAACTGTACCTCATGGTGTCTCACTAATAAAAATCAAAATAAATTTTAAAAAATAGAACTCAATTAATTTTAAAGCTAATTTTTTCAATACACAATTTAAGAACTTTGGGGAAGGTTTTGGTTGATAAAATATCTTTTTGTCAATCAGCTTACCACAAAGATGATCTTCTTCCATTGACATATTTGCAGATTTTTAATGTTGAAGGGATTTCATCGGGATTTTGGCAATAGGACAGACAGCATGGCACAGTTCCCCTCACAATACACAATACTGACCAAATTAAAATACAACCCCAACTCAGTTTGCATGTCTGGGAAATAAGAAAAAATGAGAAAGGTAAATCTTGAGCACCTGAAGTAGAGCAGGTACTCAATGCCAAGATTTAGGCAGGGCCAGGACAAAAGGTGCTGGAATCCTTAGTGGGGTAAAGTCCACCCTAAAGAGCAAGCGGGCAGACATGGCTCAAAGGGCCAGGCTCAGTCCCAGACATCGCACGGACCCCAGCACTGCCTGGTGTGACCCTGGTGGGTCCGGCACCTTATTCACGAGCCCCCACAGAGAACCACCAGACAAGTGCTAAAAAGTTGAGTGTCACAAGCATTGCTTGAGAGACACTCCCCAAACCTTCAAAATAATAATAATAAAAGGCACATACAAATGGGAAAGAAGTTATCTTGACCTGGATCTTAAATGTGTCACTTAGTAATTGAAACCCCAGACCTGAATCAATCCTAGGTATAGAAAAATAGATTAATTGCCATAACAAATAAGCAGATGAAAGCTATTTAAATAGCAGATAGAGGGCCAGAAAGGTATATCGAGAGGCTGAACAGCCAGGGTTAATCCCTGGCACCACACAGACACAAGCACCACAGGGTGAAGTCCCCTACATATAAACAAACAAACAAAAAAGGCAACAGAAACAGGCTATATATTCATAAGAACTAGACATAAAGCATAGATAACAGCTAAAAAAAATTAAAATGTATGAAATAGCTAATAAATGCAAGCATACATATTTGATTATTAGGAAGAAATAATAAAACAAGATCTCTATCTTGCATCATATGCAAAACTAGACTTTAGACAAGACACAAACACAGAGGGCAAAGTCAGGACTTCTGAAAATCATCTAGAGAAATATTGTTCTAATCTTCAGTTAGAAAATTACTTCTGAAACCTGACATAAAGATACCAACCACCAAAAATGAGATTGGGAGTCTGTATGAAATTGATGGCTTTGCAGTAAAATGTTTGCTGTTCATCAATCCAGTTTCCTGGTGGGAAATTCTGAACCCTAGCCTTAGCCAGTTATATATACGAGCTTGAGTCAATGAAATGTGGATGTTTGGTGATTGAGCCACTCACATGTTCTGGGTCTGCCAGTCCTACTTTTCTTCCTATACAATAGTCCGGGACAGGACTTGTGTTCTCTGCTGTCATCCCTAGAATGAAGATGAGTATTGAGTTCGTGAACTTATGTGAATGGAAGCAGAAAATTAAACATTGAGGTTTGCAAGTTCTGTTGACATGGCATGGTTTCCCTTAAGCTGATTAAAATACTTAGCTACATTCAAATACAAAATTCTGTGTGTGTGTGTGAGTGTGAGTGTGAGTGTGCGTGTGCGCTCACACATGCATGCACTTACACTTAAAGGAATTCCTACATTTCCTATAGTGTAAGGAAATTCTTACATTTAAGGAAATTTTTATATTTCCTTAAGGTTCAAAGATACACACACACACACACACACACACACACAACTTGGAGCCTGTAGTTAAACAAAAATTTAAACTATCTAATGTGTCCATTTCTGGAAGAAGAGAATTTTGAGATTAAATATTCCAGTAGGATAAAGCCTGAGAATAATAGTTCAAATGGATGAATTAGAGAGCCATTTACCAGCATGTGCTGATTTGAGATACTGCTGGATGAAACAAGAAAACAAACAAACAAACAAAAAAACCCTGTATATATACACAGAGAAAAACAAGAGGTTGAGATACACAGATATGCCTCATACCACTTAGTGGAATTAAAACGTGTGTGCATGTTTGGGAACTCACAATAAGCAACAAAGTCTAAACATGTTGACAAAAGGAAGTTGTATGTATGTGGGGTGTGTGTGTGTGTGTGTAAGTATATTGCTTAACTCTGAGAAGAAATAAAAGGAAATTGGTTGGTTGCAAGGGATGACTGTAGCAATAACCATTTTTTTTCGTGGTGGGGGGCACACCCAGCTGTGTTGAGAGGTTACTCCTGGCAGTGCTGGGGGACCATATTGGATAACAAGTGATAGAACCCAAGTCAGCAGCATGTAAAGCAAACTTCCTACCCATTGTACTAGCGCTCTGAGCCCAAAAATGACCTAATATATATATATGTATATATATACATATATATATACATATATATATTATTAGTGAAACATCATGAGGTACAGTTGTAGACTTACAAATTTTTGTGCTTGGGTTTCAGTTATACAATGATTGATTACCCATCCCTCCACCAGTGCCCCTTCTCCACCACCACCAGTCCCAGTATCCCTCCCACCCCCATTCCCCCATCCCATCCTACCTCTGTGGTAGGGTATTCCCTTTTGTTCTCTCTCTCCTCTTGAGTGCTGTGGTTTGCAAAAGAGACATTGACTGGCAATCTTGTTCGAACTATAGTCTACTCTCATCATGCATTTCCCATCCTGAGAGGAACCTCCCAACACCCTTTATTTGGTGCTCCCTTCTCTATCTGAGCTGCCTTTTCCCCTAGCGTGTGCGGCTGTCCTCAGGGCCATGGAGTAATCCTCCTGGTATTTATCTCGGCTATTCTTGTGGGTTAGTCTCCTATTTCATTACTTTATGTCCCCCAGATGAATGCAATCTTTCTATGTCTATCCCTCTCTTTCTGACTCATTTCACTTAGCATGATACTTTCCATGTAGTACCTCTTGTATGTAAATTTCATGACTTCATCCTTTCTGACAGCTACTTAGTATTCCATTGTGTAGATGTACCAAAGCTTCTTTAACCAGTCATCTCTTCTTGGGCACTCAGGTTTTTTCCAGATTCTGGCTATTGTAAACAGTGCTGCAATGAACAAACAACTGCAGATGTCGCTTCAACTATACTTTTTTGCCTCTCTGGGGTATATTCCCAGGAGTGGAATTGCTGGGTCAAATGGGAGCTCAATTTCTAGCTTTTTGAGAGTCATCCATATAGTTTTCCAGAAGGGCTGAACCAGTCGACATTCCCACCAGCAGTGAAGGAGGGAATGACCTAATATTTTAATGTCTGTTTGAACTGGTTATCAAAAAGGAAAAATGAAAGAAATGGTGCTTGTTAAGTCAGGTGGCAATCAGTGACAATGTCACACTTTACTGACTTCCCTAAACATGGAAAAGGTCTGTTCAAAGAAATCTACCCCCATACCCCCACCGCGACCCCCTCCCCCCACCACACACACATTCCCATATACACACTCTAGATGTCTTCAGGAAGATGGTTTATTTCAAAGAATCCCTACTCCCCAGGTACATGAAATAAGACTCACAGATGTCTGCTCTGTTGACCTTAGAGCCAGAGAGAGAGCCTCAAAATTTTCTTATATGATTGGTGGGTCTGCTTTGCTCTGTGAATAGTTAAAGCAAACTGTGTTAAACTATGCCAAAGCTTCTCTCTTGTCCCAAGTCCCTTAACTTTGTCTAGCAGATAGCTGCTCCCAAACAGGTCCTGTTGACACTCGCTTCATCTAGGGAGAGAACCAGGCTGTCTCTGTCTCTGTGTAGTCTCATTTCCCTACATTGTTCTTTCACTCCTTTCTGTAAGGGAAAGTCCTTCTTGCCTAACCCTTGAAATGCTTGAAGATCTCAAACAAAACGTCCTTTCACCCTACCACATTAGCCTACCTCCTGCAGGAGTCTGTTTCTCCATCTTGCAATCTGGGCTCTTTACTTTTTTGCACTTTGAACATTTTCACAATACAAAAAGATTTGGAAGCATTTTTAATAAAGAGAAAAAAAGAATTGAAGACTTGAAACAAAATATTTTTTAAAAGGTAAAAAGTAGAACAACTGAACTCGAGCCATAACAACTTCCTGGCATAAGTTCACTTGATCACTTGATCACTTGACTTCCCGATAATCGTCGATTTGCTCGAGCGGGCACCAGTAACATCTCCATTTGTCCCTGTCGCGTGCTAGTGTAGCCCAATGGCGTCTGTTAGATCTAGGAACACGAAGAGCCTCAAACCGATCATTCAGGATCCTGATGAAGAAGTCTGACCATTTCACAGGTGGGCGGCCACATGATCTTTTGACGTCCAGTGGAATCCAGTCGGTAATGACTCTAGTCCAGAGGTCATCTCCAAATCTCATCACGTGTCCAGCCCATCTGATTTTTGACGCCTTGGCAAACGAGACAGCGTCCCTGATTCTTGATCATAGATGGAGGTCAGAACTCCGGATTCTTTCTCTCACTTGAGTGAAACATGATACTCCAAGCACAACGCTTTCAATTCCTCTTTGAGAGACAGAAGTTATGATTGGCAGAAGTTATGATTACAATTCTGGGTTGACTCTGTGAACCGAAGGCCACTCTGTGAAGTCACGTAAAATGCAAGTGAAGGAACTGGGAAGTTAAATAAGGGGAAAAAAGATTCAGAGAGGCAGAGCAGTGATATCAGATATAAGAAGACTTGTCACGGAGGAAATCAAGCAAGAAGTTTTTTTTATTTGCTATTAAATAGAACTGATTGATTTATTGATTAATAAATCAATAAATGGAAGTTTCAGGGAGACTTCACCTCTATTTTTGTTTTGTTTTGTTTTGCTTTTTTTTTTTTTTTGCTTTTTCACGTGGTCAGCTGCATGCAAGGCAAACGCCCTATGCACTGTGCTATTGCTCCAGGCCCTATAGTTTTTTTTAAATGCCAAAAAGTAGGAAAGGCATCCACACAAGTCACAAACTCCTCACCTCTGCTGGTTCATGCATAATCTCTAGGGACACTTATATTAAAGCGTGGACTTGGTGGCCCTACTTAAGCAGACAGTAGTTTTTGGGTTTTTTGGTTTTTTTTAGATTTTTATTTTATAAATAAAGTTTTTTTAAAAATAAAATAAAATAAAAATAAAAAGAGAGACTATAAAACTATATAAAAGACTATAAAACTATAAAACCCAGCTCCCGGAAGCGACATCTTATCATCTCATTCCTACTTTGGACAAACTGGCAGGCTACCAAATGTAACCTGCCCACACGGCAGAGTCTGGCAAACTCCCCGTGGTGTACCCAATATGCCAAATACCAGTAACAATGAAGGGTCTCATTCTCCTAACTCTGAAAGAGCCTTGAATATGGCACTTTTTTAAAAAAAAAATTTGTATTTTAGTCACTGTGTCTTTCGAGGTGCAGGAGCTTCTTAATTTAAGATTATTCGTTTGTCTATCTCTGTTTTCACTTGCTTGGCCAGTGGCGTGACATCTTTGAAGATACCATTTGCATCAATGAGCAGACAGAAGTTTAAACAAAGTTTCACTCTGATCCTCCCTGGGAAGGAGATAACTCCAAGAGATAACAGGGTTTGCATGCAGAAAGCCCCACTTCAATCCCCAGGACCACTAAACCCAACTGCAAATACAGAATTGGAAGTAGTTCCTGAGCACCACCGGCTGTGTTTCCCAAGCCCAAATTAAGTAATGAATGAAATTAAAACCAAGAAATTGCTTAGTGTCATGATTTTCCAATGCCAACAGTTTCTCAATTCATGAAACTGAAGTAGCAGAAGGAGGAAGATGAACACCTAACAACAGGAGAAGGATGCCTTGTGAATTTTTTAAAGGAGCATAAGCAAATTCAAAACTATCAAGAGTTATTCTTTAACTTGCATATGCACATAGAAAGAAATAAAAAGAACTCTAGCGCCAAAACATTAGCACTGTAACATTGTCCTCCCATTGTTCATCGATTTGCTCGAGCGGGCATCAGTAACGTCTCTTTGTTGTGAGACTTGTTGTTACTGTTTTTGGCATACTGAATACGTCACAGGTGTCTTGCCAGGCTTTGCCATGTGGGCGAGATACTCTCGGTAGCTTGCCAGGCTCTCCAAGAGGGGCAGAGGAATTGAACCCAGGTCGGCTGCATGCAAGGCAAACGTCTACCCGCTGTGCTATTGCTCCAGCCTATCTCTGTCATATGTGGGGTATAAAGAAACATTGTAGGGGAATATCAAGTGCCCAGTGGCAATGGAAACCAAAAGCAGGAGAATAGGCCTTTAGTAGGAAGCTTGGCACCGGGGCAAGGGTGAGGGGGATATGTTAAGGAAGCTAACAACACTAGGGCAATTTGGGAGGAGAAATGAATCTGTCACAGAGTAGGCTGGGGGGCAGGAGGGAAACTGAGGACACTGGTGGAGAGTAGTGAGCATGGTGAAGGGATTGGTGTTGAAGCAGTACTAATCTGAACTCAATTATAAATATCTTTATAACTTTGTAATTCACAATGATTCAATAAAAAATCAACTTTTTTTTTTTACAGTTGAAAGGTCATCCAAATTTTTCAAGAGTTTTGTTGGTATACCAAAACATTAGGAGTGGATTATCTTTCTGTCTTGGAAACCTATTGTATCCAATTCAGATCTTTTATATGGCTACGAGATATGCGAAAACAGCATATGACTGAATGTTGGAGAAAGAATAATAGGGTTATTTTTCTAAAAATCATAAAAGAAAACTCTAAATGGATGTAAAAACCAGTTTAACATAATCGAGACAATACAAACTCTAGAATAACAAAAGGAAATGAAAGCTGTTTTGCAGATTTGTGTTTCAGTTTCTTTCATATTTCCAACCTCCATGCCCATGAAAGACGTGCACGAGACATAATGATATTTCACAGAAGCTGTTCTTGTTTTAAATATGCCTTAATACAAAGCAGTCAAGAGAGGAAATTATATTTAATAAGACATCTGGCTTCTAAATGAAGATACATTCCATTTTTATTCTAAAATAATTTTAATTTGGTTTGTAATTGAAATATCAAGTTGATGTCATATTGGAGTTTACGGACCCCAAGAATTATGTTTACAAAGAAAATATCAGAATATTTTCATCATACAAGATCATGCTATTATCTGAAGAATGACAAGTCTAAAGAGATATTTTGACATTAACATCTTCCAGAAGAGTCTAACATCTTTTTATTCATAAGATTTTATTTGCTTTAACTAAAATGAATAAGATAGGATATTTGCTTTTTCTTATGCTATCTTTTATTTAATATTTATCTATTCCTCAATCTCTTGAATCCATTACTTTTCTCCAAAGTGAATGTTTTTACTTATGCCTTGTCTGATTAAATAAAACGTCTTTATCTGTTCCCATTTCATCTCTCCTATTTTCCTTCTCCTTTCTTCTTTACCCTAAATCTTGCTCTTTCTTTTTCACCTTTATAATCAAAAGGTTCATAGCTTCATAGTACCAAGGAAAAGAACTGAAAGTTAGTGAAAGGAATTACTTCACTTAGTTACTTCATAATTACTTTATGACTCTACCATAGTAAGTGCATTCAAAACCTTTTACCGCAGAAGACAGTTAAAAGGTGAGGTAGAAAAATATAAAAGCATCCTTGAAAAAAAACAACTCAATCCAGAACCCACCTGCAACCATGATCAAGGCTGCTCTCCACAGGCTCGGATGAGCCTCACCTATGAGGGAACCTGCAGAAAAACCCAGGTATGCCGGACCCATGATTGAGATCTCCAGGCTAGCTTGGAGTGGTACTGGGCCTCCTCCCCTCAACTCCCCAGTTTTCCAGTAACTTGGCAGCCACAACCACAAACCATCGCCAGCACCATATAATCTCATCAACGGTCAAGAAGAGAGAGAGACATTGGCTTGCAATCATATTCTAACTTTCAGAATTCCTGGAGCATGAGACCTCTCATACTCTAGCCCACCAATGTACAAAGAGTAGAATATTTGTTTGGGTTTAACATACATGCTTGTAATCTCCTATACAAGGGCTTAAATGGCTCCAGGATGAAATACAACAATCTTCACACACTTTCCTCTTATGGAGGTGGGAAGGTACACGGTGGTGGGACGGGTGTTTGAATATTAACTATAATGAACTATCGTGAACAACTTTATAAAAATAAATTTTTTTAAAAACGCTCAAGATTAAAATTAAGAATACTGGCCATACCAATTGCCAAAACAAGCCAGTTGTAGGTTCTGTTACTACTACTGACATATTTATTGATATTTTGTTACCAAAGAATAATAAAATATTTGGAATGCATCATATATTTACAATTCAAAAAACTAACAGTCGGCAAGCCAAGGGACGGGAGGAAAACTGGGGACATTGGTAGAGGGTAGCAGGCACTGGTGAAGGTATTAAAAGAATCTAGTCATAAATATCTTTATAACCTTGTCGTTCACAGTGATCCAATTAAAAATAAGAAGTGGTACTAACCACCCATCCCCCCTGATATTATGGGGAAATTATCATTAAACATTATTTTATAGGTATTCAATGACAGTTCTTCCAAATAAGAGATAAACCCAAGAAAAGTTAATCTGGTGGCATCTTCCAAATAAGAGATAAACCCAAGAAAAGTTAATGTGGTGGGAAACCACACTCAAAGCCTCTGGCATATTCTTTAAAGGATGTGTAATTATTCCTGAGTTTATTTGAAAAGAGAAATGCATTTACAATTCAAGATAAATTTGATTTTAATGAAAAAGGTTGCTTTCTCAAAATACATTGCCACATTATTCCTGTTACCATGTATCCTGTAATATAGGTTTGGCGAAGATCAAATGGGGTATATTTAGTAGCATGCTGAAACACAGCTGGCTTAATTAAAATGCCCAAATGAGGCTTTTTGCCTGCAGCAGAAATTGTTATACAATTACTAATGATGCATCTGCTATGTTTCTTCTTGATTTTTTTGAACAAAGATGAACCCGAGTGACTTGTGGGTAATTTCCTAATATGAATCAAGAAGAGTAAGTATAAAAACTAAAAGTAAAGATAAAATATATGAAACTCAAGAACTTCACTGATGAATAAAATAACCAGCATTTTCTTTGAAGAGCTTGGAGGGTTTTGTTATTACTAAAAAATAATCTCACAGTAGCATTCATCAGAAATCAGCCAAATTGCCTTAATAAAATTTTTGCATGTATCAAATTGAGTTGCAGGAGTCTAAAATACTTCAAATGTCAAATTCTAATTTCAGCTGTTTCTAATATTTAAACTGATAAATTTTTCACACTGAAGAGGTCCCCTAGTTAGAAAATGGACCCCTGCCAAGTACACACATCTCACTAATGAGAGTTACCTTCGGCCATTTAAATATCTTAAATGTATTCTTTGCACAAGTTTATTTGTTTCCACAATTTTTAAGCTATTAATAAATAGCAACCCCTCTAGGGTTGAAGAGATAGCTCAAAGGGCTGAGTACATGCAAAACATCGGGGTGCCCAGATCGAACTGTCCACACTGCATGGTACTCCAAGTTGCCCCAGGAGTGACCCCAGAGCACTAAG
Source organism: Sorex fumeus (assembly GCF_029834395.1). Taxonomy (NCBI): domain Eukaryota; kingdom Metazoa; phylum Chordata; class Mammalia; order Eulipotyphla; family Soricidae; genus Sorex; species Sorex fumeus. The sequence goes on along the minus strand of NW_026606070.1, from coordinate 2,861,629 downwards.
CAGGGATGATGTCCGCTCACCACCAGGTGTCCCTCCCAGAAAGAAGAGAAAGCAGATTCTTTTCATTTAGGAATATCCCTGGACATATGTTTAAATCAGAGAATTCTATCTTTAAAATCCTATGTATAGCCTCCTATTTTCTTACTTTATGTTCCCCAGATGAATGCAAGCTTTCTATGTCTATCCCTCCCAAGAATGGCCAAGATTAGTACCAGGAATTTTGCTCCATGGCGTGGAGGCCAGCCATACATGCTAGGGGGAAAAGGAAGCTCAGATAGAGAAGGGAGCACCAAATAAAGGGTGTTGGGAGGATCCTCCCAGGATGGGAGAAGCATGCTGAAAGTAGACTCTAGACCGAACATGATTGCCACTCAATGCCTCTTTTGCAGACCAAAACACCCAAAAGGAGAGAGAGAACAAAAGGGAATGCCCTGCCACAGAGGCAGGGTGGGATGGGGGGGGAATGGGTGGGGGAGGGATACTGGGACCTGTGGTGGTGGAAAATGGGCACTGGTGGAGGGATGGGTGTTTGATCATTGTATAATTGAAACCCAAGCACAAAGATTTGTAAATCTACAACTGTACCTCATGGTGTCTCACTAATAAAAATTTAAAAAAATTCTATGCAAAGCTATAATTTGAATATTCTATTGATGTGCTTATGAAAATAAAGAACATATAGCAACAAAGTTCAGTCATATAAATCCCCCCGACCGTGTGAAATTCCCTCCTCTCTTCTTGTTGCTCCAGGACCCTTAGCACAAGATACAGATCCCTGATTTACACTCCTTTATACTCCTGCCCCCGCGCCTGGCTGTTCCTCGCCAGGGCCCCTTGGAGGGGAGCGGGTTGAGCTTTCCTCCCCGCCCCGACCAGGGCTCCGGCAGCCGAAGACCTCCAAGACCAGCCACCACCATGCTGAGACCACTCTCCGCACACATGCAGGTACTGGCAGAGGGACAAACCCACGCGGGTTCCAGGGCCGAGATCTACAAGCCTACTCGGATTTGGGCTGAGCATCCTCCACCCAGATCCTCCAAATTCCAGTAGGCGGGGGTCACACCCACCACCTGGCCCCCTGGCGCCGTGTAATCCCATCAACGGCCAAGACTCAGAGACTATAAAAACCAGCTCCCCGAACCGCGCTGCCGCGAATGCTACATCTTATTATGACATCTTATTATCTCATTCCTACTTTGGACAAACTGGCAGGCTACCGAATGTAGCCTGCCCACACGGCAGAGTCTGGCAAACTCCTCGTGGCGTACCCAATATGCCAAATACCAGTAACAATGATGGGTCTCATTCTCCTAAAGAGCCTTGAATATAATCTCAGGGCTAGGATGAAAGAGACGTTACTGGGGCCTGCTCGAGGCAATCGACGAATAACAGGATGATGAATGAATGAATGAATGATTTACACTTAATTAGATTTTTAGTCACATAATTTTTGCATATATATGCTCCCAAATTGGGTCTTTTCCTCTAAAGAACAGGGGAAGAGAGGAAGAATGTCCCAGAGAACCCAACACATAGATATGTCCAAATACAGTCATTTTAGTTATTTCTACACTTGATCTTAGCCAAAAGGCGGGCTGGAGCGATAGCACAGCGGTAGGGCGTTTGCCTTGCACGCAGCCAACATGGCCAACCCGAGTTCGATTCCTCCGCCCCTCTCGGAGAGCCCGGCAAGCTACCGAGAGCATCTCGCCCGCATGGCAGAGCCTGGCAAGCTCCCCGTGACGTATTTGATATGCCAGACACAGTAACAACAAAGTCTCCAATGGAGACATTACTGGGCCCGCTCGAGCAAATCGACGATCAACGGGAGGGCCTTTATCTTAGTTATTTCTATATCTCTGGAGGAATATACTGAAAATATTTTCTGTTGCCAAATAGCATACTGGTCCTTAAAATCATTTCTCTTTCTCCTTACCCTTGACCATTTCACCCCCACTGCATCCTAATTTAGTTTACAAAGCTAGAAAATGTGCTGGAGGTGATTTATTAACTAATATAGAGCTATACACAAAGGGCGCATGCCAAAGACACTTGACCATACATATAAATGAACAAATAAATTAATATACACATTTTGACAGTTCTTCAGGAACTCGAAAATAGGTGATATGATTTCTAGAGATGAGCGTTAAAATGGGCTCTCTGGAGATTGCTATGAAGTCAAAGGATTTTTTTACTATCAAAGCTGTGAATGTGGAGATTAAAACCTTTACTACTGTTATTCTGACTTCTCAAAATCCATTTCTATAATCTGCAGCCACATTTCCTTTCCCTTCCCCCCTTAATGAGTGTCCATCACAGCACTGATATTGAGTGTTGTGTCTGGCTGTGACACACACAATGAACCAGGCAGGAAGCTTCTCCCTGAGGTGAGTGAAACACGTTAAGGAGGTTTATTGGTTCTCGAAGCTGAGCCATCTCTGAGTCCCTTACCACGGCTAGAGGAATTTACAGGCAAGTCTGGATGTGGTACTAGAAACCGGTGCCTGTGAGCATGGCTGTCTTACCGTTTTAGGAAGATCTTCAAAAAGATCTTCAGGGGGCTGGAGCGATAGTACAGTGGGTAAGGCGTTTGCCTTGCACGAGGCCGACCCTCGTTCGATCCCTGGCATCCCATAAGGTCCACCGAGGAGTGCCAGGAGTAATAGCTGAGTACATAGCCAGGAGTAACTCCTGTGTATCGCCGGGTGTGACCCAAAAAGCCAAAACAAAAAAAAATCTTCAAATAAACCCCAGGAAGCTGCTCCTGGGAGACCAGCAGTCTGATGAACAAACCAGAGCTCAGCTCCTGTTTCTGTGTTCAGAATTTAGAATGACTTCTGATACTACTTCAAAGTCAAGCGGAAGTATATCGAGGAGCTTTGGTATATGAAACAAAAAAGCCACAGGAAAAGACAGTAATAAAACAGAATAGAGAACATTGAAGTTTGATAGAAATCAAGCATCTTTAAAAAGTGTCCTTTTCGCAATACAATAAACTGCAACATCTCAAGGAAAGGACTAGTTTTAAAGGATTTAATGTTGACCCTATTTATCCCCAAAGAAAACCAACCAAACAAAAACTCTTACTGGATCAATAAACTACAAAATAAACATGGTGTCTGCTGACTTGTATACTCTTGCCAAGTTCATTTCTAGGGATAGAGGGTGGTGAACACTGTGTAATTAGATTCTCCCCGGTGTTAACATAATGCCAGGTGATTATGAACTGTGAGCTGAAATTTGATAACACTGCCCAACGTTTAGTGATACTGGATTGTGTTTTAAACCAAACCACGATTGAAACCAAGTGACTAATAAATTTCCAAAGCAAAGTCATCTCACCAACATTAGTCCTACTTGTAGAATCGTAGAGCCCGTAACCTTGTGTCCTAAAGAACTCATCTTATCTACTACATCCCAAGAAGCATTTTTTTAAAAAATAGAAAAACAACAAGGTAATAAACTTTTACAATGGGCAGGTTACACACGGGTGGGTATCAGGGTGATCAAATAATTTCCTCTGGGCTGGTCCCCTGAGTCATATCAAAGCGTATCTGCAAATCTCAACAAAGGCTTCTTGCCTAGGATTTCGCCTGCTGTTTGCTGCCATTATCTTGGGCATTTGGGGTAAAGATAAGAAACTCTTTCCCAACCTGCTCTGCCCAGAGAGCTACCTGCTTTTTAATTTTGCATTCAGCTTTTTTTATTTCTTTTGTGCCAGTGTCAGAATCACATGTTATGTTACTGTCTTGAGTATCACTCTCTTTTTCTTTTGTATTTTTACTCCATCTTAGTTCAATGTTATTGTAAAGGAAAGAGGGAAGGAGGAGGGAGGGAGGGTCCAGTAAGGACCCCCTAATAATCTAAAATTTTGTCAAAAGAAAACACAAGGTTAGCAAACTTTACCTTTCTGGGAGGTTCTCAACCTTCTTTCTGATGCTTGCTATGTCCATGGATCTGTCAGTTTTTTGCATAAACCTTGCTGAAGGGTCTCAGTTTTATTTACAGAAAATGCCCATGGCATATTTTATATGCCAAAAACAGTAACAAGTCTCACAATGGAGACATTACTGGTGCCCGCTCGAGCAAATCGATGAACAACGGGAGGACAGTGCTACAGTGACAGTGCCCATATTCTAGGTCAGTTAGAAAAAGTGTTTGCTTTTAAAAAATCCAAATAGGGGCTGGAAAAATAGCACAGTGGGTAGGGCATTTGCCTTGCATGCGGCCAACCTGGGTTCGATTCCCAGCATCCCTCAAGGTCTTCTGAGCACCACCAGGAGTAATTCCTGAGTGCAGAGCCAGGAGTAACCCCTGAGCATCGCCGGGTGTGACCCAAAAAGCAAAAAACAAAAAAAGCCAAATAATTTTAGACTACCACTGGACAATGACGCTAAGAAGAATTTCTTTTTTTTTTTATTTTTATTACTGAAATATCATGAGGTACAGCTATAGATTTACAATTTTTTTTGCTTTTTGGGTCACACCCAGCAATGCAAGGGGTTACTCCTGGCTCTGCATTCAGGAATTACTCCTGGAGGTGCTCAAGGGACCATATGGGATGCTGGGAATTGAACCCGGTTCGGCCATGTGCAAGGCAAATGCCCTACCCACTGAGCTATCACTCCAGCCCCAGACTTACAAATTTTTGTGCTTGGGTTTCAATTATACAATGATCAAATACCCATCCCTCCACCAGTGCCCATCCTCCACCACCAATGATCCCAGTATCCTTCCCACCCCCCATCCCCCCATCCCTCCCTGCCTCTGTGGCAGGGCATTCTCTCTTATTCTCTCTCTCCTTTTGGGTGCTGTGGTTTGCAAAAGGGGCATTGAGTGGCAATCATGTTTGGTCTATAGTCTACTTTCAGCATGCATCCCCCATCCTGGGAGGATCCTCCCAACACCCTTTGTTTGGTGCTCCCTTCTCTATCTGAGCTGCCTTTTCCCCTAGCATGTGTGGCTGGCCTCCAAGCCATGGAGCGAACCTCTTACTACTTAACTCAACTATTCTTGGCTGTTAGTCTCCTATTTCATTACTTTATATTTTACAGATGAATGCAATCTTTCTATGTCTGACCGTCTCTTTCTGACTCATTTCACTTAGCATGATACTTTCCATGTAGTACCACTTATATGTAAATTTCATGACTTTTCAAACACCTGCATATTACTCCATTGTGTAGATGTACCAAAGTTTCTTTAACCAGTCATCTGTTCTCAGGCATTCGGTTTTCCAGATTTTGGCTATTGTGAACAGAGCAGCATTGAACATAGAAGTGCAGATATCATTTCGACTATACTTTCTTGCCTCTCCGGGATATATTCCCAGGAGTGGTATTGCTGGATCAAATGGGAGCTCAATTTCTAATTTTTTGAGAATCATCCATACTGTTTTCCAAAAGGGTTGAACCAGTCAACATTCCCACTAGCAGTGAAGGAGAGTCCCTTTCTCCCCACATCCGCGCCAACGCAGGCACTAAGAAGAATTTCTGCAGAATCACATTATAATTACTCCAACTGCTAAAAGAATGCAGAATATTGTAGCAAAAAGGCTTCACTAAACCCATGGCTAAAGTTCTGAGAACAAAAAGCATCCAATGAATCACAAAGAATTCTGAGTCCTAAATATCACCCTAAAATTAAACATAAATAAACACTATTAAAATAGAATATATTACATAATGAACATTACATGTAACACTTATAATCATATAATTTAGACAATTATGTAAATTTTGAGAAATATAATTAAATACCAGCCAAGAACCATGTTCTCCATCCTCATTACTACACTATTATTGCGTTTAATTCTCACATATAAGCGTTCATTTGCACACCTACATTACGCTGTCTTGGAACACTGAAATGAAAGACAATTTCCTCATCTCTGATAGATCAGAGTCTCATGGAAACATCCAGGGTAAACAGGAAATGAGATCTGATGGATTCTGCAGGCTTCCACAGACATCTGAGAAAGAGCACCTAACTCCTGTTAGTGTTATTATTTTTAATGCCGCTTGCTGCTTGTGGGGTTGGAGCGATAGCACAGCAGGTAGGGCGTTTGCTTTGCACACGACCGGCCCGGGTTTGATTCCTCCATCCCTCTTGGAGAGCCCAGCAAGCTACCGAGAGTATCTCGCCAGCACGGCAGAGCCTGGCAAGCTCCCCATGGCGTATTCGATATGCCAAACACAGTAACAACAAGTCTCACAATGGAGACGTTACTGGTGCCCACTCAAGCAAATTAATGAACAACGGGAGGACGGAGCTACAACGCTACAGTGCAGCTTGTGGGGACAGTGCAAAGTCCTTTGGGGGTTGAAGTTTCACTTAACTGCCACAATGCCAGATTGCATGGACCAAGTGGCTTTAAACTAACACAAATTTTGGATTTTAAAATTTGAATGTAAGAGAGACTCGAAGTGCAGCCAAAGCAAGGCTCTCAATGCTTTTTCATTATAGTTCTGTAACATCTTATAGCAAGCCAGTCCCACCCAGCACACAGACACAGGGGTTCTTATTCCTAGCATGAACCCCTTGTTATTTCCCCATGGGTCAGGTACTTCTGGGCTCACCTTCTAGTCTCAGCAGTGCTTAGCTATGGATCAAGAACATGATCACGACCATCCTGTTGTTCGTCAATTGCCTCGAGCAGTACGTCTCCTTCGTCCTAGCCCTGAGATTTTTTAAAAAGTGCCATCTTCAAGGCTCTTTCAGGGTTAGGAGAATGAGACCCATCATTGTTCCTGGTATTTGGCATATTGGGTACGCCACGGGGAGTTTGCCAGACTCTGCCGTGTGGGCAGGTTACATTCGGCAGGCTTGCTATGGATGTGGTTTCCAAATTTGGTTCCAAGATATATTTCCTCAGAGTTAGGCTTTGAGGATAAAGGCTGAATTTTCAAAAAGCTGAAGGGGTTCCTTCCAACCTTTAATAGTAATCTTTAATTGCAAGACAACCACATCAGTTAGCATCAACACTTGAGGTCAAGTTTCTAGGTAATTATCCAGCTCACTGGGAATGACTCACCATTTACTCTGACATTTTTTTGAGTGTTAACCAACCAGGTGCCATTCATTTCATAGAATTCATCCTTAATTTCATTCTCTTTGTTGTATTACAAGTAGCTACTATCATCTCACTTTTTCCTGTCTGATGCTGAAAAGATTTTAGAAAGTTTTCCCCAAGTTTAGCTAGTAGCAAGAACAAAGACTGAGAGTCACAAAATTCTCTTTCCTACCACATCTATCATAAGATTATGGCCGCATAGTTCTGAGTGGATGTTTAGAAGATCGACTTACAGTTTAAATTCCCTGTCCCTTATTTGTTTTGTGACTCAAATGTGAGTTATGCCACACTTTATCATCCAAGAAATGGAGAAGTAAAATCCTCCACAGTGTTCAAGGGGACCAAGGTGGAATAAAGGTGGTAAAATGACAAAGCCCCCCAGGTCTATGGACAAAACAGAGTCTATGAATAGAAGTTGCCACATTACGGCACATTGCAATTACAAGGACAAGAAAAGACAGAGGAACCCGGGGCGTAGATCTCCAAGCCTGCTCGGATTGGGACTGGGCCTCCTCCACCCAGATCCCCCATCTTCCAGTAGGTAGGCGTTACACCCACCAACTGCCCCCCGCGGTGCCATGTAATCCCATCAACGGCCAAGACCCAGAGACTATAAAACCCAGCTCCTGGAAGTGCGTGGCCGCTTTCTTGACCACGCGCATCTTATTATCTAGTTCTTACTCTGGAGAACCTGGCGGGTTACCAAAAGTATCCTGCCCACACGGCAGAGTCTGGCAAACTCCTCGTGGTGTATTCAATATGCCAAAAAACAGTAACAATGATGGGTCTCATTCTCCTGACCCTGAAAGAACCTCAGATGTGGCACTTTCTAAAATCTCAGGGCTAGGACGAAGAAGACATTACTGGTGCCTGCTCGAGGAAATAGATGAACAATAGGATGACAGTGATACAGTGATACAGACTCCTTCAAGTGTCAAGAGAGAAGCAATAACTCACATCAAGGCAAAAAAAATAATTAGATTCACATCATATTTCTCAAGTGCAACTTGAGAAATATGCAAGAAGAGAATGGCATAATATATTCAAGGCACTAAATGAAAAGAATCTGTAACCGTGAATGTTCTTTGTCCTGCAGGGTTATTACTCAGATATGAAGGAGTGACTCTTTCAAATCTCATAAAAGTATTCTAAGAAATTTTCTGAGACATATTCCAATAATTATTCTAGAAAATATATCCCTAGACAAATAAGAGCTGAATACATTTGTCGTGTCTAAACCAGATCTGTTAGAGGTGCTGAAAAGCCTCATATAAAAAGCAAAGAATTCAAAATCCTCATAGAGAAATGGCAACAAATTCTTTCATGTTAATGATTTCTGTAAACATCACTGGATTGAGTTCTTTTAAAAGCCTCAGAGTGGGTGGATAGATAAAGGACACAGAATTCGACTTTCTTCTTAAAAGAGATATATTTCTACTCCCTCAATAAATTCTAACTCAGAATGAAATGCTGGGAAACATTTATACACACGAATGGTAGATTTAAAAAACAAAGATGACAAAAATCACATCAGACTAAATAATGTACAAGTTAGCACTGTAGCACTATTCATCGATTTGCTTGAGCGGGCACCAGTAACGTCTCCATTGTGAGACTTATTGTTACTGTGTTTGGCATATCCAATACGCCACGGGGAGCTTGCAAGGCTCTGCCTTGTGGGCAGGACACTCTCACTAGCTTGCCGGGCTCTCCAAGTGGGACGGAGGAATCAAACCCGGGTTGGCCGCGTGCAAGGCAAACACCCTACCCACTGTGCTATCTCTCCAGCCCAATGTACAAGTTAAAGAAAGAAAAAGAGATGGGGTGTCATTACATACTGATCAAGTGTGTTAATATATCAGAGGAACTTCACTCTCATAAGGATAGAGAAAGGTCAGCAAAGTACAGAAAGTAACTCCTAACCAATCCAGTAAGCAGCGTCAACAATAATACAATAGTAATGGAAGACTCTGACACTTCACTCTAATACTGGACAGATTTTCAGACATAATAGCAACAAGAAAACAAGAGTCCAAAATAAAGAAATGGAAGAATTGGATTAATGGGTATTTACAGGAAGCCAAAATCATTAATTGAATAAACCTTATTTTCTACTTTACATGAAACATTCTCCAGGCCAAATCATATGCTAGAGCACATATAAGGGTCCATAAATTTAATAAAAATTGAAATAATATTAACAAAATTAAAAGAAACTTGGAAAAGCTCCAACATTTGGAAACCTAACAGCTTACTGTTAAGTAATGGTTAATCAACAAAGAAATCAAAAAACTTTTAATGAATAAAAACAAAAACACAAAATCAAAATGAGGTTCAACAGTAACATGACTAAAAGGGAAGTTCATAGCAATATAAGTTTGTACCAGGAAAGAAGAAAAAGATGAAATCAATAACTAGCCTCTCTGCTTGAGAAACTAGAAAAGGAACAACAAATGAATCCCTAAATCACGGGATGTAAATAATAAAAATTAGAGAAAAAATCAGTGATACGGAAATTAAGAAAATGATTTATAGAGTAAATAAAACCAGAATGTTTTATTAAAATGAAAAAGATCAATAAAACCTCAGGTAGATTCATAAGGTAAAAAAAAAACCCAAATCAATTGGATCAGAGATGAAAGAGGAGAAATTAAAAGAGACTTCAGAATAGAAAAGATCATAAGTCATTATTATGAACAACATTACGCTACTGTGCAAAAGAACCTAGAAGAGATGAATGTATTTCTAGTATCATACAACCTCACAAGATGAATCAGAAGAAAAAAGAAAACCTGAACAGATCAGTCATAACTAAGGAAATTGAAATAGCAATTTAAACCCCAGGTCCAAATGGTTTCACCAATGAGTTCTAACAAAAATCAAAGAAGACTTACTACCTATATTCCTTAAGTTCTACCAAAATGTCAAAGAAAAGAGAATCTTCCTAAAAACTTAAATATAACCATTATATTAATACTAAAAAAGCATGCGGTGATACTGCTTTTTAGAAAATTTTCAGACAATATCACTTTATACTTTGACAATATACTTTGACAAACTGGCAGGCTACCAAATGTAGCCTGCCCACCCGGTAGAGTCTGGCAAACTCCCCGTGGCATACCCAATATGCCAAATACCAGTAACAATGATGGGTCTCATTCTCCTAAAGAGCCTTGAATATAATCTCAGGGCCAGGATGAAGGAGACGTTACTGGGGCCTACTCGAGGCAACCGACGAATAACAGGATGATTTGTGATTGTGATTATTATCAGTGATGAGCATTGATACAAAATCTCTGGCAAAATCTTAGTGAACTATATTCAACAAAATGATCACACACCTTGATCAAATGGGATTCATCCCAAACATGCACAGGTGGTTCAACGTAGCACTGTAGCACTGTCCTGTTGTTCATTGATTTGCTTGAGCGGGCCCAGTAACGTCTCCATTGTGAGACTGTGTTTGGCAATTTTTTTTTTTGCTTTTTGGGTCTCACCTGGCAATGTACAGGGGTTACTCTTGGCTCTACACTCAGGAATTACCCCTGGCGGTGCTCAAGGAACCATATGGGATGCTGGGAATCGAACCAGGTCGGCCACATGCAAGGCAAACGCCCTACCCTCTGTGCTATTGCTCCAGCCCTGTGTTTGGCATTTTGAATATGTCATGGGTAGCTTGCCAGGCTTTCCGTGTGGGGGTGAGATGCTCTCGGTAGCTTGTTGGACTCTCCCAGAGGGGCGGAAGAATTGAACCCTGCTCAGCCAAGCCGGCCGTGTGCAAGGCTAACGCCCCACTGCTGTGCTATCACTAGCAGGTTCAATGTATGCAAATCAATTAATTTGTTAGTTTTTTCTCTACTTTTATTTCTGAATTTAGCACACAGGTGAACCCTGAGGATAAAGAGAGCCCTATACATCTATTAATCCCACCAGTAGTCTCTTAGTTACTATTTTAAAAATCCAGATCTGGGGCTGGAGCGATAGCACAGCGGGGAGGGCGTTTGCCTTGCTCGCAGCCGACCCAGGTTCGATTCCCAGCATCCCATATGGTCCCCCGAGCACCGCCAGGAGTAATTCCTGAGTGCATGAACCAGGAGTAACTCCTGTGCATCGCCGGGTGTGACCCAAAAATAAAAAATAAATAAATAAAAATCCAGATCTACCTTTCATTGATATTTTCTATTTTTAAATTTCTGTATTATTTATATATGCTCTAATTTTATTGTACCCTTCCTTTGACTTACTTTGGTTTTTGGACCACACCAGTTATGCTTAGGGATTACTCCTGGCTCTGTGCTAAGGCATCACTTGTGGCACCGTAGGAAGTGCTGGAAACCAAAGCAGGTCAACAGCATGCAAAGGAAGCACTTTACCTGGGATACCGTCTCTCCGGCCCTTTTTGCTAGTTTCTTAGCATGTGACGTAGGTTTATTTATTTGACATTGATTCAAGCTGTGTTGCAGTACTTTATTCTAAGCACAGCTTATTCTGTACCCGTAGGTTTTGTCTTTATTCTCATTTTTTCTCCAAAACACTTTTAACTTCTTTGCTTTCATCTTTGAGCCAAAGGTTGGTCATTAGTATGTTGTTTAGACTCCAGATGTTTTAATTTTGCCTATCTTTTTTTTTATGGTTAATTTCTGCAGTTGCAGTGTTTTGGTACAAAAAGGAACTTGATGTGATGGCATTTTAACTACTTTATGGGAACTCATTCATGTGGTTTAGAACCATTTACCTTGTGTATATCTCGGCAGGCCTTTGATTCTGTTGAGACGGAAGCGGTCATTGAAGCCCTAGCCAATCAGGGCATTCAAGCCCAATACATCAGGATCCTCCGTGAGCTGTATTGCAGATTCACTACCAGGATCTCACCATTCTACAAAGAAGTGATCGTTGATGTCAAGAGAGGGGTGCTACAGGGTGATACCATTTCACCGAAACTCTTCAGTGCCACCCTCGAGAACATCATGCGACGACTGGAATGGGAAGGAATGGGAGTGAAGATAGATGGTCGGCAACTACACCACCTCCGCTTTGCTGATGACATTGTTTTAATAACACCAAACATCAGCCAAGCGGCACAAATGCTGGCCGACTTTGACCGTGAGTGTGGAAAGGTAGGACTACAGCTGAATCTTACGAAGACAATGTTTATGAGAAACAGCCTTGTTCCTGACGCCCCATTCGCTCTCAATGGAACGACCATCTCCGAATGCAACAGCTATGTGTACCTAGGTCCAGAGGTCAACATGACAAATGACCTGGCACCCGAGCTGCGCAGGAGGAAGAGAGCGGCTTGGAACGCCTTCAAGAACGTCGAAGAAATAGCTAAGAGGACGAAGAACCTCCGGCTCCGGGCACATCTCTTTGATTCCACTGTTCTTCCTGCATTAACATATGCCTCAGAGACCTGGGCCCTATGCAAACAAGATGAGAACGCCATTCAGGTCTCCCAAAGAAGAATAGAAAGAGCTATGCTTGGAATATCACGTTTCACTCAAATGAGAGAACGAATCCGGAGTTCTGACATCCGTCGACGATCAAGGATCAGGGACGCTGTCTCATTTGCCAAGGTGTCGAAAATCAGATGGGCTGGTCACGTAATGAGATTTAAAGACGACCGTTGGACTAGAGCTGTTACTGATTGGATTCCACGGGATGTCAAGAGACCGCGTGGCCGCCCACCTACCAGATGGTCAGACTTCTTTGTCAAGATCATGAACGATCGGTTTGAGGCCCTCCATGTTCCCGGAGCGAAGAGATGCCATTGGGCTACACTAGCACGCGACAGGGACAAATGGAGACGTTACTGGCGCCCGCTCGAGCAAATCGACGACTAACGGGAAGTTAAGTGATTAAGTGATATCTCGGCAGGACTTGCTACAGAACTCTCTTCCCCCACTCCCAAACCTAGTGTCCACTCTTCCCCACCACACATGGGCAATCTCCACGATAAATCATGTGCTGGCTTTAAACCATGGTGAAAAGAATTTACTGCCATTTTCCTATATTCTGGTGTTTGGTCTTATTTTGGTTTCTTTAGCATTTCCTTTATGTTTCCTGCTAGTGATTACATACTCATATTCAATATTCCAAACACAGTAACAAGTCTCACAATCTTACTGGGCCCGCTTGAGCAAATCGATATACAATGGGAGGACAGTGACAGTGACAGTGATTACATATTGGACTTTTTTAATGGCTTGCTCCCATATACCTCTTCTTATTTTTCTTTTCTACATTTATTTGTCTTGATGTTACTAGGAATTTACATATAAAGTTCTAAGTTTATATATATGTGTGTGTATATGTATATATGATACTAATTTATATGTATTTATTGATATTAAGATAATATAATAAAGAAAATGTGACAAAGTATTATAATTTGTTAAATCTCAATACAGAATTTATAGGAAAAGAGTATATGGGTGTATTATATTATTGAGCACTTCCAATAAAAATTATTTCAAAATAAAGTATGTTTTTCCTCCTTCCTTCCTTTCTCCCTTTCTTCCTTCCATCTTTCCTTCCTTTCTTTTCCCACACCCTGTGGTGCTCAGGGCTTATCTTAGCTCTGCTCAGAAATCATTTCTAGTGGGACTTGGGGAACCATAATGAGAGGGTGCTGAGGACCCAACCTAGGTCAGCAGCACACAAGGCAAGCACTTTACTCATCATATAATTTCTCCAGCCCTGTATACCTTATGTGTAAAGCAAGAAACAGTCCATTGTGATGGAGGACATATCTATGTATGTATGCATACATACATGTGTAGGCATGTATATATGTACGTATATATGTAGTGTAAGTGTGCTGAATGCATAGATATATCTTTCTCCCCATTAAACTTTGAAAAATAAAACTGTTCTGAAAAATAAAACCTTAATAAACAGTCAAATGAACAAGCAAAAATGATGAGGGGTAGAGGAATTCTGGGTAATATAAAATTCAAGTCCTGGGTTTTAAGGTAAATTATCCAGGGAACTGGAGAGATAGAATAATGGATAGGTGCTTGTCTTACATGCAGTCATCCCAGATTTAATCCCCGGCATCACATGTGGTCCCTTGAGCACCACCAGGAGTAATTCCTGAGTGCAGAGCCAGGAGTAAACTCTGAGCATCATCAGGTATGGCCCCAACCCTCTCTCCCCCTCAAAAAAAAAAGATTAATTGTTCGACAATTGGACAGCAGCTATTGTTCTCTTTTAACTGTGAGTTCAGTGGCCTCAGGAAGTAAACCTAGAGAAGAGAAGGCCCAGAAGAGAAGTAAATGAGCCAAGTTGCTCCCCTGGCTCCACTTGCTGTCTTAATCCATTCCCTTGAGAGATGAGCTCACTGAAGTAAAAGCAGTTCCTCACGTCAATTCCCACACCTCCAATTTCTGCAGTGACACTTTGCGTAGATTGTTAATGTTCTCATTATGGCTTTGGCATTCTGGCATACACAATTCACTAACACTGGCTATCTACATTGTTCGTTTATTCTGTTGACTCTGTTGATAAAAAAAAAAATAGCTTATCGCCAGATGTCTGCTCTGAGCGTGGTTTACCACGACAGTAAAGGAAAGACCTTTTCAGCACTAGGTAGTTTCAGCCTTAACAAAATGCCAGTGATATTCCTCAAGGACTCGGAACAAACTCCAGTAAAATTTGCATGGAACCATAAAACTCTTCAAGTAGTGCAAGCTGGAGTCCAGAGGGCGGGTGCCTTGCACAAAACCAACCTAAGATTCAGTCCCCAACTAGACCAGCAAAGCAAAAGCAAGCTGATACTACATTAAGCAGGGGCTAAAGATGAACTTTGGTTTTAAACCATTATGTTTGGGGTTTTTCCCAACAATATGTAATGATATCGACCCAATTTTCTCCGTTAGAAACCGTTCTGACCATCCCACCCATAACCCACCTCTCCCTGCTGCCCACTGCAAGCCCCACAGTCAAAATGGTGTGTGGGAACTCCAGCCTGGCATGCAAACAGATTGTGAGCACCATGGTGTAAGTGAGTGATTTCCCAAAGTGCCAGTTCCACAACCAAGCCTGTGTGTGTTGTGTGCATGAGGGATGTGTTGTAACAACTGCATCAAGAGAGGCAAGGGAAGTTAGAGGGGGTAATCCGTTTGCTTTCCTTGTTCTAGGACATCAAAATCCTCCACAAAAAACATGATAATGAGGGCTGGAGCGATAGCACAGCGGGTAGGGCATTTGCGTTGCACGCGGCCTGACCCAGGTTCGATTCCCAGCATCCCATATGGTCCCCCGATCACGGCCAGGATTAACCCCTGAGTGCAAGAACCAGGAGTAACCCCTGTGCATCGCTGGGTGTGACCCAAAAAAGCAAAAAAAAAACATGATAAGCTAATATGAATGAATTCATTATAAAACAAACAAACAACAAACACTGTCCTCCTGTTGTTCATCGATTTGCTCGAGTGGGCCCAGTAATGTCTCCATTGTGAGACTTCTGTTATTGTGTTTGGCATATTGAATACTCTCAGCAGCTTGCCAGGCTCTCCAAGACGGGTGGAGGAATTGAACCCAGCTTGGCCGGGCTGGCTACACGCAAGGCAAACGCCCTACCGCTGTGCTATCACTCTGGCCTCCAATTCTCTCTCTCTCTTTTTTTTTTTTTTTTTTTTTTTTTTTGCTTTTTGGGTCACACCCGGCGATGCTCAGGGGTTACTCCTGGCTCTGCACTCAGGAATTACCCCTGGCGGTGCTCAGGGGACCATATGGGATGCTGGGATTCGAACCTGGGTTGGCTGCGTGCAAGGCAAACAACCTATCCGCTGTGCTATCGCTCCAGTCCCTATAAAACAATTCTAACTCATGGAATGAAAGTATAATGAGACAACACAGACACAGAGTATTCCATCCCGCCCCTATGCACACACACACACACACACACACACACACACACACACAATCTAACAATTAGTCATCTCACTTGTTTCCATCATTTTCCTATGAAACATTCAGACTCATACCAGAAAGGAGAGGATTCTTCAGAAAGGACTTGAGAATTCACTGACTTAACTCTTCTCTCTTCCAAATATATCAAAGTTAACATATTTATTAGAGATGCTCTGGCCTGATATTCCAAAATTAAACTAACAAACAAAAACTGTTGCTGTAAGCTACGAACATCACTGGGACCATGTGTGCCTTGCAGGTTTGATCACTGGTGTGTGACCCCTGAGCACTGTCACGATGCCTTAGAGTAGCTGAGTTCCAGCCACAGCACATGGCTGGCCCCTAGCATTGATTGAACTAAGGGTCAAGATGGCAAAAAAAAAAAAACAGGCCAGCCAAAAAGAATTATGCAAGATGGCAGTCACCGTGCTGCTGAGCGAGGGGAAGAAGGCAGAAAGGACAACGCCCTTTCCCCCCTGGGGCGACAGGTCTGAATGTTGGGGGAAGATTCCAAATAATAATGGTAGGTCTTCTGTTGAAAAATTGAATGTAACCAAAGTAGAGAGAGAGTAAAGTGGAAATCATCTGCCACACTGGCAGGGGGAGGGTTGGGAAGGCGGGGGGGGGGGGGGGGGTGTGGGGGGGGTGGAGGGGGGCGGGGGGGGGGAGGTATACTGGGGTTGGTGGTGGTGGAAAATGTGCATTGGTGAAGGGATGGGTGTTTGATCATTGTATGACCAAGAATTAAACCTGAAAGCTTTGTAACTGTTCTCACAGAGATTCGATTTAAAAAATGAATAAATAATAAATTTGAAAATAAAAATAATTTGGGGGCTGGAGCGATAGCACAGCGGGTAGGGCGTTTGCCTTGCACGTGGCTGACCTGGGTTCAATTCCCAGCATCCCATATGGTTCCCTGAGCACCACCAGGGATAATTCCTGAGTGCAGAGCCAGGAGGAACCCCTGTGCATTGCCAGGTGTGACCCAAAATAATAATAATAATAATAATAATAATTTTTAAAGGATCTCTGGGACTGGAGCAATAGCACAGCGGGTAGGGTGTTTGCCTTGCACACGGCCAACCCAGTTTCAATTCCCAGCATCCCATATGGTCCCCCGAACACCTCCAGGAGTAATTCCTGAGTGCATGAACCCCAGGAGTAACTCCTGTGCATCGCAGAGTGAGACCCAAAAAGAAAAAAAAAAGATCTCTAAAAATATCTGTGGGGACTGGAGCAATAGCACAGTGGGTAGGGCATTTGCCTTGCACAAAGCCAAACTGGGTTTGATTCCCAGCATCCCATATGGTCCCCCGAGCACCGCCAGGAGTAATTCCTGAGTGCATGAACCAGGAGTAACTCCTGTGCATCGCCGGGTGTGACCCAAAAAGAAAAAAAAAATCTGCAAGCAGTCACACGGTGGGAGTTGCAGCAGTCACGAGCTGATTGCTCTGAGGGTCTCAGGCAAAGGTGGCAGAGCCAGGAAGCATCCCAACTGGGAGGCTGGGGGGTGGGGAATGAGAGGGGGGAGGGGAGGACTGATAACACAAACTGATTGTCGCAGCATGAGAGGAGGCCTGAGGACGATAAACTCACCCACAGCCCTTTGTATTTCCCCAGGCCAGTGCAGGGCCCAGGAGCATACCGGGCCAGCAAGGGCAGCTGACACACTGCGTGTCCACAGGCAGGGAAGAAGCTCACTAACACCCCAGGCTGAGGTGACAGGCAGCAAAAGATCACAGGTGGCACCAGGTGAAGACAAAGGTACTACTTTTACCCCAAAGCCATCACAAGACAGGCATCTCCCTCGTTTCAGAACAAGATGATGCGTGAAAAATGGGAGGCGCGTGTTGGTGTGAGGGCTGCAGCTCGGAAGACGGGATCGGGTGACAGGAACTGTGGCTACAAGGAGCCAGAACTTGTTTGTTCTGCAGTCTCAGCCGTAGCCGGATGCAGCTTTATGCGCTCAGGATGGAATTGGTGAATGATCAACTTAGATCGCTGCCCAATTACAAGCCTTCTTTTCTTGTCATTATAATTTTTTTTTCTTTTTGGATCACACCTGGCGATACACAGAGATTACTCCTGGCTCATGCACTCAGGAATTACTCCTGGCAGTGCTCAGGGGACCCTGTGGGATGCTGGGAATCGAACCCAGGTGGACCACATGCAAGGCAAACGCCCTACCCGCTGTGCTATCGCTCCAGCCCCAATTATAAATCTTTAGAATTATCCCTTTGGTTTTGTGCTTGAGTTCTCTGTGCAGTTCCTTAATGTTTTTATTTGATGGATTTTGTTATTCTAAGATGTACATGTAAAGTTCTACGCATGTAGCCCATTGGAGTCAGCTTATAGTTATTCCAGTGGGTCACAATTTTGTCCTCCCTGGAACCCCCACATTGTATACTTTGGGGGTCTCACTACTTCCAGATGACATTGTTCATTTTGTAAGGGACTCTTTAATATTTCCCAAAAGAAACCTTTAGTAGTTATGGGCTTTTGTGTTATTGGTTATCTGTGAAAATCTTTATCTTCTCTTCTACCCTAAATGATAATCTGACAGAAAAAAAATATTTTCAGTTAAAAAAAATCATCTTCCTTTGAAAATTCTTTTATCTCAGATTTCATCTTTGATTATTTTGTGGAAAAGTTTATAAATAATGTTATGAAAGTTTATTCATATGTAATTCATTCCCCCCTCAATTCTTATAGCATTCTGTTCCTATTTTCAATTTACTTAAAAATTTGGTGGCCACACCTGGCAGTGTACAGGGCTTACTCCTGGTTCTGCACTCAGGATAACTTCTGGCATTGCTTGAGGGACCATCTGAGGTGCTGTGGGTCCATCCCAGGCCAGCCATATGCAGAACTAGAGCCCTACCTGCTGTACTATAGCTCCAAACCCCTGATTTTCAATTATTAACAGTTTAATTGTATTAACAGCTTAATTGTAATATTTCTTTAAGTATGTCTGTTTGGGATTTTTTTTAGCTGCTTATATTTGACTGTATAGTTTCTTCACAAATTTATAAAAGTTCTCAGATAATAATTCTTAAGTTTTTACCCCAAGGTAAACCCCTAATGTATCATGCTTAGTGAAATAAGCCAGATGGGGAGAAACAAACATGGTATGATTTCACTCAAACATAATCTATTGAGGAAAAAAAAGAACAGACAAACTAAATAAAACAAAAATAAACTTTTGGACTATAAGGCCAATTTATGGTTACCAGAAGAGAATAAAGGAATAAGAAAGAAGGGTGTTGGAAAATAAAATCGGACTTTTGTTGTGAAGTTATTGTATTCTATACCTGTGTTGACCTTGGGGATGCACACCTGAAACTTAGATATATTATGATGCAATGTTTCTTCAGTAAAATAAACATAAACGTAATTCTTTTAAATTAAGTGCTGTAAAAACACTCGAGTCATCCTGAATAGGATTAGCAGAACACTAGATGAAGGACAACCATGTGAACAAGCTGGATTCCGAAAAGGATTCAGTACCATCGACCATATCCACACAATAACCAAGCTCATTGAGGTATCTCGGGAGTTCAAGATGCCGCTCTGTCTAACGTTCATTGATTTAAAGAAGGCCTTTGATTCTGTTGAGACGGAAACGGTCATAGAAGCCCTAGCCAATCAGGGCGTACAAACTCAATACATCAGGATCCTTCGTGAGCTCTATTGCGGATTCACTACCAAGATCTCACCATTCTACAAAGAAGTAATCATCCATATCAAGAGAGGGGTTCGGCAGGGTGATACCATTTCACCAAAACTCTTTAGTGCCACCCTCGAGAACATCATGCGACGACTAGAATGGGAAAACATGGGAGTGAAGATAGATGGTCGGCAACTACACCACCTCCGCTTTGCTGATGACATCGTTCTAATAACACCAAACATCAGCCAAGCGGCACAAATGCTGAACGACTTTGACCGTGAATGTGGAAAGGTCGGACTACAGCTGAATCTTATGAAGACAATGTTTATGAGAAACAGCCTTGTTCCTGACGCTCCATTCACTCTCAACGGAACCACCATCTCCGAATGCAGTAGTTATATATACCTAGGTCAAGAAATCAACATGATGAATGACCTGGCACCTGAGTTGCGCAGGAGGAAGAGAGCGGCTTGGAATGCCTTCAAAAACGTTGAAGAAATAACTAAA
Source organism: Sorex fumeus (assembly GCF_029834395.1). Classification (NCBI taxonomy): domain Eukaryota; kingdom Metazoa; phylum Chordata; class Mammalia; order Eulipotyphla; family Soricidae; genus Sorex; species Sorex fumeus. The sequence continues at coordinate 2,841,464 of NW_026606070.1, read as the reverse complement.
AGGACAAAGAACCTCCAGCTACGAGCACATCTCTTTGATTCCACTGTTCTTCCTGCATTAACATATGCCTCAGAGACCTGGACCCTACGAAAACAGGATGAGAACGCTATTCGGGTCTCTCAAAGAGGAATCGAAAGAACTATGCTTGGAATATCACGATTCACTCAAATGAGAGATAGAATCCGGAGTTCTGATCTTCATCAACGCTCAAGAATCAGGGACGCTGTCTCATTTGCCAAGACATCAAAAATCAGATGGGCTGGACACGTAATGAGGTTTACAGACAACCGCTGGACTAGAGCCATTACTGATTGGATTCCACGGGACATCAAAAGATCACGTGGACGCCCACCTACAAGATGGTCAGACTTCTTCGTCAAGACCCTGAATGATCGGTTTGAGGCTCTGCATGTTCCTAGAACGAACAGATACCATTGGGCTACGCTAGCACGCAACCGGGATGAATGGAGACGTTACTGGCACCCGCTCGAATAAATCGATGAATAACGGGGATTAAGTGATTAAGTGATTAAAAACACTGATTCACTTAAGCACACAGGAAAAGACATTTGAGCTCCTATGATCATTACAACAACACAATTTCAATAGACTAAATTGGAAAAAAAAAAAAAGAACACTTGCCCAAGAACGAATGACTGGATAAAGAAGCTATGGAATAAATCAATACAGAATGGAACACTATTCATCTACACAGACAGATGAAGTCATCCAACTTGTGACTGCACAGGTGAAACTGGATGCCAATCTGGTGAGTGAAGTTTAGCTGAAGCTAGTCAAGGAAGGAACTGATACACAACGATCTCTCTCCTACGTGGAATATGAAGAAACACAGTAAGCAAATAGCCAATAATTTATTTGAGAGTATTAAGACACCCAAAAGAGAAGCCATGTCAAAAAGAGAATTAAGCACATCATCTGCGTGGGACCACCCTGAGAAAGTTCACTGGCGAACTCAGTCAATATATCCAGGGCGTTCCGTGCTGTTGAACAGGGAGCAGCAGTTGATCTGCAAGTTAAGCAAGTTTTGCCAGAGTTCCTGGAGAAAATGTCACTGAATTAAGAGAGAAACTCAACTGTGATGGCAGAGAAATGGGACAGGGGAGAGACACGGCTGTCTGGCCCCTACCAGGCCAGGAAAAGATTTCACCTGCTTCAGCTGCAAGTGTCTGAGATAGAAGGAGATAGGATATGGGTCACACTGAGCACCCAAGTTTCCCAGATACCTAGCTGCCTTCACACCCATCAAGTGGGGAGCAAGAGCCTGAACAGGAAGTTGAGTCAGAGCTAATGTTGGGTAGTGCCACTATTGCCCTGGGCTGCTTGGCTGGGGCCGACATTCCTGAAGGGAGCCCCACCCTTGACGGGTCACTGGTACCGCAGGTTCACGGGGGACTGACTGAACCAAATCACACACTCAGCCTCCGGCTTGCTAACTTTGCCTACCAGTATTCAACAAATCATAGCACTATAGCCCTGTCCTCCTGTTGTTCATCGATTTTTCTCAAGTGGGCACCAGTAACGTCTCCATTGTGAGACTTGTTGTTACTGTTTTTGGCATATCGAATACGTCACAGGGAGCTTGCCAGGCTTTGCCGTGCGGGCGAAATACTCTCGGTAGCTTGCCGGGCTCTCTGAGAGGGGTGGAGGAATCGAACCCAGATCGGTGACATGCAAGGCAAATGCCCTATCCACTATGCTATCGCTCCAGCCCTCAACAAACCATAGAAGGAAATATATATATATATACATATATACATATTTTCAGACATTTATACGAAAGATCACATCACTCAACCTTTAACAACATGTTATTGATATCCTAAAAAATGTCTTAATGACTTCTACCAAAATAGAACAATCTTCACACTGTTTCCTCTATGGATACTTTCATAGCATTTTCAGCTGTTTTTCATAACAGAGAATACAAAATGTATTATTTCGGTTGTGCTTCAGGACAGGGACTGGGGTTTGGGATGGAAACATCCCAAATTTGGTGGTGGGAAGGCATCATGGTGGTGGAATTGGTGTTTGAATATTAAATGTAATCGAATATTGTGGACCACTTCATAAAATATAAAAAAATAATAATAATTTTTAAAAAATACTTTCAGCTAGCAAGGCACTGGCATTCAAATCCAGAGGGCAAGGACAGGGAGGCACCAGCCAGCTATTAAGAGCAAATCACACCCAGGCTACTCATCCACACACAGATTTGTGTGAACAAGAGCAGAGGAAGGGCTGTTATACTCTGTAGTATAAAGCCTCCAACTCCCATCCAAGTGCTCCAACACAAGAATCCTGGCACCATGGGGCCTCTGACGCCTATAACCCCCCAACATATGCTAACCATGATCCCCAGGCATTGCTCAAATCCGCTAAACTTCCGCTTCATACACAATGCCGGACCCCCAACAACTTTGAGTCGGAGCACAGACCTACCGAGTCCGCCCTGGTGGCCGTTACAGCACATGGGAACACAGTTGCGTCAGGCTATCTCTGAGTCACAAGTTTACACTCCATTTTGGAGAGAGTGCCTGATTGCGGATGAAGCCAGCTGAAATTCTCCCCTAGCCCTCAACTGGCAAACAGTGTAATAAGAAGCAGAGGAACTCGCATGCATCCATCGGTTTGGCCCTCAACCCTAATGGTCCCCCTAAGCCCCACCAAGAATGATCTCTGAGCACAGAGCCAGGAGTAAGCCCCAAGCACCCCTGGGTGTGGGTCCCCAAGATAAACAAACAAACCCTGAAACCAAAAGTAATCAAATCTGCCAGTTTAAAGGAGGCAGAAATGGCCCTCTTTGCATGAGACAAAATACAGTTCAGATTGGAGAAGATAAGAGATAGAGATGGACATTATCTATTAATTAAAGAATCAAAACGTCTGGGTGACTTAATTCTGATCAATATGTGTGCATCAAAGAGAGGGGTATCAGATTTCTTAAAGCAGTAACTAATAAACCAGACGGAGACCTTGACAGAGACGCAATAGCAGGAGAGGATTTTAATACCCCGCTCCCACTGCTTGTCAGAGCAGCCAGACAGAAAATCAATGAGGAAACAACAGCCTGGAATGAGGAGTTGAAATAGCAGGGATTAATCGGCACCTATTGTATTGGACTGTCTCCCCACTAAAGCGCATATATATTCTTCTCCAACGCACCTGGAACATTCTCCAGAATAGACCACACAGTTGGGTACAGAGTGTCTATAAAGTCATGAAAATATGAATTATACCAGGTTTATTTTCACAGTACAATGTTATGAAAGTAGAAATTAACCATATTAGGGGCTGGAGTGATAGCACAGCGGGTAGGACGTTTGCCTTGCACACTGCCAACCCGGGTTCGATTCCCAGCATCCCATATGGTCCCCTGAGCTCTGCCAGGAGTAACTCCTGAGTGCAGAGCCAGGAGTTATCCCAAACATTTGGAGAATAAACAATATACTATGAGTAACCATTGAGTTAAGAGAAAATCAAAGAATAGGGAGAAAAAAGGATTCCTGTACACAAAGGATAAAGAAGACACAAGCTGTCAGAGCCTATGAGATATAGCAAAATCAGTACTAACAGGAAAGTTTATTGTGATCTAGGTTTATATTAGGAAGTAATAAATAGCTCAAATAATTCTTAATGTTATTCTTAAGAAACCCAGAAAAGAATAAGTGAACTCAAGGCAATTAGAAGTAGGTAAATGATAAAAATTAGAGCAGAAATTGGGGGCTAAAGCAACAGTTCAGTGGTACAGTACTTGCCTCGCACGTGGCCAATGCAGATCTGATCCCTGGCATCCCATACAGTCTCCCGAGCAAGTCAGGAGTAAACCCTGAGCACAGCTGGGTGTGGTCCAAAAACTGAGAAAAGAAAAAAAAATAGAGCAGAAATAAATGGAACAAAAATTTTAAGAAAACAATATAGTCAATGAAACCAAGAGTTCGTTTTTCAAAAGAATAAACAAGATGATAAACCCTAAGCTAGATTCATGAAGCAAAAACGAGGGAAAACTCTAAAAGTTAATATCTGAAGTGAAAGAGAAGTTACAAAATACCATAATATAGAAATACAAAATATTGTATGGTACCCCAATCACCACAGGCCAAGAGTGACCTTCAGGCAAGAGCCAGGAGAAGACAGGGTACCACCTGCTGTTGCCAGCCCCGCCCCCCCCCCCCCCAGAAAAAACACCTGAAAACAAAAGCGAAGCTAAAACATTTAAGAAAAAAAAGAAGCAGGGGATCATAGTGGTTACAACTTTATGCCATTAAACTGAAGAACCCAGAAGAAATAGAAACATTTAATTAATTAATTAATTCTTTTTTTTTTTAATTTTTGCTTTTTGGGTCACACTGGGCGATGCACAGGGGTTACTCCTGGCTTTGCACTCAGGAATTACTCCTGGCAGTACTCGGGGAACCGAACCCGGGTCGGCCTTGTGCAAGGCAAACAAATGCCTTGCCCACTGTGCCATGGCTCCAGCCCCCAGAAATAGAAACATTTTAGAATCATACAACCTCCCCCAACTGAATCAACATTAGGGAGAAAACCTGAGCAGATCAATTACTAGCACAGGAACTAGAGCAGTAATAAAAAATTTCACCAAACACTAAATTCCAAGTCCAGATAGATTTGCTAAGTTACCTCTCCTAAAACTTTATAGGAAATCTGTTATCTTCCTTTATTACTTTTCTCTGGCTTTTACAGAAATTTAAAGAAGTAGGAAAGTTTCTTCCTAAAACTTTCTATGAGGCCACAATTGCCTTAAAGCCCAAAACAGGCAGTGAATCACTGAAAAAGAAAAGTATAGGGCCCAAGAGATAGCGCAGTGGTTAAGAAGTTCCGGTTCAACCCTCAGCATGAGATATGACTCTCTGAGCACTGCTTACAAGTCAATTAATAATAATTTTTTAAATCCTACTAACAATTGTGTCTGAAAGTATCAAGTACCAAGGAGTCAACAAAGGAGGTGAAAGATATACCCCCAAATCTATGGCACTATTAAAAGAAACAGAAAAAGACAAACATAAGTGGGAAAATATTCCATGATCATGTGTAGGATAACATTGTTTTGTCCTTCCTGCATAGCCTCAAGTAGCTCAGGTTTATTGGGTTGCTCTCATCACAGTACTCCCATTCCTCTGTGTTTATTTGTAACTTCTTTCTTTGTGCTCTGTTGACTTGTAAATATCGTTTTTCTCTTCTCCCTAAGTCCTTTACATAGTTTATTCAGAGCAATGTCCTTTTTGTATGGACACAAGAAGACAGTACATGGTACGTTTTTGTAACATGACTCTCAGTAATATTTTCCTGGGCATCTGTTCTCTCGACCTAAGCCTCAGCTGCCCTTACTTCCTAGCACCCCCAAAAGCAGGGTCCCGACGAGGGACTGGATGGAACCAGGGCAAGCGGTAAGCTATGTGCTACCCTGGCATCGAGATGGGCCTGGCCAAAGCGCCATTAATGCTTAACTAGCTTGGTCATGGACAAATGCTGTCATGATCCAAAAAGTAATAACTAGATTTGGCCCCTGCTAGGATTAGGAATGATTAATCTGGCCTGAGCACTGTAGTCTGAGTCTGTGGCAGATGTTCCCAGGAGAGCCGCCCTACAAGCCTCAATGTTATCTCTTACCGGGTCCATACAAAAATAACTAGTATTAAGATGTTGATAGAGTTATTGGACTGAGGAAAGGAGAAAAACACCTTAGGAGGTATTTTGCCCTTGGTCAGTCAGGAAGGGCTTTGGAATACCTTTTAGGTGGTGTTCCCTTTGAACTTGGTGGGCCCTCAGGAAGGGCTTTCTTATGTTGATTTTGCTACCTGACTGGGTGCAGTATACCACAAGGTAGTGGAATATAATCGATCTCAGATCAATGGAAGAGAACTGAGAACCAAGAAGCAAATCCTCAGATATGTGGACAGTTAAATTATGACACAGGATCTAAGTGTATTAAGTGGAAAAATGAGAGCACCTTTCAACAAATAGTGTTGGAAAATAACTGTCACTGTCCACTGTCCTCTTGTTGTTCATCAATTTGCTCGAGCAGGCCCAGTAACATCTCCCTTTTGAGACTTGTTACTGTGCTTGGAAAATAACTAGTCACACAAAAATTAAAAAAAAAAAAAAAAGAACAAGGAGATGGGGTCTCGAGAGTGTTGGACTCTTTGGCAGTGATAATATTTGGGCACAAAATGCAAAAGAAAAGGAAATAAATACAACCAGATACCGGGTTAACTCAACAATAATAAATTTAAATCTGAAATTTGGAGAGAAAAAAAAAATTTTTTTAAGCTTTATGTCCCGTTTTGTTTGTTTGCCTCCGTCACCACTAGAGGGAGGCCAAGATCCATCTGAAAAATAAAAGCAACCCCAGGAAAACAAAAAAACCCTCACGGCAAACTGAGACTTTTAGATTCTCGGTGAATTTTCTTCAGTACATTAAAATTCATGTTAAAAAAGTATTCATTTTCTACGTTTGTTGTCTACAAGGTAGTATCATGCTAAAGTGACACGTTCGGAAAAGGCCTGGAAGGTGGAGAATTATACAACTCTGTGTACATCAAAATGTTCCTTCACACCCGAGCACAAAGATTTGTAAATCTACAACTGTACCTCATGGTGCTTGACTAATTAAAAAAAAAAAGAAAAAAAGAAAATATGGGGCATGGGGAAGATGTGGAGTGCTGAGCGGTAGGGAGACAAGCCCTCAAAGGTAAGAAAGTTTGGGATCACGTTCATCAAACATTGACCAATAGAAACCAAGAAGATGTGAGGGAGAATAAAATAGGAAAGAAAGAAAGAAAGAAAGAGAGAGAGAGAGAGAGAGAGAGAAAGAAAGAAAGAAAGAAAGAAAGAAAGAAAGAAAGAAAGAAAGAGAAAGAAAGAGAGAGAGAGAAAGAAAGAAAGAAAGAAAGAAAGAAAGAAAGAAAGAAAGAAAGAAAGAAAGAAAGAAAGAAAGAATATGGACGAGAATTATCAAGTAAGGGGAAACTGTCTGGATAGAATGTTGAAGAAAACCAAGGATTTCAAATCAAAAAAGAAAGAATATATGTTAAATATGCTGAGGTAAATACACTGAGAGCAAGTCAAAGCAGTTTACTTCAATAAATGCCAGGACTAGAAAGTATACTATTCCTTGAGTAGGGTACCGGTAAGAAAAGCAGTTTATCAGAAAGCCATCCTTAGTGACTTTTTTCCTTATTATCTTTTAGAACACAGTACTTGGTACTTGACAATTTGCAATATAAACATGCTTCAGAAATGATGCATCCCATAAATAGCTAATAGTGGTTATCTAGGTGGGTGGAAGAAATAGAATCTTCAATGTTTTTATTACGTTCTGGTTTTTAAGTACATGTACGCGTTGCCCGTTGAAATAAAAAAAATGGTATCGTCTAAAAAAAAAAATGTTCCTTCACTTGCTTCCTTCTTCCCTTTATTTTAAAGCGCAAAAGGGTCCCAGAGAAAGCACAGAGGTTAAAGTTCCTACTCGCCTGCAGCCGACCCTGGTTCAGACCCCCAGGACATATGGTTCCCAGGACTTCTGGCGTGATCCCTGATCACAGAGCCAGAAGTAACCCCAAAGGCAATGCAATAAAGAAAACAAATAAATCATTAAAAAGAACATAAACTTAGGTACCATTATTTCATGGTGGCTGATCTAATGTTTTTGTTATTTTTCCAAAGAAATCCTAGAATGCGATGATTCAACTTCCCTTTCAAATTATAATTTTTAAAACATTAAGCTTGTGAAGTAAGCATAAAGAAATCCAAGAAACTTCCCATTCTGCTGTGATGATTAATTTATTCAGAGAACTGGAGAAGGCATAGCTATTTGCACACACAGCCAAAAAAAAAAAAGTGAAATAAAACATATAAATACTTCTGCAAATAATAAATAAATAATAAAGGCCCTCCCGTTGATCATCGATTTGCTCGAGCGGGCCCAGTAACGTCTCCATTGGAGATTTTGTTGTTACTGTGTCTGGCATATCGAATACTCTCGGTAGCTTGCCGGGCTCTCCGAGAGGGGCGGAGGAATCGAACTTGGGTCGGCCATGTTGGCTGCGTGCAAGGCAAACGCCCTACCACTGTGCTATCGCTCCAGCTCTTTTGCAAATAATTATCTAAAATATCAGAACCAGCTGATTTTCCCTTTTGCCACAAACATGTACTCTCCTTCTTATGTTTATACTTTACATTCACATAACCACTGAAGATTAACAACTCATTTTCACGTTTTATTTATCTTCAAAATTACATAATTAGACAATCCTGTTGCCTTTCAGAAGAAACCAGCATTCCAACATTCCAAGAAAAGTGGAAAAAAACTGTTTATGTTTGGATCCTTGGGGGGGGGGGGACGGGGAGTATGTGGTCCCAGGAATCAAATCCGGACCTCCCACATGCAATCATAGGCATTATCCTTTGAACACCTCCCTGACCCCCGTAAAATGTTTTTGCAAAGCTCCACAGCTCTGGTGCGCATACCCAGAATTCAAATGCCAGCTTCTAACTTCTGAAACTCCAGGAGCTGGTGACGCCACATAGACCATTTCCAGAAACTTCCGCTTCCCCACACAACACAAACCCTTTGCTCCAATGGGTCTACAGACACCAGCATTCTTATTCTTCCCATCTGGGCAGACCAAGCACGAAGTGGCCATGGCTAGCACTGGGTGGACTCTGGTCACCAGACCCCGAGTTCCTCCCGGACACAGTGCTCAGCGCTCAGACCATACCAAGTTGTGGGGGGCTGGGCCGGATGCAATTCCCCCAAGAGAGGTCCAGGCTGGTGCAGAGATGGAATCCTCGCGTGGAAAATGATGAGCAGGCTTTCTACACCACCATCAGGTGACGGGCACCACAAGGATCACCCTCAAGACCAGAGGCAACGGGGCTGGAGCGATAACACAGCGGGTAGGGCAGTTGCCTTGCACATAGCTGACCCAGGTTCAATTCCCAACATCCCATATGGTTCCCTGAGCACCACCAGGAGTGATTCCTGAGTGCAGAGCCAGGAGTATCCCTTGAGCATCGCAGGAGTGACCCCTACCTCCCTCCCCCCAAAAAAAGACCAGAGGCCGGTGGCAGAGGTTTCACAGCCAGCAGAGACCCGAGTTGCAGTTCCCGGGGCCTCAACACTCCAGGCCACCAGCTCTTCAGACACTGCTCAGACACTGGTCCACGGGAAGAACCTGCTCCCCAGTGGCTTCCAGGAGAGCGGCTTTTTCCAGGACATTCCAACATGGCCAACCCGAGTTCGATTCCTCCGCCCCTCTCGGAGAGCCCAGCAAGCTACTGAGAGTATCTCGCCCGCACGGCAGAGCCTGGCAAGCCGCCTGTGATGTATTCAATATGCCAAACACAGTAACAACAAAATCTCCAATGGAGACGTTACTGGGCCCGCTCGAGCAAATCGATGAACAGCGGGAGGGCCTTTACCTTTACCTTTGACCAGTCTCAGGTCATCCCTGGCTTCTTCCTGGGGGACATAAGGATATGATTTCCTGGCTGTGTGCCAGGAGAGACCCTCGCCCCCCCCCCCCGCCCCCCATACCTGCCCTCCAGGAAAGGGGCTTGTTCATGTCCCCAGCGTTGGTTCTAGCTGTCCAGGACGAGTCCTGATGTTTCATCCCGTCCCCTTTAACTCTAAAAATTGTGTAGATTTGCATGGAAGAGTCGAGGCATTTGCCCTGCATGCCAGAGGGCCTAAGTTCTATTTCTACCACCTTTGGGGCCCCCAAGTAAACCTGCCATGCAGAAATTTTAGAATCAAACTGAGAGATTTCCTAGGCCTTTAAGTGGTGCGGCCACCAGTTGTTACCTGGGTGTACTTATGCTAGCTACCACTAGAGGGCATGAAATTAAAAAACAAAACAAAATTTAAGCAACAGAATGAAACCAGAAATTCCCCCAAATAAACCCACGCCTCAAAGGCCAATTAACATATGAGAAAGGAAGCCAGGGCGCATGGTAGGGAAAGGGCTGTCAATAAATGGCGCTGGGGGAACTGGGAGAAGCACCCAAAGGAACGGAAGCAGATCTCACACCACTCACAAAAATGAACTCAGCGCGGATTTCAACATACAAGGAAGACCTGAAACCATAAAATTCCTACAGTCGATCACAGAGGGAAGGGTGTGAGCTCCTTGCCAAAGGCATTGGCCATTATTTTGTATTGTATACCAAAAACAAAGGCAGCAAAGGAAAAACTAATCCGACTGGTCAAAGGTTTTACTGAAACTTGTTTAGGAAGATGTGAGGGAAAAGGGAGGGAGAAATATATGTTTGAGAGAGAACGCGGGCTGCCCCAGCGTGGAAATAAGCGAGAAAAGAAACACAGAGAGAAGCAAGAGAGATGCGTGTTCAAGGGAGAACGCGGGCTTGAAGAGTCAGCCTTAACCCCCGGCACCTTGGAAGTCAGAAACACCCAGGATGCAGAAGGAACGTCTACAACTCAATAGCAAAAGTAAATACAAGCAAAATGATTTTGTTTCTAAGCAGAGTGGATCAAAGGACTAGAACGAGTGCCCAGCATGCAGTGGATTGGTGAGCAGGGGAGCATAAGGGAGGCCCAGGTAGCCCCAGCACTCTGGGCTTTGAGCAGCATGAGTGGCAACCCCAAGAGTGTCCCCAGCACACCCCCCCCCCCCGAGTACTGCTTGGAAGCCCCTGAAAAAAATTTAATTTAATTTAATTTAAACGAGCAGAGTAGGGGGCTGGAGCAATAGCACGGTGGATAGGGCATTTGCCTTGCATGCAGCTGACCCGGATTCGATTCCCAGCATCCCATATGGTCCCCCGAGCACCGCCAGGAGTGATTCCTGAGTACATGAGCCAGGAGTCACCCCTGAGCATTGCCAGGTGTGACCCAAAAGGCAAAATAAATAAAGAAACAAAGAAAAATAAATAAACGAGCAGAGTATCTGAATAAGTATTTTTTCCATGAAGACAGTCAGATAGTATATTAGTAATAGGCACATCAAAAAGTGCTCGCTGGCCATGAGTATGACCAGCATCCAAAAGGTGGAAGATAAGAGGTGAGTACTAAAAACTGCAAGGCTTCTGTACTGCTGGTGGAAATGTAAATCAATATAGTTCTGGGGGTGGGGGGGGATGTATTGATTTCCTTGAAAATGTTTAAGATAGAACTAGCTAGCTGTTCCACTTCTGGCTGTATCCTACGAAATAGAAGCCACTAACTCAAGTCTCTGCCCCTCCATGTTCATGGTCACACACAATAGCCAAGATCCAGAAGCATCCGCGCCAGCAGCGGTATTTGATCATTGTATAACTGAAACCCAAGCACAAAAATGTGTAAGTCTACAACTGTGCCTTATGGTGTCTCACTAATAAAAATTAAAAAAAAAAAAAAGATCCAGAAGCAGCTCGAGGGCCTATCAGCCAGGGAAAAAATTGAGAGGCACAGTGATACAATGAACAAGTCTTATTGGTCCACAAGAAAGAGAAAAAAGAAAAATCCTGCCATTTATGACAACGGGGGTGGAACTTGACAACTTACTGTCCTATGGAATAAGTTATACAGAGAAAGATAAGCGCCGAGTGGGGTTGCTTATACGTGGAATCTGAAAGAAAAGTCACAGTCTCAGGAAAAGAAAAGAAAATGGTGGTTTCCACGAGCTGGGGGATTAAAAAAAAAAAAAACAAGAAAGGGTTGATTGTAGGGTGGGCGCTCACGACTGGCAATAAGATGAAGGAGGCCTAAACAACACACTGACTCTTACAAGTGATAAGTACACATACATGCACACACACACACACACACGCACACACACACACACACACACCTACTAGTGGATGCCTACGTTCTTTCTTAATTACAATTTTGTGACGTGAAATGTTCCCTTTGCACAAGCAAGCCATTGCTTGTGTCTTTCCAGTTCTCCCCACCCCCATGCCAGCGTGCAGGGAGCAGGTGAAGGTCTGGGTGGGTGGTGACGCAGAGGCAGGTCCCAGCACGGCGGGGCACAGAGGAGGTGGCTGTGCGCCCACACTGCAGAGGCCTGCGCTGTCCCGGTTCTGCCTGATGGATCAGCGGCTTGGCACACCAAGGACCTCGGCTCAGGTTCACGAGCGAAGGCAGGGTGGAGAGAGGCCGTCGCAGACGATTCTGCTGAAGTACTTGTCGGTTGGGTTCTTCCCTTGCCGGGGCCACGCACACACGCCCGGGCAGTGCCTCCGTGTCACTAAAGACAGACACAGTGCGCCTGGTTCTGTCCCTGATAGCAAGACAGAAGTGCAAACTGTGGAAAGCACTGGCCCATAAGGCTTGGGTTTTTTTTCTTTAAGATTATTATTATTATTATTTTTATTATTATTCAGGCTGGAGCAATAGCACAGCGGTAGGGCGTTTGCCTTGCAAGCCGCCAGCCGGCTGAGCCGGGTTCGATTCCTCCACCCCTCTTGGAGAGCCCAGCAAGCTACCAAGAGTATCTCACCTGCATGGCAAAGTCTGGCAAGCTACCCATGAAGAATTCAATATGCCAAACACAGTAACAACAAGTCTCACAATGGAGACGTTACTGGGCCCACTCAAGCAAATCGGTGAACAACGGGAGGACAGTGCTTTATTATTATTATTATTATTGCTTTTTTTGGGTTCCCCCTGGCTCTGCACTCAGGAATTACTCCTGGCAGTGCTCAGGGGACCATATGGAATGCTGGCACTCCAATCCCGGTGGGCCAGTGCAAGGCAAACACTCTACCCACCGTGCTATTGCTCCGGCCACAAGTATTGGTTTTTGTTTCTTCATCCCCCTTCACACAGAAATTGGGCTTTGTTCCACATAGTCTCAGGTTCAGTTAAATGAGTGCCTCGAAGCGACCTCGCTGCAGTCAGGAGTGGTTGGTCAGGAGGAGACAACGCCTTTTCGTCCTTCTGCCTTTCATTTGAAACGTGCGGAAAATCTGCAGCCCTTAAAAACCATCTTGGGCCATAAGACAAAGTTGTTGGGGGTGGAACAAACGTGTTTCAGATGGTAGAGAAGAACAGAGAAGGGTCCTGACTCCTGATCGCACTCTGGTCGGCATAGGGCTGGGAGCGCCCTTAGCCTTCCTGCATGAAAGAAAAAGGAAGTTAAAAAGCCAAGCGGGTGGGGCACACACGTGCACATGTGTGTGTGATGCAGAGGATTAACCCCAAGGCCCCACACATGCAAGGTATTCACTCTTGGTTTTTTTTTTTTAACTTGTAAAATTATATCTTATTGAGTTACTAGCAGTTGGATAAGATCTACAATTGATTATTCCGGCCCTCTGAATCACCAAAATTATTTGAGAATTGCTTAATACCCATTTCATTTTGGGATATAGAAACAAAGCTTTAAATGCGCCCTATAATTATGGTTTAAATTCTGAAACCCAAAATTAGGTCACACAATAAGAACAGTTGGAACCCACTTCGGGGAGAAGCAGATCAGCTTATTTGAAACCGGGACTGAGCCAGAAGGCCTGGATATATGATTCTATTTGAGTTATAAAGTTCAGGCATATCCCCATAATCCTCACCTGATTTTCACTCGCAAAGAGGCAAGTTTGGGTTCTAGATGATCTACAGTATTCTAAGCAGGAGTTTCAGTTTAATACCTTGCCCCCCACGCCCCCAGGACAATTTCACACAGGGTTCTGACCTCTTAAGATTCCCATTCACCCATAAACTTCGGTTATTTTGTAATAATTACAACTCTGTATCTCCCTCTTACCCAGGAAGAAGCGTTATTGGCACCTTCGACTATAGAACTTGGTCCCATGTATTTCATATTTGCCTTGCCTAAGCCCTCTGTATCTGTTTCCCCATAAAAGGATAATAACACTTACCTTTCCTGGAGGTGTGTTGTGATGTCTAATGAATGTTTACAAAGTATTTAGTAAGCTGTAGATGAAAGATGCTACAGAAGCACAAAGTAATATCATTAGTCTGACTCATCAGTCACCCCTATTAGGTATGCAAAATGAAAACCTCAGTTGCTACAACTGAAACAGCAATGAGCACACACTAGGTCAAGTAGAAACCCCAGAGCAAGGTCTACACCCGGCTCTGCAGCACACACCAGAAGCTCTTTATTATAGAGCAAGACGTTTTGGCCCCGGAGTATGTCTTTTGCTGAGGAGAGAGGGGTTGGGGTTTTGTTTTCATTTTTCTTTTTTAAAAAGAGGATTGTATCTTTTATATTTTATATACTGTTTAGAGTGTTGCAAAGCAATAGTAAGTGCCGAACATACATTTTAAAGCAGGAATGGAACAGTAACGTAGTATACATTTTGAACCATTAACATTTAGGAAATATAAACTGATTAAAATATTAGAATAACAAGAAACATCATGAAACCTTTGGTAAATATTGGAGCCCTTGACACTTTCACAGCAAGATGAAGTTTGAATCTGCAGTATCAAAAAAAAAAATAATTTGATACTTTTGCTATTAAATCTAGCCATTTGAAGCTTAATTTCACAGGATATTTAAGCAGTAAATTGAGGCCTTAAAAGTTCAAACACTTTTCACCTGGGTGTACTGTCTCAAAGACAAGAGAAAAAAATATAGACACGCCTGCATACGCACACGCATGTCCATATATACAAAGCCCGAGAGAAACACGAAAACCAGGTTTGTTATTCCATGTGGCAGAGGAGGAAATGATGGCTACCCTTCACTTGGAAATATAGAGCAGAATTTTCATTTCACACAATTTGGTCAGTTTGGGAACTTCTGATCTAGTCAGGTAATTGGTTCAGGAGACTTAATTAGTTCATCCCCCCAAAGCATCATATTCTCTTGAGTTGAAAGTAAAAGCTACTTTTAGAGTTGTTTAACCACTTACCAGGAGACAGAGAAAGATAAAGAGAGAAACAGGCCATTGATTTATAGGACTGGACAGCTTTCCAAAGCCAACACTTTGATGGCATCTTAATTAGTGCAAATATGTAAGGCTCTTGCTTTGCAGTTAGCTAACCCCAGTTTGATTCCCAGCACTGCCAAGAATGACCACTCAGCAGTCATGAAGAGCACCTGGTGTAGCCCAAACACACACACACACACACACACACACACACACACACACACACAGATGTCAAGTCATGTAAGAGTTGCAAAGTCCAAACTCATGCTCTCCTGTCCCTTTGATGACTTTCCCATCTCTGTTTCTTTCTTCCCTGTGTGTTGTGACTCATACATTTACAACCTGGCTGTCACCAACGCCTTCCATTTGCCACTTATTTTTAAATTAAAGGGGGAAGAATCTCCATCCTGCATGTGATGGGAAACGAGCTCTCCTTTTTTTCCTTAGAAGTACTCTGAGGTCTAAAGGAACTGGCATTTTCTCCATCACTTTCTTGGATTTCTTCCTTCTGCTGATGGATTTCTTCCTTGGATTTCTTCCTTCTCAAATGGCATCTCTTGCCATTGTTTCCTTAGTTTCATTCCATATTGACTCTACAAGGAATCCATGTCCAACTATCAATTTTCCCCAAACACTAATCTCCTAAGATTTCATCACATCTGTCTTTATTGAAATTGCAGTGACAACATGAAGGTAGGAGTTACACTATTACGGGACAGCATAGCTTATCGAAAGTAGTTTTTCCTGCCATACTAACACATTTACCATTTTAATGCTTTTGAAATATTGACATATATTACAATAAGCACATTAATGTATTCTCATCTTCCCCCCCCCAAAAGGTCTTATTAAACTGATAGTATCCCTCATTACCCGTGATAGCCTTACATCAAAGAGACCTGAATAAAGTATCAGTGACCCAGTAGTTTAAAACCATTCTCAGCATCAGGAAATTTTCGTTGATGACCTAGTTTTAAATTTTAGATCTGGGTTTGGAGCGATAGTACAGTGGGTAGGACACTTGCTTTGCCTGTGGCCAACCCAGGTCAGATCTCTGGCATCCCAGACTGTCCCACAAGCCCTGCCAAAAGCACTTCCTGAGTGCAGAGTCAGGAGTAACTCCTGAGCATCACCTGTGAGCACCCCCCAAAATTTGACTTTCATACTACCTAATATTCTCTGAGCATCTATAATTAATATTGATTTCACATTTCCCCCACGGAATCTTTCTATAATTTCACCCCAAAAAATTGCTTTCTTATTTTAATGTTTTTTTTTCTTTATTTTCTGAACCTACACTTTCATTCTGAGGGACATCTTAACCAAAATGTATCGGACACATCAAAGTAAGCACATAAACAAGATAACATGAAACTAAATTTTCGGGTTTTGCATGGTGGGGGGTGGATTTTGTTTGGATTTTTTTTCTTTTTTGGTCACACCCAGTGATGCTCAGGGGTTACTCCTGGCTCTGTATGCAGAAATTACTACTAGAGGTGCTCTGGGGACCATATGGAATGCTGGCGTTGAACCCTGGTCAGCTGTGTGCAAGGCCAATGCCCTACTTGCTGTACTATCACTCCAGCCCCCCAAACTAAATTTTTGTGAGGCTTTTTCTGTGTGGGTCATCAAAATAGTCTACAGAGGTAAGTAGCCAAGGGTCGTCCTAACAAGATCTGGGGGATCTAATTTCTTTAACCCTCAGGAATATAAAGTCATTTTTTTTCCAGTTAAAAGATTGTGTGTCAGGGATACTTCTGGAGTCTCCAAGCAAGGACCTTGAGATAAAGGACTTTTTTTTTTAATCGAATAACTAGAACAATCATTTAAAGATGAGCATTAGAACTGGTCCGTATGCTCTGGACTTTAAAGCTGTGATAGACAAAAGGCATCACTCTCTGGGCTTTACTTCCTCATCTATATTTAACAAACCACAATTTCCCCTGTCGCACAGAGGGAGCGGGGTGCAGTGAAAAAAAAGAACCGTCATTCACCATTGGTGGGACGGCTCTCTGGTCCAGCCCTTAGAGAAAATGATGCGAAAAATCCTCAGAAAATTAAGAACAGAATTTTCATTAGGGCTTTTTTTTTCCACATATTTTCAGCATGTTCCTTCCAGAGCATCTTTTCCAAGAATACAGGAACATTAATCTGCAACACTATGTGCATAATCATGTTCACTGCAGCATCATTCGCTGTAGCCAAGGTCTGGGAGTAGCCCTTGAGCCTAACAACACGTGACTCAGTCATGAAATTACCGAGCTATACAATGTAATAGCTACACAATGTAATACCACTCAAACCTGAGAAGAGATGGAGCCATGCAGTTAGCGGCAACTGAATCTGGTTGGAGTGTTTCGTGCTTAAGGAAGTGCGTTAGAAAGGAGAGACAACCAGCGAGTGATCTGGCCCACCTGAGGAGTATAAAGAAGCAGCGCAAGAGACCAGACAGTTCCAGCAGAAACCAACCATGGCCAACAGAACAGCGGTGTGCTGACAAGGAAGAGATCCTGGGGCAGTGCTGGCGAGATATGCTGGCGATGTGGGTGGTGAAGTAGCATAGCAAGTATAAAATAATATAAGGAAACCTGTAAACTGCATCCCTCCACCAACGAACGTAATTAAACAAATAAAATTAAACAAATAAACCCATGAACTTCTAAACTTCATCTCCAGTGCTGCTGATGTGCTGAGAAAGTCCAGGTAGCTCTAGGATGCCAGGAGAACTTTTTTGAAAAGAGAGAAAGTGGGGTTGGAGCAATAGCACGGCGGGTAGGGCATTTGCCTTGCACGCGGCCGACCCGGGTTCGATTCCCAGCATCCCATATGGTCCTCTGAGCTACCACCAGGGGTAATTCCTGAGTGCAGAACCAGGAGAAACCCCTGTGCACCGCCGGGTATGACAGAAGAAGAAGAAGAAGAAGAAGAAGAAGAAGAAGAAGAAGAAGAAGAAGAAGAAGAAGAAGAAGAAGAAGAAGAAGAAGAAGAAGAAGAAGAAGAAGAAGAAGAAGAAGAAGAAGAAGAAGAAGAAGAAGAAGAAGAAGAAGAAGAAAAGAAAGAAAAGAAAAAAGAAAAAGAAAGAAAAAAAGAAAGAAAGAAAGAGAGAGAGAGAGAAAGAAAGATGGCGGCCGCACGGGAGCCTTGTGGACAGCAGGTTTGAGCCGGGGGCGGGGGGCAGCAGGGGCCTCATGGGAAGGGGGGCGTTCTGGGCCGTCCTTCACGCCCTACCGAGGTCACCAGCTGCCCCCCACGAGCGGCTCTCCGGCACGGCCACGACTCCAGAGCACAGAAACCAATCTCTTAACTCTCTAACTTTTAATAGAAATTCTTCCAGGGTTAATAAGTAAAACAGCAGAAATCCAAAACCGCAACATCATTTTATTCTTAAACCCAGCTGTAGAAGGCAAATCATTTCACAACGCTGTTTCAGCATATCTGATGGGGGGGGTTGTAAACTCTAAACAATAATTGTGCATCTTCTATCGAAACAATGTATCTAGTCAAAGTAGATAGAGTATTAACTAGAACTCATCTGCCTCACAGGAATTGGGAGGGGTGGGAGGTGGGGTTCTATTTGGGTTCACAGTTAAAAATAAGTATTGGTAAAGGGAAATGTGTTTGATACTTACATGACTGAGACCTAAACCCGAAAGCTCTGTAACTTTTCCCACAGTGATTCAATAAAGAAATAAACTATTAAAAAAAAAGAAAGAAAGAAAGAAAGAAAGAAAGAAGAAAAGATAGAAAGATTCCCACGCTGGAAAATAATAGGAACCATGGGGTGAGGGTGGTTGGAGGGATACTGGGTTCATTGGTGGTGGAGAATGGGCACTGGTGGAGGGATGGGTACTCAATGGTTGTATGACTGAAACGTAAGCACAAAAGTTTGTAAGTCTGCAAATGCACCTCACAGTGATTCAATTAAGAAAAAGTTAAAAAAAATTAAAAAAGAAGAAGAAAGTCTTCATGTGCCAGGCTGATTGGTTCCAAAAGCAGGTTCACTGATTCCTGGCAGTGTTCCTCATAGGAGCCGAAAGAAGCCAAAGCAGTGAGTATATCTCATTCGATGTTGAAATCTTGCTGAGTGGTATATGAGGAGATAAAAAAGAAGAGGGGAAACTCGAGTTGTTCTAAATGACAGAAGAACACTTGCCCTGGAAATCAAACCAGATCCTTAGAGAAGATTGAAATAGTTATCACATTCCCTTGTTGTTTTCCTTTTCATGCTCTTTGTTTTGTATTTCTGAGTCTTTGACTTTATGGTTCTAGAAATACCACTAAAAAAGTAAAAAAAAAATTAAAATAAAAAAATAATAATAGGCACCCCACTGCTCCTTGCTGGGTGAAACCAGCCTTTTCCCTAAGTGGTCTATCAACCTTCACGCCTGTGCCATTGTTCCTTCCAACCTCAATTAAAACCCCCCCACTTCCACACTTCCCCTTGCTTTATCTCTCCAAATCCTAAGGCATCACCAGTCTCACCTGGATGAGCTGGTCTAGAACTCTGACCCCATGACTGCCCCCAGACGACTGGGCAGGGAGGGAGGGCCAGGAGGTATGGAAATCTAGCGTGCAAGAGCACTCCCATCCAACGTCACCTGCATTCCAGTCTGAAGTGCACCAGCAGAGCTCCCAGGAGCAGAGCTCCTCCACACTGGGCCCCTTATGCAAACCACATTCTGATTCTTTCCCAGCACTATTTTGTTTATTTCTACCAAGGCTCTGCCCACTGCCCTGCCAGAGATCACCTATCACATCTCCATTTTCGCTGAACCTTCACCTACTTCTGCAAGTTTTTCTGGTTAATCAGCACCACATACTGATCATTCCTCTCTGACTTTCAGCAATTTAATAACCAATTCTTCACAGAGATTTTCTACTCTGCTTACTTGTTTTGTAAAAGTTTCCTTTTTTTGTTTGTCTGTTCTCTTAAACAGGAGTTTTTTTCCGGCATAATAAGTGCATCAGACATTTCTTTCCAAGGTATCTCCCCACTATGTTAGAGTGCGTACTACTAAGCCAGAGACAGAAGAGATACTGAAAATATGCCGTAAATCCACCGTTCCACTCAATGTTTTTAGGGTAAAAATAACACCGGCAAATTTTTTAAATGCCGACAGGCGGAAAGGAAAACTGCCTGTGTGCATGTATCTGGGTGTGTGTGGCTGTGAGTTTACAGGTGCCTGACGACACCTGCTAAAATAGACATAAAAACATGAGCATATAAATTCATGAGAAGACAAATAATTATAAGGAAAAATGTTGATAATTTATATTGATTTTATAGGATGCGGTATAAATAATATATGCTGTATGAGCAGTAGCACAGTGGGTAGGGCGTTTGCCTTGCACACAGGTGACCCGGGTTCGATTCCTCTGCCCCTCTCAGGGAGCCCAGCAAGCTACCAAGAGTATCTTGCCCGCACGGCAAAGCCTGGCAAGCTACCTGTGACGTATTCGATATGCAAAATACAGTAACAACAAGTCTCACAATTTGTTGTGAGACGTTACTGGTGCCCACTTGAGCAAATCAATGATTTTGTTAAATGAGCAATAGGGCCAGAGTGATAGTATAGCGGGTAGAGCGTTTGCCTTGCATGCGACTGACCGGGTTCAATTCCTCCGCCCCTCTCGGAGAGCCCCGCTAGCTACCGAGAGTATCTCGCCTGCACAGCAAAGCCTGGCAAGCTCCCCGTGACGTATTCGATATGCCGAACACAGTAACAACAAGTCTCAAAAAAAATGGAGATGTTACTGGGCCCGCTCGAGCAAATTATTGGACAACGGGAGCACCGTGCTGCTGCTACCGTGCTAAACTAATCCATTATCTGATACGTGTTATATACTTGATATTTTTGACTTTCAGGTAAGTAACACATTTCAAATCTGTTTAATATTTTTGTGACAGACAATATTTGGTGTGGGGGGAGGGGGGTGCACACCTGCCCATCCTCAAGACTACTTCTGGCTCTGTACTCAGGAATGATCCCTGACTGTGTCAGGGTACCATATGTGCATGTAAAGCAACACCTTACATCCTATATTATCTCTCTGACTCAATAAGGAATCATAGTTTTGTTGTTTTTTGGGTTTTGTTGTTGTTGTTGTTGTTGTTGTTGTGGAAGGCTCACACCCAGCACCACTCAGGGATTTCGCCTGACTCTGTGCTCTGGGGTCACTCCTGGAGATAATGGAAAACCGTATGAAGTGGCAGGATTGAACCTGGGTTGGTCGCAAGCAAAGTGAGCCCCTGTACTCTGTAGCTCTTTGAGTCCCAAACATTTTTTTAAACAAAAACCAATCTAATAAAAAAAAAAGTCTACTAAAATTAATGACAAACACCTAGAAATTGATATGTTGTAAGTGCCTTTAAATAACTTTTTTTCCTTTAAGATATTTAGGAACAGGACTGGAGAGATAGTACGACAAGCAGGGCTAACCCAGTTCAATCTGGGCCCCCCACATGGTGCCCCGAGTTTGCCAGGAATGATCCCTGAATGCAGAGCCAGGAGTAACCCTGAGTATAGCACCCCTGCCCAAAAGTAAAATACCTAGGAATGTATTTTTAAAATTTGCTTTTTCCATTCCCCATGTAAACTTTTCCATTCTTACTGCCACTGTCACTGTCAGTGTCCTCCCGTTGTTCACCGATTTGCTCGAGCGGGCCCAGTGACACTGTGAGACTTGTTACTGTGTTTGGCATATCGAATACGTCATGGGGAGCTTGCCAGGCTTTGCCGTGTGGGCGAGATACTCTTGGTAGCTTGCCGGGCTCTCCGAGAGGGGCGGAGGAATCGAACTCAGGTTGGCCGTGTTGGTGAGTGCAAGGCAAACGCCCTACACGCTGTGCTATCATTTCATTCTTACTAAGCTTATCAAAATAAACTTACTAAGATTATCAAAATCTAATTTCCGAGAGCGGGTGGGAGCAGGTAGGAGGAGAGAATCATAGAGGCAGCTATACCCCCGGCCCTCTGGGGGATTCTTCATTTCTTTCCTGAGTTCATCCTTTTGTGTCTCTAAAGGCCCCTGCTTGGCTTCATGTTCCCCCCACACATCTGTTCATGTTATGTTAGCAGATGCCAACATCTGTGTGGTCCTCAGAGAAAGGCAGTTCCAGCCCTACCTCACCTGCACTCCACAGCCATGTGCAGTCAGGAACTGAAGCAGTCAGGAGGGAGAAAGATCAGGCTGAGAAATCTACTTCGCTTTGTTGTTCAGTATCTGCCTGTGAGCTCTGCACCTACAGATTTGCTTCCTGAGTTCTCTGAAGACTCACGGGGAATAACGATTTTCTCTTTCCATATCACTCAGTCCACTACCTTTATCTCTGGATTATTAGCATAGGGGTATCTCTATTCGTTCAAGGGTCATTCGGGGAGTCTTTCTTTTTTCAATAGGTATTTTTCAATTCACTGCAGAATTGCAGGGAAGTTATAGACTCCTTGTCCACATGTCCTCATACGTACCTCTCCATTGTAAGGCTTCTTCACTATTGTTATGCAAGAATATCCAATACAAGAAAGTCAGAAGTGACTACAGCAGAAGGCACATCATCTGTTAAGAATTTTTTTTCTTCTTCTCCCCTCTGGAAAGAAAAATGGCAGCCGCATGGGAGCCTTTTGGAGAGCCAGGTATGAGCCGGCGGTGACGGTGACGGGGCGACTAAAACCTCATGGGAAGGGGGGCGTTCCCGGCTCGTCCTTCACACCCTACCGAGGTCACCAGTTGCCCCCCACAAGCGGCTCTCCGGCACGGCCATGGCTCCAGAGCACAGACACCAATCTCTTAATTATCTGACTCTCAGTAGAAATACTTCCAGGGTCAATAAGTAAAATAGCAGAAATCCAAAACCATTTTATTTTATCATTTAATTCTTGAACCCAGCTGTAGAAAGCAAATCATTTCACAATGCTTTTTCAGCAGGTCTGATTTGGGGGGTAAACTCTAAATAGTAATGGTGCATCTTTTATCGAAACAATGAATCTAGTCAAAGTAGATAGAGTGTTAACTAGAATTCATCTGCCTCACAGGCATTGGGAGGGGTGGGAGGTGGGGGTTTATTGGGGTTCTTCGTGCTGAAAAATAAGTATTGGTAAAGGGAAATGTGTTTGACATTTGCATGACCGAGACCTAAACCTGAAAACTTTGTAACTTTTCCCACAGTTATTCAATAAATAAATACATTATAAAAAAAAAGATTTTTTTCTTGACCTTTGTTCCCTATACCAAAGCTACCACTCTTACTTAACAGCACTGGTAAGATTCTGCTTCAGTTAATTTCTGCAAGAAAAATTTGCTTCATGAGGCTGAAGAGATAGTACCGAGGGGAGGGCACTTGCCTTTCATGCAGCTGACCCCAGTATGATCCCCAGCACCTCATATGATCCTCAGAATCCCTCCAAGAGTGATTCATGAGCACAGAAACAGAAGTAAGCCCTGAGCATGTGGTCCCAAAACCAAAAGAAAAAGACAAGAACAAAAACAAGCAAAGAAAAAACACCGCCTTTGAAACCTCATGGGAAGGGGGGCATTCCCAGCTCCTCCTTCATGTCCTACCGAGGTCACGAGTTGCCCCCCATGAGCGGCTCTCTGACATGGCCATGGCTCCAGAGCCACAGAAACCAATCTCATAATTATCAGAAATACCTCCAGGCTTAATAACTAAAATATCAGAAATCTGAAATTGCGTGGCAGCTTTTGCGGCTGCGCAACATCATATGGTTCTCATAACTAACTGTAGAAAACAAATTATTTCACAATGCCTTTTCAGCAGTTCTGATTGTTGGGTATAAACTCTAAACAATATTGGTGCATCTTTTGTCGAAATAATGAATGTAATTAAAGTAGGTAGAGTGTTAAGTAGAATTCATCTGCCTCATAGGCATTGGGAAGGGTGGGAGGGGGAGTATATTGGGGTTCTTGGTGGTGAAAAATAAGTACTGGTGAAGGGAAAGGTGTTTGATCATTGCATGACCGAGACTTAAACCTGAAAGCTTTGTAACTTTTCCCACAGTGATTCAATTAAAAAAAAAAAAAACCCTTTGCTACACTATCGCCTTGTGATACTCAGGTTTAAATTTTATTTTAAACCAACTTTTCCTAACAGAACACATGCCGTATTTTTAAAAAATTTTATTAGTGAAACATCATGAGGTACAGTTGTAGATTTACAAATTTTTGTGCTTGGGTTTCGATTATACCATGATCAAATACCCATCCCTCCACCAGTGCCCATTTCCCACCACCACAGATCCCAGTATCCCTCCCACCCCCATCCCTCCCATCCCACCTTGCCTCTGTGGCAGGGCGATCCCCTGTGTTCTCTCTCTCCTTTTGGGTGCTGTGGTTTTCAAAAGAGGCATTGAGTGGCAAACATGTTCAGTCCATAGTCTACTTTCGACATGCATCTCCCCTCCTGGGAGGATCCTCCAAACACCCTTTATTTGGTGCTCTCTTCTCTATCTGAGCTGCCCTTTCCCCTAGAATGCCCAACATGCCGTATTTTAAGGGAATGTTTATATACGTTTGGATCCTTTCGCCTCTTGGTCCAGCACCAAGAGATACATATCCTTATTCAACATCAAGAATCAGACAATTCCACTAAAACCTTTCTGCCTCCCACAAAAGTAAATAAGTAAATAAATAATTTTTAAAGTGGTGCTGGAGTAATAGTACAGAGGGTAAGGCACGTGGCTTGTCTTGCACCTTGGGTACCCCACATGTTCCCTGAGCCCCGCCAGGAGTGATGTCCAAGAGCAGAGCCAGGAGTCAGCCGTGAGCAATGCCAGGTGTAGCCCAAAAAACAAAAATTAAAAGTTTCTGCTTCCTACTTTTCAAGACGTTTGAAAGGTTCATACATCTGTCCCTACCACACCTCTTCCGTCCTCTACACTTTGATTTCTAAATATTTACTGATCATTTCCACAGTGTAAATTCAAAGAGATTTAAATGTAATATTTCCTCGTTCTCAGTCTCTTTCCTCTTACACACAGCCCGGTCGCCTGCAGCTTCTCGGAAGGTGTTTCTCTGCACTCACCGACTCCGTGACTAGGTTAGAAACCTTACAGGCGTCGTTTGGGACTGGACTTCTTCACTTTCTCCTTGCAACGAGGTAGTTCTAGTTTCCTCCTGAATCTCTCCATTCCCACCTGCCTCAATCTATCCAGGCTCTATTAACACCTTGCTGGAGATGACGAAGACAGTGTAGAAATCTTTCTTTCCCTTTGCTAAAACCTGGTGCCTCTGCACCTTTCTTTGTTTCCTAAACATGTTTCTGCTCCTGTGATGCTCTGGTTTGACTCACCCCCCCCCCACGCCCCTTCTATCACTGAATTCGTTTTTGATCTGTGGCTTTGGTGGTTGCTGTTTCGTCGCCTGTCCATTGCCTAATTCAGGCTACTCCTCCATCACTCAGTATCACTGTATCACTGTCATCCTGTTGTTCGTCGATTTACTCGAGCAAGCGCCAGTAACGTCTCTATTCCTCCCAGCCCTGAGATTTTTGCAGCCTCTCCTTACTTGTCTTTCCCAACGATTCGAGGCTCTTTCAGGGTCAGGAGAATGAGACCTGTTATTATTACTGTTTTTTGGCATTTCGAATACGCCATGAGGAACTTGCCAGGCTCTGCTGTGTGGGTGGGATACTCTCAGTAGATTTCCGGGCTCTCCGAGAAGTGTGTGTGTGTATTTTTTTTTCTATGATTTGTTGCCTAATATCTGAACCCCATCAACTATAGTGTGGTAATTATGGAAAATGGGTAGGAAGTGTCTTATGATGTGTCTGGAAAGTGGCCTGGAGCGTGGCAGCAGTTGGGTAGTGGAGGTCGGCTGCCGGGGCTGGGTCCCCTTGGGCGGGGAGGGCTCTCACCCGCCCCACTCTGGGGTGCCCCAAGTGAAAACAGCCTGGCGTGGAGTCCCTCATACTAATGAATAAGTGAATAAAGACAACACTAGAATAAGGCAACACATTTAGTTCATAGATGTCTAATATATTCTTCAATGCTACAGATATAAATATATTAAAAATATATTAAAATAAAAATAATAAAATATACATATAATATATATAATATATATAATAAAAATATATTAAAATATGTAAATATTTTGGAACTTAATATAAAGCAATCCTAAATCACTCAGTAAATATTTTTTTTTCTTTTGTAACAGGGGACTCACCTGGAAACATCCAGTGGTTTTTGGTGGGGAGGGGGGGGAAGGGCACTCGGTCCATGGGATTAAGCTCAGACACTTGCACAAGCTAAGAATGTCTCCCTGCCCCTCACAACTCGGCAAAACACGTTTTGTTTGCTTGTTTGTTTGTTTTGTTTTGTGCCACACCCAATGGTGCTCAGGAGTGATTCCTGAGTTTCCGTACTGGGAACAACTCACGGTGCTGAAGATTGAACCTGGGGATCCCACGTGCAAAGCAAACGCCCTAGCCCTATGAGTCATCTCCACAGATCCCAACAGAAATTTCATGTACTTGTTATGTACAAAACACTGATCTATATTATAAAGTACACAAAAAATACATTAATTTATTGTTTTTTTAATTTTTAAAAATTATTTAAGCAGCTTACAAGCCAAAGAATGATTATTAGCATAAATAAATATAAGCAAAGATGGAAATAAAATCCAATTTAGGGGTCAGGGATGCAAGAGAGAAGGTGCCTCGGTTTATCATCAAGTTGCCTGGGTGTAAATTTGGCTCGAGGCCAAAGAAAACTTTTTTAAAATCCCAATTATGCTCTTGTCCTAAAAACTAAAGCATCTTCTCAACTTTTATTTCTCAATATCCACCCTATGACAAAGCCAGTCCTGGCTAATTAAAGCTTCTCCCCTCCATCAATGTAGAAGAAAGCAAAGGGAAGAGGTTGCCTGACTTACGCAGAATCCTAGATGATTAAAGGAGGCAGGAATTAAGTCCAGCACTTGCCAGAGTTCTTCCTGAAGCTAAAATCATGTTGAAACAGGCATTTAATACATTTAAGGAATAAAACAATTTTATTAAGTTGAGCAAAATGTGAGCAGTTATGTAGGAACTAGCAAGTCATGGGAAATTAATATCAAGTAGCCATCCCAAAGTTTCAAAAATACAAAGCAAAAAACTGAGGATATTAGTTGCATCTGCTTCTGGGGAATTTCAAACAATGAGAGCCACTGGATTCAAGACAGGGGTTTTCAAAAAATAATGGTAAAGGGGCTGGAGGTGTGGGCTCAGAGTACATTGTATGCTCTATATTACACAAGGCTCAGGGTCTAATCCCTCGCACCAATGAATAAGTATATAATGACAACACTAGAATAAGGCAATACACTTTTTTTAGTGTTGACGGGCTGGAGCGATAGCACAGCGGTAGGGCGTTTGCCTTACAAGCAGCCAACATGGCCGACCCGAGTTCGATTCCTCCGCCCCCCTCGGAGAGCCCGGCAAGCTACCGAGAGTATTCGATATGCCAGACACAGTAACAACAAAGTCTCCAATGGAGACGTTACTGGGCCCGCTCGAGCAAATCAACGATCAACGGGAGGGCCTTTACCTTTACTCCCTCCCGTTGATCGTCGATTTGCTCGAGCGGGCCCAGTAACGTCTGCATTGGAGACTTTGTTGTTACTGTGTCTGGCATATCGAATACTCTCGGTAGCTTGCCGGGCTCTCCGAGAGAGGCGGAGGAATCGAACTCGGGTTGGCCATGTTGGCTGCATGCAAGGCAGACGCCCTACCCGCTGTGCTATCGCTTTACCTTTACCTTACCTTTTTAGTGTTGACAGTTTAATTTCAATATGCACACAATAAAGAATATTTTCAATTCCTTAGGTATATGAATTTTTATACAAAATAAACTCAACTTTAGATTGCAATAAATACCTGCTAGTATCAGTAGAAGAATAAAATTTTAAGATCTTTCCTCTTTCTATTCTTTACTCAAAGACTACTGTATCACCTACCAAGAAAAAAAAGAGTTTTAGTTTGCATTTCCTTGCAACAGAAGTGACTATGAAAATAAAGATTCTCAGAACCTGTTGGAAATTGCATTATAAACTTAATTTTGGAGTGACTATCAATAGTCAATAGAATAAGGCAATACATTTAGTTCATCTATGTCTAACATGTACTTCGGTGCTACAGATATAAATATATTAAGACATATAAATATTTTGGAACTTAATAGAAAGCAATCCTATATTTCCAGAAGAAAACAAAGAATTGCACAGTTAAGCAGAGGGTCAGAGAAACTGTACAGGGATTAAGGTGCTTGCCCTACAATGCACCAACCCTACCTCAGTCTTTATGACACAATTCCCTGGAGCTCACCCAGGAGTGACTCATGGACTCAGAACTAGGAACTGCCCCTGAGTCCCACTGGGTGTAGCCAAAATACCAAGTAAATAAATACATAATTAAATACATAAAAAGAAAGAAGAGAAAAATTTTTAACCTCTTTATGTCATAACTTCATGGCATGTGCTTATAGAAGGATTCAAAAACACTTTACAACTGAAAGCAAAAATAAACAAATAAGACTACATTAAACCAAGGAACTCTGCACCTCAAAGGAAATGTTGACCAGGATACAAAAAAAAAAAAGCCCACAATGCGAAAAAAAAAATTTTACCCAATACTCATCTGATAAGGAGTTAATATCCAATATCTATAAAGTACTGGTGAAACTTTATAAGAAAAAAATTAAACCCCATTAAAAGTTGAGGAGAATCGATGAACAAAAACTCCCTCAAAGAAATACAAATGGCCAAAGGCACATGAAAAAAAAAAGTTCTCTACATCACTAATCATCAGGGAGACGCAAATCAAAACAATGAGATACATCTCACACCACAGAGACTGGCACACACTCAAGATAACAACAACAACTAGCACTGCCACGGTTATGGGGAGAAAGGAACTCTCATTCACTGCTGGTGGGAATGCCAACTGGTCCAACCTTTTTGGAAAGCAATATGGACTTTTAAAATAAAATTTAAAAATAAAATAAAACCCTAGGAATTAAGCTTACACACAACCCAGCAACACCACCCCTGGGAATATGTCCTAGAAGTCCAAAAACACAATACAGAAAAGACAACAATACTCCTCAGTTCATTGCAGCACTATTCATCATAAGCAGAATCTGGAAACAACCCAAGTGCCTAAGAACTGATGAGTGAATAAAGAAACTGTGGTATATCTACACAATGGAATACTGGTGCCCGCTCGAGCAAATTGATGAACAACGGGAGGCCAGTACTACAGTGCAATGAAAAAAATAAAAAAGCCTGCATGGCATTACACCGTGCCTGTCTGTGGTTTCTATCCATCATTCCTATATACGGTTCTGAGACCAGAAGCATTGCCATTCTAAAATGATCAGAACATTTCTACTAGTAAAGTTTCTCAAATCTGACTGCATATCAAGCTACCTCGGAGTCGTTTTGTTTCGAGTACACAGATCCACCCCAAACCCATCAGGTCAGAAGAAGCAGAGGGTTGGAGTCACGGAATCTGAGATTGGTTCAGATGAAGCCTCCTTGATGTTTGGGAATCTTTGGTTCAAATGCAGGCTGATATTTAGGAAACCTCGAATGCAGACACAAAGGAGAGTAGAAAGAGAGGGGAGAGAGAGAAACAAGGAAAAATATTTAAATGAACTGGATGAAAGGCGTTTGGGTCGATATTAAAGCTCTTGTGCACAGAACCCAGATCTAGCTGATTTGCGTTGCCGCTGTCGCAAAATGCCTTTGACCCGCTGCTATTGCATGAATGAATGGATGTGCTGAACATGTATGGGCAAAATGTCTATCCACCTCACCAACACGCATCGCGGCATGCAACAGAAAAATAAGATCGGACCAAAAGCATGTTTTCAATAGTCATCTTATCATAAACACATCTTTTAAAAACTTGAATGGAGCTAATTGGGGGTGGGGAGAGGTATGTAAGAGAAACCCCCAGTACTGGCCCTGGGGATGACTTCTCAGGGCTGACCTAGCGCTCAGGGGCGACCCCAGCCCACAGGAGCTAAAACTGACCCAACGGGAGAAAATCATATCAAGGGTGAGGGAGGGATGGGTGATCTCTACGACCAAACTCATGATTACAAGGTGCTTCCTTTCCCAACCACACCATTCAACATACCTGCTGACATCTAGATGAAGAAATACTGGAGATTTAGACCAGGAATGTAGCATAGTGATAATGTGCTTTCCACACATCTGTGAGGCCCTGGCTTTGATCCCCAACACACTCACAAGCACATTAACACATGTACACATATATGCATGCACACACACGTGCACACACACAAGCACACACATATGCATATGCTAGAAGTGTACTAAAAAAAATGGGGCTGGAGCAATAGCACAGTGGGTAGGGTGCTTGCCCTGCACGTGGCTGACCCGGGTTCGATTCCCAGCATCCCATAGGGTCCCCTGATCACCACCAGGAAAAATTCCTGAGTGCAGAGCCACGAGTAACCCCTGTGCATCACCAGGTGTGACCCAAAAGCAAAAAAAAAAAAAAAAAATCTTCCTCACTGGCTCTCTTTTCTCCAAATTCCCTTTTCTGTTTACCAACCCTAAGGTCAGTGATAATGTGTACTAAGGGTTTCCTTAGGGTTTAAAAAAGTGCTTAAGAAAGTGACACAGCGACTGATCCTGCTGAAGGCCATGACATTAACGCTGTTTAAGCCCCTTGATTCAGAGACTAAACTCAGACCCCTTCGGTTAGAGGTGGTGGATATAGTCTTATGCGGTCTACAGTCAGATCCACTACCAAGAGATTCAAGTAAGATATTGTTTTGAGGTTATTGCTATGAGTCATCTGCTAGTTTGCTAATATCTTTATTATCATGGTAGACTCAACAAGAAAGCAAAAAGAAAACTGTTTTCCTTCCACACTGCGAGAAAGAAACAGCACTGGATTCTAAAGGCTGAAGTCCTGCCTCGCTCGCCGGGAGGAAGGAAACAGCATTTGTGTTTGATGTGGCTGAGAGGAGACTCAGCTTGATCCAACAGATGTGGTTGAGGAGAGACAGTAGAAGTTGCAGGGTCAGAGTGCCGAGGATGTTTAACTGTGAAAAAAGAAGGAGATTTGGGTGTATAAGCCACAGTCTTCCTTGGCATAGAGCCCCCAGCAGGGGATGAGGTTGGAACTGCACTGGTATGAGCAGTAGAATGACACTGGGCCAGGGAGCCTCAGATGAGGTTGCATCAAAGCCCGGGAAGAGAATGATCACATGCTCTTTGTGTGAAAGGTTCATTTCCATCCCAGGCACATGGGTACCACATCTGATTCTCAGTGCCACAAGAATGAGTGCCTTTGCGAGCAACCCTGCCTTCTAAACCGAGAGTAACCTTTGAACACCTGATAACCAGCAGGTGTGTCTCCCCCTCAACCTAACCCCTCCAAAAAAGGTCCCATTTGGGGCTGGAGCAATAGCACAATGGGTAGGGCATTTGCCTTGCATGTGGTCGACCTGGGTTCGATTCCCAGCCTCATAGGTCCCCCAAGTACCACCAGGAGTAATTCCTGAGTGCAGAACCAGGAGTAACCCTTGAGCATAGCTGAGTGTGGTCCAAACAGAAAAAAAAAAATTCCATTTGGAGGTGGAAATACTGAGAGTAGCACTCATTTTCAAAACGGATCCGACAGGAGGCCAGTGAAACAGTTCAGGGACTGCAATGCTTGCCTTTCATGCAGCCAACCAGATATTGGCCCCAGCACTGCATGTGGTACCATGAGTGTTACCAGGAATGATCCCAGAGCCAGGAGCAAGCCCTGAGTATTGTCGGACATGGTCCCGGCTGTCTAAAAGGATCTCGTAGAGGCCCAGATGTGGCCCTGTGGTGCACGGCCATCTTGTATGGAACTGAGACTACATGTTTCATCCCTGGCATAACCTGTGTGATCTTTGGGGCCAAGACAAGAACAAAGTCTCTTGCGTGATGACCTAGTGTGGGACCCCCCTCTCCCAGACACTGCAATAATGAAGGGAAGGGAACAGGGTAATAATATCGCTGGTCCCAGCAAGGGGACTTGTCACACTTTTTATCTTCATAGGAACAGAATACTTGGGAAATGAGTCTTGGGTCTGGAGCTTCAAGGAAAGACGAGGAACCAGTCACTGAGGACTGGCCTTGAGAGGTTACCAGTGGGAACTCAGCTGGTTTTCACTTGCTTTGGAAAGGAAGCACGGCGCTTCTCCTGTGCTGAAGCATGCAGAAAATCGTGGGCAGCCTCCGTCTGTGGGAACTCTGTGGGCCAGGCTTTCACACAGAGCTTCACCGTGTACTTGCACAGTGGCTGAGCTGATGGTGCATGAATTTCATAGGCTTAACTTCCTGTGTGTAATTTTATGTCTATAGGTATCTAAAAAAAAAAAACACTTCACTTCGCTTTCGGGTGCCAACATCGATTTTTCTCGAATATGATGTTCTTTTCTACTCTTCACAGATGGAGGGAAATTGTTGCAAGAAACCCGTGAGGCCGTTAATCAGACAAGCCCGCAGGAGATGGGTTCGATCAATTTGACTTTATGGTTTTTTTTTTGGTTTTGTTTTTTGTTTTGTTTTTGCTGTTTGGGTCACACCAGGCAATGCACAGGGGTTACTCCTGGCTCTGCCTGCACTCAGGAGTTAATCCTGGCAGGGCTCAGGGGACCATATGGGATGCTGGGAATCGAACCCGGGTTGGCTGCATGCAAGGCAAATGCCCTACCCACTGTGTTACCACTCCAGCCCCAATTTGACTTTCTGAAGAATAGAGACAGTAGTGTCTGTGGAAGCACC
Source organism: Sorex fumeus (assembly GCF_029834395.1). Lineage (NCBI taxonomy): Eukaryota > Metazoa > Chordata > Mammalia > Eulipotyphla > Soricidae > Sorex > Sorex fumeus. Next base: position 2,808,794 of record NW_026606070.1, on the reverse strand, counting down.
AGCCCCTGTGATTTTGAGAAAAGAAATTTGTTGGCTTATTTGAAGAAACTTGCTCAGAATTGCTCGTGGAGAAAAATATGCTGGGGGGAGGAACTGAGGGTGATTCATTCCTCAACACTTGTCTTTTTTATTTCTTCCTAATCTTTGCTTTTCAGATTTTCAGCTGCCACTGGAAAAACTACGGGCATGAAAAGACCAGGTAATCCGATATCAGATTTCTCTACTAATCCTTCGCTTCTTGCCCTGGCCTCGCCTCCAAATGCCTGCAGTTACCTCCCCAGCAAACTCTTGGAAAAAATAATCCCCCAACTGGGCCAGGTTGCCTTCACTGACTCCCCATAGTGTTCTTCCAAGCCAGTCTGCTTAATCCTCCACCCAAATCTCCTAATCGATCACTCTTCCATCCAAAGACTGCTTGCTAAGGAGCGGGGGTCCTCAATGCAGTATTAATATGGTAAGGGATATGAACTGGACTAAGTTCACTTAGTTCCTTCTGGCCTAGGAAACAGATAATCTCTCCACCTGCCCAAGCATGCTAGTGATTCTCATGAAGGTCAAGATCAAAACATGGGGTTGTCCGGAGCACAGGGCTTCCAGGAGTAACTCTGAGCCCAACAGGTGTGTCCTAACCCAGCCCTCCCCCGCAATAAATGAAGCAGGGGTGTAGAGGTGGAGGAAAGGAAGGAACCGGTGCCTTGTCTGGTGACGCCCATTGCTTACAAAACACTGCAAATCCTTTCCCTGGCACGAGGTGGGCTTTGTCAACAGGCACCATCCACCTCCTCCTGTCTCCTGCGGTGCCCCAGACCTGGGAACTCAGCCCACTTGGCGGGGTAGGTGCCAAGGCAGCTCGCAGCCGCAGTACCCGAAGGTCCTAGTGTTTCTCCCCTGAGCACACCCTCTGCCCGTCCAAACACCGTCTTCCATCAGAGCATCCTCGGACCTGCCGGTCAACGTGGCCTCCCCTCCTTAGCGTCCACGCCCCCCGCTGGAGCCCTCCCTCTGCCTTCTGGAGTCTCAGCAGTTCCCTTTGCACCCAGTTCTGGAGCCTTGAGGGTCCCCCGAGTCCCCCCCACAGCTAGGCTGCACCCTGGCTCGTTGCTCTTCTGGCCTCCCGACGCTCTTTGGGGCAGCCTTTCGCGGCCGCTGTTCTACTACGTGCTTTGAGGGGCTCACAGCACCCGCTGCGGACCTCGAGGGGTCACCTCACTTTTCTGCCACAACTGTGCACATTTCACACCCTTTCCCCGCTCTGCGTGTTTCCAGTGTCCTCTTTCCTCCTCATCTCAGTCCCAGAAAGAACCCTGGGGGCAAAAATAGTAGTGTGGTCCAGGCAGCTTCAGGGCTAAAAGGAGAGAGAGCATCACTGCGAGGACGAGCCTTCGAGGACATTCTGGTCCATGAGAAAACTCTGTACACTAGAGGTCACATTTGCATAATTCTAGGTCCAGAGAGATAGTCTAGTGGACATGGCCAACCCTGTAAGGCAAGTGCCTTGCTCGATCCCCAGAATCTTATATGGTCCCCCAAGCACCACCATGAGTGAGCCCTGAGTGCAGAGCCAGGAATAAGTCCTGAACTACGCCAGATGTGACCCCAAACAAACAAACAAACAAACAAACGAATTTCTATGATTCCACTTAGATGATGTGCCTGATGCAGTAAGAGAATGAGAGACAGAAAGTTGAGGAGTTCTTCCCGGGAGCTACAGAATTATTATTATTGAATGAATACAAAACGTGGTCAACAGTGGGTACAATAGTGTGAATCTCCTTGACTTTAACTATCCACGTAAAAATCATGACAGTTTTGCTAGGGGTGTAGGTTAAGGGCACCTTGCATGCGTGCAGCCTGTAGTTCAATCCCTGGCACTGAAAAACAACCCAAAATGGTTAAAATTATAAAATGCTTGTATATGTCTTCACAATAAAAGTATTTTTTTAAATTAACTACTCACAACTGTCACTGTCATTGTCCATCCATTGTTGATCAATTTTTCTCGAGCGGGCACCAGTAACGTCTCACAACATATTGTGAGACTTGTTGTTACTGTTTTTGGCATATCGAATACGTCACAAGGAGCTTGCCAGGCTTTGCCATGTGGGCGAGATACTCTCGGTAGCTTGCTGGGCTCTCTGAGAGGGGTGGAGGAATCGAACCCCGGGTCGGCCGTGTGCAAAGCAGACGCCCTATCCGCTGTGCATGAAAGATAAAAGTGCATCCCTGAGAATCTGGTAGAAAAGCAAGACAGAGCTCCTCACTGACACTCATTTCTTTGAGTCCTGCTAGCTAACTAGGTATTACCTACGCGAAGATATCAGGAGACTGAATATCTGCTTTAAATAAAATATCATTGTTATTTTTAGTTCTTGGCTCCAGTTTCTTCTAGGGCGCTTTGTGGCCTGACTCTGAATGATATCCTTTAAACTAAGATGTCTAAGTGGTTCCAAGTCAAGGGTTACTAAGCAAATAAGGCATTTCGCGAAGGTATTTCTTCCTGCTCGCCATCTTCCTGTTTGATTTTCCCATCCTCTGTGGTCTTACATCGGCAGACTGAGCCTCACTGGTCCTGAGCGTGAGTCTCCCCTGAGAGGGAGGCGCCAAACGCTGTCACACTCCATCCCTCCTCATCTCACAGAGGTACCTGTTCACAATCCGGAGTCCTAAAGGCACACTCTTTCCTCTCCCCCAAGGATCCTGCTGCCTGCCACAGCCTCTGAATTTATTCACGTCACAGTTCCCAGGGTTCTTCATTAATATTTGTCTTTCCCACCAAATAACATTTCCGTGTGTTATTTAAGTCTCCAGAAGGCAGAACCATGGGGCTGGAGCAGTAGCACAGCGGGTAGGGTGTTTGCCTTGCACACAGCCGACCCGGGTTCGATTCCCAGCATCCCATATGGTCCCCTGAGCACCGCCGGGGGTGATTCCTGAGCGCAGAACCAGGAGTAACCCCTGTACATTGCCGGGTGTGACCCAAAAAGAAAATAAAGGAAAAAAAAAAAAGAAGGCAGAACCATGGTCTTTCAAGCCTTTATACTTGTGGAAATGCCATGTTGTTGGGGAAAGATAATTACATTATGTGGGGAAACCATAAAATTATCAATCCAGGGGCTGGAGCGATAGCAAAGCGGGTAGGGTGTTAGCCTTGCACGCGGCTGACCTGGGTTCGATCCCCAGCATCCCATAGGGTTCCCCCAAACACCGCCAGGAGTAATTCCTGAGTGCAGAGCCAGGAATAACCCCTGAGCATCACTGGGTGTGACCCAAAAAAGCAAAAAAAAAAAAAATTATCAATCCAGGAAAGAAAAAAAGGGGTTTAACTTAGCATAGAATTTCTTTAAATAGTAAACTATTCATAACTTTAAGATTTTGATCCCATTTACCTATGTTCCAACAAAGTTCATGAAATCTGGTCATGCAGGATGCCTTCCATCAGAGGACCTCCCGGTGGGAACCAGAAGATTTAACGTACTGTCAGTTTGATAAGTCCTGTTAACACTAATGAAGTTTTCTGAGACAATGTAATATCCTATCACTCACTTAAATGCCTTTAGTGGAACTGCCATAAAATTCCTCCATCAGGTGGTTTCTGATAAAATTCCTAGACTTTGGATCAGGCACTAGTTCAGCTATTGTGAAAACTGCTTTCGCTCTGCTCTCCATAGTCTACCTAGGCCAGACTTCTTGATAAAATGTCAGCCCAAAGGAGAGATAGTACAGTGAGTCAAACACTTGCTTTGCATGAGGTTGACCTAGGGTTTCATCCCTGGCACTATATGTAGTCCTCTGAGCATGGCTGGGAGTGATCCCTGAGTACAGAGTCAGGAGGAAACTCTAAGTTCCCTTGGTGTGATCACCAGCCCCCGTCCCCCACCCCCCCCAAAAAAATCCCAAAATTTCAGCTAAGCTATAATAATTAAACCAGAATTTTACAAAGTTAAAAACAATTGTACAACTGTAGCGGGACAAATATGAGATGAACCCAAAGTCAGAAACTCTCAAAAGACAGAGGCAAGTCAAAAGCACAGAGAAACCATATCGAGAGATATACCTAGGGCCCAAGCTAAAAAATTGAGCAACAAAATAAACAATGTGCCAGTGAATCATAAAACAGTGTGAAACAAATATAAGGGTACTCATGCTCATATAAATGAAAAAAATAGGAAAGCAGAGATTAATTTTTCTTACGAGTGATTTCTAAATAATACGGGTGGACTTTTTTTTTTTTTGCTTTTTGGGTTACACCCGGTGATGCACAGCAGTTACTCCTGGCTCTGCACTCAGGAATTAATCCTGGCGGTGCTTGAGGATGCCGGGGATTGAACCCGGGTCGACCACGTGCACGGGTGGACACTCTCCCTTCCCAGAGGTGAAGATGAATATCCTACATGTTCTCTCCCTGTTGAATATGAGCTAGACTTTGTGTCTCGCTTCCAGAGGATAAGGTCTAGGGGCTGGAGCAATAGTACAGTGAGCTGGGCACTTGTCTTGCACACAGCCAACCAGGGTTCGATCCCTAGCACCTGCCAGGAACTACAAAGGACCCCTGAATGCAGAGCCAGGAGTAAACTCTGAGCACCGCCTAGAGTGGCCCAAGAATGAGAGAGAGAGAGAGAGAGAGAGAGAGAGAGAGAGAGAGAGAGAGAATAAGGTTTAGAAATGGAGAGTAACTTTCCAGTGGCAACCCTGGCAAACGAGACACAGAGAACATTGCCAGCTCTGGTCAAGCTGATGGCTTGCACTCCTGATGGGGCACGATGGAAAGGGTGCTCTCTGCCCCTTTGGTATCCTTTCAACAGGTCTCAAAGCTCTAAGTAATGCTGGGAAAACATCAGATGAGACAAAACCGAGGAAGGGTCTATCAAGTACCTGCCCAAGGCCTTATCACATGAATCGGTCCATCATAAAGGCAAAGTCTGAGAAATGAACACAGAAAAGACGGGCTTGGAGGGCAGGGAATCTAAATGTCATGTGTCATCTCGACTTGAAGGCACTTAATCACTTAATCACTTAACTTCCCGTTAGTCGTCGATTTGCTCGAGCGGGCGCCAGTAACGTCTCCATTTGTCCCTGTCGCGTGCTAGTGTAGCCCAATGGCATCTCTTCGCTCCGGGAACATGGAGGGCCTCAAACCGATCGTTCATGACCTTGACAAAGAAGTCTGACCATCTGGTAGGTGGGCGGCCACGCGGTCTCTTGACATCCCGTGGAATCCAATCAGTAACAGCTCTAGTCCAACGGTCGTCTTTAAATCTCATTACGTGACCAGCCCATCTGATTTTCGACACCTTGGCAAATGAGACAGCGTCCCTGATCCTTGATCGTCGACGGATGTCAGAACTCCGGATTCGTTCTCTCATTTGAGTGAAACGTGATATTCCAAGCATAGCTCTTTCTATTCTTCTTTGGGAGACCTGAATGGCGTTCTCATCTTGTTTGCGTAGGGCCCAGGTCTCTGAGGCATATGTTAATGCAGGAAGAACAGTGGAATCAAAGAGATGTGCCCGGAGCCGGAGGTTCTTCGTCCTCTTAGCTATTTCTTCGACGTTCTTGAAGGCGTTCCAAGCCGCTCTCTTCCTCCTGCGCAGCTCGGGTGCCAGGTCATTTGTCATGTTGACCTCTGGACCTAGGTACACATAGCTGTTGCATTCGGAGATGGTCGTTCCATTGAGAGCGAATGGGGCGTCAGGAACAAGGCTGTTTCTCATAAACATTGTCTTCGTAAGATTCAGCTGTAGTCCTACCTTTCCACACTCACGGTCAAAGTCGGCCAGCATTTGTGCCGCTTGGCTGATGTTTGGTGTTATTAAAACAATGTCATCAGCAAAGCGGAGGTGGTGTAGCTGCCGACCATCTATCTTCACTCCCATTCCTTCCCATTCCAGTCGTCGCATGATGTTCTCGAGGGTGGCACTGAAGAGTTTCGGTGAAATGGTATCACCCTGCCGCACCCCTCTCTTGACATCAACGATCACTTCTTTGTAGAATGGTGAGATCCTGGTAGTGAATCCGCAATACAGCTCACGGAGGATCCTGATGTATTGGGCTTGAATGCCCTGATTGGCTAGGGCTTCAATGACCGCTTCCGTCTCAACAGAATCAAAGGCCTTCTTTAAATCAATGAACGTTAAGCAGAGCGGCATCTTGAACTCCCGAGAAACCTCAATGAGTTTGGTTATCGTGTGGATATGGTCGATGGTGCTGAATCCTTTGCGGAACCCTGCTTGCTCACATGGTTGTCCTTCATCTAGTGTTCTGCCAATCCTATTCAGGATGACTCGAGTGAACAACTTGTAGATGACAGACAATAGGCAGATCGGGCGATAGTTGCCAATGTCATGGATGTCTCCCTTCTTGAACAGTAGTACGGTCCTGCTGGTTTTCCATTGAGATGGAACCTTGCATTCAGACAGGTAGCGAGTGAAGAGCTGAGCCAGTGTATTGATGAGTACTGACGGCAGGTTCTTCAGGTGTTCAGGTCTGACCTTGTCTGGGCCGGGTGCTGTTTGCTTCTTTACTGACGAAATGGCGTGTTGGATTTCGGAAGGGAGAACGTTGGGAACGACATACCCATCCTGTGGAATTTGGTATGTCGGCAAGTGGACATGGCTATCAAAGAGATTTGAGTAGAAGTCATGGATAATCTTCTCCATTGCCATTCTGGAGGATGTGATGGATCCATCAGGACGTCGGAGGGCAGTCATCTTGGTCTTATAGTTGGCGAAGGACAGGCGGGCGTTACGAATACTTTTCCCGGCTTCTGCCGCATCTACCAGTACTTCTGCTCTTCTCTCTTTGAGGTCTTCCTTGATCGCATCTCTGCACTGCTTTGCAAGCTCGGACGTTAGCTTGCGGTTGCCTGAGGCATGCGCCAAACCACGCTGGCGAATTAGCTCAAGAGTTTTCGAAGATAGGCGACTTTTTGTGGCTATCTCTCTCTTGGCGTTCCTCGCACATTCATGGAGGTGCTGAACCAGTCGATCGTATTCCTCGTCAATGTTGTCAACAATGGCATCTTCCCATGTTGCCGCAATAGTACCAAAGAGTTCCCAGTTGGTGGTCGTTCTGGGAGTTCTCTTTTTGAACTTTGCAGCCCTTTCTCCCCGCTCTGTGAAGTAGAATTTTGCACGAAGGAGACGGTGGTCCGATCCCGTTCGAAATTTTGGGACAACAGCGACATCAGTCAGGCAAAACCGTCGATTGAATATGATGTGGTCTATTTCGTTGTGGAATCGTCCACCGGGAGACTCCCATGTCCATCGTTTAGATTCTGCCTTCTGGAACTGTGAGTTACCATGAATGGTCTTGGTCGACATGATGAACTCAGACAGTCTCTCACCCTGTTCGTTCCATTCTAGGCCATGGGTTCCGATGTGAAGTTCTTCAGCTGATCTTCTCGGTCCTATCTTGGCATTAAAATCACCCACAATGATCTTGTAGAAGGTGTGGTCTTCTTTATAGAACTTCTCTAGCTCCATGTAGAACTTCTCGATTTCTCTTTCATCATAATGAGATGTTGGTGCGTAGACAACGAAGATAGAAACTGCAGGCAGTGAGCCACATCTATTCAAATGTAAACGTCCGATTCGGGTTGTTAGGCATTCAAATGAATCAATGCTCTTGGCCAAGTTTGTGTTGACAAGGACACCGACGCCTCCAACACCTCTTTTATCGCATGTTCCGAGGAACAATTCTTCTCCAGTGTCGAAAACGGCATGATGAGATTCGTGTCTTCTTGTCTCGGTCAGACCAATGATGTCGTACTTGATCATTCGCGCTTGTACCATCAGGTCCTCGATGGATGCATCTGATGCTAGCGTACGTGCATTGAAAGTACAGACGATCATTTTTGTCTTCCTTCGTTGTGGCAGCCTAGGTCGGCCTTGAGATTTTGTCGGCCTCTCCTTTCTCATCCTTCTCAGTGCTGCCATGTCAGTGAAGCCTTCAGGGTCAGGTGAGTGAGACCAGTTGTAGTTACTGGTTTTGGCATATCGAATACACAGCGGATAGCTTGCCAGGCTCTTCCGTGCGGGCGGAATACTCTCGGTAGCTTGCCAGTCTTTCCGAGAGGTATAGAGGCTTTTGGGGTGACCTCTAATCACCCTTGTAGGTGTTACCATATTTGAACCCTATCAAATATGGTACGACAATTCCAGAAGACGGGTATTTAGTGTCTTATGATGTGTCGCGCGGCCGCAAGCGGCCACGCGGGTCCGGAAAGCGTCCTGGAGTGTGGCGACGGCTGGGTAGTGGAAGTAGTGTCGAGAGTGGAAGTCTGCCAGTGGGATATTTATCTGGGTAGGGTGGGTCTCCTGTGCACAATTCGATCCCTGGGTGGTTGATGGAAGCAGACAGGGCAGGGTAGGGTGGGGCTCCTGATTAGAATCCCTTTGTCACCTGTGGTGGTGGGAGCAAGCAGAGAAGCTCTGTCCCTGGGTCCGCCGAGCCTGGAGTCCAAGGTCTCAGAGAGTTCCGCTTACCTTGTTCTGTGGGTCTTCAGTTGTGCGTGGGTCTCGGCCGGAGCTGCCGCGCGGGTCCGGAAAGCGTCCTGGAGTGTGGCGACGGCTGGGTAGTGGAAGTAGTGTCGAGAGTGGAAGTCTGCCAGTGGGACTTGAAGGCGGGAACAGGAAAAGGGCTCCTGAGAGTGGTGATGAGCTCAGGCTGGCCGCTCAGTCGTGGCAGCTCGCAGAAGCACGGCAAGGCATAAGCGGCATTAGAGAAACCAGGGAACTCTTCTGTCTTTGCAACACTTGGTGTTTCTAAAACTTCCCTCTTCCCCACCACCCCGCCGCAAAAAAAAAAAAAAAGGATGATCTTTAAAAGTCTATTAATCAGATCTTGAGTCATCTTTAGAAACAAATAGAAAAGCACATGGTGCTTCACTTCAGAAAAGTTTCCCTTGACTAGCCCGGAGCCTGGCAAATTATATCCCTGCGTGAATGTAGCTTCATAGTTTTCTTTTTGTTTTCTTTTTTTTAACTTCTTTTTGGGTCACACCCGGCGATGCTCAGGGGTTACTCCTGGCTCTGCACTCAGAAATCACTCCTGGTGGTGCTCGAGGGACCATATGGGATGCTGGGAATCGAACCCGGGTCGGTTACATGCAAGGCAAATGCTCTAACCGCTGTGCTATTGCTCCAGCCCCGCTTCATAGTTTTCTTAACTCATGTCAGAGAAGAGGAGTTTTGGTTCCTTGTTTCTACTTGGAGTGTTCCTCGTGACAAGAAAAAAATGAACCCTTGAACTTCATTACGGTGAAGGAAGCACCTAAGATTCTACTGTGGAAGCCAATAAATTTCAAAACAATTTTTCAAGCAAATTGGATAAGCTGCCTACAAAAATTTCGTGAATTACTCAAAATGACCAACCCCCAAATCATACGAAGGCACAGACTAAGTTAACTACATTCCTTTCTATCAAGCATATAAATAATCCAAAGATAAATTCAAACATGTGTACTCTTTATACCGAGAGTTATCTATAAGCTCTTTAATCTGCTCTGGCAGCAAAACAATTACCGATGAGGAAAATCAAAACAAACGGAGCTTTAAAAATATTTGATCTAGCTCTTTCTGTGCCCAGCATAACCAGGACTCGTGGTTCCAAGAAGCCTCTGAAGCATGTTGCAAGCAGCTCCAAAACATTTGATGCAGTATAAACTGGCTGTGGTTTTACTCCTTGTCCATCCACGGGTCCTACAATCTGCACTAGTGTCTTCCCTTCACTAATTTCCCAAGAAACAGGCTGAAATAAACTCTCAGAGGAGACGAGGCACAGAGCATCTGCCAGCAGTCACCAACACAGATGGCAAGGCTGCCCCCATCTAACCCGCAGCTTTATGGATGTCAGCAGTATTGAGAAGACTAGAGAGAACTTCCTTCTGATTTTGGACACCCAGGGATGCTTTGCTGCTCCTTGCATTGCATCCGAGAAAGCCAAGTATAAGTTAGAAAAAATGAGAAAAAAATTTTTTTTAATTTGTGTTAGTGAAACACCATGAGGTACAGTTGTAGACTTAAACATTTTTGTGCTTGGGTTTCAGTTATACAATGATTGAGTACCCATCCCTCCACTGGTGCCCATTCCCCACCTCCAATGCTCCCAGCATCCCTCCCATCCCCCCACCCCCAATCCCATCCCACCCCTGTGGCAGGGCATTCCCTTTTGTTCTTTCTCCTTTTGGGTGCTGTGGTTTGCAAAAGAGGCATTGAGTGGCTATCATGTTTGGTCTATAGTCTATTTTTAGCATGCATCTCTCATCCTGGGAGGGTCCTCCCAACACCCTTTACTTGGTGCTCCCCTCTCTATCTGAGCTGCCTTCTCCCTCAGCATGTGCAGCTGGCCTCCAAGCCACAGAGTGAACCTCCTGAAAATGAGAAAGACCTTTGTAGGCACTGAAGGATCCCTCACTTGGAGACTCGTGCGGCTCACACCCCACATTCTCCTGAGTTCTCACTAAGGTGAACGATACCATTGAGATTGGCTTGGAAATGTGCAGGCAAGATCATTGGTTTCATTGAGTTGGACCCTGGCAACCTGCGTGTGGAGAAAGCAGGTAGTAGCTGGGGAAGAATTGGCATCATCACCCACCAAGAGAAACATCCTGGTTCTTTTGATGTAGTCCTTGTGCCAATGGTGCTAGCTTGGCTACCTGCCTCTCCAGCATTTTTGTGATTGGCAAAGGCAACAAACCAGAAATTTCTCTTCTCTGAGGAAAAGCATCTGCCTCACCATTGCTGAGGAGAGAGACAAAAGATTGGGAGGCCGGCAGAGAAGTGGGAGGCAGAGGACATATAGCTGAGTGGAAGGGTCTTGCTACTTAAAGTTAACAGAGCATTTGAAAAAAGAAGACTTTGATTTATCAAGTTGCCAGGACTTAAGTTTTGAAATGTTTTCTTCTCTGTTATAATGCAGTACAAGATCCTTCAAAACACTTTATCAAGTGCATTTTTTAAATTTCCCAAGTTGTCTTGGTTATAATAGTCTAAGATATTTCAAAAAAACAATATCCTGTGTATCAAATGTGTGTTTTTTTAATTCCCTCAAATGTTATATCATCTATGGCTATTTTAGTCTTCAGGACTCAAGTAGAACCACAAAAATTTTAGCCTTCTTTCCCAGAAGAATTCACAGTGCCTCTATTATAAGGAAGAAGAGATGCACTGGGGACATTGTAATCGCCCTCGTCCTCCGAGATGAGTGACACTGAAGTCCGGCTAACTGAAAACTAATGCAGGAGAGAGTCTGGCATCAGGAGAGACTGAGTCAGTAACTGTCTGCAGGTTTAGAACTGCACCGAAGGGCATGATCCCCACTAAAATCCTCTAGAACACACAGCCGGGAGCCTGCCTATGTGATCTTCACAGTGGTAAATACGGTCAGATAAATCCATGCTTTCTTTGGAGAGTTCTCTGTTTCCAATGTTTCATTTTACTTGACATAATTCAAAGAAGTGGAGCCAAGGTTAAGAAAGGGCTTTTTTTGTTTATTTTGCTAGATGGAAACAGATGTGTTTTAGAGACCAGTCCCTCACAAGAGCTGAAGGATTGCAATCAGGGCCCAGACATGATTACATTTATTCATCCTGAGGTTTCTCATTTTATGGAATAGCTTTCTCCTTTTAATTTAACCCTAAAACTTTCCTAAGCTATAGTTTGCATTCTATTCTCTTAAAAGAGAAATAAAGCATTATTTTAAAAAAATCTAACTGTAACTTCCTGTTCAGCTGTCAGGTAATCTCGAAACAGATTCACTTTCTCTGCCCAAGGGCTGCTATTCTACCACTTTCTTCAAAGAGGGAACTGTGTTTTTATTTCAATACAGCATATAATAATTTTAAAAGGCATCTATCTATACAGGAATATAATTATTCCATAAACAATGGTTTGATATGAGTATTATGATTTGTTTTGCTTTATTTTGGGGGAATGCTCAGGGCTTACCCCTGGCTCTGTGCTGAGGAATTATGCCTGAAGGAGGGGGTAGGGGGGGTGCTCGGGGAACCGTATGGAGTGCTGGTAATTTAAACCCAGGTTGACTGCATGCAAGGCAAGCATCCTACTCTCAACACTACTTCTGCAGTCACAGTATTGGTATTTTTAAAATCATTACCCCAAACCTCTTTTTCGTACTTCCTCTTGCCTTCTTCTCTAGAACAAATCCGTCACAAGCCCTCATGCAGAGACTTGGCATTTGCACCAGGAGAGGGAAAGGTCTGGTGCGCCCTCAGGACTGCAAGCATCTGTATAGGAGGAAGGCCTCCAGGGTAAGGAGAGGGTGTGTCCCCGAGGGGCCTGGCTTGGTGTCAGATGCAGGTAGGATGAGGGGTCCACATGGTGGCCACCAGGAAATGGGGTAAGAAGTCAGCGCTGTGAGGATGGGTAACAGTGGCAAAAGGAAGTGGGTGTGTGCAAGAGAATTGCTGAAATACACCAATGAATCAAGGATAATAAGAGCCAGGGGGATAAATATGGAGTGTGGGAATGATGGGTTAGAGCTGATGGCATCAAGGTCACCCTCATGATCTCCAGTGTGTGCCTCTCTCTGTGTTTTGTACGTGTATATCCATACAGACGCTCTCTGTATTTGTGTATGTGTGTGCATGTAGATATTCAGTATCGAAAGGGAGGCAATGAGAACAGTAATGACAGTAAAGAACAAAGATTTCATCTTGATTTCCAAGAAAAATTAGTCCTGCAAAAGGGCCTGAAATGCTTGAGACGTAGCTGACTCTCGAGCTGAGAAAGAGAACGTGCAAGAGAACTTGCAACCGCTCAGGGTCCCATTAATAAAGAACCGTTCAAAGCACTGGGGGCGGGAGAGAGAGCACAGTGGGTAAGGTGGAAACCCTGAGCACAGCTGGGTGTGGCCTTGAAACAAGCAATAAAAAGAATTATGGCTGATGTATCAAGAAGGCTAGACTGACAGTTTATGGGGACTCCATTCCTAAGAGTCAGCAATACCTGTGTTTTGCCTAACTATCGGTGTCTGGTATGGAAAATGGTGGGACGTGGATGGTTTATCTGGTCGACAGCCCTCAGGATTTTACTAGGGTTCAATCTGGGGACCTTGTCCCAGAGGTGCAGGGACCTGGGGTTACTACAAGACACAGGGCACTCACTACCAAGGGGATGGAGCGTTCGTAGGACTGCTGTGGTCAAGCAGGACTGGGATTGAGGAGATTGAGAAGCCTGGGGATACCCGCAAGCAGTCCGGGGCCTGGTGGGCTGTGCACATCTCCTCAGCATCCCCTGCAGAGTTTCTATTTATCCATACTTTTCTTTACGGCTCGTGTTCGTTTGTTTGTTTGTTTGTTTTTGCTTTTTGGGGGGTCACACCCAGCGATGCTCAGGGGTTACTCCTGAATACTGAATACTCAGGAATTACTCCTAGAGGTGCTCAGGAGACCATATGGGATGCCGGGGATCGAACCTGGGTCAGCTGCGTGCAAGGCAAAAGCCCCACCCACTTGTCTGTTACTCCAGACCCATGGCTCGTGTTTTTGCGGGTCCTGTTTTATAACTCTTTTTCCTACCCCACGTTCATAAAAAAAAATAGTGTTTTATATTGCCCTCTAAAGGTTTAAAAGTTTCCCTTTGGGTACCCAGAAAGAGAGTGTGAAGGTCCAGGCACTCACCTCGCAGGTGGCTGTGGCCACAATGACCTAGGCACCATACTCAGCCCCTCAGTACTGCCAGGCGTGGCACCCCAGCACTGCTGAGCATGGCCCCCAGCAAAAAGAAAATACTTTAAAAAAATTTTTTTTCCCATTCACAGTTAGGTTTTTATGCCACAGAGAATGTTTGTGCATGACATGGCATGGAGCAATTCTTGCTCTATTTGCATGTGACCGCTCTCCTAGCCCTGTAAACCAACCTCAGGCATCGTACTTTGGAGCCAGAGTCTACGTGTGCTTTATGAGGGTAAGCCCTGGGTCGCATTCCTGACTCAGTAAAAAGGGGGGAGGGGGGGGGAATGAAAGAAAAAGTCGTAAAAATAAATAGATAAGAAAGTAAAAAAAGAAACTGGAGAAATAATATTTTTCCCATCTGACTGTTCTGTCTCAACCAAATGCCACTCTCCGAATTACTATAACCTTATTAAAAATGTTTAACCTGAAACCCAGGAAGAAAGCTCCAGGAAATGAGAGCTGCTTTGCTTGCGGGGGCCCAGGTTCAATCCCCAGCATTGTATTAGTTCACAAAATAAAGATGAAAAAGAATAGTATGAAAATCTTGAACTCTTAGATATGACGTATCAAATAAACGAATAGAATCTTAAATTTAAGCAAAACTGATAATTTTATGATATTTTTTAAAATGCATAAGATAATTTTAAAAAAATGCAAACCACCACTATCAAAAATCAAGTAATTTCTAACTAAATACTCTATTTTCCCCCAGAAAAAGTTAGATAAAATCCAGGGACTAAAAGTAGAATACATTAAAACATCTGGGACACGATCCAAAATTATTCAACAAAAGAAGAATTAGGACAACATGACCCATTCTCAAGAGGAAAGAAAACAAATATAGGCCAACCCTGATTTGAGTGAAACACTTAGTTGAGAAGAAAAATCAACATATATTATCACTACATTCAATGACGAAATGAGGGGGGAACCACTTAAAATAAATGAAAATATATATAAAATCTCAACAGAGAAATGAGATCTATTCCACAAAAACTAAACACAATAATTTCTTTTCTGTGCTGGGAATAAAAGCTGGACCTCACAGAGGCAGGCCCAATGCTCACTACTTAATCATATCCTTGGCCCATCAAGCTTAAATTTTAGCATTATAAAAATATACTACCTGGAATCTAGGATTCTCTAAACATAGCAGAAAGGAGATAGCAAGAAGATATTCCATACACTTAAAAAACAATCAGCACTGTTCATCTTTTCTCTCAACTTTTACATACTTAACTTATCTTGCTATTTCCGAGAAGAATTTCTTTTTCTTTCATGAAATTCCTTTAGTGGTTTGCCTGAGACACCACTAAAAACCTGAGTGATGATTCCCAGTACCACCTGGTCCCTGAGGTTCTCCTGAGGGGGGGTAGCCCCTGAGCACAGAGCCAGGAGTAGTCCCTGAGGACTGCCAGGTATGGCCTAAGCCTTCCCTTGGCCAAATCTGAGAGATAAACAATGAGGGTAGCATATTCTCAGTGAGAAGCTTTGTAGACCTCATGCCATACCGTCTGGCCTGGAGAGTTCCTGTGGAGAAAGGGGCTGATTATCTAATGCAGAGTTCTGATAGGTAACACACTGCTTTTCTCTTGCTGCCTTTAAGATTCTCTCTCTTTTTAAATGTTTGACGCTTTATATCTTGGTGTGTGTCTGTTTGGGTTTATTTTATAAAGAACTTTATATTTCCCAGTCATGGTCATCTAAGTCCTTCCTCAGCTTGGGGAAGTTCTTGGTTATAATTTTTCAGGAAGGATTCTTCCCCACTCTTCTCCCTTTTTGCTCTTTTCCTGAAATCCTATAATGAGAATGCTGTTCCTCTTGTGGCCGTCCCATAAAGCTCTTACATTGTCTTCACTATTTTTAACTGGTGTTTTTTTTTTTAATTTTTTGGATGAATTGTACTACTTAACATCCAAGCTCACTGATTCTGGTTGTTTTTTTTTTTCCACTTCATTTCTGCTTCTGACCCTTTCTGTTTGGTTTTGTTTTAAATTTTACTGCTTTTTCTCTCTAGCTCTGTGATTTCTTTGAACTTTGCTCAAATGTTCTCTCCTACTCCTTGACTTTGCTGGCATGGGAGACAGATCTCATACTCTGTTGATCTCATATTAGGGCTCAGAGTCACGCTTGGCTGGGAATCTCTTCCATGTGCTCACATAGGCCAGTGATAATAGCAGCTCTTCCTAAAAGGTGGTCTTGGTCTGCGTGTGGGTGGGTACCACTGGCCTCCTGTTAGGTCTGAGGCTGCACGTGGGATTGGGTAGGGGCTGACGGCTGTGGCTAAGTGGATCTGGTCAGTGCGCAGGACTTAGAGCTACTGAGCCCTCAGGGACACTTATGTGCCAAGTTCCAAAGGACCTGAAAGGCCACTGAGGGTAAGTCATTAGGAGTGCCCGAGGGCAGCTCTATGCCAACCTGAGGAGCCTGAGACATTTCAGGGTTGGTAGGCCTCTAAGTAGCAGCAGCCCGGGTGACAGCTTGGAAGTCTTGGCAGGATAGATTCCAGGAAGGCTGGAGACTCAGTCTCCATCACCAGCACACATCCTGGAGCTGGCAGAGAGGAGCAGAAGAGACCCACCTGGATCACGCTCTGTGCTCGGGAGGTCCACGGGGCACCTTATCTGCAGGGTGTGCTTGCCAGCCTGGCACGCTGGTCTGCCCTGGTAACACAGACCTGGTCACTGTCTCTCAGTCCCCAGTGGCCAAGCTGTGAGCTAGATGGAATCTGCCTCAGGGTACGTGCTTGGAGAGACCAAGACCCAATATGGCGACCACCAGCAAGTTTACCAGAGATGAAGACTCTGGATGGCACCTGCCAGTGACTCAGGTCCCTGTCCCTTCCCTTGCCTTCCGGTGTTGTACAGGATCAAGGGGCTGGGGTGTGGGTGAAGGGCCACCCCCTAGGGATCTACTCCTCACCCCGCTCCAGCTTCTCGCTCTGCTGTGGCCTCTTTCCACCCTGGTGATTTCCTCCTGTCCCTCGCTGTCAATGCCTTGCTGGGTTCTCAGGTCAGATGCTGTAGAGATAAACCCCCAAGTCTGGGTGTCAATTTGTTGTGGTCACACTAAACAAATTCCCCAACTTGGTGATCTTGACCCCCACCATTTTAACAAAAATTATATTTGCACACCCATACTTCTATTGTTACTAAGAATGAGAAGGCGAAAATAAAAGAAACAGAAGAATTAGCATTAACAAATAAGGTGGTTCAAAAGTTGATATATCTGATAATTGTTAAATTTCAAAGTTAAACACTATGGGATACACTTCTGGGAATATATCCCGAGGGTGCAAAAAGGCACAGTAGAAATGACATCTGCACCTGTAGCTCACTGCAGCACTGTTCACAATGGCCAGAATCTGGAAACAACCCGAGAGCCCAAGGACAGATGACTGGTTAGAGACACTTTGGTACATCTACACAGTGGAATACTGTTAGGAAAGATGAAGTCATGAAATTTGTCTTCATCTTTGGTTGGTCGTGGAGATGTCATGCTAAGTGAAATGAGTTAGAGAGGAACGGACCGAAATATTGAATGTAATCAAAGTAGAGAAAGAGTAATGTGGAAATCACCTGCCCCACAGGTGGGGGGAGGGTGTGGGATGGGGCGGGGGGGTATAATGGAGTTTTTGGTGGTGGAAAATGGGCACTGGTGAAGGGATGGGTGTTTCATCATTGTATGACCAAGACTTAAACTCGAAAGCTTTGTAACTGCTCTCACAGTGATTCAATAAATAAATTTATAAAAAGGAAAAAAAAAAGTAAGGTGGAGTTCATGCCCAATTCAACCGACCTAATCTGAATAAATAGCAATACTCCTACATAAAAGAGAGAGAGAGAGAGAGACAGACAGACAGACAGACAGACATAGAATGACCGCACTCATTTGTGGAATATAAAGTATTACAAAATGTGACTAAAACACCCAAGGACGCCAGAGACACGGGCCAGGAAGAGTGCTCCATAGTTGGAAGCCTGTCTTATGAGCTAGGGGAGAAGGCAATTGGAATAGAGAGGTAATCACTCAGTCAATGATGGTTGGAGAGATCTCTCAGGATGGGAGACGTGTGCTGAAAGTAGATAAAGGACCAAATGTGATGGCCTCTCATTACCTGTATTGCAAACTGTAGTACTCCTAAGTAGAGAGAGAGTAAAGGGAAATTGTCTGCCATAGAGGTGGGGGGAGGGGAGGGATACTGGGGACATTGATGGTGGAAAATGTACACTGGTGGAGGGGTGGGTGTTCGATCGTTATATGACTAAAACTCAAACATGAAAGTTTTCTAACTGCGGCCCACAGTGATTCAATTAAAGAAAGATCCAGTATGGGATAGGAGTGAAGGACTTGGTGAGATGATTTATAGAGGAAAAAAAGCACAAATTAGAAAAATACATACAAATAAATGCTTGACCCAATTAGGTTTTTTTTTCAATTTCCCACAAATTTAAATGCCCTCATGTGTTTTATTTTTACTTATCAAATGAAAAAAAATTAATGCTATACGAGACAGATTATTTTGAGATTAAGTAACTATGGGTCCCCAGCTAAGGTGAAAGTCACAGGCAAAAAAATAAATAAATAAATAAAATAAAAAAATAAAAATAAAAAAAATAAAAAAAAAAAAGAGAGTCACAGGCAGACCTGCAGAAAACCCATTTGCCCGTGAAGAGCCTTTGGGAAAGAACATACTGGAAAGACCCTGGGAATAATGAGCTGAGGCCAGTTAAGCAGCAGTTCTCGCGGGGACAGTCTGGTCTCCTTTCAGACTGGTCTTCTACCTCAGTGCTCCCAACTGAACTCTTCTGCAGGAGGAGACAGAGGCGGAACCAAACGTAGCAGAGGGTCCAAGGCCATCAGCAGCCCTGCACACCAGCACGTGGCATAGCTCGGGGCCTCTCTCAGCAAAACAGAGGGAGAAACCTCCCCACTCCCCCGACAGAGAACGCCCAGAAGCTCCGAATCTCAGTCACAAGGCTGAAGATAAGCCAGTCAACGCAGGCTGGTGTCGGGGCACCTGAGACAGTCCCTGGCACTTCTAGAAAAAACTTCGTCATGAGATTTATCAAAAAGTTCCGAAGCGGGGCTGGAGCAATAGCACAGCGGGTAGGGCGTTTGGCTTGCACACGGCTGACCTGAGTTCGATTCCCAGCATCCCATAGGGTCCCCTGAGCACCGCCAGGAGTAATTCCTGAGTGCAGAGCCAGGAATAACCCCTGTGCATTGCCGGGTGTGACCCAAAAAGAAAATAAAAACAAACAAAAAGTTCCGAAGCACAAGAGGTTCCACATCAGCTGGCAAGATGCAGAAAGTGAAGGGAACAGCAACGTTGCCCCCCTTCTGCTCCCAGACACTAGTGCTGAAACCCTTTTTCAGTGTCAACAAAGGTGAACACATCCCACACCCCCAGATTCTGTTGCAGATAGAAATAAGAACAAGAGTGGGGGAAATCAGGCGATGTAGGTTATGTTTCAAATTTGAAACTCTTATGTTTCAAAAGTTGCTCTGCTAAAGTGTTCATCCAATACAGGAAGTAAAGAGACACATACAAATGTGTGTCCGATGCTTGGGAAGGGAGATGCGGTCTGAAAGTAGATTATAGACCGAACATGATGGCCACTTACTACCTCTATTGAAAACCACAACAACCAAAAGGAGAGAGAGAGAGAGAGAGAGAGAGAGAGAGAGAGAGAGAGAGAGAGAGAGAGAGAGAAAGGGAATGCCTTGCCACAGAGGCAGGGTGGGATGGGGGGGGACGGGGTGGGAGTAGTGGGAGGGATACTGGGACCATTGGTGGTGGAAAATGGGCACTGGTGGAGGGATGGGTACTCAATCATTGTATGACTGAAACGCAAGCACGAAAGTTTGTTAGTCTGTAACTGTACCTCACAGTGATTAACTAATAAAAAATTTAAAAAAATAAAAACCAAATGTGTGTCCGAGGACATTTGCTACAGTGTTAATTATAATAATAAAAATCTCAAAATGATCTAGACATTAAGTCATAAGAAGGATGTTGAATGAGGATATTTGGAGATGACTAAAGAGCAGATAATTAAATATTGTTCAACCATATCCTAGAAAATCCTCTCACTGGGAAAGCACAGGGTAGAGAAGGAAAGGTAGAAAACAGACAGAGATCTGAACCTTGGGAAGAGAGTGTAGCTCTCCTATTGCCAAATTATTCATCTTTCCCTGTAGCTGTCCACCTACTTGTGTCAATCCATGTCCGTGCCTTGGTAGAGCAGAAACCTTTCGGCATGCTCCAACGCATTTGCTGTTCATTGCAGCTTGCTTCTCTGAGGCCAAGTACCTTGGAGAGGAAAGAACTACACCACTGCATGAGAATTCATTTCACTGGGACTTAACAAAGAGAACCTGATCACAACGTCCGATCAGAATCTAGCAGCAATGGCAAAAGTGAACCGTGGAAGAAAAATCAGGCACCGTGTCATAGAAGATGAGTTTCCCGGTGGATAGAAACGAAAAGGAAGATCCCTTTCCTGACTGTAGGGAGAGCTGGGAAGAGGTGAGAGCAAAGTCCCCAGCTGGAGGCTCCTGGGGGCCCTGGTGGGCTTGGCGGTCACTTGTCCTTTCTGAGTGGAAAGGCTGGACGGCTGCTTGTGCTCTGAGGAGGTTCCAGGCTCTGGGAGAAGGTCCTGCTGTCCTGGAAGTCCGGAACAGCTGCATCGGGTGGGGACAGTGGAGGACAGACGGCTGGATCCTGCAGTTTAGGACTACTGAGCGGCCAGGGGAAGAGTTGGGCCCAGGAGCCAGCCAGGTGCTGGGAACACTAGGAGAGGCGCAGCCGTGGAAGTGGGCACCCCCAGCAGCGACCCTCCGCCTGGCTGCATGCGTGAGCCCACTAAGTGCCAAGAGCTGAGCTGTGGGTGAGGGAGGCCAGGGCACCCGCCAAGTCTACCCCCAAGCCAACTCAGAGGCCAGCCAGGGCTGCAGAGGGACACCGGGGCCAGAGTCATGTCCTGCTGGCCACGAGTGGGGTGGCAGAATCCCCCTCTGCTCGTGAAGGGTGGGAAACGCGGGTGCCAAACTCTAGCTCTGAGGAGAACCTAGAAGGGACACGGCAGCACAGTGACTGATGCCAAAGAAACTCAAGCCTTTCTCCACCATCCTACCCTGAGCTGAATTCGAAGCCCAGGCAGCTCCAGCTAACGCTCTGGGGGCCTAATTAGTCCGTGAGCTGAAGGCCACCGAGTTTCCAGGAGTCCTTCTAAAGGCCAGGTATTTCTGTAACTCTGTTAAAGGTTGAAAGGCTCTAACCTTCAAGCCTGCCAAGAAAGTTCTTTCCTTCCTTAAACGCAGAACTGGGTCAGTTTCTGTTATTTGCGAATAAAGAAACTTAGCCGAATATATATATTATATATCTAATATATATAGGGCTGGAACGATAGCACAGTGGGTAGGGCGTTTGCCTTGCACACAGCTGACCAGGGTTCAATTCCCAGCATCCCATGTGGTCCCCCAAGTACTGCCGGGAGTAATTCCTGAGTGCAGAGCCAGGAGTAACCCCTGTGTACCGCCGGGTGTGACCCAAAATAAACAGAAAAAAAAAACAGAGCCTAATTTCTATTCCAATCCTCACACATATGTGGGACAAGGTGAAATGAGCCAGTTATGCCAGCCAGTCTGCACTCTCAGAATATTTTCAGAGGCTTTTTTTTTTTGCTCTTTGGGTCACACCCAGCAATGCACAGGGGTTACTCCTGACTCTGCTGCACTCAGGAATTACTCCTGGCGGTGCTTGGGGGACCATATGGGATGCTGGGAATTGAACCTGAGTCGGTCGCGTGCAAGGCAAATGCCCTACTCGCTGTGCTATTGCTCCAGCCCCTCAGAGGCTCTTATAGATATGGCTTCTTCTGCCTCCACAGCGAGGTAGGACCTCACTGTTGCTGGTTCGATGTCTGCCTTCTCGTTCTCAGGCTCTCTCTCGACACGCACCTGATGCCCAGATGGCCGGACAGCAGATGGGTGTGTAGCTGGTCCCTAGTTGAGATAGTACCCTGGATCAGAGCCTGCTTTGCACAGGGCAGCCCTGGGTTCCATCCCAGTCAGTTGAATGTCCTACTGGCACTGCCCCCCCACACACAAAGAAACAAACTAAGAGAACCCTAATACCATCTTGCTGCCCTTGGCACGATGCCACCTCAAACAGCTGGTCAGAGCGGCTGCAGTGGGGGGCAGTGGGGGACTCACAGAGTCTGTTCGCTCCTGGGCTGCCTCTCTCCGGGAAGTCACAGGCAGACCCCATGGCGCAGTGCCACTCCTGCAGGACAGCCATGGTTAACGAGGCCCCTTCGAGGAGGAGGACCTGGAGAGGACCCAGGACCCTGCTCATGGAAGGGTGTAGCTGAGAGGAGCCTGCTGAAATCAAAGAGGAAAGGAACCGCTTTTCCATCTGTTCTCAAATAACCATGACTTCACCCTATTTCCTTAGCTCTATTTTTTTTTCCCTTTTCGTCTGTCTTGCGACCTACTCTGGGCATGTCTTCCCTTTCCCAGACATAAGTGTCCACATGTCTTCCTCGTCTTACTGAGGACCCTGGGGTGCAATGGTTGAGCTTCCCCGCCACGTCTCTGGAGACAGGACCCGCTAGATGCACAGGGAGGAAAGTCCTAAACCCTGGGCTCTGTCCAGTAGAACACCGGTTGCCCATTTCCTCTCTGTTCACCTCAATCTCCTAACCGGCCGGAAGAAAATGGATTGGAAATGGGCCCGCACCCCTTCCCAAGACAAACCTGAAGCTTTCAGACATAAAACGTGGAAGAAGTAAAATTTGAAGGCAGAAAAGATACCATCAAGCCCAGTTTGCAGCCTTGACCAGTTCATTACGGGGAGTGTAAAGAGGATTAGACTGCGTGGGAGTCAGGCTCTGGCCAAAACAAACAGGCCCAGGAATGTTTCAAGATGGGATCTAAGGAGATGCAGTGACTCACTGGGCAAAGGAGGGGAAGAACAGTAAACACCCAGACACAGCCGCCGCGAAGAGAGAGAGCCCTGGGCTTCAGGGGTAGATGTTTGCAAGGGGAGATGGAGCCTCTGAATCGAGACTGAACGTCGGAAAGGAGACCAGTGATTTGCTTCTTTGCCGAATTCAGCCTTGCTCCTTGGAGGGGAGGAGAAGGAGAGTGTGGGAGGATCCGAGGAATTCCACCCCAGGGTTGTCTCCCCCGCCCCCCAAGAATGCCGAGAAGGGCTTTTTCCATAAGAAGTTAGGTCATTTCCAAACACGGAATGACCACTCAATACCTCTATTGCAAACCACAACACCCTAAAGGAGAGAGAGAACAAAAGGGAGTGCCCTGCGACAGAGGTGGGGTGGGGCGGGGTGGGGGGGATGGGGTGTGGGGGTGGGAGGGCTACTGGGATCAGTGGTGGTGGAGAATGGGCACAGGTGGAGGATGGGTACTCGATCATTGTATAACTGAAACCCAAGCACGAAAGTTTGTAAGTCTACAACTTGTACCTCATGGTGTTTCACTAGAAGAAGAAGAAGAAG
The DNA here is from genome assembly GCF_029834395.1 of Sorex fumeus. Lineage (NCBI taxonomy): Eukaryota > Metazoa > Chordata > Mammalia > Eulipotyphla > Soricidae > Sorex > Sorex fumeus. The sequence continues at coordinate 2,785,577 of NW_026606070.1, read as the reverse complement.
AAGAGGAGGAGGAGGAGGAGGAAGATGAGGAGGAGGAGGAGGAGGAGGAGAAGGAGAAGGAGGAGGAGGAAGAGAAGAAGAAGAAGAAGAAGAAGAAGAAGAAGAAGAAGAAGAAGAAGAAGAAGAAGAAGAAGAAGAAGAAGAAGAAGAAGAAGAAGAAGAAGAAGAAGATAGGTTATTCCTTTCGAATAACTGGAGAGGGCACACGTGACTCGGGACCACCCTTGTGTCACTACTGAGAAGAACATTATTTGCTAGGACAAAGTAGGGGAGCAAGAGGCAGCACAGAGAGAGAGAGAGAGAGAGAGAGAGAGAGAGAGAGAGAGAGAGAGAAAGAGAGAGTGAGAGAGAGAGAAGGAGCCTCTAATTAAAATTCAAAATGTGTTTTAATGTGGTTTATGGTTTGAAAATATGTTTCAGAGTGAAAGTGCTGACTTGAGAGACAGGAAGTTGATGTGACAGTCTCTTCTCTCTCTCTCTCCCTCTCTCTCTCTCTCTCTCTCTCTCTCTCTCTCTCTCCTTATTTCAAATTATCGGGGTCATTTTAACTCAGGGGTTCTGTGCCATCCGTTTATATCTACCACTTTCCAATCTATCACTGAAATTAATAAGCAATGCACAGCAATTTCAGAAACAGTGAAACCACAAATAAAATCAAGTTTGTTGACGATACACAAATAATCCTCCTACTTTGCTGGGAACAGCGATAGACGGCAGCGGGTCTGTCTGATAAGCCTCAGAAACAGCGGAACTATTGAGCAAGTCGAGTGGAAGTTGTTGTGGGCCCACAGCTTCCTGTGGGGAACAAAGCTCGTGCTGACTTGGGAACTTGCAGTGTACAGAAATAAGCGAGCGAGTTTCGCCTTTCAAAACTGGACACTGTTGGGCGTTTTATTTGCTTTTTTAAGTGTTATTTCATTATTTCAAGAGGAAACAAATCTTTAGGCTTGCTTCTTAAGGTGAACTTTAAAAGGGAAGGGGAAAACGCCGGATAGGGAAAGAAGGATGCAAGCAAGCAAGAAAATAATGGCTTTGGGGCTGGGAAATGGACAGGGTTAACCGATGGCTGCTGGACGATTGTCTGGCTGAAACCTAATCATGGACAAATTTGGAACTGTTCATCTCATGGTGATTTGGTTAAAAATTTAAAAAAGATGGGGCTGGAGTGATAGCACAGCGGGTAGGGCGTTCGCCTTGCACGCAACCGACCCAGGTTCGATTCCCAGCATCCCATATGGTCCCCCGGGCACCGCCAGGAGTCATTCCTGAGTGCAGAGCCAGGAGGAACCCCTGAGCATCGCCGGGTGTGACCCCCCCAAAAAAAGCAAAAAAAAATTTTTTTTTAAGATGGGGCTGGAGCGATAGCACAGTGGGTAGAGAGTTTGCCTTCCACGCGGCCGACCTGGGTTCCATTCCCAGCATCCCATATGGTCCCTGAGCACTGCTAGGGGTGATTCCTGAGTGCAGAACCAGGAGTAAGCCCTGTGCATTGCCAGGTGTGACCCAAAAAGAAAAAAAAAATTTTAAAAGAAAATAATGGCAAAGTTGGGTTTCCAGATTTTTTTTTTTTTAGTATAATAAGACTTCAGGGAATAAAGGAGCCAGCAAGCGTTCTAAGACCCATATGCCTAGCACCACCAGGCTAAGGCCTACAGGATCAAGAGTTTGGAAACGGGCAAGAGATTGTTCACCAGAAAACACCCTGAAGGGTATAATAAACGTATTGGGTTAAAAGGCTGTGTTCCAGAAATTCCACTCCTTGGCATCTAACCTGAGAACACAAAAATCTTTAATTTGAAATGATAAGGACTTGTATTATTACAGTGCAATAAACAATAGCCAAGACCTGGAAGCAAGTCAAACGCCCAATGATGAAGGAGTAGAAAAAAGAAACGTGTCCACAGTGGAATACTTCTCCGCTACAAGAAATAACAAAAAATGTTTGCCTTTTGTTACAGCATGAATGGAAACAGAGGGTGTCATGTTTGGTGAAAAGGCCAGATGCCAGGTGACGCTACTCATCTGCGTTCAACAGCAAGGCAGAGCGGGGGACTGAGCCATGAGAATGAGCCCTGAGACCAAGTGGGGAGGGTAGGAGGTAGGAGGGGGAGGCCCAAGAGAACAGTGGTGAGCATCCGAGCACTGGGCTGGTGGAGGTGCCATAGCCTGTACGCCAAAAGCAGGAGCACTGTTTACTTGACTCAGAGGAAAGGACTAAAAAGTAAAAAGAGCATCTTAATTTTGTATTCGAAAACGTTTTTGTACTTTTTTTCTTTTAAAGGTCAAGTCTTTGGGAATGGGTGCTTGAAGAAAAAGGGTAGTGGGCTGGGGGTTATAAGAAAGGAAGGAAGGAAGGAAGGAAGGAAGGAAGGAAGGGAGGAAGGAAGGAAGGGAGGGAGGGAGGGAGGGAGGGAGAGAAGGGAGGGAGGGAGGGAGGGGAAGGGAGGGAGGGAGGGAGGGAGGGAGGGAGGGAGGGAGGGAGGGAGGGAGAGAGGGAGGGAGGGAAGGAGGGAAGGAAGGAAAGAAGGAAGAAAGGAAGGAAGAAAGAAAGAGAGAGAGAGAAAGAGAGAGAGAGAAAGAAAGAAAGAAAGAAAGAAAGAAAGAAAGAAAGAAAGAGAGAAGGAGGGAGGGAGGGAGGGAGGAAGGAAGGAAGGAAGGAAGGAAGGAAGGAAGGAAGGAAGGAGAAGACACTTTCTCCTTGTATCCTTCTTTCCTTTCTCCATGTCTTACGTATGGAGGGAACTTTTGTAAGAAAGGAATGAAGGATGAAGGGAGGGGCCACTTCAGAGAAGTTCAGCTAGTGAGCCACCAGGCTCCACCGAGGCTGGCCTTAGACTAAGACTCAGTTAAAATGGCCACAAGGACTCTCAGCCCGGAAGCTGCCCAAGCACACTACACCACCGGGTGTGAACACTAACAAAAAGATTTTAAAATAGCAGCACTAAATAATTTTAAAATGATAATCTAAACATTTAAAATATAAGATTATAAAGATATCGCAAGGCATCAAGTAAAACTAAATAACCATTCATTAACCACAGATGAAATGATGTTAAACATTTAAATAGATTACAGATGAGACACTGAATTGTAACTGTATTAACCACAAAAGTTGTAAATGAAGCATTATCTCTTTATTAAATGTGGTTTAAAAAACCAAGGCATCGATTATCTGCTGACTAACCCTTGAACAAAATGTCGTACAATTTTTTAGGAGAGCTGAAAAAGTGTCTTACCTCCTATTTGAAAGAATGATGAGCAGTAATAAGCGTCAAGTTGAAAACAATTCCTCTGGCTCTTCATTTTCCATTTCTTACCTTTCTTACTCAATAACTTTGAGACCACACCCATTTTCATTCAGGAGCTAAAATATTTTGAGTGATATGATTGTTTCATTTTACTGATAATTTAAAATAAAAATATTTTCAGTTTCAGTTTTAGATGGTAAAGGTAAAGGTAAAGGCCCTCCCGTTGATCGTCGATTTGCTCGAGCGGGCCCAGTAACGTCTCCATTGGAGACTTTGTTGTTACTGTGTCTGGCATATCGAGTACTCTCGGTAGCTTGCTGGGCTCTCCGAGAGGGGCAGAGGAATCGAACTCGGGTCGGCCATGTTGGCCGCTTGTAAGGCGAACGCTCTACCCACTGTGCTATCGCTCCAGCTTTAGATGAACTTTATTTTTTTTTTTTTTTGCTTTTTTTTGGGGGGGTCACACCTGGCAATGCACAGGGATTACTCCTGGCTCCGCACTCAGGAGTTACTCCTGGCGGTGCTCAGGGGCCCATATGGGATGCTGAGAATCGAACCCGGGTCTGCCACGTGCAAGGCAAACGCCCTCCCCGCTGTGCTGTCGCTCCATCCCCTTAGATGAACTTTAGATTAAAAATTAAAGTAGGATCAGGATATAGCTCAGCATCAGAACACTTAACTTGCAGAATATGAGTTCCTGTATTCCATCCTCATACACACACACACACACACACACACACACACACACACACACAATTAGATGAGATTGAAAGTTTATTCTGAACAGTCTGGAGTCAATAAGGCACTTGCTTCACATGTGACCCACTCAGGTGAAAATTTCAGCACCACACATGGTCTCCCATACACCACCAAGAAGGACCCCTGATCACAGTCATCCCTGAGCACGTCTGGGACCCAAAAGACAAAAGAAAAAAAATGTCTTTTCTGTAGAAATGAAGATTCTAAACAGAACTAACTATACCATTATCAAAACTTTTGCTAGTACATTTTATATAGAAAAATTTTGAATTAGATTGAGAATGAATTTTGCAGTAGAAGTTTCCCAATAACACAACATAGTTATTTTAATTTTTTTATTTATTTATTTAAAGGTAAAGGCCCTCCCGTTGATCATCGATTTGCTCGAGCGGGCCCAGTAACGTCTCCATTGGAGACTTTGTTGTTACTGTGTCTGGCATATCGAATACTCTCGGTAGCTTGCCGGGCTCTTGAGAGGGGCGGAGGAATCGAACTCGGGTCGGCCATGTTGGCCGCTTGTAAGGTGAACGCCCTACCCGCTGTGCTATCGCTCCAGCCTAAATATTTAGGCTTTTTAATTCCCATGCAATGCACAGGGAATTACTCCAGGCAGTGTTCAGGGGACCATATGGGATGCTGGGGATCGAACCCGGGTCAGCCTCGTGCAGGGCAAATGCCTTACCCACTGTACTATCCTCCAGCCCCGGTTATTTTAATATTTTAAAAAAATTGAATCACCATGAGAGATACAGTTACAAGTTGTTCCTAGTTCGGGTTTTAGTTATGCAGTGTTCCAGCACCCATATCTTCACCAGTGTACATTTATTTCATGTCGCCGATGTGTCCAGTTACTGAAAGGTCATCATTTTGCTTCCTTTGAGCGTCCAGTTCTTGTCTGGAGTGTTCATTTCCAACTACCATTGTCATAGTGGTCCCAGCACTGTCCTAACCGCACTCCTTAGATATGGCTATTTATTAAGACACATAAAACTATCCGAAATAGAATTATCTTTCCACAAAAATTGAATTTGGGCAATCATTGACCTTGACCTCAAATCATAAATGATTCATATATCAAAACTTCTTAAAATAATGGTATTTCATAAGAAAAAATATCAGAATAGAGGGCATTACAGATTATCATTGAGCTGGAACTATAGCACAGCAGGTAGGGCGTTTGCCTTGCACGCTGCCGACGTGGCCAACCCCAGTTCGATTCCTCCGCCCCTCTCGGAGAGCCCGGCAAGCTACCGAGAGTATCTCACCCGCAATGGCAAAGCCTGGCAAGCTACCCGTAGCATATTTGATATGCCAAACACAGTAACAAGTCTCACAATGTTACTGGGCCCACTTGAGCAAATCTATGAACAACGGGAGGACAGTGATAGTGACAGTGACAGATATCATTGCACAGAAAAAGCCATGGCAGTAAGAAATTAAAAACAAAAAACCTTCAGTTTTACCATTATTTTTTGTGATCCTATTGCTCTTGCAATTCAAACACTCACATAGATGCAAAGCTGAGTATTTGTGTCCTAAGTATTTTAAATTATAAATCCTAAGTATTTCAGGATTATCTGTGAGAGAAGTAGAGATGTGGTGAAGTAGGTCTGGGGTTTGGAAGAGGGTTCAAAGGGCTAGAGCACTTGCTTTGCATACAGGAGGTCCTCATTTGCATTCCACACACGGTCCCAGAGCACTGCTGGGAGTGACCTCCAAGCACCACTGGGTGTGGTCCAAAACCCCCCAGGAGAAAATCCTGTGGCTTGAATGATTGTAATGAAATTTCAGATCAATGAGAAACTCATAAAGCTCCCCATTGAAGATAAACAGTGGAATGGGAATTAGCCAAAGGAGCAGTTTCCTATAAGCATCTCAGTTTCATCCTTTGGGAGCAGCCAGTGTGTGCTAGGAGGTAATGGAGTGGAAGTTCCCATACAACAGAACAAGAGAAGGAGCCTGGATCCCCGACATCACAGTGCCAAACAGGCCTGATGGGCATGACTTCTAGACAGTAATAAGAGAAGAGGAGAGGTTCAGGAATGTGACTCAGTCTAGAGTGCCTGGCATGGAGTGCAGGGTCTTATCTGTCCTGGGCACCGTGTCACACTCCAAGAGCAGTCCCTGGCACTGCCATTGTGATCCTGGCTGAATCGCCACCGAGTGTGTGAGTTCCAGGTATCAAGAGCAAAAACAGAGAGACAGACAGACAGACAGACAGACAGAGACAGAGAGAGAAGGAAGGAAGGAGGGAGGAAGGGAGACAAGAAAGGAAAGACGGAAGGAAGGAAGGAAGGAAGGAAGGAAGGAAGGAAGGAAGGAAGGAAGGAAGGAAGGAGGGAGAGAGGGAGGGAAGAAGGGAGGGAGGGAGGGTGGGAAGAAGGGAAGAAGGGAGGAAAGGAGGGAAAGAAGAGGGAAAGAGGGAGAAGGGAGCGAAGGAGTAATAAACTGACACTGGTGGTGGGCTGATACTAGAACATTATATGCTAAAATTCAACCATCAATAACTTCACAAAACATGGTTCTCTAAATAAAACATTTTTTATTTCAAAAAAGAAACAGAAACAAATTTTTAAAGAGAAAAACATTTTAGAGCCCCATTATTAGGAAAGACTATTCTTAGGTCACTATTACTACTCGGAGTCTAATCTAATGCTAATATGCACTTTATATGCACAAAGTGAGGTGTTTCAAATACAGAACATTTGATACGAAGTCCTGGCACCATGAAAGCAGTGGGCTCCTTTTTCTTAGGGCCGAAACACATAGCAACTCTCCGTGTATCTTAACAAACCGTGTAATAAAAACATTCCCTATAATAACTAGTAAGGCAGATCACTTGCCAATTAAGTCTGTAGACCTGGGAAGTGATTAGGGGGCATCAGAATACTAGTCTTTGCTGCTTGTGCCCAGTTCAGCAGGCTTGGGCTAGATCTAGCCAGACTTCAAGCAAAGGGGAAAGGATTTCAGCTCCACTAAGAGACACCTTCTCTATTCCAACCACAAACAACGGAGACTAAGACTTCAACAAGCTATAACCTCCCAAGGTTTAAAAATCAAAAGCAGTTTTAAGCACTATCGTAGAGCTACCACCTGTTTTTTTTTCCTCATTCAGATAACATGTTTATCAAGTTTCCACTTTATTGTCACATATTTGCAACGCTTCTTGGCCATCCCACCTCCACCATTGTCCCAAGGTCCTTCCCACTCCACCTTTGCAGCCTCGGTTGCCTGTTCTGTTGACAATATATCTGGGCTTGTTTTGATTGGGGACTTCCTAATTCCTTGTTCTGTTTCTCTATATTCCACAAACAAACAGTATAATTCCCTGGCTTTTTCCTTGTAATTCACTTCACTTAGAATGATAACCTCCAATCCATGCAGGTTGCAGCAAACTACATGACTTCATCTTATTCATAGCTATGTAGTATTCCTCTGTGTGTGTGTGTGTGTGTGTGTGTGTGTGTGTGTGTGAGAGAGAGAGAGAGAGAGAGAGAGAGAGAGAGAGAGAGTGTGTGTGTGTGTGTGTGTGTGTGTCCCAATTTCCTTTTCTGTTCTAGAACACTTAGATTGTTTCCAGACTATTGTGGAGAAATGTTGAGCTGAACAGAGATGTCGCAACATTCTTGCTCATTAATGTCTTGCTGTTCTGGGAATAGATACCCAGGAGGGGACTTCCTGGGACAGATGGAAGCTCAGTTGTCAGTTTTCTGAGGAATCTCCGGTAGAGAATGGAGGACTCCTTCTCCCCATAGTCTCACTAACACTGGTCGCTTCCGTTGTCTTAGGTAAACTACTCTCACTGATGTGTGATGACATCTCTCTGTTGTTCTTATTTACATTTCCCTGATCATCAGTGAAGATGAGCATTTTTCACATAATAATGGGCCACCTTTATGTCTTCTATGAGAAAGTATCTACTGAGATTCTCTATTATACTCTGCGTGTGTTTTGTGATAAGATCGTTTGTACTGTTGTTAGAGTTTTGATAATGTTCCATGTGTCTTGGAAATCAGCTCTTTGTCTGATGTATTTGATACGCAATCTCTTTCTCTCATTCAATAAGGCCTCCTTTCATTTAGACCATCAGTTCTTTGGCTTGTGCAGAAACTTTGAAGTTTAACATAGTTCCATGTACTTATCTTGGTTTTCATCTTCTTTGCAGATAGAGCTATCTCGCTGAAGTAAGTCTCCTCTGAGGTCAGTGTCATGGAGGTGCCGAAGAGATATTACTGAGATATTACTTGTATGCGACCAACTCTCATTCACCTCCAGGGCCTCATGGCACCCCAGCAATGAAGGGGCATTTTGTCTCTTTTTCTCAATGTGTTTAATGGATACAGGTGTGATATCAAAGATCTTTATTTTTTTTCTATTACCACATATTTGTAATTCACAAAATGTTATCTACTTAGGACATGTTTTATGTTAACAGGCAAAATTATAATCTTCTTAAAATTAATTAATTTTTAATTGAACTTCTATGAGATACACAGTTACAAAACTGTTCTTGTTTGGGTTTCAGTCATACTATGTTCCATCACCCGTTCCTTCACACATACACATGTGTGCGTGCACACACACACACACACACAAACACATACACATACCGCATGCCCAATTACTACCAAAAAGTCAGGAATTTCTTAAAAATAAATATGCCAGTCTTTGGGGAGGGAAATGCTCAGGGGTTACTCTCAGTTATGTGCTCCCAGTGGTGGTCTGGAGACCATGCAGTGCCAAGACTGAACCCAGGCATCCCACAGCAAAGCAAAAGCTTGAGCATTTGAATGACCTCTCTGGCACTAAATACATAAATGCTGAAAGTGATCTACAGATTATAATGTATTACTAACAGTACCTAGTTTTCACAGCCCAACTCCCTGGGTTATAGATTTACCATATGCTCAAAGGATTAGAATCTTCTCCATGCAAAGGTGCACCAGAAGACATCTTTCTGACAGATATTCCAAGCTTACACAGAGGTACACTGGTTAATTCAGGACTCAAAGACTTGTACTGAGGATTACTATACACACTCATCCAGGATGAGCACTGAAGTGTGACAGTCCGGAGGTTCACAGACAGACGTGTCAAATCTTCAAGACTCGTTTAGCATTGAATGTTTAATTTAATTCCTTACTTAAAAGATGCAGTCGTGGGGCTGGAGCAATAGCACAGCGGGTAGGGTGTTTGCCTTGCACGTGGCTGACCCGAGTTCGATTCCCAGCATCCCATATGGTCCCCTGAGCACCGCCAGGAGTGATTCCTGAGTGCATGAGGCAGGAGTAACCCCTGAGTATTGCTAGGTATGACCCCAAAAGCGAAAAAAAAAAGATGAAGTAGTATCTTACAAAGTGAAGCTTCATTTTCAAAAGGAATAAAACTCAGAATGTCAGGGGCTTAATAAAATAAACGTTTAATTCTTCTTCACATGAAATCATCTTAAAATCCTTAAAATCTTCATTTGTTTGTTTGTTTGTTTGTTTGGGGACCATACCCAGCAGTGCCTAGGGGTACTCCTCACTCTGCACTCAGGAATTACTCCTGGCGGTGCTCAGGGGACCATGGGGAATGCCGGGGATGAAACCTGGGTCGGCTGCATGCGAGGCAAATGCCCTGCCCGCAGTAGTACCACTCCGGTCCCAGTCCTCTTCAAATCGTTTGTGTTGCTTTTGGTTTGGTGCTCAGTGATATCCATGGTACCCAGAGGCTACTCCCAGTTTAATGCTCAGAACATTTTGCTTCTGGTGTCAGTTCTGCAAAGAAGGTCCGTTCTGCAAAGTCAGTTCTAAGGCAGCTCTCACCTCAGCCACTGCGTCACCTCCCTGACACTTGGGAGAGTACCAATAACAGCATGAAGCTCATACTGCCTGAGCTGCACGTGTCCTTAAATCTAAGGTATTTGCCTAATAGTACAATCCCTTCGAGGGCCCAGACTGGAGCTCAGCAGGAGAGCACTTGTCTCAGAGGTATGAGGCCCTGCTTGGTACCGAAAAAACACAATGGGGAGCGGGGAAGATAAATCCAAGGGCTGAAGGATGGGAGGCCCAGATGCCATTCCGGGTGCCACATGGTTTTCTGAGCACTGCCGGTAGTGCGTCCCACTGAACTTCTAGTAGTCCTGAGCACTAGAGTGGGACCCACACGTCACTGTCACTGTATCACTGTCATCCAGTTGTTCACCGATTTGCTCGAGTGGGTGCCAGTAACATCTCCATTCATCCCTGTCGCGTGCTAGTGTAGCCCAATGGTGTGTTGAGGACTCTTTCAGGGTCAGGGGCATGAAGACCATCATTGTTACTGTTTTTGGGATATCGAGGATGCCACAGGTAGCTTGCCAGGCTACCTGCTCCTTCTCTCTGCGGTTATCGCTGTCAGGATCCTCAGACCTGGGCAAGCTAAGAGGACAGTTTTGGTGGCTAGCAAGAAGCTCCCTATAGAGACAGGACAAGCAATGCTAAAAGTTAAGGGTCCTGAGAGCTCACGGTGCCCTTCAAGGCCAGGAGCAGACAGGCCAGAGATGGCAGGGGTCTCTCTCTGTTCTACATCTTAACGGAGGTGTAGGAACCAGTAGGCAAGAAGTAGAAATATAACAAAGCCCCTGAAAGCACTTTAGTTGGGTTCACCTCCTCGGGCAGGGGAGAGAGGCTTGCCCTGAGCTGATGCAGGGTTCACTTATGCAGATAGAGCAATTCAGAGCTCACTCTTGACAGCCATGACAGTTGCTGGGTTAGTGAAAAGGGAAAGTGAATGTGATTTGCTTCTCTACAGGCAGCTGGTCTCCTCCCCCAGACCCCCAGACCCTCAGTTGTCCCCCTACATATCCCCATTCCTTCTTTCGAACTTCAGCTACTTTGGAGGGACAGGTTGAGGGTTTCCTTTCCATGGAAGGAAACAACTAGGACCACATCAGCTAAGTCTGCAGGGGATCTTAAGGGCGTGCAGGACTCAAGCAATCTTCACGGTCTCTGGGACCACATGTACCCATCACCCCTTTGTCAGTTCAGAATATCTACAAAAGACCCAAATAGCTACAGGGAGATCCCAAACATCTACAGAAAGATCCCAGAATACATACAAGAAGATCCCAAATATCTACAGGAAGATTCCAAATAACCACAGAGAGACCTTAAATACTTAGAAAAAGATCCTGCAATATCAACAGTAAAACCCCATACATCTACAGAAAGATTCTAAATAGCCACAAAGAATTCCCAGATTATCTGCAGAAAGATCTCAAATATCTACAAAAAGATCCCAGGAAGATATCTACAGGAAGATCTCAGATATCTACAGGAAGATCCCAGATATCTACAGGAAGATCCCAGATATCTACAGGAAGATCCCAGGAAGATATCTGCAGGAAGATCTCAGATACCTACAGGAAGATCCCAGTATCTACAGGATGATCCACAATACCACAGAAAGACTCCAGATATGGACAGGAAGGTCCTGAATATGTCCAGAAAGATCAGTTCCTGCGGTTGGGCTGGTGTGTCGGTGTGAATGTTCAGTGTGGCACTGCTCACTCAACATCATTCACTCCTGGTTTCCCTCCCACCTCTCGAAGAACCTTCCTCTGCCTTTAATTGTCCCCTTTCAGGTTCCCTTTGTGAGGGGGGCCACCCTTTGCAGTGTGGACACATGTTCCCAGTGTGGCTCTTGGGAAGCACTCACGCAGTGCCGCAGTGCCGGGTGTTCACCCTTTGAGTTGTCTTCAGCCCCATTAGAAATTCTCTCTTTGTTTTCTTTGTGCTGTATTTGTTGGGGCCGCACCCTGCCGTGTTCCGGGTTCCTCCCAACTGTGAGCTCAGAGTTGCTTCCAGCAGTGCTGCCTGTCCAGTGACCACTCCCTGTGCCCTATTGGAAATTCTTAAGGAAAGGGAGGAGGGAAGGACAGAGAGGGTGGGAGACCTGGGGCACATCGGTGATGGTGAACGTGCAATGGGTGATCAATAGCATTTGCAATGTTTTGCAATGGAAATAATCACTGGAATTGTATCCATCATTTCCACCAATATTGACTGAATGCTATTTTCTACCCAAAGAAGCAGTCATCCTATAGACCGAACATGATTGCCACTCAATGCCTCTTCTGCAGACCACAACACCCAAAAGGAAAGAGAGAACAAAAGGGAATGCCCTGCCACAGAGGCAGAGTGGGATGGGGGGATGGGGGTGGGAGGGATATTGGGATCCATGGTAATGGAAAATGGGCACTGGTGGAGGGATGGGTATTTGATCATTGTATAATCGAAACCCAAGCACAAAAATTTGTAGGTCTACAACTGTACCTCATGGTGTTTCACTAATAAAAATTTAAAAATATATAATAAATAAATGAATAAATAAATAAAAATTTCTTTTTTCAAAAGTAAAAAAAAAGACGCAGTCATCATAACCTGTTAAAAATAAATTTAAAAAAAAAAGTGGTCCTAGACTGAGCTCCCATATGACTCAGTAATACCACTTCTGAGACTCCATCCTGGGGGCCGCAAGACCACACAGAAGAAATGCCATCTGCATGTCCATGGTCAATTGCAGCACTGTTCACCATAGCCAGAATCTGGAAACAACCCGAGTGCCTGAGAACAGGCAAATAGATAAAGAAAGAAACTATGATACATCTACACAGCTGTTAGGAAAATTAAGTCAATTAAATTTGCTTATAAATGGATGGACAGGGAGAGTATCATGCTGAGTGAAATTAGTCAGAGGAGGGTCAGATGTAGAATGATTGCACACATTTGTGGGATATAAAAAAAAAACATAGTCTGAGACTAATACTCAAGGACAGTAGAAACGAGAGTCAGGAGGATTGGTCCATGGTTGGGAGCCTGCCTCAGGAGCTGAAGGAGAAGGCAGTAGGGGTAGAGAAGGGACCACTGTGACAATGATGGTTGGAAGTGATCGCTCTGGATTGGAGCTGTGTGGTGAAAGTGGGTAAAGGACCAAATGTGATGACCTCTCAGTAACTGTATTGCAAATCATAGAGAGAGGAGGAGGAGGAAGAGGAGGAGGAGGAGGAGGAGGAGGAGGAGGAGGAGGAGGAGGAGGAGGAGGAGAAGAAGAAGAAGAAGAAGAAGAGTGTCTGCCATAGAGGCAGGCTAGAGGCAGGCTAGGTCATGGCAGGGAATAGGGGTGCAGAGACATTGGTGGGAACATTGATGACATTGGTGGGGGGGGAATGTACACTAGTGGAGGGATGGGTATTGGAACATTATATGACTGAAACCCAACCATGAACAACCTTGTAACTGAGTATCTCACAGTGATTCAGTTGAAAAAAATGGGGGCGGGGGGAAAGAGATAAGACAGCAGGTAGGGCATTTGCCTTGCACATGGCCTAAGTGGGTTTGATACCTGGCATCACACATGGCCCCCTGGTATGATGCAAAAACTAACTAAAATGAATGGAAGAAACTGAATTTCCATGATTAGAGATCATCTGTGGTTTCTGCATTTTCAAAAGCAGGGGTGGCCTACAGTGAATCAGGCCCACTGTCTTCCGTGAGTTACTCAACACAGTTTCATGGGGTAGGGGGTTTTTTCGCCTATGCATAAAAAATTAATTGTCTGTAACAAAGTTGCTTGTCTTTAGTTTAGTTTTTCATTGTGGTTTAGGTAACATGGGTACAATGTTGCTAACATTCGTGGTTTTGATGTCCAAAGTCGTTGCACCTGCACCACCACCAATGTGCCCAAGGCTGCCCACCGCTGGCCCTACCTCACTTCCAGCTCTTTTGTATTTTTAGAGATTCTCTTTTACCCACATTCTAGAAGCTATTTATAATAGGCTGGTGGTTCCTAAACCTATTTCCAGTTTTAACCTGTCTTCACGGTCCATTATATGACTTATAAAAATTACAAACAGCTCTTACAAACGTTTGTCAACTTGGCTATTTCCAACAGGTTCTTCCACCTAAGTGATCTCTGCCTCCTGGGACACTTCCTCCTTTCCCATCCTGGCTAATGAATGTGGGATTCTCAAATATCCAACCTAAGAATCTCGTTCTAGAGTCCTTCATCATTTCAACTTCCACAGTCAGATTCCATCCTTTTTTCTGAAACTGTGTGGAGAATGTGACCGTGCTTCCCATTGCTCCTAGAGCACACGCTGGGCCACGGGGCAAGTCCTGCGGCCGTCTGCTGGCCGTTCATCTCTCCGACAGTCTTTTACATCCTGTCATAAGCTTCTCCCAACCAAACAAATACAATTACACCCTTCTTTTTGTCTAGCGTTCTCGTTGATTTCCTGCCAACTCTTCTGTTTGGGTTCAGTGCCTTCATGATGTAACCCCAACACACTTCCAATTGCATTTCCTTCCACTGCCCACCACAGCCCTGAGCTCCAAACCACAATGGATTTCTTACAGATCTTTTCAAAACTCACTGGCTTTGCACATTTTGTTCTCTGCCTGAAATGCCCTTTTTTTTCTCTTACATATGGCGAATTTCTGTTTTCTTTAAGACCGCCCTGCTGTCTCAGGCCATCCCTGATGATCTTATAATCTACCACACTGTGGAGATCATGTATTCATGCAGTAAACTGAATGCTTTGAGTCAGAATCAGGTTTTTTTTTTTATTTTATAAGTTCTGGATGCCCTAGACAAAATGTCCCAAACATGGATGAGTAAATGCTCATTGGGCTCAATCACTTAATTTATTAATTTAGTGAGAATCTAAAGAATACCTTAGCTTGAATAAATTGTTCAGCAAACAAGTGCTGATAGTTTACCTATGTTCTATATACTATATTATGTAAATTTTAGTCTTTCAAGCCCTTCATTCCTTTACTCCTTTTACTTGAGCTATTTAAAGGAACATAGTAAACACATGCAGGATAAAGCAGGCTTAAATTTTGATTTATCAGATCATTATTTGAGAAGTTTGGAGTGAGAAAACATTGTAACTATTAGCTAAAACTAGGACTGAGAAGGCCCAAAGAGAGTGATGGAAGGGCCATTGCCCAGACTTTGCATGCAAGAACTCAGAGTTGGACCCTAGAACTCCAAGGTTTCCCAGTGAGCCTCCAGGCATGGTGTGTGTGGCCCAAAACAAAACAAAGAGAAAGAGTGAGGAACACTTATGAATTATGATTTCAGTATCCAGGTTTACAAGCAATCACAAATGTGACTGTTTAGATGTAAGCTGGTTTCTAAGTGGTGCCTTGCAATATCAAGAAATCCAGTCATAAAATTCAAAAAAACCCTATTCAGTCTACCTATATATATATAGTGTTTACATATATTATAAATCTATATCTATATAGTGTTTCTAGCATGACTTTCTTCGGCTCAAGAAATAGAGCCCATGTTTTAGAGTTCACTGCTTTTCATCTGGTCAGATGCACTCGTGAGCTCTCAGAACTAGTGGTGAGAACCCAGGGGCAGGAAGGAGAGAAGGAAGGAGTCAAAGCAAAGCGTGCCTTCCATGTGATGAAGATGAGAGAACCTGAATTATCTACATCAACCACCCAAGGAGATTACAAGTTCCTCAAGGACAGACAGTTCTTAATCATTCTGGCTCCTCTTCAGGGGAAGCATTCTGAATACGCCTTTGTTAAATTGTATTCAATGATATACTTTCTTCTTTCTTTACACAGTTTTAGATGGCATTGTAGCAAAGCATGCTACATATTGTAGCAAAGCATGCTACATATTGTAGCAAAGCGTGCTACATATTGTAGCAAAATGTGCTATATATTGTAGCAAAGTATCTTGTATATTGTCGTACATGTTTCAATAAAATACCACATATGTGCATTGAGAAGAATAAAGATTTGCTTTAACTCATGTAATACTTAGCAGAAATAATGAAATATTTTCAGACAACCCTGGGGCAGAGGGCCCTGCAAAGTGGTTGCTGACTCAGCTGTGGAAGATGAAAACAGTTTATTTTTATCAACTAAAGGAGATAGGACATAAAACAGGCCCCAAGGAAAGAAGAAATATTTTTGTTTCGCAAAATACAGAACTGTGGTTGCAAAAAGAATCAGACGTGGAACTTAGCAAAGAATTGGTGTACATTATAAAATCCTTTCTGATAGACTGGAGAGGCAGATAGAACGACAAAACCAAAAGATAACTTGAAAGCACCTCTTAATTCTGAAAATCTTGAAAATCTTCCATTGAATAATGTGAACACTGAGGACGCTGTTTATAACATGAGCAAGAAAATCAGGTTCCAAGATGCCTTTACAGTTTCGTGTTCCATCTGTGCTCAGCCTGTAACCTTTCAAGGCATTTTCCCCACCCCCCCCCCCTCACCCCAAGTGGGCCGGGCAGTGAAACCCGTAGATTGGCCTTCTGGGACAGAGCCTTTTAAAATACAGACTCTACCCACTCATCCGACATAAGAAAACAGTGAATCACTCCCCTTCTAACCAGATTAAGCTGCTTAACTGTATGACTATCAACCTTGACAGTTTTAATGTTTACATTCAAGATTTGGGCTGGAAGATAAATCAATTTGAACAAAGCAAAATATGAAGTGAGCCATTCATGAAATTTCGACTAGAATGAAACCAGATATTTTTAAATAGTAAAGATCTTAAAGACACATTTTTTTTGGTTCTTGAGTCAGTCTGTTCCTTGACCACAATCAAGTAAGAGATATAACAACTCTAAAATAACAACCTCCTTAGCTATGTTATTGTAGAGTAGTTTTACAGGCCAACCCAAGACAAAATAAACATCAGTAATGAATTGTTACCATGAACAGGCATAAGGGAAATTCTTACTAAAAATGAGCACATTTTTAAAAACTGAAGAAAAGGAGGAGTCTGAGACATGACAGTTTCATTGCTAATTTATGTCATCAAGATTGTGTCTAGTTTAATAATTATTTAATTAGAGACTACTATCTCAAGAATTTCATTAACTGTAGTTGTAATCACTTATAAACTACCAATAAACAGGGTGAAATTGTTTATGTACTCAACACACAAGCTGTCAAGCAGTAAGAAGCAGAGCCAGGGATAGAGCTCAGAGGGACAGTATGTTGTACCTTGCCTGCTCAAGACCCAAAGTTTGATGTCCAGCACCACTGAGTGCATGATGGGACTCTCCTCCCCAGTGGAGTGACCACTAAGAAGGTGAAGAGACCCATATTAAAAATAATCATAATGGTGAAACCAAAATGTTATTTAGTGTCAGGCAAATGTCCTACTTACTTGCTAAGACAAATATTATGTCTTACTACAGAGCATAAAAGTGATTCATCGCTGTGTGTTTTGTTTTCATAGTTGTCATCTGACATCTAAGAAACTCAACTCGGCATGTCATGGTGGGTAGCAGGAAAGAATGGGAGTCACATTTCTGAAAGTAAAATGACTATTTGCATATACCCTGTGTTGACGCCTCAACGTAGGCATTTAGAGAAACAAATTTCTCAATTCAACCCAATGAACTCAACAGAGTTGAATAGCATCTTTATTCTAAGCTAAATTATGGTTTCCTTAACCCGAACTGGTGGCAACAAATTGTTTGGTTCATTTTTTTTTCAAACTGTTGTTGGGGCCACAGTCCATTATGGTGCTCAGTCCATGCCCCCCTGTGACATACCCCTGGTTGTGTGGTGGCCATGAGATGCTGGGGGCTGAACAATGTCTTGTTTTTTCTTCTATCCTCAAGAAGCTCTCCTACACTCAGGCATTCTTTTTTAAATTATTTAATTTTTATTTTGGGGTCACCCGGTGATGCACAGGGGTTACTCCTGGCTCATGCACTTCTCAGTAATTGGAGGACCACATGGGATGCTGGGAATCGAACTCGGGTCAGCGGCATGCAAGGCAAATGCCCTACCTGTGCTATCACTCCAGCCCCACACTCAGGCACCCTTTGGAAACAAAATCCAAGGAGTTTGTTAATGAGATGATGGGTTCAAAAATTGAATACATATTTAATATATATTAATATAAGAGTGGGGCTGGAGTGATAGCACAGTGGTAGGGTGTTTGCCTTGCGCGCAGCCAGCCCGGCCGAGCCAGGTTCGATTCCTCCGCCCCTCTCAGAGAGCCCGGCAAGCTATCAAGAGTATCACGCCCGCACGGCAGAGCCTGGCAAGCTACCCGTGACGTATTCGATATGCCAAACACAGTAACAACAAGTCTCAAAATGGAGATGTTACTGGGCCCGCTCGAACAAATCAATGAACAACAGGAGGACAGGACAATATAAGAGTAAATATATTATAAATATATATATTCACATATACATACACCCTTTGCTTTGGAGGTCACACCCAGCTGTACTCAGCAGCACTCCTGGCTCTGGGGTCATACCTGGCAATGCCTGCAATGCTAGGGCTTGAATCTCGGCCTCCTGCATGCAAAGCATGCACATTTGCCCTTATTTTCAGCCATCTCCCCAACTCTACACACACACACACACACACACACACACACACACACACACACACACACCATGCAACTTCCTCTTTGATTCTACTAGCTAGGTTGAAAAGTTTAATCTAGAGTACCTTAATAAAACACCTTTATTAACCCAGTCATACAGTGAAAGCACACAAATCCAGGAAAATCCATTCTTATTTGAAGTTTCATAGTTTTCCTGCGAATACAAGGGTCTTTATATTCCATTAACTTTCCGCCTAATAATGAAACTTTGTGTTTAGTTGAACATCTTTCATCTTTGCACTTCGAAACCCTTTACAGGCCCTAATTAATTCTCCTACCACACCCCTTGGAGACCGGTTGGTATTATTATGTCCTTTTTATAGTGGAGGAAGCAAGTCAAAAAGAGATTAGTGCGAGATTTGCCCAGTGACGCGGAATCAGCGAGGCCAGAACAGAGGTGCTGCCACACTCCTGGGTCCCCTTGCCTCTGCCTCAGCTCTGCTTGCTGTCAACAGCCCTGTTTTGTCATCCCGACCTGAGCATGCTTCTCATTCAGCAGCACTGTTGTTTATTGAGTTACTTTCTCACTCTGCAAATTTTTCACGGCCCCTTTGAAGATTTGTTTTATTGCTTTGTCTTGGCTGCCAAGAAGGATTTTTGACATTTTGCAACAAAATAAATGGACCACATGGTAGCCGCAGGAAATTCAGAACATGCGTTACAATTAGATACAAAAGCATTCAGGAAATGCTTCGCATCTAGTATTAGAGCATTGACAGGGACCTTCGGAGTCCACAGAAGTCACCGAGCTGGGAACGTTTATGGCAATGCCATTACGATGCCTGGCTGGCATGACTCAGGTTGGCAAGTGTAGGCTTGTGTGCTTCTGAGCTGAAGCCCTGCCGTAAACCCAATTACAACTCGTTTCTCTGCTCTTGCCTTCTGCCTGATAGTGACTGCAAAAGTGAGTAGGCCTGTTCACTTTGGTGTTTAAGTTCAATGGCAAATTCTGCTACTGAAGCAAAATGCGGGGGAAACAATGTTTCTTTGGTTTAGTGCCTGTTTTGTTCCTTTTCCATTGAGATATCCCAAATAGCTTATCTTCAGGATTAATGCAGTGACTTTTTTGGTTGGTTGGTTGGTTGGTTGGTTGGTTTCTAGACGATAGCCAGTGGTATTCAGGTGCTACGCCAAAGGCATTGCTTTGGGTCACTCCTGATGTGCTGGGGTACCATGAGGTGCTGGGGGTTGAACTTGGGCCTCCTGCCTGCAAAGCAAACACACGTGCCCTTTCCACTCTCTCCCAGCTTCGCTTTTCTCTCCCTCATGTTACTGCCTCTGTTATTTCAAAAGATAAGACTCAGGGCCAGGGAGAGAACTCAAAAGGCTGAGCACATGCACTGCATGTGGGAGGACCAGGCTCCATCCTTGGCTCTCCACAGGCCCCTGGGCACTGCCAGGAGTGAGCCCGGGTACTCAGCTGGGAGCAGCCTCTGTACATCATCAGGCAGTCTGCCCTGTCCCCAGGCTTATCCTTTTCTTAATTAAATTAATTTTTTCTCTGTTTTGGGGTCATACAACTGGCCCAGGGGCTCACTCCTGGCTCTTGGCTCAGCCATCATTCCTTGTGGGTTCAAGGAACAATATACGGTGCCAGAGATTGAAAGTGCGTTGACCACAGCCCGGGCAAGGGCCTTGCCCGCCATACTCTCTCTCCAGCCCCCAGGAAAGGAGTGCTTACCTTTTAGAAGTTTTATTTTAAGTTTAATTTACTTAAACTGTCTAGTTTTAAGCTGTTTTACTAGTCCACTAAATTAAGTCAGATTATGCCTGGCAAGCTCCCCGTGACGTATTCGATATGGTAAACACAGTAACAATTGTCACAATGGAGATGTTACTGGGCCCGCTGGAGCAAATTGATGAACAATGGTAGGACAGTGACAGTGACAGATGTTATCCCCCCTCCCCCCCAAAAAAAAAACAGAAAACTCTCTTTTTCATGATCTTTTTTTATTTTCTACTTTGAATCATTTGTATAATACAATGCTATTTTTATCTTTAAGAAAAGGAAAAGCGGGACTGGAGCAATACCACAGCGGGGAGGGCGTTTGCCTTGCACACGGCCGCCGACCCGGGTTCAATTCCCAGCACCCCATATGGTTCCCCAAGTACTGCCAGGAGTAATTCCTGAGTGCAAAGCCAGGAGCAACCCCTGAGCATCGCTGGGTGTGACCCAAAAATCAAAAAAAAAAAAAAAAAGGAAACAAAAGGAAAGGCAAAAAAAATTTAAAAATATATATATATACCGTTTTAATTTTGAAACTTGAAATTACACCCTTCCTATACTTTTTCATCCTCTTTGTGCAATTACCTTCTTTACAGAAAACCATCCATTTTAAAAACTTGTATTACCAGTTGGATGATCTCAGAAATTAACATTTGTTCTCACATCCTAGTATACTAAATTAAGCCATAAATGTTTAAATAACATATACATCTAATTATCTTGAAAAAGAAAACTGGGATCAAATTGAGGACCAATATTAATAAATCTCAACTGCTGCCATTTTAAATATTTTTTTCTAGTCCACCACTGCACTGTGTTACTAAATAAGTTTTTCTCCTTAAACTAGAAATATGTCTACTTTTTCAAATGAGGGCTTTCAAAAGAACCCATCTCCTTTCATTATTTGCAATTATAATGGAATTTAGTTCTGAGGTTTAGGTACAATCAGTCATACTTATTTGTCAGACATTTCCAAATATTTATTTGAAAGAGTAGTTGATAAACCTGCTTGTTTTATCTGAAAGCTTAAAACTAGGTCAGTTTCACCATGTGAAGCTAAGTATCATTCATCACCCTTATCTTTCTAACAACCAATCTGAAGTAGTTAGGTAGTAATGTATTGGCATTACCTTTTTTAACTGATGCAGCAAACTATAAATCTAGCATTAAAAAAACTAAACCCACCCTGAGCCGTTTAACTCCCCTGGACTCTGTTTAACTCCCAACCAAAGCCATGCTGAGACCACTCTCCACGCGCTTGGATGAGGAACCGGCAAAGGAACCCAGGTGTGCGGGACCCGGGACTGAGATCTCCAAGCCTGCTCGGTTCGGGACTGGACCTCCTCCACCCAGCTCCCCCAACTTCCAGTAGCTAGACAGTTACACCCACCAACTGCCGTGTAACCCCATCAACGGCCATCCAGAGACTATAAAACCAAGCTGCTGGAGGCAGACGGCCACAAAAGTTCTCACTCTCAGCGAACCCAGTAGGCTACTGAGAGTATCATACTTGCCTATATGCCTGACTAGGAACACCTGTAAAGGTGATTAGAGGCTGCCCCAAAAGGCTCCATCTGTCTCGGAGAGCCCGGCAAGCTACCAAGAGTATCCTGCCCGCACGGCAGAGCCTGACAAGCTACCTGTGGCGTACTCGATATGTCAAAAACAGTAACAATGAATGGTCCTCATTCCCCTGACCCTGAAGGAGGCCCCAATATGTCATCGGGCTACACTTGCATGTGACAGGGACGAACGGAGATGTTACTGGGCCTCCCTCGAGCGAATTGAAGAGCAACGGGGTGATAGTGATAGTGATAGGACTGGGAGTTAGGTCAATTGACTGGAGGATATGCCCCCACCCCCATCCCTGCTATCCACTGGTGAATGACACCCACTGGCCCTCCCACTGGTCACCAGCATGGCTGGAGCAGGTCTCAAGCATGGAACAAAGAGAAGCACTTGAATGAAACACTGGGGCCAAAACAAACAAAACAAAAAAGAATAAAATAAAAAAAATATTAAACCCCACAAAACTGGAACTATTGCTATTGGCTGGCACATTAAATCTGACCCATATTGCAATATAAGCCCTGATCAGTTTTCTAGATGACTCAGAGCAGTTGTCGACTGGGTCTTTGTATGATGACAATGCAAATGATATCATGTTCATAAGTAGTGGCAGTCTTTTAAGTAACCATTCGGTCATGCCTTGATAACTGAGATTTCATTTGCTGAAGGTATACGTAAACTAAATTTCAAAACTTCATCTAAAAATTTGTTTTGTTTTGTGGTCACACTCAGTGGTGTTCAGGGGTTGCTCCTGGCTCTGCACTCAGGAATTTTAATCCTCGAGGTGCATGGAGAAATATATGGGGTGTTGGAGATCAAACCAGACTGGCCAGGTGCAAGGGCAAAAGCTCTGCCCTATCTTTCCACTTTACCTAAGAAATACTCACCTACAACTCCTCCCTCTTCTTCAAAATAAACACCTGGATTTGCTTCTCTTGTGGATTTGCGGTGAGTGAGAAACTGTTCTGGTGTTAATGAGGTCTATGTTTCAATAGAAAACGATGCTGGATGGACACATCATACACAGACATTTTCAAATTAGCATTCTCCTACTATTCTGTTACACTAAGATGAAAAATTAAATGTGGAACAACTACATCAAACACATATATGAGGGGCTGGAGCGATAGCACAGCAGGGAGGGCGTTTGCCTTGCACGCGGCCGACCCGGGTTCGATTCCCAGCATCCCACATGGTCCCCCGAGCACTGCCAGGAGTAATTCCGGAGTGCATGAGCCAGGGGTAACCCCTGAGCATCGCTGGGTGTGACCCAAAAAATAAAAAAAAATTTAAGAAAAACACATATATGAAGAGCTGGAGCGATAGCACAGCGGGTAGGGCGTTCGCCTTACAAGCGGCCAACATGGCCGACCCGAGTTCGATTCCTCCGCCCCTCTCGGAGAGCCCGGCAAGCTACCGAGAGTATTCGATATGCCAGACACAGTAACAACAAAGTCTCCAATGGAGACGTTACTGGGCCCGCTCGAGCAAATCGACGATCAACGGGAGGGCCTTTACCTTTACCTTTACCTTCCTTCCTTCCTTCCTTCCTTCCTGCCTGCCTGCCTGCCTGCCTGCCTGCCTTCCTTCCTGCCTTCCTTCCTTTTTTGGCTCTTACCCAGCTGAAGGAAGAGCTTATTTCTAGTTCTGTGCTCAGGGATCACTCCTGGCAAGCTCGGGAGATCACATGTGGTGCTGGAGACTGAACCCCGGTGGGCCACATGGAAGGCAAACACTTTGTCTGCTTCACTAATCTTTCTGGCCCTGAACTTAATTCTTAAGTTTAAGTCACAAAAGTCTAGGGAAGCATATTCATACTTCACTGTCCTATCTACCTCTGAAGTGATTTGTCGTCTATGCAAAAATATTACACAAAAGAAGACAATATGAGAGTAAGATAGATAATAAAGGAGAATTTTTATTTAGTTAAAACCATCTCTCTAAGATAAAGGACCAAACATGATGGCCTCTGGTATCTGTATTGCAAACCATAATGCCCCAAAGTAGAGAGGGAGTATGGGAGAAACTGTCTGTCATAGAGGCAGGGAGAGGGGTGGGGTGGGGGCGGGGGAGTACTGGGGACACTGATAGTGGGAAATGTGCACTGGTGGAGGGATGAGTGTTCGATCATCGTATAACTGAAACTCAACCATGAAAACTTTGTAACTGCATATCGTGGTGATTCAATTAAAAAATATATCTCTATGCCAAGTAATGCATTAAGCACTGGGGAAGTGAGAAGTAGACGCAGATCTTGCTCTCAGAAAACTGACAGTCAGTTATGAAAAACAGAAACTGCTTCTTTCTCTGCAGTTCGTAATGAATCACTCCCATCCCTACCCCATTCGAGTTCATCCCCCTAGTGTGGTGTCTTCTATTTACTCCTTAAATCATTAAGCAGTAGTCTCCTCTAAAAGGTCTTTCAGTCTTCGATAAATACCCACAAATGAACTTTCCAGAATCTGTTCTAAATTCTACATTGATTGCATTTGTAAGAGATTGTATACTGTGTGAGACAAGAAAGAATGTGTTCAGAATAAAGTTTTGATTCCTTAGTCTAGTTTCAACTGCAATGCTTTTTCAAAACAGATGCCAATCTACTCACGGTCCTCCCGTTGTTCATCGATTTGCTCGAGCGGGCCCAGTAACATCTCCATTGGAGACTTTGTTGTTACTGTGTTTGGCATATCGAATACGTCACGGGGAGCTTGCCAGGCTCTGCTGTGCGGGCGAGATACTCTCGGTAGCTTGCCGGGCTCTCCAAGAGGGGCGGAGGAATCGAACACGGTTTGGCCATGTGGCTGTGTGCAAGGCAAACGCCTTACCACTGTGCTATCGCTCTAGCTGCATGGGGGTGAAAGCCAATCTACTAATCAACTTTAACTCTTATAATATCTCCACACATTATAAGTTAAAATCTGTGGCAAGCCATTCCCTGTCCATGAGAAAACACTTTCCCATATCACTATCTTGGATCACACTGGTCCCTGCATTTAGAATTCCCTCTGTTAAAATCCTATCTATCTAAATATAAGTCATATACCACTTCTTCCAGAAAGCCTACACAAAATTCACAGAATTCCTCCAACCAGAACTGCTCTCTCTGTGTCTGTCTGTCTATCTCTCTCACCTAAATACTTGAGATTTTTTGTATCCCTCTTATGGACACAGCCAAATAATACTACCTTGTACTATTGTCTCTTTCCTCCTTGCAATCACATTAGGAAAAAACCCACACACCTCTCAGCATGTGTCTATTATATACTGGGCTCTAAGCAAATATTTGTGAGGTACTGAACGAAGACAGAAGAACCAGCGGGAATGAGAGCAAGTCCGTAGGTGTAGACAGACGTCACAAGTCCGTAGGTGTAGACAGACGTCACAGAAACCTTTGTAAAAAGGAGTGAAACTGAAATTCAAACTTAAATAAAGAAGTGCCTTTGTGATTATATTTTGATTTCTATTTTCCTTATGAGAAACTCTCAACCTTTCACATAAACATTTCATTCATTTATAAAATGTGGAGGAGGTGCAAAACGGTGTCAGAGTCAGTGACTGGAATCATTGTAAGAATTCCAGGAGTGAGGGAGGGTTTGAAATGCCTAAAATATCTAAGAGATAACTTACTCCAGGTAGCAGAATCATTTGTCCTCCACAATTAAATGAGTAGATGCTGAAATATCTACTCACTTTCCATCTTCTGTGATGGCATCATAATATATAGGCCAATTTGGGATTGTAGGAACTTCTCTGGTTATTAATCTGCATAATCTATGTATTTTGTTTAGTTTGGGGGCTCTATTCAGTTCTGTTCAGGGCTTACTCCTGGATCTTTGCTCAGGGGCCATTTGGCCATTTCTGGTGGGATTTGGGGGCCATATGCAGTACCGGGGATCGAATCCAGGTGGGTCACACACAAGGCAAGCGCCCAACCTGCTGTACCATCTCTGTGGCCCCAACCTATGTTCTTCTGGTTCACTAGCTTTGAGTTGAACAGGTTTCTGACAATAGTAGATATTGGATTTATGGTATTTATAGAAGGAAGCAGAGAGGAGAGAGACTGGAACTCCTACAGACAGCATTGGAATTGCCTCTCCCCAAGCAGTTGGTTCAGACCTCTTGATTGCTTTCCCATTATAGCCTTTCTCCTCCCCTTCTTCCAGGACATGACTCAAAAGGAATGCTAGCTGACCACAGAAAGAAGATAACAGTTGTGTACAAGCTGTTATCTGCCTATAGATGAAGAAATGCCAAAACCTCACCAGAAGAATTCTGTTCTCTCATTTCCACTCTAAAATAAAATAAATATAATAAAAGGCCCTCCCGTTGATCGTCGATTTGCTCGAGCGGGCCCAGTAATGTCTCCATTGGAGACCTTGTTGTTACTGTGTCTGGCATATCAAATACTCTCGGTAGCTTGCCGGGCTCTCCGAGAGGGGCGGAGGAATCGAACTCGGGTCGGCCATGTTGGCCGCTTGTAAGGCAGACGCCCTACCCGCTGTGCTATCGCCACTCTATCTTAAAGAAAAGTCCGAGTGAGCCCACAGGGGCATGAATCTATAGGAAGAGACCCTTTCCCCAGTTCCACAACATTTAGTGGAGATGAACAAGAAAATATTCTCTATACTGGGTTTAGGACTCAAAGCTTGGGAAAGGATGAATTTCCAGTAGGGCAAGATCATCGTGGGGAGCAATTCTTGGAGTATTCAAGGTCAAACTACTCCAGAGGGTAACACAATAGAGTATTTGCCTAGGCTTGTGGAACAATCTGCATTTATTCGAGTCAGAGATGGCGGGGGAGGCTCAGGGGCCTCCCACACTGGAAAGAGTGCTTAAGGATTTGGCATCCGGAGAAGGTACCCAGACCAGGCGGGAGGAAGTGGACCTCCTCAAATGTGCTTCTGTGAGAATCCTTCTGCCTCCCGCCCCTGCTGGGAACGCAGATGCTGCACATGTGGCAGACAGATGGACTTCGGCTCATTCAGAACGTGAGTGGTGAGGACAGGAAAGAAGATAGGTCAAACGAAATCATCTGGAGAGTCATTTCTGGGTAACTCGGGGCAATTCACTGTTATTCATGAAATCCAGAATTTATTTGCAAGTTACACAGATCCTTATGACTCGCTATACTCAGAAAAATAATTCATATTACAATGACGAAAAAGCATGAATTGCTGGCATGCCAGTTACTTTGGAGTGACATTAAGTGTGTGGATCAGTTACACAGATTTTGAGTATATGAGGTATTAAGTAAATATTTACTGACACGATGTGAACAAATGTTCCCAGACACACAGGGTTTCCCTTGAAGAGTGAACTCTGCACATTCACAACATCACAATCGGTGCAAATACGAGACATGCAGTTGAAGTGTTGAGACATCTTCAAGTACCTGCTAAATGATCAGAAAGAAGCATGTTTAGGTTTCCTGAAAACCAACTCTAGGGGATTTGCAGCACAAGGGAAAAACAAGGGCAGGAGACCACTCTGTGAGGACCATGCATTTCTGTGACGGAAAATGTCAAGGCTTCAGCCCAGAAGTCAACGCAAGTCCGCTTACCATCAACACTTGCTGCAACTGTCCCTTTAAGAATCTTCCAAAGGTCTTAAGCAGCTCAACGTTTCTTACTTTAAACTCCCCCGTTGGTCACTTGTCCTCCCACGCACCTCCCTAATGCTGCAGTGAAACAAGGGTGTGGATGGGTGCGAGGAACACAGTTACACTTGGTCATTTGAAATCTCATCAGCAGGAGAGGTAGGGGTCAGAGGAATCAGAGAGACGCGAGGGCAAGAAAAGTAGCACTTCAAAGAGGATCACACGTTAGGCAACCTCCTCTTTGACCCTTTGCTGTGCCCAGGAAGTGGGCAGGAGGGAATCCTGGCCTGAGAACTAAGGAAAGTCCAAGGGACAAAAAGCCATGAGTTTTGATGTCTGGAGAGGCAGCCACATTACCCCAGAAACAGACTCGAGTGGTGGTGAACTGTGAGATATGGAGCCAGTGTGGACCAAGGTCTGGAGATCAGTGTAGACCAAGGTTTCTGCACAGGGGGACCAGGGAGGACCTCGACACGGACTATGGCATTCAAAACTACCTTCTGAAGACTGTTATATAAAGAATTTTACCCTCATGGGGGGCTGTGGTCGCAGACTGTGTGTACAGCTCTCAAGGACTTACTCAGGAACTGAACCAGTTCTGGGGGAAGCTGAGGAAACCTGATGAGTGAGAAGAACTCCAACGGCACCGTTTTGTACAGTAACTCCGGCTCACAATAAACTGCTTTCCTGTTGTTTCCGGAATATTTTTTCTCACATTATTTCTACTTTCATGGTTTTGTTTGTTTGTTTTTGTTTTCCGGTCACAGCCAGTGGTGCTCAGGGGCTACTCCCAGCTTCTTGCTTGAGGGATCCTGCAACGCCAAGGAGCCAGCCTGGGTCCCTCCTGCACAAATCCTGTGCTCTAACCCCTGGAGAATTCTCCCTGGCCTCTGCCTCCATGGCTCTGCTCAAACCCAGATTTCCATAGCCTACATCATACTATATTTTTTTTGGGGGGGGGGCAGGGGTCATGCCCGGTGATGCTCAGATGATGCTTACTCCTGGCTCTGCACTCAGGAATTACTCCTGGCAGTGCTTGAGGGACTACACGGGATGCCGGAGATTGAGTCCGGGTTGGCCACATGCAAGGCAAATGCCCTATCTGCCGTACTGTCACGCTGGCCCTATGTCATACCTTTCTTTTGAAGACACCGTTAAAGAGCCACCTCCTCCAGAAAATCTCTCCCCAACCACGTTCCCTCCACACAATCTGCATGCACATTATGTGAGTACTCCCTTCCCTGGACCCCCTGGCCAGTCCTGTCTCGATGGCCATTCACTGTGTGGTTTGCATTCATTGCAAATATTGAATCCCTTTTCCCAAGGCCAAGTTTCATATCCACTAAACGGCTGGATCCCCAGGAACTAGAAATGGAAAGTTTTCAGAACACACTGCTGCAGTGGCTAATGCTGAGGAAAGCGTAATGGACAACAAAGACCAGGGTAGTATTTCTGGGAAGATACTGGCCATAAAAAAAAAGGAACTTGCCTCACTGAAATAACCTATTTCTTTCCAAAATTAACCAGGTATAAAAGTAACTTATATTGTTTTGTGGACACTCACTTATAATTGAGAGAAAGTCCCTCATCTTTTCATAGTAATTACATTTAGTCTGTTATATATATATATACACAGTTTTTTTAATTGCCTAAATTAAAGTAAATCAAAGAATATACACGAAAATGTTCAAAATGTGATGTCTTACACTTAGAAACCCAATTCGAAAGACTCTTTACGTATCTGATTTAAGCTGGAGTCAAAATGTTAAAGTTTCCCCCTTAAATTATTTTTCTCTCCTTTTTATGCTTCCTTCTTTCTCTCTTTTTCTATTGTTGCTGCTACTTCCAGCAGTGGCCATGGGTCATTCCATTCCTGAGATAAATCATGGAGACTGACCCCAGGTTTCTACATGTGAAGCACATGCCTCAGTCCTGTTAGTTATCTCCATGGCTCTATCCCCGTAAATTCTAGAGCTAATTTTTTTTTTGTTTTGGTCCACACCTGGGGTGCTTAGGGCTCACTCTTGGCTGTGAGCACAAGGATCACTCCTAGTGGTACCCAGGGCATCATGTCCATGTTGGGGATCAGACCAGGGTCATCTGTGTAACAGGCAAGCATCTTAACCCTTGTAATATCTCTCAGGCCCAGGTACTAATTTCATTAAATATACTCATGCTAGTTCACTGCTGAGCTTTCTAATAATTCATAATTCTTAGAATCGACAAGGCGTGCATAAAAATATGTATTCTAATTCTTTGAAAACCGTCTACAGCTGAGAATCTGAACACCCAACTTTTAGGCTTGGCGCTTAATTTTAGTTTTGTGTTACAACGTGCAAGTCCTATTCTCTGAAAGGTAAGGATTTTACATCAACCCTTTTCTTATTGCAAAGTAGAGCATGAGTCAGTAAGTCTGAAAAGAGAGAAAAGAAATCCTCATAGGAAAAGTAGGCCATCAAGCCAATCCACTGAGGAGAAAGTCTGAAATAACCATCATTCAAATCTCTTTCATGCTAAAAATAGTTTTAGTTACTAAGCACTTACAATGTGCCTGGTAGAGTATTACCTATGAATTAGAGAAAATAAAATACAGGACAGGTCCCTGATTACAAAATATAGCAGAGGAAAAGAGTTAAATAAATCAGCAAAGAGTTAAGTAAATCAGCAATCAGAAAACTTCACTGCCCGTTATAGTAATAGTTAAAGCAGATAAACATTTGAAACATAACTTTCGGGGGAGGTTATTTTTTTTTTTGTCTTTTTTAAAAATTTTTTTAGGTAGTATACTCGGGACTTACTCCTGACTCTGTGCTAAGGGGTCACTCCTGATAGTGCTCTAGGAAGCAAATGTGGTCCCAGGGATTGAACCAGGAATGACTGAAGGTAATGCAAATGCCTTACATGCGTATTAACTCTTCAGAAACAAAAGAATGAAAACTTTGAACCACTCTTAAGAGAAATGTCACCTTTTCATTACATCATCAATAAGATTTTTGAAATCAGAAATATGGATGTAATTTGAACAAATATATTTGTAATATAAAAATGTATTTAATTGTTACTGTGTTTTATTTCATCAATAAAAATTCTTTGAAATTTATTTTCTCTCTTGTTGCATAAATACCTACCTAATATCCTTGACTTTTCCCTTATGACCAAAAATATTTACTGTATTTAGCTATAAAATTCACAGAAAGTCTACCGATTCCTATAATGGTTGAACTCGTAGTCTAATGTGGTGAATGTTGAGATACAGAATATAAATTGAGAATTGACTGATAGTCTTGAATTCTCCAAGAGAAGATGGGACTGGAGTCTGAAAATAGGAATAAACAAAAAAATAAGGATAGGCAGAAAGGCTACCACTAGTGGTTGGTGAAAGGGGAGTTCTCATGGCCATGGTCAGCTCAGACAAACAGACGCCCACAGGATTAGACACAGTGTGTTTCAGACATGGATGACTTCACTCTTCCCCCCTATCATGGACTTGATTCAAGGAAAGCCTCTTCAATAAACGGTACTGGAAAAATTAGAAGTCACATGAAAATAAGAATGGGCCCGAATCTCACACCATAACAAAAGTTAATTCGAAATGGATCAAAGACCCCAAGATCAGACCAAAATTCAAACTACACTGAGGAAAATATAGATTAAAAACTTGCAAGACATGGACCTATAGACATATACTATATTTGTACATCACACATCAGAGAAAAGGCTAATAGATGAGATATATTAAAAACGCACAAGACACAATAACACAAAAAAATGGTCACTTTTAATAAATGGGAGAGGTGATTAGATACTTCCCCAGACGTGTTCATCACTGTTTCATCAGGGAAATGAAAATTAAAACAATGAGTATGAGTAGCATCTATCAAAAAAAAACCAGAAACCATTGTTGATGGGGACATAGTGAAAATGAACCACTCATTCACTCGTGGGAATATTGTCTGATTTAGCCTCTATGGAAAACAGTCAGATATTTCTCCCAAAAACTAAGAATAGAGTTTCCAAATGACCCTTTAATCCTACTTTGGCATCTGCCTCTAAAACACAAAAACATTAATGCAGAAAGTTTTGTTTACTGCAACTCTAAATACTAAAGCCAGTATATGGGAAACAACCATGTTTCCCAAATGTTTAATGACAGATAGATTGATATAGAAGTAGTAATATTTATACACAGTGAAATTCTATGCAGCAAGAAAAGATAAAATCTTGCCGTTTTCTGCAACTGGATGGGACTAGAGGGCATTATGTTAAGTGAAATAAATCGCAGAGAGAAGGATCTTATGATCTCACTCATAAGAAACACAGAGACAACACGTGAGAACGGGCATATCGAATGAGAGCAAGCCCTTGGACTTTGACTACAAACCTTCAGTTAGCAAACAGGACTGAAGGAAGAGAGGTGGCGTAAAGACCGGGTCGTGGCACTTTGATGGATGAGAAGGTGAATGACTTTGTACATCAAAACCATGAACATTAAAAATACTGTAGCCTAAAGCAATCCTTGGGAAAAAGAAGATGGATGGCATCACCCTCCCCAACTTCAAACTGTACTACAAAGCAGTAGTAATTAAGACAGCATGGTCCTGAGCTAGAAACAGACTTGCAGACCAATGGAAGAGAGTTGAATATTTTGTCACAGAACCCCAAATATACGACGACTTAATCTTTGATAAAGGAACAAGAAATGTCAAGTGGAACGAGGAAAGCTTCTTCAACAAGTTGTGCTGGGAAAACTGGATAGCTACCTGCAAAAAAATGGACTCTGACCTCTGTCTAATGCCAGGCACAAAAGTCAGATCAAAGTGGATTAAAAACCTCAATATCAGACATGAATCCATAAGGATCATAGAGGAAAATGTAGGCAGAAATCTCCACAACATTGAAGCTAAAAGCATCTTTAAGGATGAAACAGCACTGACCATGCAAGTGGAAGCAAAGATAAACAAATGGGACTACATCAAACTAAGAAGCTTTTGCATTTCAAAAGAAACAGTGACCAAAATACAGAAAGAGCCCACAGAATGGGAAAGAATATTTACCCAAAACCCATCTGATAAGGGATTAATATCCAGGATATACAAGACACTAGTAGAATTGTACAAGAAAAAATCCTCCAACCCCATCAAAAAATGGGGAGAAGAAATGAACAGAAGTTTCCTCAAAAAAGAAATACAAATGGTCAAAAGGCACATGAAAAAAATGCTCCACATCATTAGCCATCAGGGAGATGCAAATCAAAACAACAGTGAGATATCATCTCATGCCACAGAGACTGGCACACATTCAAAAAAACAAAAGCAACCAGTGCTGGCGTGGATGTGGGGAAAAAGGGACGCTCTTTCACTGTTGGTGGGAATGCCCACTACTCCAGCCTTTCTGGAAAACAATATGAACAGTCCTTCAAAAACTAGAAATTGAGCTTCCACATGACCCCACAATACCACTTCTGGGAATATATCTCAAGGATGCATAAAAAAGCACAGTAGAAATGACATCTGTACTGATATGTTCATTGCAGCACTGTTCACAATAGCCAAAATCTGGAAACAACCTAAGTGCCCTAGAACAGATGACTGGTTAAAGAAACTTTGGTACATCTACGCAGTGGAATACTATGCAGCTGTTAGGAGAGATGAAGTCATGAACTTTGCTTATAAATGGATAGACATGGAGAGTATCATGCTGAGTGAAATGAGTCAGAAAGAGAGGGACGGGCATAGAAGGACTGCACTCATTTGTGAAGTATAAAACAACATAACAAGAGACTAACACCTAAGGATAGTAGATACACGGGACAGGAAAACTGCTCCATAGCTGGAAGCCTGCCTCATGAGTGGAGGGGAGATTGCAGCTGGGATAGAGAAGGGATCACTAAGAAAATGATGGCTTGAGGAACAGGTCGGGATAGGAGATATGTGCAGAAAGTAGATAAAGGACAAAACATGATAACCTCTCAGTACTGCAAATCATAATGCCCAAAGTAGAGAGTATGGGTAATCATGTCTGCCGTGGAGGCAGGGGGAGGGTGGGAAAGGGTGGGGGGATATACCGGGGATACTGGTGGTGGGGAATGTGCACTGGTGGAGGGATGGGTGTTTGATCATTGTGTGATTGTAACCCAAACATGAAAGCTTGTAACTATCTCACGGTGATTCAATAAAATTTAAAAAAAAACTGTAGCCATGTCACCTAAACTAAAATACATATTGCATTGCATATATTCGGAGGGAAAAGAGTGTTTGCAGAATGTTTAGATTTTAAATGTTTTCAGTAAGTGACTAGAACAGGTATAGATGCTTACTTCATCTCTCTCTCTCTCTCTCTCTCTCTCACACACACACACACACACACACACAAATCACTGGAAAAAAAACTTTGAGAGATATTAAATAAATAACAACAGCAAAACCTTGAAGTAAAGGAGAACTGGAAAGAAAATAACAGAGATTGCTGTTGAAAATAGGCTGAAATCTTAAAGCACCCCACCAGGCAAATAGTAGTGAGGGCTAAGAAAAGCAAGAGGGAAACAGATCCACATGACAGAACCTCCCGAAGCCTGAGAATTGTGGGCCCAGGTCCCTCTAAATAGGGAGCTGCCAGGAGCCTACAGGTGGGAAATTTGTTCCGGGCCTGAGTAAGAAACAGCGACACCCTCCACGCCTGCACGTGGCCTCCGAGAACAGGCGCCCCATTTCCCTCCACAATGGAGAAATCCCAGAGACTTTTTACTTTCTGAAGAGTCTGAACCCACAAGATGCTGGGCTTGAGCTCCCTTGCACAAATCAGGGTGGCCATATCATACTGAAGATGGAATGAAATCAACAGTATTTTGAGTGATGAGAAGGACTTTTCTCCCACTTCCTTCCCAGGGCGCTGACTGTTCCATTCTGGGTCATCTGGCTAGGGAACTCCCGATAACCCTACATTAAACCTCACCAATTGATTTCCCGGTTCATATGGTAAGCATATAATCTAATTTATGCATTTCTAAAGGTATAATTTAAACATATAATTTACTTATACAGGGTCAGCTATAATGTGCCAGGCTCCCTATTCAAAAGCCGGAAAGTGTCATTAAGGGGCCAACGGGATGGCTCAAAGGGCTACAGTATGTGCTCTCGCATGTGGGAGCCCCAGTTTCAATCCCTGGTCCCACGTGCTCCTTAGCACAGCTATGAGCTACTCAGTCTTGCATACATAACCCTTGTGGTCAATCTTAGCACCACACACACACACACACACACACACGCATGCATGCACGCACACACACACTCTACAAACAAAAACTTCTCCCTTTCTCCCTCAGTCTCTCAATTTGTCATGGTGTTTCTTTTAGTTTCTATTTCATATCTTATTATTAAAATGAAAGCAAAATGAAAATTTTAAGTTAGACCAAATTTCACTTCTCATGTGCAATGCCCATTTTTAAATGCAAACGGGAGAGCATGCACTCTGTACATCCAAGGACCAAAATTCCACACTGACGTTTTGTAGCTCCTATATTCACATACATCCTACTCTCACCACAACAGTGGAACAGTGGAAATAATGCATCTAAATTTTTTGTTTATTCCCAGCCTTGCTGGGAACACATTCTTCCCAGAACCTCCCCTTTCAAAGGCTTGCTGGCGCAATCATTTTCAGGTAAGTTGTTGGTTGATATAAGAAGACAAGAAGGAAGGTGAGGTACTGCGAAGATGCTCCAAGAGCTGCAGTACGTGTTTTAGTCAAGGGCCCCGAGTTTCATCCTTGGCAACACACGGTCCCCCGACCACCACCAGGAGTCTCATGAGCTCACAGTCCGCAAAACAGGAAGATTGTGACAGGGTTCCTCGCTGGTTTGTGCCTCTTAGTCAGTGCCATTGCTCTGTGTTGGAAATGTTCTGTTTCAAGCAGAAAGTGTGGCCTCTGGGCTTCCCTGCCCATGTCACAGGCATAACTCACGTACCTTGTACTAGCAGTGTTGTGGTAACCCCGTGAGCCAGGCACCTAGAAAACAGGGCACCTACCATATGCGAACAGGAGAACGGGTGCCTTGAAGACACAATGCACGTTCCAAATGTCCCACAGACTTTAGTTGCTGCTTCAAAGATAGTTATTTAGAATTTCAAGGTGACACCAATCAAATTTTAAACTAAGTGTGGAGTTGTTCTGATCACAAGACCTTCCTGGCACTTTTGGAAGCTGATTCTGACTGTAGAAAGAATGTGTTGCAATATTCTGTGCCCCAAACTCCATTATTAATAGTAGTGTATATCACTATCACTCTGTCACTCTCCTCCCATTGTTCATCGATTTCCTCGAGCGGGCCCAGTAACGTCTCCATTGGAGACTTTGTTGTTACTGTGTTTGGCATATTGAATACATCACGGGGAGCTTGCCAGGCTCTGCGGTAGCTTGCCAGGCTCTCCTAGAGGGGTGGAGGAATCGAACTTGGGTCGGCCATGTTGGCTGCATGCAAGGCAAATGCCCTACTGCTGTGCTATTGCTCCAGCCCGTATATCACAATATATATGCGTATATATATAGTGTATATCATGCTTAAAAAAAAAGGTCCAAATACAGTGTCAAGTTGTTTGTCCAACCATATTGCACTGCTACCAGTAAAGTCATTTTAATTTCAAACCTCAGTGTCGATTTGATTTCAAATCTCATTTTAATTCCAATTAATAGTTTCATCGTGAGAAATTATGTTTGTTCATCATTAACAAATTCTTTGTTCCTAGTAAATGAGAGGTTATGCGCTTATTTGCCACCAGGATATCTCCTCTGTCTGGGGTCGCACTTGGCCGTGCTCAGGGCTACTCCCAGTTCAGCCCAGAGAGAGAGTGAAAGGGCATGTGCCTGCCACAGAGGCAGGGGAGGGTAGGGGTGGGGGGTGGCGGGAGGGATACTGGGAACACTGGTGGTGGAGAATGGGCAATGGTGGAAGGATGGGCGCTCGATCATTGTACGGCTGAAACTCAATCATGAAAGTTTGTAAGTCTGTAACTGTATTTCACGATGATTCCTTAAAAAAAAAATAAATGTAAATAAATGAAACTTTTCCTCATGAAAAAGTCGTTGGATGGTATTTTGAAACCATTGAATGTTGAGAGTTCTTGATCTATTGCGGATCTTTCTGGATCTTGTGTGTATTTAACATGTTTCCTTGTAACTGGCGGTTGTCCTCTTCCTCTTTCTCTGTCATTTTATGACCAGCGTCTCTAACTTCTCCCTCCACTGCGGTGGTGGTCCCGGGTCATCACACACGCCTGGCTGTGGTGCCTGCCGGGATCCTCTCTCCAGGCTTTGGCGTTCACACACTCAGCCCCGGGACTTGCTAAGGGTCACACTCACTTAGCGAGGGCCCTTTTCAGGGATTGCACCCTGCTTGAGGTGCTCACACACGTTCTGGGCGTCACATGTTGCCAGAGAGCTGCTGTAGCGCTCACACACACACATAAGTGCGCCCGCGAACCCACCCCGGGGCTCACACTTCCTGGCCAAGGTGTTATTTTTCAGGGTTGCTCACTGGGCGTGGCACTCTGCACCACCCAACGCAGGGCCC
Source organism: Sorex fumeus (assembly GCF_029834395.1). Taxonomy (NCBI): domain Eukaryota; kingdom Metazoa; phylum Chordata; class Mammalia; order Eulipotyphla; family Soricidae; genus Sorex; species Sorex fumeus. The sequence goes on along the minus strand of NW_026606070.1, from coordinate 2,748,694 downwards.
GCACCCCTCTACTTGTTTCAGCATCAAAGATGACAAACAGCAGAGGGCCAAGGGACAATGGCAAGCGGCCAGGTGCCTGGAGCATTTTTGCCCAGAGACTGGGTCCATGGACGCTCGCCAGCAGGGCAGGCACTCTGGGCCCCTGAGCTGCCCCTATCCCCGGATCTTTTCACTTTTCACTTTGCAATTGCCTTTTGAAGAGCCAAAGCCTTTTTTTTTTCTTTTTTGGGTCACACCCGGTGGTGCACAGAGGTTACTCCTGGCTCTGTACTCAGGAATTACTCCTGGCGGTGCTCAGGGGACCATATGGGATGCTGGGAATCGAACCCGGGTCGGCCGTATGCAAGGCAAACGCCCTACCCGCTGTGCTATCTCTCCAGCCCCTAAAGCCTTAATTTTTATGAAGTATTCCAATTTTTTCTTCTCTCTTCTTGGGGAAGGGAGGGGACATCAAGAGGTTCTCAGGGGCTATTCCTGGCTCTGAAGTAAGAGTTGTGCAAGGGGACCATGCTGTGCCAAGGACTGAGCCAGGCTCCCGTGTGCAAAGCCTGTGCTGGGGTCTTTGACCCAAGTTTCAGGCCTTCTGACTATTTTTTTTTATGGTTTATAATTTTTGTGCTAAACCAAAGAAATCTCTTCTAACCAAACACCATGAATATTTTTCTACGTTTTCTTCTAAACGTGTGCCAGATTTAAGTTTCCCATTTTGATTTTGCTTTATGATTCATTTCTAGTTACTGCTTTAGGGAGAGGAATGCACAAACCCACATTCTGTCCCCAGCACCACCTGTCCTCTGGGCAACTCTGGGGACAGCCCTGGAGGCCCTTGGAGATGAGCAGGGTGGCCTGGTTAATCCTTGGCAACCCAGGGCCTGAGCATTACAGGGAGATGTTCGAAGCATCTACTGGATGATGTCTCGCATCAAATCACGGGAATAAAGTGGGAAAATTACAGCTTGAAATCCAGCCAGAAACAGGGAAACAAACATACAATATAGAATCTCCAGAATACAGATGCAAAAAAAAAAACCCTCCATATTCTAGACATGGAAAATAACAACAAATTCATACCAGAGCAGGAAAATGCAAAGAAGCGTCTTTCTTGTCAGATGGGTTGTCAAATATGTCCTATCTTATGGAGAGTTGATTTATGCTTTTAATAGAAAGTATTGTAAAACACTGAAAGTGAGTAAATAATGAATATACTGTCATTCTTGAAAACTTTTTTTTTTTTTTGGTTTATGCTTTTAAGCCAGACCTAGCAGCGCTCAGGACTTACTCCTGGCAGGGCTCAGAGGACCAAATGATATTTCAAGGACCAAATCCGGGTCAGCCATGAGCAAGACAAACACACTACTGCTATATTATCTTTGTGGCCCCTTCTTAATAACCTTTTTCCAGATTCCTATATGTCACTCTATCTTTAAAACTCATAAAGAAGACACGAATCTCACTTGGAAGCTCCCCAGGCTCACACCTTGTCCTGGTAATGCCAGTCTCTGCTCTAGAAGGACACAGCAGAGAACAGGAAGATGACACCTTCCTGTCCCGCTATGGGACGCATTGACCCGGCAGATGATTTCCCTTTACAACAATAACAACAAAAACTAAGGGTTTGGGGGAGGGAGTTTAAGAAATGAAAAGGGCATTACTCACCCCTGGTCCTCTAAGAGTTGTGAGAAATGTGCTGTCAGACACTGTTGCAGGAATATCACAGAGTGAGCACTAGAGTGGAAAGGCAGAGCCTGCTACTGGCTGGGCTGTCCCCTGACACTGGGGCCATTGTCACTCAACCTCACTTCTTCGTGAAAATAGGACTGTATTGTTGAAGACAATGGGCTGGAGCGATAGCACAGTGGTAGGGCGTTCGCCTTCCAAGCGGCCAACATGGCCGACCCGAGTTCGATTCCTCCGCCCCTCTCGGAGAGCCCGGCAAGCTACCGAGAGTATTCGATATGCCAGACACAGTAACAACAAAGTCTCCAATGGAGACGTTACTGGGCCCACTCGAGCAAATCGACGATCAACGGGAGGGCCTTTATTATTTTTATTATTATTATTATTGTTGAAGACCAACTCCTTTAAGAATCTGCTTTAAATGAAAACAGCACATAAAGTTCTTGTTTGTTTACCAAAAGTTTGGGGGGGGGGGGGAAACTTGCCCATCTAACTTTTCTCATCCTCACCACCCAATGAATCTTTATTTGGGGGGTGGGGGTAGGGGCTGGGCTCGTAGGCAAGAGACCACTGATGCTCTGAGACTACTCCCAGCTCTGTGCTAGAGCGGGGGTCACTCCCAGCAGTGCTCCGTAAGCGACTGTCTTGTCTAAGTTGTCTCTCTGAATAAAAAGGAATGGCAGAGCGATAGCACCGCGGTAGGGCGTTTGTCCTGCACGCGTCCGACCCGACTGACCCAGGTTCAATTTCTCCGCCCCTCTCGGAGAGCCTGCCAAGCTACCGAGAGTATCTCACCTGCACGGCAAAGCCTGGCAAGCTCCCCGTGACATATTCGATGCCAAACACAGAAACAAGTCTCACAATGGAGACGTTACTGGGCCCGCTCGAGCAAAGCGATGAACAACAGGAGGACAGTGACAGTGACAGTGGCAGCTACAAAATCCCACACATTTGATTCCCTCTCACGCATCATTATTCTTCTGCAATAGCAAGTGACGTTTCGGGGGCTCTTCCTGGTTTGGTGCTCAGGTTGGGGGGTGCACTGGGGTTCAAATCCAGGCCTCTCCCGTTCAAATTGTGCTCTCAGACTGGTGGGCAGCCGCTGCCCTGTGCCAGGCAGTGAGGCCAGGAGACTCTCTCAAAGCTTCTACTCGAATGAGTCTATGCAGAGATGTGCTTTTCCCTATGATTGAAGGGGGCGGGGAACAAGTTAACAGGCAGACACACTGGCTCTGACTGAAGAACCAGGGCAGCGAGTGGAGGCTGACGGCAGTTTCACGTCTGTGCAGGAGCCCAGCCCGGCTCTGCCCCCTGGCCAGCAGCTTTGAAGGCACTGACAGGCCCCGCCCTTCACGGTGCCAGATGCTCTTAGGGGACATGCTTCCTGCTGCAAGGGATATGAGGACACCAGGAGAAGCTCTGACGACAAGCACAGGGCCAGGCAGTGAGAAGGCATGTGAGCCACCTCTTGGAGAAGTCTGGAAAGATAGGAAGTGGGTGTGTCTTGGGGCGGCATGAAAATAGGACTGCCGTGTTGAAGACCAACTCATTCACATGAAGGGAGCACAGAAAGGTCAATGAAAAGAGCACAGAAAATTCTTGTTTTCCTTCTTTTCAGGAGATCGAAAGCCCTGTGACAGCAGATCGGGCCCAATTCGTGGACCTCAGGTTCCATCGAAGCTTGGGAGAGTTTTAAGGATGGTAGTTTCTGATGCACGAATCCTGGGGTCGCCCACATCCCAACCTGGGGGGTCTCAGCTCTCCTCGGTGGCGCTCTAGCCTGGGTTTGCACACATTCTTCCAGGCACACTTCTCCTTTCCTTTCTGACTGGTCCATACCCACCCCTCCCCCCACCTCTCACTCTGTGTGTCTCTCTTCCCCACCTCCCTCTCTGTCTCTCTCCCTGTCTCTGTCCCTCTTTCCCCTCTCTGTCTCTCTCCCTGTCTCTGTCCCTCTTTCCCCTCTCTGTCTCTCTCCCTGTCTCTGTCTCTCTTTCCCCTCTCTGTCTCTCTCCCTGTCTCTTTCTGTCTCTCTCTGTCTCTCTCTCTCTCTCTCTCTCTCTGGAAAATCCCACACTCTCCTTATGATTAGTATCTTCTTCTGCATTAAATACAGAATGAAAATAACAAAACTATTCTACCTCACAAGAGTAAATAACAATAAAACTCTGACAGTGGTTTCCGGCTAACAGACACTTGAACTCTCCATCCAGGTCACCACTACTGCTATGGGAAAAGAAAGTCTCTTAAGAGAATTGGACAACACAAAAGGAGGCTCAAACAACAAAGGAACAAGAAAACTCTTACTGAAAGTTGAGTAATGAGAATATATTTTCTGATCAAAGAGAACAGAGTGTTTCATTTTTTGCGTTCGTATTAGTGACATAGCTTAGTAACTGTTTGGGAAGGGTGGAAAAGTCTCTCCATCCACATTCCAGAACCATGCGTTGCAATATAAATCTCTTTTCCTCTGTTCTTTCTCCTCTCTTTCTCTCTTCTCTGATTTTTTCTTTCCTCTTTCTCTGTTCTATTATCAAGAATAATTTGAGTAACAAGAATAAGATGTATTAGTAAGTGCTAATTTCTTAACACTCATAAATTATGTGAGTGTTAAGCATATATCAATATATATGTGTGTATATAGCAGACTAAGCACTAGAGGTTTTTTAAAATAAAAAGCTTTATTAAATGATCTGCACTTAATCAAACCTTGATATCAATGAATGCTCTTTATTTCTTCATAAAAAAATATATAGACCCAGGCCCAGGGAGAGACGCAGTGATACAGCACCTCCCTTGCATGTATGAGGCCCTGGGTTCGATCCTCAACACCTTAACATTGATCCCCCAAACATTAACGCAGCCCCCAAATCCTCAAAATCCCAATCACCCCAAAGCAAAGAGGATGCATGCAGATTGAGACTGCTGAATGTTTCCTAATGATTCCATGAGTGAATATCTGAAAATTCATGTTTCCTTTCTACTGAAAATGAAGTAGACCCAGAAAAAAATAGGCAAAGTGGTAACGTTTTATATTAAATATATGATATCACAGACTGGAGAGATAGTAAGGCAGGTGCATACCCCACACACAGCTAACCTGGGTTTAATCCCTGGCACCCCATCTGGTCCCCCAAGCCCGGTCAGGAGTGGTTCCTGAGTGCAGAGTCAGGAGTAAAGCCTGAGCACTTCTGGGTTTCATTCATTCATTCATTCATCATCCTGTTAATCGTCGATTGCCTCGAGCAGGCCCCAGTAACGTCTCTTTCGTCCTAGCCCTGAGATTATATTCAAGGCTTTTTAGGAGAATGAGACCCATCATTGTTACTGGTATTTGGCATATTTGGTGCACCACGGGGAGTTTGCCAGACTCTGCCCTGTGGGCAGGCTATATTCCATAGCCTGCAAGTTTGTCCAGATGTTCTGATAAGATGTCGCGCGGCCGCGAATGCGGCCGCGAAGTTCCGGGAGCTGCATTTTGTAGTCTCTGAGTCTTGGCCGCTGATGGGATTACACGGCGCCAGGGGGCCAGGTGGTGGGTGTGACCCCCGCCTACTGGAATTTGGAGGATCTGGGTGGAGGATGCTCGACTCCAATTCGAGTAGGCTTGGAGATAGAAAAGAAAATAAGGAAGGAAGGAAGGAAGGAAGGAAAGAAGGAAGGAAGGAAGGAAGGAAGGAAGGAAGGAAGGGAGGGAGGGAGGGAGGGAGGGAGAGAGAGAGAAAGGGAGGGAGGAAGGAAGGAAGGAAGGGAGGGAGGGAGGGAGGGAGGGAGGAAGGAAGGAAGGAAGGAAGGAAGGAAGGAAGGAAGGAAAGAAGGAAGGAAGGAAGGAAATATTGGAAGGAAAGAAAGAAGGAAGGAAGGAAAGAAGGAAAGAAGAGAGGAAGGGAGGAAGGAAGAGAGGAAGGGAGGGGGAAGGGAGGGAGGAGGAAGGAAGGAAGGGAGGGAGGGAGGGAGGGAGGGAGGGAGGGAGGAAAAAAGGAAGAAGGGAGGGAGAGAGGAGAGAGGGGGGAGGGGAATGAGGAAGGAAGGAAGGAAGGAAGGAAGGAAAGAAGAAAGGATGGAGGGAAGGAAAGAAGGGAGAAAGGCAGAGGGGAGAGGGAGAAGAGGGGAGGAGGAAGAAAGTTTACTACAATTAAAAAAAATTGAATGCCGCAAAGACAAATTACTGCCACAAATGATAATGTACAATAAATTGGAATATATTCAAGATATATATTATTATTATAAATATATAATATTTCACAAGTACCCCTAAGTTCTGTTTCCTTAAATAATACCAAAAATAGAAAATTGTAGAGTTTGCATTATGGGAAACATTTATACAAAAATGACAACCTCAGGCTGGAGACATGGTACAGGGGTGAAGGCAATTTAATTACCTGGCACATAGCCAATCCCAGCTCAATGCCCGGGATGACATATGGTTCCCTGAACCCCTCCAGGAATGATCCGTGCGTGCAGAGTGGAGAGTAAGTCCTGACTACCACTGGTGTAGCTTCAACACCGAAAAGAAAAAAGGTGAGAAATACAGCAGAAACTCTCAACAGAAAATTCATGAGCAGAAAGTCCTTGAGCCACTATGACAGGCTAGAGAATGGGTAATGATAGGTTACTTATTCATTCACTGGTTTGGGGGCCACACCCAGTGGTGCTCAGGGGCCAGCCCTGGGGGACCGTAGGTGGGGTCAGAAATAGGACATGAGCCAGCCACAAGGAAGGCAGGCCCAGAGTCCTGTGCTCTCTTTAGTGAGAGTTTCTGAACACTAAAGAAAAAATGCTCCCATGATATTCTTAAATTGTAGCTCTATACTTGAACTTTTTAGCCGAACTGAAGAAGTATTCACCCCAATAACTTTAGTGAAGTGGAATTTCCTCTTCTACGGGCTACAAAATATGACAGGTTGAGTTTGTGTCTCATTTTTATGAATATCTTAAGTCTAGATTGTCCCCAAATTAGTAACCCATTTCTGTGAATAAATCATCCCCCCCCCCCCCCCCGCTAAGTTTTCTATTAGGCATTTTAGAGAAAATATAAAATTCAAGGCAATCCTTTTTTTTTGGGGGGGGGGGGTCACACCCGGCGATGCACAGGTTACTCCTGGCTCTGCACTCAGGAATTACTCCTGGCGGTGCTCAGGGGACCATATGGAATGCTGGGAATCGAACCCGGGTCAGCCACGTGCAAGGCAAACGCCCTATCCGCTGTGCTATCGCTCCAGCCCTGGCAATCCATTTTTCAGGGAATGGGGGATGGAGGGATGCATGTGCCGGTGCTCAGGGGCAACTCCGGGCTTGGTGCTCAAGTACCCCCCACCCCCCCAGGGCAATGCCGAAGAACCAGGCTGTGCCCCTCCCCCTTCTCTCCAGCTGCCCACCGACTTTTAATGCGATTCCTACAGTGATGCTTTGTTTTCTTAAACACTCCAACTCCACCCTAACCAAGACTTTAATAATTAATTTTCTTGCACGGCAGCTCACTCCCACCAGTCTGAAATCTCTTTAAACAGCATGAACTCGAGAGCTGGGCGGCTGCTGGGCCTCCCGGAGCTGGGAAGAGTCTTTCCCAGTCATGAACTCCCAGGCGAGTTCCTAATAGGTCAGGTGGAGATGACAGCACATTCGCATTCAGTGACTCTGGGTCTGTTCAAACACGGCCAAGTCAAGTCTCAGAAACCAGAAGGGTTACCCGTATTTGCCACTCTCCCCTAAACCAAATTGAATAGGCAGTTACATAGCTTGCCCGGACAAGTAGAGGACCTGAATCAGAAACAGGACCAACCCTAGTAAAAATTCTGAATTAGGCAGTTTAACTTAGGGCCACACCTTTTTAATGCTCCAGACACTTCCCTGCCCCTCCCCCCAGCGTCACCCGCCCCGAGGGTCCCCCTCTTCCACAAGCCTCTCCTCTGCCAAGTCCCTTTCTCCTTCACTTCTCACTCTCTTGTGCTCTTAGACTAAAATTCCACCACCCCCTCAGACCCCGTTCCTCGTTACTGTTTAGAACTTACCTTTTCCTACCTCTCACCCTACTAGTTTCCAGTGACAACACCCCAATCTGGTCAAACCATCCACTAAAATGCAGAGAGAAAGCTGGAAGGTAAACGAGTGTTAAGTCTCTTCCAAACTTGCAGTCTATCTCACTAGCGACTAAAAAGTGAGGCTTCCCAAAGAGGCAAGCACTCTGGTGAGGGGAACATATGGCTTCAGCCAGAACCATTGAGCCACTGGCAAATCAGGCAGGAGGTGGTGAAGTTTTGGGGCCAACAGGAGGCCAACCACGTTTAGGGGTGCTAACAAGACTTAGTCAGTTCGGGGCTAGCAAGGGGAACTGAAAAAGAACTAAGCATCTTAGCGGGCTAAGAAAAACACACGTCACAGGAATGCTCCAATTAAGATTTTCTGACTTAACATATCCTGGGACTAGCTAACCTTGGCACCCACTAGACATTTCCTGATGCTTTTCTGCTGAGTGGAAAATATTGATTACACTGTTTTTTTCCTCAGTAAGTCTGAAGCTCTAATTTTAAAATCTATCCAGATCTTGTTGTTTGGGTTTAAAAAAAATTAGTGCTTCCGTGAATCCCAGCATGCAAAAAAAAAAGATAAATCGATCAATCGCGCTTTAATTTACAAATAAGGGGGTGGAGAGGTACTACAGGGGTTAATAATGCATTTGTCTTGCATTCAGTTCACCTTCCTTGATTTGTGGCACCATCTGTGGTGCCCAGAACACCGAGGGGTCACTTCTGAACACAGACCCAGAAATGACTACACCCCGAGAATGGTGTAGTCCCCAAACTCCTCAAAAGTTTTTTTTTAAGCAGAAAAATAAACTCTCCAAATAAGTGATGAGGCTCCAGCTTAGTGGAAGAGCACTTGCTTTGCCTTGCGTGTGCGAGGTCCGGGGTTTGATCCCAGGTACTGCAACAGGAAAAAAAAGTATAGATCGTTTGCATGCACATACCTTATTGAATCCAGCAGAGTGCTGAAAAAACACTGAAGGCTCTTACACAGGGAGCTCAGCTAGTCTGGCTTGCTTCTCCGATCAGTGAGCGGAATGGTGCTCAGTGCAGCTAAGTGGCTTGCCAAGGTTGGTATTTGGGTCTCTGGAGAACAAATGCTTTGCTTCCTTTGTACTGTGCTATCAGGCTGCCTCCCAATATTTAGAGTTCTCTGTGCCATTGCTGCCATGTAATCCACAGCCCCGGGGGAATTCTCACATTTTTTTAAAAGAGAGTTCAGCTGCTACCAGAAGAATATAACCTGTCTATTCACGGACCTGAGGGTCATTGTCGTCCTATCTGGTTTCTCTTGCTGCATTTTTTCCCCCTTGCTGGTTTTTGGTTCACTGGGAAGTGTGGGCACTAGAGCACAAGGTCCTCCTTAAGCACTGTCAGAGCGGGCGCTCCGGTTACCTGCTCCTGTTCTGCTGGGTTACTTATCTTGCTTCTGCTTCTCACCTGGGCAAAGTTCCCATCACAGTTCTTACTCTGTCAGCAAAAAAAAAAAAAAGGATAATATGTTTCTGGGCTTAAAAGGGAGGAAGCACAAGCATAGTTTGGCACAAGCTAAAGTGCAAATATTTCTCATTGAGATGAACACGAGAAGCCCAGCTGGGAAAGCGTAGTTATTTACAAATTTAGATTAGCCTAGAATTAACTTCAGTCATTGAGGTAAAAGGCGATTTCTTCTTCTTCTTCTTTTTTTTTTTTCATCGTTGGCTGTTTGGAGAAATGCACACCCTTTCTGAACGTGTTTAAACGGGTAGATATTTCCCTAGAAAATGTAGAAATGTGGTCGAAAACACAGCTCAGTGACAGCTTGTATGAGACTCCGGGTTTGGTCTCGGACCACGCAATACAAATAAAAATTTAAAAAAAAATGCACACACACACACAAACGCGCGCGCGCACACACACACACACACACACACACACACACACACACACACACACCTTACAATATAATTAATTGATTAGTTTTGGTTTTTAGGCCGCACCCAACTGTTCTCAGGGCTTACATCTAGCTCTGCACCCAGGGATCACTGCTGGTGGGTGGGGATCAGAGATGGAGTTCTGGGATCTAACCTGGCTTGGCCTTGTACAAGACAAGCACTTTACCTGTCCTACTGTCGTCCAGAGGGCTGGAGCCATAGCACAGCGGTAGGGCATTTGCCTTGCACATGGCCAGCCAGCCCGGGTTCGATTCCTTTACCCCTCTCGGAGAGCCTGGCAAGCTACCGAGAGTATCATGCCCGCATGGCAAAGCCTGGCAAGCTCCCCGTGATATATTCAATATGCCAAACACAGTAACAGGAAAGTCTCACAATGGATACATTACTGGGCCCGTTCGAGAATTGATGAACAACAGGAGGACAGTGCTACAGTGCTACTGTCGTTCAGGCCCTTGGAATAGGAACTTAAAGGTCTGTTATGGGGTGATCCATGGGTCTCACATAAAAACATTCCAACTTAGAGTGAGTTATAAGGATGGTCCCTAAGTGATAAATATTCTCAGCTGCATGGACCACCTGAGGCCCAATTAATCTGTACTATAGCTAGCTATCTAATTTCTTTTTTGTTATTGGGGATAATCTATGTTGAGTTTGACTTTTTTTTTTATAAGAAAAGCAAAAGACAAATGCTTGGTGTAAATAGTTTAAACAAAAATATTTTACAAATTTAATTTTTAATAATTCTAAAGTTCAGAGAAACCTTTATTAATATTACAAAGAGGCATCTGTACTTCTGAATCAAAAGCAAATTTTATTGCTTGTATGGCAAACTGATTCTGCCACTTGATTTACAGCTGATTCTGTAATATAGGTATATCCCTGCAAGTTTATTTGATCATTCGACTATAGTGAATATTTATTTTGTTTTACATTTTTATGAATACAAACAATACTGTAATGAATACTTGGACCTCACTTACATGCTTATGCATGTAAATCTCTCTCTTTTTTTTAATCTTCAGTGCTGGTGACTTGAACCCAGGGCCTCCTACATGCAAGGACACTTATACATGACCGAACTCTGAGCCACATCCTTGGCCCTACTTTTACATGTGCCAATATGATAAATTTCCAAACTGGAATAAATGCCTTAAAATACAAGCATTATGAATTGTGGAAAACATTGCAACTGAATGCAAATGGAATATGCCAAGCTGTAATTATATAAATAGTCATCTATTTCACATAGTTTGGCCAGTACCCAATTGGTATTAATTTATCTTTCAAATATTTTTTTCTTATTTGAGAACTATTTTAAAATCTCATTTTTGTTTTGATTTATTTCTCCACCTGATTATTTTATTTTAAATATTCATCTTTTTTTTCTGAATTTCTTATTCTCTCTCTTTTTTAAACTATCTAGAAACTTAGGGCCTAATGAAGTAAAATTCACAAATTCTTTTTGCAAGTTCCTGGGGACAATTGAATAATTGTCACCAAATACATCCCACCTGTATCAGAGAATATAATGTATAGTGTTGGTAAGTGGAAAAACAATGACTTACAAGCTTATTAAAAAGACGCTCATGCAATAAATGAAGGTCACACAGTCCTGTTATTGCTTTGAGTATCTAAGGGTTGAGAAGAAGAGAGGGAAGAGCTGGAAAAGCAGTGCCCAGTGAACTTCTCATTGTATTAGTTCAAGTTACTCCCTAAGGGGCGGGCCAAGGGTCAGTGTTGGGACGACAGTCACTGAGCATGTGGTATAAGGCCCTGAGCTTGATCTTGGCACTTTATGCAACCTTCAACCCCTCCTCTGCCAACAAACACTGCCGAGTGTTGCTGAAACATCACCTTAGAATAAATCCAGGGACTGGAGAGGGAATTCAAGTGGATGGAGTGAGGCTTTGTATGCAGGACCCCTCTGGCCTTGACCCCTGGTACCCGGAGGCTCCCAGTGCCCACTGGGAGCAAACCCTGAGGCCAGTGTTGGCAGGAGCCCCTGATACCTCCAACTGGGACCCCCAAACTGAAATAAAGTGTGTAATCCAGCAATTGTGCCTCTCACTCGACGCCACAAGACAGGACCGGCCACAAAGAAATGTATGTCAGTTGGTAAAGGCCGAGCAAAAAAGTAGCAGCAACCTATTTCCATGAACAAAGGAGGGTTTTACACGCCATCTAAGCAGCGGCACGCTGGCTGTCACTGGAGAGGAGTAGGTGCACCTAGAGGATGTGAGGCCAGATAGGCATCAGGGATATCACAAAACTGCAAACAAAGGAGCCCAGAGTTGCGGGCAGTGGACTGCCACCCCTGCCTGGTCACACAGTCCCGAGTCTGAGTCTGCGTGTCTCTATGTGCTACTGTTGGAGCCCAGGGCTTCTGCGCATTGTCACTCCTTCCAGTGCCCAAAGTGATTCCGAGTTGCAGCACAGCCAGATGTGTCCTGACACCATAGAGAGGTGTGATCTGCCCACCCCACACCCCTGCCACAGCAACAACAACTGAAATGATGTTCAAGCACCATGGCCCGGCAATGCACCTGCTGAACACAGGTGAGACCAGAAGTGCCTCCTGGAAAGCACTGTGACCCTGAACCACGCATCTCAAGAGAGCCCCAGCCCAGGGCAAACGCGTGCAACCTAAAACACAACCTCTGCAAGCAACAAACCCAGGGTGCGGGTGACCCTCAGGTCTGCAAAAAACAAGATAACCTGCAACTGGAGTGATATAGTACAGCTGGTTCGATTCCCAGCATCGATTCCCAGGTTCGATTCCCAGCATCCCATGTGGTCCCCAAGCACTGCCAGGAGTAATTCCTGAGTGCAGAGCCAGGAGTAATGCCTGTGCGACCCAAAAAGAAAAAAAAAAAACAAGATAACCCAAGAAAGGTGGGGGGAGGAGAGAAGGAAAAGTAAAGGAATCTCAGAGCACAAGAAATAACCTCTCCTGGGAAAATGATGTGGACACAAGAAACAGGTAGCTTCCCCGACACCCTGATACACATTCTTCATTTCTCAGTAACTGTGCTGGTCAACCACTGCATCATATGTATAATGTATAGTTTGTGTGGGTCAAGTTAGATGCTAATGATTGTTTTAAAATTCACCATCACTGTCCTCCCGTTGTTCATCGATTTGCTCGAGCGGGCCCAGTAACATCTCCATCGTGAGACTTGTTGTTGGTGTGTTTGGCATATTGAATACGTCACGGGGAGCTTGCCAGGCTTTCCCATGCGAGCGAGATACTCTCAGTAGCTTGTTGCACTCTCCGAGAGGGACGGAGGAATTGAACCCAGGTTGGTCAGGTTGGCCGAGTGCAAGGCAAATGCCCTACCATTGTGCTATAGCTCCAGCCCATTCATCTTAAAACAATTTTACCTATAATATGTATTATAGTTGAAGGAGGAGGCAGAGATCACTCTTTTTTTTTAATTGAGCTCAGATAGAGAAAGGAGCACCAAATAAAGGGTGTTGGGAGGATCCTCCCAGGATGGGAGAAGCATACAGATCACTCTTGACCCCAGTGTTTAGAGAACACTGACCTCTTGGACAGGGAAAGAAAATAATCAAAGGTGGGAAGAAGAGAACGGGAAGTAATGGGTGAAAAGGCACTGGGGCTTTAGTCGTACTGATGATACGGGACAGGGGTGCGGCCATATATCCAAACACAGACTCAACAACACTGAAAACATGGCATCTAAGCCGCGACCACTGGAACTCTGGAATGTGCCTGTCAAGTTGACAGGAGGGGTGGGGTGAGGGTTGGGGTGGACAGGGAATATGGGGACACTGGTTGGAGGGAAGTTGACACTGGTGGGGGAAATTGGTGTTGAAATATTCTGTGCCTAAAACACAACTATCAATAACTTTGCAAGTCACAGTTAATAAAAAAAAATGAGTAAAATTTTACCTCCTCATTCCTTTTTCGAACAGATTTTCCTTGGTTATTTTGAATGGTTAACCTCCCAGATAAAATTTTAAATGACTTTCCTCTCAAATTTCCCAAATTATTATTTGACTAGAATTATAATGAATGAATACTTTCTTCTTCTTTTTTTTCTTTTTTTTTGGGGGGGAGAGGGTGGGTTGTGGTAAAGGCTGTGGTCCTAGACCACATCCGCAGTGCTCAGTAGCTATTCCTAGGGGGCAATGGGGGACCACAGTCAGTGCTGGGAGCAAGTCAGGGGCAGATGCGTGCCTTGGTCCCTGTCTCTCCCCTAGACTACTGTGGAAAGCTCTGAGAAGGAAGGGCTGGGAAATAGCTCGCGTGGTAGAATACATTCCAGTGTGTGCAAGACGCTGAGATGAATTCTTGCACCAGTCTCAGTGCAATCTTTGAGGCATTGCCATTTGGTCCCCAAGCACTGTGGCCACGTGTGCAACCTCTGAACAGAGGGACATCAGTACAAGGAGGGAAGGGTCAGGGACAATGAAAAAGCCAGTAGAAGAGTTTGAAATGAAACGGGACTTTTTATATAACTTGAAGCATATGAAGTTCTGATTTCTTTCAGTCTCTTGTTCTGTGCCCTCTCATTTCCTCACCTGGAAGGGTATGGGCATTCTTATCTATTTCCTGATTAGGACAACAATTGAGTGTTTCGTTATAAAGTTTTCTGGTCACTGTCACTGTCCTCCTGTTGTTCATCGATTTGTTCAAGCAAGCCCAGTAACGTCTCCATTGTGAGACTTGTTACTTGGCATATCGAATATGTCACAGGGAGCTTGCCAGGCTTTGCTGTGCGGGCGGGATACTCTTGGTAGCGTGTCGGGCTCTCTGAGAGGGGCGGAGGAATCAAACCCGGCTCGGCCAGGTCGGCCACGTGCAAGGCAAACGCCCTACCCGCTGTGCTATCGCTCCAGCCCGTGTTGGTATAAAATCGTCTAAAATTATCTGAATGCCTTCAAAGTTGAGGGGTCAGGGAAATTGTACAAGAGGTGAGGTTCTTGCCTTGTATGCAGCTCACCCTAGTGCTGCGTCCAGTCCTCCAGAATGACCCCTGAATACCACTGGGTATGAGCCAACCCTTCCCTGAAACAGTTTCTTGGATTGTTTATTCTGCTGGACATTGAAGACACGGCAACACTCTAACACTGAGTAACATCCTTCAGGTTTGTGTGTGTGTGTGGGGGGGGGGGCAGAGAGATAAATAGGCTGATTGGAAGTTTTGCATGAGGGACACCCAGGTCCAATCCCTGGTACCTGTACCACATGGTCCCCCAGGCACAGAACTGGAGCAGCCCCAGGGCACTTCCAGGAATTTCTGCCCCCCCCCCAAGCAAATAAATGAAAGTCTTTATTAGAAATAGTGCTGGGTTGTCCAAAATCTTTTCAGTAGTAATTAAAATATTCATATATTTTCTCTTATTGGATATTAATAAATCCTTCAGGCAACATCATATAAGCTCCCCATTACCGAACCATTCTTACCTACTCAGAAAATTTATTTTAATTTGGGCACATCTGGGTTTTGTTAATAATGTGTTTTAGTTCTACCTTATATATCCAAAAAGGAGATTGACTTTTCTTTTGTGTAATTTTTTTTTTTTGCTTTTTTGGGGTCACACCCGGCGATGCACAGGGGTTCCTCCTGGCTCTGCACTCAGGAGTTACCCCTGGCGGTGCTCAGGGGACCCTATGGGATGCTGGGAATCGAACCCGGGTTGGCCACGCGCAAGGCAAACGCCCTCCTCCAGCCCCATCTTTTGCATAATTTTTTAAAATCGAATTTCGGTCTCACGGCCATTTTATTTTAAAGCCAGCCTCCTGGGAAACACAAGAATCACCGGTGAAAACGCATCCAAGGCCGCCCCTGCCGTGCTCATAGTGCAAAGCTCATGAACTGCTTTGTCTACTTTCGTGAACATCCAACGCGATCCTCTTTACACCTTCCCTCTGCTGTGAGTTAAGCTACTCCCAAATCTTCTTTCTAAGGTCCTACAAGACCCTTTCAGAAAGCAAGGGCGGGCCAGGGAAGGGCGCCGGGTTTTCCCTCCTCTCCTATTCCCTGGGGCAGGTCTGACCCTCTCCCGGCTCTCTTCCTGCTTGCCAGCCCCTGAGCACTTTGCTTTCCAGTCCTCTCCTCTGCCTTTCCTTGTCTGTCTGTGCTTCAAGGTTCCTGCAGCCCTTTAGAGTTCAGTTCAGGGGAGGAGAGATAGTGGGGGAGGATGAGGAAGGAGACGCCTGTTTGGCACGTGGTGGACCCGATTTCAATCCCAGACATCACTCCCATGTCCCGCCTGGAGAGATCCCTGAGCACTGAGCCAAGAGTTGGCCTTGAGCACTGCCAGCAGCGACTCCTAAGCAGAGCCAGGAGTGGATCGAGAGAGAGCACAGGCAGGAGTCACCCCTGAGCACCACTGGAGTGACTCCCCGGCGCGGCCAGGAGTGAACCGTGAGTACAGGCAGGGGTGACCCCCTGAGCACCACTGGACGTGCCCCAATGCCCCGGTCCTTAGCGCGCCGCGCGCATCTGCTGGCTCTGAGCTTGGCAGCGCGCAGCGGGTCGGCAGGGGACCAGCCTTCGCTGCCGGGCTCGGGGGTCGCCCTGGGGGCCCGGCCTGGGCCCAGTCCCCTGCGGGTAGGCCCGGAGTGTGGCCTCCACCGGGCAGCGCGCAGGAACGGCCGCAGACGCCCGCACGGCTCGGAGAGAAGCCGTGGACGGGGGACGGGCTGCGCGCACCCCCCAGCCCTGCACGGGGGAGCCACCCCGGGGAGCGCAAAGCGGCCACCCCACAGGCCGCGCCCCCCGACCGCGCGCTCCCAGGCGCCTGGCTCCGCCGCACCACGCGGCACCTCGGGGCAACCACGTCTGAAGGACCGCGAAGGGCCGGAGTTATCCGGGTCGACAAGAACCAGGACTTGCATCCGCCCGCGACCCCCCGCAAGCCCCGGCCTGGGGGTTGGGGGCGGCTCTGGATTTTCCTCCAGGGCCCCCTCCCCCGCCGGGGGTGCCGGCGGACCCGAGAGCGCTCCCCGGGGCCCCACGCGGTGACGAAAGTCGCCCGCGGGGCCGATCGGTGGAGTCTGCAACGTGGCCTCGGACCGGGAGTCCAGCGGGCCGCAGGGGCCAGGGGACCCCAGCGCCGGGCGGGCCGGCGGGACGCCGGGAGCCGGGCCCCGGGCCCCGGTCGTCATGGGAACCCCGCGCCCGTCTCCCGGGCGACCCCGTCCCGGGGGCGGGGCGGGGCGGGGCGGGGCGGGCGGGCCAATGGGGCCGGGCCCCGCGGGGCCGATGGACGGGGGCGTGGCCGCGGGCCGGGTGACACCCCGGGGACGCCGTGCAGGCGCAGCGGCCGGCGCGCAGCGCGGGGTCCGGACGTCTCGGGCCCAGGCCGGGCGGGCGCGGGGAGATGCGGCGCCTGCTGCCCGCCTCGGCGCGCTCCTCGTCCGGCTCCCTCGGCCCCCGGCGGCGGCCGGCCCCGAGCCCCGCGCCCCAGTAGCGGCGGACGCGGCGCGCGGCGAGCGGTAAGGGCGGGCCGGGCCGCGACGGGGCGGACGTGCGGCGGGCGCGGGGCGCGGGGCGCGGGGCGCGGGGCGGCCGGTTCCGGGGACCGCGCCGGGGCGGGGCGGGGCGCGCCGGGCGGGCGGGCGGGCGGGTTGGGGGGCGCGCTGGGGGGGGGGGGCGGCGCGGCCACGCCCCGGCTCCACCGCGGACCCGGCACGCGGGCCTGGGACCCCCACCCCCACCCCACCCCCACGGGCCCCCCGGGAGAGTGCGGGTGGGCGCGAGCCTGGCGGAGCTCGGGGCAGGGGCGCCCGGGGACCTCGGGGCAGGGGGTCCCGGTGGATCTCGGGGCAGGGGGCGCGGGGGAGCTCGGGGAAGGAGGGAGCGGGGGAATCTCGGGGAGGGGGACGCCGGGGAAACCCGGAGAGTGAGTGTAGGCGATCTCGAGGAGGGGGCGCGGGGGGATCTCGGGGAGGGGGACCCTAGAGATCTTGGGGAGGGGGCGCTGGAGGTATCTCGGGGAGGGATACCCGCTTTTAAGGCGCTTTTAGGGCGCGGGGGAAACCCCGGAGAGTGTGTGGGGGGCGATCTCGGGGAGGGGGCCGCGGGGTATCTCGGGGAGGGAGACGCGGGGGTGCCCCGGGAGAGTGAGTGTGGGGCGATCTCGGGGAGGGGGCGCGGAGAGTCCTAGGGACCTCGGGGAGGGCGTCCGGAGGGAGCGTCTGGGGGCGCGGGCTCGCCCCCCGCGCCTGCCGGCCCCCAGCCCGCGTGAGTGTCGCGTCCCGAGCGCGCAGAAGTGGGGCGCGGGACGTGCCGCCGTCGGGGGCCGGCTGGAGCGGAGCCGACCGGGCCCCCCGCTCCCTGTGGCGGGCGCCGTGGGTCGCGACGACGGTGCCAGGTCGCCCCGCGGACCTGGTGGGGGCTTCGGGGGAGGCGTTCCGGCGAGTGGGTGGGCGGGCGCGTGACCGGGCCGTGGGAGAGGCGCGAGCCGGAGTGGCGATGCCGGAAACGGGCGCTTCCAGGGCGCTCCCAGGGCGCTTTTAGGGCGCTCCCAGGGCGCTCCCAGGGCGCTTCCAGGGCGCTTTCAGGGCGCTTCCCAGCTTTGGGCCCCTCGGCCCGCTGCGGCTTAGGCGTTGCCTTTGCCTTTGTCCGACCAGTCTCCTTACTGCTTATCTTTGGGGGAGGGGGGCTTGCTTGCCATCCTCTCCAAATATTTATAAACACGTTGCAGGTAACACACACACACACACAAGCCTCTGGGGCGTGCTTTGCATGCCAGCAGCCCCGCGCCTGGTCCCCTGCTCGGGGAGGGCTCCCCACGCCCTCCCCACGCGGGCACCGCCGGGTGGGTCCTCAAAGGCAGCGCAGTGAACCCAGAATACATCAACAACAACAACAAAAAAAACAACAACGCCGGTTTAGAGGAGAGATTTCGACACTCTGATAGGAGGCAAAAGTTGTAAAACTTACCTTTCTGGGGCCTGTTCTTGAATCTAGGCCATGAATGAGAGCTGACTGGTCTGCTTTGCGCCATCCTAGTTGTCATGCTTTAATTAAATGGAATTTATATCCTCACCAAGAGAGACAGGTCAAAGTTTTGCTGTGTCCCACTTAGAGTAAGTTGGGTGGGGGAAAAAAAAACACGTCAAGAACGAATTGGAGGGGTCGGAGCCATGGAACAAGGGTATTTATTTGCCTTGAGTGTGACTGATCCGAGTTCGAGCTCAGGCATCCTATATGGTGGTCCACTGAGCACTGTCGGGAAGAATCCCAGAGCATCGCTGGTGTGCCTGAAAAGCCAAAAGAAAAAAAAAAAAAGGAACGGGTGGGAGAATGACTGTCAACAGAATGTGTATATTTCTAGCTCATATTATATGAGCTAGAAATATTATTATATGAGCTAGAAATGTTATATGAGCTAGAAATATTATTATATGAGCTAGAAATATTATTATATGAGCTAGAAATATTATATGAGCTAGAAATATTATATGAGCTAGAAATATTATTATATGAGCTACAAATATCTTATATGAGCCATAGCCTCATGTGTGCTAGAGTAAAGGACAATTGGGAAATAAACTACCGGTACTTGCTCTTCTTTGACAGTTTGCTACTTTAAAAGAGATTACAAATGGTTTTTGTGGTCAAGGAAACACTAATTAACATTACTTGAAATTGAAGGGAACCACTTGGTTTGGTGGAAGTAAGTTCAGTGGTTGCACCCCTGCTCAGCATGTGTAAGGGTCTGGGTTCAATTCCCAGTAAGGGGGGAGGGAAACAACAAAAATTCCACGAAAAGTTGCTGCCTGAGTGGGTTCAGTGCTTTGAGCACTGCCCGTCCAGGGAATAGCCCTGAGCATCTCCAGTGTCTCCCTAGACCCCACCCCATACCCATGACACAAAGGACGGGAAGATCCCGCCTTCCTCTGAGCCAGCCCCTTAGAAATTACTCCTGTTCACATTGGCTTCTTTTGGAATATGCTTTGGGAGAAGCCTGTGCCATTAATTGGAAGAGTGAGGGGAAGCTATTCTATCAGATGTCTGATGTGACTAAGGTGACTCTGTTGAATTACTGTCACTTTATAAAAAAAGACATTGGGTCTCAAGACAGATTAGTACTGTCCCATAAGTGCAGAAGGGAAAGTTGAGAGTCTGTTGCTCTGGGTTCCCTTTTTCTTTTTTTTCTTTCTTTCTTTTTTTTTTTTCAAGTTTGAAAATGACGATGTATTGAACAATTCAGGAACTGGACTTTTTAATTTTCTTTTAATATTTGTTAGGACACTGTGATTGACAAAGTTGTTCAGAGTGGAGTCGCTTCAAGCATACCGAGTTCCAACACCAATCCCACCACCAGTGTCCCCCTCCCTCCACCGATGTCCCCAGGTTCCCTCCCACCCATGCCTCTGGCAGGCATATAAAGAATTTATTTCCTATTACTTGCTCTAAACAAAACTTACAGGAATGGCAAATGGTATTCTCAAAAACTAAATCAATCAAAGTCAGTCTGTGATGATTGCTTGCTAAGTGATGTTAGCCAATATAAACCAGACGTTAACTCATTATTGAAAATGTATAAAATCCTTTAACAGGTTAGAAGTAAACATACTCAGAAGAGAACTTTTTTTGGGGGGGGGGAAGTCACACCTGACGATGTACATGGGTTACTCCTGGCTCTGCACTCAGGAATCACTCCTGGCGGTGCTCAGAGGACCATATAGGATGCTGGGAATTGAACCCGGGTCTGCCGCGTGCCAGGCAAACGCCCTACTCGCCGTGTTATCGCTCCAGCCCCATTAGACAACTTTTAATGAGGAAATTAATACAGAACTTTCAGTGGTTTCAGCTGAAGTTCCTAGCTCCCTGTGACTATGCCACATCAAAACTGTTCTCTAAACAGCTGGGGTCTAGGGCATGAAGTGGACACATCTCTGGTGCTTACTTGCAGGTGCTGTGTCTTGTCATATGACTGGCTTGGGAGGGAGGGAGGGAAGGAGGGGGGGCAGCCGTCTGATTTCTCCAGCAGAAAGGTAGCGCGTCCCGAGCGAGTGAGCAGGCCGGTGTGTGTGAACTCTAGACTAACTTGTTTTTCCTGGGGGTTGCTGCGAGCTGCTTGGGAAACACAGGAATGGCGGCTGGTCCTAGCATGTTCCCCTGATCCTGTGCTTCACTGCTGAATCCTGCTTGCTTCCTGACTTGCTTCCTTGCTTCCTTGCTTCCTTTTTTTTTTTTTCATTTTTGTTTGAGTCCAGTGTGAAAACTTACTGAAACAATTTTCTGCATTTTAAGTCTGTACGAAGATTTTGGGTTTTAGGTGACAAATCTGTAGGTCCTACAGAATGTCTTTAAATTTCCTTTCCAGAGCCGGGGCAATAGTACAGGAGATGACTAGCTGACCTGGCACACGGCCAACTCTGGTTCCATCCCCAGCACCTCATCTGCTCCCCGGAACCCCGCCAGGAGGGGTCCCTGAGTGCAGAGCCAGGAGTCAGCCCTGAGCACTTCTCTCTGTGGCATCCCTCCACCCCCCCAACCACCAAAATTAATTTACTTTCTAGAGCCAGAGAAGGGAGTATAGGGGTTAAAGTGATGGTCTTAACATGGCAACCAGAGTTCAATTGCTGGTACCTTGTGGTTGTCCTCCCAATATCCTCCTTGCCAACATGGAGTGGTCCAGAGTACAGCTAGTTGTGGCCTGATCCACCAGAAGCCTTTTATTTCTCTCTCTCTTTTGGTATTTCTCTCTCTGTTGGATATGTGGAAGATTTATATACAGAACCTCCCATTGCAGGTTGACACTCAAGATTTAGTTCCTTTCTCTCTAATCTTTTTGCATCACTATTAACACAGACAAAATAATTATTGAATTATTTATGGATATTTAGAACTAATAATTCATATTAACCCTCCAAGGATTTTGACTTGACTTTTAGTTATGCAAATACTTTTTTTTTTCTGCCAGCAATAAATGTCTTTGGTTGAATACTGCATTTTTCACTTAAAAAACCAGCTCATTTCCTTTGTAGTTTAGTTTTTCCCTCGTATTAAGTCACCGGAGTAACTTGTAAAAGTCCTTATGTTCAGATAAAGCATATTTAAAAAAAAATACCTATATCCAGGAATGTATTCAGAGAAGTTAAACCACAGTTTTGGGGAGCCATAGATCCATATTTTTGGGAAGCACCTTAAGAAATTCCAATTTGGAGCTAATAGGGAATCAGTATTCTATTCCTCTCTACAAATTGTAGTTTCTTGGAAACATGGCAACATTTTTATGTGGTATTTTGTTCTTCCCTCTGTATAAGTCACAAGAGATCTTGGTTTTGCTCTGACGGTGTGACTTAGAAGCATCTATGTATATCCATTATCTACTGGAGTTTTTGCTTTTTGAATCAGAATATGAGGATTTTAGGATTTTAAGATTTTTTTATTTCCCCCCATTTCTTTATAACTGCACTGTCTACTGAAGAAGTCCTTAGCCGCTTGAGATTAAATTAGTTAAAATTATGTACAGAGTTAGTATTCAGTTCCTCATTCCCACTATCTATATTTTGTTTTCCAGCATCAGTTGTGGCTGGCAGCTACTGTATAAGACAGCTCATATATGGAAAATGCTATCATTTATTTATTTATTTATTTTTTTTGTGGCCACACTCGGCAATGCTCAGGGGTTACTTCTGGCTCTGCACTCAGGAGTTCTTCCTGGTGGTGCTTGGGAGACCATATGGGGTGCTGGGGAGGAGTAGAATATTGATTCACTGTGCTGGGAATGGAAAACGGGTCATCCTCTGACAAGGCAAAGTGTCCTTACCCCTTGTATGTATGGTTACGGCCCCAGGTACGGATGTGACCTAAAGATTTGGAAGTATTTTATTCATATATACATATGTATGTGTGCATATAATGCGTATATATACATACATAAAA
The DNA here is from genome assembly GCF_029834395.1 of Sorex fumeus. NCBI lineage: Eukaryota > Metazoa > Chordata > Mammalia > Eulipotyphla > Soricidae > Sorex > Sorex fumeus. Next base: position 2,726,185 of record NW_026606070.1, on the reverse strand, counting down.
TGCCTTCATTTTTCTTTGTATGTCATCATTTCCTTCAGATTTATACCTCAGATAGTTTTCACTCTTCTTGGGCTAGGGACATGGCTCATGGCAAGTACATGCCTGGCAAGTGTAGCGCCCTTGCTTTGAACCCTCGCCCTGCATAGCTCCTGACCATTTGATGCTTATATTATTTCTTTCCTCGTTGACATTCCTTTTCAGAGCTCATCGGGAGGAGGATTTGAGTGTCTTCCTCTTTATGATCTCTGGCAGACACTCTGAATCTAGCCAGTGGTTTCATGGACCTCAGCTACAATAGTTTCAGGCCTGGAAATGCAATGCCCCAAACTCCAGAAACAATAACAACAACAAAATGATTTCAGCTTGTGTTGACTTTCATTCAAGGCCCTCTCACCTGATGTTTTTTTTTTTTTCCTTGGGAGCGCACACTGGCTGGCGCTCCCGGGTCTGAGTCGGTGTGTGGGCGGACACCCGCCTGCACCCGGGGAGCGCCAGCATCTGAGCTCCTGGGTCTGTGTTTGGGCCGGGGTGGCTGGGGGCGGGTCTGGGAGCGCAGGAACTGGCAGGGGCCGACGTCTGCCTGCAGGAGGAGGGCTCTGACACTGGACGCACCTATCCTGTTGGGGCGCCTTTTAGTGGTCAGAGGTATGACTGAGTATTTCAAGCGAAAGCCATCGTATTAGTTTCAGTATGAGTAAAACAGATGCCCAAGGGACTGTTTTTCTCATAAGGAAGTGTCCCCTTTAAAAAAAAAACTTCCATGTTAACATTATGTCTTAAATTTTAACGATATTGGATACTTGGCTACAGACGCACAGGTTAGGAGAAATTATCCCCTATAGTTTTGTCTTGCCTATATGCACCCTCTCCTTGGCATACCTAAAATAGACCCCGTCAACAAAAGTTTTTTTTAAAATTTATTTTATTTTATTTTGCTTTTTGGATCACACCCAGCGATGCACAGGGGTTACTCCTGGCTCTGCACTCAGGAATCACCCCTGGCGGTGCTCAGGGGACCATATGGGATGCTGGGAATCAAACCCGGGTCGACCACGTTCAAGGCAAACGCCCTACCCGCTGTGCTATTGCTCCAGCCCCTTATTTTTATTTTTTAATTTTTAATTGATTTAGTTTGTTCAGAAAAGAAATGGAAATATAAAATTCAATTTAAAGTAGTTGTTTTCATTGTATAACTGAAACCCAAGCACAAAAATGTGTAAGTCTGCAACTGTACCTCATGATGTCTCACTATTAAAAATTTTTTTAATAAAAAAATAAAGTAGTTGTTTTATTTTTCTCTTATAGATGGATGGTATTTTTTTCCCTTTTAGTTAGTCTTTAGGTCACACCTGGGTGATGCTCAGGGGTTACTCCTATGCTTGGGAGACCATATGGGATGCTAGGGATCAAATCCGATGGGGCACCTTCAAGGCAAATGTCTTCCCCACTGTACTATCTCTCCAGCCAGCATATCTATTATTTTTTTTTTTTTTTGCTTTTTGGGTCACACATGGCGATGCACAGGGGTTCCTCCTGGCTCATGCACTCAGGAATCACTCCTGGCGGTGCTCAGGGGACCATATGGGATGCTGGGAATGGAACCCGGGTTGGCCGCGTGCAACGCCCTACTTGCTGTGCTATCGCTCCAGCCCCCAGCATATCTATTTTTATGTACACTTTTTAATTTATTTAGATCAGACAAATTTACACCCAAGACATTGAAAATTGTTTTGTTGAAAGAACTCTCAATAATTTTTTTCTTTTTGGGGGGGAGCCACACCCAGAAGTGCTCAGAGCTTCCTCCTGGCTCTGCTTTCAGAGGGGTCTCTACCCTGGGGGTCCCTGGGAACCAGATGGGGTGCTGGGGATCAAACCCAGGTTGGCCATGTTGAAGACTTTACTTGCTGTACTGTTGCTGCAGTCCCCCCAATAAAATATTTTGTATCCAGTGTCACCTTATGTTTTAATCTGTCTCCACTCACTCTCATGTAATCTGTGGGATCTTACTGAAATAGCCTTTTTGAACTAAAATTGAAGTAGAAAGATGATATAGCCAGAAATCATTACTCAGAGTTTTTTAGACGAAGGAAGTGAAGTTTCTCTTGAGTATTGCTTAAGCACTCTTTCTAGAAAAGTGCAATTAAAAAAAAAAAGAAACATTTAGGGGATCGGTTGTAGCTCTTTGGAGAGTACATTCGTGCCAAGTTTAAGGCCCTGGCTTCAGTCCCTAGCGTTCAAGTAACTACAACAACAACAACGAAAAGAAGCATTTATTAAACTATTGAGTTGGTTAGTTGGTTTTGGTCACGGGATAGTCAATTATGCCTTCTGGAAAGCAAAGAATGTAATTTAACTTTGTAACTGAGTAGAAATAATTGATATTTTGGCGTAGGACTTCCCTTATTAGACGGTTTTTGAACCGAAGAACCATTCCCTTCTCAGTCTCTTATGTTTCTGACTTGCGCTGAGATGTAGTTTCATGGAAATACTTGAACTAAATATTGGATAAATATTTAAGTCTTTTAAGTTTTTAAATTTTTTCCCTTTTTTTGTCTTGTTTTTGGGTTACACCTGGCAGTGCTCAGTTTTTATGCCTGGCTCTGTGCTTAGGGGTCCCTTAGAGGGGTTAGAGGGACCATATGAGGTGCTGGGGATCGAACCCAGGTCAGCCATATGCAGGGCAAGCACCCTACTTGCTGTACCATCTCTTCAGCCTTTTAATTATATTTTTTTTTAGTACTGGATTCTGTACTTAGTTTCAGGAATAAACTTCAGGTGGTGATTCATATGGAACATCAATTTTCTCAGAGTTAAGTGAAAGTTGAACAAAGCTAACATGTATCCTTTTAACTGTACTTCATGAACTCTGGACATTTTTTAACAATATACTAGAAGGAATTAAAAATATCATTAATAAAATATTTCATCTGGGGGCTGGAGCAATAGCACAGCGGGTAGGGCGTTTGCCTTGCACATGGCCGACCCGGGTTTGATTCCCAGCATCCCATAGGGTCCCCTGAGCACCGCCAGGAGTAACTCCTGAGTGCATGAACCAGGAGTCACCCCTGAGCATCGCTAGGTGTGACCCATAAAGCAAAAAAAAAAAAAAATTCATGTGAATGTTTCTTTGACTTGGGGGTAGGGGAGGGGCGCACCCAGCTTTGCCTGGAAGTTGCCGTTCGCTCTGGGCTAGCAACGTGCCACTGAGTTCAGGCTCCCACGTGCACTCCAGCCCTTCGACTTTCTCCCCACTCACTTCTTGGTCTTTTTCAGTGTTTATGTAAGTACATCAAGGTTTTGCCCCCCGGCCCCCAACTGGGGTGTGACTCAATGGCAAAGCCAGTGCCTTGCATGCATGAGGCCTGAGTTTGATCCCTGGTAGCACTGTTGGTAGCACTGTAACACTGTCCTCCCGTTGTTCATCGATTTGCTCAAGCAGGCACCAGTAACGTCTCACAACAAATTGTGAGACTTGTTGTTACTGTGTTTGGCATATGGAATACGTCACGGGGAGCTTGCCAGGCTTTGCCGTGCGCACAAGATGCTCTTGGTAGCTTGCCGGGCTCTCCGAGATGGGCGGAGGAATCGAACCTGGGTCGGCCATGTAGGCCATGTGCAAGGAAAACGCCTTACCTGCTGTGCTATCGCTCTAGCCGTGGTACTGTAAATAAAATGTATTTTGCATGGAGGTAGGGCTGGGTCGGGACAGCGCTTAGCAGCAGGGTGTGCACTTGCCTGCATGAGGCCTTGAGTTCAATCCCCAAGGCCATAATAAAACGGCAACAACAAAAAAGAGTTCTTTTTCCTTAAAAAGGACCTTAGGACTATATTTGAGATTAGCACTGTAGCACTGTCCTCCCGTTGTTCATCGATTTGTTCGAGCAGGCCCAGTAACGTCTCCATTGTGAGACTTGTTACTGTGTTTGGCATATCGAATATATCACGGGGAGCTTGCCAGGCTTTTCCGTGCGGGCGAGATACTCTCGGTAGCTTGCCGGGTTCTCCAAGAGGGGTGAAGGAATCGAACCAGGGTCAGCTGGGCTGGCCGCGTGCAAGGCAAACGCCCTACCGCAATGCTATCACTTAAATGAAAGATGGATCATTCTGTTCTTCCTCCTAATGGGATTAAAGACTCACGGTATTGAATCAATATAGTTAATGATGAACTGGACAGATTTACCCACATGTTGACACCCAGTTCTCCTTTCACATTTTTTATTCGGTAAATATACATTGAATTCCTGGTCTCTGCCTGGCACTTGCCTGGTCTCTGCCATGATACACAGAGATGACAAGTTTCTTGGGCCAGAGTAGCAGAGTACAGCAGACAGGGCACTTGCCTTGCACGTGGCCTACCTGGGTTTGATCCCTGCTACTCCATATGGTCCACTGAGCATGCCAGGAGCCATCTCTGAGAGCAAAGCCAGGTCCTGAGCACAACCAGATATGCCCCCCAAACAAAAACAAATAAACAAAAACCAAAAAATAGAGACATTTCCAGGACGGTGGCATTGTCAGTAACCACCTAACTATCTGAGTGGATGCCACGTAAATCAATCTATTGATAGAGTACGTTGACACCGAACAATTGTGAAGATAAAATTAAATAGCACTGCAAACTACCTTGTACAGTTTTACAAAGACATGGACACCTACCTCAAGAGATAGGATTTGTTTTCATATGCAGCTGTGCGCGGTGTTGATCGTGCCCAGTGGTTGAGACAGTATTGCATTACCGTTATTCATTTACTTGGTTTTGGGCCCACGCCCCAAAGTGCTCAAGAGTTACTCCCAGTGTGGTGCTTTGGAATTACACCTGCCTGTGTTTGGGGGTCCATAAGATGCTAGAATTGAAGTGCTGGGTCTCCTGCATAAAAAAGCACAGCACTACATTTAAAGCATGGCCTTTTTTTTTTTTTTGATTGTGGGGAGGGCATGCCCAGTGGGTGTTCAGGGCTTTCTCCTGGTTCGATATTCAGGGGGGTCACTCTTTGGGTTCTTGGGGGACCATCTGCGGTGTCAGGGAAGTAAGGGGAGCTACGAGCCAGGCAAGCACCTTAACTCCCGTGCTCCCTCCACCCCAAAGCATGACTGTGGAGCCAGATTTCTCTTACTTTTCTGTGACTTTATGCAAGTGACCTGAAGTTGCTATTCATTTACTTTTCTCGTCTGCAAACGGTAAGGCCAGGCCTATCTTGTGGGATAGTTGTAAGGATCAAATGAGTGGATACCCAGGAGCACGTAGGCAGTGCTTAATGCATCCCCATTATTTAAAAAGTCACACTTTTTTTTTGTAGTATAAAAGTAAGTTCTCTCTTCAAAAAAAAGTCACATTTTTATATTCACCTGTTTGATTTGTTAGTGTTTAACACCAGGCAAAGGGAATATGAACTTACAGCAGTAGGAACTTGTTTTGAAGCTTGTAGTGCACTCATTCCTTGGGCCGTGTTACCTGTGGCGTGTGTCTGATTTTGGTTATGTGGTGTAACTTGTGAGAACGGATGTCATTCTCTCTAAGCTGTTCATTGTTAGAAAATGTCCCATTTGTAAGCTATTCTTTGAGCTCATGGTATGTTGTTTTTTTGTTCAGTTGCTCATCTCTTCTCTGAGAACGCATTTTATTCAGTTAAGTAATATTTTCTATTCTAGAACGGCAGTTGGTTAAAAAGCATCATTTGAATTAGTATCAAAAATGACTCTAAAGTATAAGGAATTCGTTTTAAAATGTGGCTTTAAACATATTTGGAAAGAGAGTCCCACCGATGCTTTTGGCTACCTTATGTGGAGGAGAATATGCCTCCTGCCCAGAGTGCTGAATTTGAAAGGCAACTCTCTCAGGCATTTAAATTTTACTCTATTAAAATGTGCCAGCCCATCGCCTTATAAAACAGAGGTAATATTTACTACTTGTGACTGTTAAATGTTGCTGTGTGCCTGGGAGTTCGTGTTGTTTATAGTGATCGAGATTTCTTGGGGCTGGGGTGGTGCTGAGGGGTCTGGCGTTCCTGGGGTGGAGTCTGGGGCTGGCCCTGTGCACGCCAGGGAGACAGCCCAATCCTTTGAGCATAGTTTAAAAGATAGCCTTGGAAGGATGGTGGTCACATTCCCAACTGATATTTGTATGCTCTTTGTAGTTTTTCCAGTAGCATTTATTTTTTTATTTCTTATAGAATATTTAATGTGCTAATAAACTCTAGGAATCTTTAAAATGATATGTGCTTACAGTTTTTCTTTAGTATGGGAGTTTTTGCAAATTCAGATGACCTCTCTTAGACTCTTTCAATAGCGTTTGGGAAATAACTGCTTTCTATCCGAGCCCACTGGTTGTATGAATTATTTGTTCAGATTCATCCAGTAAGAAGCTGAGTTAGGGGGCCCAGAGCAGCGGGTGCAGTGGGTAGAGAGCTTGCCTTGCGTGTTGCTAACCCAGGTTCCATCTGTGGCATCCCACATTGTCCCCGCCCCCCCAACCCCCAAGCTGCTAGGAGTGATCCCTGAACACAGAGCTAGGAGTAAGCCCTGAAAACCACTGGGGGTGGCCCCCAAACTACAACAGAACTGAATTTGGTTGCTAGCATAGAGACCCTTCCATTTTTCTCTCTAACATAAAGTCTGAGCACAGAACTCGAGAATCAGTTGGTCGTTCCAAGGCATGGTAATGAACTTGACATCATGGGTTCCCAACTATGTTCTCATGCCTCACTTTAACCCCAAAATAGCCTTCTGGTCCCAAAATGCCTGTGATGATTCTCATCGATAGTCATCCTTCTGGGTAGATAGAATATGAAAATACAGGATGTGCTTTTGCTAGTAGATTCTCATCTTTTTAAAGATTTCTCTTGAAAACTTGACTCAGTGACTTCTGTTTATATTGATGAACCAACTTTACTTGCAAGGGAAGATGGGAATTTTATGCTGTTGTTTTTTTTTTTACCCCTGCGGTGCTTTGTTGTTTTAAGACAAATTTAGGGTAACATATGTATGTATATATGATCTAATTATTTTTGTCTCCAGGCTTCTACATCTGATCTCCAGTTCAGTGGAATTAGGTTGTAATAAGCATACATTAGGGACCATTTGCTGTATGTTAGGAGGATGGGGTCATGGTTTTATTGACTTACCACTTGATAATTAACACGTAACCGATGCTAATAAAGTGTCTTTACCTAGAGGACATTTGAGAAACTGGACTTACTCTCTGTGGATACCGGCTTACAATTAAGATTGTTTGGTGCTTTTATACTTTACATTGTTGCAACTTAATTTCTGGTAATCATTTGTCTCCATCATATAATTTTTAACTTTGATTTTCTGCCATCAAAATACTGAATTTAGATGCTAAATTTAGCCGTTAGCATGAAATTTAGCTTTTACCTTTAGCGTAACAAAAGTAATGTCTATTTGTATCTACTCTTAAGGATTTCACTTTTTTGAAAGCTTAATTTAGGTAGTGGTTTTTTTATTCACATTCTAACCAACTGTGGATGTGAAAGTCCTTTTTGCTAAGTCATTTGGTCTCTCAGTGTCTGGTTTGTAAAAGAGAAGTAAAAGTACCTGCCTCATAGGGGGTTTCCAGCTTTCCTCTTGAGTCATTCCGCATAAAAAAAAATCACTGGGCACACCTCACTGATTTCATTTACAAGCACCCTTTATTATTCACTTTTGTCTTCAACTGTGAATATATTAGGGGAGATATCAAGAGCATGAATAATAATACTCAGACAAAAGTGACTTATCTTTTTACCGCCCAGATTGTAACCTTTCTGGTTTACCCTGTTTTGGTTAGGTCCTTGCTTGGTATATAAGATTATGTTATATGTAAGATATTTTTACACATGGTAGCTGCAGATAAAGAGTAACATGAAAAGATGGACATAGCTGACATTTTTTTTTTATTCAATCGAAAATGGTAGGTACATTACTGTTTGGTTCATGTAATTTAGGAATGGGAATTATGTTCACTTCGCACTAGTTTGGTTTTGGGGACACATTTAGCAGTTCTCAGGGGATCATGCAGTGCTGAGGTTCAAATCTTCACCTCCTGCATGCAAAACACGCACAGTAGTTCACTGAGCTCAGGATTGCCGACCTCCAGGGATTATATTTAAAACCAGCTGTCTAGACTAAACTAGAGAGGGATATTTCAATAAAAATATCCTGTTTAACTTTTTGTATAGTTATTGGCTTTTTTAGTGTGATGAGTGTGATCTTACTGCTCTGCCTTTATGCTTATTTATTATTATAGTTATCACTGGGATTCAGATGTGAAAAAACAATTGGGACTATTTTCTACAAATCGTTTGGCTATAATCTTTTATCTATTCTCTTGAAAGTTGCAGTTGTATTGGTCAGTATCAATCATGAAAGTCTTGACATGAATACCATCTTTGCACTTCAATTTATTTCATGAATGACTTTTTTGCTCACCTAAAATTTTTATTTTTGTGTCACACTCTGGTAGTTGAGGCTGCTCCTGGCTACATGCTCAGGAGTTGCTTCTAACGAACCATGTGGTGTTGGGGGTCATACTCGGGGCTCCTACGTGCAAAGCTTTTGCTCCAGCCCCTTGAGTTTCCTCCTTGGCCCCTTCTCTCTGAATTCAGACTATCATGTCTTCCCAGCGATGACAAGTACAATGCCAGATGCCTATTTAATAAATATGCTTAGTATTTATCCACTCAGGACTTGATTATCTAAAATTTCTGGTAGAGGAAGGGAGAGGTCAAGAGAGAGAGAGAGTCTGCCACAGAGACAGACAAAGGGAGGCAGCTGGGGCGAGAGGTGGGTGGGAAACTGGGAACATTGGTGGTAGAAAATGTCCACTGGTGGAGGGATGGGTGATGGAACGTTGTCTGACTGAAACCCAATCACGAACAACCTTGTAACTCTATCTCACAGTGACTGAATTTTTTTTGTGTGTGTGTCCACCGCCCACGTTGAGTGTTGCCTCATCTCCTTTTCCACGTGATTTTTATCTGAAGTGCCTCCAGTTGGTGAAATTCTCCCACTTGTATTTCCCACCAATTCACACTATTTTTGTGGGGGTGGTCACTTTCAGTGATGCTTGAGACACCATGCAGTGCTCAATACCTGATCTGAACTTCCCGCATGTAAAGCACGCGTCCTGGTCCTGGGGGGGGGGGGGGGTTCTCTCCCTCCCCAGCCCACAGCTCCACTGTTCTGTAGAGTAATGCGTGTGTCTGTGTTCTGTGGACCAAACACTCGTCCATGGACTGAACAGGGCCCGTGGGCCTCCAGTGTTCAGCGTGTGCCCTGGATTATGTTGCCAACCTTACGCTGGAGAGAATTTGCCACGTTTTGTTTTGACATTTATTAAGGGATAATACTTTCAGATGTCTGATTTGATTAATATTTCACCTTAGCTTATTAATAAATATTTTGTGTAGGAAGACAGGGAAGGTCAAAGGACTATTTCCTAAAATACACAGCGGGTAGTGCCTGGCATTAGGGATTTTGTTGCCCGAATTTTTCTTACCATCATTTCATTTCAGCCCCTTTGCTGCTCATGGTTTGCTTTCTATTTTCCTTCCTCCATAATCAATTTCTCCATGATCCCCCTAAAAAATGTTTTCATTGCAAGAGTTATAAAAGAAGAATCCTGCTTGAGGGAACTGTATAGAAATAAAATCACGCCGTGACTTACTTAGCGGCACAAGCTACCATTCTTTCCCATAGCATTAAAATTCCTTAGCCTTAATACTGTTCCTCTCAAATGCCTTTTGAACAGAAGAATGACTTCCTTTAAGGCAGTTAGTGAAAAGACCCACACAGAAACAATCTAGAGGAATAACCTCATAACTGTGTAAAATTTGACCCCAATCCATCAGGGGCGACTAAACTGAGATGCCTTTTATAGTGGTTCCATATAGAAATTTAAATCTGAGCTAGGAAAACTTCCTCTTCTGGCCAAAATCGAGCACTTGGGAAGAGATTGATTCTCCCGTAGACTATGGCGAAAACAAGGATGGAATGTGTGAAACATATGGAAGATGCTGACCATCGGGCAATGAGAGACGGAAGCGGGCTGGAGCCCTAGTACAGCAGGTAGGGCACTGGCCTTGCCCGTGTCTGGCCTGGGTTCGATTTCCAGCACCCCAGGAGTGAGTCCTGAGCACAGTCAGGAGTGAGCCTCGTGCCCTGCTCGCCGTGGCCTCTCACTCACACCCCCGATAAAGACGGAAGCCAGACACTATTCCTGCGTTCCTGAATAACCTGCATTTATTCTCTAAACTTGAGACAAGTTCTGGCCTTTGGCATGAGGTGTGGGAAACCAGGCGCCTGCCAGGGATCCACTCCTCGAATTGGGGAGCCTTGCTGAAAAGGGGTGAGGAAACTGAGGCAGCGGAGGTAGCAGCACAAACAATCCAGGAGGGGATAGTTGCAGAGGAACCTGAGTGTGAGTCCCCTCAGGTGACTCAGCTGAGTATTCAGTAGCACCTGCCTGTGAGGAAGCTGTCTGAGCTGAGACAGATCAGACAGAGGAATGAAAAGAAGCATTTGCTTGTAAATGCAGAGTCCTTGTTCCCCCAGAGACCAGAGACCAGAGACCAGAGACCAGAGAGCTTCCAAGATCCACAGGGTACTAGATCAGTTCCCAGAAGAATCTCATTACAGAAGGAAAAATAGCACTAGAATGAACATTGCTCTAGACCAACCTAAATGCATCTTAAATGTTAGTGTGGCTGCATGCGGCTAGAAGGATAGTCTAGTGGGTAGGGCATTTACCTTGCACACGGCCAACCTGAGTTTGATCCCCAGCATCCCCTATGTCCCCTGGACACTTCCAGCAGTGCCCTTACTAACCTAAGTGCAGAACCAGGAGTAAGCCCTAAGAACCGACCCAAACCAAACCAAACCAAACCAAACCAATTAGGTGAACTGGAGAGAGAGTACCAGGAGGTTAGGTCCTTGTACGACACAACCTGAAATGAAACTTTAGTCCAATGGCATTACTTGATAGCTACTACTTCATGCAGCCAAGCCCTGTAATCCCCAGAAGAGCTAGCAATCACTTCTGAGCAGAACCAGAAATAACCCTTGATCCACCACCAAGTGTGGCCCAGGAAAAAGATAGATTAAAAGTTAAACATAAAAAAATCCAGGTTTTCAAGTAGTTTTACATTAGCCCTGAGCAAAACTAAAGAACATCCAACATGATAAAATTCACAACATGTAAAAAAAGTATTCAGACATGCAAAGAAGCACAAAACTATGACCAATAAATAATGAGAAGATAAATGGAATTTCTTAGACTTGACACAGAGGTTAGAATTAAGTAAAAAGTGAAGTACAAAGTTTTTTTTTTTTTAATAACCGCTACATATTTTAAAAGTTACCAGAAAGTTACCTTACCTTTACCAGAAAGTCATTAAATTTTTAAAGAGGAAAACTAATGTCTGGGATGAAAAATATATTAGGTGAGCTTAAAAGTAAAAAGTAAAGGCCCTCCCGTTGATCGTCGATTTGCTCGAGCGGGCCCAGTAACGTCTCCATTGGAGACTTTGTTGTTACTGTGTCTGGCATATCAAATACTCTCGGTAGCTTGCCGAGCTTAAGAGCAGATTATAAAAAAATTTAGTTTACTTGAAGATACGTTAATATAAATCATTCAAATGTAGGAGAGAAGATAAAATATCTTTAAAAATGAACAGACAACATATAAGCTGAAGACTTAATATATATTTAATCTGAATTCCTAAGGGTTGGAAGAAAGAAGTCAAGATGGAAAAAAAATTGACTAAATAATGTTTGCTGTAAAAAAAAAACAACAACTATAAACCCAGATTCAGAATTCAGCAAACTCCAAACAAAAACAAGAAGAAAATAATACTAATTTAGTTCAAACTGTTGAAGACCTGGCACAAGAGGAAATATTAGAGGAAATGGATGTGGGGTAAAGACTGTGCTGGCAGGGGAATGTGTGTCTTGGCAGAAGCAATGCCAACCCAGAGCACCGGCTCTCTCTGAGAACCCCGGAGCCCGGAATTCTCTGCCCTGCAGAAATACTTGAGAAAGTGATGAACTTGAGGGTTTTCTCCCTCTGATGAAGTGGCTGAAGAATTCATCAGCAGTAAGAAATGTGGAAGTTTTATCTGTAGAATGGGAATTATTCCAATTTGATGTGTGCAACAAATGGAAGAAAACTGGAAATACTACTTTGGTGATTTATGCAAATATATACCATGTCTGTTTTTATTTGAATGCTTTTGAAGTGTAATTGATAAAAGATTTAATAGTCTTTATCAAAATTTTCTCCAAAAAAAGCAGTGTTATCAAAATGTATTTGAAGATCGATAAAGATGATTATAATAGGCTCACTTTTCAAAAATCACTTACTGCGGCAGTGAAATAGCAACGGCTTGCGTTCTGAGCCCTGACTATGGCTCAGAGTCTTACCGAGGAGTTTTACCTGTTTCATTTCATTTAGTCTCACAACCCTGTAATTAAGGGCCATTACTGTTTTCCTCTTGCAAATGAGGAAATTAAGTTACACGAATGTGAAATAATTCTTCTAAGGTTACCCAACTATCAGATAAATGTTTGAACTTAAGCCCATTCTGTAGGCCTCTCGAGCTTATGTATTTATCATTTTTCTGCACTGACTTTGCAGGGTAGAGACAGTTTGCAATAGGTGACAGAGTCAGAGAGATCAAACAGAGTCAGAGATCAAAGGCAGCAGGATGATGGGTGGCATCAGTGCCTCCCACTTATCCCCCTGACTGTTTCAAGTTGAATGGGCAAAGCTACTCAAGCCAACACTTTTACATTTAAAATGCTTTAAAGAAAATACTTTATTTTTCCGTGCTTTTGGGGGGAGGGATGTTTTGGGGCCACAGCTGGCAGTGCTCCGGCTTACTCCTGGTTTTGCACTCACGGATCACTTTTGGTAAGGCTTGGGGAGCCGCGAGGGATGCCAGGGATTGGACACAGGTCAGCGGCAAGAAGGGAAGTGGCCTTCCCGCTGTGAATAGAATACTGTCACACTGTGAGTCAGTGAGTCCAGATCTGCATTTCTCGCTGGACTTAAATGTATCCTCTAGAGCTAAGATGGGAACACATCTGTCAGGGCAGTAAGGGACCCTTCCTACCGCGGACTCACCCTGGTCTTAGTTACTTCCTCACGAGCTGGTTGAGTGATAAATCTGACTCATTTGACGGTTTTTCCTCTTTTTTTTTTTTTTTTTTTTTGCTTTTTGGGTCACACCCGGCGATGCACAGAGGTTCCTCCTGGCTCTGCACTCAGGAATTACTCCTGGCGGTGCTCAGGGGACCATGTGGGATGCTGGGAATCGAACTCGGGTCGGCCGCGTGCAAGGCAAACGCCCTACCCGCTGTGCTATCTCTCAGGCCCCAGTTTTTCCTCTTTTTTGTGGGGGTGGGGGGAGAGCACACCCAGTAGCGTCTAAGGCTACTTTAGTTCTTGTGCTTGGGGAGTCACTCCTAGTGGTGCTTAGGAAACACTGCATTGTGGGGATGGAACCTGCTTTGCGTGAGCTCCGGCTCTCTGTTTAAACACCCCCCCCCCCCCAAAAATGGGGGGCGGGGGCGGGGAGGAGAGTTTAAATCACACGCAGCAGTGCTCAGTGATCACTCCTACTAGTGCTCAGGGACCATATATGGTGCCAGAAATTGAACCAGGATCAGCTGAACGCAGGGAAGTTACCTTATCCCTCTGTAGTATCTCTCTGAACCCTCTTTTTTTTTTTAATTTAGTTTTGTTTTGCCTGGGGGAGGGTAGGTGTGTGTGGGTGACAGCTGGTGATGCTCAGCATTTACTCCTCCTCTGAGCTCAGGGATCGAACCCGGTCGGCGGCATGTAAGGCAAGCACCCTCCTTGCTGTACTAGCTCCCCGGCTCCTGTTTTTAAGCATAGTTGTAATGTGCTATGACTTGACTGCGAAATCGGTCCACGAAGAAATTAAGTTTACCTGGTTTGTACTAATTATATTGAAGTCACAAGGGAAGGGTTTAAATACGTCTGTGGGTAAAGACTGGAACTCTTTATTATGCTTATTTTTTTTGTATGCAATAAACTTAAATATTATAGGCTTCAAAAATAAATGACTTAATTTGGATTTGGGGCCACCCCTAGTTTGGCTTAAGGCTGTTCCGGGTCCCAAGCTCAGAGGTCACTGCTGGTGGCACCCAGGGAACGTGGTGGAGTCAAGGATTAAACCCAGGACTCCAGAACATACAAAGCCTGTGCTCTCGCCTTTCTTGCTTTCTCCTTGGTCCCCCAAAAGATAACTGGCTTCAAACAAAAAAGACGGTATCACAGGAGACCATATCATTACGACACGTGTGAAAGTAAAATGCATGGAAATCGCACAAAAGTTGGGAGGGGAGATATTGAAGTATGAAATTTTAGGTTCTGTCCTGCAACAGTATCACTTAAATGTAGCCTTGTAAGTTAAGGATGTGTCCCAAGAGCACTGGAGCCATGGCTAAGAAATAGTTACAGCTAAAAACCAACAAAGGAGATAACGTGGAATAGGAATATTATTAATGTAAAGGCAGAAAGTTAAAAAGAGAAAGGGGAAGTTGACGCGGCAAATAAAAAAAAATAGCAAGATGATGAACTCATTCTACAGTTATTACACCTAGTAATTTAATGTAAAATGCCTTAAATACCTTCCCCCTGAGAGAAGGGGAGCCTGTTAGATTAAACCGATAGAAAGTAAGAACAGCTAAATGCAACTGTAGTTAAAAGTATGAGTGCAAAAGATGCATCATGTAACATAAATTTATTTATTTATTTATTTGCTTTTTGGGTCACACCCTGCGATGCTCAGGGGTTATTCCTGGCTCTGCATTCAGGAATTACTTCTGGCGGTGCTCGGGGGACCATATGGGATGCTGGGAATCAAACCCGGGTCAGGCCACGTGCAAGGCAAACGCCCTACCCGCTGTGCTATTGCTCCAGCCCCTGTAACATAAATTTAAAGAAAAGTCACTGCACTTTAGAAAAGGTATCATGTTCCCTGGTCAAGAATAACCTGCGAATGCGTGGAGCTCTTTCGTATTTTAAAAATAAGTTACTGTGTTGATATAAGAACTAAATCTCAGGACATAGAGTGTTACGTGTGGCTGGAGCGATAGCACAGCGGGTAGGGCGTTTGCCTTGCACGCAGCCCACATGGCGGAC
The DNA here is from genome assembly GCF_029834395.1 of Sorex fumeus. Lineage (NCBI taxonomy): Eukaryota > Metazoa > Chordata > Mammalia > Eulipotyphla > Soricidae > Sorex > Sorex fumeus. The sequence continues at coordinate 2,711,019 of NW_026606070.1, read as the reverse complement.
CCGAGTTCGATTCCTCCGCCCCTCTCGGAGAGCCCGGCAAGCTACCGAGAGTATCTCCCCCGCACGGCCGTGATGCATTCCATATGCCAAACACAGTAACAACAAAGTCTCCAATGGAGACGTTACTGGGCCCGCTGGAGCAAATCGATGATCAACGGGAGGGCCTTTAACCTTTACCTTTAGAGTGTTACAAGACTGAAAATAAATATCATTTTATAATGACAGTGGGATTAGTTCTTCAAGAGGATGTAACAGTTATGGCTCTTTTAACATCAAACAACTTCAAAAGTACATGCATTCAAAAAATACCTTAAAATGCATTTGTTTGTATGCAAGTCATACAAAGCATCTCTGGGATGTTTGGAATATTTGAAACAAAAAAACAATTTCTAAATTACTTGGGCTCAAAGAGGAAATGAGGAAGCTTGTTCTCTGGGATACAAATGAAAACACAATATGTTAAAATGTGTGGAATGCAAGTTCCTTAGGGGAAAATCTGTAACATTCAATACCAGTAAAAAAAAAGAGAGAGAAAAAAAAATCTCAAGCCAGTGACCCTGGCTTAGCCAAGAAAAGAAAGCAGATTACTGTAGTAGGGGGGAAAAAATAGAAGAAAGAAAAATTAGAGAGCACAGGAGAAATCAAGTAGAATGTTGGGGAAAAGATAGAGAAAAATCAGTGAAACAGAAAGCTGTTTTTTTGAGAAGAGTAATTAATTGTTTAAACTTCGATAGCCGGATGAATCAGGAGAGGTAGAAGATTAAGGTACCAGCACAGGAAGGGAAGCACAAGCTCTGCTTATCAAGTTAGATTAAGGAAATATCAATTATTTCATGCCAATAAATGGAACAGTTTAGATGAAATGGGCGACACTTTGAATAATCTACTGAAACACAGATACTCTTCTACCATAGATAGTACTGTTTCAAGAGATACAATGAAATGAAAAAAATCTTCTGACAGTGTTTCCTTTATTTTGTTTTGGATCATTTTTTTTAACTCCCAAAGAAGTAGTTCTAAGTATTCCTTTCATTGTAAGTGATAAAGCATCTTGTTTTAAAGTGTGAACCTGAGCCTCTCTCTCTCTCTCTCTCTCTCTCCCCCCTTCCTTCCCTCCTTCTCTCCCTCCCTCCCTCCCTCCCTCCCTCCCTTCCTCCCCTCCTCTTTCTCTCTTTCCCTCTCTCTCTACCTCCCTCTCTCCCTCTCTTCTCTCTCTCTCTCTCTTTCTCTTTCTCCCTCCCCCCTTCCTTCCCTCCCTCCCTCCCTCCCTCCCTTCCTCCCTTCCTCCCTTCCTCCCTTCCTCCCCTCCTCTTTCTCTCTTTCCCTCTCTACCTCCCTCTCTCCCTCCCTTCTCTCTCTCTCTCTATCTCTCTCTCTCTCTCTCTCTCTCAAAATTTTGGGTTTTGGGGCCACAACCAGGAGTGCTTAGAGGCTGCTCCTGTTCCCACACTCAGGGGTTGCCCTTGTTACTGCTCTGGGAGCTCTGTAGAGCCGGGGACCCAAGGCAGGTGCTCCATCCTGTTGAACTAGCTCCCTGGCCTCCTAAATATTATCTTGAGTATCTTATCATTATGCTCTAGCAAAAAATAATGGCTGCCACGATTCTAGCCATCCCTTGTAGAAACCCATTGCACATTTTCCACCACCAATGTTGCCAGTATCCCTCCCCCCCCCCAATACCCCACCCCTGCCTCTATGGCAGATAATTTTCTTCTTACTCTCTCTGTCCTTTTGAGCATTATGGTTTGCAATACAGATACTGAGAGGCCAGGTTGATAAAATATTATTCTTCAAAAAGTATCACTTACCATAGAAATTTCACTGTTTCTCAACAGATATTATGTCTGCCTTGACTTTTTAAGGCTTTCTTTTATAATCGAAAGAATTCTTGGTCAACTAAGTAGTCAATTCCTGTCAAAACCCAGTCAAAATGACCAAATCAATGTAATCATCTTGAACTTTTACACGAAAAAGGTAAATCCATCGGGGCTCACTTCCTGATATGAAAGTGGTGTGTGTTGGCCTTCGATTAAAACAGAAACAGTCCCAGTCTTGTAATAGAGTGAAAATTGCTTATCTAGAAATCTCAGTACTAAAGAAAATACATACCAATTCCAGTATGGTGGTGTTGACTTGAAGGAAATTCCTCTGGTGTTAGACTACTATGAGATACATTTAGATTTGAGAAAGTTGAAATGTCCTTCATAAAACAGCCGACTCCAAACGCTTAATGGCTGGTTTTGAATTGAGAAAAAACTGGTAGGAATGTAATTGCATTGGTTACCTAAGATATAATTACTGATGGAAATGCGAGATTGTCATCCCGGCTCTGGTAATTCACCAACAAGTTGGAATCTGCTACCGAACGCTACACTTTGCACTCAGATCTCCTTTAGGGCTGGGGAGATGCCTTCTCAGGCTGATGGGGCCCAGACTCTCAGGCAGGACCTGGGTCAAGAGCTGGCACCGTGCGCACCCCCGAGCACCACCTGGAGTCACCTCTGCTGCCCTCTGATGGAAATCTTTTTGTGTGTGTGTGTGTGTGTGTGTCCACTCAACTTTTTATTTTTTTAATTGAATCACCATGAGATTCCGTTACAAAGCCTTCATGTTTGAGTTTCAGTCCTACAAGACTCGAACACCCATCCCTCCACCAGTGCACATTCTCTTCCACCAGTATCCTCAGTATTCCACCCCTATCCCAACCCTCCCCCCTGCCTCTATGGCAGACAATATTCCCCATACTCTCTCTGTACTGTGGGGCATTATGGTTTGCAATACAGGTACTGAGAAGCCATCACGTTTGGTCCTTGATCTACTTCACCACACATCTCCCATCCCGAACAATCCCTCCAACCATCTGAGGGAAATCTTAAAAAGACTATCTTCTAAGGCCTTTCCCCACAGAAGCCCACATTCACCTTTTTTTTCTTTTTGGGTCACACCCAGCGATGCACAGGGGTTACTCCTGGTTCTGCACTCAGGAGTTACTCCTGGCGGTGCTCAGGGGACCATATGGGATGCTGGGAATCGAACCTGGGTCGGCCGCGTGCAACGCAAATGTCCTACCCACTGTGCTATCTCTCCAGCCCCCCACATTCACTCTTGAACACATATTACTTTCTCTCCTCTCATATTTCTCTAGGTGAATTTCTTTAAATACAACGATGTCACTTTACTTCAAGAACAAAGACTGTCTTTTGAATTCTGTTTTCCTTTACTTACCAACTCACTGAAGTTATGACTGACTTCCTAATGGTGCGGATGCAAAAATGTATACACGGTGACTATGCTAATAAAATCTGATAAGTCATTGTAAGCTCAGCTAGAAGAATAGTCAAATAGAATCAGTTTAATATGATTTAAGTCGACAGTTGGCTACATTTCTGAGGTACAAAGTGCTTTTAATTATTCAGTCAAATATTTGCAAGAATCTGTTTTGATTCTCATTATCATTCCTTGCTGTCTGTCAACCTTGAGAATTATTACTTGTACCAAGCAGGAAGCAGCTTGTCAGAAAATGACTGATGTATTAACTTGCATTCATTAGGGCATTTTATAGACAATATAATGTTAGACTTGGAAAACATTCTAGAGATCACCTAAGGCCACTACACGTATCTAGTATGGGGAAATGTGACATTGCCTAAATAATTCACCACTTTATGATATTATTTGGCTTTTTCTGTAGCACTGTCCTCCCATTGTTCATCAGTTTGCTCAAGCGGGCCCAGTAACGTCTCCATCATGAGACTTGTTGTTACTGTGTTTGGCATATCGAATATGTCATGGGTAGCTTGCCAGGCTCGGTCGCTTACCGGGCTCTCCGAGAGGGGTGGAGGAATCGAACTCAGGTCGTCCAGGTTGGCCGTGTGCAAGGCAAATGCCCTATGCGCTGTGCTATTGCTCCAGCCCAGCAAGCTACTGAGAGTATCTCATCCTCACGGCAAAGCCTGGCTTTTTCTGTATTATTAAAAATTCTATTATTGAACTGAAAACCACTTCATTTTAAATCATTGGTCTTAATTCTTCATTCTGTTAGCAATATTATAAATAGACTATTTCAAGTGGGAAATATCGTAACATTAGAAAATAGACACATTCTACATTCATCCCCTAACTATTAAAGATTTAAGGAAGTTCAAGACTTTTTCCAGTGGTGATCCAATTTGTAAAGGTCTAAACTCTTGTTATCTTGAATTCCCTATATTGATGCAGTGCCTTATAAACTAATGCACAAATATGAGATAGAGTCTCATCTCACTCTTCCTACCTTTCCTCCCCCGTTCCCGTCATAATTTCCAGTGCTAAAGCTGGTTGACTTTCACTGAAATTAGATCCATGCCAAAGAGAAGAAGCTTGTGCATTGATTTGGGAGGAAGCATCTTGCAAAAACAACAAAAGACCTGTTTCTTTTCTTAAATAGGGAATTACACACACACACACACACACACACACACACACACACACACACGAACATTTGAGGTGGGGTGGGGGCCACATCCAATACTATTCAGGGTTCTGTTGCTCAGGGTTCACTCCTGGTGGTGCTCAGGGGACCATGTATAGTAAGGGGGATCAAATCAGGTCAATGCTACCTACCAGGCAAATACCTTACCCCCATAATTCCCTTTCTGATCCTGTATGTAAACATTTCATGATCTAATTAAAATACTACATTTCATCGAGTTTTCAAGTAAATTTTATTATCTCAGCAATGCCTATTTCGACAAGAGCTTCTGATCTATAGTTCTAGCTCGTGAAATTTAGAGAAAGAGGATTTTTTCCCCCAATGCAAATAGCTCCAAAGTGTTCATGAGTCCTTAATTGTGAAGACACTCATTTCTTGCTTAAAATGGCTTCATTAAACTTGTATGTCTCACTCGCCTTATCCTAATGACATTTGCTTAATATTTTTTTAAAGATCTCATTTTTTTATGTTTGAATTTTACTTAAAAAGATCATCTTAGATCAGCATTATTTCCTTAAATGGAAAACCAGTAAAATGTTCCATAATTGGAACGTAGGAGCCTGAGTCAGTGTCATTATGACGGATGAAAACATAATAATGCCATGAAATATGAACGAGGAGAGGGCGGCTGGCCTGTGCAGAAGTGCTCTGAAGCGTAGGGCATGTCTGTGTTTGTTAAAATGGAAGATTAGCAGCTAAAACAAACACAGTAACATTAGACTGGGACTTTCTTCATAACCTAATCAGAAGTATGGAAAGGAGGTAAAAACCAGTACCTTGTTTTCCGTGGAATTAAATTTCCCAAAACTTTAGCAGCCGAAATTGATTCTCATCACTGGTATCGATTTCAGAAATAAAGTGGGATGTGCTGATAGGAATTGAATTAGGGTATATTCCGCCCATCCTCTCTTCTCTCCTTTCTACTCCTAAAGATATGAAAAGCTTCAGAATATGGAAGACTTCTAGCGTTGTCTCTATCCCCTATCTGTAATGTAATGCAGTTTCAGCAAATCTGATCACAGAAATAGCAAGCATTATCTCTTTCTTTTATTAAAAATGTTTTTAAATTTAATCACCGTGAGGGACACGGTTACAGAGTTGTTCATGATTGGGTTTAAGTCATATGATGGGGGGGGGCTGGAGCAATAGCAGAGCGGGGAGGGCATTTGCCTTGCATGTGGTCGACCCAGGTTCCCAGCATCCCATCTGGTCCCCTGAGCACCGCCAGGAGTAATTCCTGAGTGCAGAGCCAGGAGGAACCCCTGTGCATTGCCAGGTATGACCCAAAAAGCAAAAAAAAAACCAACAATAACAAAAAAAGTCATATGATGTTCCAACACCCGTCCCTTTATCAGTGTACATCTCCCACCACTAGTGTCCCCAGTTTCCCTCCCACTTCCTTGCTCCTCCACATCTTATCCCAGCCTGCCTGCCTCTGTGGTACTTTCCCTCCCTCCCTCCCTCCCTCCCTCCCTCCCTCCCTCCCTCTCTCCCTCCCTCTCTCTCCCCCCTCCTTTTGGGCATTATGGTTTGTAGTACAGGCACTGGAAGGTTATCGTATTATCCCTTTACCTCCTTTAAGCACTCAGTTCTTGTCCAGAGTGATTATTTCCAACTATCATTGTCACACTCTGTAAAATCTTATCACGCCGAAGGTTGTATGTTCACGGGCTCACTGGACAGCACTGTTTCACCGCCTGCGTTCGGTGCTCTTGAGCCACTGTGTGTGGCCTGGATCGGAACGGCTGTTGGCCAAGGGCAGACGGAAGAAAAAACGGGGGCCAGGCCGGTCTATATCAATAGTAGTTTCTTCCAATCCTCTTCACTCCTGTCTTTCTCTGCCTCCTTCTCTCCTGGGCCCCAATCTCGGAACCTCTCTCCTTCTGGCTCTGACTCTGGATCTCTGGAGCCCGAGCTCTCTCGCTTCTGCCTCCCTTTCCGAGCTTACGTCTTAGTTTATATAGCAGTCACATAAGGCGGTGACATAAAGGTGGGTTGAATACTGACGAATCAACAAAGAGAGGTAAGACCACTCCTCCAGGAGATTAACTCAAGGATAAAATCTCATCTACAGAGATTACTTCAGATTACTAGAAGATCCACCCAAGGGTGGGATCCCAACAAGGGTGTGTTCTTCCTTCAGTTAGTAATCTACTTAAATAGTTGTAATAAATCTACTTCTAATATTTCTAGCAATGTCATTCTGTATGAGCACAGTAAGAGATATAAATTTAGTTTGGTTCTTCCTGAGAACATCTCACTATCCATTTCGCAGTCCTCAGGCCAGGTAAATCTTCCTAGCTCCAGCAGGGCCCTAGTCTCGTCGTTACTTACTTTTGGATCATGACAGCATTTGTCCATGATCATGCCCTCAACTTATAGTTGAGTATCGTGGCTCTTTGGCCTGGCCCATTTCGATGCCAGGGTAGCTCACTGCTTGCCCTGGGTCCATTCAGTCCCTTGTCGGGACCCTGCTTTTGGGGTGCTAGGAACTAAGGGCAACTGAGTCAAGAAATCAGATGCCCAGGAGTAAATATTATTCGGAGTCAATCAACTCCCAAGTTACAAAGCATAATATTAACTGTCTTCCTGTGTCCACACAGAAAGGACATTGCTTACAATACAAGTTCAGTGTTCTTAGATGGGTGTGACCTGACAAACCTAAGATACCTGAGGAAGGACAAAAGAGTGTTATCCTACAACACTCTTCTCTCCCCTAACTGCCCTCTCCCAACCCCATTTTTGGCAAGATTTCCAACCAGGGACGAGTCCTCCTGGCCCTCATTTCTACTGTCTTTGGGTATTAGTCTCGTACTGTGTTTTGTTTTTATACCCACCAAATGAGGTCAGTCATTCAATGTCTTCCCCGTCCCTCTGTTTTATTTCACTCAGCATGATACTCTCCGTGTACATCCAGTTCCTGATCTCATTTTTCCTAACAGCTGTGTAGTATTCCATTGTGTGGATGTGCCACAGTCTCTTTATCCACTCCTCTGCTCTTGGACACGTGGGTTGTTTCCAGATTCTGGCTATTGTGAATAGTTGCTGCAGTGAATAGAGAAGTGCAGATGGTCACTAATAAAAATTTAAAAAATAATAATAATAATAAAAAAAGAAGTGCAGATGGCTTGTTTTCGAGTCCCGAGGGTATATTTTCAGGAGTGGTACTGCCGGGTCAAATGGAAGCTCAATTTCTAGTTTTTTGAGGAATGCCATATTTTCCAAAAACGGTGGACCAGTTGGCATCCCCACTGACCATGAACGAGAGTCCCTTTCTCCCCACATCTGCTCCAGCACTGGTTATTCCTGTTCTCTTTGATGTGTGCCAGTCTCTGTGGCATGAGTTGAGCAGACTCTTTCTTCTGTAAGTTACGTTTTTCTTTTGCGTTGTATATTTGATGCATTAGCTTGAATTTTCTTTCTCCATCTGTAGATTAAGCCCACATTACTCTAGCATGCTTGTCAATGCAGCTTGCATTCTCCTTTAAAAAAAAAAAGCAAAAAAAAAAAAACCTCAACAAATTTCCATCTGTGAACTGCAAGAAAGTCTGAGAAACCCAGATCATTCTTCTGTTTCTTCACTGAGATCTTTCACTAGCCAAATTTTAATAATAACTAAATTTATGAAACAGTTATTATGTACTCCGTTGCATGTGTTAACTTAGAAATCCTAACTTTACGGATTGAGAAATTCATGTGCATTCGTCCACATTCTAATTTCAGAATCTACCAACAGTATAACCACAGGGAAGTTATTTGATCTATCGCAAGTCTTCATTTGTCCATGAAATAATCGTAATAGCCATTTTATAAAATTCTTGAGATACTGATTTTCTTTGCTGCCCAACTGCTGTATGCTACAGGTACAGCTACTATTCACTTTTTGTTTAATACCATCTGTCAGCTTACTGACTTAATTTCTCTGTTGTGTTTTGAACTTTTTTGTAGCTGGCATTAGATACATATGTTTCTTTAACTTGTGAAATTCTTACAACAGTCCTGGTGAAGGAATAACAGTACTTCTCCGTTCTCAGTTACATTGAAAAAGCTTCCCACTGGCTATTTTTATTCTTATAAATCACTTCAATCAATTTTTTAGATTCTAGTCATAAGTAAAGTTATTAGCTGAAAGAACCAAAATTTGGTAATGGTACGTATAATTTGTGTATGTGTGTATGTATATATGTATGTATAATTTTCGAGCTGATATTTATTTTAACTGTCCACATAATGCACACAATCTGTAATTGTGTATTCTTAGATCAACCATTTTTTTTTAAAGTTAGATCTCTTTAACCAAAGCCGAGTTTCAAATAAGGTATTTCAAAATGAAGACCTTTTAAAAGAGAATTAAATTAAGTCTCTTGAGCCCGTTAGTGGCAGAAGCTCCCGGAGAACCAAAAAGTCTAGCAGAGTCAATAGACGACAGAAAACCTCGATCGTTCAGTTTCTAATGAGAGGAAAACACAGAGGGCTGCCAGTAGCAAGAGTTGACATTTATTTCTAAATTCACATTCAGAACAGTAACTGTATCTACTTAAGAATGTCTGCAGATGGGTAAAGCTCCAATAATCCGCGTTGCACTTAAACATTGGCACTTGATTAATGAACACAGTGGGGAGTTAGTGATGTTCTGTGTTCATTGCTCAGGGAGGATGTGATGACTATAGTGTACATCAGCATTGTGTTTCAGACATAAGCTTCACATCTTTTGCCTTCTGTTATTTATATTGCATCTCACAGAAGGTTTGTACCATCACAATGTACATGGAGCAAAAACATGTTTGGGACTGGAGAAATAAGCAGGGGCTAAGGCGCTTGCTGACCCTGATTTAACCTGAGAATCACATATGGCCCCTGAATCCCACCAGGAGTGATCCCTGAACTCAGCGCCAGGAGTAAGCTCTGAGCATCACTGGGTGTGGCCCCAAACAGAAACGGTGACAAAAAACCACTTTTGCCCTTATGCTCATTTTTTAAAAATAAGGATGCTTTATTTTTATTTATTTTTTATTTTTCAATTTTTATTAGTGAAACACCATGAGGTACAGTTGTAGACTTACAATTTTTTGTGCTTGGGTTTCAGTTATACAATGATCAAATACCCATCCCTCCACCAGTGCCCATTTTCTATCACCACGGGTCCCAGTATCCCTCCCACCCTCCCATCCCCCCCATCCCACCCTTCCTCTGTGGCAGGGCATTCCCTTTTGTTCTCTCTCCTTTTGGGTGCTGTGGTTTGCAAAAGAGGCATTGAGTGGCAGTCATGTTTGGTCTACAGTCTACTTTCAGCATGCTTCTCCCACCCTGGGAGGGTCCTCCCAACACCCTTTATTTGGTGCTCCCTTCTCTATCTGTTATGCTCATATTTTTAAAAATTTTTTTTCATTAATAAGTGGATAAAATATTCTCAGCTTTCAGTACACTCCTGGAATCTTCACAGGGTTTTATGCCTGTGCTCCTGCCAGCTGTGGGGCTTGGGGGACACGTGGTGCCAGGAATGGGGGCTGAGCTTCCTGTGTGCAAAGCATGTGCTGCAGCCCTTTGAGAATTCCCTCTGCAGGAGGGGGCAGTCAGCCTTCCCGAGAGACAGCCCAGGAGCCCCCCCCCCCCCCCCCAGATACACATTTCTTGCCCCCCAGGGATAGTGGTTCAGTTTGAGAGTCCAAAGATGCAGTGATAGTTGGGCCTTGAGTGCTGGGGATTATCTGGGCACCTGGGTGGGTGGAGAAGGCTCCAGGGCCACACCCATGCCCAGAGGGCCTCCAGGACATTGGGTTTCCATAACCTGGTTCTAAACTCAGATCTACAGTGAACATAGGTTGGGGCTGAAGTGATAGCACAGCAGGTAGGGCGTTTGCCTTGCACGCAGCCAACCTGGGTTCGATTCCCAGCATCCCATATCGTCCCCTGAGCACAGCCAGGAGTGATTCCTGAGTGCAGAGCCAGGAGGAACCCCTGAGCATTGCCAGGTGTAATCCGAAAAGCACGATCACGACCATCCTGTTATTCGTCGATTGCCTCGAGCAGGCCCCAGTAACGTCTCCTTCGTCCTAGCCCTGAGATTTTTTTAAAAGTGCCAAATTCAAGGCTCTTTCAGAGTTAGGAGAATGAGACCCATCATTGTTACTGGTATTTGGCATATTGGGTACGCCACGGGGAGTTTGCCAGACTCTGCCGTGGGGGCAGGTTATATTCGGTTGGGGCTGAAGTGATAGCACAGCAGGTAGGGCGTTTGCCTTGCATGCGGCCAACCTGGGTTCAATTTCCCAGCACCCCATATGGTCCCCTGAGCACAGCCAGGAGCGATTCCTGAGTGCAGAGCCAGGAGGAACCCCCAAGCATTGCCAGGTCTGACCCGAAAAGCAAACAAACAAGCAAACAAAACCAGTGAACATAGGTATCTGTATTTCATTTTAACTGATGTTTTTGTGTTCTTGGGGGGTAGATTCAAGAATAGAATCATTTGACCATAAGGAAGTTCTAGTCTCACTTTTTTTTTAAATTGAGGTTTTCATGGTTTCCAGTACTTTTGAGTTTCCTGTTTTACAGTTGTGCAGCTATTACACCAGTCTCTTCAATATCCCCTCACCGCTATTCCTGGTCTCTTTCCCCCACCACTCCTCTCTCCTCCTCTCCTCCTGGTTCTGTCATTGATTCTGTCTCAGGGGGTTGGTGCTAGTGATTGTCTAATTCCTTTCTTTGTTTCTTGTATTCTGAATATGAATGAGATCCTCTGGTGAGACCATCTTTTACTTCCAGACCACTTCTCTTAGCTTGACTCTCTCCTATTACTTCCAAATAGCAGCAAATTGAAACATTTAATCTTTTTTGTTACTGTCTATTCTTACTTTTTTAGAAAAAGTCTCCATATGTTTTCCATACTGACTGTGAATCTTTTATTTTTGTGGGGAACTCTTTATGTCAGGCTGGAGCGATAGCACAGCAGTAGGGCGTTTGCCTTGCGCTTGGCTGAGCCAGATTCGATTCCTCCGCCCCTCTCAGAGAGCCCGACAAGCTACCGAGAGAGTATCTTGCCCGCACGGCAAAGCCTGGTAAGCTCCCCGTGATGTACTTGATATACCAAACACAGTAATAATTGTCACAATGGAAACGTTACTGGGCTTGCTCGAGCAAATGGATGAACAACGGGAGGACAGTGCTACAGTGCTTTATGTCATGATTTTTTGGGTATTTTTTTCTGTTTTTGTAATTATGTCTAAATGTATATTTTGTTAACCTTCTTAACTAATAACTCTGTTGGCCTTCTTTGTCTTTTTAATATTTCTGTTTCTTGAGTGTTCTAATGGTTATTATTTACTTTCCATTATTGATGTGGTTCTACTTTCTTTCAGTTTCTTTTAGGTGTAAACTTAAACCTCTTTTTTAAAAGGAACTCACTTTATTTATTTACTGAATTTTTGTTTGTGGGCTACACCCAGTGATGCTCTACTCTCAGGAATGACTCCTGGCAGTGCTCCAGGGACCAAATGGGGTTCCGGGAATCAAACATTGGTCAGTTCACATGCAAAGCATATGTCCTGCCACTGTACAATCTCCCTAGCCCTGAACCAAGACCTCCTATCTCTCTATTTATTAATATATTGATTTGGGGGCCACACCCAGCAGTGCCAGGACTTACTCCCGGCTTTGTGTTCCGTGATCACTCCTGGAGGTGTTGAGGACATGGCATGGGGTGCCAGGGAGAGACAAATGCCTCACATACGGTACTGCCCAGTGCTCTTAACTAGTTCTTTTTTGAGTTCGTTACCTCTGTAGCTTTTAGTTCCCTATCTGGTTTTCACTTCATCATCTACCTCCTCCGATAGTGTGGAAACTCCTTTGAGTCGGCTGTTTTTGCCAGTTTCTAAACTGTGGCATCTTAAGTGACCACAACAGTCTCTGCGTTCTATTTGGTACTCAATAAGTATCGATTGGTTGAATAAACAAAAACCTAACACCTTCCTATGCCTAGCACATAATGGGGTTTAAGTAGGTATTTAAACAAAGTGTAAAATATTTGATGAATCTGATTCTCGCCATATATATATCCCTCCTTCCCTCTGTTCCTCTGTTCCTCTCTTTCCTTCCTTCCTTCCTTCCTTCCTTCCTTCCTTCCTTCCTTCCTTCCTTTCCTTCCTTCCTTCCTTCCTTCCTTCCTTCCTTCCTTCCTTCCTTCCTTCCTTCCTTCCTTCCTTCGCATAGGCAGTGATATTCAGGAATTACTCCTGGCGGTGCCTGGGGGAACATACGGATGCCAGGAACAGAATCTGGGTTGGCAGCGTTCAAGGCAAGTGCCCTACCTGCTGTACTATAGCTCTGACCCATATTATTATATTGTTTAAATCCAAGTTAGACCCCCATGGTCCACTTCTTTCTTAGTTCCTGTTTTAACTTCCAGTTCTTGCTTTTCACTTATATCTACCTACTATGCCTTTGGCTTCCCTGTTCATTTGGGAAGGGTATGAGAGAGGATGAGGAAATGCACCCAGTGGCTCAGTGCTTGGGGAACTATGTGATTCTGAGGCTTGGAGCTGCAACATGCAAAGTGCACTCATGCAGGGGAATCTTTGAGCCATCTTCCCAGCCCGGACTTCTCTCTGCTGATTCATTGTTGATAAATAAAGCCAACACAATGCTGAGCATCTGACTCTGGCTTGGTTTTTTTTTTTAAAAAGTTTTTGGTTTTGGGGGCCACATCCAGCGATGCTCAGGTCTTAGTCCTCGACCACGGGCAAGGCAAGCACCCTACTCACTGTACCTTTGTTCTGGTTCCTGACTTCTGTTTTTTTTTTTATCTTTTTTTTTTTTTAATTTTTATTAGTGAGACACCATGAGGTACAGTTGTAGACTTACAAATTTTTGTGCTTGGGTTTCGATTATACAATGATCAAGTACCCATCCCTCCACCAGTGCCCATTTCCCACCACGGATCCCAGTATCCCTCCCACCCCCCATCCCCCCATCCCACCTTGCGTCTGCAGCAGGGCATTCCCCTTTGTTCTCTCTCTCCTTTTGGGTGTTGTGGTTTGCAAAAGAGCATTGAGTGGCAATCATGTTCTGGTTTTAGGGGCAGTAGAGAAGAAAACCAAGGGGCCAGTATTCTCAGTATGAGAAGATAGAAGATCCTACCTATTTTTACTGCAACCCTGGCAGTCCCTTTGATTTTGTTTATTTTTCTGCTCTTGTGTTTGGAAAATGTACTATTTAAAATGCCTCCTTATTCATTAAAGAGTCTCCAGTTGCTAGAAATCAAGGATGAGCATCCTTAGAAAGTATTCAAATAGATGATTCACAAGTGGTACAGAAAGTCAGATATTGACTGCCCCTCTTTTAGATTACTTAATATCTAGTGACCACATAACATTGAAATTAGGAGTTTAAGGTTTTTTCAGCGATAAACGGGAAGGGTGTAAGAAGAGAGGTTAGCAGTCAGTAAAAGCCAGATTGTGAAAAGTGTTTCTATGTTTTGCTAAGTAGTTTAAAATTTCTATTTAGACATGAAGGAGGGCTGTGAGCCAGGCAGGAGGGGCAAAAAAAAAAAAAACTATTGGGGATTTTTGATTTATTTGTTTTGATCCAAAGGAACAATTTCTATCTAGGGGGCTGGAGCGATAGCACAGCAGGTAGGCATTTGCCTTGCCCGTGGCTGACCCGGATTCAATTCCCAGCATTCCATATGGTCCCCCAAGCACTGCCAGGAGTAATTCCTGAGTGCAGAGCCAGGAGTAATCCCTGTGCATTGCCGGGTGTGACGCAAAAAGGGGAAAAAAAAAAACAGTTTCTATCTAGGCAAAGATGTATAGTCTACAGGTAAAATTGAATATCCAGAATTTGGAGCTAAGTTGTGACAAGGCTGGAAATAAACTTAGGAAAATCTGACCTAAGGTGATTCACGATCACGATCACGACCATCCTGTTGTTCGTTGATTGCCTCGAGCAGGCCCCATTAACGTCTCCTTCGTCCTAGCCCTGAGATTTTTTAAAAAGTGCCATATTCAAGGCTCTGTCAGGGTTAGGAGAATGAGACCCATCATTGTTACTGGCATTTGGCATATTGGGTACGCCACGGGGAGTTTGCCAGACTCTGCCGTGTGGGCAGGTTACATTCGGTAGCTTGCCAGTTTGTCCAAAGTAGGAATGAGATGATAAGATGTCGCTTCCGGGAGCTGGGTTTTATAGTCTCCGAGTCTTGGCCGTTGATGGGATTATAAGGCGCCAGGGGGCCAGTTGGTGGGTGTGACCCCCGCCTACTAGAAGATGGAGGATCTGGGTGGAGGATGCTCAGCCCTGATCCGAGCAGGCTTGGAGATCTCAGCCCCGGGACCCGCATGCCTTTGTTCCTCTGCCTAAGGTGATTAGGTAAAATATTGACAGAAGTTAGATATAAATAGTGCTTGCTTTATGAGAATGAATACAGGTTGTTTAGGTCAAAAACTGATTTTTTAGGACCAGAGCTATAACTCAAAGAACTGAGCTCAGGCCTGGTTCTGCCCCCCAGCACCACATGGTCCCCCGACCCCCAACACACACACTGGAGTAGTGATCCCCGGGAAAGCCAGGGCAAGCCCCTCACCACAGGTGGACGTTTACCAGTCACTGCCGCCCCCCCCCCCCCACCCTGATTTAAAAGCAAAAGCCTGATTTTGACATTGAGTTACACTAGGAAGTGACATAATAAGTAAACTCAGAAGTCTCACAGGTGAATTGCCCATGTGTTTGTTGTTCTAGTCATCCTAATCCCCAATGTAGTATTACATTTGAATACATATCCAAATTGATTTGCCATTGTTATCCAGAATTCTATATCTTCTTATGTACAAAGTGATCCATTACTTTTGCAGGTCATTCTTATCTATGACAGTTGTTCAAGAGTCCTGTGCAAGTTAATTTGCTCGAGCGGGCCCAGTAACGTCTCCATTGGAGACTTTGTTGTTACTGTGTCTGGCATATCGAATACTCTCGGTAGCTTGCCGGGCTCTCCGAGAGGGGCGGAGGAATCGAACTCGGGTCGGCCATGTTGGCCGCGTGTAAGGCGAACGCCCTACCCGCTGTGCTATCGCTCCAGCCCGTGCAAGTTAATTAAAATAGAAATTTGTAGCTATGAAAGCCACACCTTGAGAAATAGATCTTTAGAGAAGTTAACTTTGATTATCATAAAATGAGGGAGTGACCCAAGCCACATGGTTGGAGATTGAACTTTATTAGTTCTTTTAAGTTATGTCATTACTGAAGTTGTAAGTAATATTCTATCTTGTGTAGTTGTTTGTTACAGGTCTATTAAATGATATTATAGAAAAGTGGATAGTGAATAGTAGTACTCAGTATGAATCACTTGGATCACTGCTTAGTGTTTTAGATTTAAGTTTTAAATTTACTGAATCTGTTGCTAGATATGAAAATGAGGAATTTAAATATGAACATACTGAATAAAACATTTCAGAGTGGAAATTGTTCATATAATAATCGTTTAAAAACTGGGGACCACACACAGTGGCACTCAGAGTTGCTGCTGGCCTGTGTTGAGGGTTTGTGTCGGGTGAGCCCAGGCTTCCCACATGCAGTGCAGACATGCCGACCGTTGAATTATCTCTCGGGCCCCAGAATAGTTCTTTTTTATGTGGAAAGTATATGAGCAGAATTTTAATGTAGCCCAATAGTAGTTGAACTGACTATTGCAGTTACTGAGATAGGCCTAGATTTTTAGGCTTCATCTGGGGCCTGTAAAGTTATTTGAGCTTATTCTTTTCCTTTATTTTCTCAAGAATCGAAGTTGATTTTGTTCCCCACTAATAAAGAATGCACTATTTAATTTTCCCACAATATAAATTCGCCCTCAAAACTAGAGGAAAAACAGGCATCTTTCACCCTTCCTGTTCCCCTTCTTGTATTTCCTTACTAGGAGTTTACCTTTTCTTTCTTCTTTGACACAACTGCAAAGACAGTGCCTGAGTACGAGAGTCCCAAGTGGTAGAAAAATCAGAAAAAGCAGCTTCCTTTGACAGGGAACTTCTTTGGGGGCTCGGATGTGTCTCAGCGGAGGAGCACTGGCCTTGCGTGGGAGCCTGGCCTTGATTCCGTGCTGCCCCGAAAAGTACTAAATTCAAGTATAAGGAACTTGGCTCACTGCAGTGATGTTCCTATGCTGTCACTTCACTCGGCCTCCCCTTCGCTGTCATTCTCCTGGCTCTGTGCTGGCACGTTGCTGGGGTGGGTGGCAGGGCAGGTTTGGGCCACTCCTGTTAGTGCTGGGGCTGTCCCTAGCTCTGGGCTTGGGGGAATCTTCTCTGAGGCTGAGATGAGGCCCGGGATAGTGGTACATTCTAGCTGTCCTCCCCAGATCCATCAGGTTGCAGTATCCTCACACTTAGCCAGAAGGCTCTCCAAGGGACAGATTTCTTGAGTTGTGGTGGTTGCTTGTATGTTACCAGTCCCGATCCTGGTGGTTCGTACACCGTTAGGCTGCCGTGCATGCTGGGAGCGATTACTTGCAGTGTTGGGTCACAAGCAGCAGAGCTGTCTGGGTCACACGTGGTGTGGGTGGGTGGGGGGCTCTGGGGATTGGCCTTTCAGCCTCACCCCTGCCTTCTGCTTATCCTCTAAGCCGCTGAGCTGCCTGCCGGGCTCCCACCCTTTTGTCTTACTCTGCGTGAGCTGTGAGCTTAGAGAGGTTCACCCACACTCGGTCCGCTCCAGAATGGAGTGAGCGGGACCCCAGGGTGCCTTAGAGCTCAGGCATTGCAGCCGGGCCTCCGGCTCAGTCCCCAACGCTGCCACGTCCGCTGGGCGTGATCCTGGCAGCCCTGCTGTGTGTGTGCCCGGCACTGCACACCACAGCCACACGTGAGCGGACACTGCAGTCCACCCAGAATTACTGCATCTGAAAGGTACATGTGTGCGCAGTCAAACTGGCAGACCCTGACCCGCAGGACATGTGACCCTTGCAGGACAGCCATTGGCAAGCACTGTGGCCGAACACCACAGCCTGACCTTGCCACCCGCCACCCCTACCTGTCATGAACACCATGCCAGCCGTGTGTGACCAGCCGTCCCCAGACAACCACGAGAAGGAAAAATAGAACATGAAGCTGTAGTGTGTAGGATCTTGAGGTCTTGAAAGACCATATGGAATTTATTCAGCATGTAAATCTCTCATGAGATCCTTTTTTTTTTTAAATGGCCTGATAGCACTATCCAGAATACCGCGGAGTTCAAGTGTAACAGGACTTGAATTGCTACAAAAGTACATAGACTAATTGTGTTAGCTTTTTTATTGCTGTGTAACAAATTGCCACAGTTCAGAGGAATTCGCAGTTCATTGCAGTAAGATGAATTGATTGCCTTACAGTTCCTGTGGGCCCTGAGATCCGATAGAAGTGGACTGAGACAGCTTCTGAGGGTTGCAGCAGGCTAAAATCAAGTCGTTTGTCAGGTCTAACTTATCAGTCTGATGCTCAGGGTATTGGTGGCACCCAGTTCTCTGCAGTTGTGATTCTTCAGTTCTCTTCTCCACTGGGATCTTTTTCCAGGACAGTGTTACTTTTTAGGTCCTTCTCTGAAGTCAGAACAGTGTGGACACTTGACTTATCAAGGCCAGTAGGGGAAATATTCCTATCTTTGAATCTCTAGTCTGTTCTAACAGAATCTTCTCTAAAACATGACCTAACCATGTCTGTGATCATTCTTTGATAATTGTCAGATCCCGTCTGTTGTCAAGGACTTATCAATCCTATACAGTCACGGGTCGCACAGGACAGGCCCACGAGGGCAGCATTCGGGGACGTCGTCTCCCCGGTCTGCCTCTAGTCTGCCTTTCAGGCTGTCATGCACGAAGTAAGACCATCCAGAGCCCCCTTGGTTTCTATACCATTAAAGTGTCAGCTCAGAGTACAAAAATCACCTGTAATGGTTTAAATTTGAGTATAGAGGGGCTTTCTGTGTGCCACCTGTGAACCTCTAAAACTAGAAGCTGACCTGGCATTCAGAGCAGAAAACGATGGCATGTCATTTGTTTTTGTCATTCTGACTGGGGGGGGGGGGGGGGGGCGGGCAAGAGAGGGAAGAATGGAAAATGGAAAAAGTGAGTCACTGATCATAACCGTTCTGAAACCCAGTTGATCCTCTCTCTGCCTGAAGTCTTGTAGCAGCAGCAGTGATAATTGTCATGACTATTTCCAAGCTTGGAACCCGTCCTGCATGGCTAGCAGCTCTTCAGCCTTAAGTTAGGATTCTGTTTCTGCGGCATTTTTTTTTTCTTTTTTCTTCTTTTACAGTGAAGGTAACGATGTTTGCAGCTGGGTAGTTTTATGCCTTTTTCCTGTCGGTGGAATTTCAGGGAAAAAAAAATTACCCAAAATTTGTTTCTTTTAGTGTCTCCCTTTGGAGCCATCTCAAAATTGAGTATTTTAGGGAAGGACAGCAAGTACAGTAAAGCGGGTGGGTGGGGAGGAGGGAACTATTAGAAAGACAATTCTCCAAGCCAAAATTCTTCTGTTTTGTTTCCTGTTGCTGCCTTCCACTGGGTGAGAAGAAATACTGTATGAAATTAAGGATTTCTGCTTCTCTTTTTCCTTTTCTTCTAAGTTTGCGTAATAGAGAAATGGAAGAATTCTAGGTCTTTACAGTTTCATGAAGCTGTCTTTTGAAAGCCAGGGATAGGCTTATATGATTTCTTTTTAGATAACTAGTTGTCGTGAGCCAGAGGCCCAGAAAAGCAATTCGGACTTGTTTGGTTGCGTTTTCTTTTCTCTGACTGGGAAGGGATCATGGAAAAGTTGACAGATAAGAAGCATTGCTCCAACTGCTACAAAATATTTAGACTTATGCTGCTTTCTACCTGGAGGCAAATCCAATTAAAATTTCAGTGAGTTTGCTTTATCTCCTCAAAATTGCAATTCTTAGCCATTCATAATTATATTAGGCAATAAGATTTGTCTGCTATCTTATCCGTACCTCCTCCTTATGGAAATGAATATTAACATATTTATTGTATTAGGGAGAGCAGCTTTTAGTCTTCTAGAACTCTAATAATACTCTTAATGCTTCTTATTTGTATTCCTCTGTCTTGGTATTGACCACTCTGGCCCAACAGTTAAGAGATAAGTATAGGGGTTGGAGAGATAGTACAGTGGGTAAGGAACTTGACCTGTAAGCAGTCAGCCAGGGTTCAATGCTTGGTACCACATATGGTCTCCTGAGTCCCACCAGAGAGAGAGAGAGAGAGAGAGACAGAGACAGAGAGACAGAGACAGAGACAGAGAGACAGAGAAGAAAAGTGCCTGTCATAGGGGAAGGGAAACTGGGAACATTGATGGGTGGAAATGTACGCTGTGAAGGGATGGGTGTTGGAACATTATATGACATTGTATGACTGAAACCCAATATGAACAACTTTGTAACTGTGTGTCTCACTGTGATTCAATTAAAATAAATAAATAAATAAATATATAAATAAATAAAAAGGTAAAGGTAAAGGTAAAGGCCCTTCCGTTGATTGTCGATTTGCTCGAGTGGGCCCAGTAACGTCTCCATTGGAGACTTTGTTGTTACTGTGTTTGGCATATCGAATACTCTCGGTAGCTTGCCGGGCTCTCCGAAATAAATAAATAATTTTACTTAAAGTTTAAAAAAAAAGAGAGTAAGCCCTGAGTACTGCCGGGTGTGGCACAAAAATTAAAAAAATAAACACCAGTATATTCAAATTTAAAACTTAATGATTTGCTTTACAATGGAACATCTAGAGGTGTAGTCATAAATTATTTTGTCTATCACTATACTTTATAATTCATTCATCCATTCATTCATTTCTCTAGGGGAAGTTCTTTCCTTGCCTCTATATAAAAGTCATGCCATAAATCACTCCATGCCCTTTGATACTTACAGGGACTTACGTGGAAAACAGCCAATTTCATTATTCAACATAGCAGCCCTTTTCCAGTATTATTTCAATTGAAACCAGTCTGTCACTTTACCCAAACGATTTTCACAAACATTATAAATAGCTAAGATACCACATCTTAAAGCTTTTTAATTAAAAAAAAAGGCATGAACTTCCTTTTGTTAAAGTTTTGAAACTTATTTCATAAGTTTAAGTCCTCTCATATATTAATCAGCATTGCCGTTTTCTCATTCAAAATGAAAAGCAGCAGCCAGCCCCCTCCTTTCCCGGGGTGACCTGGGGTGCGGCTGTGCTGTGGCTGTTTGGCGTCTGTCTCTTTTTGTTGCTGTGCCCTCATCCACTCATCTGCTTTCAAGTTGCTGTATCTGACCCCGTGAGGCTTGAAACTAGGGACAGGAAGAAAGATCAAGAGGCAAACAAGTTTTTACCTGACTCCTGTTGTAAAATGACTTCACTCTTTGTAAGTTTGATTTGTGCTTGAGGCTGACCCTTTGTCTTGGATGTACTTTTCTCCTGTTCGACAGAGTCCTTCACTGAAATAATTATTCGCGCATCTTCAAAAGCGTTTCTCTTCTAGGAATTCTTTTTCTTCCATCTCTTCCTAAGCCTCTCCCCTCCCCGACTCTTCCCTGCTCCCTCTTCTTCCAGTTTAAGATCGTCCCCTCAGCCTTCTTTCTTGAAGCTCTCTGGGAATCTCGGGTGGTCCTATAGGTAGAATTTTTTTCAACTTTATTGGCATCAGTTTTACATGCTCTAAAATTCATCCCTTTAAAATGTACTTTTTGGACCATTAGCGGCATGCGGGTAGGATTTCTTTCATCCAGCCCCAAGCAGTGACCTACTTCTGGCCTTTTTTCCTCGCCTCCCCCTTTGAGAGTAACTGGCACCTAAGACAGAAGTTTTCACACCCCAGGTGTCTCGTATACTTGGAGTGATAATCAAAGCCTTTAGATCCCCCAATTCTAACTCCCCGGCAGATCAAGGAGTCTCCACGCAGCCTCTTTCATTGCCTTGAGGGGAAGCAAAGGCACCTTCCCACACAGAATCAGCACCAGCCTCTGAAGCAATTTTCTCTCCGCTCCTGATACTCTGGAGGTTAGAGATACCTAACCGGTTCTCACACATATTATTTTGGGAGTTTGCCACTGGATAGCCTTTCTCACAAGTTACATTGGTATCTGATTGCTTGGGTGGTATCTTATTGCCTTTGGTGAAAGTTCCAATTTATTATAGTGTTTTAAGTAGAAGGCAGCGCTTCTATCTCTTAAAAAGGATTGAAACTTCATCCTCTCCTTTAGTGTGCAATCATATAATGAAGTATACACATGAGAAACTGAGTCTGGTGGCGGGAGAGAGGTCTGGGCAAATAGCACACTTTGGGACAAACTAAAGAAGGACGGGTCCCAGCCCAGGGAGACAGTCCAGTGAACAAGGTGTTTGCCTGGCGAGCTGCTAAACCAGGTTTAATCCCAGCACCAAGCAGGGTCCCCTAAGCCTTCCAGGAGTGATCCCTGAGCACAGAGCCAGGAATAAGCCCTGAGCACTGTGGACCACTTACACACACAGAGAAAAACAACAGATAGACAGACAGACAGACAGACAGACACACACACACACACTCACACACACAACTAAGGAAAAGACATGGATTTTTCAACGCACGATTTTTTTTTCATTTCCCCTTTTAATGTTACATATTTAAATAGATACCCTTTAAGGCCCACTCGAAGCAGTAGAGGTTGTAGTAAACATTTGAAAAGAAAAGTGCAAGAAAAAAGTACACCCTATATGTAGGCAGAGTTCCCTTTTTGTCTGAAAGTACCTTAATGATCAATTAAAAGAAAATATTAGCTGTTCATTGGGTGAACAAAGCCAACTTTCATCTAAAAGCATAAAAAGCATGTTTTTGTTGGTTAATTTTAAATTTTAATAGCACTGCACTGTAGTACTGTCCCCCCGTTGTTCATCGATTTGCTCAAGCGAGCCCAGTAATGTCTCCATTGTAAGACTTCTTGTTACTGTGTTTGGCATATCGAATACATCACGGGGAGCTTGCCAGGCTTTGCTGTGTGGGAAGATACCCTCGGTGAATTTTAATAAGGAATATTATTCCAGGATGCGACATCTTATTATTTCTTACTTTGGACAAACTGGCAGGCTACCGAATGTAACCTGCCCACATGGCAGAGTCTAGCAAACTCCCTGTGGTGGACCCAATATGCCAAATACCAGTAACAATGATGGGTCTCATTCTCCTAACCCTGAAAGAGCCTTGAATATGGCACTTTTTAAAAAAGTCTCAGGTCTAGGACGAAGGAGACGTTACTGGGGCCTGCTCGAGGCAGTCGACGAACAACAGGATGGTCGTGATCGTGATCGATTATTCCAGGAAACAATTATTGAGCATTTTTTACTCGAGTCATCCTTTTTTTCCTGAAGCCCACGTGCTTCCGCCGTCCAGAGCTCATGCATCCCACCTGTGCTTCAGATGGTCTGGTTTCTCTCGGAAGCTTGGTCATCCATGGAAAGGGCGCTTTTCGTTTCAAGGAGTGTCAATTTAAGCTACATGGATGAATTTTTGACAAGCTGTATTTTTCCTTTCCAAAATGAAATTATTGAGCTCCCTAGCCAGCCTTAAAATGTTTCAGTATGTGAATCACCTACTCAGTTGGAGACCATTGAAAAACGGACTCCAGAATGTCACCCGACGCTCCTTTCTGAGGTTTTCCTTCCTGAAAGCTTTGGGTTTTTAAAGTTCTCAAGGCTTTTTAGTTACTGTGAAGTTCCAAAGTTATTCATGGTTGGGTTCCAGGCATACAACGTTTCGACAACAACCCCTTCACCGGTGTCCACTTCCCGCCCCCCAAGTCCACTTCCCTGACCCCCCATTTCTTTCCACTCTGCTTTTATGAGAGGCACTTTGAAAAAAAAATGCATTTCCTGCAGTGTGACTTGCATTAACGTCGACAGGGTTCCACAGATAACCTTTACCACCTTATAGCACCACCTTCGGCCCCCACCCTAGACGTTGCCCCCTGCCTGTCCTGTCCCCCACACCCTCAAGTGGCATGTGTCCTTCTGATACCCGTTCTCGTGTTCTTTGTTTCCATTCCTTTGGGTATTCGTTCTTCCACCTTAAAGCTTTCGAGGCCATACTCATTCCTTGTCACTGTCGTCCCCAAATGGCAGCGTCATCATTGCGGTGGTCCCCATGTCATAGATGGGGAACTGAAGTTGACAGGTCAGGTGACTTGCTTAAAGGCAGATGGCGAGTTGCAGCAAACCCAGATGCAGAGTTTGACGGATTTCATGTAAAATGTGCAGTTGTGTGTGTTAGAGATAGAGAAACCAGTCAATAAGTGGAAGAAGGATTTTCTGTCTTCTTCCCAACTTCTGTGGAGCTGAAGTCTTCTCTCTGTTCTTACCTGGGGTAGATAAAATGAACCTGGAACTGGAAGCTGAAAGGCCTTGAGCTCAGTCTGTCCTAGGGCTTCGTCATCCTCACTCCTGTGCCGTTGGTACCATAAGACACTGTCTTGTCCCATTACATGCTCACCACCCAATTCTTCGATTTGTCTGAGATGGATCTTGCTCGGCTAGGGCAAGTGGTTGTTTGAAGGTGTTTTTCCCTCTAATTCCTTTAATATTAGAAGCTCATGTTTGGATTGAAACCATATTTAAAAATTAAGTCACTGGGCCTCCTAGCCTCTCCTCACTGATGTGCTACTTTTGCTATTCTAAGTGCAGTAAAATTACTGATGTATGAGACCATCTGTTGCTGTCTTTGTTTTTAGATAATATGCACGTCTCACTAGCTGAGGCCCTGGAGGTGCGGGGTGGACCACTGCAGGAGGAGGAAATATGGGCTGTTCTGAATCAGAGCGCCGAAAGTCTCCAAGAACTATTCAGGAAAGGTAAGTCTGTTGTATTTTGAGGAGTTGCTGGATACGGAAAGCAGTTAACACAGCAGAGTGAAGAACAAAAAAGAAAGAATTTATCTCGTCTTATCTTAGCTCAAAAAGTTCCGGTCTTACTTTCATTTGTACACCTTTTGTGTGCCTAAGACTATGACAGGCATGAGACATAGACTAGCAATCAAATAGGAGATGCTCCCCATCTGTTTGGCGCTTGCCTTTGGTGTAGAAAATAGATATTATTAAAATATTTATAGCTGTGGAGGTGGCGGCTCCGCAGTCGAGCATTTTACTTTGCATGCATAAGGTTCTGGGTCTGGTTCCTGGCACTGCCAACATAGCAAATTTATGTAAGCAACTGTGAGCATTGCCACTGTGATGAGGCTCTGAAGGACAGGATTCAGTGACTCGGAAGTCTGTGGGGTGGGAACGTGGAAGGAGACGGTTTTTCCTGTACAGGAATCCTGACCGGAGACCTGAAATACAGGTGGAAGCTAACCAAGGGAGAGCAGGAGAGGGGCACGCGCAGCCCTGTTCGTCTCACCGGGTGTTCCAGAAGGAGCGACTGGCTTGTGCTGGCCGGGGGCAGAGCTTCTTCTGATCTCAGTCACTGCGGTGGCATTTTGGAGCTGAAAAAGTTCCTCACTCTTTCATTGTTTCTCCCAGGACACTCGTACACACCCTTTGACCAATCACCTTTTTCGAAAAGTAGTAAACCAAGAAGCCACACTCGTCTCCGGGAAGAATCGGTATTCAGAACTAATTCAAACGAAATGATCAGGCATAATGAACCTGGCAGAATTACAGGAGGCTCTGATGGTAGTTACAGCTTGCAGCGTGTGGCGTCCTAGAAACCATTATCCGCATCACCCGGGAACACGGTAGCGATGCTGAGACTTCAGCTCCCACTTGACATACTGAAGAACAGAACTGCTGGTGCAGCCCAGCAATGTGTGTTCTAATAAATCCTTAAGGATATCGTAATGCATGTGAAAAGTTCAAGAACCATTGTAAGAATGAACTACTAAGTCATAGGGGCCTCATAATAGATGTGGAGGTGACTATTGATTGATTACAGGGAAAATTCTAAGCCTGGGGAAGCAGATTTGGGGGACAGGTGCTCAATGTCGTTGTTCTGTTGTTGTTTCCTAATCCAAGGGCAGAAATGTAAACAGAGTGTAAGACCCCGTGTTTGAAGATCTTTGATTGGAATTAAGTTCCACCTAAATAAAATAAAATTCTTCAATTTTATTCTCTAATGCTTGGGTCTAAATATTTTATGTAGATTCTATTGTATTGTTTTGTTCGTGTGTCTCTAAATTTCCAGAAAATTCTGATGTACGAGAGTTTCAGTGTCCAGCAAGATGGCAGTGATGTTTTTGAAGGGAGGATGTGTGTGTTGGTGGCATTACTCAGATAGTTAACGGGAGTCAATTAATATGTAATAAACATTTCTTACATGAGAGGTATTGTATCGAAGGTATCATAGTTGCCCGGAGGGAGCCGTTCAGATCAGACAGATGCGTGTGAAAAGTTGAGCACTTCCAAACGGTGTGCCAAGAGTGTGAGCCAGTGACTAGTAGTGAGGGCAGAGATATCTCTCTCATTCTCCCGACAGTAGAATCACTACCCTGGACGTGACTCAGAGAATATAAAGCTGCTTGTACTCCGTGAGCATCGCCAAGGGTTTTTCTTCTTTCAAATTTCGTAACGTTAATAGAGATTCAGTGTCTGCATGGCATGTACTTGTCATTGACATGCAATCATTGCGTAACATATTGGCACATTGCTATAAAGGGATTTACTGGAGGTTCTGTAAAATTAATTGTGGGGCAGCTATGTCTTAAACATCGTCCCATGGGTTATCATAAGGTCTTTAGCCTGATTTACAGAGTAATGTCAGTAATATAGGAAATTTAAGTTTAGCCTTGCTTGTTTGTGTTAGCTGTTCCAAGGGTCGAACCCTGGACCTCACACCTGCATGCAACTATTCTACTGCTGGACTCGTTCGGCTTTTCTTTTATAGTCTGTGGATTAGCAATTAAGATTACCAACTGGAAATGTAAAATAAAAGTTTTGTGGGAGGAGAAGAGTTAAATACAATGACTTCCAAGAAGGGTTTTCTTTTCTTTTTTTTTTTCAAACTTAAGTTGTTGGAGCGATAGCACAGCGGGTAGGGCGTTTGCCTGGCACAAGGCCGACCTGAGTTTGATTCCTCCGTCCCTCATAGAGGGCCCGGCAAGCTACCGAGAGTATCCTGCCTACACAACAGAGCCTGGCAAGCTCCCTGTGGCGTATTTGATATGCCAAAAACAGTAACAACAAGTAGCACAATGGAGACGTTACTGGTGCCAGCTTGAGCAAATCAATGAACAACAGTAGGACAGTGCTACAGTGCTACTTAAGTTGTTTTTTCCTCTGGTTTTGTTTCTATACCTATTATACAAACTTTTTCTTTGGTTCTGATAATTACTTTCCCCATATCTTTCATTCTATCTCATTCCTGTATCTTTTTCAGTATATTATAGCAAGCATGGTCTTGGCTGTCTTAGGAATCAGAGGCTGGAAATATGCATTTCCTCTTGGTCATTATTTAACTAAGGTCCAAATAATTTTTTAAAAATTTTTTGCTTCTCACCAATTTAAGACTTTCAGTATTTTTAAAAACACAGTTTTATGGAGATTACTTTCTATAAAAACACATAACTTTCAAACTGGTAAATGATGGAGTGAGAATAACTATTCCTGAGGTTAGGTTTAAGATTAGGGTTATGTTTATGGCTAACGTAAGGGTTTAGTTTTTTGCTGTTGATTTGATTTTTCAGAAGTTTCTGAGATTTGTTGTGGTTTTCCATATGGTTTATTTTGTATATATTCTGGGGAAATGTGAAAAGAATGTGTATTTTCTGTTTCTACTCCGTGACTAAACATTGTTTAGGTTTGAGGTTTAAAATGGTGGGTAAAAAGTAAAGTAAAAGTAAAGGCCCTCCCATTGATCTTCGATTTGCTCGAGCGGGCCCAGTAACATCTCCATTGGAGACTTTGTTGTTACTGTGTCTGGCATATCGAATACGTCATGGGGAGCTTGCCAGGCTCTGCCTTGCGGGCGAGATACTCTCGGTAGCTTGCCGGGCTCTCCGAGAGCGGCGGAGGAATCGAACTCGGGTCGGTCATGTGGGCTGCGTGCAAGGCAAATGTCCTACCACTGTGCTATCGCTCCAGCCCAGCACAGCTTCTCGGCCTTTTAGCTAAGATCAAGTGTAGTGTGTAAAATGGTGGGTATATAGTTTAAAATGTTCCACAGAGATCTGACACCACTGCGCTGGAGGTGCTAGAGTGGCATTGGGTTCTTGGAACATTAGTATCAAAATTACATTTTAAACTGAAGTACCAAAGTTGGGAAGGGAATGTTAGTATGCTTAAATGGTTCTGCATACCGAAAGAAATTGTAAAATAAAACTAAAGATATAAAATGTCTCACATAGGAACTGTAGGGCCATACTGCTGCACTTGGAAACTCAAAAAATGTAAGGAAGAAATAAAAGCAATTGGTTATCAAACACTGGAAGAAAATAGAAAAGGGAGATATTTCCCTACTCTTTCAGAATCTGACATTACTATGATATCAGAATTTAAAGTATTTACTCTCATCTTTATTGAGAGAATGAAAGGAAGAGTAAAACTCTAGGAGGCATATTTGCAAACTATGTAACTAATTAAAAAAAACTTTTATCCAGAATATATAAAGACTTTTCAAAACTCAGTAGGAAGAAACCAACAAGTGACCTCCAAAAATGGGCAAAGTTTTGAAGATCATACCGAAGAAGATGCATAGTTGAAAGATTTCATATAAGAACATGAAATTATTAGTCATCAGAGGCATACCAAGGTTTCAACATCATTAGTCATGAGGAAAATGCAGATTAAAATTAATAAGTGATACTACTACTCATCTATTACGGTACTTCTCAGCTGGGATCCATTCCGTGGGTGCCCAGAATATTCCAGGGGGTCAGGGTGATAGTCATATAAAGTATGTGTGCGTGTGAGGACGTTGCAGTATGAGACTAGGGGCTACGGGTAGGATGGGCACCACAGGAAGGAAGCAGCCTGGAAGGAGGGCCCCAGGCAAAAGCATGCTTGCAAACCCCTGGGCTCAGGGCTTGGGGCCACCAGAGCTTTTAAGCTACAGTTGCTAGTAGGTGAAAGTGGGAATCTCAAATGATAGTTCAATGTCTTGGAAACTTCAACCGTCTCCATGTTCCTTTTTTTGAGTGGGTGGGTGGATTGGGGCAAGGGGTCCACACGCTACAGTGCCTAGGAACTGCTCCTGTCACTGCCCAGTCACTCCCGGTTGTGCTGAGGGCACGGAAAACCTTGCCAGAGACTGAACTGGGGTTAGCCACATGCAGATACGCTCCTTAAGCCTGGACTATCTCTGGCCTTAAGAAGATTAGTATAGTGGATCGGAGCGATACCACAGCGGGTAGAATGTTTGCCTTGCACACAGCTGACCCGGGTTCGGTTCCCAGCATCCCATATGATCCCCGAGCACCACCAAGAGTAATTCCTGAGTGCAGAGCCAGGAGTAACCGCTGAGCATCACTGGGCGTGACCCAAAAAGCAAAAAAATAAGAAAAACATTTAATTAAAAAGAAGTTTAATATAGAACTGTCATAGTCACTTTTCTTATGCCCCCTCCATCCCCACAATGAAAACAGTGTCTATACAAAAAGTTGCATATGGATGTTCCCAATAACTTACGTTGTGATAACCAAATACTGGAAGCAGAATTCCTGTTTAACAACAGGTGGATCACAAAAGAACTTACGTTGTTCCACGTAATGAAAACATACACTGTAATAAAGGTGAATGAACTATTGATTCTTACAACAACAAATTGTTTTCAGAATCATTATGCTGAGTCAAGTCAGCCAAGAGGTAAAGCTGTGTGATTCTAATCTAAAAGTATAAAAAAAATGCATTCTAATGCGTATGATGAAGCAGATCGCTGGTTGCTTGGCAAAAGGGGGCAAGAACGAGAAGCAGGCGCAGGGATTACAAGTGTGTGATGAATGGGGGAAGTGGATGTTTATGATCCGGATTGTGGACATAATTTCACAGATACAGTCATATGGCAGAACTGCAAACTAGTTTTCTTTCAGTGTGGACATTAATTTTACGTCCATTGTGACTTCAAGCTACCTAAGAGAACAGATCTTTAAAAAATCGTTTAGATTTTACATTTTGATTTCAGTTTAGATTTTTAATGATTAAAGTTCGCGGGCTGGAGAGATAGCACAGCAGGTAGGGCATTTGCCTTGCACGCGGCCGACCCGGGTTTGATTCCCAGCATCCCATATGGTGCCAGGAGTAACTCCTGAGTGCAGAGCCTGGAGTAACCCCTGTGCATCGCCGGGTGTGACCCAAAAAGCAAAAAAAAAAAAAAAAAAAAAGATTGAAGTTCTGCTTTGGGAGAGAAATGTTGAACCAGAGATTCATTTTCCTCCTTCTTAATCAAACAGAAGAAGCAATTCTCCAGTTTCAAAGAAGTAATTTACTCTAAGGTCAGAGAAGAAGCAGAGTGGATGGTATACATGCAGAGTGCACTTTGCTGGGGGCGTGCTAGGTTCAATTCCCGGCACCCCCACAAGTGAGTTCCGAGCACAGGGCTGGGAGTAGGCTCCAAGCACTGCAGGGCGGCTATCCAGAACCGTTATTCCAGGCATAGAATCCTAAACAATATATAAGTTAGTATATAAATTAGCAGGTAGCACTGTTGCACCGTCCTCCCGTTGTTCATCGATTTGCTCGAGCGGGCCCAGTAACGTCTCCATTGTGAGACTTGTTGTTACTGTGTTTGGCATATCGAATACGTCACGGGGAGCTTGCCAGGCCCTGCCGTGCGGGCGAGATACTCTCGGTAGCTTGCCAGGGCAAACACTCTACCCGCTGGGCTATCGCTCCAGCCCTAAATTAGCATATTCAAGGGAAATAGAAGGAAAAATTTAAGTACCATATGTTAAAAATTGAATTTTGATCTATCTCTCTCTATATTATATATATAGATTTATATATAATATATATAAAAACATATATGTATATATATATTTTGCTTTTTAGGTCACACCCAGCGATGCTCAGGGGTTACTCCTGGCTCTGCAGTCAGGAATCACTTTTGGTGGTGCTCAAGGGACCATATGGAATGCTGGGAATCGAACCCGAGTCGGCCACGTGCAAGGCAAATGCCCTACCCGCCGTGCTATTGCTCCAACCCATGATCTCAAAATATTTTTAAAATTTGAAGTTCTCTCAGTATCTCAGAGTATAACTATATTTGGAGATAGGGTCTCCTGTGGAAAGATATAAAGAAGTTAAAATGAGGTTCCTTGCACGGGCGAGCCCTGTTCAATACCCCTCTCTCGTGACTTTATGTACAAGTGAAAATCAGAAGGAGGACGCTCCGTCAAGACCCAGGCCCAGCAAGGGCCGGCAGCTCCGAGCTGGAATCGTCGGAGTGTCCGGAGGGCACTGACCTTGGCAGGCTGACCCTGCTTTCACCCCCAGCCCCGCACCAGAGCTGATCCCTGAGCACAGGGCTAGGAGCAAGCCCGGGAGCACCACTTCATGTGGCCCAAACCAAACGAACACGGAAACCTAACAACACAGCCTCACCCTTTCTGACACTTTGTCCTTGAACTTCAATGATTGTGAGGTAATTAATTTCTGTTGTTGAAGCCATCAGTCTGTTATTTGTAATCATAGACCTAGAAAATCATTACAGCCAGAATTTTTTTTTTAAAAAAAAAAGCAAATAAGATGTCTGGAAATATAAAATACATGATGGCTGGAGCAAAAAAAAAAAAAAAAAGGAAACAGAAGAAAAACTTCTAGGAGCTGGAGTGATAGCACAGCAGGTAGGGCGTTTGCCTTGCATGTGGCCAACCGGGGTTCGATTCCCAGCATCTCATAGGGTCTCCCGAGCACCGCCAGGAGTCATTCCTGAGTGCCTGAGCCAGGAGTAACCCCAGTGCGTGGCCGGGTGTGACCCCCGTCCCCCCAAAAAAGTAGAAATAAAATACACAGTGTGTAGATTTATAAGCTCAGTGCAGGTCTTCAAGGATCTGGATTCTAGAAATTTAAGTCACAGTCAAATTAAAATATTTTCACACCCGGATGCACGGGGGTCAAAACTTCAGAACCCAAATAGATAAGGAGAAGATTGTTAAAGTTCGAGTGATAACAGACCGATTTTTGTTTGTTTTGGGATTTTGTGCGTGTGTGTTTATTTTTGTTTTCTTGCTCTTTGGGCCGCAGCTGCCTGATTGTGACTCTCTGCTTTGCTTCTGGGGCTGCAGGCCCTCTGCGTGGAAGGCCAGCTCTCTCCGAACCCAAGAATGAGTTTCCTTTTTTCCTTTTCTTTTTCTTGATTTTGAATCACACTCAACTATGCTGTGGGCTTTTTTCCTGGCACTGCGCTGCAGGATCACTCTGAGCAGATGGACCGCTGGGGAAGGACCCTGGGGTGGCAGGGCGAGTTTTGCTTGACTGTCTCTCTGGCCTGAAAATGGATTTCTGAATGGCAACAGTAGAATCAAAAGAGTTTTTAAAAATATATCCTAAAACTGCTATGAGAATATTTCATAGTTTTAAAAAAACAGAATGCAATTTAACCCAGAACAATACTAGTAAACATCTAATATATATATCTGCTATGTAATTTAAAATCATCTAGGACCCAAATTTTAGAAAGAAACAGGCTGTGACTCTATGATGAAAGCACATGCCTTCATATGTGGGAGGCCCTGAGTTTGATAGGAAGGAATGAAGGGAGGGAGGGAGGGAGGGAGGGAGAGAGGGAAGGAGGGAGAGAGGGAAGGAGGGAGGGAGGGAGGGAAGGAGGAAGGAAGGAAGGAAGGAAGGAAGGAAGGAAGGAAGGAAGGAAGGAGAGGAGAGGAGAGGAGAGGAGAGGGAGGGAGGGAGGGAGGGAAAGAGGGAAAGAGGGAAGAAGGAAGGAAGGAAGGGAGGGAGGGAGGGAGGAAGGAAGGAGAGGAGAGGGAGGGAGGGAAGGAGGGAAGAAGGAGGGAAGGAAGGAAGGAAGGAGGGAGGGAGGGAGGGAGGGAGGGAGGGAGGGAGGGAAGGAGGGAAGAAGGAAGGAAGGAAGGAGAGAGGGAGGGAGGGAAAGAGGGAAGGAGGGAAGAAGGAAGGAAGGAAGGGAGGGAAAGAGGGAAGGAGGGAGGAAGGAAGGAAGGAAGGAAGGAAAAGGAAGGAAGGAAGGAAGGAAGGAAGGAAGGAAGGAAGGAAGGAGGGAGGGAGGGAAGGAGGGAAGAAGGAAGGAAGGAAGGAGAGAGGGAGGGAGGGAAAGAGGGAAGGAGGGAAGAAGGAAGGAAGGAAGGGAGGGAAAGAGGGAAGGAGGGAGGAAGGAAGGAAGGAAGGAAGGAAGGAAGGAAGGAAGGAAGGAAGGAGAAGGAAATCTAAATCTATCTAAACCATCAATAAAATAAAATCAGAATACAAATTTTAAGTAAGTATAAGGTCTTACGAACTGAAAGTTTTGACAAAATCTTTGAGTACGCAGCTCTTGAAAGGCCAGATCTTCCCCAGTCTTTCTACTACTACATCGCGAATCACGCACGATCATAATTGTGTTGATTAACAGGGCGCCTCAGTTGCCTGACAGGCTGCGTCTTGCCCTGCATTCATTAGGCCAGAATTAACAGGTCCTTCAAGTTAAATGTGTTTGAGCCAGATGAAATTACTCTATTTATTCCCTGGAAACAAACTATAAAACATGAAATTAATTTAATATCTAACATTCTTAAAATGAGTAATGAATGTTGTTTAGCAACTTTATGATTAACCACCCTCCCCCAGAAGTCATCCCACTAAATTTTGGATTTCAAATTATTTGGGCCCTAGACATTACAATCTATTGTATATATCTAAAACGTCTTATGTCTAGGAGGTAAAGTAGCTCTAGGCCATACTCTCTGGCCCCATCCTTGCTGAAATGTAATTTTACGGACTCGATTTGTTTTCATTTTTATGCTTTCAGAGAACTGTATTTGTCCTAGACAGATAGTACAGCTGGTAGGGCACTTGTCTTGCACACAGATAGCCTGGGCTCGAATGTCAGCATCCCTGGTCTCTCGAGCCCACCAGGAGTGATTTTATTGTAGAGTCCGGGAGAACCCCTGAGCATCACTGGGTGTGCTCCCACCAAAAAATCCAAACCTAAATAACTAAAATAAAATACTGGTGCATAGGGTCTAGGAGATGACTGGAAACTCTCACGCTTATGATTTTCATGCAGGAACCCTATGTTTGAACCTCTGTGCCACATGGTCCTCTGAGCACTGGGGAGCACTGCTCCAGGAGTCTTCCCCAGTATACCTTCAGGTGGGGGCTAAAAAACAAATATAAACAAGCAAATTAATAAAGTGAAGTATAAGTATTCTTTTTTTATGTTTATGTGCAACGCTTGTTAAAATATGCAGAACAAAGAATTATGGTCTCTGATTTGGTTAATGTGTACCAAAGGAATGGGTCGTTCACATTTTATTTCAATAATCAGCAATCACAACCCTAACAGTAGAATAAAATGCAAGATCAATAAGCAGCAATTACTGCTGTCTGAAATTAAGACTACGTAGACAGTGGCCTACTTACTCAGCATGTTCCCAGGATATAGTATTGCTTATATTTGGTAAGTTTCCGTTCTGACCACCTGAAATATAATCTTTTGAATGAATTGCTAAAGAGCATTAAACTCCTTGTTAAAAAAAAAAAAAGAAAATAAGGGGGTCGGAGTGGTAGCACAGCAGTAGGGCATTTGCCTTGCACGCGGCCGACCCGGGTTCGATTCCCAGCATCCCATATGGTCCCCCGAGCACCGCCAGGAGTAATTCCTGAGTGCAGAGCCAGGAGTAACCCCTGAGCATCGCCAGGTGTGACCCAAAAAGAAAAAAAAAAGTAACAAAAAATTCATTTTTAATGAAGAAAAGTAACTTTTGTGCTAGATAAGTAAGAAAAAAAAACCCTTATTGCTAATTTATTTACAGATCTTTTCTAGAATTACAGCCTGTCTGTGTAGGCCCACGTTCACAGCCAGACCCAGTGGCTGCTCTTCCCAGATTTCCTTCCCTCCACTCCTGCAGCAGTGTTAGTTCCACACCTCACCCTGCAGCACTTAAAAAAAAAATATTTATTTATTTATTTTAATTTTTATTAGTGAGACACCATGAGGAATAGTTGTAGACTTACAGGTTTTTGTGCTTGGGTTTCAGTTATACAATGATCAAATACCCATCCCTCCACCAGTGCCCATTTCCCACCACCACGTGTCCCAGCATCCCTCCCACCCCCCGTCCCCCCATCCCACCCTGCCTCTGTGGCAGGGCATTCCCTTTTGTTCCCTCTCTCCTATTGGGTGTTGTGGTTTGCAAAAGAGGCAATGGGTGGCAATCATGTTTGGTCTATAGTCTACTTTCAGCACTTTTACCTCCTTTTGCCGGATGAGGACTGGCAGGGAAGGAAGGAGCAACACTCAGTCGGAACTTTCCCAATGCCCGCAGGGAGGAGAACGCTAAAGGTGTCCCCGCAGAGCACGCAGGCGATGGGGGAGGAAGATAATTGCGAGCAAAAGGCTCAGGCGCCGACCAGCTCTGTAACTCTCAGGCGGTAACTTCCGAGATCCCTGGATGAGAGTGTCCAGTGAGCCTGACGGAATCGTGGTGTCGGTAGAGACAGCACAGGACAAGTGGGCGAGCAGAAGTGAGAAAACCACAACCAGGAGCGACAGAGCTTAGAGTGTGGTAGGTGGTAGGTGGCAGGGGTGGCAGTCAGGGACACCTCAGTGGAAGCCTCAGTAGCAGAGGGAAAGAAATCAGGGTGTCCCGGGACGAGATGCAGGAAGACTCTAAAGAACAAGAGAAAGAGAGAAAAAGTCTAAAGGAAGTGGGCAGGATGCCAGAGAGCTATGGGGTGAGTTGACGAGGAGCATTGTAAAAATCACGGGCGCCCCTGCTCTGGGAAGGCGAATTTAATGAAGAACCACTAGTCCAGAGATAAGAATTTCCCAGAGCCGAAAGTAGTGCATGTACCCAGATTCAAGAGACCCAAGGGGTGCCAGTGAAAATAGACTCAGAGAGGATCCTCCCAGGATGGGAGAAGCATGCTGGAAGTAGACTATAGACCAAACATGATTGTCACCCATTGCCTCTTTTGCAAACCACAACACCCAAAAGGAGAGAGAGAACGAAAGGGAATGCCCTGCCACAGAGGCAGGGTGGGATGGGGGATGGGGGGTGGGAGGGATACTGGGACCCGTGGTGGTGGGAAATGGGCACTGTTGGAGGGATGGGTCTTTGATCATTGTATAATTGAAACCCAAGCACGAAAATTTGTAAGTCTACAACTGTAGCTCATATATCTCACTAATAAAAAAAATAAATTAATTTAAAAAAAAAAAGAAAGAAAATCGACCCAGAGAGAAAAATCTCTGGACACACGAATCAGAATGACAAAAGCCAGACAGAGACAGAATATTGAAAGCAGAAGGGTCAAGGAAGGAGCTTACATACAAAGGAATCCCCCCCCCCCCCCATGACTCAGAGATCTTTCTATCTAATGGGACTCTACAGTGCAAAAGATTATAGTGGAAAATAGTAAACAAAAAGAATGGAAATTAGTATCTCACCAAAAGGTCTACATCCAGGTAGTATATAGATTATTACTTCAAATATACTCAGATTTGAAGTACTAATATAAAGCTTCGTGGACAGGCAACAGCTTATGCAGTTTCTAGCCTTGGAACCTGTTTCATCAGAAAGTTTAAAGGAGCTTCTTTAAAACAAGACAGACTGTACCAGCCCACATAACTTGCACAGAAATGGTAGCAATAAATTCCTTCCATCTCCATAATCTCACTTACCCAATCGTCGTGAAAGACGTCATGGCGAACACAATTGTAGTAGGAGACTTTAACACCTTCTCTGCCATTGCTGACAAAATGGATCAACTGGGCAAAAAAAAAAAAAGAAACCTACAAGGGAACACCGACTTTGAAGAAAGAAACGGAGAAGATGGAACTAGCGAACATATATAAGGTCTCCATCCCCCAAACAGTGAGCCCACGTTCTTCTCCAGTGTCCGAGGGACATCTGCACGATGGACCACATGCCGGGTCACAAAACACAGAGTGTGTCTCCATGGAATCAAGAAGACAGAAAACATCCTTAACTCTCCATTCTCAGACCACAGTGCTTTGAAAAATGGAAATGAATTACAGAGGCGCGGAAAAAAAATATTTAAATGCTTGGAAATTAACCCAACAATGAATTAATTTAAAAGTCCACTTAAAAACAAAACCAAAGAAGAGAGTTTTTGAAAAATGAAACAAGGATACATAGTAGGTCGGAGAACTAGTACAGCACGTAGGGTGCTTGCCTTGCACCCACGGGGTCCACCCAGGTTTGATTCCCCCCCCATGCCATATACAGGCCCCCCCAAGCTCCAAGAGGAATGACCCCTGAATGCCAAGGAGGAGAAAGCCGCAAGCACTGCAGAGCGGAGCCAAGAAACAAAAATGAAATAAAGCAGCATCGTACAGGGAGAGACAAATGGCCAGAGGCGACAGCACTGGAGGGTTGGTCCGTCGAACTGCAGATGAAGTTCTCTGGAGTTGCGGAGGGGTCCCTGGGAGGGTATTTAGGACTTGGTCGGTCAGGCAGATGCTCCGGTGCTGGGTGTGGTGTGGGGACAGTAAATACATGCAAGTCTCATTGACAGCAACTAACCAAGGGAATCACTCTGTTTCACACTGTTCTTGGCATCAGGTAGTTGACATAGAAATGACCAGGTACCAAATTGCAGCTTCGGTGGATTAAATCTTCATTTCGTCGCCCCCATTACGGATGTGGTTCTTATTTGTTGGCTAGATGAGCCTGCATGCCTGACTCCTTAGGAAACGTTTAAAAAAATTACTGTGCTAGACAATGTCTTATCTCCCAAAGATTCAGAGTCTTGTATTTAATTTAGTATATTAAGTCAAGTAAAGATTAATTTAGAGTATTAAACAAAATCTCATTTAAAATAAAGATGTTGAGCATACAGCCAAAGAGAAGGGCCACATGGAGGGCAGGATCCACAGCTCCCGAAGAAAAAAAAAAAACAGGTTCCCAAAAGAGCCGAGATCGTCGGGAAGTCCCAGATGGGGTAGGTACCGCATCCCGCCTCCCCCAGATGGAACCCCGGTGACCAGAAGCCTCTACAAGCACAGCTTGAGTATGCGGGAACTAGGACTTTTCCTCAAATCTGCCGGGACTACAGCTCCCAGGTAACCTCTGATTCCGGAAGTCACGTCCACAGCCCGCCCCCCAGCGCCATCTTTGCAGCACTCAGCCGAAGAGAAGGACAACATGGAGGGCGGGATCCACAGATCCCGAAGGGAAAAAAAAAAACAGGTTCCAAAAAGAGCCGAGATCATCGGGAAGTCCCAGATGGGGCAGGTACCGCATCCCGCCTCCCCCAGATGGAACCCCGGTGACCAGAAGCCTCTACAAGCACAGCTCGAGTATGCAGGAACTAGGACTTTTCCTCAAAATCGTGCAGCCATGTAAGACATCTCTCTATATACAAAGTGATCCATGGGAAGTAAACCACCCAACGTTTCTCCCTGAAAATCAGAGTTAAGTTTGGAGCACGGCCACAGCCCCAGAAACACAAGGACTTAATGCAGAACCCAGCAGCTTGGAGCAGAAAAGTGAACGGACTATGCGTTAATCCAGGCCATCATGTCTGTCCGGAGGGGAAAGGGTGTTGCCCCATTCGCCCTCTCCTCTCTGGAAAGAAGGATGGCGGCCGCATGGGAACCTTGTGGACAGCAGGTATGAGCCGGGGGTGTGGGGGCGACTAAAACCTCATGGGAAGGGGGGCGTTCCGGTCCATCCTTCACGCCCTACCGAGGTCACCAGTTGCCCCCCACGAGCGGCTCTCCAGCACGGCCACAGCCCCAGAAGCACAGGGACTTAATGCAGAACCCGGCAGCTTGGAGCAGAAAAGTGAAAGGACTATGCGTTAATCCAGGCCATCATGTCTGTCCGGAGGGGAAAGGGTGTTGCCACAGTCGCCTTCTCCTCTCTGGAAAGAAAGATGGCGGCCGCATGGGAGCCTTGTGGACAGCAGGTGTGAGCCGGGGGACTGGGGGCGACTAAAACCTCATGGGAAGGGGGGCGTTTCGGTCCATCCTTCACGCCCTACCGAGGCCACCAGTTGCCCCCCACGAGCGGCTCTCCAGCACGGCCACAGCCCCAGAAGCACAAGGGCTTAATGCAGAACCCAGCAGCTTGGAGCAGAAAAGTGAAAGGACTATGCGTTAATCCAGGCCATCAGGTCTGTCCAGAGGGGAAAGGGTGTTGCCCCATTCGCCCTCTCCTCCCTGGAAAGAAAGATGGCGGCCGCATGGGAGCCTTGTGGACAGCAGGTATGAGCCGGGGGTGTGGGGGCGACTAAAACCTCATGGGAAGGGGGGCGTTTCGGTCCACCCTTCACGCCCTACCGAGGCTACCAGTTGCCCCCCACGAGCGGCTCTCCAGCACGGCCACAGCCCCAGAAGCACAAGGACTTAATGCAGAACCCAGCAGCTTGGAGCAGAAAAGTGAACGGACTATGCGTTAATCCAGGCCATCATGTCTGTCCGGAGGGGAAAGGGTGTTGCCCCATTCGCCCTCTCCTCCCTGGAAAGAAAGATGGCGGCCACATGGGAGCCTTGTGGACAGCAGGTATGAGCCGGGGGTGTGGGGGCGACTAAAACCTCATGGGAAGGGGGGCGTTCCAGTCCGCCCTTCACGCCCTACCGAGGCCACCAGTTGCCCCCCACGAGCGGCTCTCCAGCATGGCCACGACTCCAGAGCACAGAAACCAATTTCTTAACTATCTGACTTTCAGTAGAAATACTTCCAGGGTCAATAAGTAAAATAGCAGAAATCCAAAACCAACATTTAATTCTTGAACCCAGCTGTAGAAAGCAAATCACTTCACAATGCTTTTTCAGCATGTCTGATTTGGGGGGGGGGGGAGGTTAAACTCTAAATAATAGTGGTGAATCTTTTATTGAAACAATGAATCTAATCAAAGCAGATAGAGTGTTAACTAGAATTCATCTGCCTCACAGGGACTGGGAGGGGTGGGGGGTGGGGTTTTATTGGGGTTCTTCATGGTAAAAAATAAGTTTTGGTAAAGGGAAATGTGCTTGATATTTGCATGACTGAGACCTAAACCTGAAAGCTTTGTAACCTTTCCCACAGTGATTCAATAAATAAATAAATTAAAAAAAATAAAATAAAATAAAGATGTTGGGGCTGGAGTGATAACACAGCGGGTAAGCCATTTGCCTTGCACGCAGCTGACCCTGGTTCGATTCCCAGCATCCCATAGAGTCCCCCGAGCAGAGCCAGGAGTAACCCCTGAGCATCGCCAGGTGTGACCCAAAAAGCAAAAATAACTAAATAAATAAAATAAAGATGTTAAAGAAAATTTAGAACTTCTAATTTTGAAGGTTGGAAGAGAATGGTCAGTTTTGGAGGTCTGTCCCTCCCTCCACCCCATTTCCTTCTTTGCTGCTGCTGCTGCTGTTACGGTCACCAGGGGTGATGGGCATGCCTGGCTGTGGTTCCTGCATGTGTTCAGCTGGGGTGCCCGCTGGGGAGGGCAGTGAATGGTACTGGCCCTCTGGGTGACAGTACTCACCAAGCTCTTCACCCCTGTAAAGCTGGCCCAGCGCGCACTCTTGGTTGAGATGCACACGTCATGGAGGTGGGGGTGGGGGGTGCCCTTTGGTGTCCACACAGGGCTCGCCAGCACCCACTTCCTGCCCAGGGGCTTGCCCTCCTTTGTAGCTGCAATGCTCTCCAGAGGTCACACTCCTTCCCCAGTGCTCATCACTGGCTTCGGTGCTGTTGGAAATTGCTCGTAACGCGAGGGTTGTCACAGACGGTACAACTGCCAGGATCAGGTTTGGCCTCTTGCCTTGCAGGGATTTGAGTCATGACCTTACCCTGCAAGACCCTGGGTGTCGACCGACCCTTTCTGCATGCTGAAAATGCTGGTTTTCTCCAGAATAGA
Organism: Sorex fumeus; assembly: GCF_029834395.1. Classification (NCBI taxonomy): domain Eukaryota; kingdom Metazoa; phylum Chordata; class Mammalia; order Eulipotyphla; family Soricidae; genus Sorex; species Sorex fumeus. The sequence goes on along the minus strand of NW_026606070.1, from coordinate 2,670,614 downwards.
GCTTTGAGCGGTGTGTGTGTGTGTGTGTGTGTGTGTGTGTGTGTAAGAGAGAGAGAGAGAGAGAGAGAGAGAGAGAGAGAACTTAAATTGGTGTTATTGTCATACAAGGGCAGGGTAGAAGGTAATTTTTAAAAGGCTGTGGGATACCATTGGAATTGTAGGCAAATTCTTTCCTTTTTCCAGTTATATGATTAGAATGGTATTGTCTCATGTTTGGGAACTTCTTAGTTCCTCTCCCTAGACCCTATATTACAGAAGCAGTTTGTTTAGCATCTCAGCATATAATTTGGGGTTAGGCAGTTCTTACTGATGAGTATGACTACATAAGTTGGTTGGAATGTGGAATCAAAGGAAAGTAAGGAAAACAATATATCAAAGGAATAAAAGGAGTCCGTTCTCGGATTACAATAGGAATGCTAGGAAGAAATGAAACCAGTACCATTTCTTCGCGGTGCTTACATGAGGCGGTAAAGTAGGTTAGCTGAAGAAAAGAGCAAATTCTTCAAAGCACTGCTTCTGTCTCTTGAGACCGTTCGCCACTGTTTTGAGTTTTGTTTGGGAGAACGTGGGGGAAGTGTTGGACCACCCCCAGCGGTGCTCATGGCTTCCACCGGGCTCAGTGCCCAGGACTCCGGGTGGTACCTGAAAAACTCTGGGGGTGCCGGGTCGACCTCATGCAGGGCAAATGCCTTAACCCCTGAACTCTCTCTCCAGTCTAATTGGACAGCTATTTTAAAGCTCTATTTGCCTTAACAATCAAACAATTTAGTTTAACTATAGCACAGCGGTAGGACGTTCGCCTTACAAGCTGCCAACATGGCCGACCCGAGTTCGATTCCTCCGCCCCTCTCGGAGAGCCCGGCAAGCTACCGAGAGTATTCGATATGCCAGACACAGTAACAACAAAGTCTCCAATGGAGACGTTACTGGGCCCGCTCGAGCAAATCGACGATCAACGGGAGGGCCTTTACCTTACCTTACCTTAATATAGACTGGTTATATGTCACTTGTTCAGATCTTACTTTAGCACCAAGGTTTACAATTCTGTTCATGGAAGGTTTCTTCCATCAGTCAATCCAGCACCAAAATTTCCACCAGAATGTCCACTTCTACCCACCATTGCCCCAGTGACCACACCCCATCCTGTTCCCCTTCTTCACTCCCCAGCTGACCCCCACCCAAACTTCCTCATGAAAACCAGTTTAAATTTTTGTAATTCTTTTTACTTTTACTAAAATTTACATGTGATTTGTTTTGACTCTTTTATGGAAACTGAGATATATTAGTACAATTTTTTTTAAAAAAAAAAAGCTTTATTTTTGGCAGGGAAGACGTAATTATCAGCATCAGATTCCAAGTGCAAAATAAAATTTAATGCAATATATTTTAGATGCTTGAGTTTAAAACTTGGTCATGTAAATGAGAATTGGCAGTATACTATATTGTATTAAATGCTTTGAATTTCTTTATTTATGTAGGCTAAAAATAATATAGCATCTAATCATCACGGTCATTTAGAGAACACTTTTGGTGTGACATAGTTAGAGTGAATTGGGGACTTCACCTGAAGTCACTTCAAGTTCTGAATTAGTTTCCTCATTCCTCATGTCTTTTTTCCTTTGTGTGTGTGTGTGTGTGTGTGTGTGTCACACCTAGCGATGCAAGGGGTTACTCCTGGCTCTGCACTCAGGAGTCACTCCTGGCGGTGCTCAGGGGACCATATGGGATGCTGGGAATTGAACCTGGGTCGGCCGCGTGCAAGGCAAATGTCCTACCCGCTGTGCTATCTCTCCAGCCCCTCATGTCTTTTTAGGTATGTTTACTTTAGGAGTTTATTATATAGTTTCAATAATGAATTAAGGTCTCATTTATATTGGTTAAAATCACATACCAGTCACCACAGATTGACTTTCATGGATTTATTTTCTGTTAATTCCTTTTGTCATTCCTTCGAGTTTTGCTAGAGCAAGTCACTGTCACTGTCCTCCCGTTGTTCATCGATTTGCTCGAGCAGGCCCAGTAACGTCTCCATTGTGACAATTGTTACTGTGTTTGGCATCTCGAATACGTCACGGGGAGCTTGCCAGGCTCTGCCGTGTGGGCGAGATAACTCTCGGTAGCTTGCTGGGCTCAGCAAGTAATATGAAATAAATTTGTTATATGCCTGCCAAGGAGGTGTGCTAGGGGCATGCTGGAGGGAAGGAGACACTGGTGGTGGGCTGGGGCCGGAACTCCGTTTGCTACAGTAGAATATGTTCTTTCTGAGAACTTTGCAAATCATGGTGTCTTCATGAAAACTGGGTGGGTGGGGGGGGGGGGGGGGTGGGGGGAAACAGTACAAAAATAAAACACTTTCACACACCAAATAAAATAGTCCTAGATTACGCTGGTTGTGATTTGGATAGGCGACTTGAATGTGTTCTGTGCCTAATAGAAAAAAGAAAATGAACGTATGTTTGTGTGTCATCATTAGGAAGTAAGTCTTACACTCAGTCCTGTACTGAGTTCCTCCCTGGCTAGGGTGTGTCTTTCTTTTGTTTCAGTAAGCTTTTCTACCTTTCCAGAAAGAAAACGAAATAAGTCATTTTCTCTTTGTGTGTGTGGTGGGGGGCGGGGGTTGATGGCAGGGATCCGTAATGATTAGATGTAGTATAACACCTTTTACTATCAGAATTACAAATATTCTAAATTATATTCTGCAGCTTTATTTTATTTATTTATTTATTTGCTTTTTGGGTCACACCTGGCGTTGCACAGGGGTTCCTCCTGACTCTGCACTCAGGAGTTACTCCTGGCAGTGCTCAGGGGGCCATATGGGATGCTGGGAATCGAACCCGGGTCGGCGGCCACGTGCAAGGCAAACGCCCTACCCGCTGTGCTATTGCTCCAGCCCCTGCAGCTTTATTTTTAATAAAGGGATTCCTAGTATAGTCTCTCTTTCATACTGAAGAAACTTATTTCCAAAAGTAGTGACGAAATCTAAGAGAAAACTAGTAAACTTTTAGTAAGTGCAATCGGTAGCGTATACTACAGCACATATATATTCGGTGACAAGTAAATTCTCACAAAGCTTTACTATCAGAACATGTTAAAGTGTAGAGGAAATGTTCCAAACCACTTATCACTTTTCCAATTTGTTCCTTATTCTACTAGACGCTGTGATGATTGATTTGGTAATGCATATTTTCATGTAGATAGGAACTGAATTTGTGCAGAGATGGAGTTTGGGTCACCCTCAAGGATGCTAAGGGGTACACTTGGCTCTGCTCGGGGATCACTCCTGGTAGTGCGCTGGGTCGGGTCCATACGTGGTACCAGGAGCTGCACTGAAATTGGCCCATGCAAGGCAAGTGCCCTACCCACTGCACTATCTTTCTGGCCCTGAGCTGCTTCTTTTTTTAGAAAATTCTGTGTCATGGAGTGGTTTCATCATTCAGATTGAAAGTAATTTATTTTTATAATGAAGCACATAAAAATGATGCTTGTACATGTTTAAATAGACAAATGACGTTTTCGGTTCATAGTGGTATTGATTGTTTTAAGGCATTAAATGATTTGATAGTTATAGTTAGTGTTCTCTTATGTTTGTTGCTCAGATATGCTCTTTTTTCCCTAATGCTTTTCATATTGAAAAGCAAAAAAAGAATTCATATAAGGAGGACAATCTAAAGAAATAATGAGACACTGGAGGGCACGGTATGGGTGTCAGTTTAAAGAAACCTTGGAAAAAAGCTGTAAGATGTTTCTTTGCCTATCAAATTTCTGCTTATTTCTAACTTTCTTGCTGCTGAATATTCTGTTTAAGCAACTTTTTCTTGTTTCGGAATGTTGGTAAGAGTCTATAAATAGAACATTTGACTACTGGAATCAGTTCACATCAGATTTACTCTTTCAAAATAACAGCAGTGTGGAGCACCGACCTTGTGCCACTAAAATATAGGGCATCAAATTACAAGCTTCTGGAATTCCATTTTAAAGTACTCTTTTGTTAGCATTCTTTGAATGGGTTTAAATACTTTAAATTACTTTAGTTAGACAAGGGGGGTGAATTAGACCGCTTCCCCTCTAAATTTCTTCACTTGTAGGTTTACATAACACTTTACAATGATTGAAAAAATACATTTTGTGGTTGGACTATTTTCTAAAGAATCCATTACATCCACGTCATGTGTGTGCTTTGGGGATTTGACAGCAGTGGGGCTTGTTATCACAGCTGCTTTAGCTTTATTACAAGACATTTAAAACTCACATTTGAAAACAGTGAAAATATTTGTCATTTCTTTGTATGTTTTTTGACAAGCAAAACTATGACCCACCTTGATAGCTGTATTTCTCAGGGCTTTCTGCTAGCCCTCTGCCAGCGTTCTCATTGTTCCTTGCATAATTTAAGAATTTCCTGGCCACTTGCCTTTGCTTTGACTGCTTCTTCTCTTTGGAAGAACCTTAACCTTTGTCAAATCTGACTCCTCTGAAAGGGCTGTATTATTAACAAAAGAAAAAAAGAGGGATGATTTCTCTTTTCATTGGAGTTGAAGTAATTTTGCTGAAATTACCCGCTTTAGATTCTCTTTCTCAGTTTTCTCACTTTTCTCCCCTGACTGGGGATCCCAGATCTTGAAGCTGTCAGGATCATCTTGGTACACGTGACAGGACCGGGACTCGAACTTGCAACCTCACCCCTACCCGGTATTTCCTTGAACCATGATGAAGCCATCTTATGGACTCCCGCATTATCTTTGTTTTTCTAGCTTACCTAGTAGTATCTGGCTTGTATTTATTTGTGGACATATTTTATCTTATCCAATAATACAAAAGACTCTGAACAAAAGACTGCAATGGTGGAAAGAATTTGTTTAAAATATGTGTAGTGGGCTGGAGAGAAGATGCTTAGGGTTAGAACACATGTGTTGTATGTGGGAGCCTCAACACTGCACGGTCCCCCAAGCACCGCTACATGTGCCAACATAAATAAAATTATGCACAATGCTTAAAATAATGGTTTAACTTCGGTTTCAACAAAAACAAGCAGAGAAATACTTTTTGTATGAAACAGCATGTTCTTTTCTGGCTGAGCAAGTACTGTCAATGCGGCAGATGAAGACAAAAGCACTCTGACTCTGTTTCAACAGAGATCCCCAAACTTACACATTCAGATGGTAACGATATACCAGAACTTATAATCTGTCCTCAAATAAGGCTGACAGAGGTAGACAGAGGAGTTAGAATCCCAGCCTTCTACCTTAGGTTCAGGATTGAATGCTGGGAAACTACAGAAAAGCCAATAAAAGAATCAGTTAAAACAGCAGGGTGGTAATTGGTGCTATAGGTATTTTTTTTTTTCAGTTTAACCCTTTTGTTTTATTGGTGTTTTATAAGGTGACATAGAGAGTGACAGAAGCAGTGATATAGTTCCCCAAATACCAAACACCTCAGCTTCCTTTGAACACTAAGAGTGACAGATCAATTCCCTTCTCCCTCCCAGGGTACCACTGATGCCCATCCACCCCTACCCCATTCCCCAGTTTCCCCAGTTCAGAAACAACTGGGGAACAACTAGGTCATCACCTTTGGGTCCTGAAAGGGACCCATTGACACGACTCTGCATCTAAAGCAAACAATGTCTACTGAAAAAAAAGGAAAGGAAAGATGGAAAAGATGTCCAGAGAGTGTAGGAAAATTGATTTCAACCACCCTCTTGACCTCCGCAACAAGGCTAATAAAAACTACAGCTGGAAGTTACCAGACGTCCCCTCTGAGGAAGGGGGGGACAAGCCAGGCACTGCTAGGAGTCTCTATGACAGGGGCCCCATGGCAGGAAGCAGCCAGCAGATCAGGATGGGTCCAAGCCCCGAGGACAGTATTTGCCAGGATGCTTCCAAGAAGAAGCACCTGGAAGAGAGGACTGAGAAGGGACAGCCCATCTTAATTTGGAGTAAACCCGGGCTTAGTCCTTCTCTAAACTCACTGTCTTAGTAATCTCATTAAGTCCCCAAATTCTCAAAGGATTTAATGATTTCCCAAAGAATTTAGGATTGCTGATCATAGTATTAAAAGCAGCAAGATCAAAAAAAAGGAACTTCCATGCAAAGGAAAGTCCGTAAGATTCTCAGCAGATCTATCGGAGACTCTGTGAGCCCGAAGAGAAGGTGAGATACAGTGAAGGAACAATAAAAACAGCTCAGCAAAACGAACGCATCTAAATGAATAATCTCTCCAGCTGGATTATCATTCAGATCTGAAGGGAAGTAGACAAAACTTCATAGACAGGCAACAGTTTAGGGAATTCATAACCTTAAAACCAGTTTGGCAAGACGCATTAAAGGAGCTTCTTTCAAAGGCAAGAAGGGCTTCCCTGCGCTTTGCAGTTTCCTTTGAATGTGGTCCTGACTCATGGTGCTGACGGATGCCCTCTGCTAGAGAAAGAAAAAATCTGTTTGTTCCTAGCTTGCCAAGGGATTTCATTTTTCAATAGTGAATTAAAGTTTCATTCATACTGAATGTTCTGTGTCTTCTGTAAAAAATTTTTATTGCAATCTTACTTATTAATGCAGTTACCTAAGCATTGTCTAGAATGTAGTATTTTCTAACACAAAGCCCATATTCCCTTCTTAGGATAAAAGCTCTTTCAAAAAAAATATTTGAAACTTTATTTAAATGCCATGGTTTCAGTTGCTCTCCACACTCTCAGACAAGTCTCACCTATGAGTGAATGTATTCCTGGACCACACCACATCTCATACTTTTCACCACTGATATACCAAGAGTAATGCACCACATCTGATGGGGCTTAATGTAGAAGGCAGCCAATCTCAGGGGGAAATATGTTTATATAGATAATGATATAAGCACACAAGCTCAACCTTTAATGTTACTAATCTCTTATAGAAGGACTTAATGGTTCTTGGGGTAAAATACAAGCGATCTTCACGATCTTCTAAGAAACCTTTTTTGGGGGAGATTATTTTTAATGGATCATTCATAACAATACAAAATAAATTATTTCGGTTCTGCTTGGGGGGGCGGCAGGGTTTGGGATGGAAATATCCGAAATATGGTGGTGGGAAGGTATCATGGTGGTGGGGTTGGTGTTCAAATATTAAATGTAATCAAATATTGTGGACAACTTAATGAAAATGCCCCATAACATGTTGCTAATCTCTTATAGAAGGGCTTAATGGTTCTTGGGGTGAAATACAGCGATCTTCATGATCTAAGAAACATTTTTGGGGAGATTATTTTTAATGGATTATTCATAACAAATAATACAAAATAAATTATTTCGGTTCCGCTTGTGGGGGGGGCAGGGTTTGGGGTTTTGGATGGAAATATTCGAAATAATGGTGGCTGAAAGGTGTCATGGTGGTGGGGTTGCTGTTCAGATATTAAATGTAATCAAATATTGTGGACAACTTTCTGAAAATAAAATGAAATTTAAGAATAAATCAAAACACCGTGGCTTACAACGTTGTTCGTCATAACAGTCGTTTCCAGTATTCAGTTCTAACACAAACCCACCACCCGTGTGACCTTCTCTCCACCAGTGTCCCCTCCCCCAGAGCTTGTCCCCTGAGCAGGCTCAGAGTAATTTACTTTAGATTGCTTGTCACAACAGGTTTCTCATAATGGTTAAAACACCCTTTTAGACTTGGAAAGAACTGCTGAAGGCAGTGTGCCGTTGACACAAGTGTTTCACTGTGATCAAGTACTTGGGCCATGGTTGACCTGTTTCTAGTCTCTGAGGCTGCTCATGTAAGTTTGGAAAGAGTCAGTCAGCCAAGACGCTGCCATTGACCATAAGCTGGCAGCGATGGAAACGTGATGCTCGGCCCGTTTGTGTAGCGTGTTGATTTGGTGGACGTGACCGTACCTTAACGTTCCTCTCTGAGGAGGTCGGGATATTCATTTCTGTGCCCCCCAGCCCCTCCGGTGATGAGTTAAGCAGTGTTTTCCTCTTCTTCCCGACCAGTCAGCATAGCTGATCCCGCCGCCCTGGGCTTCATCATCTCCCCCTGGTCCCTGCTGCTGCTGCCGTCTGGCAGTGTGTCGTTCACCGATGAGAACATCGCGGGTCAGGATCTGCGCGCCTTCACCGCACCCGAGGTTCTGCAGAATCAGTCACTGACTTCCCTCTCGGACGTTGAGAAGGTAACGACTGAGCCCTTCTGCTTGATCTTGTTTTTCATTCTAGTGACAGGAGGACAAGTAAAGACTATTCCTCGACCCTTTGAGTAAGAGAGTTTGAATTTGAAATGGTAATATGTATGAAGAAGTTCATGTTTACTTTTTGTTTTCAAAATTCAAATATTCAGATAGAATTTTTGGGAGGGGAAGAGGCGTTGTTTGGGGGCCACACCTGGAGATGCTCAGGGGTCACTCCTGGCTCTGCTCTTAGGAGTCACTCTGGCAAGTACTCAGGGGACCATATGGGATGCCAGGGGTGGAACCTGGGACCGATGCATGTAAGGTGAGTGCCCTGCCTGCCGTTTCATCTCTCTGGCCCCAAGAATTCAAATGGTTTTATAAAAGAACTATGGATGTAGGGCTGGAGAAATGCACCATTGGCTGGTGCACATGCCTTGTATGCAGGAAGACCAGGTTTGGTTCCCAGTACTGCACAGTCCCTGAGCATTACCAAGAACATCCCCTGAGCAGAGCAAGGAGAAACCCCTGAGCACTGCCATGTGTGATTCCAACACTAAAATAAGTAAGTGTGTGGGTCCAAGAAGAAAACCTGAGAAAATGTTCATAAATCTTTATTAAATATCTGCTGTGTGTTTTAAACTCCATCGGTGAGGAAGATACAAAAGTAAACAAAATTGATCTTGATCAACACGTATAGAACAATCTTTGATATATGGCAGAATGAAGTAAATGCTATATAAATATTAAGTAGCTGAGGTGTCTATAAGAGGAGCATTGAAGTTTTAGTGTAAAAAAATCATTACAGAAAAAAGGTAACATTTGGGCTACGAAGAGTAAGTAGAATTATAGAAAGAGTAGGATGGGGCATTGCACCCAGAATTATTAGAACTGTTAAACCGGGCCGAGATCTCCCCAGAGGAATCACGCTAAGACAATTGCAACGCAGTAAGTAAAGGATCTTTATTGGCTAGCTCGGCTAGCTCGAGCTAGGGCCCTCGTCCAGCTCATCGACACAGTGGCAACCTTCTCAGAACAAGCGGCCCCGAGTCTCAAAAGTGAGGAGGTTTTAGGCCATAACATTATATAACAGGGGATTTTTGCGGACCACCCTTATGCCCACAGTCTGAGGGACTTTCCACAACTTGTACTTAGCTGATTGGTTCTAAGTTGGAGTTAAGTAACGGTCGCATAAGAGTTTGATGAGGGCTATATAGGGTGCCTTCCCTACTGACATCTGACTGGTAACCTTCGTTGACCTCACCATGGCTATCTCACTTTGGGGAAATCGTGACTCAATTCCAGGTATCAGTGCTCAGTTCCAGGAATTCTGGAAGTGAAACCTAGGCCGAGCTTCTTCTGGCTTCTTTATGAGCTGCCTTTGCTTCTCTGTCTCTCAGAGCGTGGTCTCAAAAGATTTTAAGATTATGGGAAAGTAGGCTGGAGAGATTGTACAGGCAGTAGGATGCTTTCTTGCCTTGCAGGCAGCCAACACCAGTCAGATACACCATTGATGAGCCTCAGAACACCACCAGGAGAGACCCCTGAGCACCTCTGTGTGTGTGTCCCCCGCCACCACAAAAAAGTAAATAAATAGAGGAACCTTTGGCCAGCTGTCCTAGGCTCAGAGAGCACGGCTCGTGGGGAACCTGTGGCAAGAGCCAGGAAGAGAGCACAGCGAGGAGTTGACCCTTGTCAAATCTCCGGCCCCACGTACGGTGTCCTGAGCACTGTTAAGGAGTAAGCCCTGATCAGAGTGAGGAGTAAGTCCCAAACATGTTGGGTATAGTTCAAAAACAGAAAAGGAAGGAAGAGGCAAGGAGGGGGAAGGATGGAGGGAGGGAGGGAAGAACCGCGGGAAGAAGAAGAGAACGAAGGGAGCGGGGGAGACTTCAAATGCCAGAACTTGGCCTGCTTTGGAAGCAGTGGGGATTTACCATAGCTGTAGGAAAGTGGTATGATGCTATTTGCAAATTTGGAGGCTAAGTTTAACCAGTGTGGATAATTAGGTGACATGAAAGGTTAGGTAGGACTCTAACTGAAAATTTTAATAATTGGGATTATAAAGAAATGGACCAAAGAGAAACAGCGGGAGCAAAACGGGGTGTCAGAGAATTAATTTGAGGGAAACATGAAGGAGAAAGAAAAGTCTATAATAGAAATATCTTCTTTGATGGTATTGCATGAGAGAATCTTATTATGTTATAAAGGCTTTAAAAAAGTTTTATATCTGGGGCTGGAGCAATGGCACAGCGGGTAGGGCGTTTGCCTTGCACGCGGCCGACCCGGGTTCAATTCCCAGCATCCCATATGCTCCCCTGAGCACCGCCAGGGGTAATTCCTGAGCGCAGAGCCAGGAGTAACCCCTGTGCATCGCTGGGTGTGACCCAAAAAGCAAAAAAAAACAAAAAAAAGTTTTATATCTTTGTATCTGTGTATACATATATGTACACAGACACACATATACACATATTTTATATCTAAGTTGTCCACGTTATGGTATGTATGCACATACATGTATATTAAATGTAGCAGGCTCTGGAAAATTTAGATCTGGAATTTTTTCAGAATTGGTTATGAATATTATTTTCCATCATTCACCGTAGCACTGTAGCCCTGTCCTCCCATTATTCATCGATGTGCTCAAGCGGGCCCAGTAACATCTCCGTTGTGAGACTTGTTGTTACTGGTTTTGGCACATCAAATACGTCACAGGTAACTTGCCAGGCTTTCCCATGTGGGCAGAATACACTTGGTACTTGCCGGGCTCTCCGAGAGGGGTGGAGGAATCGAACCTGGGTTGGCCGCATGCAAGGCAAACGCCCTACCGCTGTGCTATCGCCCCAGCCTGCCATCATTCACATAAATATAAAAATCAACCCCTTTTTCGAAGAATAAAATGCTAAAAAGTATGTGCATTAAAATTTTTTCTGTAATTGTCATCTAAAGGAGTTGCATTAGTTTTATCTTTCTAATGATGATGAATAAGTTTTTTTTTCCCCCTTTTCAGAGAAGTTGGGGATGGCAGGTCGAGGATGAAAAGGGGTTGGATAGAGAGGAGAGAATGGGCCGGAGAGAGATCGTACAGTTGGCAGGATACTTGCCTTGCACACAGCTGACCAGAGGTTGATCCCCACACCACCTCATGGTCCCCTGCAACCCGCCAGGAGTGATCCCTGGGCGCAGAGCCGTGCATGAGTTCCGAGCACCCGTGGGTGTGGCCCAGAAATTTAGGGGAAAGCACAAGATGATTAAGCTCTTAAGCTCGAAGGCGTTTTGACTCCTAAACCAGCCAGTAATTGAGTATCTGGGAGTGGGGTGCAGGGCGGGGAAAGACCGATAAGAATTGGTAGAGAATTCAGCCATGTGTTTATCTACCTTAGTATTTCATGAACTGCTTAAGAATTTGCATAGGAGCAAGCAAAAAGAAAAGGAAACAATAAGTTAATGCTAATACTTAAGAAATTAGGCCTGAAATGGCTGAGATTAGTACCAGGAATTTTGCTCCATGACTTGAAGGCCAGCCACATGTGCTAGGTGAAAAGGAAGCTCAGATAAAGAAGGGAGCACCAAATAAAGGGTGTTTGGTGACCCTCCCAGGGTGGGAGAAGCATGCTGAAAGTAGACTATAGACCAAACATGATTGCCACTCGATGCCTCTCTTGCAAAACACAGTACCCCAAAGAAGAGAGAACAAGGGGGAATGCCCTGCCACAGCGGCAGGGTGGGACGGGGTGTGGGGGGGGGGGGGCGATGGGGGGTGGGAGGGATGCTGGGACCCGTGGTGGGGGAGGATGGGCACTGGTGGAGGGATGGGTACTTGATCATTGTATAACTGAAACCCAAGTACAAAAATTTATAAGTCTACATGGCACTCAAAAGGAGAGAGAGGGAAATGCCCTGCCACAGAGGCAGGGTGGGATGGGGGCTGGAGCGGGGGAGGGGATGCTGGGATCCGCGGTGGTGGGAAATGCGCACTGGTGGAGGGATGGGTGTTTGATCATTGTATAATCGAAACCCAAGCACAAAAATGTGTAAGTCTACAACTGTACCTCATGGTGCCTCACTATTAAAAAATAAATAAATATAAAAAAAATGTATAAGTCTATAACTGTACCTCATGGTGTCTCACTAATAAAAAAAATGATTAAAAAAATTTCTCATATGTAATTTACTGTACCTATCAACAAAGCATTTCATTTTAAGATTTTGTATTTTATATTTTTTAATTTTTGGTTATTCACATGGAACCTGGAAAAAAAAACCTGCACCCTACTAAAAGTAAACCTTTTAAAAAATATATTAAAAAAAAAGAAATTAGGCCTGAAAAATTTTCCTTCAAGCTGCTTTTCTTGTAAGCAATTTTGTATGCTATTGAGTATATATGGCATCCCCCAATAGTATGTATTTATTTGCATAATCTGTCTGAAATTTAATAATAAGAGTATTTTTGTGGAGGGGTGGTTTTTGGTTTTGTTTTGTTTTGTTCTGGGGTCATACCTGTCCAAGGTCGGGTTCCTCCTGGCTCTGCACTCAAGAATTACTTCTGGTGGTGCCCAAGGGACTCTATGGGATGCCAGCGGTGATGCCGGGGATTGAACTCGGGTTAGCCACGTGCAAGGCAGGCGCCCTCCCCGCTGTACTATCGCCCAGGCAAGTAAAAAAGATTCGAAATATAAAGGGTAATTAGAAAATTGGAAATAGGCATGGTGTATGTACAAAATTATTTAGTCCTTGAAATTTCTGGATCTTAATGATGCTCTGGGCATCTGCAAAGTGATGGAACAGTATATTAGGTTTCACAAATCTGAACCCCTTGGGGGCGGAACCTCCAACTTTCTCGGTCTGGTTTTCATTTGCTTTTGGTCACACGCCTTGGATCTCAGAGGCCACTGCTGACCCCGGCCAGGCTCTGGGTTGCTCCAGGGAGCACTGGGGGGCACTGGGAACCGTAGAAACTGAGGGCCTCTCGCATGTCCAGCAGGTACACTCACTCTTGGGGCTCTCCCTTCCCTCTGCTACACCTGGTCATCTCAGAAAAACTGAAAATTGCTGAGATAGAGTCATCAGTGTCTCAGTTTAGAAAGAATTTATGCTGAAATGCAGGAGAGTTTCCTTTCATTATAAAGAGGTATTGCTCTGCACTGTCCTCCCTTTCGTCGTTCATCGATTGGCTCGGGCGGGCGCCAGTAATGTCTCACAACAAATTGTGAGACTTGTTGTTACTGTTTTTGGCATATCGAATACGTCACAGTAGCTTGCCGGGCTTTGCTGTGCAGGCAGGATACTCCCGGGCTCTCCGAGAGGGGCGGAGGAATCAAACTCAGGTTCACCACGTGCAAAGCAGACTGTAACTGCTGTGTTATCACTCCAGCCCAAAGAGGTATTATAATTAAGATATCTGAGTTACTTTGGCAAGGTATATAAATGCCACAATAAAAGGGAGAAAAGGAGACAGAAGCAGTAGCTCAGAGGGTAAGACGCTTGCCTGGCACAAGCCTGGTTTCAATCTCTGACACCCCCCGTGGTCCCTGAGCCCTGCCAGGAGTGATCCCTGAGCACAGGGCGAGGAGTAAAGCCTCGCATGGACAGTTGTGGCCCCAAAGCCAAAATAAATAAATAAATAATAAAGGGGAAAAAAAAACACATAAGTGAGAGAAGTTTCAAGTTTGCAGCTGTTCCCCTCCTCAGGGCTTTTTGCCAATTGCCCTCCTGTCAGGATGCCCAAATAATAAAGATGCTTCAGGAAAGTGCTGGAGGCCACGTGTGTAGCGGTTAGTGTTCTAGTGGGTTGTGTGTGTGATTGTTGCTGTTACTCTGTAAAGTTGACTTCTTGGTGAATCTAACTGAAACTTGGCCATCTCATGCTTCAAAGTCTCAATTCCAAGTACTAAGAAGTCAATGGCAATTTTTCAGTTTCTTTGTTTCTTGTTCACTCTTTGCAATACAAAAATAAGTAAAAAGTTCAGGGTATACCTAAGAGTTTACAGTGGTAAGAATATTCTGAAAAAGAGAATAAGTTGCATATCTTGACTTTACTGATTTAAAGATGTTTCATTCACTAGCACCCAATAGAATCTTTAAGTTGATGGCACCCGACACTGTTTTTAAAGTAGCATGCAGTTCAAAGCAACGGGTTGTGATTTTTTTCACAAAAATAATAGGTAAAATTAAATCACGTCAAAGTAAAAAATTGATTAAAAAGTAACATGCAATGTCCAGCAAATTATTGTGAGTGCAAGCAACATTAATATTGTGACATAAGGAAAGGTTTTCTTCCTTCAGTGAAACGTGTTTTATAGACTCTACACATCCAGATGTATGATAAAAAAAAAAAGCCTAACTATAAAATAGGCACTTTCATTTATTTATACTTAATTTTTACTCTATAAATTAACTTTCTTTGTTAAATACTCAGACGTGGTTCCATTGGTCAGATTGAGCTCTGTGATATTCTCTGGCGTTTTTCCTAGTTTAGCACCAGGGTATACTTATTTAGCAGTTTGTTTTTTAAATTAGTGTGATGGAATTAAATTATTTTTTGTAATTTATTTTTAAGAATATTATATATAAAAGGCAGGTAAAGGTAAAGGCCCTCCCATTGATCGTCGATTTGCTCCAGCGGGCCCAGTAACGTCTCCATTGGAGACTTTGTTGTTACTGTGTCTGGCATATCGAATACTCTCGGTAGCTTGCCGGGCTCTCCGAGAGGGGCGGAGGAATCGAACTCGGGTCGGCCATGTTGGCTGCGTGCAAGGCAAACGCCCTACCACTGTGCTATCGCCCCAGAAGAATATTATATATATTATATTATATATATGATTGATTTTATTTTTTAACGTTGTTGGTCACACTGGGTGATGCTCAGGGCTTACTCCTGGCTCTACACTCAGGAATTATTCCTAGTGGTTCTCGGGGAACAATTTGTAATGCCAGGGATTGAACCCAGGTCAGCAGTATGCAAGGTAAACCCCCTCCCCACTGTACTATCACCTTAGTCCCAGATGATTTATTTTATATTCTTTTAAACTAAAGGGAATTTGGTTTAAGTATTCATTGCCACAAATTTTAAGTTTAAACACTAAGAATTATGGCTCCTTTCTTGCTGTTTCTTGGAACAGAAAGGTTAACTTTATTCTGTTTAATTAAAATTTTGACTCGCTTTGATTAGAGTTCAGGCAGCGTGATTCTAACAGTGATCACTTCCATGGTTTACTGTACAGAGATATCACACCCTCACCGCCACCAAATATCCAGGACCTTCCCCCGCTCTCCCGTGTGTCTGCTGGTCAACCACTGCTTCCGTTTCTGCCCCTCACTGGGAATCTCAGTGTTGCGACTGAAGGCCAACGGTTTGACTCCACTTGATAGTGCTTGTTCCCTTGTTTTGTTTTTCTGTGTAGTGCAGATAAATGAGGTCACGCTATACTCATTCTCCCCCAAGCTTGTTTTTCGTAACACAGTGTCCCCCAATTTCATCCAAATTGCAGAAAGCGGAAGGGTTTCCTAGCTGCATATTCTTCATTATGGGTCTGTGTCACAGCTCCTTTGTCCTCATCAGTCATTGGGCATTCAGGGTGTTTTCGCATCCTGGATATTGTCCTTGGTGCTGCAGTGAACATCGATGTCCATGTATCATTTTGGTTAATGTTTTTGCTTCTTGGACTGGATGCCACATCAGGAGTGAGCCCTGAGCAGAGAACCAGGAGTAAGTCCTGACCCCAGCCGGGTGTGGCCCGCAAACAAGCATGCATGATTTTTTAGACTTCTACTGTCTGATTTCTTTAGATACTGAGCTTGGTGATATTTTTAATAGAAGGTATTTGTTGGTTGGACTGTGTAAGCGTTTATATATTCTTTGTGACTCACTAGAAACATGGAAAGGAAAGCATGAAGACCAAATATTTACCTATTTTTAAGTAATATTTCCTTGTCAGCTTTTCTGTCAGTATAATGCCTGTAAGCAGGAGATAACCCACCTGCTGCATTTTTTGGACTGTTGCAATCTTTTTACATAGGGATCTTTTTTAAAAATATTTTTAAATTGAGATTCTGTAGTTTACAATGCCATTAATAGTGGTTTCCTATGCATATAATTCTAACACCACACCTATCACTAGTGTACCCCTCCCTCTCCCGAGGACCCCAAGTCTCCTCCCTCCAAACCCTCTTCCTCTAATTTCTGCCCTCAGAAATGTGATATCGCCACCATACTGATTCAACCACACTCTGGCGTCACTAACAAGCTTCAAACCTGTTTCTTCAAACTGCACCCATGATAGAAACTCTTAAGTTCATAAAGAATGTGTATAGGGGGCTGGAGTGATAGTACAACAGGTAGGGTGTTCATCTTGTATGAGATTGACGCAGGTTTGATCTCCGGCACCCTGCATGGTTCCCCAAGCACCACCAGGAGTAACCCCTGAGTGCAGACCTAGGAGTCAGCCAGAGCATCACCAGGTATACCTACCCCCCCAAAAAAATCTGTATGGAAGTATGTTCTACTTTTACTCTACAGGTTGTTTTGGAATAACGGTAAAAGCAATACAGTTTTCTTTGCATTTTGTAATCAGTGAATATTTTTCTAATACCATATAGTAGAACACCAGTTTCTCAGATGGTAGTTTTGTATGTATTTTAGCAAGTATTTGACATAGCTAGTTATTTCTTTAACAAAATTTTATTGTTAAAAGTTTGAGCCACAAAGCATCATATATATAGCAATTATGGTTTTTGTGTTTTTTTTCCTGTAAATATTTTACACACACATATCATATCTAAGGCAGGGTTCCTAGAGAAACATGATCAATTGGATGTGTGCATGTTTGTTTATAAGTATAGATAGATAAATCAGTAAAGAGAGATAAGGATATTTTATTGTATGGAATTGACTCATGTAATTATGGAGCCTGACAATTCCCAGCATTAATAAATCTACACACTGAGTTGGAAGGCATGGCAACTAGGAAAACCTGTGGTGTGGTTCCGTTCTGAAGGCAGAAAAATTGAAATCCAGCAAGACCTATTTCTGTTTATATCCAGGGGCAAGAAAAAAGTAGATGTCCTAGGTCAGAGGTAGCCAAGCAGAAATAACTTTGTTACTTGGAGAGCGTAGAATGAGCCATTCTGTTCAGATTCTTTCAGGCCTTCTGCTGACTAGATCAGGCATCTTTACATTTGGAACAGCAATCTGCTTAGACCATTTGAATGTTAAGTTCATCCGTAACACTCTCCCAGAAATATCCAGGGTAGTATTTGGCCAAATATCTGGGCATCCATTCATCTATCAAGTCAACGCCTAAAATTAATTTTTATACTTCCATACAAAACTATTCAGCAAGCATTCAGGTTTATAACCTACTTCCAAAAAATGTTAATTGTTATAGACATGTATAAAAATTAACATATTATAACTCATTTCACATATTCACAAGTAAGCACAACAGGGAATCTTAAAGTACTGCCAATATCCTAAAGAATAACAGGACAGAATTTATTAAAAGAATATATTTTTCACCAGGAATGATCTCTGAGCACAGAACCAGGAGGAAGCCTTAAGTACCACTGGTTGTGGCTGAAAAATCCTCCCCCAAAATAAAAGAAATATGTTTTAAGTAGACAATTAGTCTATTTTGCTACTGCTATGAAGTTTTTCCGTATATGAAAAGTTCACATATGAAGTTCTTTGAAAACAAGGCTCGAGAGAAGTCTGATACGAATAATCTGTACTAAGGCTGGAGCAGTAGCACAGTGGGGAGGGCGTTTGCCTTGCATGCAGACGACCTGGGTTCGATTCCCAGCATCCCATATGGTCCCCTGAGCACCGCCACGTGTAATTCCTGAGTTCAGAGCCAGGAGTAACCCCTGTGCATCGCGGGGTGTGACCCAAAAAGCAAAAACAAACAAACATTAAAAAAAATAAAAAACCAAATAATCTGTACTGTGCTGTCTCAAACTTCATGCGTATTTAATTGAACACAGTAGGCACATGTTAAACACTTGCTGTGTACAACTGTGTCAGTTGCCACGAGGGATAATAAACTGTGTCAGACTCCGTCAAGAAGAGAAGCGCACACTGTAACTGGATTATAGGTTGTACTGCTCATCAGTTATTTCATTAGAGATGCAAATGAAATACAGATTATTATAGGGTAGATTTTTGTATACAAGTTTGCAATGTATACAATATACTGATAACGTTATTGCTAGCATTCCACGTGGGAGAATGACAGATCTTTGATACTGATAGATAAGGAAGTTCTCTAAAACAATTTCAAAGAAGTTGAGAAAAATCAGCCTAGATGCAGCGATCTCCAGTGAAGTCTTAACAGAACTCACTAGATTGAAATGATCATACACCAAGCAAGACCAAGTGGGATTGATATGAGGCATGTAAGGATAGTTGAACACATGCTACTGATAGTGGAACTGAGGTTACTGAACGAGTAGGGGTGGGAAGGGGAGCACGTTAGAAATGACACAGGACAGTGAAGGATGAATACCGACCCTTTGGTGGTGGTGGACAACCATAACTTCATACACCAAAAATGGAAATAGTAGCAGTATTGTGAAAAAACTCCCCCCCCCCCAATTTTTTTTAAGTTGAAATGCCGGGCCAGAAACCACTGTTTTTTAATTTATTTTTGTTTGATACTCGCATAAGTTTATGCAAAAATATAAAAGCATAATTTTCTCAATTTGTGTTTTGTGTGTTCTTTGCGACAAAAATAATATAAAATACTTGCTATTTTTAATGTATATGATCATTAAATGTTTTTAAAATTCTCTTCCTAGATCCACATTTATTCTCTTGGAATGACATTATATTGGGGGGCTGACCATGAAGTCCCTCAGAGCCAAGTAAGTTTTAAAGTTTTATGCTTGTGAATTGTGTATTGCATGCTGTTAGACTCACCAGCATTTCTCTGCTAGTAGCTCACATTAATAATGCCACACATGAAAGTAAAAAAGTAGAATGCTATGAAAAATCCCTAGAATAACAACCATCATCATCCCTTTCGAAACAGTTGTAGTCTCTGAGATATAGTGGACTCCTTTAAATGAGTACATTTTAATTTCTTCTAATTTAATGACTGTTTATAGGGTTAATACATATAATTGTTGCTTCATTCTTGCATTGATAATTACCATTTTGATGCAAAATCTGTAGGAATAATAGCGTCAGTGATGGCTCAGAGTATAATTTATACTTCGAGGCTGGAGCAATAGCACAGGGTGTTTGCCTTGCACGCAGCTGACCTGGGTTCAATTCCCAGCATCCCATACAGTCCCCTGAGCACCGCCCGGGGTAATTCCTGAGTGCAGAACCAGGAGTAACCCCTGTGCATCAACGGGTGTGACCCAAAAAGCAAAAAAAAAAAAAAAAATTTATACTTCATCACTTTCTTTTGTCGTGTTACTTCACAATCATATTTTGGTATTCTTATACCAGTAGACAGTTAATAAAATAATGCTTTTATTTTAATAAAATAGATTCTGATGTCCCCTGGTTATTTCCAGTCATTATTTCCTAAAATAATTTTGTTTCTAAAGATTCATTATAAATATACTAGTAGCTAGTAATTAAAAATTACTAAAAGAATTAAAAATTTTAAAAAGAATTAAAAATTCTTTAAAATGAAATTAAGTTTATTTCATCAAAGCCAAATTTCATATATGGCATTTGATCTTATTTTAACCTCCAGAGAGCTTAATGTACCCAAAATATGCATGTTGCTCTTCAACTTGGTCTAGCCCCATTCTGCATCAGGAAGAACATTGTGAATTTGCCTTCTCACCCAGTTCCAGGTTTTTTGTTTGTTTGTTTGTTTTGGGGGGGCCACACCCAGCAATGCTCAAGGGGTTACTTCTGGCTTTGCACGCAGGAATGACTCCTGACAGTGTTCAGGGAACTACACGGGACTCCGGGGATCAAATCTGGGTCAGTTGTGTGTAAGGCCACTGTACTGTCGCTCTGGCCTCTCCAGTATTATTAATATAAATGAGAACAAAATATTGTTACTTCAGATAATTATATATTATACAGCTTATTTACCTGTCATATATGATCCAAATTACATTTAATATCTTGTATTCTGTGCTCTGACAAAGGAAAAATAAAGTCAAATCTTCAGTATCTAAGTTGGATAAAACATATACATTTTTACTTTTATGTTGCTATTAGAAATTATAATCATTTTGTAAATATTTTCTTTCTTGGTATTCTTATTGACCACTTGGATAAAAATAACCTACAGATTACATCTAATTAGAAGAAACATAGGCATTGGAAGTATTTGATTTTTTTTCCCTAAGTTATTCCATGAGTATCAAATTTATCTAATTATATTTTATATGTATTGAATATCACATTTATTGAATATTATGAATTGTCTAATCCACCAAAATGAGATTTATCAAACTATCTGACAAGCTTTTTATCATACTAGGAACCAGAATTTTTCCTTATTCCACTTTCCATCTGGAAGATGTTCGTTAAACATCTTCTAGTAGATGGCTGCAAAGATACTACAGTGGGTAAGGTACTTGCTTCGCAAGCAGCCAACCCAGGTTTGATTACCCGCACCCCGTGTGGTTGGGTCCCTGAGCACCACCAGGAGTGATCTCCGAGTACAGAGCCAGAGAACTCAAGTACTACCAGCTGTGCCCCCCAGACCCCCCCCAAAAAAATTTTTTTTTTGCAGTATAAACGGTTTAAGAATGCATTACTCGATGAGCACAATTCCTGTAATTTCCGGAGCATCTTGTCTCTCGTTAGGTAAAATTTATTCACACCTATCAACATATCTTTTTTTGCCTTCTCACGTTCAGCCTATCAAGCTTGGAGACCACCTCAACAGTATCCTCCTTGGGATGTGTGAGGACGTCATTTACGCACGCGTGTCCGTTCGGACAGTCCTGGATGCGTGCAGTGCCCACATCAGGAACAGCAACTGTGCGCCTTCGTTCTCCTACGTGAAGCAGTTGGTCAAGCTCGTTCTGGGAAATCTCTCTGGGGTAAGCTACAGACCCAGCCTTTCATGTCCTAGACTACACTAGCCAGCCTCTAAGGGGGGAGACATGCAGGTGAAACAGACCTGGATTCGCTTTCTAAAACCCCTTTGAGAAGTGCTGCCCTGCACAGGCCCCTTCACTGGGTGCACGAGCAAATAGAGACCCCCCACAGCTTGAGGACCTCAGTTTTCTGTCAGTTCAGGTATCATCGTATCAAGCCACCCTTCCTCCAAGACTTTGATTCTCTTGGCTGATTTTACTCCCATAGTAAAGGTGCTAAAAATCTTTTTATGTATGTATTTATTTATTTATTTAATTTTATAGACTAGTTCACAACATTTGATTCCATTTAATATTCAAACACCAGTCCCACCACCATGACATCTTCCCACCACATTATTTTGGGTGTTACCATCCTGAACCCCTGTCTCTGCCCCAGGGCAGAACCGAAATGATATATTTTGTGTTGTTTGTCATGAAAAACCGCTGAAAATGCTACAAAAAAAACTATCCTTAGAGGACAAAGTATGGGGATTGTTTAAAAATCTTTTTCCTTTATGTCGTGCCATGGAGAAATACTCCTAGCGGCAGGGGAAGTGCTTTCTTTCAGAGCCGGAGCATGGACGTTGGCGGTGGGAGCCAGGCCCTCCCGCTGGGTTCTCAGACCCGCCCTGGGACTCACCCACCGGGGTTGTGGGGGGACACCATCAGAGGTGGCCTCCTTCCCCCAAAAAGAAACATTTCTTTGTTGTTGTTTTTTTATCTTGGGGTTTATTCTTATTTACTTGGGGGAAAGGGAAATAACACAAATTTCAGAAATAATTGCAAATAATTGTCTTCTTTTAAGTAGTAAACATATATTTTAATATATCACCTTAGATTTTGAATTCATATTCAAACAAGTTTTGACAACGAAGGAATACTTAAATGCCTGTGAATCTATGGAAACGCATGTGTGTATGCGCTTAGTGCCAAACTTAGATAATTTTTCTTCACTATTATCTCTCTCCGAAGTTTTCTTATACCAGAATTACCGTGTTTTAAAACTATAGTCTAAGTTTTGAGGCAAAAGTAGTTATTAATTTTGGGATAAAAATATTTCCACTTTTTTGTTTTTAAAATAGCACAGCGGGTAGGGCGTTTGCCTTACACGCGGCCAACATGGCCAACCCGAGTTCGATTCCTCCGCCCCTCTCGGAGAGCCCGGCAAGCTACCGAGAGTATTCGATATGCCAGACACAGTAACAACAAAGTCTCCAATGGAGACGTTACTGGGCCCGCTCGAGCAAATCGACGATCAACGGGAGGGCCTTTACCTTTACCTTTACCTTGTTTTTAAAATAGGACTCATCTCTGCTCCTTTAACATAGTGGACTTTGTTCCCAAGATAGTGGATTATTCGTTGAGAACTCTTGCCTTTTATTTCCTGAAGGTGAAGATATAAGTTTTGGATAGGAACTTACCCAAGAACTATATCAATAACAAATGTTGAGTGTTTTTAACGTAGTAATGTGTTTTTAATGTATTTTAAGGTAACACCTCTCAGATTGTTTAGTGTCATTCTGTAGTTAACCAAAGAAGCTAGTGGGCTCTTTTCTTTTTTTTTATTGTTGTTCTTTTGTTTTGTCTTTTGTCAAATTTGATTCACCATCACCTGTGTCCAGATGGATCAACTATCCCATAACAGTGAGCAGAAGCCTGATCGAAGCCAGGCTATTCGAGACCGATTGAGAGGAAAAGGTTTGCCAACAGGTAAGAGAATGTGACCAGGAAGTGTTTAGGTGTTCGCCTTTTCTGTTTTTCCCTTGAAAAGAGTCATACTTCGATGACTTATAAATAGAACTACTGAGACCATAAGTGTGCAAAGAGGAAGTAGAGAGACCAGAGTATTGACTAGATTCATAGATGAATCTACTAAAGTAATGCAGAAAGCGTTTTTCATATAGTCAGTACTCCCCATCAATTATTTTCTATCAGATACCGTTACAGCAGTGACATCATTTACTTACTTTATTATGGGATTATTTATTTAAAATATATTTTAAAGCTAGATAATAAATCATACATGCCTATGAACATAAATGCTAATGAAACAAATTTCAGAACGCAGCATTATTCTCACTTGCTCTATTATTTCCTGTTTCCTTTTTTGCAAGTTCTAGGTATAGCCCACTGAATTGATCTTATGAGCAACCAATTTCATGATTTATAATTACTAAATACTGCTTTAGGTTATATGATACTTATAGTGAATAAAAAAACTAATGAGCAGTGATTTTGTTTTCTGCCAAGAGTATTTTTATAACTCCTATTTAATTAAGTTTTCCACCCTTCTCGGAGAGCCCGGCAAGCTACCGAGAGTATCTCACCCGCACAGCAAAGCCTGGCAAGCTCCCCGTGACGTATTCGATATGCCAGACACAATAACAAGTCTCACAATGGAGACGTTACTGGGCCCGCTCCAGCAAATCGATGAACAACGGGAGGACAGTGCCACAGTGCTATTTTTACATAGATTAGTAGAAATTCCAAAAATATATAATTAGGATAGAAAAAAAAAATTTTACCTGGAAGTTTTTCAGTGTAAATTTTCGACTTGACCTCTTCATAAACTCTTGATTTTGATAGTAAATGTTCTCCTTTTACTTCTGATCGAGCAATGTTAATAAATATTAATTGAACATTCAAAATATTTTTAAGTGAAATATTTTATTGTCAAATCTCAGGGCTGGGAAGGAGCAAATAGTTGCTACTCAAATATAAAGCTTTCTAGTTGATCAGATAATTAGAACACAGATACTTAGAATTTATGAAGATTCTCTGTGAAAATAAAATATAAAAGACTCGATTATCTTGCACAATCCCTAACCCTGACATGCAAGAGGGAAGAATGTAAAGTAAGCAGGTCGGACTGCTCTTTATGTGAAGTTACATAAAAGCATTAACTTGTTTCTAATAGAGTGGTTCTATATAGGTGCAGTGAACTTTGGGGGCACTTCCATTTTACTTATTGCAAATGTGGACATTTTTCTGAAATAGTATCTTAGCTTTTATATCATCAGTAGAATAAATTTGTTCCTGATATATAATTTTTGTAAAACATACATTATTAGTTTTTGCATGATTCAAAAAGTCTAGAGAGTAGACTTTTACATGTTTATAATGCTTAAGGGAAATTTAAAACGTTTTTAACTTTATAATTTTTTTACTAAGTGAAACCCTGGAGTCAGACTCTGTTGCTTTATTTGTTAGTTGTTGATGAAGTAAATGTGTTGCTCATTATTCCTTTTAAAGTGTTTTTCTAGGAATAAGAATTGTTATTTTATCATTTTACCTCTACTCACCATCAATCTATAGAAAAGAAAAAATAGTTATCCTGCTGTATTTAACTTCCAGAATTTTCAAGACATTATCATATCTGAATGTCATTTAGTTGATGTTATTTTCAATGATCGGTATACTATCATCGGCATTGATTACTATATAATATTGTAGAGTAGCAGTGAAAGACTGAAATGAATCTACCACTGGACACATACATTATGTAACAAATTATTTGCTGATCATTCCTATAGGTTATATGTTTGGGAGAGCGGTGAGTCGGGGGCTGCCCAGTCCTCAGGGGTCACCCTCAGTAGTGTTGGCGGCACCCTGTGGTGACAGGGGTCAAATTGGACTTCTTGCACCTGAGACAGGACCTGCTCTCAGCCTATCATCACTGCTGCCCTCTGCGTGCTCTTTAAAAATAATCATAATAAAAGACACGTTTTAAAGTGAGACTTGGGACTTGAGAGCTAGTATGAAAGTCCAGGCTTTTTGCCTTGCCTGTGGCTGGCCATAGTTCAATCCCTGCCCCATCCCAGCTCCACCTGGTACCCTGAGCATCAACTGGGCCCTTCCCTCCACCCCCTAATACCACGGGCAAAGTTCAGTTTTCTACATATGGGTGGGAGATGGGAAATGGTAGGTACTTGGGTTAAGTGGAACCCACCATCTGAAGTACATTCACCAGAGAGAGGGGCTTGGCCCAGAGATGGTGGTGCTCGGGACCTACTCCTGACTCTGTGCTCAGGGCACAGAGCCAGGAGTGGTACCAGGAAATAAGCATCGGCCTCCTGCGTGCAGAGCATGTTCTCAGCTCCTTGGGCATCTCTTTGGTAGTATCATTTGTATGGGATGCTAAGACAGCACAAATACTTGTTCCTTGGATGAATAGGAGTCAAGGCTTTATACAAATATTAGATATAATACATTTGTACTATAATTTGGGATGGAGGTGGACTGCACCCAGCACCACTTCTCAGGGGCTATTCCTGGCCTGTGCTCAGGAATGACCCCCAGCCATGCTTGGGGGCAGTGCCTGGGATTCAGAGCGGAACTGGTAGGGTCAGAACACCAGCCTTAGCCCTGGACCATCTCTCTGGCCCTCTGATGGCTTCTAAAGAAATTTCTGATTTATTTTTCAGATGACCGATTTTAAACTCTAAGTTGATTACAACTTAAAAAGAAAGATAAGCTATAGTTAATCACTGGGGCTCATATTATTAGACTGTTTCCTTACAATAATAGAAAGGTCAAGTTTTATTGTTTTATCTTTGGTTTGGAGGGGGCACACCCAGTGATGCTCAGGGGCTTAGGAGCTCATAGCAGGAGATCCACCTGGCAGTGCTCGGGAGACCCTGTGGGGCTGGGGATTGGAGCCCAGGCCTTCTGCATGGGACACATGCTCCAGCCTGCTCTGCCATGTCTATGGCCTCAGAAAAAACTGATGTGTGTGGTGCCAAAGATCAAACTTAGGCTCTCACATAGACAAGGCACATGGTGTATCCCAGGCCCTGAAACGTCATTTTCAAGGAAATGATTAATGTCTTTTACTTATGACTCTGTTCTTATAATATTAAGAAACATTTAATGTTAATTTAATATGAAGAAGCGTTTAATGTTATTATCTAATATCACTTTTTTTCCCCATACGGTATTGGAGCACAAACCTCGGGCCTCCCACGCACAAACATCCACTGAGCTTCATTCCCAGCTCTAATGGCACTTTAGAAATCTGGGACCCGGGACTTGAGCAATAGGACAGCAGGGAGGGCGTTTGCCATGCACGCAGCCAACCTGAGTTCAATCCCTGGCATCCCATATGATCCCCTGAGCACTGCCAGGAGTAATTCCTGAGTGCAGAGCCAGGAGGAACCCCCGAGCATCACCAAGTGTGACCCCAAAAGCAAAATAAATAAATAAATAAATAAGAATTCTGGGACCCAATAGATTTTCCAGATGCAAATATCCTAGGACTGTCTGTAGTAACCTGGAGAAAGCATGGAGGGGTTTACTTGGAAAAAAAAAGAAAGAAAAGAAAAACCTTTAGATTATTCATTGATTTAACTCCCTTAAGAGTCATACATTAATGATTTAATGCTTCAGAGCCAAGGGCCTTCCTGGTGGCACTGCCAGGCTGCACAGGCTTCTGGGGTCAGTACGAGGGCCCAGCGTGGAGGGCCAGGACCCCCCAGGACCCCAGCAGCAGTGCTGGGCAGCAGATCTCTGTCCTTGTGTGTGCACGCTTACCCCTGCACCAGCTCCCAGCGATCATAATCGTGTCTCTTTCTGGAAGAATTCATTTTTGCCTAGTCGTGGCCCGGGAGAATTTGCAAAGAATTATTTTTTGCCTTTATACTTAGAGCTGAATTAGAAGTTCTTAAACTTTTGGAAACGACAGCCTTGTTTGGAAGAGGATTCCTGCATCCATGAATTTAGACATTGTTTTCCACAAGAGAACTGTACGGAGGCTTCTTTAATTTACCTTTAACCAGTGTGCAAAGCCTTGTCTCAGAACGGGTTTAAAAGAGTCTACTGACTATAACCATTACCAGAAGAATCAGTTAGCAACTAATAATCAGTGGCATAAACTGTCTTTAAAAACTTGTGAAAATGGTTTCCACAGTACTCCTGCATTAAAAAATAAATAAAAAAATAAATAAAAACTTGTGAAAATGGTGGAGCTCCTCCTGAAGAAGAAACATCCTTCTAGAACAGCACTGTGGCTTTGCGTCCTGCCGGCTCTTGGCTGTCAGTGGCCCCTTGCTCAAGCAGAGTGACCCTGCCCGCCCACTCTTGGTCATGCCTTTGTTCTCGCCCATGCAGCCCCGTTGTGGGTCTGAGCCCTTGGCTGCGGTGCGTGACTTCCTCAGACTCCTCCTCACAGTTTTCACGTGACATTGAGCAGTGAGACACAAACTTGGAACCGAAGAAGTAATTTTAGGGGCAGTGCCTTGTATTTAAGTAGTTTGGATATTCAGGTAAAACTAATGTAAGGTTTCATCTGTCAATAAATGACCTTAAAAGGCTTCTCCTCCCGAGATGTGTCGTAGAAGCTAAGATCTAAACTAGTGGGCCATCTGCCTCCACTTTGTTATTTAATATGGACCAGTGCTGAAGAAAGCAAACATTTCCTGCCAAGCTCGGTGGAAACCAACACCCTGATCAGATCAGTACGATAGTGCTTCAGAACTTGTGCGTATTGATAATATCGTGTTTCTTTTTTTTTTTTATGTACTCAAGCACACTTGTAAGGACAGATGGGGAATTAGAGACCCTCTTTTATTACCCAACTGTCATGGGGAAGTTGCCTACTAAGACATGATGTGAAGTGGTACAATTTTTTTGTGTGAGGGAGGAAAAGTAAATGATGATATCCAGTTAACGATAACGTTAATCACATGTAACAAAAACAGTTCAACCACAGTGTTCTGTAGTAGAAAATGTTGTTTCATTTTAATGAAAGTAAATGGATTGTGTTCTGTTTTAAAAACTTGCTATATTGGGGAAATTGAAATGTTCTAAAAGCTTCTAATTCCTCTCTGCAACGTACATTTATTTTTTTCCCTATTTAGTATTTAGCAAGCCTTGCACTTTCGAAATGAAAACTGTTTATGGTTCTGTTTTAAGTTTGGATGCTTGTTAGTAGATGTGATATATATGCTTGCTCCAAACTCAAAGCCTCCTCAAGAGATAAACCATTGACTTAAACACCAGTTTTCCTATTTTTAATGATGTGTTTTATATTTCTAAAACTTCTATAGAAAAATCTATTGATTTTAGTTTCATAATTTCCTTTTGAAAGAACTTTTAAATCCCCCCTCTGTACATAATTATATTCTGAAGAAAATAAAGAGAAAAATGGAGGCACATTTAGAATTTTAAATTTCCTGCATTCAGAGGAACTCATAGTAGGTCATATGTGTTAGTTCATTTACCCTTCCATATCCAAGGAGAAGGCATAACAAATTATCTTCATATGTTTATAGACTAAGGAAGCAAAAAAGGTAGAATCGAGTAACTTCTTCCATGGTCTTTTTGATAACAATCTTTTTAGTAGATTATGCTACCTAATTTGGTTGTAAAACATTTCAAAAAGTTATGTAATCATTTCATTCTACAAGTGATCTATTTAAGTCTCATACTTGGAACCAGAAATGTTATTTGCCAGGTAGGAGTAGGGACATGATTAAGTGAGAGTGATAACAGATGTGTAATGTAGGGGGGGGGGTGGGCCGGAGCGATAGCACAGCGGTAGGGCGTTTGCCTTGCACGCAGCCAACATGGCCAACCCGAGTTCGATTCCTCCGCCCCTCTCGGAGAGCCCGGCAAGCTACCGAGAGTATCTCGCCCGCATGGCAGAGCCTGGCAAGCCACCCGTGACGTATTCGATATGCCAGACACAGTAACAATGTTTTGGCTTGGGGGCCACACCCAGCAGTGCTCCTGGCTTGCTCCAGGCTCTGTGATCGATCAGGGACCATTCCTGGTGGGGGCTTGGGCAACCATATGGGATGTCCAAGGGAGAGTACCAGGTTGGCCATTTGCAAGGCAAGAGCTGTCCTATCGCTCTGGCCCCAGCATAGTGTTTGAATATAATGGAAGGGGAACCACTGATTTTATCAGGAGAGAAAGGAAATATCCGTGAAACTTACACCTGAAATCTGCGAAGAATGCTCCAAAGGCCTTGCGTTCTAAAGTAGTATAAATTTCATTTCTTAATTGAGTAGATATCCTGTTAGATAAAATAAATACAGTAGTCCAGGCCACATATTTAGAAATTAATTAAAGATTTGATTTTTTTTATCTAATCTCCAATAAATAAGTAACACTGGTATTAACAGCAGTGCATGATTTTCACTGGTCTGCTAGACTTAAGCAACTTATAAATGAACCCAAAGTTCTGTGTTTCTTCGCATTACATATAAAGATTGATTCTATAGCTAGGGACTGGAGCAGTGAAAGGATTATCATAGTAGAGGTCCATAGCGGGGAGGGGTTTTGCCTTACATGAGGCCAGCCCGGGTTCGATTCCCAGCATCCCATCTGGTCCCCCAGCACCTCCAGGAGAAATTCCTGAGCGCATGAGCCAGGAGTAACCCCTGAGCATCGCTGGGTGTGACCCAAAAGGGGGAAAAAAGAAAAAGATTCTATAGCTATCCCTTATTTTCAGGTGCAGATTAGTGAAATTTTTCCCTAGTGCTTTAGCAATTTAAAACAACTATGTTATTTCATTATTATATGATTCACACAGCAGAGTCTGGCAAACTCCCCGTGGCATACCCAGTATGCCAAATACCAGTAACAACGATGGGTCTCATTCTCCTAAAGAGCCTTGAATATAATCTCAGGGCTAGGATGAAGGAGACGTTACTGGGGCCTGCTCGAGGCAATCGACGACTAACAGGATGATTTGTGATTTGTGATATGATTCCATATGTATATTATCTATTTCATCACTTAAGAGTGTTCTTCACATAACTTTATATCTGACTGTGTAGTTGAAAATTGTGTATTAGTGGCATAACAAAAATCGAAACAACTCTTGACGTACCTGTGTACCTATGTAAGGTATATCTGCTTTTTCCCCTCAGAAAACAGAAAAGCAATACGAGGTTAATAGATATACTGGGGAAACCATTGAACTTAATCATAGCTATTTCGTAGCACTTCCTCTAGGAAACTGGTCAGCCACACTCATTTTACCATGGAATACTTTTGCGACTCTTAAAGAATACTTGAGCCCTTCTTCAACGAATCTGCACATACCGCCTTGGTTCTTATTTCATACCTCCACAGCACTTTAGCCTGTTTTCTCAAGAATATCACTAGTCTCATGCATCTCGACCTCTGATTTCTGGCACCTCCCCATCTACCTTTTATCCTATTAGTGGAAACCAATGGCTCAAAAGGTGTTTTCATAAGTGGTCATGAGATTTTATGGTAACTTGGGATTGCCAAGCAAATAGAGATTTTTTTTTTCCTTTTTTGGTTTTTTTGGACCACACCCTTTAATGCTCAGGGGTTACTCCTGGCTCTGTGCGCAGGAATTATTCCTGGTAGGTTCTGGGAATTGTATGGGATGCCAGAGATCGAACAAGCGTCCTGCCCACTGTATTATCTATCTCTCCAGCCCCACAAAAAGAGAAAAATTAATCCATAAGTTAAACTCTACAGAAAATTTATTTCTTATTTATTTATTTATTTTGCTTTTTGGGTCACACCTGGTGATGCACAGGGGTTACTCCTGGCTCCGCACTCAGGAATTACCCCTGGCAGTGCTCAGGGGACCATATGGGATGCTGGGAATCGAACTTGGGTCGGCTGCATGCAAGGCAAATGCCCTACCCGCTGTGCCCATCACTCGAGCCCCAAATTTATTTCTTTTTTAGAAAAAAATTAGCACAAACTTTTAATTGATTTCCTTACAGTTGTGTCTATTTCCTTATGGAATTGAAAATTATGAAACCCTGGACTTTTAATAAATATAAACTGATTTTTTTATACCTACTTATGTATAGGCAATAAAAAAAACTTTATTTGTAAAGTTGTCATTATCAAGTACCACTTTATTATCAATTTGTTTTAGACCCCATGGAGGTAGTAAAAAGACTTGACTCCGAGGATACAGTAGTTCCTTAATACAGCGTTAGTCAAGGCTGATGACCAAATAGAGAATGAATTACCTGTTACAAATGGAATGGATTTATGATCAATATGGAAAGCGAGCTACTTAATTAGCGGGCAGAAAAGACTTAACTGAAGGAATCATAGACTTAAAACTGTAAGATAGGAAACAGCTAACCATCAGAAAGATTTGGAGCAAGGGCTGGAGCAGTAGTACAGCGGGTTGTATGTGTCCCTCCACACAGCCGACCCAGGTTTAGTCCCCAGTACCCCAGCACTCCGAGCATGTGGGAGTGATCCCTCAGAGCCGGGTGTGTGTTCTAAACACACAGGAGGGTGTGGAGAGAGAAAGATTTGGAATAGACCATTCACTATGCAGGAGAAACATGTACAGAGGCCCCAGTGAACAAAAAAGAGGGTAACAGAAAAATTACAACCTAGATGGAATAAGAGAATGGAAATTGGACTAAAAGGGATTCCAGTGGCAGACCAAAGAGGTGTACAGAGTTTATTTAGAGTGCAGTAAGATTTAAGCAGGTAGTAGCATTGGTAAAATTTGTATTTTGAAAAGGTAATTCTTGCTGCGAAGTGGAAAATACTTAAAGAAAGTCGAAGAAACCATGAGGTATTTGCAGTTCCCTACTCAGGCAAACATAGTAACAACAAAATCTCCAATGGAGACATTACTGTTCCCGCTCGAGCAAATCGATGATCAACAGGAGGGCCTTTACCTTTTACCTTTACTCAGGTAATAATGTTAATTGGAAATATGGCGGTGACATTGAAACTGGAAATGATTGTGTGGAGTAATGTGTCTCTGAGAACTTAACTAGCCAACGTTTTCTGGTGTGTTGAACGCGGGTACTAAGGTGGAAGAAGGATTGGGGGGAGGTGCCCATATTTCTGATTTTTCTCAAATCAGCTGCATAATGGCATCGCTTACTGAACTGGAAAGAGTTGCATAGAATGGATAGCGCTGTGTGTGGAAAGTCAAAGATGAGTTTTAAGCATGCTCAGTTTGAGGTGCTTCGGTGATAGACTTGAAGTTCCTGTTACATAAAATCTCTTAGCACTCCCAGAAGTGGTGAGTGCCAAAAATATGAATTTGGGAGTTGTCACCATAGAGCCTAGATCCTTGTAAGTAGGAGTAATTATATAAGAAAGCAGCAAAAAGGTGGGTCCTAAAGTCAATACCCTAGCGAGTCCCATATTCAGATAGTCCATAGGGGAGGAAAAAACAAAGTCAACAGGGAGAAAAATGCAAAGACTAGAAATGATCACTCCGAGAAGCAGAAGGACACCAGGTTTGTAAAGAGAAAATCAATAGAGTAAGGTAAAATACAATAGCAGACCTGATAGTCAACTTTTTTGTACTACCTTAAATTAGAAGCCAGCGTTTGTGAGAATGGTACATAAAAGTCTGTCTGGGTGTGGCTTGGGGGATTTCTCAGAGGTTTCTATGTGACGGTAAAGGTAAAGGTAAAGGCCCTCCCGTTGATCGTCGATTTGCTCGAGCGGGCCCAGTAACGTCTCCATTGGAGACTGGTGCCTGGCGCCAGCGGCGGGGCTCACGGTTGCTATGTGACATCCCACAAATACTGCTGCTGCCTTCATTGGCCGTCAGACCCCAAAGACGATGAGTTGCAATGGAAGCCCAATATTTGTGTGATTTTTAACTAATATTAATTTGTTGCCATCCTGAAATGAATTCACTGTTCTGAGACTTTTAAGGTAAAATTTGGGCCCAGGAAATTAAAGATCTGGATGTTTCCCTGAAGACAGTTGACGTCATCAAATGAATTAACAAGTAGTTTGTTTTACTTGGAAGGTTTTAACTGTTGCTTCATGATACATACATGGCAGATTGGCTATCAAAAAGGAATCACAGAAGCTTGCACAGGAAATTATCACTCTTTATGGGTTGCTTTTTGGAAACTATAATTCTCTGCTTTCTTTTTGCAACGTGGAGCATGTACAGGTGATTTTGTTGTTGTTGTTGTTGAATCACCTTGTTGTTATGTCTCACTGCGTTTGAGACTGCTGCCCTCAAGGAATAAAAAGGCATAAGTGGTTCCTGGCTTTAACTTTTGGTTTTAATATTAAGAATAAACAAAAACTGGCAGTTAATTCCAGCTGAAAGATACCAACATATGAATGTGAGGAAAAACTGTGTTGGTACATAAAAGTCTGCCATGGAAAATAATACCTTCTTCTCTAATTTAGACATAATCAGATTACGTGGATTTCAGTTAAAATTTTTCAGAAAATATATTTTCATAATAAAACTTTGGTAACTCAGAGTTCCAAATGTTAAGATTCTTTTTTCCATCCAAAAAATAACAATTCTTTGTTTCAACTTTTAAACATTTGTATTGAAATGACCAAAATATATCGTGAGTTTATACGTGTTTGAATGATGCCTCTAGAAGCTAAAGGCATTCTCCATGTACCATTATTTAGGAAGTGGAAGGAGGACTTCCGGGCAGCGTCCAGGGGGCTGGGGGCAGGTCCTGGTCATTTTCAGCCAAGGATTCATTGTGAGGGTCTGAGGGTGTAATGCTGCTTGGGGCCTGCAGTGCTGATGGGTACCCAGTCCACGTTGGGTTCTTGGGGCTCCAACCTTGCACCCAGCAGTGTTCAAGGGACAAATCATAACTACGGTATGGGCTTAAGCCCTGCACTGTCGCTCAGGCCCAGTACTATGTATTATTATTTTATATTACATTTCCCTAAAGCCTTTCATAGGTAACTAATACTCTACCAAACTGTTTAGTACCAGAAGCTTTCTCTCTTTTTAAAACCAAATGATTCGCCTTGCTTGAATAGAAAGTAAAACGAAGCAAAAAAAAGTAAGTTCCGTATATTGTTGATTTCATTAGATAAGAGATATTGAACTGTGTATACAAAAGATCGCATCTCTTTCCACTTCAGCTGTCACTCCCACAAGCATGCCATTTCATCTCTGATCCTCCCTTTGGGAAATTGAGAAAGCCGTCACCACTTTCACTGTCAGTAGTAAGGATACATTCCAGTTATTTCTAAAACTTCTATGCATACATGATAGATTCTTATCATTCCAGGAAGAAGCTCTACTTCTGACGTACTAGACACACACAAGTCTCCATTCTCTCAGCAGACCTTTCTAAACAAAGGGCTTAGTAAATCTATGGGATTTCTGTCCATCAGAGACACACAAGATGAGGAAGATTATTTCAAGGACATTTTATCAGATAATTCAGGACATGAAGATTTTGAAAACACTTGCTCCCCTTACCAGTTCAAAGCTAGTAGCCCAGAAAAGAAAGTTATCCCTGGCATTGATGTGCTCCCCAAAAAGAAGATTTGGGCTTCATCCATGGACTTGCTTTGCACAGCTGACAGAGAGGTGTCTTCTGGAGGGACCAACAGATACGGACACCATCTCCCTGAGGCAGTCACGGTGAGGACCTCCGTTTCTCCTCGAAGAAAAGAGGCCAGATACTCCGACGGCAGCTTGGCCTTGGATGTCTTTAGCCCTCAGAGAGCAGAGCAAACGCTTCACACGCGGGAGCCGCCCACCTCCTCAGCAATATCAAGTGCTCTGGACCGAATCCGTGAGAGGCAAAAGAAACTTCAGGCTCTGAGAGAAGCCATGAATGTAGAAGGTTAGTAAATTCGTCTGTGTGTGAGAGAGAAAAGTAGATTAAAATATTTAAATCGTGTTTTGAAATTAAAAAAAAAAAAGGTTATCAGACCATTAGCAAACCACGGCCAAGTATTTGTGTCCTGGTTAGTCTCCGTGTACCTTGTCAGGTTCGGTTCCTCTGTCCACCAGAACCCTCCTCAGTGTACAGTGGTTCCACGCAGTCATCCATGCCGAGCACCTTTGAGCATCCTCACGGGCTCTGAGTTGGCTGCTCTTCCTTCAGATTGTGTGTAAGCTTCTCAGGGTTGGGAACCAGGTTTTCAACCTTTGACTCTTCTGCGGCATCATCTGACCTCTCATGGGAGGCTTCAGTCAATGGGAATAAGAAGTAAAATGAGTAATCATGACTCTCAGGGACATAACTTTATATAAAAAAAATTATTTTTAGTTGAATCACCATGAGCTACAGTTACAAAGCTTTCGTGTTTGAGTTTCAGTCTTACCATGATCGAGCACCCATCCCTCCACGAGTGCACATTCTCCACCACCAATGTCCCCAATATACCCCCACCCTTTGCAATCCTCCCCTGCCTCCATGGCAGACAATTTCCCCCATACTCTTTCTCTACTTTGGGGCATTATGGTTTGCAATACAGATACTGAGAGGCCATCATGTTTGGTCCTTTATCTACTTTCTGCACACATCTCCATCCCCAATGATTTCTCCAACCATCATTGACTTAGTGATCTCTTCTCCATCCCAGCTGCTTTCTGCCCCAGCTCATGAGGCAGGCTTCCAACGATGGAGCAGTCTTCCTGGCCCTTGTGTCTACTGTCCTTGGGTGTCAGTTTCATATTATGTTATTTTATACTCCACAAATGAGTGCAGTCCTTCTGTGTCTGTCTCTCTCTTTCTGACTCATTTCACTTGGCCTGATACTCTCCATGCCATCCACTTATATGCAAATCGCATGACTTCATCTCTCCTAACAGCTGCATAGTATTCCATTGTGTAGATGTACCAGAGTTTCTTTAACCAGTCATCTGTTCTCGGGCACTCGGGTTGTTTCCAGATTCTGGCTATTGTGAACAGTGCTGCAACGAATGTACAAATGCAGGTGTCATTTCTATTGTGCTTTTTGGTACCCTTGGGATATATTCCCAGAAGTGGTATTGCAGGGTCATATGGAAGCTCAAAAAAATTTTTTTAATTATGGTCTAGGGCTCTCCTCTACTGCGCCAGGGCTGAGGGGTTTGTTCCCAGCGTGCTGTGTGGATGCAACCTGGGCCTCACACTGAGAGCCTGGGTGCCGGACCTCTCAGCTCTCTCTTTAGGTTCTAAATAAAAATTCTTACCTGCGGAGAAAGTGTTCAAAATATTTCTGATATATCTGTAGAAAACAGTAGTAAATAGAATTATATTGTTCTAGACATAGAAACAGAGACAACTTTTAATATTATAGATAGGGGAGAAAATGAAATGAGAACTTTTAATCTCATTTTTAAAGACTAAAATGTTATGGTTGTCCATTGCCTCCCAGATAAACTCCAGTACAGAGCGAATTAGAAAACAATCTTTTTTTTTGTTTGTTTGGTTTTTGTTTGTTTTATTAATGAAACACCATGAGGTACAGTTGTAGACTTACAAGTTGTTGTGCTTGGGTTTCAGTTATACAATGATCTAGTACCCATCCCACCACCAGTGCCCATTCTCCACCCCCACCAACCCCACCATCCCCCATCCCACCCTGCCTCTGTAGCAGGGCACTCCCATTTGTTCTATCACTCTTAAGGTGCTTTCTAGTTCTACAAAAGTAGTGACCTAGTCATTGATCATATTTATTTATTTGGAGGTTGGGGTTTGGGGGAGAAGCATTATTTTGTTTTGTTTTTGTTTGGGGGCCAAACCTGGAGTGATTAGGAGTTGCTCCTGGCTCTGCACTTAGGAATTACACCTGGTGAGGCTTGTGGGACTATATGGGGTGCCGGGGATCAAACCTCGGGTCATCCGCATGCAAGGCAAGCCCCCTACCACTGTACTATTGCTCTAACCCACTCATTTATTTATTTTTAAGGCCACTGTTTCAGCATTATATTTTGATTCATAGATTGTCCTTACATTGCTAAAGGTTTCGGTTAAGTTCTGAGCAGTCTGAAAACAAACATTCTTTCCATATTTTATCTCTAATTAAAGAAGCTCTACAACTTGTTTTAACTCAGCAATTGCAAATTAGGTTCTTAAAGGAAATTATGGAAGGAACTGATCATGACAGCAAGGAAAAGGCACTTTCTGTAGCTTATTTAAAAAAAAAAAAAGGAAAGATATCTTCTTTCAGAAAATGTATTTCAGGATTAGGTAGTGCTGTTCAACAGCTAGCATGTAAGTAATAGTTTGGCCTGGCCCTCCCAGGAGACTGCCCTCATTTTGTAAAAAATCTTATCTATTGTGGGAAACAAAAATAACCCTCAATTATCCAACTAAATAAAACTGATAGTCTCAAAATAGTAGTGGAGGTTCATGCTAATCTCAATGATTTTCTAACATTTAAGATTGAGTCATGTCTTTACATGTCAACGGTAAAGGTAAATGATTTCTGACACTGTTATGTGTGATCTCAAGTATATTCCAGGTTTATTGGATTTGCTATTTGGCAGATTAATAATAGTGAATTAGTGAAGTTTGAGGGAAATGGTCTTTATACTTGAAACTTTATTTGAGGGTTGTTGTTTTTTGTTTTGTTCTTGGATGACATTTTGGCAGGCAGTGCTCGGGGAACCATATGGGAAGCTGGGGGCTGGCACCAAACCAAAGAACCAGCCCCCCCAAAAAAATACATTAGTACTGCTCTGTATAAGTCTTGTGATCTTTAAACTTAATAGTTGCTACTGTCAGTAACTTCAGCGTATGAAAAAGTCTCTGAGCACATTCAAGGACTTTTGATGATTTAGTCACGTGCTCCACATTACTTACTTCACTGTATCACTGTCATCCCAATGTTCATCGATTTCCTCGAGCAGGCACCAGTAACGTCTCCATTTGTCCTAGCCCTGAGATTTTAGCAAATGCCACAATGGAGGCTCTTCCAGGGTCAGGGGAATGAGACCCATCATTGTTACTGGGTTTTGGCATATCATATACGCCACAGGGAGCTTGCCAGACTCTGCTGTGCGGGCAAGATATTCTCAGTAGCCTGTTGGGTTCTCTGAGAACGAGAACTAGACAATAAGAGGAGCTTGGTAGTATAGTATAGTATAGTATAGTATAGTATAGTATAGTATAGTATAGTAGCTTTGGTTTTATAGTTGGTTTTCTGGGTCTTGGCCGTTGATGGTATTACATGGCCCTGGGGGCAGTTGGTGGGTGTAACTGCCTAGCTACTGAAGATAGGGGATCTGGGTGGAGGAGGCCCAGTCCCGATCCGAGCAGGCTTGGAGATCTCAGCCCCGGGTACCCGCACACCTGGTTTCCTCTGCCGGTTCCTTCATGCGTGAGGCTCGTCCAAGCGTGTGGAGAGTGGTCTTATGCATGGCTGTGGCTGGTTACAGAGGTCTTCAGTTGCTGGGGCTCTGCTTGGGGCGGGGAGGGAAGCTCAACCCGCCCCCCTCCAATTACTCATCTAATTATTAATTGCTTCCCTAATTATGGAAGATTGTAGATTTCCATTACAGACTTCCAGAGTTCCACTCTAAAGATTTCCCACTACACGTTAGTTCCTGGTGTTTCAAAAATTTGTGTGTTCGTGCACATTGGACTAAGATAACAATTGAAGAGAATAAGTGGTTCAATTTCACTTTGCTCTTACTGACATTGAAAGAGCATCATTAAGTGACTAGGACAGAGAGTTGTCTTAAACCTCAGGTGCTTAACACTCCCTGAAACCTGACCCAGTCCTTTTCAAGGGAGTTCTCCTGAGCTAAGCTTACCCAGGCAACTAGCACAAGAGAGATTAAACCATAAAGTTTGGCATTAGAAGGGGGTGTGGATTCCATTTAAATCAAACATCTGATTTTCAGAGGTAAACTATTTTGAAGAAATATCTAATTCATAATTCACAACAGAACTGTACTTGGAATCTAGGTCTCTTGGGCCTGAATATGATTTCTTGTGTCTTGTTATTGTAACTTTAAGGTTGAGTAAAAACTTACTGCTTAGGAAGTTGAACATTTAGCTATATAGCCGAATGAACCCTTGAAATCTTCCTTTAAAAGCCATGTCATTTTAACATAATAAAATAACAATATTATGGAAGAAAAGCTCAAAATGAGGCATATCAGGTTTCGTAGTAAACTGCCTTGGATTGGGGCTAATCTGGACTTCCACGTATCCCTTGCAGTAATGTGTAATTTGATGGGACGCAGTGGATCTGCAAGATGGTTTTCCAGTAGCTGATGGGATAAGGGAATAAGCTGTGGAAAAGCACTGTGGAGAACTGAATGTTCCATTTCAGTGGAAGTGTAATAGGAAAAGAACAAAAAAGGTTTCCAAGAATGAAACTTTGTGAAGTTTTGTTAAGCATTACTATCATTGTAAACACTACCAGTTTTTTTGATCACGATCACGATCACGACCACCCTGTTGTTCGTCGATTGCCTCGAGCAGGTGCCAGTAACGTCTTCTTCGTCCTAGTCCTGAGATTTTTTTTTTTAAAGTGCCATATTCAAGGCTTTTTCAGGGTTAGGAGAATGAGACCCATCATTGTTACTGGTATTTGGCATATTGGGTATACCACGGGGAGTTTGCCAGACTCTGCCGTGTGGGCATGTTACATTTGGTAGCCTGCCAGTTTGACCAAATTAGGAATGAGATGATAAGATGTCGCGCGGCCGCAAATGCGGCCGCGCGCTTCCGGGAGCTGAGTGTGATAATCTCTGGATCCTGGCCGTTGTTGGAGTTACACGGCAGTTGGTGGGTGTAACTGTCTAGTTACTGGCAGGTCCAGTCCCAAACTGTACAGGCTTGGAGATCTCAGCCCCGGGTCCCACACACCTGGGTTCCTCTGTCAGTTCTTTTATGCGTGAGGCTCATCCAAGTGTGTGGAGAGTGCTCCCAACATGGCCTTGGCTGGGCCTCGGTGGTCTTCAGCTGTTGGGCCCTGGTGGAGACAGTCAGGCATAGGGTAGGAGACTCTGTCTTGTTCTCTCCCAGGAGCTGAGTGTGATGATCTCTGGATCCTGGCCGTTGTTGGAGTTACACGGCAGTTGGTGGGTGTAACCAGTTTTTTTGAAAAGCTTTAATTTTATCGTTTTCAGAAAAGCAAGGCAATGGATTTATAAATATTGCGCATAACATAGGATATATATGCCCAGTGACATATATCTCAGGTATAAAGCATAGGTAAGAAGAAATACATGACTTTTTAAAATGAAGACTAGTTGTAAGCTTTGATGTCACTTTTTTTGGTTTTATTTGATTTTGTTTTGTTTCATCAGCACAGGACTATCCCATTCTTTTTATGGAGAAATCTGTAGCACTGTAGCACTGTCCTCCCATTGTTCATCGATTTGCTCAAGTGGGCACCAGTAACGTCTCACAACAAATTGTGAGACTTGTTGTTACTGTTTTGGGCATATTGAATACGTCACGGGTAGCTTGTCAGACTTTGCCACGCGGGCGAGATACTCTCGGTAGCTTGCCAGGCTCTGTGAGAGGGGCGGAGGAATCTAACCTGGGTCGGCAGCATGCAAGGCAAATGCCGCACTGGCTGTGCTATCGCTCCAGCCCTTGGAGAAGTCTAAAACCAATAAAGATAAATCTAAAAACCAGTAAAGATAAAAATTCCATTTTTATTTCTTCACCTGATTCCTTTTGAATAGAATAAAGGAAAAGGAAAATATAATTCTGCTTTGAATTGGGTTACCCTGTGAGCAAAAATGAATTTAATATTCAGTCTTGATTTGCTTGTACCAATTCCACAGAAGCAAATGTGCATAAACAGGCATTTCATATAATGCTGATCAAATACTTTACGTATATCAATAACTTAGTTATTGTACTAGGAAGATGAAAGCGTACTTCTTTGGATCACCTTTAAAGCAGATGTTTAAAGGTGATAAACTTAGCATCCCTAACAGCAAGGCGAATCAAGTGCCTCTATGACCAGGACTAGCCTTGGGGTGGAGGGGGAACTTGAGTCACATCCGATGGCCCTGGGGGG
Source organism: Sorex fumeus (assembly GCF_029834395.1). NCBI lineage: Eukaryota > Metazoa > Chordata > Mammalia > Eulipotyphla > Soricidae > Sorex > Sorex fumeus. The sequence goes on along the minus strand of NW_026606070.1, from coordinate 2,629,733 downwards.
GCTACTCCTGTCTCTGAATTCTGGGCTGATCACAGGCTAGGCCTTAAACCCCTGTAACTGAGATTGACATTTTTAGACTGACCTTGTCTGAACTTTTTCGATAGAGGAGGGGTTTGTATGCAAACCCCAGCTCATTCGTTACAAATCACATCATCTGCGGGGCACCTACAATGCCAATCCTGCAACTCTTTCTGTTGCCAGTAGATTTTTGAAATAGTTTTCTAAGCTGACCTCTCGGCCGGGCTTTCCCCCCTGTTTCTCTGTTGTTTTTTCCACTCTGCTTTTGGCTATTTAATAAATTTCCGTCATCTAAGCAGGATACCATTCTGGTTCTTAAATCCTGTGTTTAGGTCTTTCCATGCTTGTATTTCTCTGGTCTCGTTCTTGAGCGTTTCCTATCTCACTCCAGTGCCTTGTTTATATTTTCTCTTTCCCCCCTCTCTTGGCAATCCCTCCCTCCTTAACGATCACCTTCTGTTTCTTAAAGCCTCTTGTGTTCATAGAGCTTTCTTCTTAAGACTAAACAAGCTTTCAGACGTGATCTGGTTGAGGAAGCTTTCTGTGAAGTTCTCACTGTCGTCAAGTATAACCTTTGCTCTTTTTTTTATATTGAACTCATGGGCTGGAGCGATAGCACAGCGGTAGGGCGTTTGCCTTGCACGCAGCCAACATGGCCGAGCTGAGTTCGATTCCTCCGCCCCTCTCGGAGAGCCCGGCAAGCTACCGAGAGTATCTCGCCCGCACGGCAGAGCCTGGCAAGCTACCCGTGACGTATTCGAGATGCCAGACACAGTAACAACAAAGTCTCCAATGGAGACGTTACTGGGCCCGCTCGAGCAAATCGATGATCAACGGGAGGGCCTTTACTTTACTTTACTTTACTTAACTTATATTGAACTGATTTGTTTTGAGGACCTCATTCTCTTTCTATCAACATCATAAATTTGGCATAACCTCACTCATAACTATTCTTACCCTGTGCCACTACCCTTGACATATAATACACTCACGCGGTCACGCGGTCCTCCTGTTGTTTATCGATTTACAGTAATGTCCCCATCGTGAGACTTGTTATTACCATGTTTGGCATATTGAATACGTCACAGGTAGCTTGCCTTGCGGGCGAGATACTCTCAGTAACTTGCCAGGCTCTCCGAGAGGGGCGGAGGAATCGAACCCGGCTCAGCCGGGCCGGCTGTGCGCAAGGCAAATGCCCTACCGCTGTGCTAGCATTCAGTGTTTATTAATGTAAACTGTGCATTGCAAGGTGGCGATTAAAGAATCTTAGTATATTCCATGGTGCTACTTGAGATATGCGATGTTCAGTGAGGAGAAAGCCCCCCTCTTTCTCCCCTGTTCTGTCCAACTGAGAGAAAAATCACCTGCTTGTTAGTCATAGCTGGCCAATCAAGAGCAAATGCAATCTGTGTCTTTCCGTGCTCTGAGCCCTTGAGAATACGAGAAAGGGGCGACTGCCAGCTCACATGAAAGTCGTGGCCCGGGTTTGTGGCTATTATATTACATAAGATTCTCATAGAGCGAATTAGAAACTATTCCTTTTGCCGTTCTTACTCTATAAATTTTTTCATCTGTACAGTAAAATACAGCTCACAGAACATTTCTCTCTCTATCCTGCTTCACTTATATATGTTCCTTCTAAAATAAATTCTCTTCTAGGTTCAATATTTAATGATACTCAAATGATCAGGCTTTGTGCCTTAAATTATACATATATTATAAATATGCATAATACATATGGTTATCAATTTCTCGAAAACTAGAAAAATTCAATTTTATTTGCATGTCTGGGTCTCACACAAAAATTTAGAATATACTACGTTTGTGGGCTGGAGCAATAGCACAGCAGGCAGGGTGTTTGCCTTGCATGCGGCTGACCCAGGTTCAGTTCTTCCGCCCCTCTCGGAGAGCCCGGCAAACTACCAAGAGTATCTCACCTGCATGGCAGAGCCTGGCAAGCTCCCCATGGCATATTCGATATGCCAAAAACAGTAAGAATAAGTCTCAATGGAGATATTACTGGTGCCCGTTCCAGCAAATGGATGAACAATGGGAGGACAGTGCTATTATGTTTGCATATCATGTAGAATCACATCATGCAGAAAACAGCAGAGTCTAGTCTAAAAGCATATTAAAGGTAAAATCTCTACTCCCCAGAAGTAAGTCTCCTGCAAATTGTAGAGAAAAATACTTTGTGTAAGAATACAGGGCTGGAGTGATAGTACAGCTGGTCGGGCATTTGCCTTGCATGCGACCAACCTGGGTTCAATCCTCGGCATCCCATACGGTCCTCCGATCATTGCCAGGAGTAATACCTGAGTGCAGAGCCAGTACTTAACCCCTGAGCATCACTGGGTGTGACCCAAAAAAGAAAAAAAAATACATAAATTTTAGTTTGGTTTCCCTGCTTTATTTGAAACTTAAAACCCTTTGTATGGCTCATAATATTAAAAATTCATATAATTTTTTTTAATTCTGAGCTATAACATCAATCATCTTAGTGCGTTTCCTTCTGAGGCTTGTATCTCTAATTTGAGTCGTATATTTAGAAGTACAGAATTGCCGACCTGAAAGTGGTTGTATAATTCCTCATATTGAGTTGGAGTGAGTCTCACTTTCTATGTTGTTACTTGTCTGAACTCACATCTGTGTCACTTCACTTGTAGATGGTGTTTTTAGATTGCAGTTTGTGCCACTTTAAGTTCATTTTAATTTGAACATTTCATCAGAAAAAGCTTTCTGTAAGCTTAAAATATCATGCAACTCTTTTAAACTTTCTAAATACTTAATAGACAATTAATAATCACAAGCCACAACTTAATCTTTTTATATGTTGCAAACTAGTGGAAACTGGGACTCTGAATTATCAACTAATGACTAAAGACTTTGGCCTATTTCAAAGTTGCTTTTTATCATCACAGTATAAGTAGAATCGATCTGATCGAGTGGAAATAAATTTTGTTCAGAGACTTATATTTTATTTACAAGTTTGTATCTGCAGTACAAGATAACTAGAATCGATATGCTATGAGTGGAAATGAATTTTGGTCAGAGACTTATATTTCATTTACAAGTTTATGGAATTTTTGTACTTTGACCAAAAAAATATTCTACACGAAATGATCGTGCAGTAGTACTAGAAATTAAATAGTATTTTAAGAGTATATATGGTTACAGAATTTCTCAAATAAGAATTCCATTTGAATGTTAATTCTTTGCTTTTATTGTTTTGATTTATTTTCGTTTTTTTGTGGTGCTAGAGACTAAACCCAAGTCTTCTGTTTTTGTTTTAACCATCATTTTATTAGTTTAGGTAATAGGATTAGAATACTATTGACCAACCAAGTTTCTGCATACCATCACTCCTGAAGTATCATGTCCCTCTGCCTTTATGTCACTTTGGGTTGGCTTTTCTTTTTCTTTCCCTCTTTTTTTTTTAAAATGTGCGCTCTTTCTATTAAATCATTCGGAGATATAGAGATACAAAGCTGATCGTGGCCGGGTTTCAGTCCTACAGTGCTCCAGCACTCATCCCTCTACCAGTGTACATTTCCCACCACCAATGTCCCACGTTTCCCTCCCCTCTTCACCTTCCTCCCCCCCCCCACCTGTGTTTATGGAGGGCTCCCCCTGCTGCTACACACACACACACACACACACACACACACACACACACACACACACTCCCACCTTGCTCTTCTTTTCGGCATTATGTATGTTTGCAATACAGGTACTGAGAGGTTATCATGTTTGTTCCTTCACCTGTTTTTAGCATGCACTTCATATGCTGAGTGATCATTTCCAACTATCTTTGCCATGGTGGTCCTTTCTCTGTCCCCACTGCCTTCTCCCCCAGCACTTGAGTCAGGCTTCTAACTGTGGACTAATCCTCCTGGCCTGTGTTTTTACTGACATTAGATGTTAGTCTCATATTATGTGTTTTTTTTTTTATATCCGAGAAAAGAGTTCAATCATTCTATGTCTACCCCTCTCCTTCTGACTCATTTCACTCAGCATGATACTCTCCATGTCCATCCATTTGTAAGCGAATTTCATAACTTTATTTTTTTCCTAACAGCTGCATAGTATTCCATTGGTAGATGTATCATAGTTTCTCTAGCTACTCATCTGTACTTGGGCATCTGGGTTGTTTCCAGATTCTGTCTATTTTGAATAATGCTGCCATGAACATAGAAGTGCAGAGGACATTTCTGCTGTGTGTTTTTGGGCCCCCAGGGTATATTCCCAGAAGTGGTATTGCTGGGTCATATGGAAGCTCAATTTTTAGCTTTTTTGAGGCATGTCTTCATATTGCTTCCAAAAGGCAGGACCAGGGGGCGGAGTGATAGTACAGTGGGTAGGGCATTTGGCTTTCATGCAACTGACCTGGGTTCAATCCCCGGCATCCCATATGGTCCCCCAAGCACTGCCAGGAGTAATTCCTGAGTGCAGAGCCAGGAGTAACCCCTGAGCAGCGCTGGGTCTGACCCCCCCCCCCCCCCCCGCCAAAAAAAGCAAAAAAATAAAATAAAATAAAGCTGGACCAGTTGGCATTCCCACCAACAATGAAGGAGAGTCCCTTTCTCCGCTCATTCATGCCACCATTGGTTGCTCTTGTTCTTTTTGATGTGTGCCAGTCTCTGTGGTGTGAGGTGATATTTCATTGTTGTTTTGATTTGCAGCTCCCTGATGTAAAGCATTTTTTATCTTTTGGCCATTTGTATTTCTTCTTTGATGAAGTTTCTGTTCATTTCTTCTCCCCATTTTTTTCTTTTTTGCTTTTTGGATCACACCTGGCGATACTCCGGGGTTATTTCTGGCTCTTCACTCAGGTATTACTCCTGGCAGTGCTCAGGGGACCGTATGGGATGCTGGGAATCGAACCCGGGTCAGCCGTGTGCAAGGCAAACGCCATACCCACTGTGCTATAGCTCCAGCCCTCACTTCTCCACATTTTTTGATAGGGTTAGAGGTTTTTTTTGGGGGGGGGAGGGAGGGGTTGTTTTGGGGTTTTTGTTTTTGTTTTTTGTAAAGTTCTACCAGTGCCTTATAAAGTTACTAGCTCTATCAGATTGGTATTGTGTAAATAATTTTTCCCAATCTGTGAACTGTCTTTGTATCTTGGTTACCATTTCTTTTGAGGTGCAGAAGTGTCTTAGTTTAATGTATTGTTTATCTTTGTTTCCTCTTGGTTGGTTAGCAGTGTTTCATCCTTGAAGATTCCTTTTTTTTTTTTTTTTTCAGTTTCATGGAGAGTTCTACCCACATTTTCCTCCATGTGTCTTAGGGATTGAGGTCTGATATTGAGGTATTTAGTCCATTTTGGTCTGACTTTTGTGCCTGGCAGTAGACCGAGGTATGAGTTCTTTTTTTTTTTTTTTGCATGTCCATTTTTCCCAGCACTACTTGTTGAAGACTGTTTCCTTGCTCCACTTCACATATCTTGCTCCTTTATCAAAGATTAAGGGGTGATCATATATCTGAGGGTCAGTGTCTAGATATTCAACTCTATTCCATTAATCTCTAGGTCTGTCTGTTTTCCAATACCATGCTATGTTGATTACTACCACTTTGTAGTAGAGTTTGAAATTGGAGAAGGGATGCCTCTCATCTTCTTTTTCCCAAGGATTGCTTTAGCTATTCATATGGGGTTATTGTTCCATATGAATTTCAAGAGTATTTGATCTATTTTTTTCAAAAAATGTCATGGGTTTTAGGGACCTCATTGAATCTGTATAGTGCTTTGGGGAGTATTGCCATTTTGGCAATGTTAATTCTACCAAGCCATGAGCAGGGGGTGTGTTTCCATTTTCTCATTTTCTCTTTTATTTCTTGAAGTAATGTTTTGTAGCTAGACCCAAGTTTTATTGGATTTATTTAATAATTAATGAATTACTATACTACTTAACCACATACCCAACTCCCAGTGTTATTCTTTAAGTCATTTTTCTGTGTCCCTATATTTTCTAAGAGAATATAACCCTCTTCTTGTTATGTGTTTATGTACATATATTTATACACAGGAAATTTGGTGATTTTCTGATGTGTTTAGGCTGACTGTATTCTCTCAGTTATCCTTTTGCATTCAGTATTATTTCTAATATTAAGATTCTTTCCTGCAACTTCATTTTCCATATCTTAAAACTGAGTAGTCCTAGGATGTGAAGGAGAAGAGCATTGTCTGGTGAAATGAGGAAGTGTCATTGTCCTAAATAGACTTATTGCATGATGGTTTGAGAAATGACAGGCTTCATGTAAATGCTTATTAGGTGAAAAAGAATTTGGCAAACAACAAATTAGACATTGACTCTAGCTTTCTACCACAAAAAAAAAGTCAAATAAATTTAGTTCTACAATTGTAGGAAACTTTTTCTAAAATTTCGGAGTCCACATTTTTGACATTATAGCTTCAATAACTGCAATGAAATTGGTCACACGTGCATTTTTTAAAAAATTTTTATTAGTGAAACACCATGATTATAGATTTACAATTTTTTGTGCTTGGGTTTTGATTATACGATGATCAAATACCCATCCCTCCACCAGTGCCCATTTTCCACCACCATGGATAATATCCCTCCCACCCTCATCCCCTCCTTCCCACCCTGCCTCTGTGGCAGGGCATTCCCTTTTGTTCTCTCTCTCCTTTTGGTTGTTGTGGTCTACGTGCATTTTATAAAATATATGCTTGAATGTTCTTAGTAGGTCCATTGCGCATGATTCAAGAATTTGGGCATTCGGAACATTTTGTATTCTATAAATACTTAGAAGCCCTTTATTTCAAAACAGTACTTTGATACTTTCTAGTTGGAATAAGTCATTGTTTATTGATGCTGCAAGAGGAGTATATGAGGGCTTATACTTTGTGTTTATTTAGTAGTTTTTATAATTATTTTTATTCACCCAGTTAATACCACACTCCTGGGGTCTCGACCAGATCTAAAGTGCTAGAATTTTCTTTTAAATACAATAGAAAATCTGCTTAGGATATGTGAATCTTCCAGAAAAAGAAAAGTTGTAGTATTAGGTTACCTCAGGGAAAAATTAGGAATTGCCCTTCCCCCTCGCAGAACAGAGAAATGAAACAAATATGTATCTTCTATACCGCTGTGTACGTCACCTTAGAAAGCAAGTAAGATTCCTGCCCAAATGACCTGCATGGAAAATGTGCCTTTTCACACACACCGATGCGAGGTCCTCTGCATTGAGCGCATGAAATTTCACTGTGATCCTTGAAATGGTTAGATTCATTATGTCATTCGGAAGTGAGAAGCCCATGTTTACAAGAACTAGCCTTTCTACCCTGACTTCAGCTGTGACTGAGAATTTTAATCTGATTATAATCTTCTTACAGAAATGACTGCAGAGTAAATATTGCCTACGAACAATCATCTGGTTATATGAGCCAAGTCATTTCATGAAAGAATCATGGTGAACATTTACAAGAATCCAGGAAGCACGTGCACACACACAGACACACACACAAACACAGACACACACACCACACAGAGACGCACCACACACACACACACACACACACACACAGATTCCCATCACTTTAGATCTCCTATCTGTAGCCATAGGAGTGGAAGAAAAGAAAAGAAAATTTCTGATCCACGTAATCCTACTAAACTAATCCTTAAAATACTGTTTCTGGAAGGCTGGTGCTGCAGTATTTTAAAGGCGTACATAAGACAATACTTGTCCTCCCCCAAGGTATGAGACTGAGCCTTTCCACGTCATGTGAGAGACAGTGAGAATCAGCGTCTCCATTTCCTCGTGTCCTCTTTTATTTCCTGAGGTAGTGTTTTGTAGTTGTCTTGGTACAGGTCCTTCACTTCTTTAGTTTAGCTGATTCCGAGGTACTTGTTTTTTTCCAAGGCACAATTGTGAACTGGATTAGTTTTATTTTTTGTTTTGTTTTGTTTTAATATCTGCTATGACTTTGTTTCTCACCCGTCTGTCCTTCCTTCATTCATTTAAAACTTGGTGGCAGTCTGAGTGCCCACACTTCCCAGCCCCTGTGACAATCCTGGTTATCCAAGCTTGTTTCCTGTGACTCTGTTTACCTTTCTCATGTGTTCCTTCATCCCTCTTCTTTCTTTTAACCAACCTCTATTGAATACCTTCTACCACAAGTAACAATTCATTTTGTGAAGTTCCACACTTTCACTTTGCAAACCAGGAAAACAGAATCCCTGACAAACCCTGATGATTTGCTGCTGGACGTCCATTCACTCCGCAGTTGTGGGTATTTCCCATGAACTGTTGTTTCTCTAGTGCCAAAAAGGCCCCCCAAATCAGTCTCAACTGGTTCAATAAAATGCATGTATTCTAGCGTTATCTAAAGCCAAATGGCCACACAAGAGCTTTCATACGGTTTTACACAGTCTTACATGTTCTTCTTTACTGGTCTCAAGATCCCAGGCGTTTTTATCACTTTTCATTACCAGGAGGAGGGCGGCCTTCTGATATGCATGTCTTGAGCGCCCCTTTGTATTTTCACTATTTGGTTGTTGTCTTCCATTTCTTTTCCTCTCCTTGTCTAATCAACCATGTAAGTTCTTTCTCATCTCTCCCTGTTTCCGTCAGCAGATTTTTAATCCATTTTCATTTGCAACTTCCATCTTCCCCACTCACAGATCTTTAGCTGCTACGTGAAATTATGCTCTGACATTTCACTCTGCCAAAAAGACCTTGATAACTCATTCTGCAATTTTAAAAAACAACCACCCCCCCCTATTTTTTCTCTCAAACCCTCAGAGGTCTTGAAAGAACAGTGTATTCTTTTTCTCTCAACTTTTTGTCAATCCTTTTTTAACTTCTCAGATTTGCCCTCTGACCTTTCTGCAATGGAAATAATTACTGAGAGGTTATCAATGACCCTTTTGTAAAAATATTTATTTTGTGTTATGTATTGGACACTTGGTAGATAGAAGTCCATCTGAGAAAAAGGTTGTATTTTTGTCACTTAATAATTTTAAGTGAGGAAATAAGTAGAGGGGGTAAGCAGAGGAAGAGTCATAATTAGCTAAATATATGAAAATTAGGAAAATTAAAAAAAAAGGACAAGAAGGAATATCTTCCTCAGTCTTCAGTTGGTCGTGAAAGCTTTGTGGAGATGGTGAGGCTTCTTTTAAGGTATAAAGAAATGCGTTCAGGTAAATAAAAGGGAGTGGTGGAATGCATTCTTCTTTTAGGGAGAAAATGAAAAGTTTATACATGCTTTTGGTTATCTGCAAATTCAGTAACAGGAGGGGAAATTTTGTTTGGGAAAGTCAGTAGTACCAAAATCACAAGGTGAGAGTTTTACTTGGATTGTTATTAAAGTTTTATTTGAATTTTTACGAGTGAATATGTTTTGGGAGTGGGGTGAGGGACCATTTTTCACCTGATTCTAGCAAATGAATCTGAGTCTCAACAATGCAGTGAGCCGCTGCCACTGATGGAGTTGGGGAACAGGTTACAAAAGGCAATGCTAACATAGTGAATTTCTGAACTGTCCCTTGAAGAGTGTAGTTTGAAGACTTTAAAAAATAATAATAATATGTACTCAGATTGTCATTTCTGGAAACTCTCCATAGTTTGAATTATAACAGAAGGCAAGCCAGACTGCAGGAATGGTACCTAAGACACACACTTCGGCATGGGAAGAAGGGTGATGTGTGGTAGTGATCGTGGGTATCACGGGTATGAAGAAGACAGAGCTGTCGGAAAAGTCAGAAAGGTCCAATTGAGGTTTCCAAGGGGCCTTAACCTCACATTTGTCATTACCTGTACATCCTACATAGTACCCACCGGATGTAATGCTTGTACATCTCATGTTGGTGTAACTGCAAGTTCTGTATTCATTCCTATTTGTGTATTCATATTCTTCATTTTTAATTCTTTGAGCCAGGGACCGTGTCTTTACTGTACCCAACACAGTGACACAGAATAAGCTTTCAGAAGCTATTTACTGGTTATGTTTATCAGGCATCCCCTCCATTCTAAGAGCTTAACATACTTAATTCATGTGACGCTCACAACAGCCCTCTGATTTTGCAATTCTATTAGACTTCATTTTCCACTGAAGAAAAGGAACACCAAAAAGTTAAATTGCCTTCTTAAGTCTGTACACCTAGCAAGCCATCATTCATAACCAAGCAATTACGTGGGTATCAGACTTCCAGCGCATAGCAAAGTGTGCCAAGCCTCTTCGACCTTGAACACGTGAACTGAATCCCACCCAGAGAGATAGGTCGATTTAAAGCGTTGTGTTAAGTGGCCTGGTTTCCGAGAGTGAAACTTGTGTGGTGGGGGCCCTCCCTCCTGCCTGGCTGGTTTGCTGAGCGCTGGGGGCCTCACATTGATACTTGACCAGACAGACTGGGAAGGTCAATACGATGACCCAAGGATGCAGTGCTTCCGAGCTTCTGTGGTGCTGGGGACAACCAAGGCCACCAGAGTGGTCCCTCAGTGCCCCCAGGCCACACGCAGTGGTCCTCAGGAGATCCTGTGATGTCAGAAGCACCTCAGATCTAGTGCATTCTAGGGATGCATCCTACCCTCCCACATACTGAATCTGGCTCCGAAAATGCTTGCATGCAGGTCAAGTTCGCTTTCTAACACTTTTGTTTTAATGCTTTTAGAACCAATGCGAAGATACAAAGCTTACCACAGCGATATTTTTAGTACCTCCAGTGAAAGTCCATCTATTATTTCCTCTGAATCTGACTTCCGACAAGGTAAGAATCATATGATGAAAGCAAAAAATTTTCTTTGTTTTTCGTGGGGAAATACACCCAGCAGTGCTCAGGGCTTTCCCTCGATCTGTACTCAGGGTATTACTCCTGGCGGTGCTCAGGGGACCCAGTGTGGTTCTGGGGATCAAACCTGAGTTGGCAGGGTACAAAGCAAACTCCCTACCCATTGTACTATGACTGCAATCCTGCAAGCAAATGCTTTTAAAAAACTATTATATTGGTTTTTCCTTTTCACGGTGTTTAGATATAAGGTATCAAACAAAAGAATAATCCTATGGGGGATTTTTTTAATTATTCAAAAGCTGAAAATTTAATTATTCATTTTAACACTATAAGAAATTACTATCGTTGATCAAACAACAGTTTAGTCATTTTTGTAGTAGAAGGAAAAAATTCACGTCTTTAAAAATGGACTGAATTACCTGTAAAGTGTTTTTGACATTGTGTCCATTTGATAATGCAAATATGGTTTATAAAAATTATTTGTGCAGCAGTTAAATTTTAGCAGATTTATAGTGTGCTGTTTATCGTATTTATAGTGTGCTGTTCTCTATTATCTTTATCTACGCTGTTTTACCTTTTTCTTTCACAATCAGTAAGAAAAAGTGAAGTTGCAAAGAGATTTGAATCCAGCGCTGGTGTCCCAGGGATAGATGAAGCCTCAAGTCAAGGCCAGTCCCAGAGACCCAGGTATGTGACAGGAAATAACAACGACATGTTTTTCCTTATTCAAACCATGGGAGCTTTAAAAAATTCCCTGCACTTCCCTGTTTTCTCTATTTCTCTTTTCCTTTGGCCCCTGTCATAGATTTGTTAGTTACACGAAAGACGCCAGTGGCTTGAGTTGGGGCTCTTGTCAGCTTTTTTTTTGGGGGGGGGGGGTTGGGTCACACCCGGCGATGCTCAGGGGTTCCTCCTGGCTCTGCACTCAGGAATTACCCCTGGCGGTGCTCAGGGGACCATATGGGATGCTGGGAATCAAACCCGGGTCGGCTGCGTGCAAGGCAAACGTCCTACTGGCTGTGCTATTGCTCCAGCCCCTCTTGTCAGCTTTTGAAATTAGATTTCACTGTGATTGTTCATATTTTGTGTTTGATTTTGAAATTTCAATATTAGTATGACTAGGTTATTAACAGGAATTTCTGGCCACAGCTTTAAACCATCTATGAGAAGATAATAAACCTTGTTTCCCAGGAGTATAAATCCCTCTTTCAAAGGTTGAACAGACTCAGCGAGCAAGGTTTCAGATCATAGTATGGATATTATTTGTTGGGTGAATGATGAGTAGGTTACTACTGACTAACCTCTTATACAAAAGGTTGATTCTTAACATTATATTTTCTGGCTTAAGAAAGGGCAGTTGGTCTGGAGAGGAGGGTGCTTGCCTTACACGTTGCCACCTAGGTTTGATCCCCAGCACCCTGATATAGTCTCCCAAACTTCGCCGGGAGTGACCCTGAGCCCAGAGCCAGGAGGAAGCCAAATTTCAGCTGTTTCATGTTCATTTTCATGCTGAAATGCTCGGTTTTCTCATCATCGTTTGTTGTACTTGTGCTGTATGCATAAAGTTACTTTGTTCAGACCGAAAAGGATCGTGCTGCTAGTGACTTTAGTGCTGGGTGCCCTCTTATGAGTGCCTGGATCATTTACAGGAACAAAAAGCGTGTTGTTAATGCTGAAATTTGTTATCCATTAGCCTACTAGGGGTTGCTTTGGAATTCGCTCCCAAACTATTAGAGTTCTTTTAAATTCAGTGCCTCGGTTCCTTTCACTTGTTCCGGTTTGGTTTGGTGTAGTTCCGTTCGGTGAGGTTTGGTGGTGGTGTTTCTTTTACACGATGACGCTCACTCAGACTGCTCACAGTGGCCAGGCTCTGGGGGTCGACCATGGCGTGTCCAGGTTGAGATTGGGCCCTCCTGCCCGCAGTTGGCCTCTGCCCCCAGCGTTCAGTTCCTTTCGTTTAATGGCCACATGCGCAAAAGAATCAGTAGAGGTAACAAAAACTTGTTCCCTCCCTCGTTAATCTGGCACAGTGTTTTATACTGGTTAGTTATTAAGAGCCCAGATACTTCTAGCTATGAGATTGAGGCATATGGTTTATCCACCTAACTATCTAGACGAAAAGTCTCCAAGTTATCAGATACATTGCACCGATATTTTGTTATTTTTTTGTCTTTTTTATTCTAGTTGTGCCTTTAAAATAGTCTGTAGGGGCTGGAGTGATAGCACAGTGGGTAAGGCGTTTGCCTTGCATGTGGCCGACCCAGGTTCGATTCCCAGAATCCTATATGGTCCCCTGAGTGCGGCCAGGGGGGTAATTCCTGAGTGCAGAGCCAGGAGTAGCCCCTGTGCATCACCGGGTGTGACCCAAAAAGCAAAAAATAAATAAATAAATAAAATAGTCTGTAATACTTCGCCATCTTTGAGAAAAGCACTAATACATATTTACCAAAAAAAAAAATTACACATCACATTTCCTGCTTACTGGGACACTGCTGTGGTAATACTGCAGTTTGGTCATTTTGAACAGAAAAGGTTAAAGACCGTTTTAACAAAAGTCATGAAATCTCAGTGACTAGGAATGGCCTTCCTTGGTCCACACGCCTTTGTTGAAACTATTCAGGAAGAAAGGCGCTCTTTTCTGGAGAACTTGTACAAAATAAACCTTGAATTATTAATAATCATTTGCTAACCAGAGGAATAACCAGACTATCCATAGATCTAACACAGAGGAAAGCGAGATTGAAGATTTAAAAAATGAGCTGATGGTTTAGGACACGGATAGCTTGTGCTTGAGTCAATCATGAAATTCCAGTTATGGGAACTAATAATTTTTTTTAAAAAAATAAGGTTAGAAATAAAGACGGATCTGTATTTAATATTACAGTTTTCCTTATGAGGCAAAAGCATTTGGGGTGAAAGCAGTTAAGAGGCAAATCTGAATTTTACTAAGCTCTGTGTTGAATGAATTCAGGAAGTCAGTCTTCTCTTCATAAACAATTTTGGAGAAAGCTCATGAATAATTTATACAAGTCTTCTGACCAGAAGGATTTGCCTTGATCAAGTGCAGTGATAGAGATAACTAGAAGAATTACTGGGGTCATGCACTACCGATTTATCATATGTTTGTTACAGGCTATTAAAAGTATATATTCCTCCAAACATCATTAAATCATGTGAGACTTATTTTTCAATTTCCTTGCTCGGGAACCTCAAATACATTAAAAATTACAAAAGAATCCTAGTTTGGAGTCTTTCCAGGTTTTATTTTACAAAGTATTTGAGGGTCTGGAGTGATAGTACAGTGTTTGCTACCCGGGTTGATCCCCGGCATCCCATATGATCCCCCAAGCATCGCCAGATGTAATTCCTGAGTACAGAACCAGGTGGACCCAAAAACAAAACAAAATAAAACAAAAAAAGAGAGCATTTGAGACTGGGGGACAGAGGGCTGGGGGCAAGTTGGGAGGGAGCCAGCCATCCTAAGTGCTCCAGAAGCGTGTTCAGAACTGCAGTGACAGGGGTTGTCTGGCTGCTGGGATGGTACCTGTGGTGACAGTGATCAAACCCTGATCAGCCACATAGAGCCGTAACCTTCGTACTTTGTCTAGCATGTTCTGGAAAATATTGACTTCTAAGCCACCTTGACTAGTCATACCATACTTTAGTGAAAAGCCATCTCTTTTGTTTCGTCTTGTTCCGGAGACACATCCAGTGGTGGTTGGGGCGTATTCCTGGGTCTGTGCTCAGGAACCACTCGTTGGCAGTGCCCAGCCTTGAGGCTCGGGTCTGCCCTGTGGAAGCAAGCGCCTTCTCCATCGGATGGTGGCTTCTGCCCTCTGCTTTCTCTTTCTGCTCACACAAAAACACTTTAATTAAAAGTACCGTCTAAAGCTCTTTATTCGGGGGCTGGAGTGATAGAACTGCGGGTAGGGCGTTTGCCTTGCACGCGGCCAACCCGGGTTTGATTCCCAGCATCCCATATGGTCCCCTGAGCACCGCCAGGAGTAATTCCTGAGTGCAAAGCCAGGAGTAACCCCTGAGCATCACCGGGTGTGACCCAAAAAGCAAAAAATAAATAAATAAAAATTTAAAAAATAAAGCTCTTTATTCAAGTGAAAGCTTTTCTGAATTTCTACCAAAAAATTTGATAATATCCTTAAGGTGCTGGAACTCAAGGGGTCCTGCTTTGTTCTTCGGATCACAGATTTGTGAAATCTATAAATAGTATGTATTTAGACATGTTGCATGATTCTTTATAAAAATTTCCATTCCCTGTAGCTAGAATGAAATGGAAAAACAGATCCCGACAGTGCTATTGATTTCTATCATGAGGGTAGGGAGAGAGATTAACAGGAAATTATGAGTCAGAGAGAGCAGAATGAGTAATTTTTTATTATGAGCTATCAACAGTGTCTTTCAGTGACCAAAAAGGATATTCAAAGCTTTTTCCAAAGAGCATCTCGGAGTCTTTTTTCTACATTAACTTTTGAAGTGCAGTTTATACATAGTACAATGCCCACTGATTCTGTGCGTAATTGCTTGATAAGGTTCTCTTTTATATTATTCAAAACAGCCTGCTTTTTCATTCCTAAATCTAAATGGTTCAGATTTTCTGGGATTTTTGTTCATGTGTTGCTGTTGTTGTGGGGGTTTTTTTGTGTGTTTTTTTTTGGGGGGGGGTCACACCCGGTGATGCACAGGGGTAACTCCTCTCTCTGCACTCAGGAGTTACTCCTGGCAGTGCTCAGGGGACCATATGGGATGCTGGGAATCGAACCCGGGTTGGCCGTGTGCAAGGCAAACGCCCTACCCGCTGTGCTATTGCTCCAGCCCCTATTGTCGTGTTTTAATCTCTAAACATTTCAGCCTTTAGAGGAGCTTCCATTGACATTCTGCTGGGAGCAGTGAAATTATATTCATTTTTGCTGTTTGTAACTTTTGTATAAAATAGTTTGAACAGGAAGGCTCATATATTTGATTCAAGTAATACATTTGAATTAAGATATATAAATTCAGATTATTATCCTGACCCTCATTAACCTGAAAGGGAATGAATAAAATTATATTCATCGATCATTGCTCAACAAATAATTATCATGTACTAGCTACTCAAATGGACTAGAAGTAGAGTCAGAAACACAACCTGAAAATTCTTCAATAAACCATTAAAGTAAACCAAGTAACTGTCTCACGAGATAGTGGTGGTGTGTTGAAGAAAAATAAAACAAGCCAAAGGAATCGGGAGAGCAGAGGTACCATGGCCGAGCTCTGATTCGCATGGCAGGTGACCAGAGCATCCAATACCAAAGGCTGCTGACATTGGATGAGAAACTGTTCGAGAGGACCAAGCGAGCACTCAGGCACCAGGAAGAGCAGCTCCCGAGCAAAGAGCAGCAGGAGTAGAATTCCTGTGTTCTGGCAGGAGACGCGCTGCATGTTCAAAGGATCGAAAAAGAGCAGTTGGGCCACGGCAGAAAGAGCAAGTCCAAGGGAATGGTACCCAGGACCCAGATTATGTCAGGCCATGAAGGCAAAGGAGCATCTTTCTTTCCTTTTTTTTTTTAAAGGTAAACACTGTGTATGTTATTCCAATTATAACGAGAGAAAGTTTTCGATGATTCCCAAACCTGGAGATCAATGATCGAGGCGGGCTGTGTTGGGATGTTCACTAAGGCACGCTGGGAGCGTTGGGACTGTTCGTAGGCGACCATGGTAGCTTGTGTGAGATGGATGGACACGAGCTCAGCTCAGTGATGGAGAAGAGCCGGTGTGATACAGTCAAGGTGACCTGCAGTGTTGGCAAGAAAGAGAAACCAAGATGGCTCCAGGTTGTGTCTTAAGCCACTGGCGATGGATTCAGAGACGACTTGGGATCTGGGGAAAAGTATTGACATTTTGGTTTTAACCACATTAGGCTAAAGATAGATATTAACATCAGGGTAGAAACTTACCCAAGTTGAATTCAGGAGAGAAAAATTCAGGAGGTTGCAGAAATTAAGGCAATTAAAACCGTGTGCCAAGATCAGATCATGTAGGTCTGGAGTATAAATGGAGACTAGAAACATCTGGAGGTTCCAGTGCTGTTCCCGTGCAAACTTGAGAAATTAGAAATAAAAGCATATCCAGCAAAAAGATTTAAGAAGGTGACAGAGAAGAAGAAAATAAAAAAAACATTCTCTTCCTAGAAGCAAAGTGTTTCAAGAAGCAATATTGAGCAACTATATCTGATGATCCTTGGAGGTCAAATAAAATAAAAATTAAGAATTAACTTGGGGCAGAGAAGGATAGAGAGATATTGGAGCGGAGAAGAACAGCCAGGTTCAGTATCCAGCACCACCTAGGGTCCCTTGAGCACTGCCAGGAGTGATACCTGAACAAGGCTGGGTGTGACCCCCTAAACAAAACAAAACACATTTGTTTTAAAACTTTTGGATCTGAAGAGGTATTACTCCTGAGGTTAGGCGTTTACCTTGTGCACAGCAAACTCTGGTCCGATTCTGGGCATTACATATTGTTCTCTTAACCACTACCAAGGTCATTTCTGACCACAAAGCTAGGAATAGCCCCTAAGCACCATTGCATATGGCCCAAACTCCTCACCGCCCCCCCTCAAAAATTAAAAACCCAATTATGAAAAACCTTGTAAATGATCGTGCTTTGATAAATTAAAAAAAAACACAAGGGGTGTGTGTGTGTGTGTGTGTGTGTGAGAGAGAGAGAGAGAGAGAGTGAGAGAGAGAGAGAGGAAAAGAGAGAGGAGAGAAAGAGAGAACTTAGTGGGATAGAAGGGACTAAACCTATTTGGTGTGAGTTCAAGAACAAAATGGAGGATGAAGTGGCGATAAGATTCAAATGGCTGTTTTTAAGAAACTTCCTCTAAAAGGATGGCAAGGAGAAAAAAAAAAAACAAGGAAGACTAGAATCTAAAAAAGGATGAAGAATTCAGTTTTTCTCTTTAGAGTATGACATAGTACATGATGTTTGTATGGCAATGAACATAATCTAGTGTATGAGTTTACTAGTACATGTGAAAGTATCATGATCAAGATCATCCTGTTGTTCATCGATTGCCTCGAGCAGGCACCAGTAACGTTTCCTTCTTCCTAGCCCTGAGATTTTAAAAGAGCCATATTCAGTGCTCTTTCAGGGCTAGGAAGAATGAGACCTATCATTGTCACTGGTATTTGGCATATTGAGTATGACACGGGAAGTTTGCCAGACTCTGCCGTGCGGGCAGCATACTTTCGGTAGCCTGCTGAGTTCTCCAAAGTAAAAATGAGATAATAAGGTGTCACACGGTCACAAATGCGGCCACGTGCTTCCAGGAGCTGGGTTTTATAGTCTCTGGGTCTTGGCCGTTGATGGGAACCACCTGGCGAAAAAAAGTATAGTTTGAGAGCAAACTCTCATCAGCAAAGGGGTTGCTGTCCATGTGCAGTAGAGGCTTGGGGTCTATGGAAGAGCTCAGGAGATCTGTCGATCCTGACAGGAGACAAGATGGTGCAGGTGAGCGATTACAGACTAGGGAAGGTTAGTGGGAGAGGGAAGGAAACGTTATTTCCCAGTTTCTTCTTATTTCCCCAGGAAAACTGAGGAAGTTATTAGCAGAGAAAGGGAGAAAAAAGGATTAGAGCTTTGAAAAGAAAAAGGAAGAAATAAGATAAAAATCATTCTCTAGGCAACTGAGTCCCGAGGCCGAGCTGGGCATAGTGAATCCAGCCAGTGTGGCTTTGCAGTTGCAGGAGATTTGGAGAAGAGTATCAGACCTTCGGATCCAGGCAATATAAACACTGACATGGCAATAACCAAAAAGAAAGCGTAGACCCTAAAGAAATGAATTTCCTCATAGGCTTGATTATTTGAAGAAGAGTATTGGAGGAATTGAACTTTTTAGGGTGGGAGAAGCATGATGAAAGTAGACTATAGACCAAACATGATTGCCACTCAATGCCTCTCTTGCAAAACACAGGACCCAAAAGAAGAGAGAGAGAACAAGGGAGAATGCATACCAACAGGGGTGGGGAAGAGAAAACAAAGTCAGGTAAATCTTCAGTGGCCTCCGGGGAGGCTGTTAACTTCATGAACTGTTCTGAAATGTAAAAGTAAAATTAGCTTCAGTGCTTGATTCAGTCCATAACATGCTTTTCTCTTGGCTCAGATTAATCCCCTCTCTCCTCTTCTCTCCAGCAGACAGTATGAAACACCCCTTGAAGGCAACTTAATTAATCAAGAGATCATGCTAAAACGACAAGAAGAGGAAATGATGCAGCTGCAAGCTAGACTCGCCCTTCGGCAGTCTAGGCTGAGCCTCTATCCGGGAGACACCATCAAAGCTTCCATGCTGGACATCTCCAGGGACCCCCTCCGAGAAATGGCGCTCGAAACGGCCATGACCCAAAGAAAACTCAGGGTAAATTGATTCCCTGCCTCTAAACCTGATCTCACAGAAACCGTTAATGCGGAGTGCTTTTAGTATGTCTTAGGGTTGACTGGGGGTGTGGGTTGGTGGGAGACAGCGGCTTTGCATGTAGGGGGCTCTGGATTCAATGCCTCCCACTGCTCATCCCACTAAAAGAAAACATTGTCATACATATCCGAATGTTGCCTGTAAATGAAATCAAAATCCCCTATTAATTTCCATTGATGCTGAATATCTCATTGGTTGATACTGAGATAATTATTTAGTCATTTTTATTAATTCACTTTTTTCCCTCAGTTTCCCACACCCACCGATGCCTTCAGGGGTGCCAGGTGACCATGTGGTGCCAGAGTTGGTTCAAAAACTTAAAATGTTATCAAATGCATCCGATCTCTCTCCTGTCATTCTAAGATGACAGTAATAATGTGATCTACAGTCAGAGGATGAGCTGGAGTAATAATTCCAGTAGGGTGCTTGCCTTTTCATGCAGCGGACCTGGATTCTATCCCTGGTACCCCATATAGTCCCCCAGGCCCACCAGGAGTGATCCCTGAGTGCAGAGTCGGGATTTAGCCCTGAGTACCGCTAGGTGTAGCCTGCCTGTCCCCCCCCCCCCCGCAAAAAAAAAGATGATTGCATTGGCTCTTGGCATCTATCTTTGTCTTACAATATCCAAAGACAGAAAAAAAAATCTTTATTTTACATTTGTAGATTATTTTTTGGTTTTTTGTTTGTTCTGCTTTTTTGGGTCACACCCAGTGATACTCATGTTCAAGGGTTCCTCCTGGCTCTGCACTCAGGAATTACTCCTGGCGATGCTCAGGGGACCATATGGGATGCCGGGGATTGAACACAGTTCGGCCGCGTGCAAGACAAATGCCTTTCCGCTGTACTATCACTATGACCCCTGTAGATTATTTTTGATGGCTACTTCATACATTTTCTTTCAGCATGATGTGTGTGTATGTTAAATAAGCTCAAGGTGAACATTTTCTCTTTTCATGTAAAACAGACAACCTTTTTTATATCCTGTTAAGGGTTGTAAAATATTCCGTGGCTCGAACCAAAACATTTTTTTCCTAAGTTGTCCTACACCAAGAAAGTTTTTTACCCCATTCTGAGTTAGGTCTTTAAGTTACTTGTTTCAGGACTTTTATTATTTTTCGTCCTCCTCCTCCTTCCCCTCTCTTCTCCTCCTACTCCTTCTTCTTCCTTCCCCTTCTTCTTCTTCTTCATTGCCCTTTCTCCCTTCTTCCTTCAATCTTTGCTTTTGCTTTTTCCTGTTTGCTCTCCCTGGGGTCTCACACACACACTTAGTTTCAGAGCTTGTCAGGGCTTGCAAACTCCACTTGTATTGATCCTAGAGTCTGTTGCAATGTTGGGGGTCCCAGACAGTCGAGACATAGGGACCCCAATTAGAACACGTGGACAGCACTGAGGGTTGCGCTGAAGGCCTCACTGTTTCAAGGTAGGCGCTTGGCATCTGAGGGGTCCCAGGGCCCTTTCAGTAATTCGTAAAAGTGTATTCATATGTTGTGAAGTTGATAGAATTCAGATTTCCCTCATAGTTTTAAAGGGAAGAAATAGTATTGGGTGGTGGAAATTGCAGTAAACTACAAATTAGAAGATTTGCATCCTATTTCTAAGTAAATTACTGGATTATAAAGTTTCAATATTTGTGCCCCATTGTGCTAATGTTATAAAATGTACAGTCAGGTTGTAATTTATAAGACTCCAATCTTAAAGTTGTTAGATTCCGATAAAATAAAAGTGAATTTATTTTCATCTGAAAGGTAGAAATTTAGTGTCCTCACCGGTTAGCAATGGGAAGGAAGATATACAAAACAGCATGTGTTTCTGCAATTAAAGTCACAAATAAAATATATAAGGTACACAGATACACCGCCCTTTTCCCCTAAATTCTGGTTTCAGAAAGCTAGTTTCAAATTATTTCTACTAGAGACTCCTATATGGTCATTGCTTCATTACAGTATGCCACGGATAATATATATACATATATATATATATCCTAATTCTTTTTATGTACTCGACTTCAAGCTATTAAAAAAAAAAAACCTCCATCAGAGACATCAGTGGCTGGAGAATTTTAACTGCTTATTAAAGAGTCAAGGGCCAAACTGGCAGGCTACCGAATGTAGCCTGCCCACAGGGCAGAGTCTGGCAAACTCCCCGTGGCCTACCAAATATGCCAAATACCAGTAACAATGATGGGTCTCATTCTCCTAAAGAGCCTTGAATATAATCTCAGGGCTAGGATGAAGGAGACGTTACTGGGGCCTGCTCGAGGCAATCGACGACTAACAGGATGATTTGTGATTTGTGATTAAAGAGTCAAATAATATTAATGTTTCATTTTTGGTTTTCAGAAAAGAAACCCAAAAAAAGGATCAGGATGTGGCTCAGTAGTAGAGGACATGGCTTCATATTTTGTACGTGAGACCAGGCCAGGCCTGACAGGAGAACAGAGAGAAAGAGAGGGAGGGAGGGAGAGGGGGGAGGGGAGAAAAAGGGTGAGGGGGAGGAGGGGTGCGGTCAGTGTGGAGATCACACTGCCACCTAAAGCCCTGAGTTAGGTCCCCTAGAATCTCGGGGCCCCTACCCCAAGCACTGCCAGACGCTTGGTGCTCCTGAGCCCTGTACTGCTGGCTCCAAGCTCAGTCGGGTCTCTCTGGGGGACCCAGCATTGCTAGATTTCCCCCCGCACACAATTCCCCCCACTCCCGCACTGCCAGGTGCTCCTGTAAAAAATCAAACCAAACCCCAAACCCACTCGTGTTTGAGGAAACCGTCACGGTGCCTTGGACATTCTCTCCCAAGACACCGTTTTACTTTTGAACTTTATCCATGGTCCTTTTGATGCAGGCACAGTTTTAACTTGTTTTCCTTATCTGCATTAGATTTTTATGCTCCCACGGCAAACTATTTTTATTTTTGTTGCTCTTTATTTTCTTGTTTAAAAACGTCGCATTGGTTCACTGAGTATTAACAAACTCATAATGTTAAACTTTGACTTAAATGGTATCTGTCACATGTTCCACTCGGTTAACTGGATAAAATTCCCACACCAAGCAACCCAGTGAGCTGTGCGGCCAAATGCAAAGAAGAAATCAACAGAAACAGAACACGTGTTGCTTCCATGAACTGAAGTACCTGCAGCCTGTATGCATCCGCGCACACACATACATACACACACACACACACACACACATATGGAATCTGCCTAATTTTAAGTTATGTCTTAAACAATTAACCAAGCCTATGGATATGCCGGAGGTAAAGAAAAAAAGTTGAGCTGAAGTAAGTGCAGAATACAGACTCTTGCTATGTGATTTTCTTACGAGGGCAGTAGTGAGGGGACCAAGACAGTCACATTCCTACCATCCCCAGTTGCTCTATTTATAGTGTCTACATGAATACAGTTGGATTTATATCCTATCCCGAGTTGTGTCTATTGAAGTTTAGTATCTGCACGAATATAGTTGGATTCACATATTATTTTGTAAAAACAAAGTTGATAGGGATCCTTTAATTATGACTTTTTCTCTTTTTGTTTTCTTTATGATTATTATTTTTTTCTAATCAAGGCATCTTGACTTAGAAAGTTATTGATAGTGGAGTTTTAAATAACAATGTTCCATCTCTGGTCCCTCCACCAGTGTCCTCAGGTTCCCTCCCACCAGCCAGCTTCCTTGACGGACACATTTAGGGGGGATGAGGGGGCGAGCTACACCCAGCAGTGCTCAGGGCTTATTCCTGGTTCTGTGCTCAGGGATCACTCCTGGCAGGCTTAGGGGACCGCATGGGGTGCCAGGAATTGAACATGGGTCGACCACTACAAGGCAAGCCCCTTATCTGCTATACTATGCCTCCAACCCCCAACAGGCGTATTTTAAGTTTAGTTGTACAAGTTGAGTTTCGTTGGGTTTAGTTGGGTTTCATGACTTCAGTGCTGTTCACTCTGGTTTGGATATTCACCTCTGTCATTTCTTTACACCGTAGATATTCCCTTGACTCTGTCCCCTGGTGTTTCCCCCCTCTTGATTTCCCTCCTTCTCCGTCCTTCTTCCCATTACACTCTGGGGCCAGATTGTCAGGCTCCATATCTAAGCATCCCTCCCCTTAAAACTGCATTCTCTAATCCAGTTATTCTGAATATTACAGATAAGTAAGATCACCCAGTGTTTGTCCTACTTCCAGCTTACTTCATTTAACATGATATCTTCCAGTTCCAACCGTGTTGGGGCAAATTGCATGATTTCATCATTTTTCTGTTTCTGTTTTGTTTTATTTTATTTGGGGGCCACACTGGTGGTGCTCAGTGTGGCTCTGCTTTTAGAGATCACTTCTGGCAGGACTCCAGGACACTATATGGGATACTGGGGGTCAACTCAATCAGCCACATGCAAGGCAAACACCCTACCTGCTATACTATTACTCGGGCCCCAAATTAAAACGTTTCTAGAGAACAAATTTAATATCACTCTAAAACAACAACATCCTTTGAATCACTGCAGTAGTAAACCATATTTTTAAATGAGTCTGATAACTATATTGCTTCAGTTACTGTGATTACTAATTTTTGAATCTGAGTCTATATGGAGACAAAAAAAAACCCTTATAAAACAATATAAATCAAATTTTGCAAATTACATCACTGGTATAAAATGAAACTAAGGAAAAGCTTCTGTAACATTCAGTGTAAGACACATTCCGTTCCTGGTCTTAGTAAACTGTACCTTTCCAGCAGGGTTGGGAGTGCTGGGGCCCACATGTGGTGGTGCTTAGCGGCTGTCCCTGCTCTGTGGTCAGGGGTGACCCCTGTTGGTGCTGGGGAGAACCTGTGTGGTATCCATCCAGGACATTTTAAGAGGTGCTATATAGGACCTGACAACAGCATCAGCAGCATTACAAAGCAAGCACCTTCCCCTCTCTTCTGTCTCTCCAGCCTTCATCACACTTCTTTTAAAAAATTTTTTTATAAAGTTGTTCACAATGATTTCTTATGTTCAAAATTCTAACACCAATCCCACCACCATTATGCTTTCCCTCCACCTTTATTTCCAGTTTTCCCAACCACCACCCAAGCCTGCCCCAATAGCAGGCCCTACATCTTTTATTTTATATTGCTTGTTATGAATAATTGGCTAAAAATGATCGAAGATTTACCTAGAAGAAAGTATGTGGAGATTGTTATGTCTTACCCTGGAGCCATTAAGTCCTTGTATAAGGGAGTACTAACATGTTGTTACAGGATAAGCCTTGTGTGTTAATATTTTCTTAATCGAGATCGGTTGTCTCCTAGTTTGCGTGCCATCCAATGTGGTATTCTACTCCTGCTATCACAGTGGTGTAGAGTTTGAGATGTCACACAGCCACATTTGTGGCCGTGTGCTCCAGGAATTCTAAAATTTTGAATGGGTTGTCTTCTTTATTGAGACCATGTACATTTGTTTTAGATCATTTCATTCTACTATGCTGGCTTTATGCATATTTTCTTTTTACAATTTGTTATTCTTATCCTATTAAAGGTAAAGGTAAAGGCCTTCCCGTTGATCGTCGATTTGCTCGAGCGGGCCCAGTAATGTCTCCATTGGAGACTTTGTTGTTACTGTGTCTGGCATATTATATTTTCCCTCGTGGAAAAATCTAGAAAAAATAAAAGGCCCTAAAAAATGGTAAAAACAATTCCACTTCTATTACTTGCAGAACTTCTTTGGCCCTGAGTTTGTGAAGATGACAGTTGAACCATTTATATCTTTGGATTTGCCACAATCCATCCTTGTAAGTAATAAAGTTGGTTCTATCTATCCTAATAATTTGAGCAATGACTTTTTAAAAAAAGTTAAAATTCTTATAATGCCTATCTTAATAAATGTTCTTTTTAAAAAAAATTGTAGAACAAGAAGGGGAAGAATGAAGACAACCGAAGAAAAGTAAACATCATGCTGTTGAGTGGGCAGAGACTGGAACTAACCTGTGATACCAAAACCATCTGCAAAGATGTGTTTGATATGGTTGTGGCCCATATCGGCTTGGTGGAGCACCATTTGTTTGCTTTGGCCACGCTCAAAGGTACCAAGACATTTTAAGGGCTGCCGTATGGGACCTGGCAACAGTCTAACTTCCTACTGCCATCGTGCCCAGTGTTCTCGTGGGAAATATAAGCCAAAAGAACAGGTCTGCATTGAGAAGTGGAAGTTACAAACTCTGCTTTCTCCTGCCTAGGCGTATGATTTCAATAGTTGGTCTTTGAGAAGCTTCTCTACCAAGTCATTCGGACTTTTCTTTGACTTGGTGTAAAAAAGAGATTTGATTGTGATATCTGACAGACAATTATACATGTCAGGTGCCTACATATGTACTCTGGAAATTATTCTCCTGCTAGTGTGAGTTTGAATATGTAGCAGAAACCTGTTTATAATTTCCACATTAACTTCCTGAGTCAACTATCCGAAAATCCTAGCCACAGTTATGCAGTGTCATTTTTAAGTGTTCAGTCAATCACTAAAAAATAAGTCATTTCTTGTACTTTTTAAGCATTATATTCATCGAACTCTGTGATTCTCACAATGGTGGTGATCTCAGAGCACAGTGGTAAGAACTCAGTTGGACTTGAATAAATCTTTAAGAAATAGTTAAATATGTGTATTTATGCAAATTGCTGTCTTTAAAACTCCTGTTTTCCTCAAAATGTAACTGAAAAAGCTTAGATAGCAAAATACTACAAGTGGATCAGATAAAGGAACTCTGTCACTGAGATGATAACATTATAACCTCTGAAACACAGAAACATTTGAAATCTTATAAGCAAAATAAGAGCCAGGAGTAAACCCTGAACACCACTGACTATGGCCCAAAATGCAGTGAATAGGAAAAAATTAAATGCTATACATGATTTCCAGTATTTAAATGCTATAAATATTTCAATACAAATAACCTTGAAACCTCATAGAAGATGTCTTCTTTCTCATAAAAGAAATATTCTCTCAACTTACCTTTCCTTAAGAATTCTTGTTTCTTAAAAACTATAACCATTCATCTCGTAGAGTTATCCAATAAATAGTCATTTAATTTCTATTGATATTCTATCAGAAACCCTGGCTACACTGTCTTCAGGAAGATATTCAGTTAGCATTTCTATCTGTAATATACCTGATTTCTTAATCTACTTCGAAGTAAGTAGATTTTTTTTAATCTGGAGAAAGTAAGGAATGTTTAAGTGATAGCGTAAAAAATTAAAACAAGGTAACTTGTTCTCCTAGACTTCAGCTAGTAACTCAAAAATAGTAACAGCTAATAATTCTGAGCTCTCCTCATGGGACACACACTTTGCCAAGTGTTCTAGATGCTCGTGTAACCCGACGGGGAAGGGAGTAGCACTGTCCTGATTTTCTAGAGAAAGGAGAGATCTGGAATGTTCGCTTAGCCGTTTGCTCTCGCACGCGCTATGCTTGAGAAGCCTGCAGCCAAGTCTAAATCTGTCCATCTTCTGAGCCCCCCCGTTCTCAAAGCCTGAGCTTCCCCGACCCCACGCATGTGCCTCACAGTCTTGGTTGGTCCCATGTGATCTGATTTGAAGACAGGAAAATGCAAGAGTCAAAAATGTCTCAAATATTTTTATTTTCTCTGAACATTTTTTTTTCATTGTGTTTTAGATAATGAGTATTTCTTTGTGGAGCCTGATTTAAAATTAACCAAAGTGGCCCCAGAGGGATGGAAAGAAGAACCAAAGAAGAAAAGCAAAAACGCTATTCATTTCACTTTGTTTTTCCGAATTAAATTTTTCATGGATGACGTTAGTTTGATACAGTAAGTACACTAAGAGTTCCTGTTTTTCTCTTTGTGGCTCTTGATCTTTTGACCCTTTAGTTTACGGAGTCTGAATTTTTTTTCACTCTGATCAATAATAGTATCTTTATTTAAAATATAAATATAAAATAATATATTTTATTAATTATAAAAGACTGGAGAGAACGTGCAGCAGGTTCGGAGCTTGCCTTTTATGTAGATAATCCAGGTTCGATTCCTGGCACCCCATATGGTCCCCAGTCTCCACAAGAAGTTATCCCTGAGCACAGAGCCAGAAGTAAACCCTGAGCACTGCAGGGTGTGACACAGTATCAGAAGACAATCTAAAAAAAGCCTGTTTCCTAGACTATGATTTATTGAATGTTTATGCCTTAAAAGCTTAATGCTCCTGTTGTCTCCGGCAACTTAGCAGTCACGCTGTAAGCCACCTCTGGCTGGTGCCAGATAATCCCATCATCAGCCACCATCCAGATCACGCGTCCTTCTCTTCCAGAAGGGAGCACAACGTGACGCTCGCCATAACCATGCCGCCAGACTCCACGCCGGGCTGTCTCACTCAGAGCGCCCCAGAGGGGGGTGGGTGCGAGCCCTCCCTGCCCCAAGGGACACAGCCCCGGCAGTGAACTCAACTCCTGCCATGCTCACAGCTGCTCTCCACACACTCCCGCTGAGCCTCACCCGAGTGAACCTATAACGGAACTGTGTGGCCACATATGTGGCCATGTGACACTTCATACCACGCACCTAACCCATACTCCAAGAGCACCACGCCGCATTTGATGGGGTTCAAAGTAGAGGCAACCAAATTTAGAGGGAAATATGGTTTTTTTTTTTACAGGTGTAGATATGAAAGCACACAAGGCTCAACCTTTAACAACATGTTCATTATCTCTTGTAGAAGGGCTTAGTGAAATACAAGAATCTTCACACTCTCTCCTCTAAGGATACTTTTTTTGTAGCATTTTCAGTAGTTTTTCATAACAAACAACACAAAATATATTATTTTGTTTCTGCTCTGGGAGCAGGGAGAGGGGTTCAGGACAGAAACACCCAAAACCTGGTGTTGGGAAGGTATAATGGTGGTGGGAATTGGTGTTTGAATATTAAATGTAATCAAATATTGTGAACTGCTTTAAACTTTATTTTTGGTTTGGGGGCCGCACTCTGCAATGCTCAGGGGTTACTCCTGCCAGTGAAACTTTATAAAATTTTTTAAAAAATGTAAATACATTGAAAAATAAAAATATGGATGAATCTTTAAAAAAAAAAGTTTAATGGGCAACCATCTTGGAAATGAAGCTAATGTGTCCGCAATAAAACTCACTCTAAGGGGCTGGATTGATAGTACAGCCTATAGGGCGTTTGCCCTGCACACTACTGACCTGGGTTCGATCCCCGGCATCCCATAGGGTCCCCCAAGCACTACCAGGAGTAATTCCTGAGTGCAGAGCCAGGAGTAACCCCTGAGCATTGCTGGGTGTGACCCAAAAAGTCAAAAAAAAAAAGGGGGAAAGAAAAGAAAAAAAAACACAACTCACTCCAAGATTCAGTATTTGTATGTGCTTTTTTTTTTCTAGGTAAAATTCTTTTTTAATTTTGATTAGTGAAACACCATGAGGCACAGTTGTAGACGTACAAATTTGTGTGTGTGTGCTTTTCACCTGCAGACACACCCTGACTTGCCATCAGTACTACCTGCAGCTACGCAGGGACGTCTTGGAGGAGCGGGTGCACTGTGACGACGAGGCTTCCTTACTGCTGGCCTCCTTGGCCCTCCAGGCTGAGTACGGAGATTATCAACCAGAGGTAGGAATTTTTCTTCAAGGGCATTTTGAGTTACTTTTATCTTTCATTTTTTTTGGGGGGGGTGGGTGTGAGGGATGGTTAGTCCTGTGATGATGATACATAAGCACAGCTGAGCCGTAGGCAAATTTGAGCCGCTCTTCTGTTTTTGTTTTTGTTTTGTTTTGTTTTGTTTGCTTTTAGGGTCACACCCAGGGATGCTCAGGGGTTACTCCTGACAGTGCTTGGAGGACCGTATGGGATGTCGGGGATTAAGCTCTGGCAAACACCCTCCCTGCTGTACTATTGCTCTGGCCCCAGTGCAGAGCAATTTGTATCTTTAGTTTAGTTAACTTGCTTACAATACTCTTAGCTTTTCTAGTCTTCAACTACAATGTTACTTACCTTCACCAGCACTAAAGGGCCAGGAAAGCCACATTGCTCTTCTTTTCTCCACACTGAAGTAACAGACCTGGTAAAGATTGTTGCCGTTAGCTCTAGATATTTTTGAGACTAGGGTGTGCCTCAGAATAACCAGCATCCCCGGGGCAGGAGTGCTGTACAAAATCATGCAGAGTGATGCATTTGCTGGTCCTGCTTAAGGCTGTCCTGTTCAGGGTTTTGAGAGCTAGCGGTTACGCTTCCTTTTCCAACATCTAACTTAGATACTAGACACAGGGCTCACCAGCCAGACTGGAGGAAAATGGTCAGCTTCCTCCCACAGAGATCTGTGCAGTGACGGACTAAAGACCTCTCAGAGCTCACTCTACGGAACTGAATGTTTCAGGCTTACTCTTGCTGGGTAAATGGAACCCCCAACAGAAGCAAGGTGCAAGCATTGAAGGTCAAGCCTTATCCTTCAGCATTGACCTTGAATGTAGTGACATTTTTCCCAAACTTGCCATCAGGTTAGTTATTCGACATCATTGAATAAAGCTGGAGTCACCGCAGTGACAGGTCTTCAGTTGAAGCACCTGAGATTTCTGGGGAGATGACAGGGTCTGTAAGACAGGAGGAAGAAGTCAAACGGAACTACTCACAGAAACACTCTCGTTCTAGGTTCATGGTGTGTCCTATTTTAGACTGGAGCATTATTTACCTCCCAGAGTGATGGAGAAACTTGATTTATCCTATATTAAAGAAGAGTTACCCAAGCTGCATAATACCTATGTAGGAGCTTCTGAAAGAGAGACAGAGTTGGAGTTTTTAAAGGTAAGCATGCAAGAGCACACATGATCAGTTTTAGATCTTTGTCAAATAAGCAGCAAGTGGAGGGAAGTAGATCAGAAAGATCGGGAAATATTTTATTTTCCTGGATTGCCAGCAGCTCAGTAACTGATGCAGTGCATTTGATCATTTCACTTACCCCTGACTAAAACTAGTGGGTTTTCATTCTCTTCTTGAGAAAGAGGGGGATAAAACTCAAAACCATGTTTCCTGAGTCCATGACTGCAAAACCAGGGGTTTGGGATAGGTTATAAAGCCATATCTACCTGACTTGAGGTACTATGTTTTTTTTTAATTTTTTAAATTTTTATTAATGAGACACCATGAGGTACAGTTGTAGACTTACAAATTTTTGTGCTTGGGTTTCAGTTATACAGTGATCAAGTACCCATCCCTCCACCAGTGCCCATCCTCCACCACCACAGGTCCCAGCATCCCTCCCACCCCCCATCCCTCCCATCCCACCCTGCCTCTGTGGCAGGGCATTCCCTTTTGTTCTCTCTCTCCTTTTGGGTGTTGTGGTCTGCAAAAGAGGCATTGAGTGGCAATCATGTTCAGTCCATAGTCTACTTTCAACATGCATCTCCCCTCCTGGGAGGATCCTCCAAACACCCTTTATTTGGTGCTCCCTTCTCTGTCTGAGCTCCCTTTTCCCCTAGCATGTGTGGCTGGCCTCTAAGCCATGGAGCAAAATTCCTGGTACTAATCTCGGCCATTCTTGGGTGTTAGTCTCCTATTTTGTTACTTTATGTTCCACAGATGAATGCAATCTTTCGATGTTTATTCCTCTCTTTCTGACTCATTTCGCTTAACATGATACTTTCCATGTGAGGTACTATGTTTTTATTCTATTCCTGTCACTGTCACTGTCACTGTCCTCCCGTTGTTCATGGATTTGGTCAAGCAGGTCCAGTTACCAGTTACATCTCCATCATGAGACTTGTTGTTACTGTGTTTGGCATATCAAATATGTCACAGGTAGCTTGCCAGGCGTTGCCGTGCGGGCGAGATACTCTCAGTAGCTTGCCAGGCTCTCCGAGAGAGGCGGAGGAATCGAACTCAGGTTGGCCATGTTGGCCACATGCAAGGCAAATGCCCTACCCATTGTGCTATCGCTCCAGCCTCCCCCCCGCCCCCTCCCCCGTGATTGTATTCTATTCTGTATTATCAAAATCAAAATGTTATGTAGAGGCTATTGAATGTCGTGGTTGGCTGGATGTGAGTGTATATTGTCTCTAATGTTGTTTTGCTTATTTTAAAAAAAAAAAAAGCCTTAAAATCTAATTGTCTCCTCCATGTAGAGTATTACCAGCGAGTGGCAGCTAACTCATGCAAAGGAAGGAGATTAGAAAAAAGAGCTTATGGTTCCAGTTGTTCCTTTGTCCCTTTAAGTACAGAATATTGCAAATTGAGATAGTACTGTGCACACTTCCAATGCGGAGCACCAACATATGACAGTTGTATCACGAAAAGGAAGATTTTCAGAATGTTCTCCTGCTTCACTGCATTAGGAAGGAACTGTCTGCTTTCCATTTGCGCCTTTATATTAGAGTCAAGCTTTCCAGCCCTGTGAATGACTGTGAAGAGTTTCCTTCCATTCAGAGTTACAGCACTTTTAATCTAGAATTCATGGCAGGAAGGAAAGACTCGGGGAAGAAAAGGCAAGGCTGTCACTTTAAGTAGCATCCGTGATCTCAGCCTACTTCTCGAAGGTTAGACGCCTGCTTTAGATCATTGTGCTTTTGGAAACCTTTCATGCTCCTTGTCCATTTGTTTGATTAAAGGTATAATTTACACACAATAAAACTCAACACAAATTGTGTTTTGTTCATTTTACAAATGAGCTTTGATTGCCACTTGGCCATGCTGATTTAGGAGCTTATCATCTATATCTGCTTCCCCACTGCAAGGACGTGTCATTATAGCAGAACGTACACTATCCACTAAGCGTTAAAAATTGATCCAGTATACCAGCCTCGAGGTAGCACATTATCACTACTAAAGATTTCCTCTCTGTCCCTATTTTTTTTAAGTGAAGAAAGTTAGTCTTCTTTAAAGAATTTACCTAGAGAAATGTGAGGAGAGAGAGAGAGAGAGAGAAAAGGGGAGGAGAGAAAGAGAGAGAGGGACAGTGCTCAGGAGTGACTCTTTTCTCAGTGCTCAGATGTCACTCCCACTAATACTCAAGGGGCCTGTGGTGCTGGGGGTCAGGCCTCCAGGATGCACTCCATGTGCTCCATACATCGAACTGCCTCTCCAGCCGTCAAATAATACTTTAAAAAGTATTATTGAGTATTCAATGCCTTTATATGTATAGTCTACTATATATAGAGTGTGTATATGTATAAAGGTAAAAGGTAAAGGCCCTCCCGTTGATCGTCGATTTGCTCGAGCGGGCCCAGTAACGTCTCCATTGGAGACTTTGTTGTTACTGTGTCTGGCATATCGAATACTCTCGGTAGCTTGCCGGGCTCTCCGAGAGGGGCGGAGGAATCGAACTCGGGTCGGCCATGTTGGCCGCTTGGAAGGCGAACGCCCTACCCGCTGTGCTATCGCTCCAGCCCTATGTATGTATAGTACTATACGTATTAAGTTCTATACAGATCGATTTGCTCGAGCGGGCCCAGTAACATCTCCATTGTGAGACTTGTTACTGTGTTTGGCATATCGAATACGACACGGGTAGCTTGCCAGGCTCTGCAGTGCAGGGAGGATACTCACGGTAGCTTGCCGGGCTCACCGAGAGGGGTGGAGAAATTGAACCTGGCTCGGCCAGGCTGGCTGCGCGCAAGGCAAACGCCCTACCTCCGTGCTATCGCTCTAGCCCTCTATACAGATAAGTAGTTTATTTTTTTCCTTATTTTTCCTGTGACTTTCCCTGTACAGATTCAAAACAATTTGTTAATATTCTCTTCAATCAATGAATATAAAGCTACTAAATTCAAACGTGTATTTGTATGAGCACAGGGTTGTTTTTTTTTTCCTTGAGCTCTGATAAATACTAGCAATGGAATGAGTTTGTTTAACTTACAGAATTTGAAAATTGATCCAAAATTATGAAATTTTTTTTATGCTGCCAATAATTTGTTTCACATCTACACGTTAATTGGTATGTTCAACTTTTCCCACTTTAATCACTGAAATAGTTAATGCTATTATATCATCACAGTTTTAAGTTCTCTTTCCCTAGTTACTATTTATGTGAGCATTTTTTCACGTGCTTATTTTTCACTTGTATATCTTGACTGAATGATCTTAATAAAATCTTCTACCCATTTAAGTATGGTTATATTTCTCCTTATTCTTGAGAAGTACATCTATTCTAGATAATAATTTCTTTATCAGATATGTTTTTCATGTTTTTATCTCCCAGAGTGTGGCATGTCTTTACATTTTCTTATTCATGGAATTTTGAAGAGAAAAAGTTCCTAGTGTTAATTATGTCTTACTTTACTAATTTTTCTCTTTTTTCCAGCTTTATGTTCTCTTTCATAAATTTCCATCTAATCCATGATCACAAAATATTTCTAAGTTTTTCCATTTCAGATTCATAATTCACTTGGGCTAATTGTCACATATAGGGTGAAGTAAGGGTTGAGATCCATATTTTGGCATGTGAATATTCTAACAGCTTGTGAATAATTCGACATTTGTTGAAAAGACTCCTTCCATATTAGAACCGTTTCTATGTGTTTGTATCAATCTTTTTTTTTTTTTTTTTTTTTTGCTTTTTGGGTCACACCCAGCGACGCATAGGGGTTACTCCTGGCTCTGCACTCAGGAATTAATCCCTGGCGGTGCTCAGGGGACCATATGGTGATGCTGGGAATCGAACCCAGGCCAGCCGCGTGCAAGGCAAACTCCCTACCCGCTGTGCTATTGCTCCAGTCCCTGTTTGTATCAATCTTTACAGAGGTACATGACTTAAGCTATGGTATTGTTCCTATAGGTCTGCCAAAGACTCACAGAGTACGGAGTTCATTTTCACCGGGTGCACCCTGAAAAAAAATCGCAAACTGGAATATTGCTCGGGGTCTGCTCCAAAGGCGTCCTAGTGTTTGAGGTTCACAATGGAGTTCGCACGTTGGTCCTTCGCTTTCCGTGGAGGGAAACCAAGAAGATTTCTTTTTCCGTACGTCTATTTTAATCCTTTCTCGTTATATTTTTAAGTGGGTCTGTTCTAAATGTAACATATTAATTGACTTTTTTTTAACTAAACATTGGGCTAATATGTCCTAAAATGATTTAACTCTGGTTATAGAATGTATTATTTAGATTTGGTTTCTGGTTTCTCAAGAGGTAATTTTTAAAAGAATATTAGACATTCCTACCCAGTTAGATGCTTGGTTAACTGTGGTTAAATTACAACCAAGTTAACTTCTCTGTTAATTCAGAACGTAAGCTCAGGTACCAGCTTCTCCCATGAAGAAACCTCCCTGATTCATTCTCTTCAATCAATGAATATAAAGCTACTACATTCAAACATGTGTATTTGTATGAGCACAGGGTTGTTTTTTTTTTCCTTGAGCTCTGATAAATACTAGCAATGGAATGAGTTTGTTTAACTTACAGAATTTGAAAATTGATCCAAAATTATGAAATTTTTTTTATGCTGCCAATAATTTGTTTCACATCTACACGTTAATTGGTATGTTCAACTTTTCCCACTTTAATTAGACAGTGATCGGAATCTTCCCGACTTCTGTCTGTCTCTGCAACAGCAGGTGCCTCACAGCATCTCTGTTTGAATCTCAGTGACTCGAGAGATTTGCTGGATTTTCAAACTCGTCCCAGGACTTCCCACAGTTTTAGGTTTCAGTGTATATGCTCTGTGTGGGGATAAAGTTGGAGAAGTGATTTATAGAAAATGTTGTTTATGAAAGAGTAAACTGCAAGGTTTTAATTCTGGGCATAATTAAAATGAACATTGAAGTGCAGTTGGCAGACCCTAGAGATGAATAAGAAACAGGTTCAGGTATTTGCTTCCTACTGTGGCATCCGGGAGTTCCTGCCGTCTCGTTGAGTTCAGAACTGAGATGCAGTCTCCCTCGAACCACGTCTGTCAGGCTTTCCCCAGCAGGCACTCAGAAGGCTTGGCCTAATTCACCTGGACAACTCTGAAACCAGTTCTAGACCTGATGTTTTCTTGGCTGGTTGGAGACCCAGAATTGCCTAAGATTATCAGATCATACAGCAAACTGTTCCTGTTTATGTGAAGATGTTTATCTAATACCGAGCTCTCTTTGACCCGCCTTTGTTTCTTCCATAACCATTAGGGAGTTGGAAAATTTGATCTGTTGGCTTCTCATCTCTCACAAGCGAATTCCCCGGGGCATAGTTCTTGTCAAGACTATCAGTTCACATTTAGCTAGAGATAATCAATTATTATTATTACCAGTTGTTTGAAACTGATAGAGCTTGAAAACCACATGGAGTTCTTGTCTTCGGTAGACACTGTGTTAAGCAATAATGCTTGTTAAGGAGGAAAATTCCACAAATGTTTTAAGAGTTACTAAGTATACTGCTGATAAGACTTTAGTTTAGTGCTACTATATCTTTTATTCATTTATGATCCTTGCTAATGTCCTTTATAAACAGATTCCCAGACATTTTTATTTGGAATTTAACAACCTTATCTGGAACTTAACAATCTTACTTCACTTTAATTACATTGGCTATTTTTTTGCAGCTAGATTCTCTAGATAGCAACTGGAATTAGTTTTCTGTTAACACCATGATAAAAAGTTTCTGGGGTATTGTTTGGGTGTTTTGGTTTAGTTTTCTCTTTTCTTTCTTTTTTTTTCTTTCTTTTTGCTTCTGGCCTCTTGGCAGTGCTCAGGGGACCTGGGAGCACTTGCAGCAATATTCCGCCGAGCAATCCAGTTGATTAATCTAGGGCCGGGGGATGCAGTTGTGCTCCCAGCAGCACATGGAGCACGGTGCAGGGATCAAACCAGGGTTTGCCATACACGAAGCCTTTGTCTGTGAACCCTACGCTGTCTCCCCAGGCCGTGATAGATATAAAGTTAACATGAACTTACGCAAGAAAGCAAAGTCAATGTGAAAATTCATAAATAAATCTAAAGTAGGAAGATGGCAGCAGCATGATTGGAGGTTGAGAAATATTTTGTTGTATTTTTCGCGAATCTACCAAACTGGTTTTTTTTTTTTTTGTCTGATTCTGGATTTGAAATAAAGACAAGGAGCATGAAACAGGGAAAAGAGGGACTTGCACAGGAGAAGCAAAGAGCGAGTGTAGAATAAACTATCCATTTAAATCAGTCTTCGGGGAGCTTGGCCTTCGATCCCTGGCATGTTGAATGCTCGGCTTTTAAGACTGAGTTGGATAAAGAAAATGACATTCAACAAAAATGTCATGTGCTCACCAGGTGAGCACAGCGTTTGGCAATTCCCTCTTGTGCAAGAAACTGTCTTTTCAAGAAATAGCAGGGAAATAAAAGTGATTCGTGGTTCTCCTTTCACTAAATTTAACAAGACTTCTGTCTAAACATCGGTGTGGGACTGGAGAGATAGTATGGGGGTTAAGCATTTGCCTTGCATGGGATTAACCTGGGCTCGATGCTGGCAACCCCATATGATTCCCTGAGCAAGAAGTTAGTCCTGGACACAGGCAGGTATGGCCCAAAAAATAAAAAGAAAAGTAATATTGGTGTGTTTCACCTCTCAAGCAAGCAGTTGTGTCATGTAGTACTTCTCCATTCCCATATTTTCTTTTAACGTCCTTTATACTACCTATGTTTTTCTTGAATGAATTACAGCTATTATGAGTAAACATAGCCAAAAGTCCGTTTTTTTTGTTGTTGTTGTTGAATGTCATTTTCTTTATCCGCCAGACTGGAACATACATCTCTTGTAGTTCCTTTCTCAGACAGCTTCGATATTTGTTAGATAAAGTGGCGGATGTTAACCTCACTTCCTGAATTTGCGTAAGATTCTATTTTTTTTATATCTAGATTGGATGTAAATTGAGGATCTCTCACAACTGGAATGTGACACATAATTATATCTCTCGCCTTGTGTGCGTACTTTGGTTACGTAATAAAGCGATAGGGCAACACCTAACCACTAACAGTCCTGATTAATATTGTAGAAGAAGAAAATCACATTGCAGAATACGTCCGACGGGATAAAACACGCCTTCCAGACGGACAACAGAAAGGTGTGCCAGTACCTGCTCCAGCTCTGCTCTGCCCAGCACAAGTTCCAGCTGCAGATGCGGGCCAGGCAAAGCAACCAGGACACGCAGGACATTGGTACGTACAAGTCAAGTCGCTCGTTTCTGATGACTCCGGGTGCATGACTCCTTCCGTGAACGGTCGGACTTTCGCATGTAGATGAACGATTCAGGACACACCTCAACTTCCTGTTCATCTTGGAAACAAGACCTATCAGCTCAAGTGTTTACTTGAATAGAATAGTGGATACAAACAAAATTGGGCCGTATTCTCTACCGGTATTGAGTTCTTGGTATCTAGGGTTGTTGGACCAATCTATGTAAAGCAATAGTGCATATTAGAGGGTCAACGTTTTCGAACATAAGGTATGATACAAGCCCCATGATCTCCACTCCAAGAGGAGAGGTAGAAGACAGTCTTGAATTCTTGAAGGAAGGTGCCTGAATTGGAACATGAGGGGACAAATACTTAAGCGTTGGCTAAAGGTAAACGAAAGGGCTTTCCAGCTGAGGCAAAGAAACAGAGGAAACAAGATTTTGGCTAGGGTCGTGTGCACGTGAAATTTGGAAGACGTAAACCACCGGTTTGAAGTGGCTGGTTTCCTACCCATTAGTGTTATTCAAATAAATCCCCCTGGTTGTGAATAAGAGTGGCTTCAGTCCATTTTGAAAAGAAAGCAGCAGAGGAGAATTCAATTCACCTCAGGGGCGGGGAGAGTGGCGGGGGGTGGGGGGAGTCTCAGTCAGAAATGAAATCTGTAACGCCTACTCAGCAAAACTGCACGTGGAGAGAGAGTCAAGGTCCTCAGTGTCCAGTGCTGCACGGTTGATTCTTAGAGACCTCAGTGAAGTACTCTAAAGAATGCAGAGTGCTGGTAGAATGCATGCTTCACATACATGAGGGCCTGAGTTCGAGTCCTGTCACTGCCACTAACAACAACAACAAAAAAAAACATTTTGTAAGTGTTTGATTTCCGGCCAGAGAGATAGAGAGTACACAGAGGAAGACTGATTTGAGCCCCAAGATCACATGACCCCCTGCACACTGCTAGGAATAGCCCCTGAGCAGAGCTGGCTATGGCCCTAAAGCTAACAGAATCTGATTTATATACTGGATTGAACTAGCACTGGTGACTTGTGCGGCAGAACCCACGTACTCTTGATGTGAACTTTCTCTCAATCCTGAAACCTACAAAAAATATGTTTCCTGGCATCTTCCTGGGGTGAGGGAACCTAAACCTTTCTCAGGCTTTTACAGTCGAGACAGGTCAGGACTGCCTGTTTATTAAAAATAGATTCCAGGGGCTGGAGCGATAGTATAATGGGTAGGGCATTTTCCTTGCACGTGGCCGACCTAGGTTCGATTCCCAGCATCCCATATGGTCCCCTGAGCACCGCCAAAAGTAATTCCTGAGTGCAGAGCCAGGAGTAGCCCTTGTGCATTGCTGGGTGTGCCCCAAAAAGCAAAAAATAAATAAATAAAAATTGATTCCAGGAACCCATATGAAGTGCTAGATCAGTCATTGAAAATGGAGTACCTGGAATCTGCATTTAGCAGGCTCTCCTCAGTAATGGATTGGTGCGCATGCAAGACTTTATTGCTATCAAGTGATTTCACTGCTCCTCTTCTTTACCTGATTTGCTCTGCCAACTAAATTTCTACACACTCCTCTATTTTCAAGGTTTAGTGTAATATCAAAACTTACAGACATATCAATACTTCCTGCCCTAGCGTAATATTCTCTCTAACAAACCACAATTGAACCGAAGGCTGTATCATTGTAAGTATGGTTTGGTGTGCTATAGTGAAAAGAGTTAGGTAATGAAATCAACCTTTCATCCTCAACATCTGATGAGCACTGTGATGGTTAAGAGTGTGAATACTTTGAAGGCCATGAGGTTGGAAGGCCCATGGTTGGAAACCTGTCACAAGTAGGGGAAGGGAGAGAAGGCAGTTAGGACACAGAAGGGACCACGGGGTGAGGAATGTGAACTCTGGAGCCATTTGCCAGCACTTCAACCTGCTGTGTTGTAACGCACGTGCTCTGGCACAGCAAGCAGACTACGTAGTGTCTCTGCCTCAGTTCTCTGGGAAATGACCGCTGTGATCATACTTGCATCATAAGGTCATGAAGAACAACTGAGTTCATACATGTAAAGCCTTCAAGAGTACTTGGCACTGGGTAGGTATTAAGTAAAAGGTTGTTGATATCATCATCATCATCAACAACAACAACAACACTGTTAACTACTAGTGGCAGTATATAAAAGAAGATAAATGACCTTTAAAAGTTAACTGGATTTTTGGAGTCTTAATTTTATAGCACAGCAGGTAGGGCATTTGCCTTGCACACGGCCGACCCAGGTTCAATTCCTCCGTTGCTCTTGGAGAGCCCAGCAAGCTACTGAGAGTATCCCATCCACACGGCAGAGCTTGGCAAGCTCCCCATGGCGTATTCGATATGCCAAAAACAGTAACAAGTCTCACAATGGAGACGTCACTGGTGCCCGCTTGAGCAAATTGATGAACAATGGGAGGGCAGTGCTACAGTCCTACAGTGCTAATTTTCTTTACCCAGAAAGTGAGCATGGTGCATCCTCTCTGGCAAGAATCTAGGACTCCAGCATCATACAGCTATGGAGTCTTGAATTCAGTAAAAGCACTTGAAGATGATTTTAGTGATATCTTTCCCCAGATTTTATTGAATTTTCCATTTCAGTTATTTTCTACTTATTATCTACCAGCTAAGAATTAACTGGTTGTCAGTACTAATCGTACCATCTGCACAAGTGAAATTAGTTTATCTTGGACTAGAGTGATAGTACAGTGGGTAGGGTGCTTGCCATGCATTTTTGCCAACCAGGGTTTAATCCCTGGCACCCCATGTGGTCCCCTGAGCACCTCCAGGAGTGATCCCTGAATGCAGAGCCAGGAGTAACCCCTGAGCATCGCCAGATGTGCTTCCCCCACAAAAAAAAAAAATGTTTATCTGTACACCGATGAGCAAATAAATGTATGTGACTGAAGAGTCATTGAGTGTTGATGCTAGAAAGAACCTTAGCGGCTGTTAAGTCGGACGTGTGTTACTGATGAGGAAAAAGGTTCTAATAAAATATTATCTCACCTAAATTAGCAGTCAAAACAGACTAGAGCCCTGATCTT
This sequence comes from Sorex fumeus, assembly GCF_029834395.1. Lineage (NCBI taxonomy): Eukaryota > Metazoa > Chordata > Mammalia > Eulipotyphla > Soricidae > Sorex > Sorex fumeus. The sequence continues at coordinate 2,589,351 of NW_026606070.1, read as the reverse complement.
TGCATCTCATACCCAATACTCTACTCGATGAATCCCCAAAGAATTAATTTTCTGGAACTATACGAAAAGTAATCACCGTTGACTGAGCACTTACTACCTATAATGTGCCATGCTGGCACCTGTGGGATAACCGGAACAACTGTAGACCCTGTCGTCAGAAGAACTTAAAATTCAGCGGACATCATGAGGAGATGCAGAATGGTGCTGGGGTCCGAGCAGTAGCACAGACAGATGAGGACGTGTGCCACGTGGAGTGGCTGGCGAGATTTCAAACTAAAACCTGGAAACTTAGTGTTAAGTTCCAGGCTCCGTCTGATGTTCTTCCCCATCCGGTGGTCCGAGCGGGTTAGGGCAACAGCAGGACAGAACAGATAAGCAAGTGGCTGGTCTGTGAGCTCATCCCTTGGGTACAGGCAATGCTCTGAACTCTCGCCAGGGACAGACCGTGAGTGCATCTAGGTAGGTAGCATGGTCCCTGATACCTTTATGAAACCTAAAAGGAACAGGCATTTTTCTTATTCCTGTGCAAGCTTGGTCTGCATTTGAGTGAAGAAATTTTCTGGGTAGAAAGGCATGTCCTGGTCACTGAATCTGTAAGATTCAGTTTTGTGTCTTTCATGAAAGGCAGCTCTCCAGGCAAGGGGCCCAAGGCGGGTTGGGGGGGGGGGGGGGTGATAAATATTCTCTGCCCTAAGAAAAACTGTATGTTAAGTTCATTCTGGGTTTTTTCTTCTTGTTGTTGTTTCTGGTTTTTGTTTTTGTTTTTTTTTGGACCACACCAGGCAGTGCTCGTGGTACTACATCTGGCTCAGTGCAGTGGGATTCTTCCAGCAGTGCTCAGGGGACCATGTGGTACCAGGAATCAAGCCCAGGACTCCCGCATGTGAAGCATGCACTCCTGCCCATTGTGCGGTTTCCATAACTGGAGCCTTTTGTTGTTGTTTTCATGTTTTACTTTGGTGTCCCCTTCTACCACGGAGAGAGAATGTCGAATTTTCCCATTGGCAGTGAAACATGCTTATTTTAACTTTATTCTGATGCATGACCATTAAAAGTCTTTTGGGTTTCCTAAACAATGTCTGATGTGCTATATTGGCAGTTAACCTCCGTAAGAATTAGAAGATACGTGGGAAAGAAGTTAAGGACCTAAGTGATCGATTATTTGATTTTTCAAAAGAAATTTTTGTCACTATTTGGCAAAGTATGCTCAAGAAAAATGCTTTCTGGAGTACAACACGGGGCCAGTAGTTGTTGGGGGACCAAAGAGGGGGCCTTGTGATGTGGGACATTCTGTGTTCCTGGCCCTTTATTCATGTGAACATATTTTTATGCTAAGGTCACGATCACGATCATCCTGTTGTTCGTCGATTGCCTCGAGCAGGCACCAGTAACGTCTCCTTCGTCCTAGCCCTGAGCTTTTAAAGTGACGTATTCAAGGCTCTTTCAGGGTTAGGAGAACGAGACCCATCGTTGTTACTGGTATTTGGCATATTGGGTACGCCACGGGGAGTTTGCCAGACTCTGCCCTGTGGGCAGGCTACATTCGGTAGCCTGCCAGGTTGTCATGTGCTAACAACATGGCAGGCATATGCTAAGGTGTTTGAGAGTATTTTCTAGCCTCACGAATTCAAATACCATCAGAACATTTGGTTCTCACACTACAGGATGACAGTCCTCATTATTAAGGAGCTCAAAATCAAGCCCCTAAAAGAAAATGAAAGGAATGTATTGCAAAAAGAGCTTTTTTTCCCTCAAGTTCACAGAAACAATGACGAGTGATATTTCCTTCTTCTTTGGTTCCTTTGGGCTGGAGCCATAGCACAGGGGTAGGACGTTTGCCTTGTGCGCAGCCAGCCTGGCCAAGCCGGGTTCGATTCCTCCACCCCTCTCGAAGAGCCCGGCAAGCTACCCATGATGTATTCAATATGCCAAACACAGTAACAACAAGTCTCAAAATGGAGACATTACTGGGCCCACTCGAGCAAATCGATGAACAATGGGAGGACAGTGCTACAGTGCTGGTTCCATTACCTCAGTTCGGCCACCCAGGTAGGAAGCTGGTGATGACACAGAAATGAGATAACAGGAGGCATCAGCCGCCCTCAGAGCTTGCTGGCAGGCAGGGCAGTGGCACTGCTGGCCGGTGGCCCTCAGCCCGTCCAGTGCAGCCACGTGCGCATGTGGTGTGGCTCTGGCCCAGAGTGTGTGCTCATCACTACAGTCTGTCAGAAGCTTTGGAAAAAAAAAAAATAGAATCGAGACATTTTCTTTTTTTTTTAATTAAATTTTTTTATTAGTGAATCACCATGAGGTACAGTTACAGACTTACAAACATTCGTGCTTGCATTTCAGTCATACAACGATCGAGTACCCATCCCTCCACCAGTGCCCATTTCCCACCACCAATAGACCCAACATCCCTCCCATCCATCACCTCCATCTCATCCCCCAGCACCCCACCCTGCCTCTGTGGCAGGGCATTCCCTTTTGCTCTCTCTCGCTCTCTCTCTCTCTCTCTCTCTCTCTCTCTCTCTCTCTCTCTCTCTCTCTCTCTCTCTCCTTTTGGGTGTTGTAGTTTACAACAGAGGTATTGAGTGGCCATCATGTTTGGTCTATAAATGATAAAACTTTGTTCCTGGTGATCTGGGGTCTGCCGGTGAGAGAGGACTGCTCAGAAGTAGCCCGTCCTCTCCATCCTGTCTCAGCTATATTGGTACAACAAAATTTTAACATTATCAAGAATTCATCTATCTATAGAGTGCCCGTGCAAGAGATGATTAATTTTATTTTACTATTGATTCCAGCTGTCAAGTTTCACCCACCAAAACTTTATTTCTCAAAGAGAGAATTTCTTCTTTGATTTTACTAGTCTCATGCGTAGAATCGAGACATTTTTCTCAGGACAAAGTTCTCTCTCTCTGGCACTTCTCCTTCGCACACCCTCTCCCCAGGCCAGTGTGCCCAGGCCGCATCTCACCCTCTCCCCATCCTTGGTTTGCCCGTGTTGTGGCAGAGGAAGCTTCGAATGGAGGTTACTCTGCCATTGTCCTTTTTGTTTTCTTTTTGGGTCACACCTGACGATGCTCAGGGGTTCCTCCTGGTTCTGCACTCAGGAGTTCCTCCTGGCAGGGAGACCATAGGGGATGCTGGGAATCGAACCCTGGTCGGCCGCATGCCAGGCAAACGCCCTACCCACTGTGCTATCGCTCCAGCTCCTGTCGTTGTCCTTTAGTCTCTACCCGACGACTGAGAATTGGGGGTGGGTGAGCCTGAACGACTCCCACGCGTTGTTAGATGCCCAGAGAGAGTCCTGGGCTGAAGTGGGAGGTGTCCCGAGAGCTGGTGTGTGAGAAAGCGGAAAGGATGGAGAGAGGGGATGGGACCTGGGACAGCCCGGCCTCCTCTGAAGCATCGCCACCAGCTGCCTCAGTGCCGGTGGTCACCTGTCCCCAACTGCATGCTGCCCTGTCGCCTGTCTCACCGTCGCTCTTCCGCCGAGGGTCCCGGGGGGTTTCCGACGCGTAAAGCAATCCTGTTTCCTTGTAGAGAGAGCCTCGTTTAGGAGCCTGAACCTGCAAGCAGAGTCCGTTAGAGGATTCAGTGTGGGCCGAGCCATCAGCACGGGCAGCCTGGCCAGCGGCACCCTGAGCAAACTGGCCGTCCGACCTCTGTCCGTGCAAGCCGAGATTCTGAGGAGGTTGTCCTGCTCCGAGCTGTCGCTCTACCAGCCGTGGCCAAGCAGTGCAAAGGAGAAGAGCGACAGAGCTTCCTGGGAGGACAAGCCTAGAGGGATGAGCAAGTCGTACCACGACCTCAGTCAGGCCTCTCTGGGTGCGCCTCGGAAGCATATCACGGTCCTTAACGCGGAGGCCCCGCCACAGAGCACGGCGGAGCTGGCAGGAAAACCCTCGCACCCCAAGGCGAGATCTGACGCAGGATCTGTGGCGGGAGCCACAAGACTCAATAAGTAAGAACACCGTTGACTAATCCCAACTCCGTTTGTAAAGTCAGCCTTTCATACCTTGCTTTTGTTTTGAACATTTGATGATTTTCACCATGCTTTTTTTTTTTAATTTTACATTGACACTCCCCCCTCCCACCTTCCTTTTCCCCCTTTAGTTCAAAGTCTGTGGCAAGTTTAAATAGAAGTCCTGAAAAGAGGAAGCAGGAATCAGACTCGTCCTTGGAAGACCCCGGCCAAGCCTTTGTCGTAGGTCAGCACTGAACAAGCTTTACCTTCTCTCCCCCGACCCCACGGTGACAGTGAATGAAATCGTGACAACCACCGAGAAATCGGGCAGTTGGGACCTAGAACCAGAGTGAATTTCTGTCTTCTCGTTCTCTTTTGGTCTTCCGTGTCCTAATGGCCAGCGCTGTTAGTGCATAGAGAATTTCAGGCTGCGTGAAATATGCCACATCGAGTCAAAACTTGATTTTACAAATAGTTGTTCATGGCACAAACTCTTCTTGTTTTTGTTTTGTTTTGTTTTTTTAATTTTTATTAGTGAGACTTCATGAGATACAGTTGTAGACTTACAATTTTTTGTGCTTAGGTTTCAGTGATACAATGATCGAGTACCCATCCCTCCACCAGTGCCCATTTCCCACCACCACGGGTCCCAATATCCCTCCCACCCCCCATCCCCCCATTCCACCCTGCCTCTGTGGCAGGGCATTCCCTTTTGTTCTCTCTCTCCTGTTGGGTGTTGTGGTTTGCTCTTGACTGCCCCTGGTGGCAGTTAAGAGCCATGCCAGGAGCACCCAGAGGCCGCTCTGAGCCGCAGCGTTTGACAGCCTTCCCCTGGGCTACCTTAGAAGACCAGGAGAGCGAACTCTGCTGCTGCCGCTGTCTTTTTGAAGAAAGTTTTATTTGCAACCACATGAATGGTTGTCATGAATGCTTGTCATGAATGGGGTTGGCTCTAAAATATACATTTTGAAATGCGCTATGGATAGTAGATAGATTTTTTTTTTAATTTTACTTTTTCCAGTTCTCCCTGTTGTCTGAGAGCTGTTAGCCACTTAGTATAAGCACTGTGTGTGTGTGTGTGTGTGTGTGTGTGTGTGTGTGTGTTTAGAAAGACTGTACCTTATAAGAGAGATGATCCCAGATTCCTTTGGCTTCATGCATCTTAAAGGGAAGTGCACTTTTTTAAAAAATCAGAAGCCCTCGTTTAGAACAGTAGATATAGGTCTTAACTACTGTTCAAAATAGGAAATAAATGAGTAGAGAAAACAAGAATACTTTGTTCTGTTAGTGAAATGTTTTACCAGATACTTCTTCACTCTTCCGTAGACCCAAAGTTTTGCTCATTTACCCTTAACTACACAAATTTTAAAAGTATTTTCTCATCCTGTTATTGAACTCAGGATATTTAGAATTAAAAAAGTTAAAAAAGAACTGAGAACTGCCCAGGTAACTGACACATATTTATACAAAACATTATTATGTAGCTTTCGCAATTTTCAGAGATTTTATTTTCATTAATTGAAATTGCATTGGTTGAAATAATCTAAAAAAATCAAAGGCAATATTTCACCCTAAGACAAGCTACCCTAAGATAATAATTCAGTCTGTTAGAAAATATTTTTCAAAGTTTATTTACAGAAATGAAATCTCTGATAGGTTCTAAGCTACTTTTAGTAAGATGCTTTTGTATGTATATATATATATTTTAAAAATCTATCACATAACACTAATATCCTATTGAAAACACTGTGAACTGAAGTAAAAGGTTTATTTTTGCATTTTTTGGCTTAAGTTATTCATTTTTATTCAATATTGATTTTTTAACATTTAACCGAAGCTTTAAAAGCTCATCTTATTTCCATCATTTCATTTTTTTACATCAAAATGGTATTATCTGAAAGAGTACATTTGTGTTTAAATTTATTCTGAAGAACAAGAATGTTTAGCTTAGCTATTGAAGTAGTCAATATGTCATTGTGGCCTATTTTTCTGAGTATATAGAAAAGAAAAGGTTAATATTTCATTTTTATGAATTTATCACATGAAATTACTTCTATATCTAGCATCTGACAATTTCATAAACTGTCTAATTTAATTTATACCACAGGAATGCCTTTGCATAGTTCTGGAAATTCTTCATCCCAAGTACCCTTAAAAGAAAATGGTAGGTTTACAAAGTGTTTTTCCCCTCCTTACCGTCATATCTTTTCTTTCACATACTTGAAATAGTCTCGGAACTAGTAAATGAAGAGTCTTCAATTCTGTGCCAGGACTTTAGGTCTTCCTCCGGGGTCAAAGAAGAACAGTAAATTTTAGTACCCTGGCTGTATCGTAGGCAGTATCTGCCTAAAAACGTTGGTGAATTAGAGAAAGAGCAAATCAGAGACAGGACTCTAGCTGGAATACTAGGGAAGTGAGTCAGCTGGAAGATCATTAAAAAAGAGAGAGAGGTTTCTTGTTTGGGGACGCACCCGGAGTATTTGGAGGGGGCTGAACTCAAGCTTCCTCCGCTATCATGTGGGGTCTGTGCTCCCCCATCCCCATGAGCCCTCGCTTCAGCCCTTAGAGAAGAGTTTTAACTCAGGCAGTTCCTTCAAAGGGCTGCCAGAGCTGGAACTTGAAATAGAGGATTCGTTCAGGAAGAGGGGTGAGTAGGAGCGTCCACACCAGACGTGATCAAAGACGGACACGAGAAAACAGCTGTGCCAGGAAGCCCACGCTCGCCACAGAGTTATGTATGGCCAGGGAAAGCTCGGGATTGAACTCGAGCTTTTGAGTCCTGTCCTAAAGTCTCCCAAGACTTTAGATATTGAGGTTTGTAGTTTAAAAGGAATCAAAGTAGAACCAGTCACAGGGAGAGGCTGGTGCTGTGACTCCAGCAGAATAGACATTCTTAGAATCTAGGTTACCAGGTATAATTTAGGTCACATGTGCTTGGTCTGACTTTTAAGCTCCTTCTGACAACTCCCACGGGTGAAATTATTTTTTATGATAATATACTGGTTTTCTCCCGGTTGAAATAATGAGAAATTTGGTAAGAAAGAAGCAAGTAGGCTAATAAGCAGATGTGCTAAGAAAGTCAAACTAGTAAATGAAGAGCACAACAAATTCCTCTTTCCAAATAAGTTAACTAAGCAGCAAAAAATTAAATAATAACTTTCCCCTAAGTCAAATATACTAATATATGATTTCATAATTATAATTTTAGTGTTCTTCCTTTTTGGTCAAGATTATTAAAAAAGAATTAGTGAAATTATTTATGGTTTAATACAAAGACCAACCAATAAAATTTAATTCTAACTTTTGATGGCCCCCGGAAACTCATGAAAAATGTGAAATTTAAGAGAAGATAAAAGAAAAAAGGCATGAGTCTTCTCATAAAACTGAAATATGGGGAAGAAGCGATAGCACAGCGGGTAGGACTTTTGCTTTGCACGTGGTCGACCAGGGTTCGATTCCCAGCATCCCAAAGGGTCCCCCAAGCACCACCAGGAGTAATTCCTGAGTGCAGAGCCAGGAGTAACCCCTGAGCATCGCCAGGTGTGACCCAAAAAAAAAAAAAAACCTGAAATATGTAAAAATTCTGATTATTTTATTGTGGTCTCAAAAAAATAAGCTGCTTAACTTGCAAAACCAACCATGTTATAATAGTTTTCCTAAGAAATAAAGAAAGATGTCAAAATTATGTAAGAATTATGCAAACCTGACTTTCATTGTCTCTTGTCCTATGCGAACTCAGGATTACTCTGCAATGTTTGAAAGTAAATTGTAGCAACATTTGTTACTTACTTTCTAGAAGTATATCAACTTCTAGTCAATTGAAGACAGTTCTTTTTTTTAAATGCAATCAACAAAAACTGATCACAAAGTATTCGATAGGAACTAACCAAAATTAGTTGTATTCAGCCCAGCCTCTTCATTAGGTTAACGAGTTTAAGTGAGTCTTAGAGATGTCACTTGGTCCCAATTCACGCAGCTAATTAGTGTGTCACAAAAATAGAATTCCAGAGTTTCCATTATGATCTGCTTGCAAACCACGCTAACAAATAGCTTATTAGGAGGCATAGCAATGAAAAATACCTTTGTTTTTCTACTGATTTGGTGCGGCTCACCCCTCATCCCCACAATTTGAAATGGATCTTTTTTTTTTCCCCCTAGAGTAAGTGATAAAATTGTCCATAAATTTCTCTACCTAACGTCCTGATTCCCTTACAATTAGCAGACATGCCCGATTGTTGGCAAGAATCTAAATTATGACCAAGAAAATTAAATTTTTTTTCTGGCCAAAAAAAATTTGATTCATATTTCCATTGATAAGGCTTTGTCCTCATTGGAACCATGATCTTAATTAGGAAAGTCAGTGAGTTTCACTTCCTGTCCTTCTGTGTGTCTAATCTCGTCTGGCTGAAGACTGTACAGATCAACCTGGATCTTATGAGAGCGAAATAAGCAAAGTAATTTGAGAGCAACACCTTTTAATGCATTGGATATGCATTTCATTTCTAAACTGTACATTCATCAGTTCCTCAGCCATTTCCCACATAAATGCCATTAGTAACAACACCTCCATGTATTACTTATAAGAACTGAAAATTTCAAGTGGAGGCTCTTTTTTTACTTTAAAACATTTGCAGAATTCATTGTGGTCACAGGGCTTATTCACGAGGGTAGGGATTTCCATTATAGATTTAAAACTAGGTAATGAGTTTGAATTTAATCATCATTTAATCACTTTTACAAAACACTCCCTTTTTATCAGTTCCCTCACACCACTTCACCATTTTAAAGACTTAGCCACTATACTGATTTGATTTTTAATTGGGTGGGGGGGTGGGGGAACAGTTAAGGAACAGTTGGCCCAAACCCAGCGAGTATCAGTCTTCCTCCTGATTCTGTGCTCAGCGATCATTCCTGGTGGTGCTCAAGGCTTGTGATGCCAGCATCAAACCCAGTCAACCACGTGCGGTGCAAGCCCCTTACTTGACACACTCTATCTCCAGGTCCTGGTTTAATTTTTTGTCTGTTTGGGAATGTGAGGAGGGCTATACCCAGCCACACTCAGGGACTATTACCCACGTGGTGCTTGGGGGTCAAGCCTGGCAGTGCTCAGGGACAGTGCAGTGCCAGGGATAGATCTCAGCTCTCCCACAAGCAAAGCCACTGCAGCCCCCTGGAATTTCTCTCTCCGGCTCCTGGTTGAGATTTTTTTTGGTGAGGGAATCACACCCGGCGATGCACAGTGATTACTCCTGGCTCTGCACTCAGGAGTTACTTCTGGCGATGCTCAGGGGACCATATGGGATGCTGGGAATCGAACCCGGGTCGGCCGCGTATAAGGCAAATGCCCTACCCGCTGTGCTATCTCTCCAGTCCTGGGTTGAGATTTTTCACATGACTTCATTTATTTTATGAGTTTCGTTCTGTATATTTTATGTTTGGTCCTAACTGAAAATTAAAGCTAATTGCTTATTTCTAATAGAAATTTCTTGAATGTTGAAGGTCATTAGGGAGCAGAGAAAGAGCTCTGTGGGTGGAGGCTTCAATGTCTAGGACAGGAAATTTCCCCCAGCACTGAGCGTGAGTACCCCTGAGCAACACTGGCTGTATCCCTTCCAGTTGCTAAGTCTTACCTAATTCCTAGATGCTTCAGAGTTGCCTGGCAGTCCAGTGATCAGGTTTCACATTGTCACGGAATAAATATACATACACACACATACATACATAAATGCAGTTGTGGGGCTGGAGTGAGAGCACTGTGGATATGGCGGTTGCCTTGCACCCGGCCAGTCTGGGTTCGATTCCCAGCATCCCATATGGTCCCCTGAGCATTGCCAGGAGTAATTTCTGAGTGCAGAGCCAGGAGTAACCCCTGTGCATTGCCGGGTGTGACGCAAAAATATATATATAAATACATATATATATATATATATTTGCACTTGTTACATAACAATACAGAGAACATAACCTTCATGTGTAAGGTAAAGTATATATGACTTCACGATTGTCCAGTGATCTTGGGAGAATCTCATTCATAAGTTCAGGTGAAAGCTGACTGCAAACGTGTTGATACTTCGTGCTTCTGGGACAAGGTTAATCAGCTCTGCGGTGCTGCTGATTGTCACTATTTCCTGAAATTAATTCATTTCTAGAATGGATTTTAACATTCCTGTCATTTAAGCATTAACACCTGTATAATATTTAAACAGATATTGGCAAATATACAAAAAAAAACCGTAGTAAACAAATATAACAGTCCAATTTTAAACCCACATGTTGTCAAATCTCTAATTTTCAAAGATTTTTCAGTATGCTTAAGAACGCTGCAGGGATGAAAGATGACATTTACAATATCTGGTGAGCTCATTCACCATCACTTCTTGCACACACACGGCTTGAACAATCGGATCCTAACTGACGTTCAGAGGCGTGTGTGACTGGAGAGAAAAAGTGGGGGGTTAAGGCTCTCACCTTGCTCCCAGCTCACCTGATTCGACCCTCAGCACCTCCAGGAGCGGGACCAGGATGAGCCTCGAACGATGCTGGCTGTGGCCCATAAACCAGAAAGGGAAAAAAAATCTATTTTTTTTTCCTTTGAGGCTCTTTTTCATCTTATGCTGTTGTCGAGATTCTCTGCACGTCGTCTTGGAGTTCTCTGGCTCTGTCCTCGGCCGTGTTACTCTGCTTTTCCATTTCACCAACCAGGTGTCTCAGCTCTGCTATTTCTGTGTGTATTTTTCCCATTTCTGCTTGTAATTTCTCGACAGTGCGTTCCATTGTGTCTTCGAGCTCCTTCTGCATCCTCAGCAATTCCATTTTACATTTCGGGGGGACCAGAATGGTGGCGCGCCTGACTTTCATACGAGCTCCCCAACACCTGCCTGGCCTTGGCTGTAGTTTTCAGGGGGCGGCTAGCCGCCCTCCCCCTCTCTAGGGCTGGGGTCAGTCTTGACGCGAGTTGCAGAATGTGCTCCTGAGTTTAATCCAGCCACAAACAGGGGAAGGTTTAAGGATATTCCTCTGCTGGAGCTCCGTAACGATATAGCACCATAGAAATGTGTCGTTGCTTTTGGCTTCTGGTTCTGGAGGTGACAAGTTTGAGGGCCAGCCGTGAGGCAGGACCTTCTGTGAGCCCTCGCAGGCATGCCAGAAGCATCTGTCCCAGCTCGCTCTTCGCGTGTCTCTGTCCACACAGTGCCTCGTGCCGTAGTACTCGTCCACAAGACTTCAGTTTCACTTCAAGTTTTCTTTAGACCCTGGTCTCCAAACAGTTGGTGGCGTGGAGGGGGCGGGGAGGCAGGGCTTGGGGCTACACCAGCTATGCCCAGAGCTTACTTCTGCTTCTGTGTTCAAGTGTCCACTCCTCCCGGGCTGGAGGAATCATCTAGGGTGCCGGGAATCGAACCCAGGTCCACCTGTCCTCCCAAAACTTTTTAATTAACAATCTGTCTTCAGGGCTGGAGCAATAGCACAATGTTTGCCTTGCATGTGGCCGACCTGAGTTCTATACCTAGCATCCCATATGGTCCCCCGAGCACCCCTCCAGGAGTAATTCCTGAGTTCATGAGCCAGGAGTAACCTCTGAGCATTGCTGGGTGTGACCCAAAGAAAGCAAAAATGAATAAATAAATAGATAAATAAGGCTTTTCCAATTTAAAAAACAAACAGAAAAATCTATCTTCAAATACAGTTGCATTCTCAGGCATTGAGATGTAGGTTCTCCAATATATAAACTAGAGGAGAGGTATGGCTCAACCCCTAACGAAGTATGCGTGTGCAGGTGTGTGAGTGAGAGTGTGTCGGTGTGCAGATGTAAATGATGTAAATGCAAGTAGCTACACAGATGAAGTAATTTTATTAACATGGCAGTTTAATCGGGGAGCTATTTATAAATAATCAGCATACTTTTTAAAAAAAAACCCTAAACAAAAATTTTTTAAAGTAAATTCTAACTCAAATACCCACTTGTCTATTTAACTAGTGTTGTTCAAATTCTGATTTAAGACATTGGGCTGGGCATTGATCTAATTGGAATGTGGAACAAGTCTGAATGTTATTTCTCATCTGCACCTGATTAAAAATCTCTCCTTAACCCATGAATTTATTTTATTTAAAATAAATCAATGAGGGGCTGGAGCGATAGCATAGTGGGTAAGGCATTTGCCTTGCACACGGCCGACCCTGGTTCGATTCCCAGCATCCCATATGGTCCCCCGAGCACCTCCAGGAGTAATTCCTGAGCGCAAGAGTCAGGAGTATGGGGCTGGAGCGATAGCACAGCGGGTAGGTCTTTTGCCTTGCACACAGCCAACATGGCCGACACGGGTTCAATTCCCAGCATCCCATATGGTCCCCCGATCACCACGAGGAATAATTCCTGAGTGCATGAGCCAGGAGTAACCCCTGAGCATCGCCGGGTGTGACCCAAAAAGCAAAAAAAAAAAAAGAGTCAGGAGTTACCCTTGTGCATTCCCGGGTGTGACCCAAAAAGCCAAATAAATAAATAAATGAAAATTATTGAAGACAGTAAATTTAGGCCTGTCATTAAATCTAGTTTTTCTGGTTGGTGTCTATCTCTAAAATTTACTGTGACTATTTTACTTATTATCAAAATGCCAATCACTTATTACTCAAAAAAATTTTTGAGTAATAATAATCTGATGGGCTGGAACGATAGCACAGCAGGTAGGGCGTTTGCCTGGCAAGCGGCCAACATGGCCAACCCAGGTTCGATTCCTCCGCCCCTCTCGGAGAGCCCAGCAAGCTACTGAGAGTATCTCACCTGCACGGCAGAGCCTGGCAAGCTCCCCGTGACGTATTCGATATGCCAGACACAGTAACAACAAGTCTCACAATGGAGACGTTACTGGGCCCGCACGAGCAAATCAATGAACAACAGGAGGACAGTGACAGTGACATAATAATCTGATTGAGCATGTCAGATTCAGATTATCAGCTATGAGACAACAATGACATGGAATCAGAAAACTTGATTTTAGGGTTTAGCTCTTGGCTCTACTGTCCGAATAAATCCACACAGAGCATTTGATCTCTTGAGATTCAGTTTCTCACTCATAACTGAAATACAAGCATTCCATGGGGAATGATTTACAAGGCTATCACTATGATCACATAAAGTGATTCTGTAAAATCTAAGTCACTATAAAATAGAAAATAATAGCATTATATTTCAAAGATAGTTTTAAAGGGATCTATTTATTAATAAGCTTCGCTGGCATTTAAAATTGAGGCAAGCAGAATGCGTGCCTGAACATGTAATATGTGTTTTATTTATTTTTTTTTTAATTATCCATTTCAGCGGATGTGCTACACAAAAGATGGAGTGTAGTCTCCTCGCCAGAAAGGGAGATCACGCTGGTGAAACTGAAGAAAGATGCCAAGTGTGGCTTGGGTAAGTCAAACAGGAAAGAGGTTGTGACAACACACTGACCTTAAAGACCAGCCACCTCTAATGAGAATGCATGGTGCCCACCTAGTCGAGAAGAGCCAGAGATGGAATCCCTAACAAGAAATAATTGCCATCAGATTTCACAATCCCGTCTGACACGATAATTTGTTAATCACCTTGATGAGTCTCTGTTCTTGTGCGTGTCAAGCAGGTTGTATCATCGAAAGCACCAGAACAATGCACTCTTGGGGTGGGGGAGAGCGGGTGCCATGCTCAGAGGCTCTCAGGAGACCATGCAGTGCCAGGGGTCAGATTTGGGGCTTCTACCTGCACATCCCTTTGGGCTGTCTCTCTGGCTCCAGAAACATCATCTTTTTCATATGCGCCATCTCACAGGATTTCAAATTATTGGTGGAGAGAAGATGGGAAGACTGGACTTAGGGGTGTTTATTAGTTCAGTTACCCCTGGAGGGCCAGCTGATTTGGATGGACGCTTAAAGCCAGGTACTTTAGCTTCCGGTAATTTCCTAAGTACTTACTAATATTAGTACAGAATATTAGCAAAAGTGGAGCTGGGGGCAGAACCCAAACTCTGGGGTGAGCGTGTGGCATTCCTAACCTAGAGCATGGCGGTCTCCTTTTGGCTGTAGATACTGGACTAAATGTGGCTTCTCTGGGATTTAGCTTGGCTTTCTCCTTGCGGTTGAGAATACTGGATTGTGCGTCTTTAAATTGTTTCTTTTATTATTGCTGTTGTTGTTATGGGGCTATCCCTGGAAGTGCTTACTCTTGGGTCTGTGCTCAGGGATCATTCTTGGTGATGCTCAGGGGACCATGTGGGGTGCTTAGGAATGAAACCCCAGTTGGCTACATGCAAGGTAAGCGCCCTGCCCACGGTGCTGCCTCTCTGACACCTGAATCGTCTGTTTTTGCAGGGGACCGTTTGATATCTGTGGACAGTGTGAGTCTGGAGGGCGTCACTCACCACGCCGCAGTTGAAATTTTGCAAAACGCACCTGAAGATGTGACTCTTGTTATTTCTCAGCCAAAAGAAAAGCTATCCAAAGGTAACGTGACGATCTCTCTCTCTCAGTCTGTGTTCAGCTTCACTGTCCACAAAAGCAGTGATACTTTGGTCGAATAAGCTAGGCTTCCATTCCTTATGTGCTTTCTGGCAGTTTGATGGAGATCTAATGGTTTTCATTTTCTGTATTGTGTAACTATTATTCATCGCTCCAAGATTTTCTGTCTTTTTCCTCTTTAGTTATATGAGGACAGAAAAACACATTTACTGTGCAAACTCAGTGTCACTTACGTAAATTCTGGTGATGTATCTCATCATTTCTTAGATGTGCAATCTCAAATCAGAAGTAGAATTTTTATAACTTTCAATGTATTGTTTACTAGTTTGGGGTATTTATTTTTTTTTGGCCACACCTGGATGTGCCCAGGAGACCCGATATGGTACTGGGGGCCAGACCCAGCTGTGCTCTGTGCAAAGGCTTGCCCCTGTACTATTTCACTGCCCTTCAGAGTTATCTTCAAGCTCCTTTCCTGAATGAGCTTATGAAAGTGAAAAGGACAGCAGAAAGCCAGAATTTTATTTTAATTTTAACCTTTACTGAATCACTGTGATAGACCCTTACAAAGCTATACATGATTGGATTTCAGTCATAGTGTTCCAACACCCGTCCCTCCACCAAGGTACTTGTCCCAGCACTAGGGTCCCCAGGTTCCCTCCCATCACCCCCACCCCCACCCCCTGCCAGCCCCAGTGGTTTTTATTAACATTAGTTTTAAAAATCACTGAACTGCTGAAAATATGTAAATCATGTTTATCCCAAAGATATTAGGAAATATATACAAAATGCATGCTGTTAATATAGACACATATATACAATTTACTAATTTTTTAATTAGTAAATGTTAGAAACTAGTAAATATTAGTAACTAGCAACTGTAGAATTTTATATGTTGCGCATTATATAAGGAATTAGAGCTATATACAATGAGGAAAGAAATTTGCTAAAAATAAATTTAGGTGTTGAATTTTAGTATCATTTTAGACACATGAATGAAATAGAAACCAGAAACACTTCATACGTTGTTGAACACAAATGTCACGACCTTCTGAAAATATTCCTGGCACCAGGACACTAGTCCAAATGGTAACACACATGCCCGGCAGGTTCACGACCCTGATTCTGACCCTGGCACTGTTGAGTGTAGCTCTGGTGACCTGCTGTGGGCATTGAACTCCTGATTCTGCATCATCAGATCAAGCATCGCTGAGAGTGCCCCCTTTGGGAAAAAAATTCTTAAATTTTATTCAGATGAATCTGAGAAAAATTACAAATATTCTTAGGGCTTTTTTTATAGACATCATTTTCTCCTTCGTTGATTTTATTCACTATGTATATATGCTATCTAAGTATATATGTTCATTTCATTTCATTTCATTTCATCATCCTGTTATTCGTCGATTGCCTCAAGCAGGCAACAGTAACGTCTCTTTCATCCTAGCCCTGAGATTATATTCAAGGCTCTTTAGGAGAATGAGACCCATCATTGTTACTGGTATTTGGCATATTTGGTACGCCACGGGGAGTTTGCCAGACTCTGCCCTGTGGGCAGGCTACATTCGATAGCCTGCAATATGTATATATGTATATATGTTCACATATACATATATGTAATAATATTCTTAACACTTATTTACCGTGAATAAATGCATACGATATGGTAGAAAACACTACACTCGAACAAGAGCCGTAGCACAGGGTCCGGGGCACACACCTTGCCTGCAGCCAGCCCTGGTTCGATCCCTGACACAGCTCTAATCCCCTGATGCCTGAGCACAGAGTCACGAGTAACTCTTGAGCGCAGCCAGGTGCGGCCCAGACCCCCTGCCCGCCAGTCCGCCTGACCACTCCCACACCACCACACACATGCTCCACACATCACCACACACCAACAGGAGCTTTGACGTAGAACGGTGGTGTGTGTAGGCAGAGGAGACAACCACAGACAGAGATGTCACAGCGCACCTCGGAGCTTCAGGCAGGAGACACCCAAAAAAAAAAAAAAAATTCTCTGAACAGCGTGTTAGTCTTCGTGCTTTCAGTAGTTTTTGTCACAAGAAGTCTATGTGCTCAGAAGGAATGCTTTCCCCCCGAGTGAAGTTCAGAAACTCTCGCCGTCACTTGGTTTTCAGTTGATAGAGAGAGTTCATTTCAAACAAATGGCATACGTCCATTGGCCTCACACCATTTATTAAGTGGCTGTCACTTGTAAGAACAGAGCCTCCGCCTGCCTTGAACTTTATCAGTGCCGATGAAGTTATAAATATTAGGCATATTTATAATAGAGATAAATACGAGACAACTAAACAAATAAGTATTTAACTTATGATAAGTGTTGGACTTGGAAGAAAGCGCCCTGTCCACTGCACTGTCTTCCAGCCCCTCCCTCTCTGGTCACTTATTCCTCTTCGCTTTTTCTTGGTTTTGCTTGCTCCATGAAACTTTTTAATTTTTGGTGAATTCACATCTGGAGTTCATTTATACATATCTACAGTTTGTGTTTTACTCGGAAAGCTTTCTCTAAGTGACATTTGATAAGAAATATACTTAAGGAATTTGGAAATTTTTTTTCCTTGATAATTACTCAGCGTTCAAAATGCAGAAGGCAAGACCATATAAAACAAGTGTGGGGGGGGCTGGAGCAATAGTACAGTGGGTAGGGCGTTTGCCTTGCACACGGCTGACTTGGGCTCGATTCCCAGCGTCCCATATGGTATCCCCGAGCACCACCAGGAGAATTCCTGAGTGCAAAGCCAGGAGTATCGCCGGGTGTGACCCAAAAGCCAAAAAATAAAAAGAAAGATAAACAGGAGTTGGAGCGATAGCACAGCGGGGAGGGCGTTTGCCTTGCACGCGGCCGACCCAGGTTCGATTCCCAGCATCCCATATGGTCCCCCAAGCACTGCCAGGAGTAATTCCTGAGTGCATGAGCCAGGAGTAACCCCTGAGCATCGCCAGGTGTGACCCAAAAAGAACAAACATAACAAAACAAAGCAAAAAAAGTGTGGGAGCCAAGGAGATGGCTCAAGGGATGAAGCACATGCTTTGCTGTCAGGAGCCCTGTTCAGGCCTGATCCCAGCCTGCACAGGTCCCCTGGGGAGGAGGCTCTCAGGGCCACTGTCAGGTATGGCCTGAAAAACAGATTAAAAAATAAAAACCTCACATGATTATTAAATAAGGATCAAGGCTCTTGGAGACTCGGATTGTCTTAAGGTAGGGACTTAACATTTTTGCAGAAAAGACTTGCTTGAAGGGCTGGAGCGATAGCACAGCGGGTAGGGCTTTTGCCTTGCACGCGGCCGAACAGGGTTCGATTCTCAGCATCCCATATGGTCCCTCCGAGCGCCACCAGGAGTAATTCCTGAATACAGAACCAGGAGGAACCCTTGTGCCTCGCCGGGTGTGACCAAAAAAAAAAAAAAAAGACTTGCTTGAAATAGATCTCAGAGGCCGAGACCGGAGAAGGCCAAGCGTCCACATTTCAGGAGCTGGCCCTCTCCAGGGAAGCAGGGGAG
This sequence comes from Sorex fumeus, assembly GCF_029834395.1. Lineage (NCBI taxonomy): Eukaryota > Metazoa > Chordata > Mammalia > Eulipotyphla > Soricidae > Sorex > Sorex fumeus. Next base: position 2,571,377 of record NW_026606070.1, on the reverse strand, counting down.
CGTAAAGGAAGCAGAGGGCGCCCACTGTCGTAGTTCCAGGGGCAGCTCAGGTGTGGCCCCGGGAACGGGGGTGTGTGTGTGTGGAAGGATGGGTGTCGCTAATCGTCCCTGACCTCCGTGGCCTTTGCCTTGCAGTGCCTTCTACTCCCGTGCACACTGCCAACGGCATGAGAAGCTACCTGAAGAAAGCCTCCTGCCTGCAGGACGGCGCCCCCTGTCCCCCCGAGGGCCACCGCTGGCCGTGCAGCACGCCGAGGCATGTCTCCGAGAACTCGTGTGGACTCCCCGGGGCCCTGCGGAAGGGCAGCCTGAGTTCTCAGGACTCTCGGACCGAGAGCGCCAGCCTGTCCCAGAGTCACTTCAACGGTTTCCTTGCCGGCCACGCCGGGGACCGCAGCTGGCAGGAATCCAAGCACAGCAGCCCCTCGTCGTCGGTGAGATCCAGAGCCGCGGAGAACAGGAGGGCTTCTCTGGAGGGCAGCCGAAGCCACGTTCCTAAAACGGGCGTCCCCGATGGCACCGATGGCTCCGATCGCGGAGACTCAGACACGGATGAGGCCACGTTTTCCACCAGTCTGGATCTGCAAACACCACAAAAGGCATAGTTTGATTTGAACCTTTGTTTTTTTCCATTTAACAAAGAAAACAGCAGCAAACATCTGACAGAGCTTGATAATCTGTTATAAACTGCCCCCTGTCTCCAGTCAAGGCAGAGGAGTTTATACGTGATGCTACTAACTGCTACTGCATTTGATACTAACCCTTGAAGAAATCAGCAGCTTTGAGTACTAATACGACAATGGCTGTTACTTGGGGGAACGCGCTACCCAGTACCACAAAGGGATAAAAAATGTATTCTGCAAATTGCCTAGTCAATGTATATCCTACTAAGAGAATTTTTTTTTATATGTGAGAAAGTGAGAAAGTAGTTCCTTAAGAATTGTTCATATAGGGGCTGGAGCAATGATAGCACAGCGGGAAGGGCGTTTGCCTTGCACGCGGCCGACGCAGGTTCAATTCCCAGCATCTCATATGGTCCCCTGAGCACCACCAGGAGTAATTCCTGAGTGTAGAGCCAGGAGTAACCCCTGTGCATCACTGGGTGTGACCCAAAAAGGAAAAAGAAAGAAAGAACTGCTCATATAAGTGGCATAAATTTTCCTGGATGTTACTATAATAAGAATAGTTACATCAGGACTGGGGAAATGGCACAAGGGGCTGGAACACATGTATGTATGAGCTTTGTATGTGGAAGCAAAACACTATATCCTTGGCCCTTGTATGGTTTCCTGAGCACCACTGAGATTGGCCCTGAGCACTCTCAGATGTGGCCAGTGAATAACACAAGAACAAAGGAAAATTGTCGACTTCCTAGAAGTATACGTTCAGACTCACATTCACAAGCCAACTCAGAAAAGAACGTTAGTCCAGTGCAAAGTCACTGAAAACCCAGCGTTCCTCATAGGAGGGTCAGCCTGGACACTGTCCCCATCCAGGTTCATATCGGATTTCTAAACATAAGCCAAGTGGACCTGAAACGTTCTCATTAGAGGCCCAAGTTCATACTTGACGTGTTCCGATTTTTAAAGAAATTAGAAAGGCTTTCTGAATTTGCATTAACAGTATGTAAAGCATTAGTCAGGGATTTTATATCAGCCAGTCCTGAGCTGGCGGCTTAGCAATTCGTTGCCATATCAGGATATTTGGCCCCAAGCAGGTTCTTCAATCTCTCGACTTCAATTTCCGCAGCCGTAAAATATCAAGGCATTGGGCTCTGTGATCTCTGAAATCTCTCCCAACTCTCATGTTCTTTGAACCACTCTGTCCCTAATCATCTTTTTTCTGACTTTTTCAAAAAGACACATATCGATCTTTTGACTCTAATCCTTTTTGTTTGTTTTTCTTTGTTAAGGAATCTTCCTCCTCAATGAATACATCCAACAAAATGAATTTTAAAACTTTTCCTTCATCACCTCCTAAGCCTGGAGATACCTTTGAGGTTGAGCTGGCTAAAAATGATAACAGCTTGGGAATAAGTGTCACGGTACTGTTTGACAAGGTTTTCGAATATTTTCTCTTCTTTGATTTCCGCAGCTGTTGTATACCAACTTATTAGCTGAATTATTTTGCCTCCAAGTGGAAACTTGTCAAATACTTCCAAAATGAAAATTTGAATCAGATCTTAATTTTTTTATAAGTTTGAGCCTCCCCATTGCTTTTTCCTGTCGTTTAAAAATATATATGTAAAGCCCCCGTTCATTTCATACTCACTTATTCTGAATACAGAATCTGCAAAATACGAAATTAATATGTATGCTTTGTCTACATTTGATAGCCTCTAGAAAAGCATAAAATAATATATTTTAACCAGCATTTTAAGTAAAGCCTAATCTATTTATTTTTTCCCCTACTCTCCAAAATATATTATACCTTGGGATTATAATTAGGGTCTTTAAATTAGAGGTTCTCAAGGACTTTTAAGGTGGTTAAATCTGAACATAAACTCCTTGATGAAATTATATTAGAATTCTCTTTATTGAATATACAGTGATCTATACCATTTTTCAAAGCTGTTTTGAAACATGGTAGAAATGGCTCAATTGACATATGTAAGTCAGAAAGAAAATCTAATTTTCAGAGCATGTTCAAAACTTTGTAAAATTATTTTCTTCTTGCCCTTGACTTCTTTAGGAAGTTATTATATTCCTGTTGTGAAGGGAATTTAGAACTGTATGCCATAAGACATAAACCCATTAGGCCTTTTCGGCAATAAAAACAAAATTCTCAAATAACTTTTTTTAAAAGAGAAAAAAAAATGACCTTGATTCATGAGATTTGCTTTCAGGATAGTACATACTGTTTCATATGTTGTTGTTTTTTTCTCATACTCACACTCACTTATTTTGCAGTTACGTGTTGCTTTCTGCTTGCTCTTAATACATAGGATAGACTTACCAAGGAAAACCAGTTCTTTCTTAAAGACTCGTGCATGTTGGTTTTTTTCTAAATGTTTTTCAAAAAATGTAGCTGCCTTGACATTTGGAAAACTTAGATATGTTCTCGGGTATTGAACTAACTGTGTCTGCAGTCTCATGTATTGAACTAACTGTGTCTACTGTTGCTTTAGCTGATGAATGCTTTCTAGCTCTTAGATTTGAAAGATGGAGTGCAAACTTTCCCATAATATAAATCTTATTTGTCTTTTTCTTCTTAGGGCGGTGTGAATACCAGTGTCAGACATGGTGGCATTTATGTGAAAGCTCTTATCCCCAAGGGAGCAGCAGAATGTGATGGGAGAATTCACAAAGGTATAGCACTTTTCTGTGTGCAGAATTATCTATTGGGGTACCCTACAACAGATAGACAAGAAACTAGAAAGTCAGCATCACTGTCACTGTCCTCCCGTTGTTCATCAATTTGCTCAAGCGGGCACCAGTAACGTCTCCATTGTGAGACTTGTTGTTACTGTTTTTGGCATATCGAATATGCCACGGGGAGCTTGCCAGGCCTGCCGTGCAGGCAGGATATTCTCAGAATGTCAGGCTCTCTGAGAAGAACGGAGGAATCAAACCCGATTTGGCCATGTGCAAGGCAAACACCCTACCCACTGTGCTATCACTCCAGCCCAGAAAGTCAACATAGGCCTTCAAATTATTCGTTATACAGAATAAGAACACATATAATTTAGGGGATGTGGGTGGAGCCTGGCGAGGGCTTAATATTGGAGCCACACCAGCAGAACCCAAAGCTCACTCCTGCTTCTATGCTCAGGGATCACTCCTGATAGGGCTTGAGGTACCGTATGTTTCATACTAAGAAGCATTTTGCCAGATAATGGGAAATAGATGAGAACCTTTGTGAAAACACTACACCTACATTTCAAGGGACTTCTCCAGTCTTTACACATTTATACTTCACTGTTACTTTTCCCACGCTCTAAGTTGGTTTTATAGGTCTATACAGTATCTTGTTCTAAGATTAGTCATAGACGAGAGGAAAAAATCAAATGCGTATGAAAGGAACTCTCACAGAACTTCGTCCAGAGTTTGTCTGTGAATCTTTCCTCAAAGAGTCTAATTCAAATTAAGACCAAGCCTTAAAAGGCATGTCGAATTTTTTGTTTTATGCTTTGCATTTTTCAAAATTCCTGTCTAATTTGTAGGTGACCGCGTCCTGGCCGTCAATGGAGTGAGCCTGGAAGGCGCCACGCATAAGCAGGCTGTGGAGACTCTGAGAAATACAGGGCAGGTAGGAAATGACCGCTCCAAACTCCTAGGCTGCCTTGGAAGAATATGATAATACTAAATAGACCTATAACATTTAAAGTAAACCAATCTGTCCGAGAACTACAGATTTGTAAGTCAAGATACCAAAACTAATGTGTATAAGCGTCCTGGTATTTTTTTTCTTGAACATTGAAAAGCAAGTATCATGACAAGTGTTCTTTTACTAAGGAAACTGACTCCTTATTTCACATCTAACCCTGATGCTAACAAAGCACTCTAACAGGAAAAAGAGTGAAATGCATTTTACATTTTTTTTCCTAAGTATCTATTAATTTCTAGTGACTTCCATTTCTAGTCATTCTTCAGCCCGAAGACTAACTCATTTTGTTCTGATACAATTTGATTGAGGAATTATACCAAATTATACATAATAGTTTTTTTAATTTTTATTTATTTATATATTTATTGTTTGCTTTTTGGGTCACACCCGGCAATGCACAGGGGATACTCCTGGCTCACGCACTCAGGAATTACCCCTGGCGGTGCCCGGGGGACCATATGGGATGCTGGGAATCCATCCTAGGTCGGCTGCGTGCAAGGCAAAGGCCGTACCCGCTGTGCTATCGCTCCAGCCCCTATAATAGTTTTTAAGTTATAGTGCAATTATGATTTTATTTTGGTCCCCAAATCTTTTACTAAATGTACTTTTTTATAATTGTCTTACTTGGGTAGAAAATAATAAAAACTTCTTTCAGAAATTTTCACACCCTTGTTTATATCTCTATTTTTCTTCTTCTTTGTAATTTTGTAGATCAGGTAGTTACTTTAAATGATTTTTTGGTACTACCATCACTTACGCGAAGTCCCCCAAATGTATCTGTTTTTCTAAATAATTAATCCGTGACTATTCCTTTTGTGCAGGTGGTTCATCTGTTGTTAGAAAAGGGGCAGTTTTTATCACCCAAAGACCATGTCCCAGCCAGCGCACAGCCAGATCAGGACCCCCAAGGCCATACCCTAGAAAAAATGAAGAAAATGACTCCTCTTAAGGACTACAGTTTTGTCACTGAAGGTCAGACTTGGAAGACTGTCATCTTAGATGAGAGTTCTTCTTGGCGTATTTAAAATCTGAGTTGTACTTGCTGGGGCAAATTCAGGCCCGAGTTTCTTTAACTCTCCTGGTCAATCTGATGCATCATGTCGTGAGTTTTAAAAATAGACATAGATTTCAATTTATAGGATCTGAAAGATGATAAATAGTCTGAATATTAAATCATGCGTTAAACAAATTGTAATCACTTCTTAGTGTCTAAAACAGCTATAAAATTCAAAATGAAATTTCTTAGGGAAGAAAGAAGTGTAAATAGTATTGATTTGGCTTCCACCCCATAGGAAAACTTAGCTCATACATTATCGATTTTTCTTTCATTTTATGGACATCAGTCTATGCCTGGACAGAGTCTTTCTCCCAAATCTTTAAAACCTTCAACGATGCCATTATTGTAAAATGAGAAAATTAAGGACAGTAGTATCGACCTTATCACAAGTCTAAATGTGTTTACAGTGTACACTTAGATTCCTTCTACCTTTCATGGGTAGGGATGGCCTTTATTTTAAAAAATGGTTGAGAAATAATGGATTCATTGTTTTGTCTTTTCTTTTAAACCCTTATTTGATCACCCAAATATGAGCAACTCAAAATTAAAGCCAAAAAATAAAAAATAAAAACATAGCCCAGCCTGTGTTTTTTATCGTAAAAATAAAGTGACCATGCCCACTTTGCCTCGCTATCCTGTATTCTTTATAACTTTATTGAAATTTTTTATTCTTTTCCTATTGTTGCTATTTCCGTTTCTTTTGCGGCTAAGAATGTTTTCGTAATGCCATTGTAACTTGCTGGAGTGAATGATAATTAAATAATACTGCTCTCAAAACATGGGCATGACACCTGGCTTTTCATACCCTACTCTAACATTTGTTTTGCTCTTATCATTCCGCTCTCCACGTATTCCTAATTTCTCCCATTCCTCTTTCTCCTTCCCTGAGTTTTCCCCCATTTCTTTTATGCCTACAGTTTTTTTTAAAACAGATGAAAGCATAACTTCATTGTCAGAATCCTAAACATGTTTTCAGCTAACTTGATGTATGAATTGCACATTGAGTCTGAAACAACAATGTAGTAACAATGCATGAAGAGCAGTAAATAATGTAAGGAAATAAATAATGTAAGAAAACTTTTTCAGTATGCCTTAATAGTATTGAGGTTTGTATGTGCAAGTGTATACCTGTTTAGAAAATTTAACTCTTTTTCTTTCCATTCTTTTTTTCCTCCAGAGAATACATTTGAGGTAAAGTTATATAAAAATAGCTCAGGACTTGGATTCAGTTTTTCTCGAGAAGATAATCTTACAACTGAGCAAATGAATACCAGCATAGTACGGGTTAAAAAGCTCTTCGCTGGACAGCCAGCAGCAGAGAGCAGAAGAATTGATGTAGGAGATGTTATCTTGAAAGTGAATGGCGCCTCTCTGAAAGGACTCTCCCAGCAGGTCAGCTCCAGCACGTAGAGATGTAGAGACCCATCTAAATAAGATGAATTGGCTTTGTGACTTCAGAATCTCTGTTTAACTGTCTCTTCATTTGTAATTCATGGTACTTCCAGGAAGTGATATCTGCTCTCAGAGGAACATCTCCGGAAGTATCTCTGCTTCTCTGTCGACCTCCACCTGGTGTGCTTCCGGAAATTGACACTTTGTTGGTAAGACCTTTGAAAAGTCTTTTTTTTTTTTTTTCAGATAGATAGATTTATATATTGGTTTTTGGTTTGGGACAAATGCACGCTGGTTCCCGGGATGGTTTACTCATATGTAGGTGTATATTAATATAATTGAAGAAAGACACCCATAATAGGTGCTGGACATGGAACCCAGGTCAGCCACAAGCCAGGCAAGCTCCCTGCCCACTGTATTACCTCTCCAGCCCAATTTTTTTTTAATAATAGAACAAAGCTAGAAACAACTCTAGCCAGTAAAAGAATAGTGAACTAAATGAGAGAGATTATGACCAGTTGTAGGACTATCATGAAGTTTTATGCAATTGTTTTCAACTCCTGTTTAAGGATCTTAGAAAATAATAATGGTTTAAATATAAATTTTGACAGTAGGCTATAAGAACTGTAATTCTAATCAGATTTGAAAGATAGCTTGTAATATTAGCAGCTGATATCTTTTTGCACGTTACACATTTCCTTGGTTTCAACCAGCCACAGAAGTAAGTGATTCAACTCTCAGATATAAGCAGGATCAACTATCAGTTATATATGAATTTTTAAGGATTTGTACTTTTTTTTTTAATTGAATCACCGTGAGTTGCAAAGTTACAAAGTTGTTCATGATTGGGTTTCAGTCATACAATATTCCAACACCCTTCCCTTCAGAGTTGATATTCTTAAACCCCATGTTTTTTTTCTCAATAATTAACAATACTTTAATTATGAGAAAATAGACTGAATTTCGGGGCTGGAGCAATAGCACAGCGGGTAGGGCGTTTGCCTTGCACGCAGCCGACCTAGGTTCGATTCCCAGCATCCCATATGGTCCCCTGACCACCGCCAGGGATAATTCCTGAGTGCAGAGCCAGGAGAAACCCCTGTGCATCGCCGGGTGTGACCCAAAAAGCAAAATTTAAAAAAAGACTGAATTTGGGGAAGGAGGTTACCCCCGATACCCCTGGCTCTGAACCCAGGAATCACTCCTGGTGATGCCCGAGAGCCATATGGGATGCCAGGGATCTAACCCAGGTTGGCCGCATGCGAGGCTAGTGCCTTACTCCCTGTACTATCTCTCTGGTCCTGAATTGGATTTTTTGCTTCATTTAAACACCCTGATTTACAGACCTGTTCATAACACAGTTGTTTCAGGCGTTTGGTGTTCCATCACCAAACCGTTCATCACCAGTGTGACCGTCCATCCCTCTGTCGTTGTCTTTATTTTCCCAGCCACCCCCAAGTTTCACCCTTAGCGGGCACAAAGTAATTTATTAATAATTTATAAGAAAATAAAATAAAAGTAAGTAAAGTAAAGGCCCTCCCGTTGATCATCAATTTGCTCGAGCGGGCCCAGTAACATCTCCATTGGAGACTTTGTTGTTACTGTGTCTGGCATATCTAATACTCTCGGTAGCTTGCCGGGCTCTCCGAGAGGGGCGGAGGATTCGAACTCGGGTAGGCCATGTTGGCTGCGTGCAAGGCAAACGCCCTACCCGCTGTGCTATCGCTCCAAGTAATAATTCAATTTAGTACTCATTGCAACTCCATGGCTAGTGGGATTATCAAAAAAAAAAAATACTTCCATATTAAAGGGATATATCCGATAATCTTGTATTGCAAGCCATAAGGCCCAAAAGGAAAGAGAGAGAGGAGACAAACAGACAGACAGACAGACAGATGGACAGAAGAAAAGTGCCTGCCATCTTGGCAGGCGGTGGGATGTGGGTGAGGTGTGGGGGGGAAACTGGGACCATTGGTGGTAGAAAAAGTACACTGGTGAAGGAACAGGTGTTGGAACATTATATGACTGAAATTCAGTCAGAACAACTTTGTAAATGTATTTATCACTGATTCGATTACAAAATAAATAATAGGAAAAAATACTTTCATAAAAGAAAATTTCTGAAAATTGCTATATCTCACCACGGGTTCATTAAGTTTTTGTCTTAAGTTCATTAAGTTTTACAAAGCTGTTGAGCCTTCTGTGTTATTCTGTGTTACTGTTTTTCTTGGCTGAGCTTAGTGGGCTTCTGTGTTACTTTCCTGTCTATCCTGGTGCACTCCTGCTGGGTGTCAGATTGTGGAATTTGAAGGTTGTCCACTGTGCACTCCAGGATCTGGAGAATGGTGTCCGTTATGGGGTGTGGGCTTGACTGCGGGGCTTCCAGAATTACAGAGGGTGGGGGGAAGGAGACTGTCCCCCTCCACCCCAAGAAGACCCCAGAGTTTTCAGCCTGAAAACCAGCGTACCTGGAATTTTTGCCAGCTTGGTAACTGCGCAGAGATCGGTCATGAGGCAGTGGAGTTGGGCGATTGGCGTGGCTGGGGCTGTGGGGAGTGGGTGAGGGTGCCCTTCGACTGGGCGGGGACTTGGCCCACTCCCTTCCTGAACGCGCCCCAGAGTTTACAGCTGGGAAACCAGTGCACCCAAGAATTTCAGTAGTTTGATTTGCATCTCTTCTGAGATTTAGCTGTGAATCTGTAAATCTGGGCTCGTGGATATTCGAATTTGCATGGCATTTGGTATGGGATGTCCTGAACTGAGTTTTTGAATACAAAGTATTATAAAATGGGCACTGGTGGAGGGATGGGTTCTTGATCATTGTATGACTGAAACGAACGGAATCACAAAAGTATGTAAGTCTGTAATTTATGCATGTACGTATCTCACGGTGATTCATTAAAAATATCACTGTCACTGTCACTGTCCTCCCGTTGTTCATCGATTTGCTCAAGCGGGCCCAGTAACGTCTCCATCATGAGACTTGTTACTGTGTTTGGCATATCAAATATGCCACGGGTAGCTTGCCAGGCTTTGCCATGCGGGCAAGATATTCTCGATAGCTTGCCGGGCTCTCCGAGAGGGACGGAGGAATCGAAACTGGGTCGGCCGGGTCGGCCAGGTCGGCCATGTGCAAGGCAAACGCCCTACCTGCTATGCTATCACTCTAGCCCACATTAAAAAATTAAAAAATTAAATTAAACATTCCCCCCACAAAAGAAAGCATTATTTGAAAAAATAGATTTGGGTAGCTAGCATGTTGTATAACAATTTTTTATCATAAGACTATATCCCTGAAACTTATGCCATGTGTAAATATGACTTTTCTTTTAATGCTGTTGTTCCATATCTTTCTTTTCGAATTCAGAATCCTAAATTTAATATTAGTTGTCACCCTCTGATCTGTGTAAATGTGTCTGTTGCAGACCCCGCTCCACTCTCCAGCACAAGTCCTTCTAAACAACAGTAAAGAGCCTTCTCGGCCGGCCTGTGTGGAACAAGGCGCTCCTAGCTCAGACGAAAACGAATTGTCTGAGAAAAGCCAGAAACGGTGTGTGTCCCCATCCAGAAGAGACAGTTACAGCGACAGCAGCGCAAGTGGCGAAGAAGACGTCGTGAAATCCCCAGCGGAGAAGCCAGATAGGAGCTGGAGCGTGGCTTCGAGTAAGACCTCGGGCAGTGGCCGCTCCCAGCATGTGCCGTGCAAGAACCAAGAAGAGAACATTTGCACCATGTTTTACTGTCCTCAGAAAACACCCAGCCACACCGAATTCGAGGACAGGTACGCCAACATAATGTGTCACACTCGAGCAGTGGGTGTCGTTGGTAACTGACGCCAGGGCTGACACTCGCCCAGCGTGAAAAGCGCCTGTCTGGGCCCACGGAGAGGACTCTGTCGGGAGTCGGGTCCCCCAGTCTTCCCTCGCCATCCGTTCCCTCTGACCGTTCTGGCTGAGGCTCGTTTGTGGTGACACTGGGCCTTCTGGTCACGTTGACTTCGGTTTTTTGAATTAACAACCAGAAATGCAAAATTCGATTTCTCTAACAGGCCTTACCAGTTTAGGCTGTTAAAGGTCTTCAGAATAGAACCTGGACAGAGAACAAGCATTGAGAAAGAACAGTATTTGTTTTAAGCCTACAATAAACTTAGGATCCGGCAAAAATAAGAATTCAGAATCAGACATTTTGAAGAAGTAGCTAGAATCTGTGTCCCAAAGCACATACAAGCCTCGCTGGTTGGGTCCTTTCTCTTTGTGGCACAGACGTTCTTTTCCCGCCTGATAATGTCTCTGAAAACAGCTCTGTTTTTGTTTTTTTTTTTTTGTCCTGCTAGTGCCCGTCCTTCCTCTCTGCTGCGGGACGTGAGTCCTGGGCAGAGCTGTCAGCCCCACACAGAGTCGGACGTCTCTCACCCCGCGGCCCAATATCACATGCCTAATGCCTCTGAACCCACGAGGCAAGGAAGCTTGACGTCTTCAAAGACTGACTTGGGAAATCCCCTTGAAGATTTTGAGCTGGTGAGTTGCTTCCTCTGTACTAAGACAAACTCGGTATTTTTCTTTCCTGCGATGTAGATAGGCGGCTTCCCTTTAGTTGAGGTCAGCTCTGTCTGGAGGTACCTTTCGTCGGACCTGCATCTCTTATGCATCTTTCTCTGCTGTCCATAGTAAAGGCAAAGGGTGGGACCAAAGAAGACCTTGTACAAATTCCTCGTCTGCTGTTGAAGTGCAGTTTGACAGATGCGTGTGGACAAATGACTAAATTATCTTGTGCTTGAGTGGCTTCCTCTATAATGGGCCGGGGGGCCGGGGGGTGTCTAGTGATCTTACAGGTTTGTGATGAGAATCAAACCAAATGACATGTAGAGCCCTTCAGATCTGCCAGGGTAGACAGTGGATATTATTCTCATTTCCCCTCATCAGAGTTGCCCCTTGGATTTCCCTCCAGTTTTTGCTTCATTTTCCCTGTGGTCCAGGACTCAAACTCGGGGCCTCGGGCACGGACAAGACAGGTGCTATAGCGCTGAGCTGTGTCCAGTCCCCTTTCAGCAATCTGAATTTAATTTTTCTCCTCCGTGTGTATGTGTATGTGTCCATCACATGTATATTTTGAGTATCCTTCTCAGCAGTGGAATAAAATTAATCTTTCAGTTATTTCCTTAGATATCTCTCCTCGGGCCGGGGATGTGGCTCAGAGGTTGAGCACTTGCCTTGCGCATGTGAGGCCCTGGGTTGATTCCTGGCTTCTGGGGGTCCCCCGAGTACTGACGGGAGTAACCTGCAGCAGAGCCAGCGCTGGCACAGAAACAAAGGAAGCAAGCATAGAAACCCATCATGGCCCCGTAATCTGCAAGCAAGCATTCTGTCTCCATCGAAGTCTTTTTAAAAAATGATATGCAGCTGTGGCTTGGAAGCCGGCCTCAAATGCTGGGGGAAAAGGCAGTTCAGATAGAGGAGGGAACACCAGGTAAAGGGTATTTGGAGGACCAGCTCAGGTTGGGAGATGCAAGCTGAATGTAGACTATGGATCAAACGCAATAGCCACTCGATGCCTCTAGTGCAAACTACAGCACCCAAAAGGAAAGAGAGAACAAAAGGGAATGCCCCGCCTCAGAGGCAGAGTGGGGTGGGGGTGGCGGGAGGGATGCTGGGACCATTGGTGGTGGAGGTTGGGCACTGGTGGAAGGATGGGTACGCGATCATTGTATGACTGAAACGCAAGCACAAAAGCTTGTAAGTCTGTAACTGTACCGCACGGTGGTTCACTAGTAAAAAATTTAAAAAATAATAGTAGCACTGCACTGTCCTCCCCTTGTTCATCGAGTTGCTCAAGCAGGTCCAGTAACGTCTCCATTGTGAGACTTGTTGTGACTGTGTTTGGAATATCGAATACGTCACGGGGAGCTTGCCAGGCTCTGCCGTGTGGGCGAGATACTCTCGGTAGCTTGCCGGGCTCTCCGAGATGGGCGGAGGAATCGAACCCAGGTCTGCTGGGTTGGCTGCATGCAAGGCAAATAAATGCCCTGCCCACTGGGCTATTGCTCCAGCCCAAAATAATAATAATAATATTATTATAATAATAAATATGCAATTGCAATGAAAGAAACCGATCTTCAGCATGATAATACTAAAAAAATCAATAAATTAGAATTTATATATTTATAATTCCCCCGACCTGGCAAGCTCCCCGTGACGTATTCGATATGCCAAACACAGTAACAACAAAGTCTCCAATGGAGACGTTACTGGGCCCGCTCGAGCAAATCGATGATCAACGGGAGAGCCTTTACCTTTTACCTTATAATTCCCCCAAACTTATTTTTTTGTTTGTTGTAGTTTAACGACCATGGTTCCACTAGCGCCACCCTTCATGCCATTGGTGTACAAAGTGACCACACTCTTCCACCACTCTTTCCCTCGGCCCCAAAGCCTCTCCTGCTGCTTGATAACCTCAGTTCTCTTAGTCCAAGTCCAGGGACTTGTTTTCACTGGGCACTGTTCATTCTCTTCTTCACTCACGGGTGAGTGAGATCACCCAGTTTTTCTCTTCTTTTTAACTTATTTTACCTAAACATGATGCCCTACCAGGAGGATGGCCCCACAGGCAGTTGGGATAGAGAAGGGACCACTAAGTGAATGATGCTTGGAGGGATCACTCGGGGTGGGAGATACGTGCTAAGAGTAGACTATGGGCCAAACATGTTCACCACTTACTACCTGCATTGCAAACAAACCATAACACCCAAATGTGCCTGCCACAGAGGCAGGTGGGGGGACGGGATGGGGTGGTGACGGGAGGGATACTGGGATCTTTGGTGATGGAAAATGTGCACTGGTGGAAGGACGGGTTCTCGATCATTTTATGACTGAAACATAATCATAAAAGCTTCTAAGTCTATAACTGGACATCATGGTGATTCATTCAATTTTTTAAATTTTTTTGAAGAAACAACAGCAACAACAAATACATGATGCCCTGTAGCTTAGCACTGTGGAACGTTCGGTTGTGGATGGGTCATATAAAGCCTGTCAAATCCTGTGGTCTGGCCCTGGAATGTGACAGGACAGATGTATGCTTCCAGACCCGCTGCCTACCTGCCTGTATTGTATGGTCCATGAGTGACGTTGTGAATATTCAGATGGCCCTTGGTGTGAGAGAGGTTTCCCACCCCAGCCGCTGCATCCAATTTTAGCAAAAGACCAGATGCATCTTTTCTCCTGGCTGAGCAATATTCCATTGTGTATAAATGCCACAGCTTCTTCAGCCATCTGCTATTGGAATCTGGTTGCTGTACTTAATACTACATTAAACATAGGCACGTGTATGTATATATATTTTTTTTCTGGGGGGCACTCCCAGTAGTGCCCAGGGCTTCCTCCTGGCTCTGTGTTCAGGATCACTCCTAGTGGGGCTTGGAGGACCATAGGTGCTTCAGGGGATGGCATTGGGCCAGCTACATGCAAGGCAAATGCCTCACCCACTGTATTATCTCTCTGGTCCCTGAATATATCTTTTTGAGTTAATATTTTTTCAATAAAAGCTTTCATTTGTGTCTCTTGGTATCCATCTTGATTGCATAGATATATAAATAAAAGAATTTATGATGTCGTAAACCAATATCACCTCAGTTTTTAAAAATTAAAGGCCCAATTATGTATCCTTCCCCAGAAAAGCATTCTTTGATTATCAGAGTATCTATCCCAACTGCCTATGGAGGCATCCTCCTGGTAGGGCATCATGTTTAAGTAAAATAAGTTAAAAAGTATAACCACTGGTATAACCTCCTCTCCGCAGCCTCTGGTATAGCCACTGGTGGCTATACCCCTGAATATAAGAACTGAACTAGGAGTAATTCCTATTTCTCCTCTCTTTAGAAACACACATATGTATTTAAACCCAGCTTTTACATTTGGAGCTGTTGCAGGAGGTACATTCTTTCTAGCCTTAAAGAGATCTGGCTTTTTCACTTGGGTGATCTCAGTACCCTGTTAAGATTCCCTCCTTTGTTAATCAAAGCCGTCATCATTTTGTTTGCCCATGGCGCAAAATAGACAAACTAACAGATTCACTGTTTTATTCCCTTAGGAAGTAGAACTCCTCATTACCCTAAATAAATCAGAGAAAGGGAGCCTGGGCTTCACAGTCACCAAAGGCAATCAGAGTATTGGTTGCTACGTTCACGATGTCATTCAAGACCCAGCCAAGAGTGATGGCAGACTCAAACCTGGAGACCGCCTGATAAAGGTAAGACATGTCAGCGGTATATCTGTTCACGTGTGACTAAAGAGCGGGCCGGGTCTGAAGGAGATGCGGTTTATACTTCCCCATCACCCCCAACTAAGGTCTTTATGTAGTTAACGGATGTGGACCTCTTTGAACTCCCCCTTTCAACTCAGGACTTCCTTTGAGCACAGGTAAGGCTTTCAAACTATCTTGACTCCGAGGCATCAAATAGCTTTTTAGATTACTAGCACTAGCACTTAGCACTATCCTCCCGTTGTTCATCGATTTGCTTGAGCGGGCCCAGTAGCATCTTCATCGTGAGACTTGTTGTTACTGTGTTTGGCATATCGAATTCGTCACGAGGAGCTTGCCAGGCTTTGCCGTGCGGGCGAGATACTCTCGGTAGATTGCCGGGCTCTCCGAGAGGGGCGGAGGAATCGAACTCGGGTCAGCCAGGTATCAAAATAAATTTCTTTCTGGAAAAAACCTGAGTGCCCAAGAACAGATGACTGGCTAAAGAAAATTTAGTACATTTACACAATGGAGTACTATGTAGCTGTTAGAAAAGATGAAGTCATGAAATTTACATACAAGTGGTACTACATGGAAAGTATCATGTTAAGCGAAATGAGTCAGAAAGAGAGGGATGGACATAGAAAGATTGCATTCATCTGGGGAACATAAAGTAACAAAATAGGAGACTAACACCCAAGAATAGCCGAGATAAGTACCAGGAGTTTTACTCCATGGCTTGGAGGCCAGCCGCACACACTAGGGGGAAAGGGAGCTCAGATAGAGAAGGGAGCACCAAATAAAGGGTGTTGGGAGGATCCTCCCAGGATGGGAGAAGCATGCTGAAAGTAGACTATAGACCGAATATGATTGCCACTTAATGCCTCTTTTGCAAACCACAGCACCCAAAAGGAGAGTGAGAACTAAAGGGAATGCCCTGCCACAGAGGCAGGGTGTATGGGGGGATGGGGGGGATGGAGAGGGGAGGGATACTGGGATCTGTGGTGGTGGGAAATGGGCACTGGTGGAGGGATGGGTATTCGATCGTTGTATAACTGAAACCCAAGCACAAAATTTTGTAAGTCTGCAACTGTACCTCATGATGTCTCACTAATAAAATTTTTTTAAAAATAAATAAAAATAATTGGGAGAAGGAAAAAAAATGGATAATAAATAAATAAATAAATCACCATGAGATAAAAAATAAATAAACAAATTTCGTATATTAGCAAAATTACTTGATCACCATACTTTTGATCTCCATAGTAAAGGGCATTATTCAATAAATTAGGTATTCCTCTTTGTCTTAAATCTTCTGCTGCCTCATTGCTAGTGTGTAAAAAATCAAAAGACATTGCCACACGTGGTTGGCAACTCCTGTGTTCTAAAAAACGTACTGTGCCTCACCCGATCCTCCTCTCCGCAGGTCAACGACACGGATGTCACCAACATGACTCACACCGATGCAGTGAACCTGCTGCGCGCTGCGCCCAAAAGGGTGCGCCTCGTCCTCGGGCGAGTCCTGGAAGTGCCCCGGCAGCCCGTGCTGCCCACCCTGCTGCCCGACATCACTCTGACGTGTGGCAGCGAGGGGCCGGGTAAGCAGAACCCCCGTCCCAGCCGCTCAGGGCCTCGCGACCGAGTGAGTGAGTCGGTCACTCTGAGTCCCGTCCTTTCTTCTCCCTCAAGGTTTCTCCTTGTCCGGAGGCCACGACAGCCTGCAGAAGGTGGTGTACGTCAGCGATATCGACCCCCGGTGCGCCGCAGCCCTGGAGGGTGACGTCCAGCTGCTGGACATCATCCACTACGTGAACGGCCTGAGCACACAAGGCATGACCTGGCAGGAGGCACAGAGAGCCCTGGACGCCGGCCTCCCCTCCGTGGTGCTGAAAGCCACCAGGTACTCTGCAGACGAGCGCGTCGTTGGGTTCTCTTGAAAGCCCTTGAGAACGTAGGGAAGCCTCCGTGGAGTTGAAAGGTGTCAAGTTAGGCAGGCTTCGTCATAGAAGATTCTAGAGCATTTGACCTGGATCTGGGTTTGGATACTGATCGTGACTATTCATTCATTGTTTGCTACATGTGTTTGTATGGATGTTTTCACATAGAAAAAAAAAAACAGAAAATAGAACTCAAGTTAGTGTTGCTTGCCTTTTGTTTGGGGGGGAGGCAGGGGTTGCTGCCCAAATAGTGCTCAGGAGGTCCAGGGGCACTGCTCGGGAGTCCTGGCCAAGCAAGTTCGTGGTTAAACACTGCTTCAGCCCGAGTGCCTGCCAAAGGTCACCCAAACTCTCCGGTGGAGCTGAGGGTCTCCGGGGGCACATCCAGCCCCAGGGACCTTGTGGTGACAGGAATCAAACCTCCTTCAGGGACACAGTAGGCATGCGCCCCTACTCTGTACTGTTTTTCAACCCGTCAAAATTTTTCTTTAAAAACAAATAAAAAAATAAATAAAAATCAGGCCAGGAGCAGAGGGATAGTATAGTGGGGAGGACGTTTGCCTTGCACGCAGCCAACCCGGGTTCTATTCCAGCATCCCATATGGTTCCCCCAAGCACCGCCAGGAGTAATTCCTGAGTGAAGAGCCAGGAGTAACCCCTGAGCATCGCCGGGTGTGACCCAAAAAGAAAAAGAAAAAAGAAAAAAAAGTCCCTGTCCACTATACTTTATCATAATTTTACATTATAAAAATTACTGGGGCTGGAGTGATAGCACAGCGGGTAGGGTGTTTGCCTTGCATGCAGCCAACATGGCTGACACAGGTTCGATTCCCAGCATCCCATATGGTCCCCCGAGCACCGCCAGGAGTAATTCCTGAGTGAAGAGCCAGGAGTAACCCCTGAGCATCGCTGGGTGTGACCCAAAAAGAAAAAGAAAAAACTACTAATAGCAGCTTTTCTTTGACTTATAATGCAAATAAATTGAAAATGTGTTATCAAATTTCCATAAATTTGATCACAAAAACCAACACAAATTTATTAATTCTAGAGATCTAATTCTAGAGTCCCAGAGAAATAACACAAGGGTTAAGGCTCTTCCCTTGCATGAGACTGAATCTGGGTTTTGATCGTTGGCTCCCGAGCGCTGCCAGGAGTGATCCCTGAGCACAGGGCCAGGACAAAGCCCTGAGCATTGCTTGGTATAGCCCAAACCTCCCTCCCCCCCAAAAAATGTATTATCTCCCTCCCTACTAAAGACTGATAACGACTTTAAGAGGTTCCTCTATTCCTTAGCTCCCCAAAATAAAACTCCTAAAATGTGTGGTTAAAAGATAATTTACAAACTTTAAACATTTACCTTAATAACTTTATTTCCTTTTTATTTTCCCTTAAAATCATAGAGATGGCCATCCAGTGGTGCCCAGTTCGACGAGGACTGCTGGTCCAGCTCCTCACCTGCCCATAGCCAACGGTGAAGGTATGTTCACGATAGAGAACAAGAACTAAGGGAGAAGCAGCTCTTTTGTTCCCTTATCAAAGGAGGTTTGGAAACTTGCCTTCCAAGAACCATCATTTTACTGCCTCTCTAAATATATTACATCTACATAGAAGCTTCTTTAAAATTCAGTGGTGGGGGGCTGGAGCAATAGTACAGCGGGGAGGGTGTTTGCCTTGCACGCGGCCGACCCAGGTTCGATTCCCAGCATCCCATATGGTCCCCCGAGCACCGCCAGGAGTTATTCCTGAGTGCAGAGCCAGGAGTAGCCCCTGTACTTCACCAGGTGTGACCCAAAAAGAAAAAAAAAATTCAGTGTGTGATAGGAAACAGGAGAGCAACAGTGGAGCGGGAGGTTGAGAGCCAGACAAAAACAGCGACTAAGTCTTCTGTGACCTTAGCAAATTACCTGATCCATATCTCAGCCTCTGTTTCCTGTGAGGTTCTGTGAGTACAATATGAATATGATTAGTATGTAGGTCAAACAGTTATGTGGCATAAACACAGCAATACAAGAATGCTTATCATCACAGTTGGTGATTTATTCTAGTAATTACCGAGTTTCTGGCCTGCACTGACATATTCAGGGTGTTGCGCATCTAACAATGTCTTTGATAAGACAAAAAAATGTAAAAATAGAGTAAGAAGCATAAGAATTGAAACTGTATTATTAGTAGCCATAGCAGCGGCTCACTTTTCCTCTGAAGCCAGCCTTCTTCAAGATCCGCAGAACAACTCTGACGCCTAGTGTTGGTCTCCTTCCCTTCTAGGAGAAAACCAAGACACAGAGAAGTTTGAGTAATGTGCTCACGTGCTGGAGTTAGGTAGAGACAGAATTCAAACCTGGGATGTCTGA
Organism: Sorex fumeus; assembly: GCF_029834395.1. Lineage (NCBI taxonomy): Eukaryota > Metazoa > Chordata > Mammalia > Eulipotyphla > Soricidae > Sorex > Sorex fumeus. The sequence goes on along the minus strand of NW_026606070.1, from coordinate 2,552,079 downwards.
CTCCACGCTCTAACTTACATAACTGGGTTCAATAAATCTAACTTGTGTTCCTAGTATTAATATAACAATGAGAGTAGGCTTAAGCTTAGGCTTAGGCACATGAAGTTGAGCAAGTTTTATCTGAAATCCAATTCAGTGCTTCCTACTTGCCTAGACACGTGGATGACCTGGCAGAAGAATCTCAGTACCAAAGTGGCTCAAGGAAATAACCAGGTTATCTTCATTTAAAAAAAAAATCCTATTTTTTAATACTTTTTATTGAATCTCTGTTAGATACTCGGTTACAAAGTTGTTCGTGATTTGGTTTCAATCATTCCGTGTTCCAACACCCATCCCTTTACCAGTGTAAATCTCCCACCACCAGTGTTCCCAGTTTCCCTCCCGCCAGTCCACTCCAACCTGCCTCCACTTTTTTTTCTACTTTTCTCTCTCTCTCTCTCTCTCTCTCTCTCACTCTCGCTCTCGCTCTCGCTCTCCCTCTCTCTCTTTCTCTCCCCCCTTCCTTTTAGGCATTATGGTTTGCAGTACAGGTACGAAAAGGTTATCCTATTTGTGCTTTACCTACTGTCAGCATGCAGTTTTTATCCACAGTGATCATTTCCAACTTTGTCATTGTGGTCCCTTCTCTATCCTAACTGTCCTCTCCGCCGACCACTTGAGGCCACTGTGGACCAGCCCTCCCGGACCTTGTTTCTACCGCCCTTGGATATTAATCTCATACTATGTTGTTGTTTTTAATATCCCAAAAATGAGTGCAGTCATTCTATGCCTGTCTCTCTCTTTCTGACTCATTTCACTCAGCATGATACTCTCCATGTCCATCCATTTATAAGTGAATTTCATGACTTTATTTTACCTGGTGACTGCATTATATTCCATTGTGGAGATGTACCATAGTTTCTTTGTCCAGTCGTCTGTTCTCTGGCATGCGTGTTGTTTCCAGATTCTGGCTACGGTGAATAGTGCTGTCATGAACATAGAAGTGCAGATGGTTTTTCTGATGTGTATTTTTGGACCCCCGGGGTATATTCCCTGAAGTGGCATTGCTGGGTCAATTTCTAGTTGACTAGTTCAATTTCTAGTTTTTTGAGGAATGCCCATATCGTTTTCCAAAAAGGCTGGAGAAATCGGCATTCCCACCAATGATGAAGGAGAGTCTGTTACTCCTCACATCCACGCCAGCACTGGTCGTTCTTGTTCCAAAGCAATCTGTCACTTCTTTATCTGTTGTTGTCTTGAACACTGAAGGGAATCAGGACCCTCTTGCTGCTTGCTGAGAATCCCATTCACTTCGCGTCAGACAACCATGAGAACAGTCAGGAAAGCATTTTCCTAGCAACCTCCAGAAGAGGCAAACAAGAGTAGCTACATCACCTGATGCCCTCTCTCTCTGTGGGTGTCTCTCTTTTTGGCGACCAAAGAGCTAATTTCTTCATGCATTCTTTATGTATGCAAATAACATGGAACCATTGTGAAGAACCCTGTGATATGACTGGAAGTATGGCCAGGGAGCGAGCACGTGGCTGGACTGAATTCAGTCCTGGCACCGCAGATGGTCTATGAGCCCTCCCAGGAGTGATCCCTGAGCACAGAGCCAGGAGTCAGCCCTGAGCACTGCTGGGTGTGGACCCAAAAAGAAAAGGAATGGGGCTGTAAAGTGAGAATAGCCATTTTGGACAATAGTTGGATAGTTTCTTTAAAATGTAAGCACATGCCTATAAGAGTTTCCATACCTCTTAGTCTTACTCACGATAAAAAAAAAAAAAAGAAAAGAAAAGAAAAAAGAAACCATGTATGTGGAACTGTGTGCAGGAATGGTTTTGTCCAGTTCCTTTGTGGTAGAAAAAAAAACAGAAGCAATGATTTTCAAAAACGACTGAACTAATTATATCTAAACAACAGAATCCTACTCAGTAATGAAAATGGCCTGTTGATAGATGCAGCAGCATAATGGATTCAGAATGAATGTGCTGATTGAAAAAAGCCAGGCAAAAGGGATTTGTACTAAATTATTTCATAATAGAATATGGTACAGAATAATCTGTAGTGACAGGTCGAGATAAAATTCTGAGGGAGGGGGCTGGAGCGACAGGTCAGCAGGGAGGGCGTTTGCCTTGCACTTGGCCAACCAGGGTCCGATCTCCGGCATCCCGTATGGTCCCCTGAGCACCACCAGGAGTAATTCCTAAGTGCAAAGCCAGGAGTAACTCATGTGCATCACCTGGTGTGACCAAAAAAAGAAGCAAAAAAAAGAAAAGAAAAGAAAAAGAAAATCTGAGATGGGGAAGAGATTAGGGAAATAGCAGTAAGGGAAATTAAAAACACTGCACTTGAGGGGCTGGAGCAATAGCACAGCGGGTAGGGCGTTTGGTTTGCCTAGCACGTGGCCGACCCGGGTTCGATTCCCAGCATCCTATATGGTCTCCCGAGCACCGCCAGGAGTAATTCCTGAGTGCATGAACCAGGAGTAACCCGTGTGCAATCAATGCTGGGTGTGACCCAAAAAGAAAAGGAAAAAAAAAAAAACACTGCACTTGAGTTTAGAGTGATAATAGAGGGAAGACACTTTCCTTACCTGTGGACTCTCTGATAGAGTCCCGAGCACAGCACCAGGAGTAGCCCCACAGCACTGCTGGGCATGATCCAAAAAACAAAATTGATTAAGCAAAAATGTGTCTAGGAAGATAGCTATGCAGGCTGAATCACATGCTTTGCTCGCAGGAGGGTTGGGCTTGCTCCCTGGTGCCACAGAATCTCTCTGGCACTGCTTGGAATTTTTTCTAACCCCAGTTATTGATCTGGGAATGACCCCCAAGCACCACCAGGGCTGCCCCAAGACAAAAGCAAACACTAAACTGTTGTGTTTTGCACTATTACAGCATAGTGTTTTTGCGCTCGTGGATTATTATTCCTCTGCCCCTCTCGGAGAGCCCGGCAAGCTACCGAGAGTATTCGATATGCCAGACACAGTAACAACAAAGTCTCCAATGGAGACGTTACTGGGCCCGCTCGAGCAAATCGACGATCAACGGGAGGGCCTTTACCTTTACCTTTACACCTTTATTTTATTATTCTTCCTAAGTCACATCAGAAGTGCATCGCCATAATTAGAGAAATTTCTTCCTAAAATGTCATCTCATCATCTTTCTAGGTGGAATTTTAAGCCATTCTCATATAGAAGTCTTTATTTCCTTTTTCTTTTTTGTTTCTTATGTACTGTACCAGACCCTACCAGATTTTTCAAAATCTCTTGCAAATATAATTTAATGTATCAGAATGTTTTCAATGTAAGTTTAGCTATAAGAGAAGCAATGGTATTTTGGGAATAGTTACTTAATTTTTTTTTGTGCTGAGTTGCAGTTAACATTTCGTTTGCAGATATATAAAAAGTTTTCTCTAGTTGCACCCATAACTTATTTTTATGTGTTAAATGGATCACCTTTATGAAATGAGACTGGGGACTAAAAGCATCTATCTTTCCTACAGTAGTAGTCTGGCTAAAATTCAGCCCCGGTGATGTCTGTGTCCCATTCAGCTGCAAAGTTCATATTCAGCATCTCACATCAGGACCATTCACTCTGAACTGAGCTCTTTATTTTTTTTTAAGGAGGTCAGGCATATTTTGCTTCCTCCTCTCTGAAGAAGTAGCTTATTTATTTAAGCAGGCACAAAATAATGTGTTTTGTATTTCTTGTTACAACTAAATGGCTAATGCAATTATCCAAACGTGCTTCAGTAAAAGAAAATTTGTGAGACTTGTCTTATCTCATCATGGTGGAAGCGGTAAGCTGCCCACCCCCACTCCAAGAAGACCCCAGAGTTCTCTGCCTGAAAACTGGGGGACCTGGAACTTCCACTGGGCCATTGGCATGGCAGAAGCCTTGGGGTGCAGGCGCAACTGCCGGGCTTCTGCAGGGTGGGGTCCGGGCCAACCCCCCTGAAAGGGAGCATTTATGCAAGCTAGTTTGTCTTAAGAAATTGACTATATGCTCCTCTCTAGTACTTGACTCTGTCTAGTTGGTTTTTAATCAGTGCCGCAGCCTCGTATTACTAATAAAAATAATAAAACCTGCCCCCAAAACAAGGGTTTCCTCTCTGAGGGCTCACCCCACCATCTCTGTTGTTCTTTCAGCTCATCATGCTGCAAAGTCGAATAGCAAGCCCGCCGTCACGCTGAGTCATTCGTTCTCCAAGGTCAGTGAACGCTGCCGTCCCCCAAGACATGCTACCTTAGACAAATAATCCTCTTCTTAAGGTTTTAACCCAAACGAGTTTCTTGCCTTTTTTAAAAAAAAAAAAAAAAAGACATTTCTGGGGCTGGAGCGATAGCACAGCGGATAGGGTGTTTGCCTTGCACGTGGCTGATCCGGGTTCAATTCCCAGCATCCCATATGGTTCCCCAAGCACCGCCAGGAGTAATTCCTGGGTGCATGAGCCAGGAGTAACTCCTGAGCATCGCCAGGTGTGACCCAAGAAGAAAAAAAAAAGACATTTCTTTGAATATTTAAGGACTTGCCTTTTATTACATATGTATGTTGCTAGTAGGAATACAGTTTCGTGAATGAATAGAACGTAAAGTTGGCACACGGGTCCCTGCCTCATTTGGCCACACTCGGCTATTAAATAATTGCTCAACTAGATAGTTTTAGGTAAAGGTAAAGGTAAAGGTAAAGGCCCTCCCGTTGATCGTCGATTTGCTCGAGCGGGCCCAGTAACGTCTCCATTGGAGACTTTGTTGTTACTGTGTCTGGCATATCGAATACTCTCGGTAGCTTGCCGGGCTCTCCGAGAGGGGCGGAGGAATCGAACTCGGGTCGGCCATGTTGGCCGCTTGTAAGGCGAACGCCCTACCCGCTGTGCTATCGCTCCAGCCCGAGATAGTTTTAGTGCTGGGATATTTTTTAATTAATGTATACAAAGTGTCTTAGATACCTAGAGGGAAGAATGCAGTTCAAGGTGGAATTGCTGCTTTGGCGCTAACCTGGCCAGCAGCAGAGACTTGGCAGATGTCAAGTCTTCTCTCCTGTCACAGTAGTGACAGAAGAAACGGGCCCAGAAGGAGAGTAACCCTTGGAAGCTGACGGCACTGCAGGAAAATCACTCCACAGAGGGGGCAGTCCACAGGGCTGTGGTTGGGCATGACTGGTACTTTGGTGCTGGGGATGATATGGTAATGTGTATTTTAAAGAGGAGAAATTGTGCTCTTAATGTATGTGCTCTTGGGGCTGGACCAATGGTATAGTGTGGAGGGTGTCTGCCTTTTCTGTGGCGGGGCCAGGTTTGATCCTCAGGAATGACCCCTGAGCACAGAACCAGGAGTAAGTCCTGAATAAAGCTGTGTGGCCCAAAAACCAAACAAGATTTAAAAAAAAAAACTAAATTACCTCAGTTAATTGTTACTGTCACTGTCCTCCCGTTGTTCATCGATTTTCTCAAGCAGGCCCAGTAATATCTCCATCAGAGACTTTGTTGTTAACTGTGTTTGGCATATCGAATACGTCACGGGGAGCTTGCCAGGCTCTGCCGTGCAGGCGAGATACTCTCGGTAGCTTACTGGGCTGGAATCATAGCACAGCGGGTAGGGCGTTTGCCTTGCATGCAACCTCAGTTCATTACCTCACTTTTTTTTTATTGAATCACTATGAGATAGACCACTACAAAGCTGTTTATGATTGGGTTTCACTCATAATACAATGTTCCAACACCCATCCCTCCACCAGTGTAATTTCCCACCACCAGTGTCCCCAGTTTCCACCAAGCCCCCACACTCCCCTGCCTCTATGGAAGACACCTTTCTTCTTTCTTTCTCTCTCTCCTTTTGTGCATTACGGTTTGCAATGCAGGTGCCCAGAGGTCATCATGTTTGTTCAGAGTGTTCTTTGTTTTCATTGGGAAGGAACAGCTGGAGTAGCTTTCTCACTGGATAGCAGCCTTTGGGCGTGGGCATGACTGCCATGGATTCTGGAGGAGCACAGGGGTGTGGGGGGAGGTCGGCCATCCCAATCCTGAGAAAGCCTGGAGATTTCAGTCACAAAACCATAGGCCTGAAGTTTCATCCAATTGATATCTCAGTGAGGTCTCTCTCGAGACAATGCAGTCCTGCCAGGGACATGGCAGAGACTTTGGATTGTGGGAGCAGGCGGGTGCCAGGGGTTCTGCACTGGGCACACCCGCCCCTCTTCATCGTGCCCCAAATTATTGAGTCATTCGGAGTCTGAGATTTACTGCAGCTTTTTTTTTTAATCTCTTTCGAGATTTATTTGTGGTCTCTGAAACAAGGCCCAGTAGAAGAGCTTACATGGTGGCACCAGAGTTGGTTCGTGGGGGTGACTGCGGGGGCTTCCAGAAGTCTAAGGAGGTGGGGGGAGGTAGCCCATCTCGACACTGAGAGAGCCTGAAGATTTCAGTCACAAAACCCGCCCATCTGAATTTTCAGCAGGTTAATCTCTCGGCGGGGTCTGTCTCGAGACGGTGGAGTCTGGCTGGGGACATAGCAGCAATTTTGGATTGTCACCTCACTCTTTAAAACAAAAAGGGCATTGCTTTTGCAAGCTACAGAAAATGGTCTACCTCATAATAGAATCAGAGAACTTAAGTCATTTTGATTCATGCAGGGGCCAAAGATAACAGGGCTAGACCCAAACAACTGGTCCACAGGGACACAGCCCAGGAGGGGTGGGGCTGTGGGTTGTGCTCACTGCCTAGCTGATCTCGGCTGCCAAGATTGTCCCTAAGCAGTCCCCAGCCCTTTTTTTTTTTGACAACTACAGAGGTTATTTCTCCTGAGAAACTCCTCCCCGGAGAACTAGCAATGGGATGCTCTGAGAGAAAATTTTATGTGATTAAGAGAAAGGAGAAAACTCAATTTAATGTACCTTTTAGTCTCAAACAAGGATACTTTGTAGACAGGAAAAGACACTGGACTCTTCATGGTTGATGCCTTGAACTCCTATACTCTAATCCCAAGCCTTTCAATCCCTCCTGCCCTGGTGGGCTGTGCCCCGTTAGAGTGCTAACTCCAAGGTTATTCTTAGAGTTCCCACTTCCCATTACTTGACCGCTAGGAATCCATTGTTACTTTTCTTAAGTGAAGATGAGAATTAAGGTCGATTTGAATTTCTTTATACCTAAGAATCAGGTCTCTGTTTGGATCCTAAGTCCATGTAATAGCTTCACAATTACTGAATGGCGTTTTCTTTCTACCTTAAACATCTAAGTGTCGTGCACCTATTAAATCTTTCTGAAAGTTCTGCAGAAGATAAGTTTCATAAAATACGCGTCTCCAAAAAAGAAATTTCTGTGCCCCAGTAAGTTCAGGAAATACTGTGTATTGGATTTTTTTTTCGTTTTCAGAAACTAAAATTTTATTTGGTAAATGTTGTGAGAACCCCTGGACTAAAAATCCTGATTTAAGGCGGTTTGAGCTGGTGTTTCCAGACTCTGGGAAGTTTCAGCTCCTTTGCACACTTCACCACACTGCCGTTTTCTGGAAACACTGATAGGTGGTGGGATATGCAAGCTGGGTATGTAAGGACGAGGAGAGCAGGGAGGCATGTGTACCCCCTCCCTCATCCTGCACATTAGCAAAATGGTAAAATAACGCTTTTCTTTGTTTCCGTACTTCAGGTCAATGGGGAAGAGAAAAGTGAAGCTGTGTGTCCCCAAGAGAAAAGCTCCAGTCCACAGACGGGCTCAGCAAGCTGGATTCGCTCCAACGGTGGCTCTCCCGCGCACACGCCCCGTCCCCCTGGATGCCCTCAGCGTGCAGATGATGATAAAGTCCTGCCAGGTGCTCTTTCTTTTTTTTTTTTTTGCTTTTTTTTCTTTTTTTTTTTTTTGCTTTTTGGGGGTCACACCTGGCATTGCACAGGGGTTATGTTCCTCCTGGCTCATGCACTCAGGAATAACTCCTGGAGGTTCTCGGGGGACCATATGGGATGCTGGGAATCGAACCTGGGTCGGCCGCGTGCAAGGCAAACGCCCTACCCGCTGTGCTATCGCTCCAGCCCCACCAGGTGCTCTTTCTCACCTGCCTCACAGGTTCATGTAGCTTTGCCCAGCAGTGCTCGGGGGACCCTAGGACCCACTGCTGGCTGGCGGTCCTCAGGCCTGACACTCAATGCTTATCCCCGTGGTGCTGGGGAGGAACCAAGCATCTGCCCGGGAATTATCCCCCCAGCCCCCGATAGAGATTGTAAAGGAAAGGTTCTTGTTCAAAGAAACGAAGGCACAATAGAGAAGCATATTGTTATTTCGATTAATATTACAGATACGTGCAGTCCAGTCTCTAAGATTTAAACTTTTTAAGTGATTGAAAAGATAGCATGTTTTTTTTTGTTTGTTTTTTCTTTTTGGGTCACACCCAGCGATGCACAGGGGTTACTCCTGGCTCATGCACTCAGGAATTATTCCTGGAGGTGCTCGGGGGAACCACATGGGATGCTGGGAATCGAACCCAGGTCAGCAGCGTGCAAGGCAAATGCCCTACCAGCTGTGCTATCGCTCCAGCCCCAAGATAGCATATTTTTAAGCGTTTTCTTATGTTCTGTGAAGGAAGCAACCATTCCCAAGCCACCTAATTTAGGGAATTTTTCTTGGGAATGTTGGAGTGCCCTGTTACCTTTAATTTTAGGAATAAAACTTCTTCATCTGCATTTCTATCATGAATTAATAGTTTGAGATTAATGTAGGAAAATAAAATATAAAATTATTAGTGTTTCATGGAAAGTCAGAGGCATCGATTTGGTTTTTTCATTAGTGGCGGCTGGACAGTCTTTCAACAGAGAACCGGAACATTTCAAAGTTCAGACATTCGCTGGACTTTGAAAAGTGTGAAAGAATTTCAGACTTTGAAAGACCGAGCGTATTCCATTTGACACGGTGTTGCTTATTAATGTTTTAGACCTTTAACTCCATGTGAATTACTGTTTTTGCAGAGTCTGATATGCAAGATGACGACATATACGATGATCCCCAAGAAGCTGAAGTGATCCAGTCTCTGCTCGATGTCGTAGATGAGGAAGCCCAGAATCTCTTAAATCAGAATAACGCAGCAAGACAGGCCTCTGATGCAGGTACACAGGCCAGAGGGAATGAGTTGCTACAGAAAGACCTCCAAGGAGAATTTTTTTTTTAGTTAAAAATGAAATCTATTAGCATTCTCCATGTTGGTGGGTAGTATTTCAGAAGTACAGAAGAGTTTGAGGGGCTGGAGCGATAGCACAGCGGGTATGGCATTTGCCTTGCACGCGGCCGACCCGGGTTCGATTCCCAGCATCCCATATGGTCCCCCGAGCGCCTCCAGGAGTAATTCCTGAGTGCAGAGCCAGGAGTAACCCCTGTGCATTGCTGGGTGTGACCCAAAAAGAAAAAAAAAGAAAAAAGAAGAAGAGTTTGATCTCTTCCTCAAAATATTTGTGGGTGGGTTATTTATTAGTAAGATCTTAAATATATTATCAATATCACAACTGTTATTGTTTTAAGTCTTTGCCCAGTCCCCAGCCACTGTCAACAGCTAACACTGAAACTTTATTTTTTTTTATTTTTTATTTTTTTTGCTTTTTGGGTCACACCCGGCGATTCACAGGGGTTACTCCTGGCTCTGCACTCAGGAATGACTCCTGGCAGTGCTCAGGGGACCACATGGGATGTTGGGAATCGAACCCGGGTTGGCCGCATGCAAGGCGAACGCCCTACCCGCTGTGCTATTGCTCCAGCCCCACTAAGCCTTTCTTAAGGTGCTTCAATTTTAATAAAGTTTAACCCAAAATTTGATGCTGCTATATATTGTCATTTCCACCCCCTGCCTTCCTTCGCAATAAATGAAGAAAATCCTGTTGTGTTCAGTTTTAATTCATCATCCTTTCCTGTTTCTCTCCCAGGTGCATTGACGACCAACAGGAAGTTATCTGAAGAGAAAGCAGAGGGTTCTAACTGTGACAGCTCACCTATGCCTGGGGATCTTACAGAGGTAAGGGGAAGACAGCACTCCAGGGGACTGAAGCTCACAGATCTGGGTATTTGATCCAGAAGTTGGAATCGTCTGAAGTCACTGCTGATTTTACTAAAAAAATTACATTTAAAGAGCCAGAGAGAGTCCCGGGGTGAGCATGCTTGCTGGCAGGTAGGTATGTGTCCCCAGGTGGCCTGGGTACCCCCACTGCCAAGGGCCTCAGCAATGCCGCGTTCCCAGCCCTCACGTCGAACCCCAGCCTCCCTGGCCCAGGACAGCCTGAGTGCTCTTGGGAGGCCCAGAGCAAAGCCAGATCACACTTAGGAGGAAAACAGGTTCATTCTGTTAAAGACTCACCCTAACCTCTTCCTTGGGCTTCCTGAGAGAGAGAGAGAGAGAGAGAGAGAGAGAGAGAGAGAGAGAGAGAGAAATTGAAAAGAAAAGAAAGATTGCTCTCAAAAACAGTGCAAAGCTTTTGAATCCTTCTTCAGACTGTATTTTTTTTTTAATTTTATTGAATCACCATGAGATTTTTGCTCAAGCGGGTCCAGTAACATCTCCATCTTGAGACTTCTTGTTACTGTGTTTGGCATATCGAATACATCACGAGTAGCTTGCCAGGCTTTGCATGCGGGCGAGATACTTTCGGTAGCTCGCCGGGCTCTCCGAGAGGGGCAGAGGAATCGAACTCGGCTTGGCTGGGCTGGCTGCGCGCAAGGGAAACGCACTACCACTGTGCTATCACTCCAGCCCAATCCGAGTTCGATTCCTCCGCCCCCCTCGGAGAGCCCGGCAAGCTACCGAGAGTATCTCGCCCGCACGGCAGAGCCTGGCAAGCTACCCGTGATGTATTCAGTATGCCAAACACAGTAATAAGTCTCACGATGGACACTCGTGACCGTGACCACAGTGAGATAGTTACAGGCTTTCATGTTTGGGTTACAATCACACAGTGATCAAACACCCATCCCTCCACCATTGCACAGTCCCCACCACCAATATCCCTAGTATACCCCCCCTTTCCCACCCTCCCCCTGCCTCCATGGCAGACAATTTTCCCCATACTCTCTCTCCACTTTTAGGCATTATGGTTTGCAATACAGACCCTGAGAGGTTATCATGTTCATTCCATTTTCTACTTTCAGCACACATCTCCCATCCCAACCGGTTCCTCAGGCCATCATTTTCTTAGTGAAAATGATGCCCGTCCTGGGGGGCATCTCACCTGTCAAGACCTGGCTGGGGGTGGGGGGGGTCTTCAGGTGCCCACCTTGGAAACGGATGGTCATGCTAGCTGAACGTTTAGAAACGAAGCCTCTCAGTAGTTACACTGGAGCTCGGATCTCTCTGCCTTTCTTTTTTTCTTTCTTACTTTTATTTTTTTAGCTTATATATCTTAATCTACAAAAATGCGTACGAAAATGCTTGTCTCAATGTGCATCACTTTTTTTTTTAATTTTTATTAGTGAGGCCTCATGAGGTACAGTTGTAGACTTACAAATTTTTGTGCTTGGGTTTCAATTATACAATGTGCATCACTCTTTAGTGGGTTTTGCGTACAGGGCAGTCTCTTCATATAAGGCAGAATTTAGGGATCACAATAGTAAGTGGTTTAGGAAGGGTTGCCTGGGGGCAGAGTGCAGCCCCTAAGGATGCCTGAGGCCCTGGGTCACTTCCTTTGGGCACCACAAAAAAAAGGTGACCCTTCTGTCACCTAGCCCTTGGCAAACAATGACAAAACAAAGAAGAACGCTTATCTAAACATCTGTTGCTGTGATTGTTCTTCCTAAAGACAATAATAATGACTGTGATGACAGTCATACTATACCCCTTAAGATGTGTCTCTTCGGTCAGCTTGGACCTCAGCAAGGCCTGGGCACAAGGGCCAGGAATGCCAGTCACGGGGCATGATGGGGACCAGGTGCTCAAGTCTGAGAGGGCTGGCAGGGTCGTCACTCGCCCCAGGGCTGCAGGGCTCCAGTGAGAGAGACAAGACCTGGGCCGCATGCAGCAGTGAGGGCTGTTTCCTGGGTCTGGGCAGGCACCTGGGTTCGAGAGCAGGAAGTAAGTGTCCCTGGTCTCTCTACAGCCCTGATGGCACAGCCCTGGGCAGTGGCAAGAACTTCATGACTTGTTACTGGAACCCTCAACAGGAGAGGGGCAGGGTTGCTCACGTGTCTTTTAAGCGAGAACAAAACCCAAGAAGTCAACAAGTTGTTGAGTCCTCTCAGACGACTTGGGTGTAGGGGCAGGTCTGGGGGCCGTCGTCTGTGGGAACCATGGGCCTCACCTGTTCTATTCCTTGGACCACCCTGTGACCCCTGCTCCTTCCTTACTGCCACTAACACAGCTTCGGACCCGCCTCCTCCCGCTGGGGCTCGTGCCTGGGGCCTTCTCTTCTCTCTCCCCTCCTCGGTGCAGGGGTGCAGCCCGTCCCTCCGCTCCCAGTGTCTGCTCCTCCTTCCCCCAACTGGGCCCGGGACCCATCACAGGTCTCCGCTGAGACATCGGGAGAGGCCCCATGAGATGGCGCTGGGCTCACGGACCAGAAGCTTTTCCCTTTGGCTCCCTGTCCTAGCCCCTTAATTCTGGGGACGCATCGGGAGGTGGCCGCATCCAGCATGGTCGTGCTCAGGGACCAGCCCCATGGACAGGGCTCCCAGTGAGGTTCCCCAGGGCCCCACTCTCCTGAACTTCACCCTGTCTAGAGAGGAAAGGCTGGAAAAGTAAGGGGAGTCTCTAAGTCCTTATATTAAAAATAATGCTCATAAAAGGCTTTGTACTTTTCAAAGCCAATGATAATCTACATATGTTCTTGTACCAGAATTAGGATGATATATAGGAAATCTTTATGTAAAAAAAGATTTCTTTATATACTTTATATACCGGCAAAGCCTGGCAAGCTACCTGTGATGTATTCGATATGCCAAAAACAGTAACAACAAATCTCACGATGGAGACATTACTGGTGCCCGCTCGAGCGAATCAATGAACAATGGGAGGATGGTGCTACTTTATATAAAAAAAAAAATGTTAACCCAGACTAAAATGTCTGAAGCAGGTTTAAAAGTAATCAATTAGGAAAAAATTAATCAATTAGGAAAAATTAATTTAAATAGGTAAGATCTTGAAGGCTTCCTTTAGGTTAGAATTAAATCACCTGCATTCTTTTCCTAGCATAGAGCTTTGGCGTATGCATTAAATAAGTTATAATTAAGGATAATTACACATTTTAATTGTAATTATATGCCTTAATTATGCATTTAAGCCCTGTAAGATCTATAACTAAAACATCCTACTGAAAAAAAATTTTTTCTTATTTTGTTTGTTTGGGAGACACACCCAAAGTAATTCTCGGGGAGTCAAACTGGAACTCCCACACAAAAGCATGTGCCTAGTCCCTTGGGCTGTTTTACAGCCCTAGTATTTTATAGGTTTTTTATTTTATTTTATTTGGGGGGCTGGAGCAATAGCACAGCAGGCAGGGCATTTGCCTTGCATGTGGCAAACCCAGGTTCAATTCCCAGCATCCCATATGGTCCCCCAAGTACCAACAGGAGTAATTCCTGAGTGCAGAGCTGGGAGTAACCCCTGTGCATCGCTGGGTGTGACCCAAAAAAAAGAAAAAAAAGAAATTTTATTTGTGGAGACTGGAGTGACAGTACAGTGGGCAGGGCGTCTGCCTTGCATGCACTTGACCTGGGTTCGATCCCCGGCATCCCAATCTCAGGAGTGATTCCTGAGCGAAGAGCCAGGAGTAACGCCCGAGCATCTGCTGGGTGTAACACGCCAAAAACAAAACAACAACCAAATAAAGTTGTATTGTTTTTAAAGTACCATGAATTACAAAGTCGTTCACAGTTGGGCGTTTGACACACAGTCTTCCATCCCCAACGCTGCCACCAGTATCAGCTTCCCTCCAGTGTTCCCAAATTCCCTCCCCACCCCCACGCCAGACCCCCACCGCCATCTAACAGGCACCTTTGAGGTCTGATTGTTCCGATTTGGATCTCACACTTGCGGCGTTGCCGGCTTTGTGGTTTGGCTGCTCAGCTCTGTTATTCCTTAACACCCACATACCTGAATCCCCTTGACTCCTGCCCCCGTTGCTTCTCATCTGCCTCCTCTGCCCTCCCCCTCCACTCTTTCCTTCTGCCATGCCGGGGCTCTGGGTTCAATCCCTAGAGCTGTATCTTCCCCCCCCCCCCCCCCACTCAAGACCCCAGACAGTGCCGGAGTGAGTCCCGGAACCCCCAGCACTGCTTGGGAGACCAAAGAAAAGGTCTTCAGAGCTTCACTTTTCTTTCTCCCCTATCCTATTCGTGTCCCTCTGTGTAAGGGATAAAAACAGGAATGAGGGTGAATAGTATGAAAGCAACAAGAATTCTCACAAGTTTGTCTTATGAAGCTCGTAGTCTAATGGGGGAAGAAAGGAGAGTGACCAGCCAGACACACCAGTGAAAGCCATGAAGACACATGATTAATTAATGATGAAGAGTAGCAGTAAATACAAGGCAGTATCAGGAAAAAGGAGCATTTTGAGCTCTTTCAGGAACGGACCAATGTGATGTGCTTTCCTTTTTTAATACATGAATAAAGTTCATGTATAAAATCCAAAGTTCATCTATAAAATCCAGATCCCGGAACCGCGCGGCCGCATTCGCGGCCGCGCGACATCTTATTATCTCATTCCTACTTTGGACAAACTTGCAGGCTGTCGAATGTAGCCTGCCCACAGGGCAGAGTCTGGCAAACTCCCCGTGGCCTACCAAATATGCCAAATACCAGTAACAATGATGGGTCTCATTCTCCTAAAGAGCCGTGAATATAATCTCAGGGCTAGGATGAAAGAGACGTTACTGGGGCCTGCTAGAGGCAATCGAAGATTAACAGGATGATGAAATGAAAATGAAATGAATAAAGTTCGTTTTGATTGAAAAAGAAATCAGTGTAATAGAGTCATCACTTTATGATTAAGTTTGTTTTTTTCCCTCGATCATCATCTCTAGTAAGGGAGATATAATGAACTGCAATATTTCCTTGATGGCATTTAACTAAAATTGTAGATTTGACAATGAAAAAAAAAATTTTGATGCGTTTTGTTTTGTCTTGATTTCTTTTACTGCAGTCGACCAAAATTAATGGCTGTGAAGAACATAGTGAAGAAAAAGTGGTTTCACAGAGTGAAAGGTAAGAAAATAAAGTGGGAAAGTATTCATAACAATTCTGTTTTTCAGAAGTGCTCCAAACTATTTAGGACTTGATTTTAAAACTAATTTGGACCAAAGAGATGTCTGGGGTTGGAGCACACATTTACATAGGGGAGCCCCTGCAGTTGACTCCTGGCATCACATGGTCCCCAGCACTGCCAGGAGCAGCCCCGAGCACTGAGTCGGGAGCACCCCGAGCACTGAGTCAGGAGCAGCCCCTGAGCATTGCTGATATGGGTCCAAAAGATCGATGACCAAGATTTAAAAATTAGATTAGTTTGATTTGTTCTCTTTCAAGAAAAATAGAATTGCTTAGTAAGTCATGGAACTATGGTTAAATATTAAGATTTTTTTTTTAGGGTTGGGGGTGGAATTTCCAAGCCGTGCCCAGGGTGCTTGGAGGCTGCTCCAGCAACACATGACACAGTACTGCTTCGAGCCCATCCTTGGGGCCCCAGGGTTGCCCCCTGATGTTCCAGGAACTGTGTCTTGCCAGAAATCGAACCTGGAGCCTCTGCGTGCCAGCCCTGTTTAGTCTTTGAGCCATTTTCCCGGCCCTGAATCTTAAGAGTGTTTAGGCTGTTATGTAGAGGCTCTAGGGGCTCGACACTGAGCACTTCTCACCCCAGAGAGTAACGGAATGTGTATGCCCATCAGGACTGCTCTCACAGCTCTGATCAGTCACTGTTGTTGCTGAGTGAGAACAAACCTCTGCCTTTCCCATCCTGCAGAGATCTTCACTCTCAGGACCAGAGACTTGGAGCCTGTGTGAGGATAAATCACAGCGCGCAGTGTCAAATAATTCTCTCCCTGTGTCGCTTACATCGGCCCAAAATAAACTTTAAGAATTGTGGATTTGGGTTTTTTGAAGTTAGATAATTTATTGTAACATACCATACTTCTAGAAAATAAGCAATATGGGGTCAGAATGTTTTACTCTGTTTTGGGAACAAAACTGAAAAAAAAAAGTTACATTTTTTTTTTTTTGGTTATAGCTTAATTCAGAAGTCAGACGAAAAGAAGATCAATGGCGATAAGATATCTTGGGATGATGAACTGCCAGTAAACACCGCGAACCACCAAGATTCTGATAAAGGCAAGGATTCTATTAGCAGTTTTATCAAAAACGGTGGAGAGGAAAAAATAAGTGTTTAAAATTTCAAACATTCAGGATATATTAGTGTTTTGCCAATACGATCATGACCATCCTGTTGTTCATCGATTGCCTCGAGCAGGCCCCAGTAACGTCTCCTTCGTCCTAGCCCTGAGATTTTTTTTTAAAAAGTGCCATATTTAAGGCTCTTTCAGGGTTAGGAGAATGAGACCCATCATTGTTACTGGCGTTTGGCATATTGGGTATGCCACAGGGAGTTTGCCAGACTCTGCCGTGTGGGCAGGCTACATTCGGTAGCCTGCCAGGTTGTCCAAAGTAAGAATGGGATAATAAGATGTCGCTTCCAGGAATCTGGGTTTTATAGTCTCTGGGTCTTGGCCATTGATGGGATTACACGGCGCCAGGGGGCCAGTTGGTGGGTGTGACCCCTGCCTACTGGAAGGTGGAGGATGCTCAGCCCCGATCCGAGCAGGCTTGGAGATCTCAGCCCCAGGACCCGTATGCCTTTGCTCCTCGGCCGGTACCTTCATGCGTGTGGAGAGTGGTCTCAGCATGGTGGTGGCCGGTTCTGGAGGTCTTCAGCTGCCGGAGCCCTGGTCGGGGCAGGGAGGGAAACTCAACCCACTCCCCTCCAAGGGGCCCCAGCCAATACATGTATATAAAATAAATAACAAGCATCAATATTAACCTATATAACCAAACATTACACCTTTATCATATTCTAAATTACAGCTTATATTCTTAGTAGCTTGGAGTAAAAAGGCAAAGTAATGTGTGATTGCCTTCAATGGAGGTATAAAAGTCGTAACTTTTGCAGTTCTGAAATAGGAAGTCCATGGACACGTTTTCTTTATGGGAAAGCAGGTCGAAATGCTGAGAGATGGGGAGTCATCACCT
This sequence comes from Sorex fumeus, assembly GCF_029834395.1. Classification (NCBI taxonomy): domain Eukaryota; kingdom Metazoa; phylum Chordata; class Mammalia; order Eulipotyphla; family Soricidae; genus Sorex; species Sorex fumeus. The sequence goes on along the minus strand of NW_026606070.1, from coordinate 2,534,906 downwards.
TCGAATTCCAACCTCATGTTAATGTGTCCCTGTCGCAGAGGGTCGTCCATGACTTAGGGGCGCAGAGGTGTCAAGGGACCAGATCCAGGGCCTTGCCCACGCCAGGCGTCTACTCTGCCACTTGAGTCATAAGGTTATGAGCCACCAGAGCAGGAGTCAAGCCGGAGTTCCTTTTCCTGTCTCTCATCTGATAACCAACCCACAGGAAACATTACGTTCTCTCCAATATTTTCTCTTTTTTACATAAAGAAATGTTATTTTCCTGCTCTGAGAGGGCATGGTTTAGAAATTTCAAGTCTTACTTATCAAGTAAGTGACAAATTAACCAGTGAAACCAATTGATGAAGCCGACTTCAGCACATCTTTTTTTTTTTTTAATTTTTATTAGAGAAAGACCATGAGGTATAATTGTAGACTTACAAATTTTTGTGCTTGGGTTTCAGTTATACAATGATCGAGTACCCATCCCTCTACCACTGCCCATTTTCCACCACCACCAATCCCAGTATCCCTCCTACCCCCCAGCCCTCCATCACACCCTGCCTCTGTAGCAGGCATTCCCTTTTGTTCTCTCTCTCCTTTTGGGTGTTGTGGTTTGAAAAAGAGGCATTGAGTGGCGATCATGTTCGGTCTATAGTCTACTTTCAACACATATCTCCCATCCTGGGAGGGTCCTCCCAACACCCTTTACTTGGTGTTCCCTTCTCTATCTGAGCTGCCTTTTCCCCTAGCATGTGTGACTGGCCTCCAAGCCATGGAGTGAACCTCCTGGTACTTATCTCGGCTATTCTTGGGTGTTAGTCTCCTATTTTGTTACAGCACTTCTTTAACTGAGGTCTCTGCTTCGTGCCTGGAGCCCTGGGCCACCGCTGTGTCACATTTGCGCCCACTTGAGCTTGCATTTCCTTCATACAGTACGCTTTGTGTCATAGCTGGTCTAACCCGTGCAGAGGCTGATGCTGTTACACAGCTTTATACGCCTCCTGATACATAGCATTATTATTCTCTGCATAGCAACTGCATTGGCAAAATGCTCTGTTCAAGTCTTGGCGTATTTTCGATCACTTGTGCAGATTATTATTATAGCAGGAAATCTCATTTCTACGAGGACGGCCGTTGGCTGCTGGGACCAGCAGCTTCCGTGGAACAGGCCCTGAATCAGACACGTTCCCCCTCTCAGGCTGATTATCAGTCGAGCCCTGAGGACCCCCTTGAGTTCTGTTCGCACAGAGAGCACTGTCACAGGGCAGCTCTGGCTGTGACTGCCAACAGTGATTAGAAGGGGCACCAAGACGGAAGTTTCTAGGACAGTCTCCCTGCAAGGAGCATCTGAAGGCACCTCTGAAGCCCTACCGGCTAGCTCTATTACCTTATTCTAAAGACTCTTTTTAGAGAAGGGAATGAGGTTAAAAAAAAAATAATCAGCTGAAATGAGTTCATTGACATCATCAGTTCAGGGTGCAGTGCTCTTTAGTTAACTGTGTCTTCCCGTTAGATCACCCCTTCCTTACGGAGGAGGAGCTTGCGGCGCTCCCTGTCGTCAGAGTGCTTCCCGCTGGCAAATACACTGGCCCACATCTGAAGTCAGCCATCCGCACGCTGCGAGGTCTGCTGGAACAAGGGATCCCGTCTAAGGAGCTAGAGGTAAGTGTGTCTGCCAGTGATTCCCCAGATAAAGATGTTTTTGGTTTTTTGTGCTGTTTTGTTTGTTTCTTTGTTTGTTTTTCTTTTGGGGCCACACCCGGTGATGCTCAGGTGTTACTCCTGACTCTGCACTCAAGAATCTTTCCTGGCGGTGTTCAGGGGGCCATCCGGGGTGCCGGGCATCAAACCCAGGTCAACCATGTGCAAGGCAAACGCCCTCCCCACTGGACTACGGCTCCGACCCCAAAATAAAGTTCTGTGCAAGGGTCGGAGAAGGTTTGAAAAGGTCATTCTGTCCCAACCCTTCCTATAGTTAATTTTCAGCTGTACCATCCTGTCATACCCAGCAGTGAATCGTCTTTTCTAATTCAGATCCCGATAGTTTAAAGGGGCCTCAGGCAACACGTTACGGAGCTGTCAGCAGTTCCATGTCAGGCTGTTCGTCAAGGCCCGAGCTCTCCCTTGAACATGGCCTCCCTCACTTCGTTCCTTTGCTTATTTCCACAGTTTCCCTCTCTCTTTCTCTCTCTCCTCTCCCATCTTTCTAAATAAAGCTTCACTAAGGAAGAAAAACCAGTGTTGTGTCAGGCCTGTCTCTGCCTCAGCAATACGCCCACCACCAAGGGGCCTGTGTCTACCCCTGCCCACTGCCTGGAGTCCTCGCAGGTCTCTGTCACCTCTTTATTTATTTATTTTTTTATGTAGGAGTACTGCTGTTTATTCAGCCACTGATTAGGCTGATTGAATTGGGCATGAACTCCACCTTTTTTTTTCATGTTTTATAATTTTATTTATTTTTTTTTCATGTTATTTATTTTTTTCATGTTTTATAATTTTATTTATTTATTTACTGTGAGATCACTTGCAAAGCTTTCAGGTTTAAGTCTCGGTCATACAACGAAACACCCATACCTTCACCAGTGCCCATTCTCCGCCACCAAAAAACCCCAGTATGCCCCCATCCCACACCCTCCCCCTACTGGTGGGGCAGATGATTTCCACATTACTCTCTCTCTACTTTGATTACATTCAATATTTTGACACCAGACCCACCATTATTATGTGGGATTTTATCCCAACACTCAGATCTGCTGAAAAGGCAACAGTAGACAATTTGTTTTCTACTGCTGGTTATGAATAACATATGATATCGCACAGCTGCAGATTTTGAATGGGCACTGGTGGCGGGGTGGGTACTCGATGATTGTATAACTGAAACCCAAGCACCATGTAAGTCTACAACTGTACCTCATGGTGTTTCACTAATAAAAATAAATAAATAAATAAAAAGAATGCTGTGGAGGAGGGGTTGGGGTAGTAGTTTTGTGACTAGTAGCGTCGGAAGCTGTGATAACCCAACTCAAGTCTTGAATCCAGTTTCGATTCCTGCCCTCAGCTGTCAAAACGACACACTCTAGATGGGCCCATCACTAACATCAACACAGCACAGAGGCTGTGTCCTGGCCTCAGAACAGCTGTGGTGCCCAGGCCCTGTTCCTCTGGTCTGGCTGGCAGCATCCCTGCGTTGCGCCAGGCAAGAGCTAGGGTCAGACCTCGTGGCTCCCTCAGCCATCTGGGTCCTCACGCGCTTCCCGAGCGTCTCAGAACCGAGGGAGAGGCAGTGGCATCTGCTGAGAACTTCTGACCGTGCTTGACGGTTTGTCTTTAACCCTCAACGTAGCATGGCAACCCCACCACGCAAATTTGGAGAGACGCACACGGTCTAAGATAGATTCTCCCCCCTCTCCATTTTACAAAACTTGTTTTTTTCCCCCCAGGACTTAAATTGAAACATCATCACATTTCTTTCTCTCTATCACAGCAGTTTGCTGGTCACTGCAGTGCATCTATCTCGCTGTTTTATTAGGCAGCGGAGAGCCCGGCAAGCTACTGAGAGTATCTCGCCCGCACGGCAAAGCCTGGCAAGCTCCCCGTGACGTATTCGATATGCCAAACACAGTAACAAGTCTCACAATGTTACTGGCCCGCTCGAGCAAATCGATGAACAACGGGAGGACAGTGATACAGTGAGATCTCTTTCTCCCAAATAGGCTGCAAACTTCTGGAGAGCCAAATCCTGTCTTTACTCACCGCTATCCTCTGACACTTTTTATAGTGCCTTGCACGTAGTAGGCAATACCTACCTGTTGAATGGGTAGGCAGGAAGATGGGTGGGTAAAACATGAGAAAGCATTCCTTTATTTTATGTTTTTTTGGGGGGTTCTATATATTTTTCTATATATTTTATTCTTTCAGTTCTTTTTTTGTTATATTTATTTATTGAATCACTATGAGAAAAGTTACAAAGCTTTCAAGTTTAAGTCTCGGTCATACAATGATCAAACACCCATCCCTTCACCGGTGCACATTTTTCACCACCAAGAACCCCAATATACCCCCCTCCCACCCCTCCCAGTGCCTGTGAGGCAGATGATTTCTACTTAACTCTCTCTCTACTTTGATTACAACTCATTATTTCGACAAAAGTTGCACCATTAGTGTTTAGAATTTCCACCCAACAATCAGAACTGCTGAAAAGGCATTGTGAAATAATTGGTTTTCTATGACTGGTTATGAGAACCATAGAAAGCATTCCTTTAGAACATGGGGCAAAATAGCACCACTCGACCACATGGCGGACTTGAAGACCTCCTGGACAGTGTTGTTGAGGAACTGCTGAGCAATTTAAGCCAAAGTTGCATTTTTTTTCTAAGATCTAAACATAGGGTATTGTTTGTTGTTGTTTTGGTGGGCAAGAAAGTTTTTACTGAAACTTTTTTAGACATTCAGAAAGATGTGAGTGGAGACAGAGCTAGAAATCCGTGTTGGAGAAAGAAGAGAGTCTTCTCCAGAGTGGAAATAAGCAAGCGAAGAAACGGAGAGAAAAGGATGGGTCATATTAAGGGAGAACACGGGCGGGAAGACTGAGTCAGAATGAGAGATGTTGAGTTTTAAAAATGTTTAAAGTTCAGGTCAATTTTTTAAAAAAATAAAAAATAAAATAAAATTCAGGTCAAAGGTGCCGCTTCACAAAATTTGTTGAATGCACATTATGATAGAAAATATCTGTATCAAAAATTTAAAAAGCACTTCAGCAATTATCACATTAATGTTGAGGTTGCAGGCCGATTTATCTTCATAGGATACATCTTTTATTAAGACTTCGTCTTTTCTCATCAATAACCAAATTTTCACCCTGTCTATTTAAAGCTTTCACAATTATTACTGAATCACTCCTTTCAACAAATTTAAGTTCATTTTCATTTTTTTGCTTACAGAACCTTCAAGAATTAAAACCTTTGGATCAGTGTCTCATTGGACAGATGAAGGAAAATAGAAGGAAGAACAGATATAAAAATATACTTCCCTGTAAGTTCTAATTTGGTTTCAGAGTCAATGTGTGTTTAATGTAATAAGTTAAGACTTTTACTGTTTAACCTAACTCTCACTGAGGTATGATGTACACACTTTTAGACATTTACACCAGGAACAAATTTATCTAGGTAATACTAATTCCTTTCTTTATATTCTTTAAATAGATCAGAGGCATTTTGAACTTCAAACATTCCTAAGTTTACTAGCATAGCATTGTAAATCAGTAATGTGAAATCAGTTATGTTAAAGTCCCCTTGAAAATGTGATTTGACTTCTGGATAAATACTTTCTCAGGTTTATGTGTCACAGTTACTATCTGTGCATTCCATTCATGTTAAGTGTAAAGAAATATCTACGGAACATAATGATGATATTGGGCTGGAGCTATAGCACAGCGGTAGGGCGTTTGCCTTTCACGCAGCCAACGTGGCCGACCTGAGTTCGATTCCTCCGCCCCTCTCAGAGAGCCCGGCAAGCTACCGAGAGTATCTCGCCTGCACGGCAGAGCCTGGCAAGCTACCCGTATTCGATATGCCAAACACAGTAACAACAAAGTCTCCACTGGAGACATTACTGGGCCCGCTCGAGCAAATTGATGAACAACGGGAGGACAGTGACAGTGACAATGATGATACATATCTTGACTGCAAGAATACTGCTACCAGGCCATATTACACATTGCATTATTTCATTTACCAGAAAAAAATTTTTTTTCATCAACCACTATGTGATTTTTAATTATGTATGAATTTGGTCAAATTTGAATGTGGAGCAACTATTTATAGCAATCATCAGCTACACAAAAATATTAGCACAACTATGACACACTGACCCGGCCTTTACCAAAACTCATCAACCTAAAACCAACAGAATTTACAGTGACAAATCTTGCAGTAAGTAATAACACATTTGTATTTTTTCACATAAGATGAAAGATAATTCCTTTTGGATAATTTATAAGAAATTAATGTAGGCAGCATCTTCCAAATGATTTGGCCTAATTAAGTGGAATTATTTCAGGGGATAAAAAAAAAACGACTAGGCTAATATCTCAGAGTGAGAATGGAAGAAACCATAAGTTCAAAACTACTGAGTGAATTTGTTCTCACAAACCAGGAGATGAGTCCGGTCATAGGACAATTGATGGAGGAATTTGAAACCTATTACTAAAGATCATTAATTACCACAGGAATTTCAGGTTGTACTTATAGATGTTTAAAACAAAAATAATTTCTAATATATAAGTATATACAAATTAACTTTCTTGGATAAGATGGCTCATTTAAAACAGGGAAGCTTGGTTTAATAATTTATGTTTTTTATTATTTGTAATAAAATTTGGCAAAGTTAAATATACACATGCCTAAGGAATAAAGTGAGCTTCCTATTATTTATTGCATTCATTATTTTCTTGTCCATCAAAAGAATATTACTTCATCAGAATATAAATAGATAAGCAAGAGTTCATTTTATTAAGTTCTGAATTCATTTATTAATTTTAGTTTTTTCAAATCTATGTAAATAATAAGTGTTGAGGTTTTTTTTCTTTTTGGGTCACACCCGGCGATTCTCAGGGGTTACTCCTGGCTCATGCACTCAGGAATCACTCCTTGCGGTGCTCGGGGGACCATATGGGATGCTGGGAATCAAACCTGTGTGGGCCATGTTGACTGCGTGCAAGGCAAACGCCCTACCTGCTGTGCTATCGCTCCAGCCCCAGTATTGAGGTTTTTGTCAGAAACTCATGAAGTTGACATCTTAGCTGGACTTATAACTTAAGTTAAGTGAGCGAACATAAAATGTTTGACCATTTTAAAGCTTAAAAGTGAGGATTATTAAAATGTTTGTGATTGACCTGTAGTTCTGAGTAGTTACAGGTGATCTCTGACTTCCTTATTTACAAGTGCATGATATTGAAATTTGCTTATAAGTGGATGGTCATGGAGAGTCTCAGAGAGGGACAGACATAGAATGACTGCACTCAGTTATGGAGTATAAAATAACATGAGACTGACACTCAAGGACAATAGACACCAGGGCCAAGAATGTTGCTCCGTAGTTGGAAACCTACCTTATAAGCTGGGGGAGAAGGCAGCTGGGATAAAGAAAGAAACACCAAGTCAATGATGGTTGGAAGGATGGTTCGGGATGGAAACAGACTTACCTGCTAAAAGTAGATAAAGGACCAAGCGTGATGGCCTCTCGATATCTATATTGCAAACCATAATGCCCAAAAGTAGAGAGAGAACATGGGGGAAATTGTCTACCAAGGAGGCAGGGGAGGGTTAGTATGGGTGGAGAGGATACTGGGGACATTGGTGGTGGAGAATGCGCACTGGTGGAGGGATGGGTGTTTGATCACTGTATGACTGTAACTCAAACAGGAAAGCTTTTAACTGTATCTTATGGTGATTCTATTTAATTTATTTTTAATTTTTGAAAAGTGCATTATAGGGGCTGGAGAGATAGCACAGCGGGTAGGGCGTTTGCCTTGCACACGGCCGACCGGGGTTCAATTTCCAGCATCCCATATGGTCCCCTGAGCACTGCCAGGAGTAACTCCTGAGTGCAGAGCCAGGAGTAACCCCTGTGCCTCGCCAGGTGTGACCCAAAAAGAAAAAAAAAAGTGCATTATATAAAAAAGAGAGAGACAGATACAAATGATCAAATGATCTCCCTCCTACATGGGATATAAAGAGCATAGAAAAAGATTAACAAAAGCCAAAAGCAACTGAATCTAAGATCTAAACTAAACAGGGCATACAATGTGTAAGATGGGGTGGCAGAATGGGGGTGGGGGTGGTGAGTAGCAGGGTAGGGGGTTTCCCTGAGACAGTTGGGGCGGGGGAGGAAAGGAACACTCAGGTCTGGGTGTGGTGTTGGGCTGCTGTCCCATGAAGCCCTTCATGGGCAATACTGTCATGCTATACATCACAGCAGCTAAAATTTAAAACTTTGAATAAAATAAAAGGCATGTTCTCAATGGCTCTGTCCTGTGGGGACGATTCACAGACGATGCTACGAGAGTTCCCCTGGGCGATGACGGCGGCTACATCAACGCCAGCTTCATCAGGATCCCCGTGGGGAAGGAAGAGCTGGTGTATATCGCCTGCCAGGGGCCTCTGCCCACCACTGTGGGAGATTTCTGGCAGATGATTTGGGAGCAGAACTCCACGGTGATAGCCATGATGACCCAGGAAGTCGAAGGGGAGAAAGTCAAATGCCAGCGCTATTGGCCTGACGTCCTGGGCAAAACCACAGTGGTCAGCGACAGGCTCCGGCTGGCTCTGGTGAGGGTCCAGCAGCTGAAGGGCTTCGTCGTAAGGGCGATGACGCTGGAGGACATTCAGGTAAGAGAGTCCAGGCTTCCCCGGGGCCGGCCAAGTGCCGTGGTTTGCAGCAGTGTCAGTGTTGGTTGCTGCCTTCATCCTTCTTACCATGTACCCACCACTGCCCCAGGGACCCTCCCACACCCCACCCCAAAGTCTGCTCGGTTCTGTGGACCAGCTCTCTGGTTCTGCGGTAGTTGTTACTCCCTTCCTCTGTTTCTTTTGTTTTGTTTTTGCTTTTTGGGTCACACCCGGCGATGCACAGGGGTTCCTCCTGGCTTTGCACTCAGGAATTACTCCTGGCGGTGCTCAGGGGACCATATGGGATGCTGGGAATCGAACCCGGGTTGGCTGCATGCAAGGCCAATGCCCTACCTGCTGTGCTATTGCTCCAGCCCTGGTCCTTTTCATTTTGGAGTTTTGTTTTTATCCAAAATTACAATCATAAAGAAGCTAGAGAGAACAGTACAGCTTTAGCTTTCTTACGAAACAAATCTTAATTTCACAGGCGCTAAGTATATTATTCAGTTCTATTTGTCATGTAAGCTTAGCGTGAAAACTTTCAACCATGAGAGCTTGTGGTGTTTGGGGACCACAACTGAACATACACAAGGGCTGGACCCAGCTCAGAACTGGGGGGATTTTTGCCCTGAGAGGGCATTTGCCTTGCACACAGCCAACCTGGGCTCAATCCTGGCATCCGCTATAATCCCCCGAGCACTACCAGGAATGATCCCTGAGTGCTGGGCCAGGAGTCAGCCCTGAGCACTGCCAGGTGCGGCCCAAAGACAAAAAAAATTTTTTTAAATAAAATCATACCCATAAGAGTCAGGAAGGCAGGCAGCTCAAAGGGCGAGAGCACTGCCTTGATTGCACAAGGCCCCGAGTTTGATTCCTGGCCCCCCTGGGTGTCCGACCCTGTACCTCCTGTGCAGGAAAGCCATTGGGCCAGCAGCACCTCGTGAGTGTCCCCAGGCGGCCTGTCCCTGAGCACTGCGAGGCCACCACGAGGGAACGTCATGAGGCTTGGGCAGGTGTCGTCCACCGAGGACCGACTGTCACCGACCGAGCTGTGCACGCGCCCTTGTGTCCGTCCTGCTGCCATAAGGACCCTTTCCTGTCACCTGCTGAGTTTTTGGCTTTTTATCTTCCCTTCCCCGAGTTGATGAAGGAACAGGGACCACACGCACTTGCTGATGGCACCCGTGACATTTTGTTGTTGTTGTTGTTGTTGCTGTTTTAATTCCAGCGGATGGAGAGATAGTATAATGGCTAAGCCCTTGCATTGCATGCGGCTGACATCGGGTTAGTTTCCAGCACTACCATAAGTGAGCACCGAGATAGGAGTTGCCTCTTGAGCACCAAAGATGGGGCCCAGGCCCCTCTTCCCCTCAAAAAAAAAAATCTGTCAGATCAGGGAGATAGCTTACGTGCCAGACTTAGGCTGAAGCTCAAAAACACGCGTAGGGTAGGACGTCCAGAGTCTGGGTCTCCCTGGGGTAGGACTAGGTGTTCTACCCAGAATTACTAGCGTGCGGAATGACACGGTGTGAGAATATGGGGGGAATGGGCTGGAAAAACAGTTCAAGAGCTCAGGCACTTGCACGTGGCCAGTGTTGGTTCGAGTCCCCGGCACCATCCCGGGGCACCCACAGGATGGAGTCAGAGCAGAGCAGAGCCAGGAGTAAGCCTTGGACCCTGCTGAGTACCTGCCCCTCCCCCAGAATAAAAGGGGGGCCATCACGACGAGACGCGTGATGGAGTCTTTTCGTCCCGTCCACTTTTCATTTGATTCTGCGGACAAGCCAAAATTTTGGAGGGACAGAATCATACCCTGAACCAACGTGTGACCCGTACCCTTTGCCTGCTCCCCTTTCTTTGGCCGACTGCAGACAGGAGAGATGCGGCGGATTTCCCATCTGAATTTCACGGCGTGGCCGGACCACGACACGCCCTCGCAGCCCGATGACCTGCTGACCTTCATCTCCTACATGAGGCACGTCCACAGGGCAGGCCCGGTCATCGCCCACTGCAGCGCCGGCATCGGCCGCTCGGGGACCCTCATCTGCATCGACGTGGTCCTGGATCTCATCAGCCAGGATCTCGAGGTGGGCGCAGAGACTCGGGCCGGCAGCGGGGGAACCTTCAGTAGCGTCTCGTGCTCTTGGAATTCTTCTTTTATCCATTTAGACCTATGCCCCAATTCTCTTATTATCTAGAATTGTATTTTAGTAAACCTTGCTCAAAGTTTTATGGCCACCAATCGAGAAGAAATAAGTCTCCAAGTATATATTTGTTTTCCTGGTTTTTATTTTAACCATGTGCTAAGAATTCCCTTAAGCACTATTGCATTTTACCCTTTATAGTCCCAAGGCTCGTGTAAAGTAAAACCAGTACTGTTATCCACACTTTTAAATACTAATATTGAAAGGTAAAGGTAAAGGCCCTCCCGTTGATCGTCGATTTGCTCGAGCGGGCCCAGTAACGTCTCCATTGGAGACTTTGTTGTTACTGTGTCTGGCATCTCGAATACTCTTGGTAGCTTGCCGGGCTCTCCGAGACTAATATTGAAATACACGTTAAATTTATTTTAAGTGAAAAACGTTTTTTGTTTTCGTGACCTATAAGTGGAAAACACGTATTTTTTTCTTACACATTTTAATTTGTAAATTATTTCTCTCTAAACTTAATCTTGCTTGGATTAGGTGACTAAAAAGAAATCCTCCTACTACAATAGCAAAGATATTCACTGTAGCACCGTTCTCCCGTTGTTCATTGATTTGCTCGATCGGGCACCAGTAACACCTCCAGTGTGAGACCTGTGGCTGTTTTTCGCATATTGACTACATCATGGGTAGCTTGCCAGGCTTTGCCGTGTGGGCGCGATACTCTTGGTAGCTTGCCGGGCTCTCCAAGAGGAGCGGAGGAATCGAACCGGGATCGGCCTGGGTCGGCTGCATGCAAGACAAGCGCCCTCCCCACTCTGCTATCACTCCAGCCCGGGCCAAGAAATATAGCTTAATAACAAGGCCCAGCCTAAAATCAAAATTAGAAGTCTAAACATGAACTTACTTTCAGTACCAAAATATCTCACTAAAATAACATGTTACTGATTATTGCCCTCTTTATATAAAGGAGTTCTGTCTTGCTCTTCACCCACTAGCATAGTAGTTTTAAGATCACGGTATCACGATCATCCTGTTGTTCATCAGTTTCCTCGAGCAGGCACCAGTAACGTCTCCTTCGTCCTAGCCCTGAGATTTTAGAAAGTGCCACATTCAAGGCTCTTTCCGGTCAGGAGAATGAGACCCATCATTGTTACTGGTTTTTGGCATATTGAGTACACCACAGGGAGTTTGCCAGGCTCTGCTGTGGGGGCAGGATACTTTCAGTAGCCTGCCGGGTTCTCCAGAGTAAGAACTAGATAATAAGATGTCGCACGGCCGCGAATGCTGGATTTTATAGTCTCTGGGTCTTGGCCGTTGATGGGATTACATGGCGGCGGGGGCAGTTGGTGGGTGTGACGCCGACCTACTGGAAGATGGGGGATCTGGGTGGAGAAGGCCCAGTCCTGATCTGAGCAGGCTTGGAGATCTCAGCCCTGGGACCAGCATGCCTGGGTTCCTCCACCAGTTCTTTCATGCATTTGGTCATTTTAAGAGAGACCAAAAAAAACATTTCTTCCTTGTTTCAAACTGTTAAATATTAGCAGAAGTTAAAAGGTCTGAAATGGTATTCCGTAAAATAGAACATAGGGAAATTAGCTTTCCTTATTTAAAAAAGAAAATAAGTAATGTTAGAAATTAATCAAATTTGGGGGCCAGAAAGATAGTCGAGTGGGTTGGGCTCTTGCCTTGCACAGAGCCGACCTGGGTTCAATCCCCAGCATCCCATATGGTCCCCCCCCAAGCACCACCATCAGGAGTAATTCCTGAGTACAGAGCCAGGAGAGTAACCCCTGAGCATCAACCCGATATGTGTGTGTCTCCCAACCACCATAAAAAAAAAAAATTTAAATTTCAGAGGAAAGAGAGTTTCTTTGGGGAATTTTCCAAAGGGATTAACTTTCCCTCATTCTCAGAAAGATCATAAATAAAAGTGATGGGCAAATCAGTTCCACCCACCAACATTGGTACGTGCAGGTCTCCGAGACCGCTAGAAGCGGGGAGAGAGGCAGGGGTGCAGAATCCTGCCCCCGCCTCTCCGGGGTGCGTGTCTGGGCTTCCGCCCAGCTGCTCTCTGGCCTCACCTGGGCCGTTTCTTTTGGCAGTTCGACATCTCGGATCTCGTGCGCTGCATGCGGCTCCAGAGGCACGGGATGGTTCAGACAGAGGTGAGTCTCCTGCTGGGGCTCTGGGGAATTTCGGGGTTCTCAGTTCCAGTTAAATAAGTCCTTTCTCCGTCTCGAGTGGCAAGCTCGCGCCCACATTACCGAGGACCCCTCCCTCTGCCTGCTGTGTGAGAACGAGAATCCCTGGGGGTGGGTGGCGTGGCGGAGTGGCCGGGATGGTGGCCCCCCGCATTCCCGGTGCTGAGAACTGAGTCAGGTGAGCGTGTGTGAGTGGGGTGAGTGTGTGTGAGTGGGTTGCGCGTGGGTCAGTGGGGTGAGCGTGTGTGAGTCGTGTGAGCGTGTGTGGGGGTGAGTGTGAGTGGGGTGCGCGTGTGTGTGGGGTGCGTATGTGAGTGGGTTGAGCATGTGTGAGTCACATGAGCGTGTATGTGTGGTGAGTGTGTGAGTGGAATGAGCGTGTGTGAGTGGGGTGCGTGTGTGGGGGGGGTGAATGTGTGTGAATCACGTGATCGTGTGTGTGTGGTGAGTGTGTGAGTGGAGTGAGTAGTGAGTGAGTGGAGTGAGCGGTGTATGAGTGGGGTGAGCGTGTGTGAGTTGCGTGCGCGTGTGTGAGTGGGGTGCGTGTTTGTGTGTGGGGTGAGTGTGTGAGTGGAGTGAGCATGTGTGAGTGGCGTGCGCGTGTGTGACTGGAGTACGCGTGTGTGAGTGGTGTGCGCATGTGTGAGTGGAGTGAGCGTGTGTGAGTAAGGTGTGTGCCCAGATGGGAGCAGATGGTATGTCGAGGGCCCGGTGCGCTCCCAGAGACTCAGTACAGCATTTAGGCTCTGGCCTTGCCTGTAGCCACATCAGGTTCCATCCCCAGTACCTCAGAGTCCCCTCAGACACACCTCCCCAAGTAGTGACCCCTGAGCGCCGGGCCAGGACTTGCTTTGTTTTCTGCACCAGCAACTTCGTAAAGAATGATCGCACCCCCCAAAAGCTCATTTTCCATTTTCTCTCTCAGTTCCTTGGTTTCAAATCCAGTTGCTGTGTAGACATTCCAGAAAGTCAGGATGAGTCTAGAAGGAATTTTGTAGCCGTCCATTTTTCTGTGATAACCCCACGACACATACAGTTTGAAAGCAACACCCCGCCCTTCCCCCCGTCTGCAGTGACCCCCGTCGGTGGCTGCGGGTCAGTGCTGGGGTCCTCCACCACCCCTCAGCGCCCCCCACAGTTTGCCAGTCTGGCTTCTGTTTCTCTTTTCTTTCTTATGGCCAGATTCAGAAGAGATTTTAATTAAACCAACAGAAGAGAGAAAGGTGCCAGTAGATTTTCTTTAATGGGAGAGGTCTCCTACGCAGATGTCCTTTTATTTTTTACAAGTTAAAGAAATTTGTTCGAAATACACATTCAAGAGAGGATGCAGACTTCTCCAGAGAGAGGAGGGCGCCCCCCCAAAGCAGAGGAGAGACCAGCCCTCGCTGGCGCAGGAATGAAGGTGGCCTGGCCTGTCCCTTCAGCTCTTGTTTTGTCCAGTGTCAGGACTCTCTCCTGACAGTGCTCGGGGACCACTCAGGGGTGCCGGGGATGGAGTCCAGGTCGGCCACGTGCCAGGCCAGTGCCTTCATCTCTCTAGCCCCTCGGTTTCTCAACGTAGGACCCTGAACAATTCTGAATCTGCTTTTTGATGTTGACAATTATAACAGATTTTCTCCATGAAATTTTCAAAACCACGTGAACCTCTCTGCTAGTTGTGAAGCAGTGTGCCTACGAAATTCATATATGTATTTTTTTTTTGCAATAGGATCAGTATATTTTCTGCTACCAAGTCATCCTTTACGTTCTGACACGTCTTCAGTCTGAAGAAGAGCAGAGAGAGCATCCGCTGCCCCTGAAATGACGTAGAGCAGACGTCCTCCTGGACCGCTCACCCCTCCCCGCCCCCGCAGACACCCCTGCTCTCTCTCCCAGAGAAAGGCCCAGGGCAGAGATGCAGAGACCACCGCGACCGCCATGCTCCGCTGCCCGGAGGGGCCTCTTCAGAGCAATAAGGAATGTTGGAAGGCTGAATTTTTACAGCTATTTTTAACCAATGATAATTTTTTTTAATGTAACACTAAATAATGCGATATTAAGGGTGGTTTAGACAACGTTTGATTATCACAGACATTATTATACAGACACAGTGCATATATTTTTTAATGTACCAATCCTGTTTATAGCAAAATTCTTTTCCAGTATTTTAATGGAATTCTTTTCTAGGGTATACTTGAAACCAGTATTGAAGCTTTAAATGACAATAATACTGGCATAGAAAAAAGTAGCGGATGTTTACTGTGTGCTAATGTTTACTATCTAGAATTTCCTGTAATATATTTGTATACTTTTTCATGACCGTGGAGCTCTGCGACAGACACGTAACCGCATCCTCTTTCTGCCATGTACCATAACCCTTTGTAAATAAAAGTACACCGAACCCTGCGCGAAGCTCGGTGTGAGCAAACAGACACGGTCAGCGTTTTCTGTGAACACACAGTGATGGCGAGACGGCCGCAGACCCGCCCTGGGGGTCACGGGGTCGGCGGGAAGGCTCGGGTGTGGAGGAACGAGTTCGGGATCTCAGCCTCCCTCTCCATGCCCCTGGGAGTGGTACCAGCCGGTCGGGTCTAGCTGCCGCCTACATCAGCACCTCCAAGTCATCATTGCAGTACACTCACACCAGCTCAGCTGACGGGATGGGGGAGATTATGCCCTTACAAGTCATCATTGCAGCACGCTCTTTCCCGGACTGGGAATGACAGAAGCAGCTCCAGATGCTGGATACTGGGCAGGGAAGTTACCGGAGCGCCGGGTACCAGGAGAAAGTCTCTGGGTGCCCAAAGAAGGGAGAGTTTTGGGACTGGAGTGATAGCACAGCAGGTAGGGCGTTTACCTTGCATGCGGCCGTCCTGGGTTCGAAACCCAGCATCCCATATGGTCCCCTGAGCACTGCCAGGAGTAATTCCTGAGTGCAAAGCCAGGATGAACCCCTGAGCATGGTCAGGTGTGACCCAAAAAGCAAAAAAAAAAAAAAAACAAAGAAGGGAGAGTTTTCCAAAGTCACACACAGACTGCCACTTCTGACTAACTAGGAAGAGCTACGTCTCACACAGCCAGCTCCAGCTTCGAGAAAGTTCTAGACTGTCCTGAACCAGAGCTTGGCTGTTAATCAGGACAGAGGCAATGATGGCTGTTGGGAAGCCGTCCACAGCCAATATCCGCCCGATTCTGCCAGTTCCCACCATTCCTTAGGAACGAACTCCGTGCCAAGCTCTGAAGATCTTCCTGACTCCAGAAGTAGCTGGATTTGTAACCTGATTTGTAAATTGAGTTCGTAATTCACTGATAAGGAGTAATCGAAGGCTGTGTTTAGCTTTGCAGGTTTAGAAACCGGACTTCAGAGACCAGAGAAATAGCACAGCAGGGATGGCCATGGCCTTGCAACTGGGTGACCTGGGTTTGATCCCTGGCACTGCATAAGGTCTCCTGAGCACTGCCAGGAGTGATCTCTGAGCACTAAGCCAGGGGATAGAAGGAAGAAAGGAAAGAAGGGTAGGACAGGGAAGGAAGGAAGGAAGGAAGGAAGGAAGGAAGGAAGGGAGGGAGGGAGGGAGGGAGGGAGGGGAGGTTCTTCCAATCCAGAGAGACTGGCCCTTGTCCAAGAATGCCCACAAAACAGAGCTGGGGTTCAGGTCCAGCTCGGCTGGCCCCCATCGCCAGGACCTCCACTCCCAGTGCAATCTGCCTGCTCACCCTGGCAAAGCCTATGTTCTTGCCACAGTCCCACCCAGACACCTCTTCCAGGCAGGCAGCCAGGCTTGCTTTGCTAAAAACACAGTATCTCAGATCCTGCTTCTGAGCTTCCTAGACATCCCAGACTCTGGGAACTGACCTCTGTTGACCTCCCTTTAGGTCAGTCCGTTCATCGTCTGCTCCCAGAGAGAAAGCCTGTCGTACACCTGCCATTTCTCAGCCTTTTTCCTCACCACGGTCCCCTCCAGATCTCATTTTTGTCCCTGTGTCCTTGTGATTTCTCCCCCTTTTTTTCCATCTTCACCTGCAACCCCTGGTCAAAAACACCGGCCCGGACTCAGCGGCACTGCAAGTCCCCGCAGTTTGCTCCCAGACCCTGGCACTGATGCGTGTGTCTCTCTGCAAGGTCGGCCTTCGTAGAGAATGATCTTCCTGTGGTCCAAACTCAGCACATGCTAATGCCTTCACAACCGGCGTGGGGGTGACCGGTCTGTGTCTGTGTAAAGAACCATCCAGCAGTTTTGGGGTTTTGTTTTGTTTTGTTTTGTTATAATCTACGCGATGCTCAGGGGTTACTCCTACACTCATGAATCGCTCCTGGCAGTGCTCGGGGAACCATATGGGATGCTGGGAATTGAACCTGGATGGGCCGCTGTGCTATTGCTCCAGCCACCCACCTTGTTGTTGTTGCTGTTGTTGCTGTTGTTGTTGTTTTGCTTTTTAGGTCACACCCAGCGATGCTCAGGGGTTGCTCCTGGTTCTACACTCAGAAATCACTCCTGGCGGTATTCGGGGGATCATATGGGATGCTGGGAATCGAACCCGGGTTGGCTGCGTGCAAGGCCAATGCCCTACCCATTGTGCTATCACTCCAGCCAACCAGCAATTCTTTCAAACTCATGGGGAAGCTCATTTTAGACCTGGATTCTCTGTTGACGTACAACTCTACAATGCTTTTATTACACTGATCTCTCCACCACAAGATTATAAACCAAGAGGGCAGGGTCTGAGCCCCGGACAGCAGGGGCTCAACTTCTCAGCAGAGAGACATCTTGGCAGATGCCTGGGACCCTCAAGGAGAAAGAAAGCAGCTGAGAACCAGCAACACGTTCACAAGTCATGTCACATGTTCTTTCTGCATAAAAGTGTTTCTGACACCAAGGTTTAGGGGGTTCTTTCTATCTTACTCCAAAGGGAGTCTTGATTATTATTATTTTTTCAATTAATTACAAGCATTAACATTCTATTAACCCACAGTACTTGGAAATACAGAACGTCTGAAAACATTTGCAATCTTAGATGGCCTCACACATTCCAAACCTACAAGTTAAGACAGAACCCTGACAAAACCACATCGTTGGAGAGTGAGTTGTTAAAGCTGTATCTTGAATCAATAAAAAAATAAATGATTTAATACAATTATGCTGGGACAGTTCATTAAGGCTGAGAATTGGATTCTAAGTACATCAGACAGAAAAGTTAATTCAAAGTGAAGCAAATCTGGACCCCTTTCGGCCCATGAGGAAACATACGGGAACTATTTTGGTGATGTCAGAGGGAAACGGCCCGGACCTCACCTATGGGAGCCACCAGGCCAACTCCTCGGAAGGGGCCAACTGCACCATCAAAACGGGATCCTCTCCCGACTCATACTGAACAATAAATATTCTAACATTTGGAAACTATCAAGGTAATTTTCAGAGACTAATAACACTGTATATTGATATATATGTACAAACAAAATTTCTCTATAGCAAAGACATTAGAGAAAAAAACAAGAGGGAAAAGGTGAGTTCTTTCAAACATAGAACAAAGTCATCGTAATTGTTCAAATGTGTCCCACCAAAAGGACAAAAAGGCAACCGAAAAACGTGCAGAGAATACGATGGCTCTGAAAAATACTTCACTCTTCATTTTCCATCATTTCCTAGGGCAGAATCGATTCTCTGGCTCACGCGGCAGGAAGCTGCTGCTCTGAGGTGCCCTGCACCAAGGTCACAGAGCTCCATCTGCCCAGCGCCCTCCTGGGTCATGGGAGGCACAGGCAGTGGCCCTGCAGCTATGCTGACCCAGTCCTGTCTGTCCGGAGCACTGTGAGACGGGGCAGCTGAGCACTCTCTGGCCATGCCGAAGGGAAGGAAAGAAAACGCCCGCCTTCCCTGGGCATGATGGAGGGCTTCTGTGGAGTCTCTAGTTCTAGGGAGTGAGGTAGGTCCAAGGATGCTTCATAGTATGGCAGGAGACGGCTGTGGGGTGACCTCAGTGTTTGGAAAACAGGACAGCACAAACACCTCTATTACAGGGAGGCCCCGCTTGCCTCGGGGAGCGGACTGCAGGCATTCACCTTTCGACCTGGAGTGTTCCTTGGACTCCACCCAAGCCTGGATTATCACATTGAAAATCCAAAAGGGTTTCAGTCCTTGGGATACAACCATCATTCCAGAAAGGACCCGCCTTTTTTTTTTTTTTTTTTACATCAGAGCGGCAAGATTCCTTTGCCTCACAGAGCCAAGGTCTGGAAGCTCAGCCTCTGCCAAGCCTCTGTTCTTGCCCCAGACCGGGAGGTAATGAGCACTCAAGGCCGAGCCCTAACCCCAGGCAGATTCAACTGACCCAGATGACAAGTCAACAGGGCGGTCCATCTGCACTGCAAGGAAAGACAAGAACAGAGGTGACAAAACGTGATCTGTGTATCCCACCCGCCCCCCTAAATACTCCAGAAAATACTCAAAGTGCATCTCGAAGCCACACACACACACACAAAATATATATATATAGTCTAACAGTATGACTCACTGTCACGCAGGCTCTGCCCCCAAAGCTCATGCACCCACGTGACCCTATCTCTGCTGGTCCCTGTGCCTCAGGGCTGCTCAGACTTGGTTCCCCCGTGCTACTAGGGAGCCCCCCAGATTTCCATGCCCCCCCGACAGGCCAGGAGTCCCAGGAGTGTCTTCATTCACTTCCAAGAACGCACTGGTCTCCTTGGGAGGAGAGGGCTGTTTCTCGTCATGCCCTTCCACACACTCTGTCTTCTGTTCCCTGTGTTTGCTCTTCCGTCTCCTCTCATACAGCTGGTACGCTGGGAGTGAACAGACAGAATTGAAAAATCACTTTAGCAAAGACCATCATATGGGGCATCGTGTGTGCTGATACTTTAGAAAGACTTTTTCCTTTGAGTCCTACACGTACAAATATAGGGAAGAGAAAGAAAGTACATGGCGTAGCAAAGCGACTCTTCCTACTTGGCAGTGGGCATTTGTCACTGAGATTCATCCCACAAGTTTACCCACTCACTTACAGATGGCTCAACCATTCACACCCAGGGAATATCAGTCAGTAAACATACCACCCCACGAGAAGGAATCCAAAGTTGGACCAAAGCTTGGGTGTTTTATTCTGCTAGGGTATCTTTGAGCAGAACATTCAAACCCACATATTCTTTGGTTGATTGGTAGATCATGAATCGGTTTATAAAAATCAGTAATCTGCAATCAGTTCCACAGTAGTCATTGCAGGCCTCCTTACTCAGAAGATGTTCCCTGATAACATTTTAAACTTACAGTGACCCAAGAGTCTAAAGGATTCGTGTGCACGCCCCAGCAGCTGTGATGTATTTCACTGCTGCGAATGATTCAGCCCAAATCTCAGAAGGATTGTGAGCTCCCTGGGCAATTGGAAGGCCTCAGTGTTCTGCAGAAAGAGATCAAAGGCTGCTTTTTAGAAATTGGAGAGCCCATGGAGATATTTAGTGGTGCCAGAACCCAAAATTCTAAGTACACTGTTTTCTGTAGAGTGTTTGCTTAGGAACTTCCTTTTACATGTCTTCTGCTTTTCCCTGAAACTTCCATGAAAGGCAAAAGGACCCCCACACACACACTCACCACCTGCCAAACACACACACACACACACACACACACACACACACACACACACACACTTTATTTTCCACAGAATGTAGTTGAATCCGACTGGGAAAGGAGCCAGTCGGTCATTTAGGTCAACAATGTTCAATCTGCCCAACGGGTCCTGTACCCACCTGCGATAATGATGAACCCATCCAGCAGCTGGAAGAGGCCATAGGCCAGTGGGAAGCAAAGCATATGGACCAACTGATCAGCGGCGAAGGATAACTGCAGCACGGTGACACACATCTGAATATTCTGAGCTCCGGTTTCTAAGGAAATCGTCCTGCACCTACCAATGAAAAACAACTGTCCAAGTTAATACTGGGACGATGCTTACATTTTCCATAAGGACTACTTCTTTAATTTTCTCCAATCTAGATCAGTGAGTGGCCAGAGTGATCTAGTACGGCAGACAGGGCATTTGCCTTGCATACAGCCAACTCGGGTTCAATCCCTGGCACCTTATAGCATCCCCAGAGCACCGCCAGGAGTAATTCCTGAGTGCAGAGCCAAGAGTCACCTCTGAGCATTGCCAGGGGTGAAAAGCAAAAAAAATAATAATAATTAAAAATAAACAAACAATAAGAGAAGGAACACATGGAGGGTGCGGGATCCCGGAGGAAAAGAAAAAAGAAAAAACAGGTTCCAAAAAGAGCCGAGAGCACCGGCAAGTTCCAGATGGAGTAGGCGCCGCATCCCGCCTCCCCCAGATGGAACCCTGGTGACCAGAAGCCTCTACAAACACAGCTCGAGTATGCGGGAACGAGGACTTTTTCTCAAAACCGCGCGGCCGCTTATGCGGCCTCGCGACATCTCTCTATATACAAAGTGATCAATGAGAAGTAAACCACCCAATCTTTCTCCCTGAAAATCAGAGTTAAGTTTGGAGCATGGCCACAGCCCCAGAAACACAAGGACTTAATGCAGAAACCAGCAGCTTAGAGCAGAAAAGTGAACGGACGATGAGTTAACCCAGGCCATCATTTCTGCCCAGAGGGGAAAGGGTGTTGCCCCATTCGCCCTCTCTTCTCTGGAAAGAAGGATGGCGGCCGCATGGGAGCCTTGTGGACAGCAGGTATGAGCCGGGGGTGTGGGGGCGACTAAAACCTCATGGGAAGGGGGGCGTTCTGGTCCGTCCTTCACGCCCTACCGAGGTCACCAGTTGCCCCCCACGAGCGGCTCTCCAGCACAGCCACGGCCCCAGAAGCACAAGGACTTAATGCAGAACCCAGCAGCTTGGAGCAGAAAAGTGAACGGACTATGCATTGATCCAGCCCATCAAGTCTGCCGGAGGGGAAAGGGTGTTGCCCCATTCGCCCTCTCCTCTCTGGAAAGAAAGATGGCGGCCACATGGGAGCCTTGTGGACAGCAGGTATGAGCCGGGAGTGTGGGGGCGACTAAAACCTCATGGGAAGGGGGGCGTTCCGGTCCGTCCTTCACGCCCTACCGAGGTCACCAGTTGCCCCCCACGAGCGGCTCTCCAGCACGGCCACAGCCCCAGAAGCACAAGGGCTTAATGCAGAACCCAGCAGCTTGGAGCAGAAAAGTGAACGGACTATGCATTGATCCAGGCCATCAAGTCTGCCGGAGGGGAAAGGGTGTTGCCCCATTCGCCCTCTCCTCTTTGGAAAGAAAGATGGCGGCCACATGGGAGCCTTGTGGACAGCAGGTATGAGCCGGGAGTGTGGGGGCGTCTAAAACCTCATGGGAAGGGGGGCGTTTCGGTCCACCCTTCACGCCCTACCGAGGCCACCAGTTGCCCCCACGAGCGGCTCTCCAGCACGGCCACAGCCCCAGAAGCACAATGACCTAATGCAGAACCCAGCAGCTTGGAGCAGAAAAGTGAAAGGACTATGCGTTAATCCAGGCAATCATTTCTGCCCAGAGGGGAAAGGGTGTTGCTCCCTTCCGCCCTCCTCCCTCTGGAAAGAAAGATGGCGGCCACATGGGAGCCTTGTGGACAGCAGGTATGAGCCGGGGGTGTGGGGGCGACTAAAACCTCATGGGAAGGGGGCGTTCTGGTCCGTCCTTCACGCCCTACCGAGGTCACCAGTTGCCCCCCGCGAGTGGCTCTCCAGCACGGCCACGGCCCCAGAAGCACAAGAACTTAATGCAGAACCCAGCAGCTTGGAGCAGAAAAGTGAACAGACTCTGCATTGATCCAGGCCATCAAGTCTGCCGGAGGGGAAAGGGTGTTGCCCCATTCGCCCTCTCCTCTCTGGAAAGAAAGATGGTGGCCACATGGGAGCCTTGTGGACAGCAGGTATGAGCCGGGAGTGTGGGGGCGACTAAAACCTCATGGGAAGGGGGGCGTTTCGGTCCGCCCTTCACGCCCTACCGAGGCCACCGGTTGCCCCCCGCGAGCGGCTCTCCAGCACGGCCAGGACTCCAGAACACAGAAACCAATTTCTTAACTATCTGACTTTCAGTAGAAATGCTTCCAGGGTCAATAGGTAAAAGAGCAGAAATCCAAAACCAACATTTAATTCTTGAACCCAGCCGTAGAAAGCAAATCACTTCACAATGCTTTTTCAGCATGTCTGATTTTGGGGGGGGGGGGGTAAACTCTAAATAATAGTGGTGAATCTTTTATTGAAACAATGAATCTAATCAAAGCAGATAGAGTGTTAACTAGAATTCATCTGCTTCACAGGGACGGGGAGGGGTGGGGGGTGGGGTTTTATTGGGGTTCTTCATGGTAAAAAATAAGTATTGGTAAAGGGAAATGTGTTTGATATTTGCATGACTGAGACATAAACCTGAAAGCTTTGTAACCTTTCCCACAGTGATTCAATAAATAAATTTAAAAAAAATAAAATAAAATAAAATAAAAAAACAAATAAATAAGCAAACTATGTGCTTAGATCACTAAAAAAAAATGTTTGTTTTAAGTAGTAAATATTTTGGACCAGGAGATAAGGCCCTTGTGAAGGTCAGCCTTCACACACTGACCCAAGTTCAAATCCCTGCACTACACAGGGCCCCTGAGTACTTCCAGGTGTGACACCCCTCAGTACAGAGGCAGGAGTAAGCCTTGAGCACACCCTCCCAGCCACCCACCCCCAGTGTGGGTCAAAAATAACCACGCATTCAGAAGTTCATCTAGGTAAAGGTAAAAGGTAAAGGCCCTCCCGTTGATCATCGATTTGCTCGAGCGGGCCCAGTAACGTCTCCATTGGAGACTTTGTTGTTACTGTGTTTGGCATATCGAATACTCTCGGTAGCTTGCCGGGCTCTCCGAGAGGGGCGGAGGAATCGAACTCGGGTTGGCCATGTTGGCTGCGTGCAAGGCAAACGCCCTACCGCTGTGCTATCGCTCCAGAAGTTCATCTGTTCCATAGATATTTGCCAAGTGCCTACTCTGAAACTAAAATTACTCTTAATCCTATTATCCAAAATTAAACACTCAGCATTCAGCCTGCTTCTTCTGGAATTTTTTTTTTGGGGGGGGGACTTGGGCAGGGAATACAGCTGGCAATAGTCAGGGGTTACTCCTACCTCTGCATTCAGTGGTCACTCCTGTCTGGGTTCAGGGATCCTGGGGATCGAACCCGGGTCAGCCACATGCAAGGCAAGTGCCCTCCGCACTGTAGTATCACTCCAGGCCCTCTTCTGGTGTGTTGTTCTGAGAGAGACACGTCAGGGCAGCTCAATGCCAGACCCGTGCCAGGAGACCAGGGGGAGTAAACACAGGAGAGACCCCATGACCATGGATAGAGGGCTCTGGCCTGCTGTGGGAATTCAGACTCGTGACCAATGTGGTCCAGAAGGTTCCACAGGTCAAGAGTGAGATCCAACAGCAGAAGGAGTGCAGGGGGCATTTCCCACGGGCGCAGTCATTGGAACCAACATTTAGGAGATGCGGCATGTGCTATTTTACCTGCAGGAGGTGGAATGATGAAGGACAGGAGAGAGGGGTGAGCTGAGGCAGAGAAATGAGGCACAATGTATTCAAAGAGATATAAAAACCCAAAATGAATGGGGCTGGAGCAATCGCACAGCGGGGAGGGTGTTTGCCTTGCATGCGGCCGACCCCGGTTCGATTCCCAGCATCCCATATGGTCCCCCGAGCACCGCCAGGAGTCATTCCTGAGTGAAGATGCAGGAGGAACTCCTGTGCACTGCCAGGTATGACCCAAAAGATTAAAAAAAAAAAGCCAAAATGAAAACAAAACATCCACGTTTCTCTCCTTGTGGAAAGGGTGTTGTGCGTCTTTATGATTTTTTTCTCTGTAACTTATTGTTGCTGTCATGTGAAAAGGGGAAAGGCGGGAAAGAGCAAACCCAGACTCAGAGGAGATCTTGGGGGCTGGCTCAGGTGGCTTCATTTAAGCCCGGCTGGCCCGACTGTAGAGATGGAAAAGCGAGAAAGGAATATGACATCTCAGCACACAAGCCAGCGGCTCCCAGGATGAAAGGCATCGCATGCAGGAGACCTGGGTTCGGGCCACTGAGCAGAGCTGAGAGTCAGTGCTTAGTTCCTTTCTCTCACCTCCTTGCTGGTTCCAGATCTCCGGCAGGGTCACAGTGACAAGCCCCCTCCCGACCCGTCACAAGGCAAACCCACAAGCCCAGTCCTGATCTTCCTCAGACCCTGGGGTGGGTAGGAACCAGGAGAGCTGAGGACACTTGGCTGCCCCGAGACGTTCTGTGGAGATCCAACTGTGCTTCAACCCCCGTCTGGTTTCCTCATGCCATAAAGATAAGCCCGTGTCAGATGCTCACTGTGCCC
The DNA here is from genome assembly GCF_029834395.1 of Sorex fumeus. Taxonomy (NCBI): domain Eukaryota; kingdom Metazoa; phylum Chordata; class Mammalia; order Eulipotyphla; family Soricidae; genus Sorex; species Sorex fumeus. Next base: position 2,509,853 of record NW_026606070.1, on the reverse strand, counting down.
TAGTGACGTGAGTTGGTTCCGGTGCTCTGGAGGGGTTGCCCTCGTGAGCAGAGGCTACTGATGGTATCAAGAGCGCAGGCCGGGAGGAGAGTCACCGAGATGCACCGGCCCAAGCTCGCCTCTGCCCATCACATGCTCCAGTGTTCCCAAAAGTCCAGAGCAGCTGAGGCCCCGGGGGATTTCTCCAGCGGCGCCTTTGCAACGCCCCGGCTGCCTTGGGGTCTCCTCTGCTCTTTCCGGATTGCAGAAGCAGCTGACCCTCCTGGACAAACTTGGACAAGGCACCAGGGCAAATGACCTTCCCCTCTCGGTGCAGCTGCTGTTGCCAGGACCAGGGGGCCTCACACTCTTCACCTGCATGGTGCTGGAGATCACACTGGCTTTGGCGTCCCGGCTCCCAAAGGCAGTGCCCACAGGATGGCACTCAGGGCATGACCTTTGACCTTACTCCAAGGCAAGGGCTCTGCCAACAGGGCTACACTGACGCCCACCAGACTAAAACCATTCTGAATTACTCTGTTCAAAACGAACACCAGAGGATGAGAGATCTAGCACAGGGGCAAGGCGCCCGCCTGGTGCAGAACTGACCCAGGTGTGATTCCCAACACCAGCCCTGAGCACAGAGTCAGGAGTAAGCCCTGAGTACCACTAATGGTGACCCTGAGCACAGAGCCAGGAATAAGCCCTGAGTACCACTGAGTCTGGCCCTGAGCACAGAGTCAGGAGTAAGCCCTGAGTACCACTAATGGTGACCCTGAGCACAGAGCCAGGAATAAGCCCTGAGTACCACTGAGTCTGGCCCTGAGCACAGAGTCAGGAGTAAGCCCTGAGTACCACTAATGGTGACCCTGAGCACAGAGCCAGGAATAAGCCCTGAGTACCACTGAGTCTGGCCCTGAGCACAGAGTCAGGAGTAAGCCCTGAATACCACTGACAGCGACCCTGGGCACAGAGCCAGGAGTAAGCCCTGAGTACCACTGAGTCTGGCCCTGAGCACAGAGTCAGGAGTAAGCCCTGAATACCACTAACAGTGACCCTGGGCACAGAGCCAGGAGTAAGCCCTGAGTACCACTGAGTCTGGCCCTGAGCACAGAGTCAGGAGTAAGCCCTGAATACCACTAACAGTGACCCTGGGCACAGAGCTAGAAGTAAGCCCTGAGTACCACTAATGGTGACCCTGAGCACAGAGTCAGGAGTAAGCCCTGACTACCAGTAACAGTGACCCTGAGCACAGAGTCAGGAGTAAGCCCTGAGTACCACTGAGTGTGGCCCTGAGCACAGAGCCAGGAGTAAGCACTGAGGACCACTGAGTATGACCCACACACACAAATACAAAAAGACCCACTATTAACTTGTGATGTATTTCTTCTAGCTTTTTCCCCAAGAAATCTTTCCTATTTTAACAAAATAGAAATCAGAATGCATGCCATTTTCACTGCTCTTTCTAAAATTTAGACTTAGTCGGGTTTGCAAAATCAGCCACGTGCCAGGCAAGTGCCCTGCCCTGCGCTACCTCTCTGGGCCCCTCCTTCAAGGGCGTATGGGTCGTGTGATGGTACCTCTGCCAGGACTGGCGGGCAAGAAGAGCCAGCAGGAAGCCCGCAGCGTGGCCGATCAGAGGGAAGAGGAAGCTGATGGTCAGGAGGGTGAGGTCGGAGTTCCAAGATCCTTTCGCCAGCACCACGCCGGCAACGGCGACCACCAAGAGCAGGAGCCCACCAGCCACGGCCCCGATCTAAACAAACCAACACAAGAAGGGCGGATCAGCAGGAGGCTCCATCTCTTCCAGGTGCAGTTCCTGCCCTGCAGGCTGGCATCTAACCGGGCAGGTGGAGGAAGACAGAGACCAATGAACCCAGCTTCGCCACCACCAGGAAACCAGCATCACTGAGGGCTGAGGGGCTGGGCTGGGCCAGAAATTGAGAGGCACAACGCAAGTGTAGGCTTTGGGGGACTGAGTCTGGGTGAACGGCGCAGTAACGTGAGGCCGTTGCTGGCGGTCACGGGGGTCTCAGAAGCAGACCGGTGAAGCAACTTCTGGGCCTCTTTGCAGCTGCCTGTTTTCCTCACCAAGGCTAGTGTTGTCCAACTCAACCAGAGCTAGATGAACAGGTGTTTGGGGTTCTGGGCTCCATGGTAGGACTGGGGAACTGAGTCATTTTGGACATCGCTTCAGCAACTGAAGAGCTTTGAAAGTTCCAGGTGCCCTTGGCCGAGTTCACAGAGTCGCTAAGGGAATGGTAAACACGGGGGTGCTCACTTATCTTTTAAGTGAGAACAAAAACCTAAGAATGTGGAGGAGAACTGCAGTGCCTTGAGTTCTTTTGGCAACTCAGGTCTAGGAGCCGTTGTCTGTGAGGACTGCGGGGCTTTGGGCAACCCCGTGCCTCCTGCGTCAGTAACGTCATTAGTGCAGCTTTGCCGTTTTCCCTGCCTCACCCTTCCCTGACCCGTCCCAGGACACAGGACAAGAAAGTGATGTTTAAAAGTCTGCTGTTAAGGTTATGTAAAGAAAGAAATAGGAAAGGAGGAGGGAGGGAGGGGAGAGGGAAGGGAAGGAGGGAGAGAGACGGAGGGGAGAGGAGGGAAGGAGATAGGGAGGGAGAAAGGGGAGGGGTGGGGAAGGGAAGAGAGGAGTGGAGAGAGGAGGAGAAAGAAAGAAGGGAGGGAGGGAGGGAGGGAGGGAGGGAGGGAGGGAGGGAGGGAGGGAGGGAGGGAGAGAAGAAGAGAAGGAGGGAAGGAAGGTAGGAGAGACTGGTGAAGGGATTGATGCTAGAACATTGTACATCTGAAATGAATCATTGAATAACTTTGCAACTTTGAAATTCATGGTGATTCAATTAAGTGTGTGTGTGTGTGTGTGTGTGTGTGTGTGTGTGTGTGTGTGTGTAGAATAACAAACTCTTTGCATTTCTGTAAACACTTTGTCTCTTCTTCCAGTACAGAGCAGTTGGCCAGAAAGGACCAGGTCAATTTACCTTTTTCACACATAGGCCAAGACCTTTAAATAAGTTCTATTCCAAGAAACACCCAGTCCCCTAAACACATGGGGGGCCTGGACTGAGACCCCCCCTGTCTGACCAGCTGCCATGCCAGCCTTCCAACCATCAGCGTCACCTCACTCCTTGGCTCACGTGCTTCTAGGGACGGGAGCTCAGGAGCATGGCAGACAGCCTGAGATGACGTTGAGGAAATGTTAACGTCATTCCCCTTGGTCCTACCAAAGGGAAATACCAGTGGAGCCCTCAGCTCTCCTGGATCCTGCTCTCACTTATGCTTGTTCAACAGAAGACAGAAAATTAACCCCCAAAATGTCTTATGCTTTGATGTCTGGATCAGACAGGAGGAAATCCAGAATATTGGGGGGAAGTTAGCAGGAAGACAACCAACATGGAACAGTGAGAGCTTCCGCCGCCTTTGAAATGACTCGGGCCATGACGGAAGGTGTCAGAAGAACCAGAGCAATGCAGCCCAGGTCAGCACAGGTAGGAGCACACGTGGGCAGGCTTCTACTGCTCAGATGCAGGGGAAGGGGGAGTCCCCGTGAGAGAAGCTTCTAGAAGCTTCACACAAAAGGCACTGATTGGTCCAAGTCCCTGTTCTGGGTTCTGCCCAAAGGGATTTCAAAGCTTTAAAATTCACCAGGAGCATTCAGAAAAAGCATCAGCTCTAAAATCAAAAGAGACGATGGAACCAGCCGAAACAGAGATGAGATTATCTCAGGGTTTTACTAGAGCTCTGGAGAATATCCATGTATCTCAGCGTTTGCTGCGGCAAGTCCTGCAGAATAGCGAAGGAAAAAACCGAAGTTTTGCTACTGTTTCCCAACACTTTTGACGCCTTCGATGGAGCCCAGGCTTCACACAAGCAAAACGTGCTTCACCACTGGGTGACCCCAGTCCCAGGAACGAGGTTTGACCTTTGCTCTTTACACGCTGGGGAGCTGCTCCCAGAGCCTGATTGTGCTTCTCATCCACGCAGGTAGCCTGAGGCAATGCCCGCAGGACACGGTCCTGATCGCCACTGAGCAGGCACCAAACATAAGCAAACAGGGGCTAGGAAGACAGTACAGCAGTCGGGGCACTTGCCTTGCATGCTGCCAACTGGTGTTTGATCCCTGACACCCCAGAAAAAAACCTGAACTCCTCCACATCTGCAGGATCTATAAGATCTAGTTTCTACGGGATCCATTGATTCTATGGGATCTGCAAAATCTATAAAATCTACAGTTTCTATAAGATCCATTGTTTCTGTAAGATCTGCAGCATCTATAAGATCTAGGTTCCATGGGATCCATTGATTCTAAGGGATCTGCAGGATCTATAAAATCTATAGTTTCTTTAAGATCCATTGGTTCTATAAGATCTGCAGCATCTATAAGATCCACAGTTTCTATTGGATCCATTGATTCTATAGGATCTGCAGGATATATCAGATCTAGTTTCTACGGGATCCATTGATTCTAAGGGATCTGCAGAATCTATAAAAATCTACAGTTTCTATAAGATCCATTGTTTCTATAAGATCTGCAGCATCTATAAGATCTAGGTTCCATGGGATCCATTGATTCTAAGGGATCTGCAGGATCTATAAAACCTATAGTTTCTTTAAGATCCATTGGTTCTATAAGATCTGCAAGATCTATAAGATCTAGTTTCTATGGGATTCATTGATTCTATAGGATCTGCAGGATCTATAAAATCTACAGTTTCTTTAAGATCCATTGGTTCTATAAGATCTGCAGCATCTATAAGATCTAGTTTCTATGGGATTCATTGATTCTATAGGATCTGCAGGATCTATCAGATCTAGTTACTATGGGATCTATTGGTTCTATAGGACCTGCAGGATCTATAAGATCTACACTTTCTATAGCGTATACAGGTTCTAAAGGTTGTATAGGATCTATAAGCACTAAATATTCTACAGAGCCAACAGGATCTCTAGGTTCTGTAGGATCTACAAGATCTCCAGGCTCCACAGAATCTGCAGGATCTACAGGTCCCACAGCATCAACAGGGGTGACAGAACAGGACTCAGAAATGGAGTTTGGATCCTAAGACAGTACGAGCCGCCATCTCCTGCCTGCTGGTCCCGGGAGGTCTCCCGGCGTGTGTCTCAGGGCACTCGCTGCCGTGAGCAGCTGCTTACCTTGAGAATGATCTTGGATTGCTTTGGCCATCTGTAATTCACGTAGACACCAAGAGCCACAGGAACCGTCAGGCACACAAGAGTTATTCCTGAGGGAAAGAAAGCTCATCAACAGAAGCGCCCTTGCCCTGACTTCCGGTCCTCCCCGTTCCTCTCCAGCAGGGCAGCACACAGTGAGAGCTCCGTTCCTCTCTGCAGCCAGGCACAAGGCAGTACCTGAGGACAGTGGGCAGGGGTCCCCTGTTCCACCCAGCAGTGGTCGGGGTGGCCTCCAAGGTGCTGGGCGCAGGGGGATCAGGTATTGCACTGGGCTAGCCATGAGCAAGGCAAGCGCCTCCCCTGAGACTGTCTCTTCACCCATGCTGCTACGAAACACCCCGTCCCTGGCATCAGTTTCCTCTCAAAATCCCTTGGTAAACACAGGGGACTTTAAAGAGAGGCCAAGGCAGAAAGACGAGGACCCAAGCATCCCTTTCTGTGCCTGTCACGTTTATGGCTGTCCAGAGACACCGCTCTGCGATCACTGCCGATATGGCCCTCTAGCTACGAAAAAATAATACCAATATCGACATAGAAACTGCCCTCAGAGGCTGAGGAGGCCGTACAGCAGGCAGGGCGCCTCCTTGCACGCAGCTGGCCCAGGCTCAATCCCCAGACCCCATAGGGTCCCCCAAGTCATCCAGGAGTGACCCCTGAGCACAGAGCCAGGAGTAAGCTCTGAGAAACACCCCCAGAAAAGCTGCCTTCAGTACCCAGAACACTGTCTCATATACTCATATACGTCCAGGCCTCCCTAGCCTTCCCCGGGAGGGGATGAGAATGCCCTTCACACTAGCAGACGTGATGAGTCTCTGGGCAGGGGGGACAGGAGCCCATCTGCCCGTTGGCCCACACAGATATTGAGGGTCTCTCCCGCCAAACCCCTCAACACTGGCTCAGACAGAAGACAGGACTAGCACTTCCGGGTTTTAAGTATTTACAAGTACCTTTCAGAAATCCTGGATGGGGAAACATTGCAGTACAGGGGGATGCTCAGACCATCGGCTTGACCCCAGTGTTTAGAGGAGACAGACTGAGAAGGAAAGAAATCAAGGAGAGAAGAGAACGAGCAGAAATGGGCAAACGGATTCTGGGGCTTCAGCCACACCCCGAAGGAGTCTCCCGAGAAAACATGGGATCTAAGTGGCAACCAATAAAACTCCGTAATGTGCCTATCAAGGTAACAGGCAGGGAGGGATCTGGGAACACTGGTGGGGAGAAGTTGACACTGGTGGAGGGACTGGTGTTAAACTGTATGTCTGAAACTCAACTATCACGAGTTTGTAAGTCATGTTTCTCTAATTGGGCTGGAGTGATAGCACAGCGGTAGGACGTTTGCCTTGCATGCAGCCAGCCTGGCCGAGCCAGGTTCGATTCTTCCGCCCCTCTCGGAGAGCCTGGCAAGCTGCCGAGAGTATTCGATATGCCAAACACAGTAACAACAAGTCTCTCAATGGAGACGTTACTGGGCCTGCTCGAGCAAATCAATGAACAACGGGAGGACAGTGTTTGTTTTGTTTTGCTTCTCTAATTATTTTTTAAGTACCTTTCAGAAAATATCAACAGCCTGTCTAACAACACTGATCAGGAAAAGTCACACCTAGATCACAACTTCTAAATTAACTCTGAGTTTTCTAAGTCTTACTCCCATCTTACACCTTCCATGGACTCCGCCATGAGCAGGAGACAGGCTTTCCAAGGGTTTGAACCCACCCAGAGGACAGAGGCTTGTAAACCTCCGAATCCTGGGGCCTTCGGATAGGCACGAGAGTTTCGAGAATCATCGTTTCTACCAATTCTCCAAAGACTTGTAACTAGGACAGATTGTTTCAGCTTATTTTCTTCCCAGCCTGAAACAACTCCATCGACCCGTAGGGAAGGGCAGGGTTCCGTGTAAAACATGGAAGGCGAGCATAGCAGAGCTACAGGGCAGAGGGGAGTGCTGGGTGCACCAGAAACACCCCTACACGCCCACTCTGTTGAGTCCCACAGAAGCCATGGCTCACTGACCACGTGAGAGGTGGGGCCGTGGCCACTAGGTTCTAATTAAAACCACTGGCGTCAAGCGAACCTGGGCATCAGAAAGTGTCCGACTGCTTCAGAGACAACTATCCAGGGCCATACCTCCAGGGGGGTGATGGGGTGGTAGACCACTCCCAGCAGTACCCAGGGCTGACTCCTGGCTCTGCGCTCAGTGACCACTCCTGGAGGTGCTTGGGGCACCATCCACGGTGCCAGGGATCAAACCAGGGTTCACCACATGGAAGGCAAACGTCTTAACCCCTGTTCTATCTCTCCACCCTTTAGTTAAATGATTTAAACTCTCTCATGCTGAAAACCTAGAAAGTAGTCGACTCTATTCTGTAGATGAAAAAGTAATAGTCTGAGCTGCATAGAAAGTAGGAAGGATGGGGCTGGAGTGATAGCACAGCGGGTAGGGCGTGTGCCTTGCCATGCAGCCAACCCAGGTTCGATTCCCAGCATCCCACATGGTCCCCCGAGCACTGCCAGGAGTAATTCCTGAGTGCATGAGCCAGGAGTGACCCCAAAAAAGCAAAAGAAAGAAAGTAGGAAGGAAGAACATCCCCTGGCATGAGCACCCCCAGCGCCGCTGCAGTTCCTCGAACGGTACAGACCTATGTTCTGGTAGGGCACGGTGAGGCTCCTGCCCAGCTCCCAGGACCAGGTGTAGAGGTAGAGACACAGCGGCATCATCCCCAGCGCGGCCACGGTGGAGCAGGTCGTCATGCTGATGCTGCAAGCAGAGCAGAGCCGGGCTTGAGGGGGAAGATCTGGGAGCGCGCGTCGGGGGACGTGTGGAACCTTCAACAGCAACCCGGGCTGCGGCTGCCTAGAGTCACGTGGGCTAGTCCCGGCGATGTCCGTGTTTTCTGTATAGTCGCCAGATCACACTTCAACTGGCACTGGCTGCTTCTAGAGGATTTTCCTCCCCCCCCCCCCCCCACCCCGCCCCTGTGCCCATGAAGCTATCACTCACTGTTTCATGGTTCTGTGGAGTCTTCTTTCCCAATCCATCTGGGTTTTAGCACGCATCATTACTCTGCTCCTTCGGGGTGCGGGGGCAGCAAAGAACGGGGGTCCCACCCCGGGCTGCTTGGTCACCTCAACTCAGTGCATTGGGGTAACACCCTGGGGTGCTTGGTCACTCCCAGCTCAGCACACGGGGATCCCACCAGAGGTGCTTGGTTGCTCCCAGCTCAGTGCACGGGGGTCCCACCCAGGGGTGCTTGGTTACTCCCAACTCAGCGCATTGAGGTCCCACCCAGGGGTGCTTGGTCACTCCCAGCTCAGCACACGGGGGTCCCACCAGGGGTGCTTGATTGCTCCCAGCTCAGCGCATGGGGGTCCCACCAGGGGGCCTTGGTCACCCCCAGCTCTTGCAGAGGGACACCTGCTCCAGCAGTGCTGGGGGTCCAAGCGGGCCTCCCGCAGGCAAGCCCCGCACTCAGACCCGGACCTCCAGCCTCAGCTCTGTCGCCGAACCCCTTCCATTGTACAGATATGCCGCGCTCTGTCTGTCCACTGCAGTCCCTTGAGTGCATCCACTTCAGGGCCAAGGTGAACAGGGCTGCTACGAGGCCCGAACAGTTTCTTCTGTTCTCTGGCTAGACACCCGCCCCCCGCTCCCCCAGGGTGGACTGACCGTGCAGTTACTGCCTATCTAGAAGCTTCACTCTAGCTTCAGCTTGTATTGGTTTAGGGGCTGTTTTTGGCACCTGGGATTGAACCCAGAGTCTCAGACACGCGGGGCATGAGCTTTGTCACTGACTCATCCCCTCTGCGTTTAACTTGGGAGTTCCAGACTGTTCTCCCTCCCCAAGGTTCCAATCCCTCGAGAGCCCAACAACTCCCCGTATGTTTTTCACTGTCAACTATCCAGTGAGTGCCACCGAAAGAGGCGCCTGAGGCTGTTATGCTGATGACTGGGGTCCTGGCACCACCAGTCATCAGCCCTCTTCCTCAGGAGACCCTACAGCAGCACGGCAGCCCACACAAGGCTTTGTTACTCTCTGCCCTAAGAAGGTTTGTACTCTGGGCAAAGCCGCCCTGACCTGCTGACTTCACATTCCTCGTGCTCCCCCATTGCTGACCTGAACGCAGAGAGGAACTCCATGGGGAGAGATTGGTGCCACCTTCCAAACTCCACACCTGCAGTGTCCACCCTCTGACCCAGCAGCTCAACTGCCAGGAACCATCCCAAAGACGCACCATCCAAAGGACGAAAAGACGGGGGCTGGAGGGGAAAAGGCAGCTCAGCTAGAAAAGGGAGCACCAAATGTAGGGTGTTGGGAGGATCCTCCCAGGATGGGAGAAGCATGCTGAAAGTAGACTATACACCAAACATGATTGCCACCCACTGCCTCTTTTGCAAACCACAACACCCAATAAGAGAGAGAGAGAACAAAAGGGAATGCCCTGTCACAGAGGCAGGGTGGGATGGGGGAGAGGGGGTGGGAGGGATGCTGGAACCCGTGGTGGTGGAGAATGGGCACTGGAGGAGGGATGGGTACTCGATCATTGTATAACTGAAAGCACAAAAATTTGTAAGTCTACAACTGTATCTCATGGTGTTTCACTAATAAAAATTTTTTTAAAAAAAGAAAATTTTCAAAGTTTTAATAATCGTGACAAATTTACAAATAAATGGAAATTTCACTGTGGAAAAAAAAGACTGGGGCTGGAGTGATAGCACAGCGGGTAGGGCGTTTGCCTTGCACGCGGCCGACCCAGGTTCGATACCCAGCATCCCATATGGTCCCCCTGAGCACCACCAGGAGTAATTCTTGAGTGCAGAGGCAGGAGTAACCCCTGTGTGTTGCTGGGTGTGACCCAAAAAGCAAAAACACAAACAAGCAAAGAAGGAAAAGACATCGGTAAGGTGTTGTCTATGCACCTATTTCCCTTCAGTTTCATACGCAGAGGGCAAATGTAGCTAAGTTTGTCTTTGCAAACGTCCCTAAGTCGTCCTTGTGTTGGTTTGATTCGGTGCCAAGTCTAAGCCAGTTGCATCTTCCCCAGGACACAACCCCTGAACGAAGCGCCGTGGTCTTTGGCTCTCCCTACCGTCGAGTCCACAGAGGAATTCGCTCACTGGGTCCTTGGGGCTGAGCAGCTGCCCTCCCTGGGCCTCAAGGCCGGCAGTAGCAGATTCCGGCGCTGGCCCAGGCACATGGAAAAAGCTCGCAGAGTTGCGTGGGAGGCAACACGGTTGGCCTGTGGCTGTTCACATCTAGGAAATTTTCTGGCAAAATGTGACTGATGTGCCGAGAGCCTGCTGGCACGAGCAGCAGACAACAGCATCACTGTCCCCAGGCGATCCACGGAGAAAAACGAGCCCAAGTGGGCACGTGTGGACGGGAATGACAGGGAAAATGGCACGTGCTCGTCCAACCAGGGCTTGGGCACAGACACAGACGTGGGGGGTGGGGTGAGGAGGAAGGTGGGAAACTTCGGAGTAGCGCTGACAACCAGTGGGTCAGGGAGATGAGTAGGACCCCAGCTGGGAGGCTTGGAAAGGTGGGAGCCTACTGTGGGCCTCGACATGGAGGAACCAAGAGGGCGTTACCTCAGGGAAGAGGACAAAGAAAGGCAAATGCCACCGGGTTTATATTAGTCCAGAGCAGGAGATGCAGAAACCCAGTGGATGAATGAGCAGAGTGAAACAGCTGTCAAGTTTTCAAAGAAAGGATCAGAGCCTGGTGGGCAGAAGGGGAGGAAGGAGAGGCCAGATAGAGAGAAAGAGAGTGCTAAGGGTTGGGCCTGGGCTCTGAATATGGCCAGCTCAGGTTCCAGCACCCCAGTGGTCCCCCAGGCCTGGCCAGGAGTGATCTCGGAGCACAGAGCCAGGAGGAAGCCCTGAGCTCCATGAGGGGCGATCTCAGGAAAAAGAAGAAGGTGGGGGAGGCGGAGGCAGTGAGGAATCCTGGGTCCATGAGTCACAGGCAAGGTGATGGGTGGGAGGTGGCGGCTAGGAGGAAGAGGGCATGTCACGTACTTTCTGTTCCACAAGGCTGAGCACCAGCTACTAAGGGTCAATCAGCTCATTCATATCTGGTGTCAGTAAGTATTTCATTTTGCAACCGGGGTTAAGTTTTTATTTGTTTGTTATCTGATTCCGGACCACACCCAGTGGGGTTCAGGGGCCATTTCTGGCCCTCTGTTCAGGGTAACCCCCTTCAGGGCTCGGGGTACCTCACGTATGTGGTTCTGGGGATGAGACCCGGGTCAGCTGCATGCCAGGTAAGATTTTTTAGCTCCTATACTCTCTCTGGCCCTGGGATTTTAAGGTATTCTTACTTGATTTTATATTGAAAGATTTGCCTGAGAACATAAAAATTGTAGACAGCTGTGTTATAGCTTATCCATATGGAATAATTCAGTAGGATTCAATGTTAGATCCAAAGAAGTAATGGAAAAACAATGGTCAAATGAAGAATACTGTTTCTGATATTGCTCTATGGACCTATTTGTGTATTTGGGGGGTGGGGTGAGCCACATAGGGCTGTGCTCAGGGCTTACTCCTGGCTCTGTGTTGAGGGATCATTCCCGGCCCAGCTTGGGGGACCACATGGGATGCTGAAAGTGAAACTAGACTCCACCGTGTGCTAGACATGTACCTCACCCACTGTACTACATCTCTGGCCTCACATCTGTGTTAAAATATCACAACTGGAAATATTAAGGTATATATATTTGAACATGACCTTAGGTAAAACTTATCTGATTCTTTACCTCCATTCCCAGGTGGATAAATAGGGACGTATGCACTCTAGTTTCTGAGAAACAATAAACTATCTGCTTTGTACGTAAGCAGACAGGAATCCATTATATAAACATGGTATCTTAACGCCCCAAAGTGCCTACAGGAAGAATTTACTATTGAAAGACAATAGATGAATATTTTACAATAAAAAGGTGACTATGTGTCATTTAATAAACATTTTTTCAGCAATCATTTCCGTGAAAGAGATTGGATCGTTGTAAATAATATCGTATGGCATTGGCTACAAAAGTCATTTGAGTTCAATCATACTCTACATTTTAAAACTTATATTCCAAACAAGTCCAAAGCATGTTTCATTCCAAGTGGAGTCAGCCACATATTAAATCATGCCACACTGATTAGCAAGGTGGGGCTTTGACTGTAACATCATTTGTTTCAAACCACTAAATTCAGGAGCTTGGACACACAAAGCCATGAGAGAATGCCTACGATCCTCTCCCGAAAATGCTTTTGAATATCTGCTTTGGCAGGCAGACATAAAAAGCACAAAATTAAGTCAACAAATTTGGTCCTAGAAGGTTTAAACGAGAGTTTCTGTTCCCAGACACAAATGTTACTCCCATCCTCAGTGCCTCAGTAATAATACCAAGCTTGGGCTGGAGAGACAGTACAGCGAGTAGGGCATTTGCCTTGCACACAGCCCACCCAGGTTTGATGCCCAGCACCGACCACTGCCAGGAGAGATTCTGAGTGCCGAGCCAGGAGTAAAGCCCTGAGCACTCAGGTGTTGTCCAAAATAAAATAATACAAAGTTAAAAATAATAATAAAGCTTATTCTTTTAAGATTAAATCTAGCTTTGTAATAAATCTAGCTCTCATTGAGCATAAGTATTTGCCTCATATAAATACGTTTTATTCTTTTCATCTACGCAATCACTCTACATGTAACCATTAAAACCATTTTTACAGACAAGAAAGAAGGTACAGAGAGTTACAGGTATTGGCACGGCTACATGGCTTTGATCCAGATCTGTTGCCAGGATAACTCTCCAAGCGTGCGAGACCCCCCTGAAGAAACGGGCAGGCATCGCCAGGGTCTCTGCTAAAGAACCAAGGGTTCCTTGAAGTCTCAGATGCCAGAACCGGCTGCTGAGCTCCCATGGAATCCAGGAAAGTCAGAATCTTTTCTCTGAGGCTAAGGGTTCAACTATATCCTCAGGGGCTGGAGAGACAACCCAGCGTGCTGGAGTGAACGTGCTTGATCCCCCACTTGTCCTGGGCACAACTGGGAGTGACCTCTGAGCACCAAGCCGAAGAAAGCCCCAAGTACTAGCAGGTGCGGCTCCCACACAAAGAAAACAAACACGCAGCACTGTTTACAATAGCCAGAACCTGGAAAAAACCTGAGCGCCCGAGGACAGGTGACTGGTTAAAGAACCTGTGGTACATCTACGCAATGGAGTACTATGTAGCTGTTAGAAAAGATGAAGTCATGAAATTTTACATACGAGTGGTATTACATGAAAAGTATCATGCTAAGCGAAATGAGTCAGAAAGAGAGGGACAGACATAAAAAGATTGCATTCATCTGGAGAACATAAAGTAACAAAATAGGAGACTAACACCCAAGAGTGGCTGAGATTAGTACCAGGAGGTTTACTCCATGGCTTGGAGGCCAGCCGGACATGCTAGGGGAAAAGGCAGCTCAGAGAGAGAAGGGAGCACCAAATAAAGGGTGTTGGGAGGATCCTCCCAGGATGGGAGATGCATGCTGAAAGTACACTATAGGCCGGACATGATTGCCACTCAATGCCTCTTTTGAAAACCACAGCACCCAAAAGGAGAGAGAGAACAAAAGGGAATGCCCTGCCATGGAGGCAGGGTGGGATGGAGGGGGATGGGGGGTGGGAGGGATACTGGAATCAGTGGTGGTGGGAAATGGGCACTGGTGGAGGGATGGGTACTTGATCATTGTATAACTGAAACCCAAGCACAAAAATTTGTAAGTCTACAATTATACCTCATCGTGTCTAATAAAAATTAAAATTAAAAAAAAGAAAAAGAAAAACAAACATGCTCAGGAGGAAATGGGCTCAACAGTGCTTACTCTGACTGCAGTTCACGCTGTCCTGAGTTGCTCCATGCACTGCTAGAACCCCAGCAGCACTTCTGTGGAGCCAGAGGGGGTTACAGCAGCTAGAATGCTTGCCTTACATGCGGCCAACTTGGGGTCCATCCTCAGCAGCCCATTTGGTCCCCCAAGCAAGCACTGCCGGGAGTGATTCCTGAGTGAAGAGCCAAGAGCAACCCTTGAGCATCGCTGGGCGCGGCCCCTAAACCAAATTTTTTTTAAGTACCTTTGTCTGGAGTTCCCGCTGACGCAGCTCCCAAGTCACCTGGGGAACCTGTGAGAACACCCCTGGGTGCCTGAGGAAACGGCTTCGGATGCTAAATCCAGGCAATGGCAACGGTCTGATGCCAGGGAAACTAACGCTCCCTGGAGAATAGTATTGATTGATGATTTGCTATTGGGTGGCCTTTAGAAACCTAATGGAGGGGCTGGAGCGACAGCACAGCGGGGAGGGCGTTTGCCTTGCACGCAGCCAACATGGCCGACCCTGGTTCGATTCCCAGCATCCCATATGGTCCCCCGAGCACCGCCAGGAGCAATTCCTGAGTGCATGAGCCAGGAGTAACCCCTGAGCATCGCAGGGTGTGACCCAAAAAGCAAAAAAAAAAAAAAAAATAGAAACCTTAATGGAGAATAAACTTAGTTTCTATGAGAGTCTCTAGGCATGTGCCCCCAGAAGCTGCTTGTTACCAGACAGCCGTAATCTCTCCTTTTGCCGCCTGCTTACCACACACCCTCACTCTGCATGTGCTACATTCCATTTGCCTGTACCTAATCAACTCTTACGCTGAATAAATTCGTCCTTCAACCCCCCCTGTCAGTGGTCGTATCTACCGACCGTCAGTCAGCAATTGGCATTGTCTGTGAGCTATCGGTCTGTTTTTTTGTTTTTGTATAAGGATTTCTTTTTTATTTTATTTTAATGAATCACCATGAGTTGCAGTTACAGACTTTCAAACTTAACGTGATTATGTTTCAGTCATACAATGATGTAGTACCCATCCCTCCACCAGTGCCCATTCTCCACCATCAGTGCCCCCAATAAATATCCCTCCCACCCACGTCCACCCCTTCCCACTCCCTGCCTCTGGGGCAGACAATTTCCTTCTTATTCTCTCTCTCCTTTCGGGTGTTATTGGTTCTTCATCACGAATCATCAGGGAGAGATGCAGATCAAAACAACTATGAGATATCATCTCAGACCACAGAGACTGGCACACACCCAAAAAAATAAAAACCACCGGTCTTGGCATGGACGCGGGAGAAAGGGATGCTTCTTCACTGCTGGTGGGAATGTTTTTCTGGAAAAAAAACAATATGGACGTTTCTCAAAAAACTAGAAATCAAGCTCCCTTTTGACCCAGCAATACCACTTCTGGGAATATACCCCGGAGACGCAAAAAAAAAAAAAAGTACAGTAGAAATGACATCTGCACTTGTATGTTTATTGCAGCACTGTTTACAATAGCCAGAATCTGGAAACAACCCGAGCTCTCATTCTTATATGGCCTCAGAACAGCTCACCACTCCCAGGCCTCCTGCTGCACTGCACGCCTTTGGGAAGCCCACAGGAGGCAGACGCATGGGGCAGAGCCGCCTGATTCTCTGTGCCCACCACCAGCAGGCTGTCAGAAGCCTGTAGAACTGGAGGGTGAGGCTAAGATGCCCAGCTCTTGCCATTCCTGCCCACAGCCAGCAGGAAGAAGAGCAGACTTGGCCTAGGGCCCGGGAGGAGAGGTGCCACCAGCCTTCCCGGAGAAGCGTTCAGAAAGAGAGCAGGGCCAGAGCCACTGTGCAGCGGGGAGGGCGCTGGCCTTGCATGCAGCTGCCAACCGAGGTTTGTACCCCGGAACCCCATGTGGTCCCCCGAGTCCTGCCTGGAGTGATCCCTGAGCACAGAGCCAGGAATAAGCCCTGAGCATCCCCCAGGTGTGGCCCCAAAACAAAACAACCAGACCCTGACAGGAAGAGAAGAACAGGGAGATGCTACCTGCTTCACTTTGTGTGAAGTCACAAAATAGACTTGAAAGAACTCAGCTCAGTTCTACTCTTGGCTTCCACCCCGGTAGCTGAAGACCAGAACCCCAGTGGATCTCTGCATGCCCGTGGTCAGTGGGCAGCTCTGACAGAGCTCGGAGCAAATTCCCAGCTTGTACAAAGGTGGGAACAGGGTCGGAAACAGCACAGCAGGAACAGCATTTGCCTTGCATGCTTCCAATTTGAGCTCGATCCCTGGCACCGCCTGGTCCCCTGAGCTCTGCCCGCTGTGGCTCAAAAACCAAAATTAAAAACAAATATGGAAAGTCCTATGTGAGAACAGACATACAGAGCATGGCACAGACAGATGCTTCCTTCTTTCCTTTTTGGTGGAGGCGGTTCCCCAATGCCAGTCCCGAAGATCTCAGCCAACCAGGCCAGCGAGTCAGTACCAGGCCCAGTGGCATGGAGATACTCGGACCCAGCAGAGAACACCACATACTCAGAGGCAGAGAACACCACAGCTGCGTGTTTGGGGGAGTTGGACGGCAATGCTGAGAGGTGCCTGGGGCTCCAAGGTTCTGGGGTTCCCTGTGCAAGGTCTGTGGCCCTGGACCCCAAGCTTTCTCCCCAGCCGTGCAGTGAATTACTCAGGAAGAAAGTGAATCCTCTGGTTACACTGATGATGTGGGGGGGTACAGTTGTGCATCCAAGGCAGAGACTCAGCAGCACTGAAAACATGAGATGGGAGCTGTAACCACCGAACTTTGTGAAGTGCCAGTGAAGGAGACAGGAGTGGAGGAGAAGGAGGAGGAGGAGGAGGAAGATGGAGCACGGGGACTTTGGGGGCAGGAAGCCGGCACTGCTGCTGGGGTTGGTGTGAAATCTCCTAGGCCGAAAATGCGATTATCAGTGACTTTGTAAATCACGGTTCTATAACTAAATTTTTTTCCCTACGAGTGAGACGCTTTATTAACCAGCAGCATCAGAATCTAACGCTTCTTCTTTTTTTTTTTAAATTTTTATTAGTGAGACACCATGACGTACAGTTGTAGACTTACAAACTTTTGTGCTTGGGTTTCAGTTATACAATGATCGAGTACCCATCCCTCCACCAGTGCCCATTTCCCACCACCATGAATCCCAGTATCCCTCTCACCCCCATTCCCCCTTCCCCCCCTGCCTCTGGGCAGGGCATTCCCTTTTGTTCTCTCTCTCCTTTTGGGTTCTGTGGTTTGCAAGAGAGGCATTGAGTGGCAATCATGTTCGGTCTATAGTCTACTCCCAGCATGCTTCTCCCATCCTGGGAGGATCCTCCCAACACCCTTTGTTTGGTGCTCCCTTCTCTATCTGAGCTTCCTTTTCCCCTAGCATATGTGGCTGGCCTCCAAGTCATGGAGCAAAATTCCTGGTACTAACTCCTGGGTGTTAGTCTCCCATTATGTTACTTTATGTTCCCCAGATGAATGCAATCTTTCTGTGTCTATCCCGCTCTTTCTGAATCATTTTGCTTAACATGATACTTTCCATGTAGTACCACTTATATGGAAATTTCATGACTTCATCTTTTTTAACAGCTACATAGTACTCCATGGTCTGTGGCTTTAACATGGTGCAAATGTCCTCGGATTGGTGTCAGAATTCACTTTCCCCTTTGCCCTCTCACTTTAAAAAATCCTTTTGGGAAAAAACCTGAGTGCCGTGTAAAGCCACAGACCATTGTCTTACAAGCACTTCGGTAATGCTTGGAGACAAGATGCCTGGAGCGGCTGGGTTATCAGGGACAGATGTAGACAGCAGCTGCTAGGGCCTGCGAGGACAGGTCGTCAGTGAGTGAACACAGAGCTATGTCAGAGGAGGAAAGACTCCTATGGCAGAGAAGGGGGATTGCATAACAGTGGGAATGCATGGGGCCAGAGAGAGGACAGTGGATAGGGGACCTGATCCCCAAACCACACACAGTCCCCCAGCCCTGCCAGCCCGGCCCTGCCAGAAGTGATTCCTGACCACAGAGCCCTAGGTGAGCACTGTTACATGAGCAAACCGAGCACTGTCAACGTGTGGCCTCACTGCCCCTCCGCAAAAATAAAACATATATAGGGGCTGGAGTGATAGAACAGCAGGTAAGGTGTTTGCCTTGCACAAGGCCAACCCGAGTTCGATTCCCAGCATCCCATATGGTCCCCCGAGCACCTCCAGGAGTGATTCCTGAGTGCAGAGCCAGGAGTAACCTCTGTGCATTGCCGGGTGTGACCCAAAAAGCAAAAAATAAATAAATAACCATATATGTATACATGTATATGATTTTATTTAATGCCCTTCACCTATAAACTTGGGCTGGAGCAATAGCACAGCAGGTAGGGTGTTTGCCTTGCATTCGGCCGACCTGGGTTCGATTCCTCCGCCCCTCTCGGAGAGCCCGGCAAGCTACCGAGGGTATCTCGCCCGCATGGCAGAGCCTGGCAAGCTCCCCGTGGCGTATTCAATATGCCAAACACAGTAACAACAAGTCTCACGATGGAGACCTTACTGGTGCCCGCTCATGCAAATCAAATCGATGAACAATGGGAGGACAGTGCTACAGTGCTACCTATAAACTTACAAATTGTTCCACAATCAGAGAGATAGGACAGCAGGTAGGGCATTTGCCTTGCACGCGGCCGACCCAGGTTCAATTCCCAGCATCCCATATAATTCCCTGAGCACCGCCAGGAGAGATTCCTGAGTGCAGAGCCAAGAGTAACCCCTAAGCATCGCTGGGTGTGACCAAAACAAACAAACAAACAAACAAACAAAGACATAAGAAACCGGAAGCAGAAAGCTTGATAGCCGGCATTCTCTGCCAGGAGAACCCAGTTCATAAGCACTGCCTTCACTTGCTGGCACCAGCCCCGGGCCTGAAATGCTTCCCAGCACCCCGATTGTTGTGTTGACATCCCATCCTCAAAGGCAGGACTCTGCCCAACCTCACTGATGACAATAGGTTGCAAAACTCCCCCACCTCCCGCCCCAGCCTTATCCACACCCAGGAAGAGGCAGCATCTGCTCTCCATTTGTTGAATCTGGGTCAATGGGCCATTGAGACAATGGAAACGGTGCTGTCCTGGCCCATGTCCAACCTCCAAGGCCCGGGGGTTTCCTCTTCCAGAAGAGAATGCACCCCTACAGGGCCAGATCCAGGCCAACCTGCTGCAAGATGAGAGACAACATGAAGAAAAACCCAGTAAGCTGAGCACCCAAGACCAGGCCACATGTGAGAGTAACCCACCAAGATGGCCCTATCTCAAGCAGGGCATGGAACCACTTTTTAGGCGTTTGACATACGTGGACACTTCCTTTCCAGAATGGTGATGAGAAAGGTTGGCTTCGTGGTTGCAGGGGAGATGGGCCAGCCGGAAGCCCAGGCCATGGGAACAACACGAGCAAAGTAGAGTTGGCCCACTGTGGAAACTGTGGTGGACAAGGAGCAGGCTGATTTCACTGCAGCCCAGAGTGATGCAGCTGGGGGCACACTGCAGAGTGGATTCAGGGTCTTTGGTTTGTGTGGGGGCCACACTGACTGTGTTCAAGGGCCACTATTTCTATCAAGGCTTGGTCGACCCTCTGTGGGGCTGGGTCTGGATCTGGACTTGGTGGTCTCTCCGTGCCTTAGGGGACTTTCACCCGCTTTACTGTCCACCCAAGTTAGCAACTATGAAGCTGTCTTCACTTCTGCAGAATTTTTATTTCTATAGAGGAGGCTTACCACTTCCTATAACAAGGCAAGAGTTCCCACAGATCTATTTGATCCCAAAGCCCTCCCTGTCCATTTACTCTAAATGGACACCAAGCTAGGGCTGGAACAATAACACAGCAGGTAGAATGTTTGCCTTGCACGCGGCTGACCCCGGTTCGATTCCCAGCATCCCATATGGTCTGTCCCCTGAGCACCCCCAGGAGGAATTCCTGAGTGCAGAGTCAGGAGCAACACCTATGCATTGCCGGGTGTGACCCAAAAAGAAAAAAAAAATGGACACCAAGCTTCAGAGAAATATTGTGAAGATACTGCAACTGACCAAGAGGTAGGGGACAGGACCCGGCCTGGGGGACAGCAGTGAGACAGACCGAAGTTAGAGCTGTGGGACATTGGAGGCCACTACAGGTCTGCACAGTGGGTTGAGTAATGGAACTGAAGACTGAGGGGGGTCATCGAGGTGTGCTGAGGCAAGGACCATGAGAGAACGGGAGTCCAGAGGGTGAGAGCCCTCCCCGCCCCCAAGGGACCCACCCCACCAGTCAACCACCACAACCCAACCACCACCACGCTCCAGGCCACTTTCCACACACTCGGGACGAGACTCACGTATGAGTGAACATATTCCTGGACACATCATAAGACACTCCCTACCCATTTTCCATAATTACCACACCACATTTGATGGGGTTCAGACAGTAGGCAACAAATTATAGATGGAAATATATATATATGCATATATTTTTTTCAGACATAAATACCAAATCTCACATCAGCCAAACCTTAACAGCATGTTAATGATATCCTATAGAATGCCTTAATGGCTCCAGCCAAAATAGAGCAATCTTCACAGTTTCCTATATGCACTTTTTTTTGTAAGCATGTTCAACAATTCTTAATAACAGACAATACAAAATATATACTTTCGTTTGTGTTTTGGGACAGAGATTGGGACTTAGGATGGAGACATCCAGAATTTGGTAGTGTGAAGGTGTAATGGTGGTGGGATTGGTGTTTGAATATTAAATGTAATCAAATATTGTAAAGTAACTTATAAAATAAAAAAAAATTTTAAAAAAAAAGAATGGGAGTCCAGGAGGAGTGAGGGGAACAGCAGTATCAGAATCAGGAACTCTGAATCCAAAATGGGTTCAAACCTGTCAAATCCATGTCGATTTGGAAATGTCGCACCATGTTTGGTGGGTTGATTCCATGTAGAACTGCAGGTAAAGGATGCCCGGGATGGGGACGGGGGGTGGGGCAGGGCTCGAGAAACAGTCTGGGGCGTCTGCAGAGAACCGAGTCCCCATTTCCTTAGGTGTGCAGCACACAGTTACTAAACACTCTTGGATTTGACCCAGCACTGTCCTCCTGTTGTTCATCGATTTGCTTGATGAACGGGCCCAGTAACATCTCCACTGTGAGACTTCTTGTTACTGTGTTTGGCATATTGAATACTCTCGGTAACTTGCCAGGCTTTCTGAGAGAGGCAGAAGAATCAAACCTGGCTCAGCCAGGCCGGCTGTGCGCAAGGCAAATGCCCTACCGCTGTGCTATCACTCCAGCCCTACACAAAAAACCAAAATTTTTATAAATGACTGACCACTACGCTTTGCTTGACTTTATTTTTATGAGTGATCAAGTGAGAAGGAATGTAATGTTCGACTCAATAATACTGCTTGACTCAGTAATACTAAAATTTTACTAATGAGTTTCTATTTCTTACATAGCGAGGGTTTTGAAAAATCTCACATTAAGTCCCCTTTTGAAAGCTCATGTCATATATAGATTAATTGATTATTTTGTTTCTGAGACTCAATATAAAAGACTTAAACGAGAGAAATAGCTTTTATGTATTGCATGCCTACTGCATGCCTACATAGTTCCTTCTTCAAATATAGTCTTATGAGGAATAAGTAATCATAATGCCCTTTTACAAATAAAGAGATGGGACTTATACACTCAGTAAGATGCCTACGTTCAAAGTTACTTGTGTAAGTGGCAGGAGGGGGGTTCTGGGAGCATGGGGAAGGGAGGGCTCATCTCCCCAAACCCAGACCCCCACCCTAAGGCCCAGTGAGGGGGCCGCTGGACTGTTCGGCCAGGCCAGGACTGAATGACACGGGGTGTCAGGGGTGTCGAAGCTCAGCTGGCCCCTACCCCCTCCTCCCTCTCCTCTCCTTTCCCTTTCTCTCTCTCTCTCCCTCCCTCCTTCTCATACGTTCCATCCCCAGCACCACATAGGAAACCCTGTGCTCCACCAAGAGTGATCCCTGAGCATTGCTGTGTTGCCCAAAAATACCTCACATACATCAGAGGCTGCCCTAAAAGCCTCTATCCCTGGTACTAATCTCGGCCACTCTTGGGGAGCAGTCTCCCATTTTGTTACTTTATGTCCCCCAGATGAATGCAATCTTTCTATGTCTATCCCTCTCTTTCTGACTCATTTTGCTTAGCAGGATACTTTCCATGTAGTAGCACTTGTATGTAAATTTCATGACTTCATCTTTTCTAACAGCTACATAGTACTCCATTGTGTAGACAAAGAGAGCTCAGATAGAGAAGGGAGCACCAAATCAAGGGTGTTGGGAGGATCCTCCCAGGATGAAAGAAGCATGCTGAAAGTAGACTATAGACCATGATTGTCACCCATTGCCTCTTTTGCAAACCACAACACCCAAAAGGAGAGAGAGAAAACAGAGGGGAATGCCCTGCCACAGAGGCAGGGTGGGATGGGGGGGATGGGGGTGGGAGGGATACTGGGATCCGTGGTGGTGGAAAATGGGCACTGGTGGAGGGATGGGTGTTTGATCATTGTACAATTGAAACCCACGCACAAAAAATTGTAAATCTACAACTGCACCTCATGGTGTTTTACTAATAAAAATTTTTAAAAAAACACCTCTATCCCTTTGGAGAGCATGGCAAGCTACTGAGAGTATCCCGCCCGCATGACAGAGCCTGGCAAGCTATCTGTGGCATATTCAATAATGCAAAAACCAGTAATTACAATGGGTCTCATTCCCCTGACCCTGAAAGCACGCAACAGGGACGAATGGAGACATTACTGGTGCCCGCTCGAGCAAATCGATGAGTGACGGGATGTCAAGTGATCAAGTGTGTAAGTGGTATAGCCACAAAACACAGACTCAATGAAACTGAAAACAGGATTTCTAAACTGCAACCACTGAAGCTTTGTATTGTGCCTGTCAAGGTGATTAGGAGGAGGGGGGAAGGGGAATCTTGGAGGGAGGGGGTTGAGGGGGGAGAGTTGGGGTGAGAGGGAATCTGGGAACACTGGAGGGAAGTGGACCCTGGTGGTGGGATTGGTGTTGAAATACCATCTGTCTAAAACTCAACTACCAATCACTTTGTAAGTCACAGTTCTTAAATACAAAAAAAAAGGGGGCAGGAGAGATAGCACAGCAGGTAGGGCGTTTGCCTTGCATGCGGCTGACCCGGGTTCGGTTCCCAGCATCCCATATGGTCCCCTGAGCACTGCCAGGAGTAACTCCTGAGTGCAGAGCCAGGAGGAACCCCTGTGCATCGCCAAGTGTGACGCAATAAATAAATAAATAAATAAATAAATAAATAAATACAAAAAGAAAGTAAAAGCTACTTAAGAGGCTGGAGAGAAAATGTAGCGGGTAGGACACTTGTTTCGTATGCAACAGACTCAGGCTCAATCACTGGCACCTTATATGGTCTCTGGAGCACTGGCCGGAGTGAATTCTGAGTTCAGAGCCACGGGTGACCCCCCCACCCCTGGAATACACACACACACACACACACACACACACACACATATACACACACTATTTAAGAATAGAATTGGCAAAGAGAGGTAAAATGAGCTTTATCTTTTTATGGACTTCCTCTTCTTTAAGTGCCTTTATTATGCTATTGACTAATAAGAGACAAAGGTGATAACTATCCTCTTACCCAAAAGTATTTGAAAACACTGTTAAAAGATTTATGGTCCTATTCAGGACAAGGAACCTGGTCCTGTTGCTAAGTGGACTGGAAAAAAGTGCTTCAGCTGCAGACTGATGTGAACCAGATGTGAACTCAGGTCTGAATGCTGTTCCACTCTCACCGGCAGCAGCAGACCTGACCAATCAGAGTCCCAATTGACTCAGCTGTAAGCATCAATAAAGCAAGAGGTCATTTGCAAGGTTATTACGAGTGCCAAGATGCAGGGGAATAGAATCCTTGGGGCTGGGGAGAACTCAAACTCAAAGGGCCAAGCACATGTGGGAACCCGGAGTTTGATTCCTGGACCACTTGGCTCTGAGCACCACTGGGTGCTTGCCCCACAGCAATAACAAAAAGTGGAAATAAAAGCCACTTTCCTTTTTTTATCAATTCAGCTCCTGGAATTCATCACTGAGGCATGGAATGTATGTAAAGATTGGTCACCAGGCCAGGGACAGCGCTCAACAGGGTGGGTCATGCTTTCTGCCCTTGGAGACCCAGGTTGGATCGTTGCCACTATTCAGTCCCCTGAGCATCGCCAGGAGCTACTCCCAAGAACAGCACCGGGAAAAGGCCCTGAGCACATGCCAGAGGGGCCCAGAAACAAAACAAAGAAAGAAGAATATGTATCACTTCTAAATGACATACCTCATTGAATTTTAATTAGTAGTAAATGTCAGGGGGATTATTTCTAATTAGAATGCATAGTGATTTCTTCTAATCTGCTGAGCGGATCACCAAAATGAACCCCATATTAAAGTTAAGTATTGGTGTGAGTGCATGAACCCATTAACACTGGAAGGCAGGGTAGGTCGCATCTGTGAGCACGGAGCGTACAGAAGCATTTGAACACCCAGAGCACCGCCGTCGGCCCCCAGAACAGCACCTTTGATTTATCGGAGAGTATTTTCCACTAACTGACATACACATCAAACAAAAATGTTTAAGAAACTCCTTCCCAGCACAGGACGGGAAATAGTGTGCTCATAATTAAGCAAAAAGTCTAGAAAGGCCAGTTTTCAACTCCTCAGTTCCGATG
The DNA here is from genome assembly GCF_029834395.1 of Sorex fumeus. Lineage (NCBI taxonomy): Eukaryota > Metazoa > Chordata > Mammalia > Eulipotyphla > Soricidae > Sorex > Sorex fumeus. Next base: position 2,485,063 of record NW_026606070.1, on the reverse strand, counting down.
GTGCCTCCTCTATTCTCTCCTCTCAGGCATTCCTCCAGTCAGAGCACGTACAGTCAAAAATGCTAACTCAACCACTCTTCAGTGAGAATGAATGAGAACGCCTCATGTCTCGTAGAAACATTGATTCATGCTGTATTGGGGAATAGAGTGCCTGGTTTCAAGAAAAAGAATGAGTGTCCAGAGAGGCCAGTTCAGCAGGAAAGAAAGTCTCTGGTAGTCATAAAAGCCTCCTATTGTTCCCCAAGGCAAAGGAATAGGCCACCAGCAGTCCTGGTGGCAGGCTCAGATGGTCTTATTAGCTCTTTGGCCAATCTCAGTGCTCAGCAACGAGTGCTGAGTAAAACTCCTCAGCCATTGTTCTGAGGAGGCCTCGAGCACCTGCAGTCCAGCACCTACCTACACTCTCCTCAGCATCCCCGAATCCTCACCCACCTACACTCTCCTCAGCATCCCCAGATCCGCACCCACCTACACTCTCCTCAGCATCCCCGAATCCTCACCCACCTACACTCTCCTCAGCACCCCCCGAATCCTCATCCACCTACACTCTCCTCAGCACCCCCGAATCCTCATCCACCTACACTCTCCTCAGCATCCCCGAATCCTCATCCACCTACACTCTCCTCACCATCCCCGAATCCGCACCCACCTACACTCTCCTCAGCATCCCCGGATCCGCACCCACCTACACTCTCCTCAGCACCCCCGAATTCTCACCCACCTAAACTCTCCTCAGCATCCCCGAATCCACACCCACCTACATTCTCCTCAGCATCCACAGTCTAGGCCCTCGGAGTGCAGAGAGTTGGCATTTGTTGGAGCTGCCAGTGTGTGCGAGAGACCCCCAACCTAGAGGCGGTTGCAGTGAGCTCACCAGTGTTCACTATTCCACACGAGCCAGCCCGGTACCCCAAGATGTATAAGAAACTCCTACAATTCTAAGCAGAGTTGCCGGGAGAGCAAAAGATAATGACAGCAAAGTCCATCTCGAACTCCACAAGAAAAAGTCTTCTGTGCACTGAAAAAAAAAAAATCTCTGCAAACTGTTTCCCACCAGAATATCTCCCCAAAGGTGGGCAGCATTGAAAACAGTGTCAGCTGCCCGCTCCCCACACACCCCACCCCAGCAAACTGTTGTTGTGGGGGGAGAACCAAGCTTCCCCGGCACTCACCTGAGATCCATATCGCCGTCGACCCAGAAGGTGAAGATGTTGGAGATGGTCCCCCCGGGGCAGCACCCCATGATGAGCACAGCGACCGCCTGGGCTGGCTGCAGTGAGAAGCCCAGTGCCAGCAGATACGCTATGAGCGGCATGAGTCCAAACTGGCAGAGTAGCCCCACGGCGATGCCCCAGGGCCTCCGGAGGTGCACCCAGAGCTTGCGGGTCTCCACGGAGCAGCCCAGGGAGAACATGAGCAGCCCCATCATCACGGCTGACACAGCGGTGAAGACGACTTCCAGGCTCCTGGGCAGCTCCAGGCCCACGGGCAGCGGTGCCTGGGAGCGGTTGGTGGCACAGGCTGAGCTGCCGGAGCAGTTGGTCAGCATCTCCTGCTCTCCCCACGGCAGTGCATCCAGGGAGCACGGTGGTGGCCCGCAGCCCTGCCTGGCCATCTCGGTCACAACGTGGCCGGTCGCGAGCCCAGAGTCATCCCAGGAGCTATTGGCTGGCCGGGTGATTCAGGGTAATCTGATGGATTGATTCACGAGCGACATGGTGGTGGCGGTTGCCACAGACATAAAACCTCGTAATAAACGGTGGCGGTGGCAAGGAAGGCGCCCCCGCTGCTGCTCTTACTCACCCCTGGACACTCAGGGGAAGTGAGACAAACTTCTTGTCTGTCGGGCGGGCCGGCCGGGCTGGTGACTGGCGGGCGGTGGCGTCAGCATCACATTGTGTTCCAGGAAAGCAGGTTGGATGCCAAGACTGAACTTTTTGCAAAGTCACTGGGGATTGCAAAGAGCCAGTCGGCAGGCAGCAGCAACGACGTTTTGCAGAGAGAAAAGCCAATTCCGGAAGGAAAAACACAACAAAGGGCAGGGAGGCAGAGACCACACCCCCGAGCAGAGCCAAGCAAGCCCCAGCTGTTGAAAATACGAAAGCAAAAGCAGGTTAAGGAAGCAGCTTAGAGGCACCCAGAGTGATTTGGAAACAAGCTCTCAGACGGAGCCTGCTTTTCTTCTTTTTTGTTTCTATTACAGGTGCTCTAAACCCGATCATTAAATTCCTACCAAAATCACATGGTGTCAAACTCCCACTGAGCCCCACTGGACGTGTGCAAACTCGTCTCTGACCCTGAAAGAATGCGCCACAGCAATCCCTGTTCCCGGGAGAGCCGAGCCTGGCCTGCGGCCTGGTTCCCCGGCAGAGTCTGGGGCGCTGCAAAGAAGGTAGTCAAATATCAGTCTGGGGTGTGGAGACAGCCCAGGCTTACCCCGACCCACGGGGCCCCAGGGGCCCATATTCCAACCAGGCACCACGGTCGAAACCAGACAAGCGAAAGATGTTACTGCCGAATGAAACCTGCAGAAAATCAGATGCCACTCCTCTTTCTCACACAGAGATGGAAGGTTCTGCGTGGAGCAAAGGCTGGCGACAAGGGACACTGCAGACACGCCTCTCCCCTCCTCGATGCTGGCAGGCTTTCCTGGGGTGATTCTTTCCAAGACAAACTCAGGCACAAGAGAAGCTGGGCACAGATGAAAAGCACCGAGGATCTGAGGGAAGCATGAACAGCCTCTGGAAGGAAACCTTCCCTCGAGGCCCCTCTGAGGAGGCAGAGAGGAGGTCACTGGGGTCGCCAGGGGGCCTGTCGCCTCCAACTGCAGGCCTGCGCCTGAGAGAGAGCAAACGGATGTTCTCAGCGCGCTCGGCAGGGCTGTCAGCCAACCCAGAGCCCTGCAAAGGGCAGTTTGGCAGAGCTGAGTTGGGATGGGCGCTTGGCACGGACGCTGGGTTTCTGGAAAACGAACGTACCCTGCGTGAGAGAGGCAGGGGCATGGAGAAAGAGGAAAACTTAAAAAATTAAGGTTAAAAAATCAAAATAAATAAATAAAATTTAAAAGTTAAGAGGAAACCTCTCCCCCAGCTGTTGTGAGCTGTCCTGCTTTGGGCCGGCCCATCCTACTTTTTTTTTTTTCCACTCCCTACAAATTCCTAGACTTTTCTAATAAACAGGAGTTACCAATTGCTCATCCTAAAATTCTGCCCCGGAGCTTTGGCTCACAGGGAGACTGAGATAATGGACAGTCCCTGAGGCAGGTGACCAGCCTGACCACCTGTGGCTTCCCTGTGCTCTCAGTTACACAAAGATCCGGTTTCCTATCCAGATCTCCCAGAAAGAGCTAGAGTTCACTTAGCTCTAGACTAACTTCCTCCCAGGCTGGGGAAGCTCCTTTTCTTCTCTCTCTCCTACTGTCCAAGAAACGTTTCTACTTTCCAGCTCTGAGTCTGAGCATCTTCAGTACTCCATATTTTCAGTCTTGAAAATATTGAAGATTCCCCAGTCAATCAGCTTAATCAATGGCTGAATAAATAGCATTACTCCTATATTACATTAAAAAAATAATAAAAATTAAAAATAAAAATATTGATGAACCCGGGAATCACGAATGGGCAGAGACCCTCCAACACATTTCTGCCTCCCCTGCATCTATGGTGGAGCTGAAGGCCGAGGAAGAGCAGGTGCTCATACCCTCCCGATACCCATGGGTGTCTGAGGTGCAGGACGCCCCCACGCCTGGCTGTCTCTCCCGGAGCAGGATGGGTCATTAGCTCTCAGCTCTCTGCTTGGAGAGAGTCCCTTGGCCGTCTTTCCTCCAGGGAGAACCCCCAGACTCTCTCATCAGCCAGTACCCCCAGTCTTTTTTTTTTTTTTTTGCTTTTTGGGTCACACCTGGCCATGCACAGGGTTACTCCTGGCTCTGCACTCAGGGGACCATATGGGATGTTGGGAATCGAACCCGGATCGGCCACGTGCAAGGCAAACGCCCTACCCGCTGTGCTATCTCTCCAGCCCCAGCACCCTCAGTCTTGATGAAGACATTGAGAGGGTTCTGCTCTGTGCTGCATGAGGATCTGGGTCAGAAGGAGAGGTGTGTGTGGGGAGGGGGGGGGGGGGAGCAGACAGCTGGCAGAGCTCACAGAGCTGGGTGGGACCTTTCAGCCCAGAGACCCCCAGACAACAGCCATGTCACAGCTCAGCCATGGACATGTCAGGCTTCTCCAAGTCTCTCTCCTGCGGAGGTTGGGTCCAGCTCTCCTTCCCCAGAGCAAGCCTCAGAGTCCTGAGTCCACTGGGAAAGATTCTAAGTAGGGGCCCAGCGGGGCAGGGGAGACAGATCAAAGGGCCGGAGCACAGTCCCGGGACCCCAACCCCAACCACCCACCCAACCCCCAGCACTGCCTGGACTGACCTCAAAAAAAGATAAACACACACACACACACACACACACACACACACACACACACACACACGGGCTCCTTGCCAACAGGGAGGGATTTCAATGACCACTTAGAAAAAGTAAGATGTGAGACAAGGGAAATTGAGCAACAGACAATGGCTGGTGTCATATGTGGCTAAAAAAGGTTTCATCCCCGTGTCCCATATGGTCCCCAGAGCAGCACTGCCAGGAGTGATCCCTGAGTGCAGAGCCGGGAGTAAGCCTGAACACAGAAGGGCGTGGGCCAAAAACAAATTTATTTATTATTTTTTTTAATTTTTCAAAAACAAATTTAAAAAAAAACAAAAATAAAAAAGTCACACCAAGCTGACCCCCAAGGCGGCGAGGTAGCAGGCACTGAGTGTCTGCCTCTGTCCTCAGAGGTCACTTCTTCCATTCTCCCCTTTGCAATTCTAGGAAAGGGACAAAACTCACATCATCACTTTGGGGATTTTAAGCAAGCCCTTTGTGACACTGGAATTTCAAAGGAAGCGTAATTCTCAGTAATTGTCCTCCATTCCCTGGAATGTACTCAAGTGGAAGCTGGAGAAAGCAGTTATTATCACGGCTACGTAAGTAAGACTTAAGAACCACTTACATGTCACTCGGGATGAGACATCGATATTTGGCACGAAGATGAAGAAACAAACCAATGATTCTCTTATCTCTCGTTTTGAATCATATGCTCAGAAGCTCAGAAGTGTGTGACGGGCGGGGACAGCCCTGGTGGGGGACCCTGTGCCCTAGATTGGTTTCCTGGAACCACAAAGGAGAAAGAGAAGTGGGGGCAGGGCACCCAGACATGCTTCACGGACAACACAACTTTAACTCTGAAGGCCAGTGCTCCAAATTGCAGGACATATTTTTATTTTCTGCAATCAGAATTAGAGGTGAAAGATGCATACTTCAGGAAAACTGAAAGTCAATACCAGGTCAGAAATGTGACTTCAGAAGGGGCAGGAGGGACTGGAGCGATAGCACAGCAGGTAGGGTATTTTCCTTGGAAAATAGGTAGGGTATTTTCCGCGGCCGACCCGGGTTCGATTCCCAGCATCCCATATGGTCCCCTGAGCATCGCCAAGAGTAATTCCTGCATGCAGAGCTGGGAGTAACCTCTGTGCATTGCCGGCTGTGACCCAAAATAAGCAAAAAGAAAGAAGAAGAAGGAGAAGGAGAAGGAGAAGGAGAAGGAGAAGGAGAAGGAGAAGGAGAAGGAGAAGAAGAAGAAGAAGAAGAAGAAGAAGAAGAAGAAGAAGAAGAAGAAGAAGAAGAAGAAGAAGAAGAAGAAGAAGAAGAAGAAGAAGAAGAGGAGACAGGAAAGGAAGTCAAACAAGGCTGTGAAACTGTTTCCCAAACTCGGAAAATAAGCACACCAAGAAATTTCTAAACACTTAAGAATTTAAGACATCCTATGCATCCTAAAAGAGCTTAGAATTCATGAGTTGCCAGTTACAAAACTCATCCATTAGAGGTCCCAAATCAAAGAAAATTATTTATTTAACTCAGAGTAATTACTGCATTCCATGGAGATACTGCAGTGGCCAGATGGCCCCTGGAAAAAAGATACCGGTGAGGACTCAAGTCATAAATCATTTGGTTTCTCAGGGCACTGGGTACAGGCCCTGAGAGGCCATGATATGTGTGGTAGCCTTGCGTCTGAAGACAACATACAGACCTTAATTAAAAGTGACGCAGAGACACCAAGTGGGCGATGCTGTGTGAAACAGTTCCGACAGACTGAGCCAGCTCCAGCTTACCACAATCTTTGATTCGTCAGAAACACAGTCTGTGCCCAGTGGAATAAAGCAAGGCCCAGAGCAATAGGACAGCGGGTAGGATGTCTGCTTTGCATGGAGCCAGCCCCGGGTTCCATCTCTGGCATCCCATATGTTCCCTCTGAGCACTGCCAGGGGTAATTCCTGAGTGCAGAGCCAAGAGGAACCCTTGAACATTGCAGGGTGGAGCCCGAAAACAATTTACAAAGATTAAAAATGAAATAGGGGCTGGAGCGATAGCACAGCGGGTAGGGCGTTTGCCTTGCACGCGGCCGACCCAGGTTCGATTCTCAGCATCCCATATGATCCCCTGAGCACTGCCAGGAGTGATTCCTGAGTGCAGAGCCAGGAGTAACCCCTGTGCATCGCTAGGTGTGATCCAGAAAGCAAAAAAAAAAAAAAAAAGATAAAAATGAAATAAAGCAAAGCACAAGAAGATGGTCATTACTGTATTTGGATTTCAATCAAAATTCAGTCTTTTTTTTTAATTAATGTATAGAATCATCCTAAATCACAAAGTTGCAAAGTAATTCACGATTGAGTTTCTGGAGTTCAGTGTTCCGGCACCCATCCTTCCACCCTTCACCCATCCCTCCACCCATATCTCCAGTTTCCCTCCCAGCCTCCAGCCTGCCTCTCTGGCAGACACGGTTTTTCTTTCTTTTTTTTTTCCTTTCAGGCCCTGCGGACTGATGGGGTACCATGCTTATAACTTTACTTCCTCTCAGAACCTCAAATCAAGTCTTTAATCCAGACTTGTTGGATACTAACCCTGAGTGCTCTAGGCTTCATCAGTGAATCGCCCCTTTTCCACCACCCAGAGAAGCTGAGAGCATTTACCAAAACCCCTAAGCCCCCGAGTTCATCTTTAGTCTTTCTTTTGTGCTCTGCCTCTCATTGTTATATTCCCCAAGTCAGTCTTGGTTACTTATAAGTCAAACTTTCTAGTGACTCTGGACTCGGTACTTGTAGTGAATTACTTGCTTTTCTATTCCCCCTCTAGTCTTTTTATATTTTACTATAGAGCAATGTTCTTTGCTTAAGCACAGAAAGGTCATTAATGATATAAGCTCCTAATATTTGAGCGTTGATTGACTCTGAAATATGCCTGTTTCTGGCTATCAGTCATAATTACTTGACTCAAACTTTTGTTGCTGTAGTTCCTAACACCCCATAAAGCGGGGGTCCCACCGTGAGCCTTGGATGGAGGAAGACGTCGAAATGGAAACATAAAAGCACAGTCTTGATGCAAGAAGTTATGACTTAAGAGACAGACCCCCCCAGGAGGAAGGACAAGCTGAACCAGCCTGAGGACTTATTCTGGGATGTACCACAAAAGCCTTGCTTGCTCTCAAAGCCCAGAGAACTAAGTTTTGGAATCTCTACTCTTACTGTGTTTATTCAGATAACTGCAAGTATTAATAAGAAGGAAACTGAATTGCTTAATATGCAACTCAAGAGAAAGAGAAAAGCAATATCAGATGTCCCTGGGAGACAGAGCAGTCTCCTTGAGTTAATCCCCCCCAGGAGAATTGCCTCCACCAAAACGCTTAACCTCTGTGAATGATCGATCAATCACCTACGTGCAGTCCAGTACCTCGAACCCCCTCAGATGTCCTCAAAGTGTGGGAGCAGCTCTGCATTCAAGAGGCCATTTGGACCATCTGTCCGTGGACCTCCCGTCTCTTTGTCCTTCTGCTGGGGAGGCCTGGCACAGTGGCTCTCGGCCACCAAACGCACACGTCATGCTCCACATTTTGAAAGCACACAAAATGTTCTGAAGTCGCAGGCAGGAAGGAGACTGTTCTCTCACATACGACACAGACTATTTCTGTATTTGTTTAAAGCACTCTAGTTCAATACACATCTCACAGGTCAGAAGCTTCGAGTTCCATCCCCAGCACCTGAAAACAAAGATGTATCAATTTATAAAAAAAGTATTGATTGATTTCTTTTAAAAAAAAATGAAAGCTTAAAGATAAAATTATTTATCCATCACAGAGAAGGATAAAAAAAAAAAAAAGCTCACCACTTGAAAAGAAAATTAACCAGGACCAGAGACATAGCACCGGGCTTAAGATACTTGCTGCCATGCTGGGTTCAATCCCCAGAATGACATATGGTACTCCCTGCCCTGGGTTCAATCCCCACGACCACATATGGTTCCCAGGCACCACTTGGAAAGGCCCCTGAGCACAGAGCCAGAAGTAAGCCCTGAGCACTGCTGGGTGTGGTCCAAAAACCAAAATGAAAAGAAAATTCACACAATTAGGCTAGTAAATTGGCTCGGTGTTCTAACATAAATCTCGCGTGCTAAGTCCCTGAGTTAAATCCCTTGTACCACCAAAAAAAGGAGAAAAGAACATTCACAAAGCAAAATAATAGTATAATAATAATCAGCATCACTACGACGTTTTTACATTAAAATAGGAAGCATGTGTAGTCCATAAATAAGGAAAAAACTTTGAGATGAATATTCTCCAGAGAGAATATTCTCACACACAGCACAGGGTTGCAATTCCTAGGAAAATGATGGAAATATGTACTGATTAATTGTGTCACTGTACGTCTGAGAAGCTGCCCTAATAAATAAGTTATGGTACCAATAAAAATTATTTTTTATTTGGGGCAGATGTCTCTCTATATAATAACATTGTTATTTACAAATACATTCTTGATTATGATAGCATTATTTATAAAAGCGCAAAGTAGAATAGTCTGACTGTCTCTTAAACACGCTACTAGTGTAAGTGAATCATAGTAAAATACAATGAAATTATTGTGGCGCTACTTAAAGTGTAAATATTTTAATATGGAAAAATTCTTATAGGTAGTGAAAACAGAAAGCAACAGAGCCGATGGTACAGACAAAATGTGCCCAGACGTGTTGAAATAATAGCAGAAAGAAACTAAAATTTTCATGGCGATCACTGCTCGTTGTAAAATTAGGAATGATTTTTTTTTTTTTTTAGTTTTTATTAGTGAGACACCATGAGGTACTGTTGTAGACTTACAAATTCTTGTGCTTGGGTTTCAATTATACAATGATCAAACACCCATCCCTCCACCAGTGCCCATTTCCAACCACCACGAATCCCAGTATCCCTCCCACCCCCCATCCCCCCCATCCCCCCCTGCCTCTTTGGCAGGGCATTCCCTTTTGTTCTCTCTCTCTCCTTTTGGGTGCTGTGGTTTGCAAAAGAGGCATTGAGTGGCCATCATGTTCGGTCTAGAGTCTACTTTCAGCATGCATCTCTAATTAGGAATGATTTTTAACTTTGTTTATTAATATGTTTGAAACAACCATGAATTGCTACTTACAAGTGTATTTTGTGGCAGTGTCTGTTGTTTGCTTGGGTTTGAGGGCTGCGCTTGGCAGTGCTCAGGGCTCACTCCTGGCTCTGTGCTCAGAGATGGCTCCCGACTGCCAGAGTCCAACTGGGGTTAGCCAATGTTAAGAGTGTGCTAAAAAGCTCTTTAGCTTTCTGATCTTAACAAAAGCTTTTTAATCTTGTTTGGTTTTTTTTTTTTTTTCATTTTTGCTTTTTGGGTCACATCCAGCTTTGCACAGGAGTTATTCCTGGCTCATGCACTCAAGAATTACTCCTGGCAGTGCTCGGGGGACCATACGGGATGCTGGGAATCGAACCCGGGTCGGCTGCGTGCCAGAAAAACGCCCTACCTTGTGCTATCGCTGCAACCCCAAAACTTTCTAATCTTAATAAGCAGCTTTGGGGTCACACCCAGCTCTGCACAGGGCTCACTCTTGACTCTATGCTCAGGGATCAACCCTGGCCGGGCTCGGGATTCCCAGTGAGTGTGGTACTGAGCACGGATGCCACACTACTGTCCTCCACTCCCACCCCCCTAGGCTTATGCATTTTTTTCAAGGAACTGAAGAACAGGAGCTGACACGGCAGGTGGGAAACGACAGCTGTTTGGAGGAGCATCCTGGCCGTTGGCAGTCGCTCTGGAGGTGATTCAGGCGTGTCTTTGTTCCTGGCGTTTTATGAGGGAGCCTAGCAAGTGCCAGGGCTGGTGAGGAGAGAAGGCAGGTGGAGAGGCGGGGACCAAAGGAGGGCAGGACGTGGGCTCAGAGCTTCGCCCATGCGCAGGGCAGATGGCTGGGTGGTGAGAAGCACAAGGGACGGGCCGGCCATGGGCAGCTCTGGGCAGAGACTGGCCATGGACCGCCTGCCCTGCTGCACCCCAAGCTCCTCAGATATCATCACACAGCGCTGCTTGGGTTTCAGAAACGGGCCAGGAGATAGCAAGGGCCGTTGACCTCAATTTAAATCGCTGGCATCGCCTGTGCTCCCCCTCATCAAGGCCAGCCGTGACCCCTGAGAGACAAAGGTGCCCCTAAGCACTGCCCGCGTGGGCCAACCCCTGCCACAAATACAAAAACACAACAAACAAACACTGTCCTCCCGTTGTTCATCGATTTGCTCGAGCGGGCCCAGTAACATCTCCTTTGTAAGACTTGTTGTTACTGTTTTTGGCATATTGAATACATCACAGGGAGCTTGCCAGGCTTTGCCATGTGGACAAGATACTCTAGGTAGCTTGCCGGGCTCTCCGAGAGGGGCGGAGGAATCGAACTCGGGGTGGAGGAATCGAACTCAGGTCGGCCGTGTCGGCTGCATACAAGGCAAACACCCTACCTGCTGTGCTATCATTCCAGCCCATTAATTAAAAAAAAAAAAAGACTTAAATACTATATGGAATAGCAAATTGAAAAAATGGATTATGTGAAAATGAAACAGGCCAACAACCAGAAGGAAAGATGAAGGAACTCTTTGACAAGCCAGCTGCACGGGCCTGTTCGACTGGTTCTGGAGACCAACTGTCGTAAAGACCAAGAGATAGTCCAGGGTTAAGGGTTGCCTTTGCCGGTGGCCAACCTAAGGTCTGTCCCTGGCACCTCACAGGACCCCCCCTCCCATTCCTGAGTTTTGAGCCAGACGTAAACCCTGAACACTGCCGGGTGTGACCCAAAATCTAAAAAAAATACAACCCAAGAACCTCTTTGGCCTGTACATCAGATCAGAAGTCATTAGGACAGCTATGAGTTCTCAAAGCCAGTTTCAATCCTAGGATGATGGGGGGGGGGGGGGGAGGTGAGGAAATGTGCCAATTGTAATGAGACGGATTGAGGTTCTCACCCACGGATACTGATTTTCCTTGCTTACAACAGCAAGAATGTCCACGCATTATGTCCTTCCTCAAGACCAAAACCTGTGCTAGGTTCCCAGCACAGGACAATGGACCCCCCCTCCCCGAGATGGTCACTTTGGGGGCTGGAGCACTATTACAGATGATAGAGCACCGGCCTTGCACACAGCCAACCCGGGTTCTAACCCCAGCACCCTACCTGGTTCTTTGAGCACTACCAGGGATGATCCCTGAGTGCAGAGCCGGGAGGAAGCTCTGTGTGGCCCGAAAACAAAAACAAAACAAAATACTGCTGGACATAAAAGATTAAAAGGAAATCAGTGGAAAAGAAACAACATGCGGTAGAATTCCCTGCCCGCTATTTTTACATAAATTAAGGACAAATATTTATAAAGCTGTTCCTTGCCTCTTCCGTCCCAGGAAAGAGAGAGAAATCACAGGAAGGAACTCTCGCCCTGTCTCAGTCCGGAGACCTGCACCGAAGGAATTTGCTTATCAAGCCTCGCCCAGACTGGTTCCCCATGGGTTGGCATGTGCACAGTTTGCCAACCTGCAAGTTCCAAGTTCTTCGTTCCCTTCCCACGTCTTCTCCAATACATTGTTCTTGCTGGAGGGAATCGGACGCACCAGTGGAGGGTGAGATGTTGAAGCGCTCCCAGCGTTCCTAACCCATCAGGAACATTACTGCGTATCACGAGGCCTCGCGGACAAATTTTTAACAAAATAAATGTTTTTAGTGGGGGAGTGGCTTTTCGCCACACCTGACTGTGCTCAGGGCTTTTTCCTGGCTTTGCGCTCAGGGGTCACTCCTGGAAGGCTCAGGGAGCCGTTGGAGGCGCTCACTCCCGCCCCGATTTACATCTCTGGGAAACATTGAATTCTGAGGTAATTTGAACTTCTGTGATCCTGAATATGAGGAACACTCTCCAGCACTTAGGGTTGGTCCACATACTTGAGAGTGGCCTCGCTGAGCTGAGAAAAAAAAGCATTTAAGTGGAGCAGATCTTGGACCTGACCACCGGACCCCAAAGCCTGGGCAAGAGCCAGAGAATGAGCCATTCATCTGTAATGACAGAGGGTTAGTCTCCCTTCAGAGTCCACAGAGATGAAGCCCTGCAGTCTTAGAGAAAAAGAATTAGAAGTGTTTTTTTTTTCCCCTTCACCCTCAATTATAAAGCCAGGGTGACATGCACCTATGATTCTAGCCAAAATTAATCAAAAATAAAGAGTGCTGCTTAGCTCAGGCATTTTCTAGGAGAGCCAAGATAAACCCCAAACATCTGGCACAAACTTCCAGCTCTCTGATGTGACCATTTCCAGCACCATCGGTTGTTATTATTAATAACATCTGTTGCATCTAAATCCAAAAAAAACAATGTCCATATCCCCACCCTCCTCGGGGGGGAAAAAAATTCTTCTTTTGCTCATGCTTCCAATTTTCTGTTTTTTTTTTAAATCATTTTATTTATTTATTTACTTTTGATTTGGGGGTCACACCCAGCAACACACAGGGGCAACTCCTGGGCTCTGCACTCGGAGTTACTTCTAGCTGGCCGTGTGCAAAGGCAAACCTCCTCCCCGCTGTGCTATCGCTCTGGCCTCTTTTCTGATTTATTATCCAAACCCTTTGGTTAGTAAAAACCTCAGAATTTTACTTCAAATTCTAAGAGAAGCCAGTGGTATCTATTTTAACTTATTTTATAACATTATATCGATACATGTCACATAATCCCATCTGCGATGAGTCCAACATTAGGAAATAATTGTCCTCTGGAAGGAAATTGTGTCCCCTCCCGCCACTGCTGATAGAAAGTCCTCTGGGTCTTGTTGAATGACGCAGTGTTCTTCCAGACATCCCCTGGGTTCATCCGCTGTTGACCAAAACAGCACACGGGGGCTGGACGTGCAGCTGGGAAAGGCTTGGTCCTTTGTGGGTTCCAATTAGGCTTATCTTCCCTGCCCTACATACCTCGCGTGAGAGCAGGAGACTAAATTCCAGCAGGACACAGCCAGCTGGGAGCAATACCTAAAAACAATGAGAATGCCGCCAATCCCCTTCCGTCCCCTGTCCAGTCTCCTGGACGCCGCCAGGGGTCACTCCTAACACAGTTACTCCACAGACTTGTCCCCAGGAACTGACAGGGTGACCCAATAATCCCAAAGATAATAAAACAGAAATTAGAAGATAATAAAAACAATGAGAGAGGGTGTCTGTCACTGGCATTTGGAAGAAGTCGCTTCGACAGAGTGGATGTGAGGTAAGAAGAAACGGCATCTTCCACCGAAGCCCGTGAAGGTTACACCTACATTCCAAAGCTCTGAATGTTTCTGAGGGCAAAAGAAGGCTTCGGAGTGGAGGTGGATGATTCAAGGGCCGAGAGATGGAAAGGGGAAGAACTTATGAAAGGAAGATGGGGGTGTGTCCGTAGGAAATTGAGCCTCAGACTCCAGACCTCTTGGCAACTTTTCCCTTCACTAGCCACTAATCAAGACTCATGGATTCTGCTCTTAATTACCCGCAGAGTAAGTAAAGATCACTGGGGTCTTCATCAGTCTTTAAAGCGGCTCTGAGAGACAGTGAAAACCTCTCTGAGCCTCCCTGTCCTGTCAGTGTCCTTATTATCTTCTTATCTCCCAACTGAAGCAAAAGACAATTGTGGTAGGTTTGGCGTCTCCACAGAAAATGAAAGATTTAACAACCCCTTTGCATCTGCCTAAAGATAATCAAGGACGGAATGCTCACCAGGGGCCCCCAAACCATCTGCGCCAGACTAAAGGGTCCAGCCATTCTCTTCCAGGCCCCATCCTGGTCTCTCCCCCTAAGAGATCCACTGTGCCAGAGTTGACACTCTAAAGAGTAATCGCACCCTGAAATCCTGCCTTTGGCCCTGATGCAGAGGAATGAGCGGGGCTTTGTCTAAGGAAAGAAGAGTGGAGTGAATTTGAGGCGCCAAAAGGATATTGGAGACAGGTTGACTCTTGCCAGCATTCATCCGCCCATCATGGAGAAACACAATCTGCATCTCATTTAGAGAAATTGCCCCATCTCATAACTCAGCCCCTTGGTTGGATTCAAAATTCCGTTTCAGCAATGCATCCCAAGTGGCTCCAACCAACTGGTGGAATCCATTTCTGAGCCTTAAAATGGTCAGCATTTGGATCTGAAAAGCCCTGTTCGGGGTGTCTGTCGTGTATATTAAACAGTATTTAACAGCATCTCTATGCCGGACACACAGGATGTTTTTATGGTATCCCACATTTGGGTTTAAATAACCAATTTCCAAGCACTGCTAAATGCCCCCTCATGGGAAGTGAGAGGAAAAATCATTTTACTGGTCAGGGTTCTTGATGTAAAAAGTTAACCTCAGGGCCAAGGGTCCTCTTGACCAATCCCAGCACCACCAAGCGTGATCTTAACCACAGAAACAAGAGCAAGCCCTGAGTACTGCTGGGTGTGACTCAAAAACCAAAACAAACCATGCACAAGGCAACAAAAACTAACCTGATAGGAGCTATATTTATTAGATCCTACACAGCAGGAATTACTCGACTAATAATAGCTCTTTGGGGTCATATATAAAGATTATAAGAAGATTTATGGAACAAAGAGATTCTAATGTGCAGTAGTTTAGAGGGCAAAAACGTTGTTCTCAAATGAAGAACAAGCTATGAAGCAAGTAGCCCAGTTGGTGGGAATCTACACAGTCATTCAGGAACCCGGGTTGCACCCACCAAAAGGCAGGAAAGGTAGTGGAGGAGGACTTGATCACTTGATCACTTGACTTCCCGTTAATCGTCGATTTGCTCGAGCGGGTGCCAGTAACTTCTCCATTTGTCCCTGTCGCGTGCTAGTGTAGTGTAGTGGAGTGTAGTGGAGTGTAGTGGAGGAGGACAAGTGATACAAAACACCTACCAAGGATCAGACTTGTTTGTTTTGTTTTTGTTTTTTGGTTTGGGGTCACACCAGGTACCCAGAGGTCACTCGTGGACGCAGAATCAGGAATAGCTTATGAGCACCTTCTGGGGGAAGTCAAAATCAAAAACCATTTGAACAAAAATCTAAAATCAGGAAAACACCTTAGCTAGCAACCCAGCATACCTGTTTGCATTTATGTACAAATAGAAACGTGCGTCTGTGTGATTCCTGAAACAGCCCTACTCTGGCTGCAATGAATGCTGATGTGTGTATTCTGTACTATTCCATTTTTAGGGTTTATTATAACCACCACATTGACTTCCCAGCTTTCAAACATACTGTGACTGGCAGTAAGGACATTCTTTTTGTTGTTGTTGTTTTTTGTTTTTTGAGTCACTCCCAGCAGTGATACCCAGCAACGCTTAGAGGTGTTACTCCTGGCTCTGCACTCAGGAATTACTCCTGGCGGTGCTCAGAGGACCATATGGGATGCCTGGGATTAAACCCGGGTTGATAGTGTGCAAAGCAAATGCCCTCCCCACTGTGGTATTGCTCCATCCCCAAGTTAGAGAACTCTTGACACTAGCAGAGCCCAAGTTCCTGGTTTCAATGCAGTTCCAGCATGCACAAGGCCAGAGGAGTCAGTTAACAGGGCCAGTTAACTCGAGGGCAGGACCCTTGCCTTCCATGCAGTGACCTGGGTTTGATCCCTGGCACTACGTGTGGTCCCCCAAGCACCACCAGGAGTGATCCTTGAGCCAGGAGTAAGCCTTGAGCAGCGCTGATGTGACTTATCCCTCCCTGGCCCAGGAAAATCTTATCAAGGGTGATATTTTGTTGCTAAAAGGACCGGACCCATGGCCCTTGCTGTGTCCACCAGTGCCAGAAGGCAGGGAGGCCATGGCAACTCTCACTGGAATGAATTACAAACCATCCTGGCCTCAGTGTTGCTCTGTTTAGATTTTTTTAAAAAAAAAAGAGTCCCCGGAGGAAGTGTCCTGCCAGCGTTCTCTGGCCACACGCCTACAGTCAGGCTTGCAAAATCGAGCAGGGCAAGAAGCGGGCTTTGCAGCACATAAAACCACAGAAATGAGGTTAGATTCTGGACAAGCCAAAAATGAATGAACAGAGGAAAACGTTCACCGCACTCCTGGGCCACTGGGCGAAGCGCATGTAGCCACTTAGAGGGGCAATTTGATATTAGTGTGTAGAGCTAAATTATGCTTTCTGGGACCCAGAAATTCCATTCGCAGATAGAGTCTGGGTTGACAGTCCCGCCGTGTGCATAGAGAGACACGTTTCAATATGAAGCAGTCTGTAAAAATACAAGCCGGAAATGACCTAAATTATCGATCATTTTTGTGCACACGTGTTGCCAGAGATTGAACCCAGGGCCGTTGCGCATGCCTTGTGTGAGCTGACATTTGAGCTAGACCCTCAGGAAGTAGGCACCGAGCACTCTCAGGGGATGCACCCGGCCCGCGGTGGAACAGATGAGGACCGCCAGACAATAGGTCTTACACAGGCAAGCCAGCCCACAGCAGACCTGAGGGTCCTCTGGTGGGAAGGGCAGGTCAGAGAGACCCCCGTGGGGACATCTGCCCCAGGCCTGGAGTTGGTGATACTAAGGTGGGGTACTTCTGCCTGGTCACTTTTACTCTTTAAAATGGCATTGACCAGGGCTGGAGCACACTCCTGGTGGGGCTCGGTGGACCATATGGGATGCTCCCTCTAGTACCCCGTCCTTGCTGCTGAGTGATGAATGCGAGCCCACTCCAGGCATGAGGTGTCCAGAGGTTCATACGCTCAGCTGAATCCAGGCCCAAACAGTTCGCGCCCTTAACTACGAAGCTGACTTCACGCGGTCTTTGAAAAGAGGAAATGGCACACAAAAACCTCTGGAATGCTTTGTGTTTGAGGGGTGAAGTAGGAGAAGGTGCCTTGGCTTTGGGGGCTGGAGCGATAGCACAGTGGGTAGGGCATTTTCCTTGTGCGTAGCTGACCCGGGTTCGATTCCCAGCATCCCATATGGTCCCCTGAGCACTGCCAGGAGTAATTCCTGAGTCCAGAGCCAGGAGGAACCCCTGAGCATTGCTGGGTGTGACCCAAAAAGCCAAAAAAAAAAAGTGTGGTATTCAGCGGGTAGGGCGTTGCACACGGCCGACCCGGGTTTGATTCCAGCATCCCATATGGTCCCCTGAGTATGGCCAGGAGTAACTCCTGAGTGCATGAGTCAGGAGTAATCCCTGAGCATCGCCAGGTGTGACCCAAAAAGCCAAAAAAAAAAAAAAAGAAAGAAAAAATGTGGTATTGACCCCCAAGGGCCCAAGCACTCGATTCAGAAAAGCCATCTTGCACTCTTATGTTCATTGCAGCACTGTTCACAGCAGCCAAACATCTGGAAACAACCGAGTGCCAAGAACGGACAAGTAGATAAAGAAACCGTGGCACATCTAATAAGTGGAATATTACTCAGCTGTATAGAAAGATAAAATCGGGTAATTGGTTGTTATGTGAATAGATCTGGAGAGTATCAAGCGAGTGGTTAGTCTAAAGTTAAGAGACAGATTATATGCGGGATACAAAGAAACGTAGTAGGGGAAAAACAAACACCCAAAGGCAACAGGCACTGAGAACTGGTTTTTAATAGGAAACGCAATGAAGTAGTGGTGATGGGGGGAGGGTATTGAGGGGACACTGGGACAATGGTGGAGAAAAGTGACCCGCAGTGAAGTGTGTTGCTGTAACAGTTCATGTATGAAACCTACCATTAACAGTTTTATCAAAGACAGTGCCCAAAATAAAAAAAGTGGAATGGAGCGAAAGTTCAGGGGTAGGGATCTCGCCTTGCACACAGCTGACATAGCCTCAATACCTGTCACCAAGAGTGAACCCTGCGCACAGAGCCAGGAGCACTGTCCGAGCACCGCCAAGGATGACACCACTCCTCAGAAGATAAATAAAGGAAACCGAGGGCTCAGGAGATCCTCCAGGAGGAGATCCTCCAACTCCTGGGCAACTGGTGTTGATGAGGCAGTGACCCTACCTGACTCCTCTCCCCAGCAGGGGTCGCTCCCAAGCACATAGTCAGTCCCTGGGGCACTGGGATGAACCCCAACCCCAGCATCCCAAAGAAGGAAAACAGTGATTCTGTTATTTTCTTTCTGGTTAAAGGTAAAGGTAAAGGTAAAGGCCCTCCCGTTGATCGTCGATTTGCTCGAGCGGGCCCAGTAACGTCTCCATTGGAGACTTTGTTGTTACTGTGTCTGGCATAGGTTAATAAAGACTTTTTCCTCATCCTATAAAACCCAGCTCCTGGAACCGCACGGCCGCATTTGCGGCCCCGCGACATCTTATTATGACATCTTATTATCTTATTCCTACTTTGGACAACCTGGCAGGCTACTGAATGTATCCTGCCCACACGGCAGAGTCTGGCAAACTCCCCGTGGCGTACCCAATATGCCAAATACCAGTAACAATGATGGGTCTCTTTCTCCTAACTCTGAAAGAGCCTTGAGTATGGCACTATTTGAAAAATCTCAGGGCTAGGACGAAGGAGACGTTACTGGGGCCTGCTCGAGGCAATCGACAAATAACAGGATGGTCGTGATTGTGATCGTGAGGGTGGAGGGCAGGGGAGCCTTGTCTGTATGCCAGGTAAGAGATGCAGAAGGCTTGGACAAGAAGACTACAAGTGCAGACAGAGGTTGGTACCTCTGTGATCTGTTCTCGAGTCTGGGCCCATGAGACCTGCTACCTGGGAGGAAGGGCCAGGAAGATTGCTCCATGGTTGGAAGCCTGCCTCATGAGCCGGGGGAGCAGGCAGCTGGGATAGAGAAGGGATCACTAAGTCAGTGATGGCTGGAGGGATCGCTCTGGATGGGAGATGTGTGCTGAAAGTAGAGAAAGGACCAAATGTAATAACCTCTCAGTATCTGTCTTGCAGACCATAGTGCCCCAAAGTAGAGAGGGAGTATGGGGGAAATTGTCTGCCATAGAGGTAGGGGGAGGGTTGGGAAGGGGGGGGATATTGGGAACATTGGTGGTGGAGAATGTGCACTGGTGGAGGGATGGGTGTTTGATCATTGTAGGACTGAAACTCAAACATGGAAGTTTTGTAACTGTATCTCAGTGATTCAATTAAAAAATATTTTTTAATTAAAAAAATCTAAAAATTTGACCCTTTAGTGCATTGAGTAGGATACTTGCCTTGTAGGCGGGTGACCCGGGTTTGATCCCCAGATGGTCCGCAGAGCCTGAGCACCGAGCCAAGAAGAAACTGAACACAGGTGGTATGACCAACACCCCCTCCCAAAATAAATATTTAAAGATGCACTCCTAAAAACATAAGGAACACGTTGCTTCCATCATTTTTTAAGTATCCCATGAGAACAGTAAATGTTGTCTCATGGGAAGCTGGAGACGTACTAAAGACAAATCTATATAACTTTTCATAAGAGTTTTTAATCATTTAAAAATATGCTCATGATTTATTATTTATTTATTTATTTATTTTTGCTTTTTGGGTCACACCCGGCATTGCACAGGGGTTCCTCCTGGCTCTGCACTCAGGGGTTACCCCTGGCAGTGCTCAGGGGACCAGATGAGATGCTGGGAATCGAACCTGGGTCGGCTGCGTGCAAGGCAAAAGCCCTACCCGCTGTGCTATCTCTCCAGCCCCCTTATGATTATTTTTGCCAAAAGCAGCACTCTCGGTAATGGGTGAGGTCTTGGGGTGATGTATGCAGGAAACCACTGCTAGCAATATTGTAAATCACAGTACTTCGATTCATTAAAATCTCTCTCGCCTTGCTGATGCCTCCTTGGGATCTCAAAGACAGACATTCAAAACACACCTCAGCTGGAGCCAGAGCACAGTAGAGAGGGAGCTCACCTGGGACACGGCTGGTTTGATCCCCAGCACCACACAGGGTGCCCCCGAATCCCAGCAGGAGAAAGCCCTGAGCACCACTGGGCATGGCCCCCAAACAAGCTAGCGAACAAAGTATCTCCCTGGCAAGGCGTTCCCTCTTCCCTTTGTGCAATTTTACGAAAATAAAAGTAGCAAAAAAAGACCCCATTCCTGCTTCATTGGCATCCCCAAGGGCAGGACCTCGCCCTGGCCCCACCCCCAGGAATTCCAGCATCAGTGCTTTCTTCCCACCTCGGCTGCGGCCAGGAAGTTCAGGTTTGAGCCGGTCGCGGTCTCTAAGGCGGCAGGGGTCTCCTGAAACCCACCGGGCTGCCCCTTAGGGAAGAACCGATTTGCTTAGCAAGCTGCTTCTGAGATCTCAGGTAACTCTGGCGTTTCATTTCATACTCCCTCTCAATTCTGAGGCCTGAAAGAGACAACATGAACGGCAAGGCGTCATTTAATTCGAATCGGCTACTCACCAAACAAATCCACATGCTTGGCTCCTCAGCAAGAAGGCAGAGCCAGTGAAAAAGGAGAGGAGTTGAGGGAACACCTTGAAACAATTCTCGGACAGCAAGAAAAGCGAGGCACACATTTTTGCATTTCTATAGAACTTCTTTTAAAAAAAATACAGAAATGTGGGTTGTTTATTTTTTTATTTATTTATTTTTTGCTTTTTGGGTCACACCTGGTGATGCACAGGGGTTCCTCCTGGCTCTGCACTCAGGAATTACCCCTGGCGGTGCTCAGGGGACCATATGGAATGCTGGGAATCGAACTTGGGTCGGCCGCATGCAAGGCAAATGCCCTACCCACTGTGCTATCGCTCCAGCCCCTCTATAGAACTTCTATAGAATTTACTTATACTCTTATTTATTTATTTATTTCCTTTGGGGGGGGGGTTCCCACCCAGCAATGCTCAGGGGTTACTCCTGCCTCTGCACTCAGGAAGTGAATTACTCCTGACAGTGAGCAAGGGATCCTATGGGATGCCAGGGATTGAACCCAGGTCGGCCACGTGCAAGGCAAACGCCCTCCCTGCTGTGCTATCACTCCAGCCCCAAAACTTATACTTTTATATAGAACTTCTTAGGGAACTTACATTCTGCAGAGGGGAGCTGGCTGGTCTTTGTGGTCCCGTGTTTCCTGAGGTGTACATAATTTCTAAATGAAAGCTCTTCCAAGAAAGGCATTCGTATGTGTCCTATGTTCTTGTACCAGAGTTTTGTAAGCAGTGCGAGACTCCACGGGTCCTGTCTGGGACAGAAATTCATTCATTTATTCAAGAAATATTTACCAAGCCTCCAGTCTGGGATACACATGAGACAGCCTATGAATTCTGTTTCATTCTCCACTAGGCATTTTCATTTCCGGGGAGCCTTTGAGGTTTTCCAGAATTGCAACTCTAGTCAAGAGAATGTCTAGTCTGTCTGTATGAAGGGCTGAAGAGAGACGCAGGAAGATTACCGTATGAAGGATAAAAGTCGGCCTTTAGTGGAAAATTTGCACAATATGCACAAATGTTGATTTATTCTGATGCACACCTTAAAACTTACCTAATGGTAAAGTGCAATTTTACCTCAATAAAAATGGTTTTTTTCCAGAATTACCCTAACTGCTGACTGCTCCCTTGGCAACAAACCAGTCTGTCCACATCTTTTAAGAGAATGAACTAGTTAAGAAGTGTAAGTTCCAAGTTGTACCACTGATCAAAAGTTTGGTCATACTAGGGAAAGGAAAATGACAAATTGGCCAGGGGCTTGGCATATATAAAGGCTCTCAGGGGGTGACAAGATTTCAATCCCGAGGACCATGTAGGTAGATGGAAGAGCCTACACTTACTCCAGGCATAGTAATTATTTAGAAGCATCAGCGTTTGCATTTTAAAAATAGAAAAGGGAAAAAAGTGGAAAAGGCATCTGAACCATCAATTTACCAGTGACTCTCACGAACAATCTCCAACTTCAGTTTTCTCATTTGAAAGTGTTATTTTAGGGGCTGGAGAGACAGCACAGCGGGTGAGGCGTTTGCCTTGCATGCGGCCGACCCAGGTTCGATTCCCAGCATCCCATATGGTCCCCTGAGCACCGCCAGGGGTAACTCCTAAGTGCAGAGCCAGGAGTAACCCCTGTGAAATGCCGGGTGTGACCCAAAAAGAAAAAAAAAAGTGTTATTTTGAAGTGAAGCGTTGACAGGTAAGTTGCAAGGCTTATAAAACTCCCTTTCTTTGGTTGGGGCTGGTGGGAAGACACCCCAGGGGGTTATTCCTGGCTCTGTGCTCAGGAGCTGGGGGACAAACTCTGGGATTAAAATGGGTGGGCCCCTTTGATAAGGTTCAAAGTAGGAGGCAACCAATCTTAAAGGGAAATATCTATATCTATCTATCTATATATATATATTTACAGACATATATTTATTTATTTTTTTTTTTTTTTGCTTTTTGGGTCACACCCGGCAATGCACAACGATTACTCCTGGTTCATGCACTCAGGAATTACCCCTGGCGGTGCTCAGGGGACCATATGGGATGCTGGGAATTGAACCTGGGTCAGTCGCGTGCAAGGCAAACGCCCTACCCAGTGTGCTATTGCTCCAGCCCCAGACTTATATATTTAAAGCACACAAGACTCAACCTTTAACAACGTGTTAGTATCTCTTATAGAAGGGCTGAGTGGCCCCTGAGAGAAATACAGCAATCTCCACACTCTTTCCTCTAAGGATACTGTTTTGTAGCATTTTCAGTGTTTTCTCTTTTTTTTTTTCATAACAAACAATACAAAATATATTATTTCAGTTCTGCTTTGGGGCAGGAATTTCGGTTTGGGTAGGTGTAGTGTTGGTGGGATTGGTGTTTGAGTATCAAATGTAATGAAATATTGTGAACTACTTTATAAAATCTTAAAAATGTTTAAAAAGTCACGGGTGGGCCCCAGGCGAGCAAGGACTTGCTGTCAGGCAAGTGCAGCCTCCAGAGCCCTAAACTCCCTTTCCTAAAATAAAGAATCTGCCCGACTTAGATTCGTGGGAAGTTCAGGGTGTCCAGGACTTGTAAGCCCAGCCATGGGGGGTCACTCACACTTTAAAACAGTCGCTGCGTAGGACGGATTTGACCGTGTTTTTCCGGAGCAAGCTGTAGGCCATGGTGAGCTGTCAGGGGTCTCTGCGGGATGCGTGGTCTGGTGCCTGCAGGGGGGCACAGCAGACAGGCCCCTGTCCACCAGCGCTCAGGCGCATTGCAGACGCTGAGACTGGTCCAGCCCCAGGCAGGGGGGACTGAGCACACCTCCTGCCGCTGGGGCTTCCCTCCTGCAGGGCAGGGTCAGGGGACCGGCCACTGTCCCCCGCGGGCCTAGCTGCAGCACTGCAGGCCCCGAAGACCCCCGCAGTCGCGCCCACACGCGGGTTTCCCCAGATCCCAAAGTTTGGCCAAGGGCGGGGCTGGACCTCACGGTGCCACGGGCCCAGGGGCCCATCCCTGCACCCCTATATGTCCTCCTGGCGCCCCGTACCGGCTGCTCCCTGCACCCCAAGGCCCCCCATGACACCACTACTGGCCACTCCCTGCACCCCAAGGCCCCCCATGACACCCCTACTGGCCACTCCCTGCACCCCAAGGCCCCCCATGACATCCCTACTGGCCACTCCCTGCACCCCAAGGCCCCCCATGACACCCCTACTGGCCACTCCCTGCACCCCAAGGCCTCCTCAGCGTCCCCTACCGACCACCGTGACGGCAGCCCAGGCCAGGTCCGGGCCAGGCCACGAGGGGCACACAGTCTCCCCCCCCCCACCTCCTCCAACCACCCACCCCGCCAGCACCCACAAAGGCCTTTGTGGCCTGGCGGGGCGGGGCGGGTGAGGACTGGGCTGCTCGGGTCCCTGCCGAGGCCGGCCAGGGTGGGGGATCCCGGGGATATGACCTCTTCATGCCCGGTATGGGCCGTGGCGATAGCCTGGTATTAAAAAGGGTTTGGGGGGTCAGGGAGGGGCAGGGTGGGGTCTCAGAAGCTCATCCTCCAGTGCTCACTCAAGCCTTCGACTGACTCCAACCCAGCTGAGGTCTTCAGGGAAACTTCGTGGGAAGCCTTGCACACAAACCAGCAAACGCCTAATATAAGCTTCAACCCTGTAAGGAGACAGCAACATCACGTGGTCAAACATTTAACGGTGAGAGAAAATGGTTAAATCGGTTAGGTTGATGGTTTTGTTTTTTTATTTTGATTTTTGAGCCACACCCAACTGTGTGCAGGGGTTTCTGCCTGGCTCTGCACTCAGTGCTCACTCCTGGTGGGGCTTAGGGGTCTGTGTGCCACGGATAGAACCCGGCCGGCCACCTGCAGACCACGTGCCTTAACCACAGTCCCAATCGCCTGATTTCAGTCATTCAGTAACATGCTCACGGGGCCTCTGCTTCTGCTCAATCTCCTTCAGGACTGGTTAGGTTGTATGATTAGTATTCACTTGATCACTTACTTGACTTCCCGTTAGTCGTCGATTTGCTCGAGCGGGCGCCAGTGACGTCTCCATTGGTCCCTGTCACGTGCTAGTGTAGCCCCATGGCATCTGTTCACTCCGGGATCATGAAGGGCCTCAAACCGATCGTTCATGATCTTGACAAAGAAGTCTGACCATCTGGAAGGTGGGCGGCCACGCGGTCTCTTGACATCCCGTGGAATCCAATCAGTAACAGCTCTAGTCCAACGGTCGTCTTTAAATCTCATTACGTGACCAGCCCATCTGATTTTTGACACCTTGGCAAATGAGACAGCGTCCCTGATCCTTGATCGTCGACGGATGTCAGAACTCCGGATTCTTTCTCTCATTTGAGTGAAACATGATATTCCAAGCATAGCTCTTTCTATTCTTCTTTGGGAGACCCGAATGGCGTTCTCATCTTGTTTGCGTAGGGCCCAGGTCTCTGAGGCATATGTTAATGCAGGAAGAACAGTGGAATCAAAGAGATGTGCCCGGAGCCGGAGGTTCTTCGTCCTCTTAGCTATTTCTTCGACGTTCTTGAAGGCGTTCCAAGCCGCTCTCTTCCTCCTGCGCAGCTCGGGTGCCAGGTCATTTGTCATGTTGACCTCTCGACCTAGGTACACATAGCTGTTGCATTCGGAGATGGTCGTTCCCTTGAGAGCGAATGGGGCGTCAGGAACAAGGCTGTTTCTCATAAACATTGTCTTCGTAAGATAAGTATTACGCATATTTATAACACTAAACCCTACACAAGGTGGAAGGATATACAATCAAGGCATCCCTTTACCTCCTGTTTGACTGCTATTTTCTTTAGAAATCAAATTCTTTGTAAATATCTTCTCTCCTCTCTCTTCTATCTCCCTCTCTCTCCCTCTCCCTCCCTCTTTCCCTCCCTCCCTCTCTCCTCTCTTCCTATTCTCTCTCTCTCTCTCCCCCTCCCTCCCTCCCCACCCCCCCCCCCCATGCTGGTGCACACCCTTCCTCCCGTCCCTTCCTCTCTATGAACTCCCTCCAGTTTTTGTCTTTCGGTTTTGGTTTTGGTTCCGTTTGGGCCCACCCCGGCTTCCTCTGGGCTCTGCACTCACGGATCCCTCGAGGAGGGGCTCTGGGACCTCAAGGCAAACTCCTCACCCCTGTCCTGTCTCTCTGCCCTCCTCACCTATTTTTTTTTCCCCCTACAAATATCTAAGAGTTCTCTAAACCTGCTAGAGAAACTTGAGGACTTTCATTTCCGTTGGCAAAGGGCGTTGCTGCCACCTAGTGTTTAAACTGCAAAGGAGGCAGGAGGGGTCAAGATCCAGACCCCTGGGCCTGAGCTGGCCGCACCTGAGGGTACTCAGGTCCACCCCCACGTGTCCCCTCCACTCAGGAGCCCCAGTGTCCCCCCAAAATGCTCCCTGCACTGTCACACCCCGGGCTGCTTCCCGTCACTGCCTCGCTTAATAATCACGGCGGTGGCTTCTCTTTTTTCCGTTATAATTTTAGAGGTATAGTGGTAGCACAGCGGTAGGGCATTTGCCTTGCGCGCAGCCATCCCAGCTGAGCCGGGTTCGATTCTTCCGCCCCTCTCGGAGAGCCTGGCAAGCTACTGAGAGGATCTCGCCCGCGCGGCAAAGCCTGGCAAGCTCCCCGTGATGTATTCGATATGCCAAACACAGTAACAACAAAGTCTCCAATGGACACATTACTGGGCCTGCTCGAGCAAATCGGTGAACAACGGGAGGACAGTGCTACAGTGCTATGACCATATCAGTAGATGCAGAGAAAGCATTTGACAAGATCCAGCCCCTAGTTTATGGTGAAAACTCTCACCGAAATGGGTATTGAAGGGACTTCTCTCAATACAGTCAAAGCCATCTGCAAGCCGATGGCAAGCATTATCCTCAATGGAGATATTAGGACATTTAAGACTGAGCCTCTAACAAAAAAGAAAAGTACCTGCCACAGAGGCAGGTGGTGGTGAGTTGGGGGGGAGGGGACAGAAATTGGGGACATTAGTGGTGGGAAATGCACACTGGTGGAGGGACAGGTGTTGGAACGTTGTGTGACTAAAGCTTGATCATGAACAATCTTATATCTGTGAATCTCACTGAGATCCAATTAAAAAAATCATAATAATAAATAAAATAACGGTATTAGAAACAGTTAATACCAAGGAGCGACAGCAACAACATAAAAAGACTGAATCTCCACAAACACAACTTTGTGACTCTTCATAATTCCTCTCGAGACTGCCACCCGGGAAACCGCCCCCAGTCGTGTTTGGACATACCTGTGTTGGGGACAGCTATATCAACGGCACTATGCCTGTTCTTGCCTGATTAACTCTGTGGTTGTAGTCAACCCACATTTGACATCTCTCTCTCTCTCTCTCTCTCTCTCCCTCTCTTTCCTTCTCTCTCTCTCTTTCCTTCTCTCTCTCTCTCTCTCTTTCTCTCTCCCTCTCTTTCCTTCTCTCTCTCTCTCTCTCTCTTTCTCTCTCCCTCTCTTTCCTTCTCTCTCTCTCTCTCTCTCTCTCTCTCTCTCTCTCTCTCTCTCCCATTACCTATTTTTAGTTGAAATCTTTATGAGAACTATAGTTCCTACCATTTTCTCTGCTCTGTCCCCACTCTTCCTTCCAAGCTGGCTGTCTTCTGGCAGGTGTGAGACTCTGCAGGTGGGTCTCACATCCGGCTACTCTGTCTTCACACGTGAGTTCGGACCATTCACGTGGGGGGTGACGGCTGATACATAGGGCTCGCTTGATGCCGTTGTAGCTTTTGTTTTCTGGTTGTTTATATTACATTGATTTCTGTTCTCCCTTTTGTGTTTGTCTTTTCTGCAGATGGTCAACCCTGATGTTTCTCTCTACGACTTCATTGTTTTCCTCCGTAGATCTCTGCTCCAGATTTCGGCTTTATGTCTACCATGGAAATTGCATCGCACTTTCCATACTCGAGTCTTTTCTCCTCCTGGTGTCTGTTCCATTTGGTATCTGTTGCCATTTGACCACATAGGTTCTGCCCTTTTCTTCTTCCTCTTTATCTTTTTGTCCTTATCTCCCACCACTGTTGTTTCATTTCTGTTAACACGTTCCTGTTGATCCCCTTGATCTTTTGCTTTTATTCTCTGGTTTTTGGTTTTTTGGTTTTTTGGGTTTTTTTTTTTTTACATATAAGAATTCCTTCCAACATTTTCTGCAGACTATGTGGTGGGTAAAATATTTTGATGGGCATAGTATTGTTGGCTGGAAGTCTGCCATTTTGTAGACTTGTGATTCCATTCTTGTCTGTACTGTCGGGTTTCCACTGAAAAGTCTGATGAAAATCTGACGTAGGTAGGGCAAGATGTTGTCAATATTTTTGTAACTGCCTCTTTCAAATAGTCTCCTGTTGTTTCATTATGAGTGCATAGACAAATATGCACATACAGGTGATTGATCTAATGTTTTAACATATTGTTTTATTCCTTGCCACCCAATACAGAAATCATAAGTGCCGTTTCCATTTTCTTGTGCCTATTTCCAATAGTTCTGCAGTAATGATGCCAAATCTAAATTAACGATAAACCAATATGACTGGAAAACTCAGACCACCAAGGGCTGAAATCCCCGAGTCTCAGCATATGGGTTGCCTCTCTGAGCCTGCTCAGGGCCTCCCTTCTCTAACTCCCCCTTCTCTCCCCTTCTCCCAATGCATCTTTCCCACCTGCCTGGTCGCACGGCCTTGGTTGAGCCCCGTTCCACATCTCTGCTTGGGTCCCAGGCCTCTCAGTCTTGGCTTCTTTCCTAACTCTGTATCTTGAATTTCTAGTCGTTTGTGGGAACTTCTAACCTGGATACCCTATTCAAATAAAAATTTTGTCACAGTTAAAATGTAAGTCATTCCTCACTCCCTAAAGCACCTCCTCTCTTTTCTATTGCTGGGAATTGTCCCAGGAGTCAGCCCTAGACCAGACTTTAAAAAGTGACTTTAATCATGCTAAGTGAAATGAGTCAGAGAGAGAGGAACAGACATAGAATGACTGCACTCATCTGTGGAATATGCAGTAACATAATGGGAGACCAATACCCAAGGAGAATAGAGATAACAGCCCGGAGGATCATTCCCTGGCTTGGAAGTCAACCTCACATGCTGGGGGGAAAGGCAGCTGGGATAGAGAAGGGACCACTAAGTGAATGATTCTTGGAGGACTCAGATGAGAGATGTGTGCTGAAAGTAGACTATGGACCAAACATGATGGTCACTTAGTACCGTATTGCAAACCATAACACCCAGAAGGAGAGAGAGAGAGTAAAAGGGGATGTGCCTGCCACAGAGACGGGGGAGTGGGGGAGTGGGATGGGGGTGGCGGGAGTGATACTGGGAACATTGGTGGTGGAGAATGGGCACTGGTAGAGGGATGGGTACTCGACCATAGTATGACTGAAATGTAATCATGAAAGTTTGTAAGTCTGTAACTGTATCTCACAGTAATTCATTTTTTTAAAAAAGTGACTTTAAAGTAGATTGGGGGAACCTACTATTGGCGGGGAGGGCATTTGCCTTGCATGTGGTCGATTCAGGTTTGATCCCCAGCATCCCATCTGGTCCTCTGAGCATTGTCAGGAGTGATTCCTGAGTGTAGAGCCAGGGGTAACCCCTAAGCATTGATAGGTGTGACCCAAAGAGAAAAAAAAGAAGAGTGAAATATATTGCCGAGAGAGCACAGGTCTAAGGTTCAAGGCACTCACTCTCCTCTCGGATGGAGCTGTGGCCACCAGGATTCAGGTTTGAATGCCTGGCACCACACACGTTCTCCTGAGCACAGAGCCAGAAATGGGCCCTGAGTAGTGCTGGGTGTGGCCCCCACATCAAAATAAATAATCAAATATTGTGGGACCAATCATAATTTTGGTCACCTTACATGGTATCTAATTCTCACAACTTGGAGGCAAAAAGACAGTCCTTTTCCCAGTACAGTTAAGAAAACGCGGTTTATCAGGTCATAGAACGACTTTCTTGCAACTCCAGCTCCCATAGAATAAGCGGCTGAACCCCGTCTGACTCCAGGTCAGCTCTATTCCTCTGATGAGTTTCCTGCGTTCCTGGTCGCGCTGGATAAAGGTATAAACAGTTCATGATCAAACCAAGATCGAAGGCAGCTCTGTGTGACCCACAGACCAGGATTCTCTCCAGGAACAAGCCTGGAGGAGCTGGAATTCCTGCCCGGGCCTCAGGCTCAGGACAGGCCCCTGACGCGGCCAAGGACCTCGGCCTCCTGTGTCCACCCCACGCGGAGTCAGCCCCGAGGGTAGGAGGAATGGCCATTGTCCTGCAACTCTAGGGACGGAGAATCCTACTGTCACTGTCCAAGAACGTGCCTGCTTCCGTCCAAACGGTGGGCTTTCCAATCTCACGGAAGTTAGCAGGACATTGCAACTTAGTGCTGATCCACAGCATGGCCTCAAGGGTAACTGGGGCCTGGAACAATCGTACAGGGGGGAGGAGTTTGCCTTGCATGTGCCAACAGTCGGTTTTGATCCTCAGCACCTCATTTGGTCCCCTGAGTTCTGCCAGGAATGGTCTCTGTGATTGGAACCAGAAATGATCCCTGAGCACAGCCAGGTGTAGCCCCGAAAGCAAACAAAATAAAAGGGGGAGGGAGGGGCTGGAAGGATAGCACAGTGAGTAGAACTCTTTCTTAGTATGTGGCTTACCTGAGTTCCATCCCTGCTAGCACTGCAGCACTGTCCTCCCATTGTTCATCGATTTGCTTGAGTGGGCACCAGTAATGTCTCCATTGTGAGACATGTTGTTACTGTGTTTGGCATATCGAATACACCACGGGGAGCTTGCCAGGCTCTGCCATGTGAGCGAGATACTCTGGGTAGCTTGCCAGACTCTCTGAGAGGGGTGGAGGAATCGAACCTGAGTGCAGAGCCAGGAGTAACCCCTGCGCGTTTTTTTGCTTTTTGGGTCACACCCGGCAATGCACAGGGGTTCCTCCTGGCTCTGCACTCAGGAATTACTCCTGGCGATGCTCAAGGGACCCCATGGGGTGCTGGGAATCGAACCCGGGTCAGCCGCATGCAAGGCAAACGCCCTACCCGCTGTGCTATCGCTCCAGCCCCCAAATTTTAAAACAATTTTAAAAGACGACAAATCTTACTGTTCTAAAATGTATTCTTTTGAAGGTTTCTATCCCAAGTTTGCCAAATACACATGCTCTTTTGTTTTATGTGATTTGGTGGTTGATGTTGTATCAATTGAGTTGGATTCAGATTCATTGCAGAACACACCCATTGAGCACTTCCTGTGCGCAGGCCTCTGCGATCTCAAAGCCTCCCTTCTGGGGCCTTTTTCTGTGCATAAGGGATGAGAACCCCATTTATTTTTTTTTTAAGCGCCTTTTCCCTAGAAAACTTAAGTCAACTTAAAAAGATTTAGACTGGGGTCAGAGCAATAGTACAGTGGGTAGAGAAATAGCCTTGCATGGGGCCAAGCTGGGCTGGATCCCAGGCATCGTACTTGGTCTCCCGAAGCCACTGCGAGTGATTCCTGAGCAAGAGATTGGAGTCAACGCTGAAAACCATTGGCTGTGATGCAAACGCCGAAACAAAACAGTCACGAGGAAGTGCATTTTATTTAAACCACAGAGGCTACAGTGCTTGGTTAGGCCTCTCCCCCAATTCCCACCCATCTGCATTCATGCCTTGTACCAGCTCGTATGTTGCAACTACCGTCTTCAGCTCTCCAGAATAAACACTACCAACAGTCAGCAGAACTATGCAGGGGTGGGGCTGGTGGGTAGAGAACTTGCCTGGCATGCAGACAACCTGGGTTTGATCCCGGACATCCCATATGGCCACCCAAGCATTGCCAGGACTGATCCCTGAGTGCAGAGCCAGAAGCATTACCCTGAGCATTACCAGGTGTGGCCCCCAAACAAACATTCAAATCTGCACGCGATGCTTTCTTACACACACACACACACACACACACACACACACACGTGCACACACATGTACCCAACACACACTGCTGGTTTGCTCATGCGACTTCTCCCACTGTGGACGCTGCTCTAACCTCCTGCAGTCTCTCCTTTCCTGCACCTACCTGGCAGATGCCAACAGACATATATTCTCTGTGCTGCCTCAGAGACATACTCAAATCCTGACTTTAATATATGTTATAGCACTGTAGTACTGTCCTCCCATTGTTCATCGATTTGCTTGAGCGGGCCCAGTAACATCTCCATTATAAGACTTGTTGTTACTGTGTTTGGCATATCAAATACGTCTCGGGGAGCTTGCCAGGCTTTGCTGTGCCGGCGAGAAACTCTCGGTAGCTTGCCGGGCTCTCCGAGAGGGGCAGAGAAATAGAACTCGGGTCAGCCTTGCCAGCTGTGTGCAAGGCCAACGCCCTACCCGCTGTGCTATCGCTCCAGTTTCAATGTATGTTAGAAAGGTGACTTTATTTTCACATTGGCTCTTTGCAGATTTGATTGAGCTAAGACAAGGTCCTATTGGATTAGTGAACCCCAAATTTGGTGCTTAGGGCTCTACACTCAGAAATCAGTCCTGGTCATACCCAGGGGACCATCTGGGGTGCCAGGAACCAAAGAGACAGGATAGAGGTTAAGGCATCTGCCTTGCACAAGGCCAACCCTAGTTCTATCCCTGGTGCCACAAGAAGTGACCCAGAGGACAGAGCCAGGGAGAAGCCCTACACACAGCTGGTTGTGGCCCCAAAGTACAATTTCAAAAATAAATAAGATAGAACAAAATGTGATGTGAAGGGCTCAGACTGGAGGGGCCCAGGTTTAATCCCAGCACACCCAGGATCGTGGCTGAGGCCCATAACAGTGGACTTAGAGGGACTGAAGCACACAGCAGCAACATGGACACACGTGGACAGAGCTGGCCTGTCCTCCTCCCCATGTGATGGACCGTCTTGGGAAAAAGGCCTTGAAGTTGTTCAGCTCCTAGGATGGGCCCCAATCCAGCTGGACTCTGGTGTCTTTCGACAATGTCCAGAGCGAAGCTGTGAGAGAGACTCAAACAGTGCGAGAGCCCCTACCTGCAGGGGAGAGTGAGCAGAGAGCAATTCTCTCTCTGTCTGTCTGTCTCTCTCTCTCTCTCTCTCTCTCTCTCTCTCTCTCTCTCTCTCTCTCTCTCTCTCTCTCTCCTGCTCTGGGACTTCCAGCGGCAGCGTCCAGAGAAGAGACGTTTCTGGAGTTTTGTCTGTGTATCTGAGTTGGGTTTGGCTCCTGGCTGTGCTCTGGGGCCACTCCCTGGCCGTTGCACACCACCCGTGGGCTCCAGCCCACCAGCCCACCTGGTCTGCACAAGAGCTCGCACAAGAGTGCCAGCCTGTGCCCTTGGAGCCTGCTCCTCCAGGCCCTCTCCTGGGTCCCCCCCACCCCCCCAGTTGCAACAGAAACGGAACAATAGATGCACGTGGCAGTTTTCAAAAACGAGCACAAATCCCTTGATCCCTTGGAGAGTTTAATCCCCTCGAGTGTGGTCTGGATTAAGTGATTCTCTCTGACAAACAAGGCCAAAGTGACAGGGTATACCTCTGAGACCCGGCCAGGAGACCCACCCAGGAGTGCATGCAGTGCCCTCTGTCTGTCTGTCTGTCTGTCACTGGCCTTGGGCAGAAGCAGCTGCAATGCTGAGCCCTCCCGCGCTGTGCAGGGACCAAGGCCTGCAGCCAGCAGCCAGGGGGAAGCAGAACACAGGGACCCCACCTGATGCACCCTCCCGGCAGAAGGGCTCCTGCCCTCCCCCTCCTCAGAGAAAACCATCAGGGCTGGAAAGAAGGAACAGCCGGGAAGGTTGCTTCCAACTCCACCTGCAGCAATGCAGTGAGTCCCAACATTTGAGGGCTGGGGCGACAGTGCAGTAGGAAAGGTGCTCACTTAGCACAGAGCCGAACCCGGTTCAGTTCCCGGCACCCTGTCTGATCCCCCCAAGTCCCACAGGAGTGAGCCTGAGCACAGAGCCAGGAGCAGGTCTGCTGGGTGTGACCCTCCCCCAAACCAAGAACCCATAAAAATAAAATATTCGCTACACCATATTGACGGCTGGAGCGATAGCATAGCTAGCAGGGCGTTTGCCTTGCACACAGCCAACCCGGGTTCGATTCTTCCGCCCCTCTCGGAGAGCCTGACAAGCTACTGAGAGTATTCCGTCCTCATGGCAGAGCCTGGCAAGCTCCCCGTGGTGTATTCGATATGCCAAAAACAGTAACAACAAGTCTCACAATGAAGATGTACTGGTGCCCGCTCGAGTAAATCGATGAACAACAGGAGGACAGTGTTACAGTGCTACCATTTTGACAAAGTCCCACACCTGTTACTCTACATAAATATTGTTTCTTTTCCAAGCCACTGAAAATCAACTGGAGATGGTGCATTCCTCAGTTGTACAGAGTCTGAGTGAGATTTTCTTGCATAACTTAGGTACCCAGGGGCTGGAGCGATAGCACAGCGGGTAGGGCGTTTGCCTTGCACACGGCCAACCCAGGTTGGATTCCCAGCATCCCATAGGGTCCCCCGAGCACCGCCAGGAGTAATTCCTGAGTGAAGAGCCAGGAGTAACCCCTGTGCATCACCAGGTGTGACCCAAAAAGTAAAAAAAAAACTTTGGTACCCTTCAAACTCATGAGATTTGGGGCCCCAGATAGTTCAGAACTTAAGGTGCTTGCCTTGAACACAGCCAGACCCAGTACCAGTCTGCACCACCACGAGTGACCCCTGAGCACTGCCAGGTGAGCCCACAACAATAAATAAAATGTAAGAGCCCAGGGGGCCAAAGTGATAGTCCAGCCACACTTGCCTTGCATATGGCTGGCCTAGGCCAAGAGTAATTCCTGAGTGCAGAGCCAGGAGGAAACACTTGAGCATGCCAGGTGTGACCCAAATAGACAAAAAAAAAAATACTAATAATAAAAATTAAAAAAAGAAATACAAACGCCAGTCAGTGAAGGACTCAGAGGACTCAGCACTTGTTTTGCATGTGCGAGCCCCGGTCTGAGTCCCAGCTTTGTAGGCTGATCCCCAGCTCTGCCCAAAACTGCCCCCAACCCCAGGGCAGTGTGCAAAACCCTGCTGGCCGAGAGCCCCAGAGCACACCAAAATAACAGAGAGAACTGCCTCTGCAGTGACAAAACAGAGCTAAAGCGACAGCACAGAGCGCTGGGTGCTCGCCTTGTGTGTGGCCAACCTGGGGTTTGATCCCCACCCGCTCCCCACCATGGTCCCCCTCCCAGTAAGGAGAGATCCCTGAGCACAAAGCCAGGAGGAAGCCCTGAGCACTGCAGGGTGTGGCATCCCCCCAAAAAGAAAAAGAAGTGACCAAATGTCGTCCCGGAAGAGCTCTCAGGTGAAATGGTTGGATAGATGCTGGTGATTAGCCCCACCTGGGAGACCCCACTCACGCACCCACTGGTCTGGAGAAAGTTTGGGGGAGGGACTGCCCAGATACAGTGGCCCCCACAGACTGACCTTGTCGAGGGAGGGGAGCACTTCAGACACCGAGCAGCAGCCTCACGTGTGACCCCCAAGGAAACCCCCAATGCTCGAGCATGATTCAGTAGCATCACTGCGGGGGGTCCTGCCCCTGACCATACACACACACACACACACACACACACACACACACACACACACACACCTGCAGGGACTAACCGTGTCCAGATCTCGCTGCAGGCCCAGTGAATCACGGCACCAGCGCCTGTCTACACCGCAGCAACAGAGCAAGGAAAGGGAGGAAATCAACTGACTAAGCACGTTTCCCCCAAGACTGTGGGGAGAGAGAAGGAGAGGCCCAAGCCGGAAGCCAGAGGCAGGAGCTCCGAGTGAGCCATTCTGGGAGCAGGGCAAAGATGAGAGGGCCGTAAACCCCAGAGGGATGACAAGACGGCCGGCCTGGGAGCCAGCCGGACCTGGCGCCTGAACAGGGTCACCGAGACCCCGAAGGTCTGTGGAACTTCAGCTAGCTTGCATTAATCACCCTTGGTACCGGTCACTGGATGTGTTAGCAACCATTGTGTGCCTTAGATGGAAAAAAAAACCTGGGGCTGGCCTGG
Source organism: Sorex fumeus (assembly GCF_029834395.1). Classification (NCBI taxonomy): domain Eukaryota; kingdom Metazoa; phylum Chordata; class Mammalia; order Eulipotyphla; family Soricidae; genus Sorex; species Sorex fumeus. The sequence goes on along the minus strand of NW_026606070.1, from coordinate 2,449,305 downwards.
GAGAGCTCCTCTGAGCTGCCTCTGACTCTGTCCCGCCCTCCCTGGCTACCCCAAAGCTTCCCTCCAGCTGTTGCCCCTCGCCCTGACTTCTCCGATCCCGATCAGCTTCCATAACAATTGCAGTTCCCTTTTGGGTCAGATGAGAGTGCAGGCAGACATCGAGCTCTAGGACAAAACCAACAAGCCTTTGGGTCTAGGAAAGCAACTTCTAGGGCCAGCGGAATGCCCCTCCCTGGAAGGGATTTGCGCCTTTCCAAGCCAGGGCCAGAGGGGAGTCCACAGAGCAGAGTGTAGATGGGCCTGGGGGAGGGTCACAGAACCTGATGAGCTGCTTGGACCCTCCCCCGCACGCCTCCCTGGCCACACTGGCCAAGAGATGGGGAGTGTCCATCTCTCCACTGCCATGGCCCGCCCCTTCCTTGTCACAGCCATAAAAACCAGAATAAAAAACACCCCTGGGAAAGCATCTCCTGCAATTAAGCAGAAGAGGATAACGGAGACTCATATGCAGAATTCTGAAGTGGACCTTTGCAGAAATAAGACGGCATTCCTGAAGGAAAACAAGACCTCCTAGGACAGACCAAATGCTACAGGGTGGGAGGGGCAAGGGAGAGAGGACAGAGCAGGGCTGGGGCTGGGCAGGGGCGCCGGCCACTGTGACAACAACAGAGCCAGCCTTCATTCCCAGAAGGTGTATGGTCCCCCGACCCCCACCAGGAGGGATCCCAGGACACAGAACCAGGAGTAAGCCCTGAGCACACTGGATGTGACCCCAAAACAAACAAGTGAACGGAGAAAAATCATCACAAGGGAAACACACTCACAGAATCTCATTGAAAGGGGATCAACCTGTCAAAGAAAAGACCTCAAGAGTACAGTCTCTTCAAGAAAGACCAAAGGTCTTAAAAATTTCCACATACGTACGCTGGTTATGGAGAGCACGTAGGTATAATTTTAACCTAACATGGAAAACAGAAAAAAGATAAAATACCAGAAAAAAAAAATACCAGAACTGGAAGGTAAAGATCACAAGCACTGACCGACATGGAAGAGGAGAGAGAATCATGTTGTAGAGAAGTTGGAGAAAGCCCGTGAGATAAATCAGAGCACTTTACAAGGGGAAGTGTCAGCATGACACATCTGCCGAGTGCTGATGAGAAGGACGCAGAGACCGTACTCAAAGAGACAGCAGCTGAGAATTTTCCAACTAATCATAGAGACCCAGAAAGCTGAGTGAAGATCCGTGATTTGAATCCCAAGCAGTTTGCAAGACATATCACTACAGAATAAACCAAATGCTGAGGGCTGCGATGTGCTTAGTAGGACAACATGTGCCCATGTGCCTGGGATGTGTGAAACTTAGGTCCGAGTCCCAGTACCTCTGGGTGATTCCTGTGACAGTCCAATCACAGGTCAATAATTTAAAAACAAAACAACAACAACAAAAATATTCAAATCACCTAGAGAAAGTCTGTGAGGCAAATCAGAGCACTTTATTCAAAGCACCTAGTGAAAAAACAACTTTTTAAAGATGAATTTAACAAAAATTTGTAAGTCTACAACTGTACCTCATGGTGTTTCGCTAATAAAAAATTAAAAAAAAAAAAGAATTTAAGGGGCTGGAGCGATAGCACAGTGGGTAGGGCGTTTGCCCTGCATGCAGCCAACATGGCCAACACAGGTTCGATTCCCAGCATCCCATATGGTCCCCTGAGCACAGCCGGGAGTGATTCCTGAGTGCATGAGCCAGGAGTAACCCCTGAGCCTCGCCGGGTGTGACCCAAAAAGCAAAATAAATAAATAAATAAAATAAAATAAAATGAAAAAAAAAATTTAAAAAAGCTCCTCTGTCAGGCTTTTAGACTTGTCAGCAGAAACCCTACAGGTTAAGGGAATAACAGACACAACCCCAAAATAAAACCCACCAGCCAAGTAAGTATGTGCTTCACCAGGCAAAATTATCATTCCAATATGATGGGAAAATCAATGCTTTTTAAGTTAAAAAAAAAAAAGTGGTAGAGAGGGGGCGGGGCTGGGTAATAAAAGAGTTTACCAGAAATAGGCCTAAAGAAAGGTTGAAAGTTCTTCTACAAGAAAAGAAAGAAGCAAAAGATCACAACATCTTGAGCAAGGGACATACGGTCATACATTAACTAGCAAAGACAAGAGCAGGAGATAACAGCGAAAAGATAAAGAGGAGGCAAAAGGGACACAACCTGTGTAGTCAAGTGATGCCCAGCAGATACCAGCAGAAGGGGCTTGGTTAGGGGTGGAAAGTGTGATCCAATCTCCATGGCAGGCAGAAAACAAAGCCCTGAAGCAGAGATCTTTCAGAATGGAAAAAAATATACATATGAAGAAATGGAGAGACACATCAGGGTTAACCATCTCCGGAAAAGATTGAAATGAGGAGGGGGAAGATACATATCTAGTCAGATTGTATGTATGTGCACACAATCACCCTACCTGTGAATGGTCTGAACTTACCGTGCGGACACAAGGTATCTGGATGGATTAAAGACCAGGGTCATATGGACTTTGTAGAGCAGAGTCTCCCATCAGATAAAAGACAAACACAAGCTCAGAGGAAAGTGCAGGACAAGAGTGAGTTATGCCAACAATGCAGAGAGAAAACAGCAGGAGCTGTCGTTCTCATACCAGGTCAAAGAGATTTTAATTTAAAAAGTAGCAAGAGGGGGGCTGGAGCGATAGCACAGCGGGTAGGGCGTTGGCCTTGCACGCAGCCAACATGGCCAACACAGGTTCGATTCCCAGCATCCCATATGGTCCCCCGAGCACCGCCAGGAGTAATTCCTGAGTGTATAAGCCAGGAGTAAGCCCTGAGCATTGCCAGGTGTGACCCAAAAAGCAAAAAAAAAAAAAAAAAAAAAAAAAAGGTAGCAAGAGGGGCCCGGAGCCATAGTACAATGGGAGGGGCATTGGCCTTGCACATAGCCAACCTGGGTTCAATTCCAGGCATCCCATATGGTCCCTTAGCAACGCCAAGAGTAATTCCTGAGTTCAGAGCCAAGAGTAAGTCCTGAGCATCACTGGGCATGACCCAAAAAGACCAAAAAAAAGAGAAAAAGGTGGCAAGAAACGGACATGACTATTATCTATTGATCTAGGGATCAATCCAGCAAGAAGATGTCATAGTCTCTCAAGCACTGCCACGTGTGCCCCATACTCCACTCCCCCAAGGAGATAAAATAAAATCATAGAGAGAAAGAACAGAATCAGAAATCAAAGAGATAAAGTTGCACACAATACAGTAGTAATACAAGGAGCCTAAGAGACTTCAAAGAACATTTATTTTATGTGCAAATAAATGGAACAACTGAAAAGAAATGAACGCATTTCTAGAGTAATAAGATTTTTATTAATATGATTTTTATTAATATGATTTTTAAGTCTAAACCAGGAAAAACATGGAAAGTTAGGACAGACCAATGACAAGTACAAATACTAAAACAGCATCAAAAGTCTCTTTAAGAACAAAAAAGCTCACGACCAGAAATCTTCATCAGTAAACTCATCAAACCCTGCTGAAACTCTTTTTTGTTGTTGTTTGTTTTGTTTTTTGGATCACACCCAGCAATGCACAGGAGTTACTCCTGGTTTATGCACTCAGGAATCATTCCTGGCGGTGCTTGGGAGACCATATGAGACGCTGGGAATCGAACCCGGGTGGGCCGCATGCAAGGCAAACTCCCTACCCGCTGTGTTATTTCTCCAGCCCCCTCCTGCTGAAACTCTTCTTAACTATCGAAGAGGGCAGAGTCCCAAATGCATGCAAGAGGCCAGGCCAGTATCTTGGGAAGTAGAATCCAACCTCACACAATGAGTATCTTTCATCTTCTTGCTTGTTTCTTTGTTTGTTTGTGGACCTCACCCAGTGGTGCTCAAGTCTTATTCCTGCCTCTGCAGTTAGGGATCTGGTGGGCTCAGGGGATCATATGGGGTGATTGCTTTGCACATGTGGTGCCAGGATCAAACCCGAGCTGGCCACATGCGAGGCAAATACCCTTCTTACTGTCCTATCTCTGTGGCCCCAGTATCATTCATCTTGACCAAGGGGGATTCATCCCAGGGATTTGAGTAGTGTTTAGCAAGCATGTGCAAATCCACTCATGCATAAAAAGCATAAAAAGAAAGATAAAGGGAAAAGGGTCAGTAAGGCACTGCCATTCATGTGGCCAACCAGGGCTGGATCCTGGCACCACATGTGCAAAGCAATCCCTGAACAAAGCGATCCTTGAGCAAACACTAGGAGTAAACCCTGAGCATTGCCAGGTGTGGCCCCAAACCAAAACAAAACAAACTAAAAATCCCTGAAGCTAGATTAGGATGCCTGCTCTCACCCTTAGTCTTAAAGTTTTGGAAATCCTATCCAGGATTTCTTACACTTATTAAAACAACAATTTAAAAGGAATATAAGTAGGAAAAGAAGCAAAAGGAATGCCATTTGCAGATGACATACGAATATACACATTACAAAAAATGACCCCTCCAAAAAAGTTACCAGAAATATTGAGTTCAGTAGAGTAACAGGATACAAAATCAATACGCATTAAACTGTGCATTTTTTTATATGAAAACAATGAATTCAGGGAAAAGGGGAACGATGAAAGCAGGTCATGTTTTCAATCAAGCAAATGCACCAAAAGAAGATAAAATATCTGGGAGTAAGCCTGACAAAAGTGAAATATCTATCTAGTGAAAACTGTTAGGCTAAAAGAAGTGGAAAGACAGCCCTTGGTCCTTGATGGGAAGAACTGACATTATTCCAATATCCTTGTTGGGCGGGGATATAGTCCAGGAGTTGAGGCAGGAGGCAGTGACCTTCTGTGTGGCAGTGTTGGTCACTCTCCTGGTTCTAGTCCCAGTACCACAGAGAGTTCCTTGAGCACCCCCAGGGGTCACTCCTGAGCATAGAGCCAAGAATACCCTTGAGTCCTCCCAAGTGTGGTTCCAACCCCCATCCCCCCCCAAAACTATAAGATAACCCTCTTACCTAATGCAATATACAGATACAATGAAATCCTCAATAAGATATCAATGGTGGGGCCCGAGGGATAGTCCATCTGGGAGAGTATTTGCCTTGCACACAATTGATCAGGGTTCAATCTTCAGCATCCCATATGGTTGCCCGATGGTCCTCTGAACACTGCCAGGAGTAATTTCTGAGTGCAAAGCTAGAAGTAACCCCTGAGTATTTCCAGGTGTGCCCCCAAAAGCCAATATATATATATATATATATATATATATATATATATATCAAGAGAGAGACAGAGAGAGACAGAGAGAGAGTTGATAGACATAGATATATAGATACATACATAAAAACATACTGCATTTTTCAAAGAAATAGAGAGATAAATGGTCAAATGTGTACAGATCTACAGAAGACCTGAACGAGCCAATGCAAGTCTGAGGGGAGGGAAGAGAAAGACAACATGACAAAGCAACTGTGGTGCAAACAGAGTTATATTGGGGAAAAACAAGCAGGCTCACTGACCAATAGGATAAAGGGCCCCTGGAACTAACCTGCACCTACGTGGATTTCATCTGCAATAAAAGAAACTTGTCTTCAACATGTGATGTTTTGGATATCATATTACTATAGGCAAAAGAGGAAGGGAAGGGAGGGGGAGGGTTGGGGAGGGCAGGGCAGGGCAGGGGAGGAAAGGGAACTGGAGGGGAGAGAATGGGAGGAGAAGGAAGGGGAAGGGAAGAAGGGAAGGGAAGGGAAGGGAAGGGAAGGGAAGGGAAGGGAAGGGAAGGGAAGGGAAGGGAAGGGAAGGGAAAGGGAGGAGCAGAGATATGCCACCTTTTAACACCTTACAAGAATGAGATCAAATGGATAAAATGCTTAGGTATAAGGCCTGAAACCACAAATTCTGTAGAACAGGTAGGTGAGTAAGGTGAGTAAGTCCTTGCTTCAGTGTAGAGATCTTCCTAGACATTCAACTCCAGTGGCAAAAGAAGCAAAAGCAAGAGCAAACCAATGGGTTTCTACCAAACTAAAAGGCTTTTAGAGGCTGGGGTGATGGAACAGTGGGAAGGGCATTTGCCTTGCACGCAGTTGGCCTGTGTTCAAACCTGGGTATCCCTTAGAGTCCCCTGTGCACCATCGGAGTAATTCTTGAGTGCACAGCCAGGAGTTACTACTGAGTATTGCCAGAAATAAAAACAACACACACACACACATACACACACACACACACACACACACACACTGCAAAAACAAGACATGGAAATTCCATTCAATTCAGTATTATGACTCATAGGCATTTACCAAAATATACATGAATACACTAATTTGGGGGATGGAATGAGAGAACAGCAGCAAAGGTGCTTGCCTTGCATGCATCCAACCGAGGTTCAGTCCCTGGCATGCCATACGGTCCCTCGAACCCCATCAGGAGTGATCCCTGAGTACAGAGCCAGGAGCAAGCCCTGAGCACTGCCACGCGTGCCCTGTCCCAAAGAGTCATTTGTGAGTGACTTTATCCCAAAGAGTGAGGATAAATAGAAACCTTGCAGATTCATGAACTATAAGCCTTTCCTTTATTCTTAATATTTTCCCATTATAGTCATTCTGAACCCAAGTCAAGACAGTGAATTTGAAGCTACCCAAAAATGGTAGCCAGAGGAAGAATAATAAATATAAAAAGCATTCCTGAGAGAGAGAGAGAGGGAGAGAGAGAGAGAGAGAGAGAGAGAGAGAGACAGAGAGAGAGAGAGAGAGACCGCACATCTACCATGGGGGGGAGAGAGAGAGAGAGAGAGAGAGAGAGAGAGAGAGAGAGAGAGAGAGAGAGGGGAAGAGAGGAAGAGAGGGAGAGAGAGAAAGAGAGAGGAGAGGAGAAAGAGAGAGAGAGAGAGGGAGAGAGACCGCGCATCTACCATAGAGGCAGGCTGAGGTGGGAGTGGGGGTGATGGGAGGAAACCTGGGGACCCTGGTACTGGGAAATGTGCCCTGGTGGAGGGACGGGTGTTGGAACACTGGTCGGACTGAAATCCAATCATGAACAGCTTTGTAAGGGTCTAACTCACAAGTGATTCAATTTTTTTAATTAAAAATATAAATAAAAATATAAATAAATAAAAATGGACCTAACCATTAAAATAAAACTATTCCTTTGAGCCACACTATTTAAAAAGGCATGATAATTGTATGCATTCACGGACTTATTCTTACAGAGGCCTCCATTTCAGCCAGATTCTTGTTCCGTTTGCCTTACAGTATTTTACAACACTAGAAGGAGACGCAGCTTTCAGTGTCGCTGAAGATTTCAAGGGAGAGGATTGGGTCATGCTCGCCTATGTTCTGGGGCAATTCCTGGCTCTTTGCTCAGAAGTGACCAAGAATGACTACAGTCTAAGAATTTCTCTACAGTTCCTCCATAGGAACTGCTCAATATATTTATCTGCTACTCATCTGTACTTCACAGCATACTTGTTCTTTCACATAGGTGGCTGATAAGTGACTGTTTAGCGGCTGGACATCTAGCTTAGCCGTAGAGTACTTGCCTTTTTGGTGTGCGGCCCTGGGTTAGGGCCCTAGCACATGATTCTCTCCCTATCTCCCTCCCTCTCCCCCCTCTCTCCCTCCCTCCTTCTTCCCTCTCCCTCCCTCCTCTCCTTCCCTGTCCTCCCTCTCTCTCCCTCCCTCTCCCATATTCCCCTCTCTCCTTCTCTCCCCCTCTCTCTCATTCTCTCTCCCTCTCTCTCTCTCCCTCTCTTTCTCCCTCTCTCTTCCTCTCTCTCTCTCTCTCTCTTTCTCTCTCTCTCTCTCTCCCTCTCTCTCTCTCATACACACATGCACACACACACACAGTTTGTTGAAGTTACTGGAATGTATTCCCCCTTGGAGTCAGACTTCCAATAGATATACATGTGTACACCATGTGTTTCTGGTGGTGTTTGGAGAGACAACTTGTATATGTGGGCAGAGACTGGTGAGCGAGGGGATTTAATAGAAAAAAGAAAATCTCAAGCCAGTTGAGGAATTGGCTTCAGTTGGAGACGTAGAACTACAAGTTCTAATTTTGGTTTACTTCCTCTCCTGCCTAAGAATCTTAACCAAGGCTACTTTCATTTCCTTTTCTCAAGAAAGCCTCTCTTGGTGCTGGAGCGATAGCACAGCAGGTAGGGCGTTTGCCTTGCACGCAGCCGACCCAGGTTTGATTCCCAGCATCCCATATGGTCCCCTGAGCACCGCCAAGTGTAATTCCTGAGTGCATGAGCCAGGAGGAACCCTTGTGCATTGCAGGGTGTCACCCAAAAAGCAAAAAAAAAGAAAATTAAAAAAAAAAGAAAGCCTCTCTCTTAAGGCCTCGTGAAGGTGCAAGTAATAAGAGATTGGAAAACACCTTTTCCTCTCAGTCCAAATGGCTTAGGAGGGGCTGGAGCAATCGCACAGCGGGTAGGGCGTTTGCCTTGCACGTGGCCAACCCGGGTTCAATTCCCAGCATCTCATATGATCCCCTGAGCACTGTCAGGGGTGATTTCTGAGTGCAGAGCCAGGAGTAACCTCTGTGCATCGCTGGGTGTGACCCCCCCCCAAAAAAAAAATGGCATAAGAGAGAATCTCTACCATTTGGGCCAGTGGCTCGAACCCAGTCAGCTGCATGCAAGGCAAACACCCCACCCGCTGTGTATGTCTCTGGGCCCTCGATTTGTTTCTTTCTCATCCCTCCCCTCTTCCCTATAAACTGCAGGCCCTAGATTAATCCAGCGAGTGCCAGAAGCTCCAGAGACTTGGCGAGGGCAGGCTCTGTGCAGTTCCTCCCTCTCCCTCCCCTCTCTCCCTCCCTGCAGTGGTTAGGGCAGAAGGTGACGGGTTAGTCACCAGCCTCCTTCCTGTGGCTCAGGCAGGCAAGTTGAAACCTGCAGGGTCATCTGGGAAGCCACTCACTCCGTGGGGACCCGCCCAGCCCGGGGTCACTCTTGGGTAGCAGGGCCCAGCCCTGAGAAACAGGTGGGTGTGGTGCGGGAACACAGGGACATGCAGAACCACAGAACTGGCTGGCTGGCACCTGCCTCTGGAACAAGCCGGGATCCGCCCGTCGTCCGTCCGTGGGCCCTTCTCTCAGGGAGGTGCGCTCCCTCGGCTGCCTCAGACCTCAGGCCTCTCCTGCTTTCCCAGCGATGGCACTGAGCACACGAGGAAGGGGCTCTCGGGGCCAGAGAGAGCGTGCAATGCCTAGGCCACTGGCCTGCAGCAGCTGACCCCAATCTAACCCCTGGCACTGCCTAAGGTCCCCTGGGGAACTGCCAGGACTGACCTCTAAGCCCAGAGCCAGAACTAAGCCCTGAGCACTGCCAGGTGTGGCAAAACACACACACACACACACACACACACACACACACACACACACACGCACACACTCTCTCACATACTCACATACTCTCACTCACTCTCTCACACACTCTCTCACTCTCACACAATCTCTCACTCTCACACACTCTCTCACTCTCTCTTACACACACTCTCTCACTCTCTCACACACACTCTCTCACACACTCTTCATACACACATTCTCTTACACACACAAACTCTTCCACACACGTACACTCTCTCATGCACACACTCTCACATACACACACACTCTGTCATACACTCTCACACACAAACTCTCTCACATACACATTCTCACACACACACTCTAACACTCTCACACATACTCTCTCACACACACACTCACACATACACTTTCTCACAGTCTCTCTCTCACTCTCTCTCTCTCTCACGCACACACACACACACACACACACGAGGGTTCTGGAAATTATAGTTGTTGCTTGTCTAACAAAAATCAAGTGTGTGAAGTTGAAGTCTTGGGTCAAGACAGGAGGAAATCTGGTCTCTTGGCCAAAGTCCTGACCAAAGGCACCCGTATCATGCCAGGATTCCGCAGACGTGCTTGCTGGGGTGCAGCACTCACCCCTGACGGTGCTCCCACACACGGGGCAACGTGGGAGGAGTGGGTGAGTCAGCTGGAACAGGGCCGGCTTCCCGCAGGAATGCCACATGGCCAATGATGAAGGGCGGTCATTGGGTCTTTCCAGCTGTACAATAGCTAGTCACAATCACTTTAAAATTTAATTTTTATCGACTTCAGATTGGTGAGTTATAAATGTTCCCAGGGACTGGACTGTTAGCGCAGCACGGAAGACGTTTGCCTTGCACAGGACGGACCCGACACCCCATATGGGCCCAGGGGCCCTGCCAGGGGTGGACCCCAAAACCAAAATAAAATAAAAATAGATAAAAACACGCATCTTCCCAACATTCATTTAATGCAAACGGCCAGTCACACGAAAGAGAAGCCAAATATTCTTCTGGTCTCTGAACCGAAGGCACTGCCACCACCTTTGCTTTCTCTCAGCCTCGGGTCCTCTGCTCAGCCGTCTGGGATTCCCCACAGACTTTTCCTCAGAGCGGTGCTCGGCCATGTGTTAAAGGCTCGGCTCTGAGGCTGCAGGCCCTCGTGCAGGGGGGGCTTAACCATAACTCAGGTGATTTGGTTTTTAAATGGCAGAGCTTGGCCCCCGAGCAATAATACAGCGAGCAGGGCATTTGCCGTGCACATGGCCAATCTGGGGCCAATTCCTGGCACCTCATATGATCCCCTGAGCACCCCCAGGAGTGATTCCTGAGTGCAGGTTCAGAAATCTCTCCTGAGCATCTCTGGTTGTACACCCTCCCACCCCCAAAATAGGTAGAACTTTCCCGGAAGCAGTTCACATCGAAAAGGATTTGACAATGAGGGTTCTGGCTCACTCCACAGCACAATATGGACTGGCCCACGTGTCTGTTTTCTCTGAGTCCATTCTTCCTCAAGGCACGAGGGGCATGGAGCTGACCCCCAAGTTTGAGCATCAGTAGAGATTGGGATGAACCCGCATGTATGCCAAGAGCCAAATTGTCAGTGTTGTAGAAAGTGCACAGAGAATTGGATTTTTTGTTTGTTTGTTTGTTTGGGGGCTACAACCGGCAATGTTCGAGGGTTACTCCTGGCTCTGTGCTCAGGGATCATTCCTGGCAGGGCTCGGGAGACCCTTTGGGATGGCAGAGATTGAACCCGGGGCAGCCTGCGTGCACGGTGCGTGCCCTACCGGCTGCACCATCGCACCAGCCCATATTAGAAACTTTGAAAGTGTCATGTGTGTCGGTGTGGCAGAGGCAGGGGTGAGCTCCCCGTGCCTAGCAGTTGGGGCTTTTCCTGGTGGTGCTGGTCCCGGGGCCACACTCAGGGACACCAAGATCTTTGACCTCTCTCCCAGGACCCTCTCCCTGATGTTTGTGCCAGTGGCGCGGCTTGGGGCTGACTCCTGGCTCTGCACTCATTGATCACTCCTGGTAGTGCCAGGATTGAACCTGGACACGTGCAGAGCAAGACCTCCCTCTCCCCCACCCCCCAGTCCCATCACACCAGCTGCCAATTTGCACAAGGTAAGCAAATCAGTTTGAGGGCTGCGATCAGCTGTGGCCAAAGAGGAGAGAGACAGACAGACGGACACACACACACACACGCAGGCAAGCAGAACTTGGCGGTGTGGGGGTGAGTATGCCAGAGGAGGGAGGGACACAGGAGTGTGAGAAGTGGGGGTCCCCAGGTGGTCCGTTTTCCGCAGCCCTGTGGGGGAGAGTCTCTCGGCTTTCACCCTGCCTATCCCAGCAGCTGCTACCACAGCGGGAGGCCCACTGCCAAGACCGCAGGCGTCAGGACGGTTTCGTGTCTGCGTTTATTTCTCCGGTTTTCCCTGGGGTTCCTTTGCTGATGTGTTGGGGTCCCCCGTGAATGCCCATGACACACCAGGCATCTGCAGTCTCTGCCCTGACTTACAGCACTGAGGGAAGGTTCGGGAACCCAAGGAGCCCGGGAGCTGCTGGTTCCTGCTTCCTCGGTTGTCATGAGTGTTGGGGTGTTGGGTGGGGAGACAGAGGGCTATGATCAGCTCTGCTGTTCTGATAACAATCGGGGTGTTGGAGGTATTGGGAGGGCGCCTGTCAGACCATATCATACGCATGCTTAGCCAACGTGCTTGTGGGTTCTACTCTTTTTTTTTCTTGCTTTTTTTGGAGGTCACACCCAGCGATGCTCAGGGGTTCCTCCTGGCTCTGCACTCAGGAATCACCCCTGGCTAGTGCTCAGGGGACCATATGGGATGCTGGGAATCGAACCTGGGTCTGCCGCGTGCAAGGCAAATGCCCTACCCGCTGTGCTATCGCTCCAGCCCCTCCTGCTCTTTTCTGTTATTTTAAAAGTATTTTCAGTACCGTGGCTCATAGTCCTGTCAGCCATAGGGTTTCATGCGTCCCACAGGCCCTCACCGCGCCCTCCCCCAGAGGGTCCCATCCCAGTGTCCCCGCTCCCACCCTAATCTCCCCTCCTACCACCCGCTCCCTCCCCCAGAGGGTCTTGTCTCCGCTCCCCTGCCCTCCCTCTCCCCCCATAGGAAACTTCCTCCTAACACCCAGTCCCTAGTCCCTGTTGCATTCGGGTGTTTGTTATTCCTGCCCTCTCTTCCTTTCTGGGAGTCATCTGAGACAGGTGATTCCGAGTCCATCCCTCTCCTTGTGACTGATTTCCTTTTTTTTTTCTTTTCTTTTTGGGTCACACCCGGTGATGCTCAGGGGTTACTCCTGGCTCTGCACTCGGGAATTACTCCTGGCAGTGCTCGGGGGACCCTATGGGATGCTGGGAATTGAACCCAGGTTGGCCGCGTGCAAGGCAAACGCCCTCCCCGCTGTGCCATCGCTCCAGCCCTCCTTGTGACTGATTTCTCAGCATGAGAGCAGCAAAAGCTACGTGCTTTTTTCCTTCCTCGCAGCTGGCTAGTATTCCACTGTGTTCCGTGGCTTCTTTATGATTCGTTCCTGGGCCCTTGGGTTGTTCGCAGACGTGGGCAGGCGTGAAGCGTGTGGGGTGAGCCTAACTTCAGGCCTTTCTGAGCAGGTGTGCTCGGCTGGTTGGTTTGGCTCCTGGGGTAGATGCCCAGAAGTGCAACTGCTGCTTTTTACTGCAGGGACTCTACCTGCAGTGCTCACGTGCTCCTGGGCACCCCGCTTCCTGGCCTGCTGCTTTGACACTGGCTTGGGGGGTGCAGTCCTTGGTTGTGCTGCTGACATGCGGGAGGCGAGTGCGTGGGTGGGGGCCATTCCCTGGGTCTGAGAAGGCCTCTGGCAGGGCCACCAGAGGGCACTGGAGCAGGCAGGGACTTCAGGGACTGGGCAACAGCCTTCTTGCACACTTACCACCAAGCAAGTGTATGAAGACTTGGGATCCGCCCTGCTTGGGGTCCCCAGGCCCGTGTCCCTGCTGGTACTGTCCTCGAGGAAGTGGTTCTCCTGGACTCAGGGCCTGCGGCTGACTTTGAGTCACCTGCCTTGCCAGGCTCTCCCCAACAGTACGCAAACACTGAGGCCCGGACAAGAATCCATGGCATCTTTCAGAAGGCGGAGTACTATAAGTGTGCAGGCACGCTCATAACTGCATCTTGGTTTGATGTCTCCATTCAGGCCTAATTTCATGTGTTGCAGTTCCCTTTATTGTGCTGAAGAGATGCTGAAATGTGTTGTGGGGGAGGTATTGTCACGGGGCTCTCAAGCGGAGTTCTGGGGCTCCAAAATCACTCCTTGACCTAGTCACGAGGGCGGGAGGGTTCAAAACTCAGGCCCCATGATGCGTTGTGCCTCAGCCCAGTTGTTCTGGGGCTCCCGGGCTGCCCCAAGAATGTCAGGTGCCTCGTGGTGGTGACCCAGGCTCAGCCGGGCGTGTGGACCCTTTGAGCTCTCTCCGTAGTCCCAACACAGTAGGTTTCATTTGGGTTTCTCTCTCTCTCTCTCTCTCTCTCTCTCTCTCTCTCTCTCTCTCTCCCTTTTTTTTTCCTTTTTGGGTCACACCCAGCGATGCTCAGGGGTTACTCCTGGCTCATGCACTCAGGAATTACTCCTAGCGGTGCTCGGGGGACCTATGGGATGCTGGGAATTGAACCCGGGTCGGCCGCGTGCAAGGCAAGCACTCTCCCCACTGTGCTATCACTCCAGCCCCCAATTTGGGTTTTTCATGAAGGACGGGGAGGTCACACTCAGCAATGCTCAGGGCTCACCCCAGGTGGGGTTTGGAGACTATATGTGGTGCCAGGGGGAAACCGAGGCCAGCCCGTCTGTGCTCAGCCGTCTGCCTCCGAGGAGCCGGAGGGCCATATGCAGGCTGGGACCCAGCAGCCAGGCACATGCAGGCTGGGTGCCTTAGCACTCAGACTCTCCTGATATATTTGAAAACTTGAAGAGAAAATAAAGTGACCCAGTCTCGCTGCTGGGGGCTTGTCAGGGAAGCAGCACGTTGGCCGCCAGCCAAGAGCTTAATTTTGTGTATGACACCCCAGTAGGGAGCGGCGGCTCTGAGACCATCCCCTAGATGCCTGTGGGTCTCAAGGGGGTCACTTGTTTTTCTCTAAGTTCCATGTGAACCACAGCTAGAAACTACCAGGTAATATCCCGAGAGAGTTCATGCATGAAGAGACAGCAACAAAAAGTGCCATCATGGTGCAGAGAGAGGGAAAGAGAGAGAGTGGGAGAGAGAGAGAGAGAGACAGACAGACAGACAGAGACAGAGACAGAGATACAGAGATAGAGACAGAGATAGAGACAGAGACAGAGAAACAGAGAGACAGAGAGAGATAGAGAGGCAGACAGAGAGAAAGGAGAAGGACACACAGAGAGAGAGAGACCAAGAGGGAACGGGACAGAGAGAGAGAGAGAGAGAGACAGAGAGACAGAGAGAGAGAGACAGAGAGAGATATGTCTTTTATAGAGACAGGCTGGGGTGGAGAGGTGGTAGGAGGGAAACTGAGGACATTGATGGTGGGAAATGTGCCTTGGTGATGGGACGGGTGTTGGAACATTGTATGACTGGAACCCAATCATGAACAACTTCATAACTGTATCTCATGGTGATTCAGTTAAGAAAAAGAAAAAGAAAAATCTTAACTCCTGTGCTCAGGCAGGGCTCAGTAAGAAAATTATTAGTTCCATAACAAACAGGTGGGACTATTTGCCAGAGCTAGAACAGATGTGACTCTTGATCAGAAACCTCAAAGAAATCTCCACACATGCATGTCCCAGGAGACCCTGGTTCTGCCCTCGTAGGGGTGCCCGTGAGGCCCACCCCATCTCATCAAAGGCACCTTTGTTATTTCAGTTTTTAAGCCAAATCACGATCCCAACGGCAGCACGGGGAGCCAGAGAGAAGAGTAAAATCTGGGAGCGAATCCATGAGAAATCAAGTTGCCAAGGATTTAATTTGGAAATACTAACATCTGTCAGTTGGATTTTCAGTCAAACCCTGTACCGAGGCACAGAGAAGCAAAACAATCGCACCCCATTAACACCCCCAAAGTGAAAGATAAAAGGAACTGGAAAGCAGAAGGAACAGATTTCCACACATTATAATGATCTGCAGTAATTTACGCTCAACGAGAGTGATTTTCTCTCAATGATTCTACCCACTTAAAAAAAAAAAAGGTTTTAGTTTTGGGGCCACATCTGGCTGTGCTTAAAGCTTACTCTGGGTTCTGTGTTGTTCAGGGATCACTCCGGATACTCAAGGGATCCTACGTGGTGCCAGGGGTTGAACCCAGGTTGCCTGCACACAAGAGAAATGCTTTACTTAACATCTCTTCAGCCAACACCCATTTTGAACCATTAAGATTAGCGGGATGGGGTCTGAGGGGCACTTTGCCTGTGGCTGCCTCAACTGTACCCTGGAACAATCCTGGCACGATCCCCTGAATGAGGAATACTCCCTGAGCACTGCTCAGCGTGGTCCAAATCTCCCCAGCACCAAAAATAAAAGATATTGGGAGAAATGGGATTGGGGGACATGGTTCAAAGAGTTGAAGGGTATATGCTGTGTGTGTAGGAACCAAGAGTTGGACCCCCAATACACCTGACCCCTGAGTATGCTTAGTGAGTCCCCTGCCAAAGAAATGCATCCAGAATGGGTCCTCAGCACAGTTTGGTGGGGAGGTCACATCTGGCATTGCACTGGAGCTCAGGGATCACTTCTGGTAGGCTCAGGAGGTCATATAGGGTCTCGGGGATCGAACCTGAAGCAGCTGCGTGCCAAGCAAATGCCCCACTCACTGCACCATCAGTTTGACCCTCCCCCAGCACAGTTGGGTGTGACCTCCAAATAAATAAGAAATACCTTAAAAAAAACCCAAACCATGTGAGCATTTTATGTGCTCTCTCTTTTGAAAAATAAAATGTATTTGGTGGTAAAGGTAAAAGGTAAAGGCCCTCCCGTTGATCGTCGATTTGCTCGAGCAGGCCCAGTAACGTCTCCATTGGAGACTTTGTTGTTACTGTGTCTGGCATATCGAATACTCTCGGTAGCTTGCCGGGCTCTCCGAGAGGGGCGGAGGAATCGAACTCGGGTCGGCCATGTTGGCTGCGTGCAAGGCAGACGCCCTACCCGCTGTGCTATTTATACTTGATAGTTGGGATCTGTAGTGACAGCTGGACTGGTTTCCTGGTCAGTGTTTTATACTCCGAGTGCTACTTCTCACCCCACCGAGAGCGTCAGTAACCCACCAGTCCCCAAGATCCCCACTTGTAAAATCTTAACATGGCAAAGGTTGTGTGTTCGCAGGCTCACTGGATGGCACTGTCTCACTGCCTGCATTCGGTGCTCCTGAGCTGCTTTGTGTGGCCTGGATCAGGACGGCTCTCGGCCAAGGGCAGACAAAGGAAGAGACGAGGGCCAGGCTGGTCGATATCAATTGTAGTTTATTCCAGTCCTCTTCACTCCTGTCTCTCCTCCGCCTCCTTCTCTCCTGGGCCCCGATCTGGAACCCCTTCTCCTTCTGGCTCTTGACTCTGGACTCTGGATCTCCGAGCTCTCTCACTTCTGACTCTGCTCTCCGAGCTTACAGTCTTAGTTATATAGCAATCTATAGGGTTGTTCACAGCAGAAATCTGTAAGGTGGTGACACAAAGGTGGGTTGAATATTGACAAATCAACAATGAGAGGTAAGAGCACTCCTCCAGGAGATTAACTCAAGGATAAAATCTCATCTAAAGAGATTACTCCAGGGGCTGGAGTGATAGCACAGCGGGTAGGGCATTTGCCTTGCACGTGGCCCGACCCAGGTTCGATTCCCAGCATCCCATATGGTCCCCTGAGCACCGCCAGGAGTAATTCCTGATTGCATGAACCAGGAGTAACCCCTGTGCATCACTGGGTGTAACTCCCCCCCCAAAAAAAGTGAAAAAATAAATAGATTACTCCAGATTACTAGGAGATCTAGGAGATCCGCTCAAGGGTGGGATCCTAAAATGCTGTGTTCTTTCCTCAGCTAGTAATCTACTTCAATAGTTGTAGTAAATCTACTTCTAATATTTCTAGCAATGTCATTCTGTGTGAGCACAGTAAGAGATACAAACATCTCATTATACATTCCGCAGAGCTCAGGCCAGGTTAGTCTTCCTAGCCCCAGTTACTTACTTTGGATCATGACAGCATTTGTCCATGATCATGCCCTCAACTTATAGTTGAGTATCATGGCACTTTGGCCTGGCCCATTTCGATGCCAGGGTAGCTCACAGCTTGCCCTGGGTCCATTCAGTCCCTCATTGGGACCCTGCTTCGGGGGTGCTAGGAACTAAGGGCAACTGAGTCAAGAAAGCAGATGCCCAGGAGTAAATATTATTCGGAGTCAATCAACTTCCAAGTTACAAAGCACAATATTAACTGTCTTCCTGTGTCCATACAGAAAGGACATTGCTTACAATACAAGTTCAGTGTCCTGGGATGGGTGTGACCCTAAGCTACCTGAGGAAGGACAAAACAGTGTCATCCTACACCCATTCCCTCCCCATCTCTGTGGTTCTATCTCCAACTGTTTCTTCTGGGGACTGTCTGGTCCCTCCTCTGTTCTTTACACTTCGCATATGCACAAGACCACCCAGTGACTGTCTTCTTCCTCTGACTCACTTCCCTTAGCACTACCCCTTCCAGCTCCATCCAGGTCACAGTGAGAGGTCCGGTTCCATCTTTCCCCGTAGCTGATACACTCTTCTTTTCGCACTCTTCGGATGACCAGGGTGACCCCAGACCTGGACTGTGTGAATCGTGTCACCAGGCGCTAGGATGCAGACTGATGACTCAGAGTTCCAGGAGAGGAACCGCGGGGTCAGAGGGACATTCTAGCCCTACTTTTTCGAGGAATCTCCATACCATTTTCTGTGAGGGCTTCACCAGGAGTGAAGGGGAACCCCTTGCCTGCACCCCCACACCCGGGGCAGCACTGGTCCCCTCCATTCTTGTCTTTCCTGATAAGGATCCTGTGCATATGACGAGGCTTTCCCTGGGTTGTTCATAGCAGAAATCTGTAGTAACAGCTGGCATCAGGGCACGTGCAATAGTTGCAGGTACTGGGCGTGGAAGGCAGTATTAACAACTTGGCCATCTTCCTTAGGTGTTTTCCTAAGAAAACACCTCATTGACTTTTTTTTTTAAAGTGGGGTGCGGTGGTGTTGGGAGGCTACACCTAGCTCTGTGCTCAGGTAGCTTCCAGGGATGCTGGGGTTGAACGGGAGATCGTGGGATGTGGGGAAACTGAAGACCCACACAAAAAGCAAGTGCCTCACCTTCTTTGTTATCCCTATGGCTCTCACTAAATGTTTTATTTATTCATTTATTTATTTATTTGCTTTGTTTATTTATTTATTTGGGTCACACTCGGTGATGCTCAGGGGTTACTCCTGGCGGGGGACCATATGGGATGCCGGGATCGAACACGGCTCGGCGGAGTGCAAGGCAAACGCCCTACCCGCTGACTAGGGGCCCAGAGAGAGAGAGAGAGCAGAGAGAGAGAGAGAGAGAGGAGAGAGAGAGAGAGACAGACAGACAGGCAGACAGACAGAGAGCATTTGCATGTACCTCACATGTGGGGGACGCTGGTTGTATCTCCCGCACTGCATGAGTGCAGTGATCCCCCCAGGAGTGACCCCTGAGCACAGGGGCAGGAGTAAGTCTTGAGCATCCCGGGATATGGTCCCCAAACCCAAACCAAGTAAGATTACTGTTCAGAGGGGCTGATGCGGAGCAAGAACTTCAAGCCCGGCGAGCAGTGCTCCCGCGTGAGGGGCCACGGGGCACATTCCCGGGTCTCCTAGACGGCTGCTGGAGGACCGGCCCAGACCCGCGCTGGGAGGAGGGCCGTGCGGGAATCGCTCCCTTGGGGGGGGTCTCCTCCTTCCACTGCGTGTGCGTCCTGGGGCCCAGCGCTCGGGGATCAGGGTGGGGGTCGGGGTCTCCGCCGGCGGCTGCGGGGGTCCCTGTCTTCTCTCTCCCTCCAAGGGCACGGGGCCCGCGTCCCCGCTACCCGCGCTGCAGGAGTTCGCCGACACCTGGCCAGCACCGGACCGGAGCTGCTCCCGCTCGGACCGGCGCCCCAGTGCTCCCCCGGCTCCCCTGAGACCCTCCTCCAGCAGCCTGGGCCGCGGGATGCCAAGCAGAGGCTGGGAACCCGCCTAGGACCCGGCCGGTCCCGGCAGGGACTGGGAGGGGCGGGGCGAAGAGGGAGGGGCGGGGCCAGCGCGGGGGTCTGGGCGGGGCGGAGGGAGGGGCGGGGCCAGAACGGCAGTCTGGGAGGACGGAGAGGGAAGGGCAGAGCCGGAAGAGATGTCTGGGCGGGGCAAAGGCAGAGGGGCGGAGCCGGCACAGCGGTATGGGCGGGGCTAAGAGAGAGGAATGAAGCCGGAACAGCGGTCGGGGAGGGGCAAAGGGAGAGGGGCGGAGCCAGAACCGCGGCCCAGGCGGGGTGGAGAGGGAGGCGGGGAGCCCGAGCAGCGGTCTGGGAGGGAAGGAGAGAGCTGAACGGCGGCGGGGCGGGGCGACGAGCGAGGGGCGGAGCCGGAACGGCGGGCAGGGCGGGGCGATGAGGCTGATGGGGCGGGGCTAAGCAGGGGATAGACTCGGGCGGGGCGGGGCGGGGCTGAGTAGGAGATAGACTTGGGCGGGCCAGGGCTGAGCAGGAGCTGGGCGCGGGGAGGGCGGGGCTAAGCGGGGGGAAGGCTCGCGCTGGGGCGGGGCTAGGCAGGGGATAGGCTCGGACTGGGGCGGTGTGAGATGGGAATAGGCTCGGGCGGGGCGGGGCTAGGCAGGGGATAGGCTAGGCGGGGCGGGGCTAGGCAGGGGATAGGCTAGGCAGGGCGGGGCTAGGCAGGGGATAGGCTAGGCAGGGCGGGGCTAGGCAGGGGATAGGGTAGGTGGGGCGGGGCTAGGCAGGGGATAGGCTAGGCGGGGCGGGGCTAGGCAGGGGATAGGCTGGGCGGGGCGGGGCTAGGCAGGGGATGGGCGGGGCTAGGCAGGGGCTAGGCTCGGGCGGGGCGGGGCTGGGCAGGAATTGGGGCGGGGCCAGGCAGGGGATCGGCTCGGGAGGGGCGGGGCGGGCCTGCGGGGGCGCGGCCTGGGTCCGGCCGTGCGGAGCGGCGGGCGCCGGCGCGGCGAGTCGGCGGGCGGACGCGGCCGGTCGTGCTCGCTAGCGGGCGCCGCGCGCCCCGCCCTGCGCCTCGGGGAGCCGAGCCCGTCGCGAGTCCGGCGGAGCCCTGAGACCCGCGCCCTTGCACCGCGTCAGGTCCCGGGCGGATCTGGAAGGTGAGGGGGGTGGCCCGTGCCCTGCCCGGCCCTGCCCGGCCCTGCCCGGCCCGACCCTGCCCGGCGCCGCCAGCCTGCTCCCCCCAGGCTGCTCCGACTCCGACCCGTGCACCCTCCGGGAGTCGCGTGCACGGCCGCGGCCCGGGCCGCTGTGTGCGGGGTCACGGGTGCGGGGTCATGTGTGTGCGGGATCATGGGTGCGGGGTCATGCGGGTGCAGGGTCACGGGTGCGGGGTCATGCGTGTGCGGGCTCATGGGTGCGGGGTCACGTGGGTGCAGGGTCAGGGGTGCGGGGTCATGTGTGTGCGGAGTCGCGTACGTGCGGGGCCAGGTGTGCGCGGGACCTCGTGAGTGTGAGGTCGAGTGTGTGCGGGGCCTGTGTGTCCCGAGCTGGTTTGTGCCGGCTGTCGTCGGGGTAGGCCTGGGCACGGGGCTGCGGTGCTGTCCGGTGCGGCCTGGGGGTCAGCAACCTTTGCACCCGAGCGCAGCCCTCTTCTTGGGCCTGAGCCCCGGGCGCCGGGTCAGTGTGTGCTTCCCGGTCCCCTGCGGTTGGCTCTTGCCTTTTCGTTGTGACTCGGGGAAGGGTGTTTTGGGGCGAATGTTCTGGAGGTGAATCCGAAATGAGTTTGCTGCGGTCGCAAAGTGCTGTCGGCTTGGGGAGATTTTGTTCTCGTTGAAGGTAAGTGCCCCGAAAAGGAGTGGTTCGAACCCCAGGCTGTGAGCCCCAGAAGGAGGGACCACTAGGAAAGAGCCAGAGAATAGATAAGAAGGGGGTGGGGGGTGTGAGGTCCACACCCAGCGCTGCTCAGCGGCTCCCTGCCAGCCCTGGCGGAGGGCGGGGTGGGGATCCCTCTGGCCGGGGCTTCCTGCTTGCAAAACCTGCTCCCAGCCCGGAGCTATCTCCTGCCCAGGACAGATAACAGGGATTTAGCCAGCAGCACGTGCCGGGTCCCGGAGGTCCAGTTCCACCAGGGGAGGCTGCAAGGGCCAGGAGTGAGGCCCACCAGGTGCAGCCCTGAAACAAGAAATCATTTGCAAAAGTAGAAAGCTGAGTTTGAATTCAGCGAATTTGGGAGAGGATGTGGTTTGGGAGAGATTTGATCCCCTGAAGGCAAAGTTAGCTGTGGAGGACCTTAGATTTTTCAGAAGACGAGTTTAGGTGTGAGGGGACTGTCCCGGTCAGCCCTGTTTCTGAATGTTCCCAACCAGGGTGCTAGATCTGGGCATGGACTCAGGAGCTCTCTGCTCTCCACTTGAAGGAAGAAAAGAAAGAGCCTCTTCCGCAGCAAAACTAAGCATCTTATCCACTGTAGCAATCGGATTTCCATGGTGGGCTTTGGCATTTGGCAGATTAGCTTGTCAAAGTTGCAAAAATAGGATTTTGAGGCATCGTAGTATGTAAAATGAGAATGCAAAGCTTATCCTGAGGGGGAGACTTTGTGGAAAGGATTCAAGTCAGGCGGTTTGAAATACCTACCTTCTACAAGACATGTGGAATATGCGTGATTTTTTTAAAATTTTTTTTTTTTTTTGCCACCAGAAGTCACTGTTTCTCTAGAGGTGTTAAGGCCAGATCTGCCTACACCGCATTGGGTTACACTGGCGTTCCTGCTCCTGCTTCCTCTCTGGTTTAACTGAATTTTGCAAGGAGTTGGGTGAACTGGTGGTGCCTTATTTTCTCCTTGACACCCAGTAGTGCTCAGGGGCTGCTCCCAGCTCATGCTTTCGGGCTGCTCCTGGAGGTGCCTGGGGGATCATGCAGTGCTAGGGATAGAACCTGGACCTTCTCCATGCAAAGTATGTGCTCACTTTGCGCTTACCTTGGGCTTTCTCTCTAGCCCAAAAACAATTCTCTGACTAAGAAACTCGCTCACTGGGTTTTGCATTAATGCTGTCTGATTAAGATATATGGCCATCAAAAGGAGAAAGAATGGGGAAAATTGTCTGCCATAGAGGAGGGGGCAGGTTGGAACGGGAGTGGGGGGCGGGGGGGGATACTGGGGACATTGGTGGTGGAGAATGTGCACTGGTGGAGGGATGGGTGTTTGGTCATGGTAGGACTGAAACTCAAACAGGAAACCTATGTAACTGCATCTCATGGTGATTCGATTAAAAAAAAATGTATGGGACGTAATCTGTGTGCATTCCACATATATCCAACAGACTGGCATGCATGTCTCACTTGTAGGAGTCCCAGGTTTGATCCCAGAGACCACAAGGGTCCTGGGAACACTGAGCTGGTTGTGGTCCGTCCTCCAGCATTGCATTGCTGTGTGGTCCTAAGCCCCAGCCCACCCATCGATACAGAGTATATATATATTGTTGCGGGTGTTGTTTCAGTGCTTCTTTAACTGCCTAGGAGCACTGCACACTTGGGCATGCGGGAAGGCATATATTTGGCTGCTGTGCGTGTACACAATTCTTCTATGGTTCCAGGAACCCAGTGCTGCAGGGATTGAGCTCTGCATGTAGGGCTGGGAATCAAACTCAGGGCCTCAGACCTGCAAGGAACCGGCCCCAGTCCCAAGGGGGAAGTTAGTTCATGTGTGGATTCATGCAGGACACACAGAGGGACTTGACACCCTGAGGACGTAACTGTCCCTTAAGGCGTGATGCCATAGTTGGGATCCTTCCCTTCCATTCCAGCCTTTCAGTGTCCAAGTCAGCGCTACCGCCTGACGCACTGGCTCTTCCAGAGTGTGTGCTCATCACCTCAGGTGCAACTGGGGGTACGCTGTTTGGTTCAGGAAGGGAGATTTTCAGGGGGTGTGCTCAGGGTTGCTTTCCCAGTAAAGGGGGCAGCAGGCCAAATATGTCTGGGAACCTCCCGAGTGCCTGTCCGGTCATTTTTCAGAAGCCTGAGTAAGTGTGTTTGAGAAAGTACAGATTAAGGAACTGCATTTTCCAGAAATGCACTGCTGTGTTATTTAGTCCATAAACATATGATTTATTTTGTAAATATATGCTCATTAAATTATAGTTATTCAATTAAACAATAAAATGAATTCAGTTTTTGTTCCCAGAGGGTATTTAACTGGCAGTGGTTTTCCAGCAGTATCTTTTAAAAAAAAAATCTACAGTATAAGCTTATTTAATATCTGTTGAATCTCTGATTGCAGAGACTGTGCAGGGGCCGGGGAGGTGGTTTCAAGGGCTGGCGCGGTGCTCGGCACGCCAGGGGCCGCAATTTCCAATTTCCATGGTCACTGGTCACCGGCTTCCTGAGCTAAGCTCCGAGCCCCGATGGGTCCCAATAAAATAGACTGAAAAACTCTGAGTTCCTTTCCGAAAATTCTACCACAGTTCAGACGTGAGTGTGAGACGCGAGGTTCCTTGTAGCAAGTCTTTTTGCTTTCTGCCTTTCTGTATGTGTACTGTCGGTTCCCCAAGACGTGGAACCTTGAGAATCATGGTTGCTAATTGCAGTTTCTTTCTGAAGCTTTAGGTCAGAACTCCTTGAGTCGTGTTCTCCGGGGGGGGGGGGGGGGGGGGGGAGAGCGACGGGACGAGGGGGGCAAAAAAAATCCGCCGGTTTTCTTAAATTATCTGGCCCATTTTAAACATGACTAAGGCTTTCTTGTTCAAGTGGCTTTTTCCTATTAAAAGACCGAGCTGGTTGTGACAAGTGGTGCCTGCAGGATTCGGTTACATCATTAACAGACTCCTTCAGCTTCGTTCCGGGTGTCTGCCACCTAACGGGCTGCTTCTCAGCACTGAGAGTCCTCTGAGCATCAGGGGTGAGGGGCTGCAGCCCCCCAGGCCCCCCAGTCAAGAGTCTGTCGGGCAGAGCACTCGTTCTCCCGGCACAAAGGCCCTCTGCCCCCGGTGGCCGCTCAGGTCCAAGTGTGACTCTGCAGTTGGGGCACATGTTCCAGTTCAAGCCAGGAAGTGGAGTTGAAGTTCAGTGACTTGCCTGTGACTCAAGGCCCGGTACCCTTTCACTACAGTACACTGTGTTGATATGTGGTTTCCTGTTTTTCAAGAATTGCTGCTTGACATGAAAATATAAATAGTGTCTCTTGTTGGCTAAGTAATTCTTTCTGATCAGTATGGGAAGAACGGCCTTTTCTTTCAGCAGTGTGTGTGTGTGTGTGTGTGTGTGTGTGTGTCTGTGTCTGTGTCTGTGTCTGTGAGTCTGTAGAAAAATGCAGCTCTGATAGGCCCGAGGTACTTATTTGCACTAGATAAAGAGCCTTAACCATTGTAGAAATGAGGGCCAGGCCTTGTCAGCAGCCTCCCTTATTGCTTGAGATCTGTTCTCTGAGTCGCGAAAGCTCAGTTCACATCCCTGTGTAAATTCAGATGTGACCATTCCCCATCAGTCTCAGAGTTAACAAACAGTGAATCTATATTCTCCAGCTTCAACTTTGCCTCAGAAGCTTCTGGAATGCTTGCCAAATTTCAGGTGTACTCCCCCACCCCAGAATGCTGATTTAGTAGGTTGGGGGTAATGCCCATCCAAGTACTAACCAGGCCCGACCCTGCTTAGCTTCCGAGATCAGACGAGATCGGACGGGTTCAGGATGGTATGGGCTGGAGTGATAGCACAGCAGTAGGGCGTTTGCCTTGCACGCAGCCAGCCTGGCCGAGCCGGGTTTGAGTCCTCTGCCCCTCTCGGAGAGCCCGGCAAGCTGCCTAGAGTATCTCGCCCTCACGGCAAAGCCTGGCAAGCTCCCCGTGATGTATTCAATATGATGTATTCAACACAGTAACAACAAGTCTCAAAATGGAGCCGTTACTGGGCCCGCTTGAGCAAATCGATGAATAACGGGAGGACCGTGACCATGACCGTGGGGTAATGCCCATGATTTTCTATTTTATGGTAGCAATGTTGCTTGTTCTGGAGGTTCACTTTCCCATAATGCACAGAATCAAAAAAGCACAGCTTCTGCACGAGACAGCTTGGGCGCAAATCTTTCTTTTTTGAGGGGGGAGGGGAGGGGACCAATTGGAGTGGGGGACGGTGCTGGGAGGGGGGTGGTTTTTGCACTGCACTTGGCTGTGTTCAGGGTTTACTTACTCCTGACCCTGTTCAGTGATCACTCCTTGCAGTGCCTTGGGGACAACAGGAGTCAAATTCAGATCTATTCGGTTTAAGCCCAGCACCTTCTTCTCCCCTCTGCTTTCTGCCCAGAGCCTGGATCTTGGATAAGCCTCCTACTGGCCGTCAGCCTTTAGACAAATCACTTAACTTCTTGTCAGAGCCTGAAGGTGCTTGAGGTTTTTTCCCCACTTTCAAACTCACCTGTTAGCCTCGCAGTGTCCCTGCCGGTTTCCTGGCTCCCTGGAAATGACTTGATCGCTCCTCTGATCTATAGTCAGAGTATTATTAACGTTTCTTCCTTGGTCCCCTAAGCCCCAGTTTATGAACGGACTGTGGCAAGCGCCAAGTGACGCCTGCAGACAGGGGTTCTCAGTGTCAGGGGGGTCCTGTGAGTGGGGCAGTCTCAGCACTGTTGCGGGCAGTCCGCACCCAGCCCGGCGTCATTCAAATGTCCCGCAGGACTGCAGGGAACATATGCAGTGGGCGCCTTTGCTTCTGGTGGCTTACGCAGATTTTTGATGCTGAAATGCCGTTAAGCCAGGGAGGATTGAGAAGGCCCAAGAGGTAAGGCGCTGGCTTCACAGGGAGTCAGCCTGGGGCGATACGGTGATAGTCTGGCTCACCGGTCATCCGGGTACCAAACCTGCACTGCACACTGCCAGGAGTCTCCCTGCAGCACAGAACCAAGACTCAGTCCTGAGCACAGCCAGGTATGTGGCCCCAAAATACACAATTTGTTTCCAACCCCTGTTCCGTCCCTGGCACCACATATGGTCACCCCACACTACCAGGGGTCATTCCTGAGCACAGAGCCAGGAAGCCCCGAAACAACACTCGGGGGGCTGGAGCGGTAGGACAGCCGGGAGCGTGTTTGCCTTGCACGTGGCCGACCCAGGTTCGATCTCCAGCATC
The DNA here is from genome assembly GCF_029834395.1 of Sorex fumeus. Lineage (NCBI taxonomy): Eukaryota > Metazoa > Chordata > Mammalia > Eulipotyphla > Soricidae > Sorex > Sorex fumeus. Next base: position 2,422,668 of record NW_026606070.1, on the reverse strand, counting down.
CCATATGGTCCCCCAAGCACCGCCAGGAGTAATTCCTGAACGCAGAGCCAGGAGTAACCCCTGTGCATCACCAAATGTGACTCCCCCGTCCAAAAAAAAAAATGTTCAAACAACACTGGGTATGGTCCAAACAAATACAAAATAAAAATTAAATAAAAAAAATTAAAAATGAAAGTGTTGGTAGTATAGCGGTATCTCCTTTATCATGGAATTGGGTCAATGAAGGATCCTGAGATTTGACAAAGACTCAGCAGAGTGTAATAAGTGCTAATAAATATTTCTAGTATTAATCCTGGTTCTCTTTGGAATGGATAAACATAATCTAATGATATCAAAGGATTGCATGAATACCCCGTCTCGTCTGTTGCCAGATGCATCTTTAATGATCCGAACTCTGAAAGGGGGATAATGCATTTGCTGCCGTTTCACCAGCCCCTGGGGACTGAGACGGGAACATTTGCCACCACCAGCCACCGGCTCTCCTTGCTCCTGGGCCTCCAGCTTCCGTCACCTGGTCCAGGGCCATCTGCCCCAGATTCCAGTGCACTGGTGCCTGCGGGGGGCCCCTGCCAGCCAATGAGGGGAGTGTGAGCCCTGGGGCTGCCCGGGTGACCCTGGACCCGAGCTCGCACTCTGCCGGGACATGCGCAGTGCAGACGGATTTATTCATGAGTTCTCGGACCACACCTGGCTGTGCTCGGCCGACTCCTGGCTCTGCCCTCAGCTAATCACACCTGGTGCTGTTTGGGGGACCTTATGGGATGGATCACAGGGTGACCGCGGGCAGGGCAAGACCCCTACCCCCTGTACTATCTCTCCAGTCCTCTGAACACTCGTTTAGGGTTTTTTGGGAGTCACACCCGGCGATGCTCAGGGGTTACTCCTGGCTCTGCACTCAGGAATACCTCCTGGCGGTGCTCGGGGGACCATATGGGCTGCCGGGGATCCAACCCGGGTCGGCCGTGGTGTGCAAGGCGAACGCCCTCCCTGTTGTACTATAGCTCCAGCCCCCACTTATTTAGTTTTGCATAGCTAAATTTCAGGCTCTGGGGTGTACTTTGCAAAGATCGAAGTGGGGGGTGGTGTCAGTACCTATGTTTTCATTTTTTACATTTTATGGTAACCTTACACTGGCTCTGTGCTCAGGGCTTCCTGACTCTACTCTCTGGACATATTTTTGGCTCTGTGGCCAGGATTATTCCTGACAGTGCTCTGGGGCCATAGCACAGCGGGTAGGGCGTTTGCCTTGCGCGTGGCCGACCTGGCTGACCTGGGTTCAATTCCTCCGCCCCTCTTGGAGAGCCCCGCAAGCTACCGAGAGTATCTCGTCCGCACGGCAGAGCCTGACAAGCTGCCCGTGACGTATTCGAGATGCCAAACACAGTAACAACAAGTCTCACAATGGAGACGTTACTGGGCCCGCTCGAGCAAATCGATGAACAACGGGAGGGCAATGCGACAGTGCTACAGTGCTCTGGGGAGCCTGTGTGTGCTGGCATGGAACCCAGATCAGCGACATGCAAGGTATATAGCTTGTTCTGCCTCGGGTAATTTTGTTATTCTCAGCTGGCAAGGACAGTTGCCCTGGGGCTGGAGCTATCTAGCAGAATGGGGAGGGCGTCTGCCTTGCTCTAGGCCGACCTGGGTTCAGTGTCCGGGTTCAATTAATTCCCAGCATCCCATATGGTCCCCCGAGCACCACCAGGAATGATTCCTGAGTGCAGAGTCAGGAGTAAATTCTGAGAATCGCCGGGTGTGACCCAAAAAGCCAAAAAATAAATAAATAAGGACAATTACCCTGATTTCCTGCGCCCTACGCCCCCTGGCCTTACAGCACAAAGGGTTTTGGTGACCAAGGTTTGGGGAAGGCATTTTGTCTCCTGACCGAAAGGCTGCCATAGCTGAAGTAACCCCCCTCCCCCCCCCGCCCATCCTCCTACTTGCAGTTAGATGGATGGCAAATGATGCAACTTCTTTGGAGTGAGGAGGGCAGGGTTGGGAATACACACACCAGTACTTGGGGTTAAGTTTCCCCCCTCCTCCCCCCCCGCCCGCCAGCAGTGCGGGGCACCTTGCAGTGCAAAGTATATACTAGGATCAGCTACGTGAAAGTGAATGCCCACATCCTGGTACCACTCTCTGGCCCGCATCTTTTCTGCTGCAAAATGACAGATAATGAAGATGTCCGTCTCGGGTCCGAGGAGGTGGTGGGGAGGCTGGCACATATGCTCCTCACTGGGTGGGGGCCCTGGGTCTGGTCCCCAGCGTTTCATGGCTCATCTAGCCCTGTAAGCCTCCGCAACCTCCCCCCGAGAGAACAAAAAATGACAGTCTAGAAGTGCCAGCAGAAATAGCCCGTTTCTCGCAGCCTCGTTGAACGGGTAAACGGTGCGAGTGTTTCCTAGGCTTCTTGACTTGCTCTGGGTGTAGTGGGGAAACATCATTTAATTAGGTGGCGGTCAGGCTCTAGGTGAAAAGGAAGCTCAGATAGAGAAGAGAGCACCAAATAAAGGGTGTTGTGAGGACCCTCCCAGGGTGGGAGAATCACGCTGAAAGTAGTCTATAGACCAAACATGATTGCCACTCAATGCCTCTCTTGCAAAACGCAGTACCCAAAAGAAGAGAGAGAGAACAAGGGGGAATACCCTGCCACAGAGGCAGGATGGGACTGGGGGGGGGGAATGAGGGGGGGGTGCTGGGACCCGTGGGGATGGATGACGGGCACTGGTGGAGGGATGGGCACTTGATCATTGTATAACTGAAACCCAAGCACAAAATTTGTGGGCCTATAACTGTGCCTCATGGTTTTTCACTAATAAAAAAAGAAAAAAAAATTTAAAAAAAAATAATAATTAGGTGGCGGTGCCTGCAGCTAGCTCGCCGCATCCTTCCCTCACACAGAGGCTGGCGAACAGTGGGCTGGTTGAGGCTGTGCTAACTAGGCCGTCAGGATGGCTCTTGGCAGCCTTCGGGCTGATTTGATGAGAGCGGCCAGGAGGCCGGGGAGATGCTGGCTGTGCCCTGCTCCTGGGGGCACCGGCGCCCACCCGGAGCCTGGCTCTGACACCGAGGAATGCTCCCGGGGAATTTGCTGGGTGTCGGGGCTTCTGAGCTTCTCAGGGTGCTGGGCAGCTTGGGATCCTGGGAGATCACCGTCTAGCTGCGCGGGGGAGATTCTGAAGGATTCAGACAGACCGGAGCGGCGTGTGACTCATGCCTGACGCACGGCCTGTGACTAAGGGACCTGAGTTGCGGGGGTGGGGGAGGGAGGGAGGGGACTGGCCAGTCCCCTCGCAACAGCAGGGGCTCTCCCCCCCTCACCCCCTTACTCTGCCGTGGAAACTGGGCCGGTGAGCTCTTGCCTTGCCCGGGAGCTTTCAACGCATGAACGTGAGACTTCCAGCATGTTCTTGGAGTGGCCGGGAGTGATGAGAAGCTCACGGTGAGTGACCGGGTGCCAGCGTGAGACGGGCTTCGGGCTAAAAATAGTGCAAGCAGGACTTGATTAACCCCCAGCAGCCCTCGGTGTAGGATGGGAAGGTCACAAGACAGGGGAGACCGTGCTTCAGGGACGCGTGCTTCCTTCAGGCGGGTTGCAAGACTCAAGCCACATGTCCTGAAGACCCCGAGGGGAGGCACCTGCACTGGTCTACACTGGGAAGTGCTCATCGGCCAAACCGGGAATATTCCCGGAAGGGAGAGCTGGGGTGGGAGTCAGACGCGCAACCTTGTACATGGTCAGCCTAGCACCCCCAGGCCCTCCAGGAGTGACCCCTGAGCCCCACTGGGCGTGATGCCTCCCTCCTGCTCCCCCTCTGCCTTCAAGGAGAAACTAACAGAAACATATGCCAGTTTTTCCTTTCCCAGGAGAGGTTCGGGACGATGGTTTCCTACACACAGTGGGCTCCCGACCTTCTGCAGGGTCCGAGCTGTACGCCTGGCCCAGGCAGCCCTGCGGGTACATGGGTACATCTGGGGGCACAGCCTTGGGCCCCACCTCCGCAGTGATTCTGGGCCTGAAGTTAAGCATTTGAGGGGCTGGAGCGATAGCACAGCGGGGAGGGTGTTTGCCTTGCACGAGGCTGACCCAGGTTCGATTCCCGGCATCCCATATGGACTCCCCGAGCACCATCAGGAGTGATTCCTGAGTGCAGAGCCAGGAGTAACTTAACCCTGAGCATCGCTGGGTGTGACCCAAAAAGCAAAAATAGATAAATAAAGTTCAGCATTTAAGCTGTTTGGCCAGCGAGCACTCTGCAGGCGACAGCTGGTCTGCAGGACGCCCTTGTTCCGTTGGAGCCGACCAGAAGCGACCCCCAAGCACTGACCTGGGAGACCCCCAGCCTTGCTGGAGTGCCCTTGCCCACCCCAAAGACTCGATCTGCTCCGATCAGTTCCGTCTGTTACAGGGCCAGCTGCCTCTAGAGTGTTTCTCCTCATGGTTCCCAGGTCCATCCATCACTCAGGGCTGTCATCCAGCCTGTCAGCTCACGGCCCCACTGCGGACTCGGTCGCTCTCCAGGACTGGTTTTCAGAAGACGTATTTTGTTTGGAGCAGTTTTAGGTTCGTGGCAAATATGTACCCAAAGGTTCAGTGACTTCCCTAGGCCCTGCCTGTCCCCCCGGCGGTCCAACCCAGAGTGCTAAGTTGTCTCGGAGTCAGCAAACCAGTGTCGACTGGTTTGACCCGCAGCACAGCAGGAGCGCACTTTTGTTTTGTTTTTTTTGTGTTTGGTGGTGTTGCTCCTGGCTCTGTGCTCAAGAATGTCTCCTGGCAGTGCTCAGGGGACTATATGACACCCTGGTGTTCCACTGCCGCCTCAGCCCCCCGCGGAAGCATTTTACCGGGCATCCGGCAAACCGCGCTGCCGACCTGCTCAGTCCTTGGCCCAGATGGTGGGGCTGGAGCCATAGCACAGCGGGGAGGGCGTTTGCCTTGCACGCAGCCGACCCAGGTTCGATTCCCAGCATCCCATAGGGTCCCCCGAGCACCGCCAGGAGTCATTCCTGAGTGCAGAGCCAGGAGTGACCCCCCTGAGCGTTGCTGGGGGTGACCCCCCAAATGAAAAGAAAACAAACAAGCACAGCAGCCACTTGTTATGGGATATCAGCGCCTTGTGGCTCACTCTGCGTCCTCCTGGGTCCTCCCGGGCTCCTTCTAACACTCAGATCCGTGGATTCTGTTTCTCCGCTGCCTGTAAGTGCAGCAGCGTTGGTGCCGTGATGACGGTCTGCTCTTTCTGTTCTTCTCAGCGCCCGGGTTAGAGCCGGCAGATAGCTGGGAAAGGCCTGTGGGTTCAGTGAAGAACTGAACAAACAAGGGAACTCCGGGACCCCTCTGTCTGTCACCGGCTCACAGTGCTCTCCAAAGCCAGCCGCCAAGGGTGCCCTGGAACTGCAGGGCTGCCACGAGGCTGCCGGGCCTGTCCCGGCCTCAGCAAATGCAGCACTTGATTCGTGCTGTGGGTCCATCACTTGCTGCGTGCCAGCCTGCTCTGGGGGGAGAGAGAGTAGCCGAAGGAGAAGGGGTCACTCGCCACGACCCCTGAGCACACCATCGGAAATAAGCCCTGAGCATCCCTCCGTGTGGCCCCCCCCAAACCAAAGAGGCTGAAAGGAGGTAGAAGCGGGCAGGAGAGATAGCATAGCTGGGAGGGCATTTGCCTTGCACGCGGCCGACCCAGGGTTTGATTCCCAGCATCCCATAGGGTCCCCTGAGCACCGCTAGGAGTAACTCCTGAGTGCAGAGCCAGGAGGAACCCCTGTGCATTGCTGAGTGTGACCCCAAAAGCAAAAAAAATAAAATAAAAGGAGGTAGAAGGGAAGGAGGAAGGGGGGAGGTCCGGAGGAGAAAAACAAGAATGTGTTGGAAGAGGAGAGGGAGGGAGGCAGGGAGGCTCCTGGAGGCCTTTTCAGAGATCTGAGGCCCGGGTTTAGGCCAGGGTCACTCTCTCTGACTGGAGGGTCGGCCCCCAAGCAGGTTTGACCCTGGAAAGCCGAGGGCCGGCCAGCCTGAGACCAGCCAGAATGTTTGCGGCCTCTCCTGCATTCTTTGGGGGGAGGAGGTCAGGCGACAAATGGAAACATTGTAGTCAGCAGCCCGCAATTTTAATTTTAATTTCATGGAGGGCAGATAAAAGACCTTATGGGGTGGGGATGGGGGGCTGGAGTGATAGCCCAGTGGGTAGGGCATTAGCCTTGCACACAACCGGCCCTGGTTCGATTCCCAGCATCCCATAGGGTCCCCGGAGCACCGCCAGGAGTAACTCCTGAGTGCAGAGTCATTGTGCATTGCCAGGTCTGAGAGATCAGGACAAGACAGGGGGACTGTCACTGCCCATCACAGTGCCCCCCCACCCCCCAGTGTCCCCAGTGTATCCCGCAGCTTGTTACGTTTGTGTATCTAGCAGCTTGTTACATCTGTCCCCAGATCATTTAGACGTGCCTTTGCTTCAAGGATGTTTGACGGAACAGAAACTATTTAAAGCGAGTTGAGAGATAAGTGGCTGTAAATTTACAAACACACCAGAGCGGGAAGTGGAAACAGCTGTGCTGGCGTTGGCCCCGGGGAGCGACCGACCGCCTCCCCGTGATGCCCTGATAGTGCCCCGCCATCTGCCCAGGTTAGATAACGGTGCCGGTGCCGCTTCTGAAATCCAGCCCCGCTGGAGGGAATGTGTCAAAATCGCCGTGGAAATTGAGGCCTCTGACAAGTGGGGGGTACCATCCCGGGCCTGGCTGAGCGGGGCCTTTGCCGGGGGCCTTCGTGCGGTGGAGGGGTCCCTGGGGGTCCAGCCTCTCAGCTCAGACGCCTTAGAACTGACAGTGCTCTCTTCTTTGCGAATAAGGTTAAAGTCGATTGTTGTGTTCACATGGAATAAGGTTGATTGCTATGCTCTCGCAAGACTTTTTTTTTTTTTTGCTTTTTTGGGTCACACCCGGTGATGCACAGGGGTTCCTCCTGGCTCTGCACTCAGGAATAATTACTCTGGCAGTGCTCAGGGGACCCTATGGGATGCTGGGAATCGAACCCGGGTCGGCCGCGTGCAAGGCAAACACCCTACCCGCTGTGCTATCACTCCAGCCCCACAAGACTTTTTTTTTTTTCTTTGAAAGAACGGGTGTAACGCAGCGTGGACAGGGAGCTTGGCATCCCCCCTCGATGGGAGCGGGTGGCCACCTGTCCTGGTGTCAGGGCAGCCCCCCAGGGGCACGGAGCTGGAGGGGAGCCCGGCCCTGAGCCTGCTCCCACGCACACGCTCACCGGACACTCACCGGGGCTGTTTCTCTTTCAGATGAACGGGCTGGGCGCATCCCACTGACGGGCAATGGAGTTTCCCGAAGGCGGCGGCAGCAGTGCCAGGTAATGCAACAGCCATGGTCTGCGTGCGTGCACTCCACAGAGAAGCTGCACATACCCCCTCTGTTTCCCCCCCATCTCTCTCCCTCCTTCTCTCCCTCTCTCTCTCCTTCTCCCTCCTTCCCTCTTCCTCTCTCTTCCTTTCTCTCTGTCTCTGTCTCTTCCCCTCCCCCCCATTCCTTTAACTTAAAAACTCTTTGGTACAGGAAAAACTTTGGATTTTTGTTTTCTCTATGAGAAGTCAAGCTTGTTAACCTGGCTGTCTGCGCTTTAATCCGTTGTTCTTCGAGTCTCTTCATTCACTTTTGGTTTTCTGTGCCCGCGTTCGGCTGGCTGCTCTGGGATCCATCCAGGGCTGCTCAGGGCACCGTGTGAGGACCTGGGGAGGGGACCCAGGTCGTTTGGCAGTGCAGGGCAGATGCCGCATCCTTGGACCATCTCTCCGGCCCTCCGCGCATTTCTCTAGCAGGTGTCTGGAACATGAGGTCGGCATCCGAGTTCCCCGGTCCAGATGCTAATCCGATGGCATGCACAGGCCATGCAGAGACAGGCAGCACGAGGAACTCCACCTTACGAGAGCCACAAGGAGAGGGAATTCTGCCCCAGTTTGTCCCATGGCTCTAGCTCCATGCCTGGGGCTTACTGCCCTCTGGCATATACTTTGGGGTCCATCCAGGGCATGGAGAGCACCCACAGAGCCAGTCTAGAGCAGTGATTACGCAGTTACCCACTGACAGCTTGGGGGGACAGATCAGGCTTTATCTGGTTTTGATCCCTAGTATCTCATGGTCCCCTGAGTGCCGCAGGGAGTGAGGTGGGAACCCCTGAGCACCTCTAAGTGTGACCAAAAAAAAAAAAATTCCTTGGCTATCCAGAAGGACTCCTTTATTTATATTATAAAGATCTAGAAGTGTTCTTTATAGGAGGCCAGAGGGTTAGTAGAGTGGGTAGGGCATTTGCCTTGCATGAGGCCAACCCGGGTTCAACTACCGGCATCCTGTAGGGCCCCCTGAGCACCGCCAGAAGTGATTCCTGAGTGCAGAGTCAGGAGTGACCCTTGAGCATCACCGGGTGTGCCCCCCCCCCAAAAAAAAACCAAAATAAACAACAAAAAAAGAGTTCTTTCTGTCCTTGCTAATTCTTTAATTCATAAATAATCCTTTATTCATTGTTTAATGTCTTCGTATTCTTATGCCCCCCTGCCTCCTGGGTGGCTTAGAAGCCTTTGCCCCAGGTGGTCCCTTGTGGGCCTGATCGGTTCTCCTTCCTGGAGGAAGCCCTGTAGCCCAAGGTCCCGCAATCCACACTCAACACTTGCAGTCCACTTTCCAGCTGGCAGGCACTTGGAATCTGTCTTAAGGCTTGTTCCTATTGTTCACTTATACATAAGCTTTAGGGTTTTTTTTTTTTTTTTGTCTAGTTTTAGTGTCTTGTTCTTTCTAGATTTTGGTAGATTCTGGTTTCGATTGTGTTTAGAGGGATCTTTCTCCGAGACTGTGAAAATAGTGTGATGTGTTTTTACTGGAAGGAACTTGGAGGATTTTTTTGTTGTTGTTGTTTTTGCTTTTGCATTTGAATCAAAACTTGTAAGCTGGTGACCTCTGGGACAGATCTGGTTAACAGATGGGTTTTGTTTGGCTCCTGTGGGGTTCTTAAAAATAAATAACCTGCCAGCGTGTTTTATATAACAATCAGGACTTTGTCTTCTTTCGCAACGGGGCTGGGAATTGTAGAGTTGGGCCCGCGCTGCTGCCCTGGTGGCTGGGGCATGGCTGCTGGGCTCTGGAGAAGTGGAACTTGCTGACTCAGTTGGCTGAGGGCTCTGTTCTCTGTGCTGGGGATCTGTCGGAATCTGTTGCTCTCCTGAGCTCCAGCAGAATGTCCCTCTGTGGCATCTACTCGGTCAACTTGTCCCAGAAGATTCGATGTAGATAATAATGATGATGATGATGATAATAAAGTTGGGGACTAGAAGCATAATTCAGCCCTAGGGCCCTTGCCTTGCATGTGTGAGGCCTGGCTTTGTTCCTGAGTCCTGTATGTGCATACTCACATTCATTCACACACACAAATGCACTCACGTTCTCTCCTAGACCCACAACTCACACACACTCAAACACACCCACATTCTCTCTCTCTCTCTCTCTCTCTCTCTCTTACACACACACACACACACACACACACACACACACACATACACAATCTTGGGCAAACGCTGATGTTTTCTATTTCCCTAGTTTCTAGTTTTCTAAAATTCCCAAGCAATTGGATTCCCACTTTGATTTAGTTAACTTGCTCTGCCTTCTTACCATTCTTTTAGGCCCCTTAACTAGGCTGGAGAGTGCGGTGGGCTGGGGGCTTCTGTGCTCAGAACCTACTAGCATTGATCCCTGGCACCCAGGTGATCTCTACAGCCCCCCCAGGTGTGGCCCCAAAACTAAGGAATAAAGTTTCGACTTTTTAGTATTTTGTTTCATCGGTAGTTTTATTTATTTATTTTTTTTCATCAGTAGTTTTAGCAGGAAGGATGTGTTAATACATTTCTGTATGAAACGCAAAATGAATAGGTAATGGATGCTCAGAGGGTCATGCCCATAATTTATTGTTCGTGGATCCTATTGTTCGTCGATTGCCTCGGGCAGGCACCAGTAACGTCTCCCGTCTCCTTCGTCCTCGCCCTGAGATTTTAAAGTGCCACATTCAGGGCTCTTTCAGGACTAGGAGAATGAGACCCATGATTGTTACTGGTATTTGGCATATTGGGTACGCCACGAGGAGTTTGCCAGACTCTGCCGTGTGGGCAGGTTACATTCAGTAGCCCGCCAGGTTGTCCAAAAGTAAGAATGAGATAATAAGAGGTCATAATTTATTAGTGATCGGCTTTTTCTGAGTCCCATCCCTCTCATGCCCACTGCTGAACCCTCCTGTGCCATATCTCTTCTCACGATGCCACCGCACCAGCTGACAGCATCTCTGTGGTGAATATTCAGGCACACGTGTTTGGTTTGTTTTCGGGCCACCTGTGACTGTGCAGGGCTGCAACTGCCTCTGTGCTCGGGATCACTCCTGGAGGGGCCCAGGGGACCCAGTGGGATGCCGAGGATCGAACCCAAGTCAGCCGCAGGCAAGACAAAGTCCCTTACCCACTGTACTATGTCTTTAGCCTCTCAGGAACATTCTTTGTCACTGTTTGTAATATTTTTAGAATTTTGTGATGATTCCCATGGGCAAAGTTGCTTTCTGTGAAGGAACCTAATTATCAGATCATTAAAATTTGAGAAAATATGGGGCTGGAGCAATAGCACAGCGGGGAGGGCGTTTGCCTTGCACGTGGCCAACCTGGGTTCGATTCCCAGCATCCCAGATGGTCCCCCGAGCACCGCCAGGAGTAATTCCTGAGTGCATGAGCCAGGAGTAATCCCTGTGCCTCGCCAGGTGTGACCCAAAAAGCAATAAATAAATAAATAAAATTTGAGAAAATAAAGAAATGTAAATTTTCAGCTTTAAGTTTTTTTTTTTTTAATGTGTGTATATAGGTAATGCACTTCCAAATTTTTCTAATCATTTGCTTTGCCCCCAGCACAGTTTCTGGTAGAATCAGCTATAACAGGGTTGGGCTAGAGATTCAGTGGGTTCAGGCGTGCTCCAGTTAGCGGGGCCAGCTTTAGTCTCTAGGAAGAGCCAGAAAAAAAAAAAAAAAGATACTTTGTTGCTATGATTCACTGGTGTTTTCTGTTGCTGCTAATTGAGTCACTGAGGGTAATTGCTGGGGTTGCCCTAGGAGTACAGCTGATAGGGTGCTTGCCTTACCTGTAGCTGCCCTGGGATGGAACCCTGGCACCACATAGGGTCCCCCCCCAAACCCACCAGGAGTAAACCATGAGCACTGTCAGCTGTGGCAAGGGGGAAACAAACGAGGCTGGGGGGGGGGGGGGTGTCACTGCTCTTTGTGGTGATGTTTTAGCAGGGATCCAATCATTGTCATTTTTACATTTGTTTCTGTAACTGCTTCTCATCTACCTGCCTGTTCCTTTACATTTTCTGACCTTGGGCTGAGGACATCCCACAAGGTCCTGACACATTTTAAGTCACTGCCTCTTGGTGCTTTGATTTTTTTCCCTGCCGGTTCCTTTTTTTTTTTTTCTTTCTTTCTTGGTGGAACAAGAGAATCCGCCTCGGTTCCCTCTCGCTGCCATTGCCCCGTCTTACCATTCTGTGTCATTCAAAACCCGCCTTCTCAGAGTTCTAAAACTGAAATGAGTATTTTTCTTTTTTTTTTTTTTCCTAAACGGTGGTGTGCTAAGTGACATTCTTCCCAAATGGGACCCAGGAAAGTGACGGGCGAGGGTCTGCCCACCTAGGTGGGAGATTCAAAGGGGTTGGATTTTGTGGGCCCTTGAGTCCCTCGGTGGCAACTAGTCCTGGAAGCTCCCCCGAGAGGCGCCCTCAATTAGTGAGGAAGCTACTAGGCGCTAAACCAATTAACACCTATTATGTGGCCGCCTTTTTCCCTTTGTGTGAGTAAATTGGGTCCTCATTTAGATGCTGACTAGAGGAGGCGGTAGGCCCCGGTTTCCTGCGAGGGTGATCCTTCTGGGCGCTGTAAATCAGCCACACCTGGCCTGTGAGACGGGGAACCAGGGTCCTCTCCTGCTGGTCCCAGGCCAGTTGTTCTAAGTGCCATAGTCTGTCTCCTACAGAACCGCCCTGTTTCCCTGGATTTTAGAAGAGTTCCTCATTGTCCTGCAGTGTGGTTTGGGATGAGTCACTCAGTTGCATGGCTTAGAAAAGCTGTTCAGGGGGCTGGAGCGATAGCACAGGGGGTAAGGTGTTTGTTTGCCTTGCACCTGGCCGACCCGGGTTCAATTCCCAGCATCCCATATGGTCCCCCAAGCACCGCCAGGAGTGATTCCTGAGTGCAGAGCCAGGAGTAACCCCTGAGTATCGCTGGGTATGACCCAAAAAGGGGGAAAAAAAGCCGCTCAGATGTGGCCCTGGGCCAGGGGCTGGGGCCCCGTAGGGCGGTGGGGCACTTGGACTCTGCGTCCCATCCCCTGCATCAGGAGACCAGCTAAGAACAGCGTCATCCCAGAGCTGGGGACTCGGTACTGAGGTTGGCTGGCCATGAATTAATGTTTGATCACTTGGCTGTACTCGGCCAGTAACTGGCCTTTGTCATTGGAGTTGACACTCTGTTCCCTGGAGGGAGACAGATGGACTTTGAATGGAATTGTTTGTGATTTCACCACCTTTGTGTGTAGGAATAGGAACTTTTACACCCTGGTGGGGTGGAAGATGATTTTCTTGGGGGAAGGGGGGGGTCAGTTTTAACAATCTTTTTGTCTTTCGAAGCTACAGTAACCAACTTTTTGGGTGGGTACTTGTGGAAGAGGGTTGGAGAAAAACCGGTGTTTCAGTTAGCATTTGTTTTGTTTGAAATGGTTGGGGAATGTGACTTCAGGGCCTGAGTGGGTTTGGGGTTTGGGTTACTTGTTTAGTGGGAAGGGATTTTTTTTTTCTTTTTGGGTCACACCCGGCAATGCTCAGGGGTTCCTCGTGGAATTACTCAGGAATTACTCCTGGTGGTGCTCAGGGGACCATATGGGATGCCGGGAATTGAGCCTAGGTCGGCTGCGTGCAAGGCAAACGCTCTCCCCACTGTGCTATCGCTCCAGCCCCTGGAGGAAGGGATTCTTGAAGGTGGTAGCTGAGTATTTGATTCAGATGATAGGCCATGCTGGGACAACAAGTTGAGTTTTGGTTGGGAAAATTTAACATTTGTCTACCAAAGAACATGCATTTTTCTTTAAATCTCAAGTCGCACCGTGCAGGGGCTGGAGCGAGTGGCCGGAAGGACAGTTGAACACTAGCGACCTGGGTTTGGTCCCCAATATCTTAATGACCCCCTGAACCCACGGGGGGGGCAATCCCTGAGTGCAGAGCCAGGAGTGAGCACTGCTGCCCACCCCCCTACGTCACCCCAAAAATTGCACTGTGCAGTCTTATGTCTGTCTTTGACGAATATACTCTGATGCCTTCACTGATGATATCTTAACTGCAGGCTCTCTTTTCTGTCTCTTTCAAACGATTTCAAAAAGTTAACAGCTGAGGAGGGAGAGGTCAGCCTCTGAGAGCACAGGAGGGTGGGGCACATGATCACAGGCTGGAGCCCGATCTTGCCCCCACCCCCCACCCAGCCCTGAGCCTCCACATGCATGTCTGGAGTCCAGATGCCTGTGGGCCTGTCAAGCAGGTCTGATTCCAGCTGCTGAAAACACGAGGTGCTCAGGGGCTCTTTTGCTGTTGTTGTTGTTCACGGTTTCTTGTCAAGAAGAAAGGATGGTCTAAAGATGAAAGAAAAAGGGCAGGACGGGGTGGGGGAAAGAGAGAGAAGACATCAGCTGTGTGTGGTGATGGTAACAGAAACCGCCATTCACCATGAAGCTCTGTCGTTTGGTATAGACACAATTATCATCCTCGCTGTGTTCTCTTGGGCTCTTTCTTACTTGAAGATTTTCCATCTTAGAAATAGTGTGTGTGTGTGTGGGGGGGACCTGGGGAACATAAAGTAACAAAATAGGAGACTAACACCCAAGAGTGGCCGAGATTAGTACCAGGAGTTTTGCTCCATGGCTTGGAGGCCAGCCACATGCTAGGGGAAAAGGGAGCTCAGATAGAGAAGGGAGCACCAATCAAGGGTGTTGGGAGGATCCTCCCAGGATGGGAGAAGCATGCTTAAAGTAGACTATAGACCAAACATGATTGCCACTCAATGCCTCTCTTGCAAACCACTGCACCCAAAAGGAGAGAGAGAACAGAGGGGAATGCCCTGCCACAGAGACAGGGTGGGATGCGGGGGATTGGGGGTGGGAGGGATACTGGGATCCGTGGTGGTGGAAAATGGACACTGGTGGAGGGATGGGTACTCAATCATTGCATAACTGAAACCCAAGCACAAAAATTTGTAAGTCTACAACTGTATCTCATGATGTCTCACTAATAAAAATTTTTAAAAAAAATGGGGGGGCAATGGGGTGATCGTACAGCAGGTCAGGCACTGGCCCGGCACGTGGCCCCCCTGGGTTGGATCTCTGGCACCCCATGTGAGCGCCTGAGCTCAGAGCCAGGACTGATCCCTGAGCACCGCTGGGTGTGGCCCCGAAGCAAAGCAAAACAAGAGCGGAGGTGGAGAGGAATTTAGTCAGGAACTGTTGGGAGGTCAGAGAGTCTCTGCGGGGTGCCCAGGCGCAGCTGCAGGCTCTGCTCAGAAGCCCCTGTGGGGCCTCAGGGATGCACCTTGGCCTCCCGCGGGCCTCCTTGGGGGCCCAGCCCAAGGTGGCAGGCGCTTGTGTCCCTGGGCTCTGCACCACCAGCCTTTCTGTTGTTTGGGGGCCCCACCCAGCACTGCCCTGGACTTCCTCGTTCTTGGTTCTGCACTCAGGGGTCACTCCGGGTGGACTCTGGGACCACGTGGGCTCTTGGGATGGAATCTTGGGTATCCTCCCTGCAAGGAAACACCTGACCACCGGCCTCTCACCTGCCCCCTCCTCTTGTCTTTTTAAGCTTCCTGGCCACTCTGTTTCTTCGTTTTTCTTAGTTTTTTTTTTGGGGGGGGTGGGGTTACATACCTGGCAGTTCTCAGGGATTCCTTCTGGCTCTGCACTCAGGAATCACTTTTGGAGGGGCTCAGGAGATCATCTGGGATGCCGGGAGTCGAACCTGGGTCGGGCGCGTGCAGGGAAGGCTCCCGACTGCTGGCCAGTGGCTCCGGACCCTCATTTCTTTCCGTGTGAGAAACTGGAACTGGGTCCACAGGGCTGCCTTGAGTATCCCCACGGGGCGCTGAGCCACTAAGAGGCGTTGGGAGGATCCTCCTCTGGTGTGGGGGCTTTGGGGGTGCCCCCCCACCCCTTCAGGACCAGGGAGGGGCCTTCTGCTGAGGGTCACTGGGGAAGGAGGGGCGGGCTTCGTTTGCAAGTGAAAGGCCACTGGGAGGCCCCCTCCTGAGCTCACTGTGGGCCCTGCCCTGCCCTGCCCTGCCCTGCCATGTGACAAGCCAGTGATGGATGACCTGTGAAACAAAAGCGGGTCCGTGCAGGGGTGGTGGGTGGGCGCTCTCTGTTTGCATCTTGACTGCGCACTGGGAGAAGGAAGTTCTTTGTTAGGCTGGGGGGCAGGGAACAGGGGCGGAGGCACCCCTCAGAGTCGAGAACAGAACTCTCATTTTGCTTGCAATAAGGCAGAATTTTGGAGCATGTCCCAGGGTGCTCAGAGCTCCCTTCCGGTGGTGCTTTGGGGTCCCAGGTGTGGTGTCTGGGGGTGGCTGAGCCCGGTCCACCACGTGCATGGCAAACACCTTGACCGCTGCACTGTTCTCTAGCCACGCATGCGCAAAATTCTTGAGCCTTCTCCTCTGGGGAAACTGAGGGTTAGGCTCCTCCCCTTCCGCTGTGGCAGTGCAGAAAACACCTTTCCGTTCTCGCAGTCATGGGGCCGTGCTGGGCCCAGTCCAGGGCTTGCCGGCCTGTGCTCCAAGCCAGGCCGGATTCCGGCATTGCTACTGAAACGGGTCTTTTGCATCCACAAGTCCAGAGACTAATTGTTTAAGCGCTTACATTGAACATCTAGGGGCTGGGGAGATAGTGCAGTGGGTGGGCATTTGCCCCGCGTGCGGCTGACCTGGGTTCAATGCTCAGTACCGTATGTGGTCCCCTGAACCCGGAGCACTGCTGGGTGTGGCCCCCCAGAGTGAAATAAACCCAAATGGAAAGGGTTGTCCAGGACTTTGTCTGGGGCCAGGACCTCTGAGTGAGCTTCCGCTCGTGAATCCGGGGACTGTCCCTGTCAGTAGCTCTGCCATCCACACTGGCCTCACAGGACCGTCACTCAGCTCCCTGCCCGGCTGCCAGGCTCCGTCAGGCTGATCTTGTGCTGGGTTCTCCCTCGGCTCTTTGTCCGGCCCTGGAACTCCTGGAGACCCCGAGGCTGCCCTCTGTGACCTGGGCGGTGCCACGTTCCCGGGAAGCAGAGGTCTTGCTGATGGCCACCTCACTGTGGCTTCTCAGCGCACTGCCAGCCTTGAGGAGAGCAGAGGTCACCGCTCCCGGGCTCAGGAACCCCAGTCTGAGAGAGGAGGGGGGTGGGGAGGGAGAAGTGCCCGGGCCATCCCTCCCCTGAGGTCCTGGCCTGTGGGAAGCCTTGAGGGGTCACACTTCCCTGGGTATGTACCTGCAGCTAAGGCCATGGAGGGGGCCCAGTTCCCACAGTGCGTGCAGACGTGACCTGGGTGGCACCGTCCCGTGGCAGGCTGTGTAGGAGAATGGAAAAGCAAGGTCCCTCCAGCTGTCAGGGAGCAGATAATCCCAGATCTCACACCTTTGCCTCCCTTCCACATTTTCTCAACAAAAGCAGCTGGGGAGAAAGTCCTTGCTAAGCTCTGATCTGTGACGCTGTGACGCTCTCTTTGAGTCGACGGTTCTCTTCCAGCACCCTGCGGGATTATTAGAAGCGGTTCTCTGGGAGAGGATGGCAGCATCCTTTCGGTAGCAGAGAACGATGCGTCTTATCTGGAGGAAACAGAATTGAGGCCTTGGCATGGGCGTGTCAGATGGAGGAGGACAAGAAAGGGTAGGAGGGGTGACTTGGGGCAGATGGCAGGATGGATGGGTTCAGACTCGAGGGACACTCCTGTCCCTTCTGGAGGGGAAGCTGCCATAGCACAGCTGGTCGGGTGCTGGCCGTGTGTGGCGCCGACCCAGGTTCGATCCCCAGTGCCGCCTGGTTCCCTGAGCCCTGAGAAGTGAGCCCTGAGCATTGCTGGTTGTGGTCCAAAAATACAAAATAAAACAAACAAACAAAAAAACCCTTGAAGCATGGTATTTAGGCTGTCCAGCTTGCTTGTGTGGGGAGCTGGTCTCCTCCTGAGGGGAGATGCTGTGACTGCCCAGAGATATCACTTGCTCCATCCTGCCCTCAGCCACCAGCAGATGTGGCAGTTCCTGTTCTAGAGGACCTTACAGATGCTCTCCCAGCACGTTCTTGATGACTGAGGTAGGAAATCCCCCTCAGGGGCGGAGGAGTTCAGCTGAGAGATGTTTCCTTCTACCGGACAGTGGGCTTTGCAGGCTGGTGGGCTCAGCACCGTCCCTGGGCACTGCCGGGAGCAGCCCCAAACACCTCCCACCCCTCAAAAAAAAAAAAGTGGAGGTGTTGATTTTCAAAGACAGTATTTGGTACATAAAAATACAGTGTGGAGGGGCTGGAGAGAGAGCACAGCGGGTAGGGCGTTTGCCTTGCACGCGGCCAACCCAGGTTCGATTCCCAGCATCTCATCTGGTCCCCTGAGCACTGCCAGGGGTAACCCCTGAGTGCAGAGCCAGGAGGAACCCCTGTGCATTGCCGGGTGTGACCCAAAAACCAAAAAAAAAAAAAAAAAAAAAGAAGAAAAAAAGAAAAAGAAAAAAAATACAGTGTGGAGGCTGAGGTGATAGCACAGCATGTGAGGTGATTGCCTTGCACAAGGTGGCTGACTGAAGTCTTTCCCCAGCACCTCACAGGGTCCTCCGGGCCTGCCAGGAGTGCTCCCTGAGCACAGAGCAGGACTTAGTGCTGGGCATCACCTGTGGGGTGCTCAGAAACAAAACAAAACAAAAAACTAGGATCGGGGCCCAGAGGCAGCATTCCATTCCAGCATTCCTGGGCCCCTCCGGGAGTGACCCCTGAGTGCAGGACCAGGAGTGAGCCCCTGTGCACAGTCAGTATGTCCCCACCCCCCAGTTCTCGCCTCCCCCAAAACAAAACCCTAAAAGATCCAGAATATAGTCTTATTTTAAGATCCTAAGATCGTCTTCTGCAGTTTGCAAAGCACGAAGTGGTAAGTGTAAAAGCAATGGAGAGAGATGCAAGCATCTGTGAAGTGGTTCTTCGCATCATGGTTCTATTTCTCCTTTCCTGTCCTCATGTCCTCGGCCTGTGTTGTAGTGCACGTGAGTGGAACACTCGGCAGGCTCACTGATAGGTGCCATTACTATTTTTTTTTTTTTTTTTGCTTTTTTGGGTCACACTCGGCGATGCACAGGGATTCCTCCTGGCTCATGCACTCAGGAATCACTCCCGGTGGTGCTCTGGGGACCCTATGGGATGCTGGGAATCGAACCCTAGTCAGTTGCGTGCAAGGCAAACATGGCTCCCCGCCGTGCTATCACTCCAGCCCCATGCCATTACATTCTTTTTTTTTTTTTAACAGTAGACAATTTGTGTTCTATTTCTGGTTATGAATAACATGATGTCGCGTGGCTGCAGTAGGGCCACGTGATTTTGAAATTCCGAAGAATTTTTTTTTTTAAACACCATGAGGTACAGTTGTAGATTTACAATTTTTTGTGCTTGGGTTTCGATTATACAATGATCAAATACCCATCCCTCCACCAGTGCCCATTTTCCACCACCATGGGTCCCAGTATCCCTCCCACCCCCCATGCCCCCCATCCTACCCTGCCTCTGTGGCAGGGCATTCCCTTTAGTTCTCTCTCTCCTTTTGGGTGTTGTGGTCTGCAAAAGAGGCTTTGAGTGGCAGACATGTTCAGTCCATGGTCTACTTTCAACATGCATCTTCCCTCCTGGGAGGATCCTCCAAACACCCTTTATTTGGTGCTCCCTTCTCTATCTGAGCTGCCCTTTCCCCTAGAATGCCTGGCTGGCCTCTAAGCTATGGAGTAATCCTCCTGGTGCTGATCTCAGCTATTCTTGGGTATTAATCTCATATTTTGTTACTTTATATCCCCCAGATGAATGCAATCTTTCTATGTCTATCCCTCTCTTTCTGACTCATTTCGCTTAGCATGACACTTTCCATATTGTACCACTTGTATGTAAATTTCATGACTTCATCTTTTCTAACAGCTACATAGTACTCCACTGTGTAGATGTACCAAAGTTTCTTTAACCAGTCATCTGTTCTTGGGCATTCAGGTTTCTTCCAGTTTCTGCCATGCCATTACATTCTTACCTGGAGAAGCAGCCCCAGTTCCGAGGGAGAGAGTTTGTTTTGAAGTCAGTGAAATCTGGACTTGCATGCTCACTCCACCAAACATCTGACTTCATGCTGGGCAACACTGAATCTCTCCTCTTCGTCAGGAGCCTGAGAATCAGCGGGAGTGCTGAGGTAGAGCACATGCCTCGCACGCACACAGCCCGGGGTTCCATCCCGGCACCAGGGGCTCGCGGGGACCTGCAGAAACCAGTGAGAATTGCATGAGACGATGCACTTTCCAGAGCCCAGCCGAGAACCTGGCAATGGTTCTCGATACTTACAGATATGTAGGAAGGGTTAATTTTTCTCCCCGTCTTGTTGACTTGTCTTTGGTAATTTCCGTCTTTGGAGGAGCCGGGCTACTCGCTCTCTGTGGGAGTCTGGAAATCATGAGGTCGCGATGTTTGGATTCCCGGCTGGATGTAATTAGTCAGAGGCAGAGCATTTGCCCTGCAAGCATGAGGCCCTGGCATGGTGCATGTGCAGACGTGCACTCGTGCACCATGGACACACACACACACAGACACACACACACACATACCCATGTGGTCATGCACACACTGTTTTTTGGGGGCTTTACCTGGCTCTGTCTGTGAGCTGGGTTTGAACTGCAAAGTCATGGATTCCTGCTGACCGTAGATTTTTTATTTATTTATTTATTTGTTTGTTTATTTATTTTTTGCTTTCTGGGTCACACCCGGCGATGCTCAGGGGTCACTCCTGGCTCTGCACTCAGGAATTACTCCTGGCGGTGCTCGGGGGACCCTCTGGGATGCTGGGGATCGAACCCGGGTCGGCTGCGTGCAAGGCAAACGCCCTACTTGCTGTGCTATCATTCCAGCCCCACTGACTGTAGATATAGGTGGCTTCTTTGTAAGACTGAGTTTTGTTTGTTATTATGAATCAATAGTATTAGTATTTTAGCAAGTTATCATGTTAGCTGGCAGCGAATCCACTTTGCAGTCAAAATCCTTGGGTCACGTTGCCTGTTGCAGAGTCCGTTGAGAGTGAAGTTTGCTCCTTGGCCTGGGGGCCCTTTTGCATGCAGGAGGCCTGGCTTTGAGGCCCGGCACCGCCTGGTCTCCTGGGCCCAGGACTGTGAGTGGCCATGAGCACCACCCAGGGTGGCCCCAAAACAAACAGAGCAAAAGAAAAAAAAACAGACAAACAAAAGAAACCCATCAGATAGAATTTCTAGGTGCAAGTAGAGATATACGCACGGACTTGGCATGTACCAGGGTCACTGTGACTGTCCTCCCATTGTTCATTGATTTGCTCCAGCGGGCCCAGTAACATCTCCATTGTGACAATTGTTACTGTGTTTGGCGCATCTAATACGTCACGGGGAGCTTGCCAGGCTTTGCCGTGCGGGCGAGATACTCTCGGTAGCTTTCCGGGCTTTGCCGTGTGGGCGAGATACTCTCGGTAGCTTTCCGGGCTCTCTGAGAGGGGCAGAGGAATCGAACTCGGGTCGGCCATGTGGGCCGCTTACAAGGCAAATGTCCTACCCGCTGTGCTATCGCTCCAGCCCATGTGCCAGGGTAATGGTGGCTAACTATGACAAGCAAAGATTGGTGTCCATCAAGAATGCTTTTTAACTTATTAATAAGAAATTGTGTATTTCCTTTAGGTCAATGTGATTTTATTTATTCATGTATGGTTTTGAGGTCTGGAGCCATAGCACAGTGGTAGGGCGTTTGCCTTGCATGCGGCCAACCCAGTCGGCCCAGGTTCGATTCCTCCACCCCTTTCAGAGAGCCCGGCAAGCTACCAAGTGTCTCTCACCCGTACAGCAAAGCCTGGCAAGCTCCCCAAGACGTATTCAATATGCCAAACACAGTAACAACAAGTCTCACGATGGAGATGTTACTGGTGCCCACTCACCCAAATCAATGAACAACGGGAGGACAGTGCTACAGTGCTATGATGGTTTGGGCTTGGGGCCACACCTAGTTGGACTCGGGGCTTCCCTTGGCCTTGTGCTCAGGGATCACTTCTGGCGGTGCTAGAAGGACTGTGGGGTGCTGGGGGATGAACCGGGGTTGGCCACGTGCACGGCCAGGACCCAACGCACCGCAGCCATGGTGCCCTCGTTCCACCCCAGGACCGATGATTTTAAGTGGAGCATTTCCTCTGTTCTCAGGAGAACCCCAAATTTCCCTCACGCAGTGAAGACCTGTGTGTCCGCTAGGCGCTAGGAGAGCCGACGGCATGGAAGGAGACTGGGTGGGAGTGGATTAGCCGGTCGGACCTCATCCCACTAGAGCTTGCGGTCTAGTTCCCGTGCGAGGTATTTATGGCCATTATTGGACTGTGTGTGTGTGTGTGTGTGTGTGTGTGTGTGTGTGTGTGTGTGTATGGAGGGGGGGGCAGGCACATTCGGTGCGCTCGGGCCTGCCTCCCTCCTGGCTCTGGAGGGGGGACCCTATGCCCTGCCAACTGCATCCTGGCGGTGTGCTACCCACTGTCCTATCTTCTCTGGCCCTCATCAGGTGACCTCTGTGGGGCAGGGGTGCTGGGGCTTGAGCCCACCACGTTTGCACACTACCCTCTGTACCTCCTCACTCCCCACCCACCACCACCCGGGGGCTTTTATCTAATACCTGAAATGCTTTTCTGTTTCTTTGTTCACGGCCCAATGTTGTATTTTAACCTCAGCAGCGATCTGTAACTCTGTGCTGCTAGGAAAGGCTTAAAGAGGTTAAGTGGTTTGCTCAGACCCTGGGGATGGTGATGAGGGTGTCCCTTCAACCTGGGGCGGAGGGGGCGGGCTTTCTCTCACTTTCTCCCCTGACACTGTCCCACCCTATCCCAGGTGTGTGTGTGTGTGTGTGTGTGTGTGTGTGTGTGTTATCCCAGGGATCAGGATGCAGAGGCAAGCACTCTCCTGCTTGAACCATGCCTCCCTTCCACTGGCTACCCCCCTACACCCCCCTACTGGTCTGCAGCCTGCTGTGAGGTGCTCAGGCATGAGGGGCCACACCCATCGATGCTCAGGGGTTACTACTGACTCTGCGCTCAGGAATCACTCCTGGCATCGCTCTGGCAGCCCTATGGGATGCTGGGAATCAAACCCGGGTCTGGCAAACGCCCTACCTGCTGGACTATCGCTCCAGCCCCTCGGGCACTTTTGTAACTTTCCTCCTGTTACAGTGACTCCTTTTGTAGGGAATGTTTTTTACATTGTATCATGTGGTTTTTCTCTCCCGATCAGCCCCAGATGGGCGCACCCCGTTCACGCCTTATTTCCTTCAGTGTATATCCAAATTGTGAACTTCTTTTTCGCTTTGCTCTGGGGCCCAGCCAGCTGTGCTGGGCCACTCCAGGGGGTGCTGAGACGGGTCTGCAGGGCGAGGATGCCCGCCCAGCCTCAGGCCCGCAGATCTGTGCCCGCCCTTGGCGCTGTCTGCCCACGCCCTGCCCTCTCTTACCCCAGAAGCCTGGGCAAACTGTCAGCGTTCTCTCTGCTTCACAAATAACCAGGGAGGAATGGATACGCGTTTACAGCTGCTAAGCTGTGGCTGGCAGGGTGCTGGCGGATACACATGGCTGTAATGGGTATTTATCTGCCCTTTCTTGGAAAAACAACCCAAAGCTCTCTTGCTAATCACCGAACTGGTATTTCTGTCAAATCTTGAAGCTGTTGAGATAGTTTCTTGTTTCAACAGTTGAAAAATGACATTTTCCAGCTGGGGAGATGATTACAAGCACAGGGGTGTGGGCAGGAGACCCCGGGCGTGGTTCTCAGCACTGCAGGGGCCCAGAACACCCCCCACTCCCACCTCCACCCCCACCCCCAACAGAGAAAACTGTGCTCTGAGGCCTCTGATGTCAGGGCTTCAGGAACTGCTGAAGGGTGATTTACTGCTACTTATCTCCATTGACCTTTTAAAATAATCACTTTCAGACTAGAGATAGTGCTGGGGTGAAAGCATTTGCCTTGTTTGTTGGTGTCCCAGCCTGGGTCTGTCCCTAGGACTGCAGGGTGTGGCCCCAAAGCCCCCAAACCACTACAGCAGAAGAGCTTTCATGCCTCTTGGAACCAGAGACACTAATAACCCACAGTGTTTAGAAGTCGTCTGTATTTCAGCTTTGGGGCTGATTTCTCAGTGACTTCTTGTCTTGGTGTTTTTGTCCGCCTCGGCCGGGGCCTGAGACTCGGGTTATTTATTGTTCCCTGGGAACCCCCTGAACTGCACCTTGGGGATGCGTCCTGCTAATTCAGATTGGCAGATTCAAGCTCACTCAGCAGCAGCAGCCGTGTTTGGGGGGAGCCGTTGCTGGAAGTGGCAGTCCAGGCTCTCGTGGGGTGAGCCTTGGAGAGGAGTAGGAGGGCTCTTTCCTACCCAGGCAGAGCGCGGCCGGGAAGCCCGGGGCTTTGGGGAATGGTTCGTGACAGATAGAGTCAAGGATTTTTTTTTTTTTTTGCTTTTTGGGTCACACTCAGTGATGCACAGGGGTTCCTCCTGGCTCCTCACTCAGGAATTACTCCTGGTAGTGCTCAGGGGACCATATGGGATGCTGGGAATTGAACCTGGGTCGGCCGCGTGCAAGGCAAACCCCCTACCCGCTGTGCTGTCCCTCCAGCCACAGAGTCAAGGATTTTTTTTTTTTTTAAGAGAAAAAGAGGGGCTGGAGCGATAACACAGCGAGTAGAGCATTTGCCTTGCACACGGCCAACCTGAGTTTAATCCTCCGCATCCCATATGGTCCTCCAAGCACCACCAGGAGTAATTCCTAAGTGCAGAGTCAGGAGGAACTCCTGAGCATTGCTGGGTGTGGTCCAAAAAGGGAAGAGAAAAAGAGGGACAGAGAGATCTTACAGCCAGCAGGGTGCCTGCCTTGCAAGCAGCTGACCCAGGAACAATCCGTGGCACACCCAGATGGTCCTCCAAGCTCACCAGGAGTGATCCCTGAGCCAAGAGTAACCCCTGAGTGCTGCTGGGCGTGGTCCCCAAACAGAAACAAACAACAAAAAAGGGGGAAGCAGTGAGGATGGTGGAACTGTTTCATTTCAGCCTGGATGGGCTTGCAGACTGCCTGTCCCCATCTGCCCTGGGGTGCCCTGCAGAGGGAGGAAGCACATCTGCCCCCCCAGAAGTGTGGGCGGCCTGAGGCCTCTGCACTAGCTAGGAGTTCAACAAGGGAAAACTCTTTCAGATCGGTTTAAAATAGTGCAGTTGGGGTGGCAGACGGAGAAGCACCCGCACCGCAGGAGAAACAGGGCTTGGGAAAAGGGCGCCCTAGGATGGCCCCGGAGGAGAAGATCTGCTCGGCACACATCTCACAGGGGGCCGAGAGCTAAGATTTATAAAGCACTCAGAACCTCAGCAACAAAAGCAGCTCCAGATGGGGGAAGGGGCCCAACAGACGCTTCTCAGAGAGGACAGGCAGATGACCAGCACTCACAGTTTTCACATGGAAAAAGTTTTTTTTTGGTCACCTACCTGGACGATGCAAATGAAAACAGTCACCTGCCCTGTCATAGCGGAGACCCAGTGTGAGGGGAGGGACCGAGGGGCCCCCGCCCAGTACTGGGGTGGGGGGGTCGTCTCACCTGGTTCCATCTCCACCGGAAGGCTGTGCCGAGACCCCCCTCAAAGTTGACCCCTCAGTGTCTGTGTGACCCAGTGTTCCCACTGCTCTCATTAGCGTTGTTTTGAAAAGGCATTTGAACTCCTATGTTTATTGTAGCACTAGTCACAGTCGCCAAGATCTAGAAATAACCCAGGTGTCCAAAAGCAGATGAGGGGATAAAGAACCCGGTGTATTGGGACCCAGCTGACCTAAGGTTGAGTTCTGACACCACATGGGGTCCCCTGAGCACTGTCAGGAGTGATTTCTTTCTTTCTTTCTTTCTTTCTTTCTTTTTTTTTTTTTGCTTATTGGGTCACACCCGGCAATGCACAGGGGTTATTCCTGGCTCATGCACTCAGGAATTACTCCTGGCGGTAGTGGTGCTCGGGGGACCATATGGGATGCTGGGAATCGAACCCGGGTCGGCTGCGTGCAAGGCAAACACCCTACCCGCTGTGCTGTCGCTCTAGCCCCAGGAGTGATTTCTGAGCACAGAGCCAAGAGTAAGTCCTGAGCACTGTCAGGCCTGCATGCTTCCTGACCCCAACCCACCCCAAATAACAGGAACACGCACACGTGCGCAGGCACACACACACACATGTACACGCACACGTGCCCTGGAATACTGCCCAGTGATAAGAGGAAGAGCTGAGCTTCCCTGCTCTGTGGAGGAAACTGAAAGGTAGGCTGAGGGGAGTGAGTCAGAGGAGGAGAGATGTGGAATGGTCTCCCCTGTGGAGTATAAAGAAATAGCGTTGGGGGGCTGGGGGAGAAATATTGTCACTGTCACTGTCCTCCCATTGTTCATCGATTTTGCTCGAGCGGGGCCAATAACGTCTCCATTTTGAGACTTGTTGTTACTGTGTTTGGCATATTGCGAGAGACTCTCAGTAGCTTGCTGGGCTCTCCAAAAGGGGCAGAGGAATCGAACCCGGCTCAGCCGGGAAATAGCGGGAAGAAAAAACCTGGTGAAGGAGGAGGGGCCCTGAGAGCTCAGAATGGACTTCCGGGGCCCCTCCTCAGGGGTCATTCCCTGAGCTTATGGATCATGAGACAGAAGTGGGATCCCCCATCCCCCAGCATGCAGAACCCCATGCCAACCATCAAATTGCCCTGTAGGTGGTGTCTGGAGTGCTTCCTTGCCTCGCCCTCTCTCAGAGGCCAGGCAACAGGGCAAGATGGGAAACCCCCCTGGTCTCTGTAGCTCCAGCCCCCTGCAAAACTCTCACCCAGGCCCCTGGGGGCAAGCCGTGGTGCTTCCCTGGGCGTGCTCTTCAGGACAGCGGTGTTCTTCCCGGGATGAGCATCTCTTGAGCTTGCTTGGTGTGGTGCTTCTCTGCTGGCTTATTTCCACTCTGCAGAAGCCGGTGTTCTCTCCCGAGCACACGCATAGCTCTGTCTCTCTCCCCACATCCTCCTAAATAAGTTTCAGTGAAAACTCACTTGCTTCTGCAGAGAACCGTGGTCTTTGTCCAGTTGTCAGCTTCCTGTGTGGCCGTGAGCCCTGCGGGGATACTGTGACAGATGGAAACATAACGGGGCTACACTGTAACACACGAGTTTTATGGTGTCTACAGTAAAGAGCTCGAATTTACAACACTGTTTTGTGTTTTTTTAATTTTGGGCTTGGTTTTGGTTTGTTTGGTTGTTGTTTGGGGCTGGGTTTGGGTTTTTGGTTTTTGGGTCAGACCCAGCTGTAGTCAGGTCCAACAAGGCGAGGCTGTGGGTGGCCAAAACAAACAGAATTCTTTTTTATTTCCCTATTTTTGTTTCTTTTTTTTTTTGTTTTAAAATTTCAGCACAGCGGGTAGGGCGTTCGCCTTACAAGTGGCCAACGTGGCCGACCCGAGTTCGATTCCTCCGCCCCTCTCGGAGAGCCCGGCAAGCTACCGAGAGTATTCGATATGCCAGACACAGTAACAACAAAGTCTCCAATGGAGACGTTACTGGGCCCGCTCGAGCAAATCAACGATCAACGGGAGGGCCTTTACCTTACCTTACCATTGTTAGTATATAGAAATGCAGTGATTTTTGTATTCTGGTTTGTGTCCAGTAATTAAATGATTTTTAAGATTAGTACAATATTAAAGGGGCTGGAGCAATAGCACAGCGGGTAGGGCGTTCGCCTTACAAGCGGCCAACATGGCCGACCCGAGTTCGATTCCTCCGCCCCTCTCGGAGAGCCCGGCAAGCTACCGAGAGTATTCGATATGCCAGACACAGTAACAGCAAATTCTCCAATGGAGACGTTACTGGGCCCGCTCGAGCAAAATTTCAGGCTGGGGCTTGGGGGACCATAGGGACTGTGCCCGTCTCCCCAGCCCCACAAACAATTCCTTTCTGGTGGGGGCATACCTGGCTATGCTCAGGGTTGACTCCTGGCTCTGTGCTCGGGGGTCACTTCCGACGATGCTCAGGGAATCTGTGGGCTGCTGGGGGTGGAACCTGGGTGGGCCACATGCAAGGCAGATACCCTCTCCTGTGCCCTCTGTGCGATCTCCTAGTCCCTGGGGGCAGCCCTTGAGCACAGTGGCAGGGGGAATGCCCCCCTCCCCCAGATGATAACCAAGTATTACAGAGACGCTTTGGGCCGGGAGATCCCTGGGACTGGGGCGCATGGTTGCATGCAGAAGACCCTAGTAGGAGCCTCTGGACCTCAGGGTCCCCCAGCTTGGCCCCCCAGCTATTGCCAGCCCCTGA